>NC_057851.1:12773558-14023558 GCF_015237465.2 Chelonia mydas
AGAGCACCACAGAAACAGAGGTAAGCTCACATGTTGCAGCTCAATGTCCTGGAGCAGCACCAGGAGCAGCCTCAGACCATGAGCACATCCCCTTTCACCAGAAAGGAGTGGGAGAAAGCCTGCCCAATTTATCAAGAGACTGACGGCATTGAGGAGTAACTCAATCTTTGAGAGACTGTGTGGGATCCACAAGATAATTAATTGATCTTTAAATATTCATGGTAAATAGGCCCAATGGCCTGTGATGGGATGTTAGATGGGGTGGGATCTGAGTTACTACAGAAAATTCTTTCCTGGGTATCTGAATCTTGCCCATATGCTCAGGGTTCAGTTGATCGCCATATTTGGGGTCGGGAAGGAATTTTCCTCCAGGGCAGATTGGAAGAGGCCCTGGAGGTTTTTCGCCTTCTTCTGCAGCATGGGCCACGGGTCACTTGCTGGAGGATTCTCTGCTCCTTGAAGTCTTTAAACCACGATTTGAGGACTTCAGTAGCTCAGACATAGGTGAGAGGTTTTTCGCAGGAGTGGGTGGGTGAGATTCTGTGGCCTGCGTTGTGCAGGAGGTCAGACTGGATGATCATAATGGTCCCTTCTGACCTTAGTATCTATGAATCTATGAATAAAGAGATGCCTGTCTTCTTAACTAAGTTGACTGGGAAAGCCAAACAGCGTGAGGTAGGGGTTTTTTTCAATATATCATTTATTAATGACCTGGAGAAAGAATTGAATAGTAAGGTGACAATATTTTTATTGGCACCAAATTAGTTAGGTTAATCCAGTCAGGGCAGGATTTGATGAGCCAGTCCAGAAGGACCTACCAAAATTAGTAACCAGTATATACAAGAGGAAGATACCATACACTGGAAGGAAAAACTGAAGCCTATTCAAGTACATTGACTGGTTCTGAGCTAAGTGCAGTCTCAATAAAAAGATCTGTACCATTAAGGAAATGTCAGTAAGGACATCTGTTCAAATCACAGCAGAATCAGAGGCAGAATATTAGAATGTCAGTGTGTTATGCCTCCTCCTCTGGGGACACCATATCTCGACAGACAGAGAAGGAAAAGTGCCAAGAATATCACCAAAAATTAAAATCAAAAGCATCCACAAAATTCCCTGTGAAAAGAGGTGCATAAAATAATAGTACAGAGAAGATCAGCTCCTGTTCACCATGTGTCACAGTCCAGTGACAAGACGGTGTGTGATGAACCAGAAAAGAAACTAATTTAAAAATAAGAGGAATTGTCTCAGATTAACCTCTGGGACTCATTCCTTCAAGCTACAGGTCTGACAAATAGCAGTACCAGAAAGATTTTGAAAAGGTTAAAGCATGAAATTAAAATGGCCATTTGTCACCTTGTTTTAGGGCTTGCCTCTGAGGCTTGGGGAGAAAATTCCCTCTATAATGTAGAATTGCATGAAGTAAATATCCCATTGGAGGTTTTACATGTTCTTCTGAAGTATTCCGCATTGAACAACATAAAATCGGAGACAGGGCTAGGCAGACCAATATGGCAGATTCTGTGTGTACCATTTTACAAATAAGCTTTGATCTCTGAATGAAATGCCTGTTTGTTGTAACACATTTTATGCTATTTTCAGAAACAGAGAAATGTTCCCTTTTGCAGATGTTCCTGGTGCCACATTTTATTCCTTTGTTGATTGGATGAAATACTCTGATGAACATGTAGAGATCTTCTCAATATTCTGTGCATACTTTAGAAACAAAGAGTTGCCATTACCAAAAAAAAGGCATGACGGTAAAGCCAAAGCTTTATTGATAAGGATCCCAAACGTAGTTCCAGTTCCGCAAACCATATACGCAACGGATTACAGTAATCTCTGTGCAGAGAGACGGCGCAAGGCTGCCACTTAAGATTCATTTAGACCCTATTTTGAGGACTTAAGTAGGACTCAGGGCTTTGCCTGCACTGGACTTTCATCGGTAAAACTTTTGTCATTCAGGACTGTGAAAAAAACACACCCGAATGACAAAAGTTTTACCGACTAAGAGTGCTGGTATGAACAGCACTTTGTCGTCAGGAGAGCTCTCCTGCCAACAAAGCTACTGCCACTCATTAGGGGTGGATTTTTTTTGCTGGTGGGAGAGCTGTCTCCTGCCGACAAAGAGTGGCTACAGCTGTGTCTCTAAAAGGAATGTAGTGTAGACATAGCCTTAAATTCACCATCAAACCAGGGGTGAATTTCAGCCATTGTGAGTATTGATTTCAGCTGAACTACTTGCAAGTGCTACTCGTGAGTAAGTCTTGCAGAATCAAACCTACAGTAATTGCAAGAAAGCACAGCTCCGTGACTTTAAAGGAACTAAAATTAATAAACAAAATATGTTAATCTCCATCTCTGGTTTTGTTGACTTGGATTCAGACCCATGGTATTCTAAGAGCCAGGAGGAAGTACCTGAGTGTATGCAAGGCATTGGTAAGACCACTGATTGGGCGATGGGTCCAATTCCGCTGTCCGCCCTTTAAAAAGATGTTGAAAAATTGGAGAGGGTTAAGAAAAAAGCTTCAGGAATGATTGAAGGTCTGGACAACATGTCTTATACTGAAAATCAAAATCAATCCATACAACTTATTAAAGAGAAGGTTAAGGAGTAGTTTGATCAGTCTGAACATGCCAGCATAGGGAGAAGTTATCTGATCTTAACGAGCTCAATGTGTAGCAAACAAAGGCATAACAAGATCTGACTGGGAGGTGATGTTCAAGCTAGAAATAAGGAACTCACATTTCACAGTGATGGTAAGTAATGTGATACAGGAGGGTCAGGGAGCCATGGGAGAGTGCTAGAGGGGAAATATATAAGGTCAAAGCTAATTAAGGCGTGGTTCCCTATAGACTAGGGAAGGTGGCTGCAGGTTAATTGGAGCACCTGCAGTCAATTAAGGCCCTGTTAGGAACCGAATAAAACCCCCTGCATCAGGCAGACAGAGGAGGAGGAAGGAGAGAGGACTGGACCTTGGAGGTGTGTTGAGAGATTTGGAAGACCTGAGAATTGAAGTAAGGGAGACCCTGCCCAGCAGGACAGGGGGACTCCCTTCCCCCCAGCATCTAAGGACCGAGGGTAACTCCACCTAAGGGGGGCAAGGGTAAAAAACCCACAGGGGTTGAGAGGGACTGGGACTCAGAGCAAAGAGCAAACTCAGACCCCTCCCCCGCTTCCCTCCTCTACCACCTTTTCGAGCTAATAGTGGGGCCCTCGGCACCCAAGAGCAGGGGCAAAGGGGGCATCTTAGCTCCTCGCCAAGAAAAGCGCAGGACCCACCAGACTAAAATCAGCCATCTTGCTACACATGGTGTCAGCAGTGGGATTTCTGTGCCGTGAACGTAGTCCAGGGGGGTCACAACCAGCCTGCCTCAAGATGAAGGACGTGGTCAAAGCACTGGTGCAAGTCACTGCCGCCCAGCAGGAAGCTACCCGGGTCCAGGCAGCTGCCCAGCAGGAGGCCATGCGGCTGCAGCAAGAGACCAATCGCCTGCTGATGACCCAGGCCACCCAAGGTCGGGCACCCATGCTGCAGGAACTAGTGAACCAGATGAAGGCCCTTACGGAGAAGAGGCATGGGTATGATGGGACACAGACCATACGGGCCAGCTACTGTCTGCAGAAAATGACCAGAGAGGATGATGTGGAGGCGTACCTCCTGGCCTTTGAGAGGACAGCCCTGCGGGAGGCCTGGCCCCGAGACCAGTGGTCAGGCGTACTCGCCCCATTTTTGTGCGGGGAGGCCCAGAAGGCCGACTATGATATGACTGCAGAGGAGGCGGCAGATTACCCCCGACTGAAGGCGGAGATCCTGGCCAGGGCAGGGGTAATGACGGCCCTGCGAGCCGGGAGGTTCCATGAATGGCAGTACTGCAAAGACAAGACACCACGATCACAACTATTTGACCTAATTCACTTAGCCTGGAAGTGGTTATGTCTGGAGGCTCTCATCTCAGAGAAAATGATGGAGCTCTTGGTGCTGGACCACTATCTGAGGGGACTACCCTCGGGCCTCCGAGCTTGGATAGGCCAGAATGACCCCTCCACCTACGATGAACTGGTCACCCTCGTCAAGAGACAACTGGCAGCCTGTGAACTGTTCGAAACCCCAGGAGGTGGAACACGGCGTTTCAGGAAACCAGTCCCGACCCTGAGGACCCAGATCATCGAGAACGCCAGGAAAGTCATAGCCGGAAGAACAGGCCCCAAGGAACGGCCTGAGGCCCCAAGAGGACCTGGGGGTCCAGGGGGAGAGAGTTGGGGGAGCGAGTCAGAGGGTCTAAGACAGAGGGCAACCTCTGGGATGAGATATCACTGTTATGAGTGTGGGGAGTTGGGGCAATAGGGAGGAGCCCATGCAATCTAATCTGGGGGATCCCAGGGATCAATGTGGACTAATCAGCCTGGTAGGGGTCACAACAGCCCCACATGAGTACATCAGGCCGGTAAAAATGAATGGCATCCAGACCATAGCTTTGGTGGACTCTGGAAGTTAGTGGGGCAAGACCAACTGAGCCGGGCCAAGAGCACTGGAGTGACGTGTCCATGGCACAGTAAATTTCTACCCCACAATTCTAATACGGATTGAGATCCAGGGAAACACAACCAAGATGACTGCAGGGGTGGTCCCCAAGCTCCCCTATCTGGTCTTAATTGGCAGTGTATGGAGAGACTTTGGCAAACCAGTAAAGTGCCTCAAGCCACTATGGCTTATTGCTAAAAGCAGCCAAGTCAGCAGGCTGTAAATTAGCCATGTCAGCAGGCTTAGCTTAACCAAGGCAGGAGGGGAGGGGGGTTTTTGGGTGCCACAGAGAGGGCAGCTTGACCCCGCGTCCTTCCTGATAAGTGCTTGAGACTAAGTATAGTTTTAAGTGAAAGCACTCTTGTGTTGTCCTGTTTGTTCCAGCCATCTATCGGTCCGCCATGTCTCCCCTGATTTATTTCCTGACACCACCTCACACAGAGTAAAAGTTACCAAGAGCTTGGGGTTGAAAGAACCCCAGGTAACAGAATTTGGAGGCCCCAGCGAGGATTGGTAGAGAGGAAGGAGACGGATGGTACAAACAGTTTGTAGTTTGTCCATTGCAATAGGAGGTAAAAGACGGCGGGGTGGGGTCGCTCCCTACAAGTTCCCAGTTCGCGAGTTAATTTACGGATACATTCCATTACTGGGACTCAGAACTCAGGCTGATTGCCTGCTTGAGTGGAGAAATTATGTCCAGAGACAGGGAACCAACTCCAGGAGACAGCCCCAAAGATCAGAGCTGCCAGACCTTAACACTCTGCCAGTGACACCGTGGAGAAACTGGAGTCCCTCAGGTGGACCTGATTCTGACCGGCCTTCAGGAAAAGTCCATCTGTCGTATTGGGAGTGGTGAGCACTGTATGTGTGTGCATTCTGTTTTGGTGATTGTTAAGAAATAGAGGTTATGTAGTATATTACTATGTAAGGCTCTTTCACTGGTAAAAGACCCCGTAAACCCACAAAAGATTAAGCCCTGAGTCCACAGGGAAAGGGAGTTTGCCCTGAGTCCACAGGAAATGGGTACTTGCCCAGAGCCCACAGAGGGGTAAAGTTAGGTGCTTTTTGCCTGGAGCCCTAGGAACTGGGGGAAAGGTGGGTGTCCTTGAATGTGTGAGTAACAGAGAATTCAGTGGAGACACTGCAGGCAGCCTAAAGGCTTTTGGACTGAACTGATAGAGTCTAACACAGTAAACAATAGCAAAGTACCTGTGCCTTCTGTCAGAAAGGGTCGCTACCTATCTGGCAGAATGACCACCCCAGAGCAAGAAGAGAGAAAGGGAACAAAGAAAAGGGACCAGGAAGGGTGGAGGCTAGTTGAGGAACCCACCCTCTTTGCTAAATTGTTAGTGGGACAAAGCCTGTGCCCATGGGAAGGGGCGGTTCAGGGAGGAAAGCAGGATCAGGCCCAGACAAGCAGGCAGGCAACAGATAAAGAGAGTGAGAAATTAACTCTGCGGAGACTGGAGGGAATTAAGCAGTTGAACCTTGTACAAATGTTAACAGAAAAAGTGTTATAGAAAAAGAATTCTTGGTTTCTTTGCAGCCATTCTGAAGGGAAAATGGGCCTTTTTCCAAAGGAATGTTTGTAAATAAGACAGGCAAAAAGACAGTCTGCTTTGAATCATTTGACTGAACAATTTAGTCAAATTTGCCAAAAGGACATAAAGGGGTTTCTATTGCAACTTACCTGACCCCAAATATATACCAATGTAATCTATGTACAGCTGTGTAAAAATTAAAGCAGTGTAAAGGATGTGAAGCAGAAGAGTATGCTTGTGTGTGTGTGTGTGTGTGTGTGTGTGTGTGTGTGTGTGTGTGTGTGTGTGTGTGTGTGGAGTGTTTGGGACGAAGGCTGGTGCTCCTGGCTTGTGCAACTCTGTTTTGTGGGTTTAAGATAAATTGTTTTTTGGTTTGGTTTGGTTTTAAATAACACCACTAAAAAGCCATCTGAATCTTTCATTCAAAGTTGCAAAACTGAGAAACACTCTTTTGCCAGACAAAGGTGACTCCTGTTGTTTGGCTGTGGTATTTAGCATTTAACCCTTAAGGTACCTCAATGCTTTCAATAGCAAATAACAAATAGCAAACAGTTCAATATTTTTTTTTAAAAGACCCAAGTCCTCGCTGCAACAGGGCAGTCAAACCCAGGAGAATGGGAGAAATTCTGGATCCTTTTTTTTGGTAACAAAATAGCAGATAAGAGCTGTTGTATAAGAAGTTTAAAAAAAAAAAAAGACACTGCCCCTCTGGAGCAACAGCACTGGTGAGGTGCACAAAAATAAGGAAGCAACATTAGAAACACTGAGCCTTAAGGTGGCTCTGAGTAATCAGACTGTCACTTTGAAAAAGGTACATGAAAACTGTGTGAGCACAAAAGAAACTGTTACACCTTATGTAGAAATTTATATGGCTAATATAATGTTATAGAAGTTAAACTATGAAAGGAATGTGCATTTTTCCCAGGACATGTGCAGTGTATATTGTAAAAGGGGTAAAAGAAATGCAAACAAAACATGCTACTTAACTAAAATCCTATTAGGGCTCTAAAGGGAGCCACAGTAGTTTGTGTTTTCTTTTTCAGATCACTGTGTGTTTTGGAAGCAGAAGTTGAAAGTGAAAAGAAATCAAAACTCTGGTGGAAGTTGATTGTGTCCCCTTTTAAGAGAGGGTCTCTGACCTGCTGATGGCTTTGGATCCAAAAGCAAGCCAGAAAGTGTCTTTGAAAATGCAAATTACCTTACTGATAGAGGAAGGTGGAAAAAGAAGTCAAACCTAAAAATAAGAGAGGGGCAGGTTAACCCTAAGTAGGAAAAATATTCTTTTTGTGTGTGTATGCAGTGCTGAAATCTGAAGTTTTTAATAGATTTGATGTTAATATTAAACATTGGGATAAATTTAATGTTAAGAAGTACCGCTGTAACAATGGATAGTGTGTATGATTTTTGAAAAAACCTTTAAGGTCATATGGTAATGATGCTTCTCAGCTATTACCTATGAATACACTTAAAACTTAGCACAGCAGAAAGAATATAACAAACTTGGTCTGCTGTATAAGAAGAAAAACTGAAGTACACCACCTCATGAACTTAATAACTGAACAGTGGAATAATTTCCCCTAAACCCTTAAAAGGTAGGAGCCATTGAAACCTAGCCTGCCTATAGAACAAAAACACAGGAAAGTATGGGGGTAATTCCTCTGTTTTGCCTGCAATATGGTCTTGGGATGCATCAGGCAAGGTATTTCCAGTAGAGATAAGGAGGTGTTAGTACCATTATACAAGGCACTGGTGAGACCTCATCTGGAATACTGTGTGCAGTTCTGGTCTCCCATGATTAAGAAGGATGAATTCAAACTGGAACAGGTACCTGTCTTATGAAAGGAGACTCAAAGAGCTTGGCTTGTTTAGCCTAACCAAAAGAAGGCTGAGGGGAGATATGATTGCTCTCTATAAATATATCAGAGGGATGAATACCAGGGAGGGAGAGGAATTATTTAAGCTCAGTACCAATGTGGACACAAGAACAAATGGATATAAACTGGCCCTCAAGAAGTTTAGACTTGAAATTAGACGAAGGTTTCTAACCATCAGAGGAGTGAAGTTCTGGAACAGCCTTCCAAGGGGAGCAGTAGAGGCAAAAGACATATCTGGCTTCAAGACTAAGCTTGATAAGTTTATGGTGGGGATGGTATGATGGGACAGCCTAATTTTGGCAATTAATTCATCTTTGACTATTAGCGGTAAATAGGCCCAATGGCCTGTGATGGGATGTTAGATGGGGTCGGGAAGGAATTTTCTTCCAGGGCAGAGTGGCAGAGGCCCTGGGGGTTTTTCGCCTTCCTCTGCAGCGTGGGGCACGAGTCACTTGCTGGAAGATTCTCTGCACCTTGAAGTCTTTAAACCACGATTTGGGAACTTCAGTATCTCAAACATAGGTTAGGGGTTCGTTACAGGAGTGCGTAGGTATGATTCTGTGGTCTGCGTTGTGCAGGAGGTCAGACTAGATGATCATCGTGGTCCCTTCTGACCTTAGAGTCTATAATTCAATCAGCAAGGACATTTGTGAAAGGAATGGATATTTTAAGCAATAATCTGCCACCCCAAAAGGGGTAGAAACATGTTCCTTTTGTCTTTCAGAGAATCAGGAAAAGCTGGTACCAGCTAAAGAGCAACCCAGAATACCATGGATCTACTGTCGCAACAAAGACTGTGTTTTGTGTTTTATGTTTTGTCTTGTGTTGTTTGTCTTGTTGCTAGCATTGTTGTGTATTGTGTTACAAAAAAGGAAATACTACATTAGGCAGAAAAGCATTACCAAGCATTTTAACTATATTTACAGAAATGCCAGTCTGTTAACAGGGAAACATCCTTAGGTGGTAAAGGCACATTTAAAAGCAAAATATGCATGAGACACAAGGTGTATCTGTTGGTGGGAATAAAAGGATGGACATAAAAAGTTTTAAAGCACAAAGTGAAATTACCAACGGGAAAAAAGGGTATGTAAAAACATTGGTTACTAAAAGACTAAGACTTGCCAATTATTACTTCTTAGTTAACTTCCAGCATGCAAGCCCAGCTGAATGCACCTGGGTGTTGTATGACATTGGATATAAGGAAAGAAAGGCCTTTCTTTATAGCTGCCCTAATACTATCTCAGTGTGAACTACTGAAGGCTATTGGATTTTGCCTGGCAGCCAGGAGGGGTGGGTAGCCTAAAGAAAAGGCTCTCAAGAAATGTACTGAACTGCTTTGGGTGGAACTGGATTAGAAGTTGGAGTGCGGGATGCTACTAACATAGAGGTATTGGCAGACAAATGAAGTTATGCTATAAATGTTTCTGTCATATTATAGCAATTAGGGGATGTGATTTTGAATTTCAGGCACCAGAATTTAAATATAGTCAGTTAAAAGTGTCTTATACTTTGTATTCTATTGTAAAACCTGTGCCCCTTGGAATGGATTTAACTGCTTTACAAATATTGCTTGTACACCCTGATTTACAGAACCAGTTACATACTGCAAAACAGGAAGGGCGCAGAGTCATGGTTACTGTGCATCATAATGCCAATGAAATTAAACGGGTATTTGCAAGAATTGGCCAGGACCTGTGGCACCACTGGTGGGAAGTATTATTGGGATGGTCCCCCACTGGTACAGGCGTCCTGAATTTGGCCCTACATCCCATCATGGTAATCTTGGGGTGCCAGATAGTAGTGGTTTTTGTTACCAGCCTAATGACATGCTGGATATAGCGCAAAATCCGGCAATTGCAAGTCCCCCGACAGATGAGTCAGTGGTTACTGCCACCAGTACTCGTACCCCCGGATAAGGAACATATCGAATTTGTCGCCCCTCCCTCAACTAGGAAAGGAGGGTAAGGCAATCGCTTGTCACTTGCTATGCTGGTGTGCTAAGTATGGGATGCAACAAGAAGATAATTTGCTCGGTCTCGGCTGAGAGCCTTGAGCTTTCGTTGGCTCTCAATTCAGGTGCATCCAGAAAAGGTGTGACAGCAATCATATAAAGGCCCCCTTGTGTGAAAGGTGACCTTTAAGGAGGGGAAACTGTATGGGGAGACTTTGGCAAACCAGTAAAGTGCCTGAAGCCACTATGGCTTATTGCTAAAAGCAGCCAAGTCAGCAGGCTGTAAATTAGCCAAGTCAGCAGGCTTAGCTTAACCAAGGCGAGGGGGGGGGAGTTGGGTGCCACAGAAAGGGCAGCTTGACCCCGGTCCTTCCTGATAAGAATTGTGTTGAAGTTGCTGATACATGCATCTTAGAAGAGCACGATGTGCCCCAGGAATGTCTATTGGGGCCTCAAGGCTGCAAACTCTGGAAAAACCCACACCTGGTTAATCGATAATCAGAAGGAACCTCTTGATTGACCATTGGAACGTCTTGCTTAACAAGTTTTCTTTAAGGGACATGTCATTCTGTTACTAATGTATAAATAAGGGGGAAAAGTTTGAGGTAGTGGGACTCTTCAGGACTGGACTCTCCCTCTAGATGCATCTTGTGTTCCCCACTAGCAGACGGGCTGCCGCTGTGTCACTCCAGAGCCACACTCAGCTTTGGTAATGATCAAGGGTTGGGGGTGTTTTACTAACCTGTTGCAGACGTGTGTATAAGGGCTTGAGACTAAGTAAAGTTTAGCTTTAAGTGAAAGCACTCTTGTGTTGTCCTGTTTGTGCCAGCCATCTATCGGTCGGACGGCCGTGTCTCCCCTGATTTATTTCCTGACACCACCTCACACAGAGTAAAAGTTACCAAGAGCTTTGGGTTGAAAGAACCCCGGGTAACAGCAGGGACTTTCCTGGGTTCGAGAGCTTACTTCCCTGCATCGAGTTAGGGGAGGGAAGTAAACCCCGAGCAAAGTCTGAGGTGCCCATGAATGACCCTACCACAATTTTTGCTGGGTTTTCCCCAGAATTATTGTCAGCCCCTGGAAAATCTCAGAAATCCAAACAGGAAAGGAGGGCAGACAAAAGACTAGGAACCAGGATTTTGGCAGCAAACCAAGGAGGAGGTCCCGGGGAGACCCAGAGCACGAGCAGAAGCACCCCAAGAGAAGGAGGGGAGCCCATTCTAATAGAATCAGGCCAGATCAGTCCCGCACACAACTGTTTTGGGCAGGACCAACCCGATGAACCACTGTATGCGAACGTGAGGGAGGAGGTAGTAGAGGTAAATGGCATGCAAGTAGAAGGGAAAACCAAAGGCCCAGAGCCCTACTATATAATCAAACAGGATCTGTTGTACCGGGTAGTGCCAATATGGGGGGAAGTAGTAGAACAGCTCTTGGTGCCACAGAAGCACACAAGGGCCGTATTAGAGTTAGCTCACAGTCATCTGTTTGGGGGACATTTAGGTGTAGACAAGACCCTGGATAGAGTCCTAAGGAGGTTCTACTGGCCAAAGGTACGGGTAGAAGTCCAGCGCTATTGCACCTCCTGCCCAGAGTGCCAGCTGCATAGCCCCCAACCTCAGTTAAGGGCCCCGTTGGTACCCTTGCCTATAATTGAAGTACCTTTTGAAAGGATAGCAATGGATCTAGTGGGCCCTCTAGAAAGAACAGCCCGGGCCACCGAAGCATACTCGTCATTCTGGACTACGCTACACGGTACTCCGAAGCCATTCCTTTAAGAAACCCCACGTCCAAGGCAATTGCAAAAGAACTGGTGCAGGTTTTTGCTAGGGTAGGCATCCCTAAGGAGATCCCTAAGGAGATCCTGACAGACCAAGGGACTTATGTACCCTGCTCCACATCCAAGCCTTGCGAACCTCGGTCTACCATCCCCAAACAGATGGTCTGGTTGAGTGATTTAACCAAATTCTCAAGAGCATGATCCGAAAGGTGGTGGCCCAAGACAGAAAAGACTGGGATACCCTCCTCCCATACCTGATGTTCACAATACGAGAAGTTCCCCAAGCATCTACTGGATTCTCCCCCTATGAGTTACTGTATGGACGCCACCCACATGGCATATTAGACATCGCGAAGAAGGAATGGGAGGAACAACCCAACCCGGGGAAGAACATCATTACACATGTAGACCAGATGAGAGAAAGAATAGCCCAAGTGACCTCCATATTATGAGAGCATTTGGAAAAAGCACAAGAGTCCCAACGAACCTACTACAATTGTCTGGCAAAAACACGAAAATTTCAACCAGGAGAATGGATGCTGGTGCTGGTACCAACAAGTAGAAAATAAGCTCCTGGCCAGTTGGCATGGACCCTATGAGATCGTGAAAGCTGTCGGGGAGGTGAATTATAAGGTGAAGCAGCCAGACCACCGAAGGCCAGAGCAGATATACCACATCAACTTACTGAAACCCTGGCATGATCGGGAGACGTGCCTGACCGTCCTGCCGGTTCCATCCCAGGCAGATGGCCCACAAGGGCAGGTAAAGATATCCTCCAAATTAGCCCCAGAACAATTAACAGAGGTTGTTGAAATGATCCAGAGGAACCGAGACATGTTCTCCACACAACCAGGCCGTACGATGCTGATCCAGCACCACATCGTCACCTGTCCCGGAGCAAGGGTGACAATAAAACCCTATCGCGTACCAGAGGCAAAAAGAGAAGAAACTAGGGCAGAAGTAAAGAAGATGCTGGAACTTGGGGTGACTGAGGAATCACACAGCCGGTGGTCCAGCCCTATTATCTTGGTCCCCAAGCCTGATGGCAGCCTGAGGTTTTGTAATGACTTCTGGAAGTTAAATGAGGTATCCCAATTCGATGCCTACACAATACCACGTATTGATGAGCGGGTGGATCAGTTAGGCAAGGCCCAATACTTAACCACCTTGGACTTGACAAAAGGCTACTGGCAGATCCCCCTGGCTGAGGACACCAAGGAAAAAAACACTTTCTCTACACCCGATGGACTTTTCCAATATACCGTCCTCCCTTTTGGGCTCCATGGGGCCCCCGCGACTTTCCAACAATTGAGGGACAGATTACTTCGACCCAATGCCAAGTATGCTGCCGCCTATTTAGATGATGTGGTAATCCATAGCCCTGACTGGGAGATGCACCTGGGGAAAGTGGAAGCGGTACTAGATGCTCTTAGACAGGCTGGCCTCACCGCTAACCCATCCCAATGTGCAATAGGGTTAGCCAAGGCCAGATACCTCGGGTATGTAGTCGGAAGGGGCCTGGTGAAGCCCCAATAGAACAAAGTGAAGGCAATACAGGAATGGCCCCGCCCGATCCGCAAGAAGCAAGTCAGAGCATTTTTAGAGATCGTGGGTAGTTCATCCCTCACTTCACCACAAGGGCAGCCCCTCTGACGGACCTGATAAGAGCTCAGGACCCGGAGATAGCTAAGTGGACCAAAGCGGCAGAAGAAGCTTTCACAGGCCTAAAGACGGCCCTTTGCAGTCATCCAGTGCTCAGAGCCCCAGATTTTAAAAAGGAATTCATCCTACAAACAGACCCCTCGGAGGTAGGACTTGGGGCCATCCTTTCACAGATGGTGGGGGATGAGGAGCACACAATCCTTTACCTTAGCCAAAAGCTCCTGCCCAGGGAATAACGATAAGCCATAGTAGAAAAAGAATGCCTAGTGGTTAAATGGGCCATGGAGATTCTACAGTACTACCTGCTTGGGCGGCGGTTCACCTTTGTGACAGACCATGCCCCACTCCAATGGATGCACACAAACAAGGAGAGGAATGCACGAGTGACTAGATGGTTTCTATCCCTACAGTCTTTCCACTTCCGGATACAGCATAGAGCTGGAAGCCAACATGGCAATGCGGATAGCCTGTCACGACAACACTGTCTCTCGTCCCAAGTAGCCCAACCCTGTGGTGTTGAGCGGGGGGTGGGGGTGGGGGGTGAAGGGGGGAATGAATATGTGATACAGGAGGGCCAGGGAGCAGTGGGAGAGTGCTAGAGGGGAAATATAGAAGGTCAAGACTAATTAAGGTGTGGTTCCCTGTAGACTAGGGAAGGTGGCTGCAGGCTAATTGGAGCACCTGCAGTCAATTAAGGCCCTGTTAAATAAATAAAACCCCCTGCCTCAGGCAGTCAGAGGAGGAGGAGGAAGGAGAAAGGATGGGAGCTTGGAGGTGTGTTGAGAGAGTTGGAAGACCTGAGAATTGAAGTAAGGGAGACTCTGCCCAGCAGGACAGGGGGACTCCCTTTCCCCCACCATCTAAGGACCGAGGGTAACCCCACCAAAGGGGGACGAAGGTAAGAAACCCAGAGGGGTTGAGAGGGGCTGGGACTCAGAGCAAGGAGCAAACCCAGACCCCTACCCCACTTCCCTCCCCCACCACCTTCCCGGGCTATTAGCAGGGCCCTTGGCACCCAAGAGCAGGGGCAAGGGGTGGCATCTTAGCTACCCGCCAAGAAAAGCGCAGGACCCACAAGACTAAAATCGGCCATCTTGCCACAGTAACCACATGGTAAGTTCTCCATCGCTTGGAGTCCTTCGGTCAAGACTGAATATCATTCTAAAAGAAATGCTCTAGGTCAACCACAGTTGTTTGGCTTCAGCGGTTCTCAGACTGTGGGTCTGGACCCTGAAGTGGGTCACGACACCGTTTGATGAGGTTGCCAGGGCTGGCATTTCTCTTGCTGGGGCCTGGGGGCTGAAGCCCAAGCCCCACCGCCCGGAGCCAAAGCCCGAGGGCTTCAATCTTGGGCGGAGGGGCTCAGGTTGCAGGCCTGCCAGGGGCTGAAGCCCTTGGGCTTTGGCCTCCCCCCTGGGGCTGTAGGGCTCGGACAGGCTCAGGGTTCGGTTCCAGCTCCTGAGGTCGTGTAGCAATTTTTATTGTCAGAAGGGGTCACATTGCAGTGAAGTTTGAGAATCCCTGGGCTAGATGAAGGCATCACCCGGTGAAATGTGTGGCCTTTGTTATACAGGGGGTCAGATTAGATTATCATAATTCTCTCCTTGCCTTAAAAATTGATGAATTTCAGAATAATCCAACTTCGCTTCCCTAATAGAGGTTTCTTTGTTTTAAATTACACATGTCAGGGAGATCATTGACTAATGTGAATAACGTGTGCCTTATCCTTCACTAAAACCTGAATGGTAAGTGTCCAGGTTTATCAGCAGCGTTCAGGTGTGTAGTTGGAGATGCTAATGTCACTCCATTTGTTGCTCTTGTTTATTAGATCCACTGAGATGAAAAAGTTATAGGTAAACATTAGCAAGGAAGTACTTTTACAACAGGTATTAACAGATTAGATCCATGCTTAGGGGGAGCTTTTATGTTTGTTTAGTTTTGCAGGTATTATGGGCCTGATTCACTACAGCAGTACTCAGTTTCACACTCTCATAAATCAACTATTTCAGAGGAGTTGCACCATCATAAAATTGGACTGAAACACATGGTGAAGTAAGCCCTATTTCTTTTTCTTTTGTTGGCACTAACAATGTCTGACCTCTTTTGATAACGAAATTATGACAGCATTAGTCACAGCTCCATAATTAATACTGAACAGAGTTTTGTAGTTAAACAAGTCATTCAGCCACTTTGTTATGTATAAAGCTTGCCTATGTGCAAGGGATCATGAACTAATTTCATTTGGTATGTGCAAACAGAAGATAATCCCAATATACAGTTGCTGCTTTAAAAAAGCTAATTTCCCAAAGCTAAAGACAATCATGAAACTAAGTGGGAGAAAAAAAAATTAAAAGACAAGAAAGAATAATAATTGGGAAGTGCTTAAGAATGCTTTATTACAGTGGCTCTCAACATTTCCAAACTTTCTGATTTGTGTTGAGTACCCCCAAGTTTCACCTCACTTAAAATCTACTTGCTTACAAAATCAGACATAAAAATACAAAAGTGTCACAGCCCACTGTTACTGACAAATTGCTTGCGTTCTCATTTTTACCATATAATAAAAAAATTAATTGATTGGAATATAAATATTGTACTTACATTTCAGTGTATAGTATATGGAGCAATATAAACAAGTCATTGTATGAAATTTTTATTTATACTGACTTCCCTGGTGCTTTTTATGTAGTCTGTTGTAAAACTAGCCAAATAGCTAGATGAGCTGATTTCCCCCTCAAAGACCTCTGTGTACCCCTATGGACTCTTGGTTGAGAACCACTGCTTTATTAGATGCCCAGAAACACAATTCCACAATCACAGAAAAGGCGCTTTTTTTTTTCTTTTGAGGAGGGGGGATTATATATCCTGGCTAAGAGGGGAGATGAAAGCAACCATAAAAATAAATATAGCAAATAGAAAAATGGGGGAGCTGATGGAAATGAGTACAAAATAGCAGGTAAGAAATGCATATAATTAATGGAGGACACTAAAGGTATCAAAAATCTGTGGTCGGTATAGTTAAGGACAATAAGAAGGAATTCATAGAATCATAGACTATCTGGGTTGGAAGGGACCTCAGGAGGTCACCTAGTCCAACCCCCTGCTCAAAGCAGGACCAATCCCCAACTAAATCATCCCAGCCAGGGCTTTGTCAAGCCTGACCTTAAAAATATCTAAGGAAGGAGATTCCACCACCTCCCTAGGTAACGCATTCCAGTGTTTCACCACCCTCCTAGTGAAAAAGTTTGTCCTAATATCAAACCTAAATTCTTTAAATATATCAGGAACACATGAAATCTAGCAATGGTATAGGTCTGATACTAGATAAGGATGATAAAAATTTCAATCATGACGTAGAAAAGGTAGACGTATTCATAAATATTTGTTCTGTATTAAGAAAGAAGCAGGATGCTGTATTCCCATCTTACAGTGATAATTAAATACTTGCTTTTCCATCAGTAACTAGGGCGGATGTTAGAACAACAACTTGATAGTTTAACTTTAATAAGTTACACATTTTTAAGTCAGCTAACTTGCATTCAAAAAGCTAATTAAAAGAATTGGCTGAAGAGCTTTTTGAACTATTAAAGTTGATTTCTAACAAAATTAGGTACACTGGAGAAGTTCCGGAGGACTGGAAAAAAATAGCGTTCTGCCAATATTTAAAAAGGATAAAGGGGATGACCCACCTAGCTCGAGGCAGATTAGCCTGACCTCAGCCATGAAAAGGCTGATGTGGGATGCAATGAGTAAAGGAGCTGAGAGGTGTTAATTCCTCTCGGTAGCATTCGTGAGACTGTTACTGGAATACTGTGTCCAGTTCTGGTGGTCTGAATTTTAAAAAGGATGTTGAAAAATTGGAAAGGGCTCAGAAAATTGCTACAAGAAAGATTTGAGGTATGGAAAACATAGCTTATAGTAAGAGGCTTAAGAAGGTCCATCTACAGTTCATCCAAGAGAAAGTAAGAAATGCCTTGATCATGATCTATAAGTACCTACATGAGGAAGAGTGGCATGGAGTCCACTCACTGCAAGCAGCGTTTCCTGCTGGCTGTCCTGGGGATTAGCTCTGCCAGCTCGCGCTCTCCCTCCAGTGTTGTCTTCTCCTGTCTTGTCTCGTTCGGCTGCCCTGTTCACTCCTGGGTCTTCAGCTTCCTCTCTGTGACTTGACCCTTCCAGGGAATTCAGTCTTTCCAGACCTGCTGTCTGGCTGGTGCCTCCAATGCCCTTGCCACTCCCCAGTGGCTGGTGGGGGAACCCAGGCCCGCCCTCTGCATGGGGTTCCAGCCCAGGGACCTTACAACAAGCTGCCACAGTCCCTGTACAGTCCTTCCCCTTGCTGCTCTTTCCCTGGGCTTCCCCCTTCTGTGGGTTTGCCAGCCTCCAACTCCCTCTTCTGAGGGGCTAGGGTAAATAGGTCCACAGTAATTCTCTTCAATGTACCGCAGTTTATTGAGGAGGAATTACACAAGCGGTAAAAGGTTATATCAAGCATATAACTCCTATGTTAGACATAAAGAGCTATACATTAAGAGCTATACATACCTCTTAACCAGTCTCTCTTTCACAAACATACACAAACAAGCCTCACACCAGCCTCACGCAGGTCTTGCTTGACAAACAGAGAAGGTGGTTACCAATTTTATAGACGGCTTCTTCTCTCCTTGTCAGATCTTCACAGCCCTCTGGTCTGTCTCAGATTCCCCCAAAGCAAGGCCCTGGTTGCCTTGAGATCCCTTTGGTTCACAGTCCTACTCGAGCCCACGGAGCAGAATTTTGGCTGCTCTGTCCAGCAGCGTTGCTTCTTTGAGCATTAATTAAGGTATCCCCACAGTAATTTAATTTGCTTGATTTTTATACTCTTTTTCCTCAAAGCAGTCACATGACTTAAAAGCATGCCCAGTGGGCATGTGGTTACTAATTTTTACCTAATTAGTATTTAGGTAGGAGGTAGTAGGAGGAGACTGCTGAGTGGTGCCAACCAAAAATTACCCCACATTCACTCTCTTAACAATCATTCACGTCAGCTCCCTGCATGATGTCCTACAACAGGGTTGAGATGCCCGGTCAGCCCATGCTTCACTCAGGATGTTCTACATGTGTTGTTTGCTTTCAAGTGGACATATTTGCGGACCCAAAAATCAGTATTGATCATACACGCAGCATGGAGCCAGACAGCTTCACCTCTGCCATCTGCCTGATGCTAAGAGAAGGATTCTGCTCCCAGAATCTTCTTTCGCAGTTCAGTTATGTCAAGCCATGTTCTTGCACCATGCAGTCAGTATGGCTACACCAATTTGGCACCATCCCAAAACACAGCTGAGCCAGTC
The DNA here is from genome assembly GCF_015237465.2 of Chelonia mydas. Classification (NCBI taxonomy): domain Eukaryota; kingdom Metazoa; phylum Chordata; order Testudines; family Cheloniidae; genus Chelonia; species Chelonia mydas. Next base: position 12,792,223 of record NC_057851.1, read on the forward strand.
TTCAATTAGCTGCTTCCACCCTAAATCTTCGGGAGCCTGCGACTGCATAAATTTTCAGTGACACAGAAACAGCATCTTCAAAACAAAGGATTATTGATTCATACCTCAAAGGTTCCAAAGCACAGAGCAAAGGGTATAACAATAAAAGGCCCCCATGGGTGTGGGTATCATTTACACCTTGGTAAACTCCCCTCAGCCCAGCTAACTCCACCTCCGGCAGGAAGAAACGGACTGCCCCTGCAGGCAGTTCCTATCTCTTCCCCTCTAGGTGAGTTTGACAGCCTGACAGCTTCTCCTAGCTCACCAACCCCCACCCCCTTTTTTCTACGGTCTTTGAGATTTTATCCACTTTGATCCCAGGCGTTAGTCTTGGGAAGAGTAAACCATGCTAGCCTGGATGGCACCAGACAGGTAGTTGCTTCCCCGTGAATGGCCCAGCCACTGTCTCCTCAAGGAATCTTTATCCTTGGCTCTGTTTCATTTCCAGTGAGCTTCCCTCTGAACAGCCTCCTTTGATTTAAATCCTGGCAGGCAGGCAGGTTAATATCAAACAAACAACCTGAAGGGAATATGAGATTTATGAAAACTAATATACGTAACTCCCTCATTCTCCCCAACATGCTCTAGCTCCCCATGTATCTGACTTCTTTTGATCCCACATAAAGTCAGCACAGGCTTTGTCTACCTATGCAAGTACAGGCAGAGGAGGGACATTATCCAGATTTGAAAAAATCTAATTGTCTTTAGAAATCCGTTTAAAGTGAAACCGTAAACACAAATATGCATTGGTCATAATTGGGTTATTACATTATATCAGTCCAGCCCAGAATTCAAGCTGTTTGCCTGCTTAATTGTACATTTCCTTACCTTAACATGTTTAGGGTTTAAGTTTTTAATCTTAACTTCGAATTCCCTGTGTTTATAGTGCTAAGGATAGTTACAATATGCCTGCAGTGTTATACTTTAAATTACAGATACATACTGAACCTTAACTGCATCTTAATAACTTTTATTTGAAAAAAATTCTTTTCAACATTACACAGAAGGACATAGATGTAGGCAAAAAAGAAGAGAGAAGAGGTGAAAATGGACAGGAGGAGTGAGAATGTGAGTCAGAGAACATGGCAGTGAAAGGTAATCTGTGGTTAAAGTACATCGAACTCTACTTTAAAATGCTAACTATCAAATTTAATATTAAGTTACTTTCCAAGAATCAATGAACCGTAAAAGGAAATGCCAGTGATCCACCTTTTGGGGCCAACGTAACAAACTTTTAACAAATTTGTTTTCTCATTAACAAAACTGAAAAAAAGGGGGAAATGATTTTGCAATCCTAACATGAGCTTGACAAGAAATCCACAGTCATTATCATTATTTAAATATCTGAATTAAAACACCTTCTTATAAAGATTTTGTTTTTCCAGAGCAATAGAAGTTCTCCTTTCAGGATAGGGCTGTGGACACCTCCTCTCCCTTAGCTTACCTCCATATTGCTCAGCACCTCCACCTTAGGCTGAGAGGTCACCAGGATGCTCTTCGGTGCTTTTCTGTCACAAAGGTCAGCCCTTTCAAGAAGAGAAAATAAGTGGAAGGAAAACACAAATCTTCCACCTGGGACACAGTCCTTCCTCGGAAGGTTTGGTCTTTTTAACAACAGTCTGTAGCCACTCCATCGGACTCAGCTTTCAGCCCTCCTGGGCTCCAGCCAATCCCTTTTTTCCAGGGATTGACAGGGGTGGCTACACCATCTCTCAAAGTGGCAGCTTGGTGGTACCCACACCCACCCTCTGCTATAGGTAACCAGGTAGATAGGGGCCCTATCTACTTGGGTTGCTTGCCCTTAACCGCCCACACTGCCAGCTTGTTTCCCAGAGCCTCTTCCTATGCAAACATTCTTCTGGCTTCCCCAGTTTATAAACCACTCCCCAGGCTGGTTACAGAATACACCCTAAGCCTCCTTGCTGAGACCTATTCTCTCTGTTTTCCATCTCTCTTTGTGGAGCACTCACTCAGGGTCAGAGCTATAGTAAAGCAACTCATCCTACTCCCAGATGACCATAACTGTATCTAGTTTAGGTTTGGGTTTAGATTCAATAAAACCAAATATTGCAAGCCGTTTTTGTGAGGTTTCTGCCCAGAATTGTAGAAACCTAATGAGACAGGTTGCTCTTGTCAGATTTTCACCAGAAATATCAGAAGTCTCCCAAGATCAGCTGTTCATTAGCGGTATAATTTGCAGCCAATCCAGAACCAGAAAATAAGCCCCTTTCTGTTTTAGAACCAAACTGAAATCAGCACAATTGGGATGGATTCTTGTTTTAAAAAAATTTCAAAGGTTTGAATAGGATTTTGTTGTTTGGGGGTCTATCTCTCATTAAAATGGTAAAAACAGGCAGGTACAGGCTCCTTTTTGAATGAATGCCTTAAAAGTTCTGGACTTAAATCACATACATGAAACTTCTTCAGCAGAGGGCAGTTATTTTTGAGAGGCTTGTGAAATAGTCAAAACAAATGGGCCCATTTTCCAGGGGGTGGAATAAAAGGAAAAAACATGGTTAATATAAATGGGCCCATTTCCGGATATAAGTCACTGAAATCTGAAGTTTGACATTCAGATCTTTGCCTATTTTGATTCAACTTCACTGAATTTCTAGGAGTATAAAATTGTCTGAAAAATAATTGGTGAAAACTTCCCAACAATGTCAAAGAAAATTTTAATGCAGCTCCATTACTGATAACTTTTATTGATGAAATGATCAGTTTCATTGTTCCCATCTCCTAAATATTGAGTTAAATATTCCTTTCTCTCTCTCTCTGTCTCTCATCTGAACAATCCAGTGGTACTATATGTTTAGGGCTTCTGTTTGTTAGGATTTAGTCATTTTGTTTTTCGGGGTTTATTTTTAGCAATTTTTTAATTCTACATACATGTCTCAAAATCAGGGAGAGTCAGGGCTTTCTCTTTGTATATACTGTAAGGACTAATGTATACTGTAATGAATAATCTCTTTGTAATGTTCCGTAGTGCACTTTAACATTGTACAGTTTCAAACAGCACTACGTTAAGTGCACTAGGGAACCTTTAGTGTGCAAGAACAGGCTCTACATGGACTAATCAATGTGCAACACATTAGTACACTTTAGAAATCCCATCCCCTGCTCCATGTGGACTAGCCCTTATGTCATAATACTCTTTTTTGCATCTGAGAGGCTTTTTCTTGGCACCTTTTAACAGCTTCACCAACTGTACTAAGGTAACCAACTAATATTGTTACCTAGTCCATTGCATTCAAATATTTCTTCTGAATATCTGTCCCATTTCAGAGCTCAACTGGTAAACTCATGCCCAATAACACCTTATGAAGTGTGTAACCAGTCAATGACTGGACACCGCCCTGCTAAGGCATCATAAAATAGGGAAGCAACCTATCGCAATTTATCTGATTTGTCCCTACAAAAGATACCAGCATGGATGAGTGTCCGGTTTAAGCACTCCACTGCCCTAGCTGATTGCGGGTGGAATGGAGTTGTTCAAGATTGTGTATTTCTGGCAACCTGCACAACACACAAAATAACCTTGAGTCAAATGTTGACATTAATCAGTGTTATGGAACATGGGCCCCAAATCTGCAGACAGATTTTTCAATAAAAATACTGGTAACAAATTGAGCTTCCTGGTTGAGTAGACTTCTGCCTATTTTGAAAAGTAATCTGCTCCAACAATATATTATAACAGTTGCCTCTTTCAGTATATGGCAATGGATCTTCCAGTCTGTGGCAAAACCATAGGTGCTTTGGGTGTAGTATTTGCCATTTTTCTAGTGCCACAAAGAACACAAGACTTGTACCACTTTTTTGCCAACTTGGCCAGAAATAGCAGCTCTAAACATTTTGGGTGAGTTTTTCAATTCCGAGCTGTCTACCACTCTTTGTGCTATGGAGGAGTTTTAAGACTAGGGACAGTTCCTTGAGGGGCCACTGCGTTAGCCCCACTTGCACCTTTATGCGTTAGCATGACTCCTGCAAATATATCTTAGATCAGATCTCTTGGTACTCACTTTGTTTTGGGTCTGGTTGTGCTTCCTGTTCCCGTGTTCTGGAGCTCTCTTCTGGCTGGATGTTGAACTGCGGTTTAACACAGTGTATAATAATAAGACAACAGGTTAATTACAGTAGTGTTAACTTCCATCACAAATACAGAACATTTCAGTTCTGTGATACGCCCATTGATTTAAATTGGCTTTGCTGTGCTCATCATCTCTGAAAATTGCAGACTAAGTTACCAAACTGTGCATGCAGTATCCTCTAGCAAACAGAGGATTCTCACACACTTATCTTCAGACTAAGAAAGAAAAAAAAAATGCTAAAGGCGTGATCCAAAAGCTCACTGAAGTCAGTGGAAAGATTCCCGCTGGCCCTCAAAGCATATGCCCACCTGAAATTCATTCCCAGTGCATTATCCAGTATCACTTTCTTTGGGATATTTTCATTCTCTCTCTCTCAAGGTAGATGTGAAATTTATTCAGATAGGTGCTTCCTCTCTATGCTACTTTAAAAAGAAGCAAAGAGAAAATCTTCAATAGCCCTCACATTGCTCTTGTCTCGGGGTGGTGCAATCCATTGTCCTACATCATGGTTCAACAGAGAAAGTACTAGTTGGACAGGCCTCATATGCTCATCTGTCTTTGTTACCATGGTTCTTAAAACCTCTTGACAGGAAATAAATCAATGGAGACATGTCCGTCCGACCGACAGGTAGCTGGCACAAACAGTACAATACAAGAGTGCTTTCACTTAAAGCTGCACTTTATTTCAGTCTCAAGCACTTACACATGTCTGCAACAGATTAGTAAAACAACCCAAAAATCAATAATTACCGAAGTCTGGAGCAGTCTTCGAGGGGTACAACAGCCGTCCAGTTGGCCCATCTTTCAGCTGCCATTGGGGACCCTAAACTGTGTCCCTGAAAAGTCCCTGAAGAGACCACCCTCCCAATTCCCCCATTTATTTATTTGGGTTAGTGTAATAATAACATGTCAATAAAATAACTTGTTAAGCAAACAATTTCAAATGTTCAGCAAGAGGTTTCTCTTAAACCATCCGTTAGACAGATGCGTTTTTGAAGAGCCAACGTATAGGGCCAAATGTATGGGCAGGCGACCCAGGTGACCACCTGGAGTGCCAGGCTCAGGGTGCTGTTTTTGTTGTTAGCAACAAAAGGGAAAATAGAATGTTTGAAGTCAAATATTTCAGGTATTCTGTATAGTGAAAAATGAATCCACAACCTCCTAGAATGTTCTGGACCTTTGTAGAATCTCATGGAACCTTCCAGACTTTCTGAGAACTACATTTTCCTCAAACCTCCTAGAATGTTGTCAGTCATGCCCTCACAGGTATATAAGGGTTGGTGCGTTACCAGTCAATCAGTGAGATATAAGAACAAACTGAAATGAGAGCCCAGCTGTGATATTGAAAACCTTGTTTTATTGTGTAATTGTGAAATTGTACTTGTGTTTTAAGACTTGAACTTCAAGAGAGACCATAGGTGCCGACTCCATGGGTGCTCCGGGGCTGGAGTATCGTGGAAAAAAGTACGCTGTCAGCTCCTCCCGCCTACCACAGATCAGCTGTTCCGCGGCGGGCAGGAAGCAACGGGGAGGAAGGGGAGGAGCAAGAGTGGAGCACGCTCGGAGGAGGGGGTGGAACGGGGGCACACCCCTTCCCCTCCCCCAGCACATTAGAAAGTCAGCACCTATGAGAGAGACTGACATCACTTGCTATTGTATTGCTTGAAAGGCGAGAAAAGCGACCTTTTGAACTACTGTCACCTACTGTAACACTGTTTAATACTGGTCCTCCACCCAGTGTTAGTGCACAGTTCAATTTCTTGATGTTAGTACACTTCAGTTATGCTTAAAATTAAATGTTTCTATAAGCTTAGAGGAAATATTTCTTTATTTGCTTATATATGGCATGAATAAATACAGATGTACATACAGATCCTAGCATGCAAATTTATCATCTTATATGACAGATAAATCATACATGCAAATCATGCATCAAAGTCGTGAAATGGGCTACAAATGCAATAAAAAATAAGGTATTCAAAAGTTTAACAAATGGGGGGGCACCAAAGATGCTCATCACCTGGGGCACCATTTGGTCTAGGGCCGGCTCTGCCCACGTGTTTTGAGGACCCTGACAAACACATTCCAAAGGGCAGGTATAGATAAGCTTCCTGTTTTTCTAAAATACATACCTCAGCAATTTCAACAGAGATCTTATCAGGAAGGACACAGGGTGTCCCCCTCGACCCTCTTCTCCTCCTAGCTTCTTGCTTAGCAGGCCTCTGCAACAGGCTTAGCATATCTAAGACCTAGTGATTTAGCTGCTTTGGGCAATAAGCATGATCACAGATATTCTAATTATCAGTAGTGGTCCAGGCATTTTGCTGGTCCACCAAAATCTCCCCATACATCTTGAGTCTGCAAATGCAAGGGGCATGATCCTGTGAGGTGCTACTGCTACCCATATGAATATGGCAACCAGAATTTGGCCTTTGTAGCAGTCATTTTCAAAGGAGTCTAAGGGGATTGGGCACTTAATTTCCATTGTAAGTCAATAAGAGTTGGGTTCCTGACTCCTGTAGGGTCTTTTCAAAATCCCAGGTTATATTAGAGCAGGCCCACTATGTGAAGAGCCCATGAGGTCTCAACCGGAGTAGCAGCTGAATTTGACTGAATGAAGTAGAGTGGAATTTTCAGAAAAGTTCAGTGTTGGCCTAATTCTGTTTCTGTTGAAGCCAGTGGTAAATATCCCATTGATTTCAAAGGAAGTAGAGTTAAACCAGTGCTGAACACTTTGGAAAAATCCCACCTTCAGAGCTCTGTTCATCCAGCTTTGGCACTTGCATTTGACCAGCCCCCTGGCTTCAGGGGTCAGTCTGTATACAAGAAAGCTGCTTAATGCTCAATAACCTTTGCAGAGTTTGGAATTTCACTCTTTACTTAAATCACTAACTGGACTGACTTTCTTGCTAAACCGGACTGCTGGGCTTTCAGACAGCATGAGATCCATAGACTTCTCTGTCAACCTGTTACATAAGCTTGGTTTGACAAGCCAGGCACTGCCGCTTTCACTGTGTGTTGCAATCATCACTTATTCACTGAATGGGGATTAGCAAATGACTGGGGAGGAGAATAAATTATTTTGCAGTCACCTGATAGTTTAAATACTATAGTATAGGTAAGGTCTATGCAGTAGCTAATCTGACGGGCATTAGTGCTTCATGCTGCTAATTTCTGCTGACAAACACTGATCGTATTTTTATTACACCCTTGCATTTCACCCTGTGCAGCAAATTACTTATTGAAAGGCAATGGAGTGGACAGATCCCATTTCCATATTTTTACTTTTTGTCCTGACTATTCTGTTTATTATGAAAACTGAAAAATTCTGGAATAGCAGCTTCAGAGAGGATTTTCCCCCAGGACCAAAGCCTTTACCCATCATTGGAAATCTGCATATAATGAACCTGAAGAGGCCCTACCGGACTATGCTGGAGGTAAATCTTTTTGGTGTTTGTATTGTCACATTGTTCACCAAACCACATTATCCCAAAGGTCAGAAGGTATCCTCCATCCCTTCTACCTGTCACTATCCTGATGTGTGATGCAATGTTAAATATAGGATCATTTTGCCTGACCCTATGGAAAAATTATCCAGTGTGGGTTGAGCAAGAGAGACAGAGCTTACAGATAGAAACCTGCAGTGAAAACCTGGCCTAATTGAAGGCAGTAGCAAAACTTCTATTGGTTTCAATATGACCAGGATCTTACCTATGGTGTCTATTTACTTTGGAATGTTATGGATCCCTAACATCAGTCATGTCATAGAATCATAGAATATCAGGGTTGGAAGGAACCTCAGGAGGTCATCTAGTCCACCCCCTGCTCAAAGCAGGACTGATCCCCAACTAAATCATCCCAGCCAGGGCTTTGTCAAGCCTGACCTTAAAAACTTCTAAGGAAGGAGATTCCACCACCTCCCTAGGTAACGCATTCCAGTGCTTCACCACCCTCCTAGTGAAAAAGTTTTTTCCTAATATCCAACCTAAACCCCCACAACTGCAACTTGAAACCATTACTCCTTGCTCTATCATCTGGTACCACTGAGAACAGTCTAGATCCATCCTCTTTGGAACCCCCTTTCAGGTAGTTGAAAGCAGCTATCAAATCCCCCCTCATTCTTCTCTTCTGCAGACTAAACAATCCCAGTTCCCTCAGCCTCTCCCCATAAGTCATGTGCTCCAGCCCCCTAATAATTTTTGTTGCCCTCCTCATGTCCATGAGTCCAGCATTGTATATAAATGTTCACATGCTTATACTTGCCACATCTAGCATAAATTTGACAGAGCTTCTTAGTAATTCCAATGCATGCTAGAAACTGACACAAAGGTCTGATTTTCAGCTGGATCTGAATAGATTCCACTTTGGGGGCACAAGTTTGCGTCAACATATAAGTCTACTCACTATGAATTCTGGGCACAAATAGAAGTTAAACATTTTACTATGCAGTTTATGTGTACAAGTTAGATGTTTCAATACTCTAACAGCGGGTGCAAATTTGTATCCACAAACATGAATGCCTTCCCTAAAGATCAGACTCAGAGGAGTCAGGGTTGTGTTGTATGACCATTTCTTTGAATATTTGTCTAAATTACCCTTTTTGCCACAACAAATTTTACAAGCAAACTGGACCAAATAGATCCCTGGTGCAACACCACTGACTTCAATGGATGAATTTGGCCCACTATGTTTAGCATTTAGTATTCAAGCCTCTACTAGATACATAGATAAAAAGTCTGAAACCTTATACTCACACTGAATTGAAACGTTTAAAATTAAAGAGAACCCTGACTTGAGAAAATATTTTTACCAAATTCTGCTCTCAGCTGCAACAGCCTAACATTGGAGTAACTGCCAGGCATCCGGTTTTCGATGTTAAAAGTCTGGTTGGCAACGCAGCGGGGCCCTGGGACTAAGACAGGCTCGCTGCCTGCCCTGGCTCCATGCAGCTTCGGGAAGCAACCGCCAGGTTCCTACAGCCCCTAGGCGCATGGGTGACGAGGGAGGCTCCATGCGCTGCCCTCACACCAAGTGCTGGCTCCCCAAAGCCCTGCCCCAGCCCAGAGCCCCTTCCTGCACCCCAAACTCCTCATCTCCAGCCCCATCCCAGAGCCTGCACCCCCAGTCAGAGCCCTCACCTCCCCGCACCCCAACCCGGAGCCCTCTCCCGCACCCCAAACCCCTCATCCCCGGCCCTGCCCCAGAGCCCGCACCCCCAGCCAGAGTCCTCACCTCCCTGCATTCCAACCCCCTGCCCGAGCCTGGAGCCCTCCCCTGCACCCCAAACCCCTCATCCCCAGCCCCTCCCCAGAGCCCTCACCCCCAGCCAGAGCCCTCACCCCCCTCACACACCCCAACCTCCTGCCCCAACCCAGTGAAAGTGACTGAAGGTGGGGGAGAGCGAGTGACAGAGGGAGGCGGGATGGAGCAAGTGGGGGGCGGGGCCTCAGGGAAAGGGCGGGGCAAGGGTGTTCAGTTTTGTGCGATTAGAAAGTTGGCAACCCTACTGCATCACCATCAATGGAGTTACACTGGTTTTATACAAGTGTAGCTGGCTCTATGGTACTGCTTATAATTAGCTAGATTCATATCTCCTGTGGTTGTTGAATAATTGCATTTTTTTTTAATTCAATTGCTTCATGAGATGCATGCAGACAATGAAATGACCAGGCCTGGCCCAGGGACTTGGAAGTCCAGGCATCTGAAAATATATCTACAATGCAAATAAATCAGCTTCAAGTTTGGACAAAACAAATCTGTGAAATACTGCTTGCAAATAGACTTATGGGGGTGTGTGCACATATAAACAATGAGAATATTTTCAGCGCTAACTAAAGACTCTGAAACCAAACTCTCCTTGCCTCTTTGAGCCAGCAAAGGAGGAGATTTGATCTGAAAAGCATGAAACAAAAGGAAAATGGTAACATGAGAAGCAGAGTTAGGATTTTAAGCTCAAAATGAGGCTAACCTGATTAACGGGTTGGGCAGCTCCTTCACTATAGAGGAGTCCTCAGACCTGCATAAAGCTAATATCTCTGGCTTCTGGGTCACCACCCCACATAGCATCTGGCAAAGAAGTGGGAGCGGGTCTGACTGGTGTGCTGCTGTGCTCCAACAATCCCGGGGAACAAATTCAGCCAGCATACTTTAAAGCAGCCCCATGACTGCTCTAAACTCTGTCTCTGGGCTGCAATAGAATTGGACCTCAGATCAGGGAGGTGCAACCAGCTCCTTTTCATTCTCTATTCCTCGCTGAGCTGCACCCTGTGGACGTTGGGTACAGACAAGAAACTGTCCCTACATTTTCATGCTCGTCAGCTGAACAGATTGATTTAGACTGTAAGAGATTTGTCACCATGACTGTATTTATGCAGCACCTAGCACAATAAGGTTCTAGTACTGATTGAACACTTTGGGAACTATAGGGTGACCAGGTAGCAAGTGTGAAAAAGCAGGACACGTTTTTGGAGGGGGAAATCTATTTGTGTATATAAGACAAAGCCCCTAATATCAGGACATCTGGTCAACTTAGGGCATTATGACCCAGGGGGAGTTAGACACTTAAATACCTTTGAGGATCTGGGCCTATCATAATTAATAATTAAAACATCTAATGATAGCCATGTTACTAACCATTGGTTCTTTTTCTCTGCACTTAGGAAAGAATTTGACATTGGAATAACATACAGTCATGATGGCAAAATAGTGTTGAACCAGCTGTGAATTTCACTTCTTTCTTTAAGTCATTGTATTTTCTTCCCCATTTAAGCTGTCCAAAAAATATGGCCCAGTCTTCAGCATTCAGATGGGATGCCAGAAAATGGTGGTGCTGTCGGGATACGAGACGGTGAAGGAGGCTCTTGTGAACCAGGCAGATGCATTTGCAGAGAGACCTAAAATCCCAGTATTTGCAGATACTTCAAAAGGATATGGTGACAGTTTTCTTGTTACTCCTAAGCCTAACTTACTCAAGCAAGTAGAATGGTTTCTCTGTCGAGGGAGCAAATGGCTTAGGGGCTGGCATGCCAATTTGGATCAGTATGTATGTCAATCAGCATAAATTAGGAGTAACTTCAGAGAAGTCCGTGGACTTGAGGCTAAAAGTGGTGTGAGTGAGAGCAGAAACAGCCTTAATGAGCCATGATTTCCTTAGAACTACTCATACCCCCTGTACCCATGTCTAAGGGAGACTAAGTTGAGGTCACATGCTGCAAAAGCATAAGGAGATGGACGCTGACATGGCAGCATTGCCGACTTTCATGATATTGTTGTGAGTCTCATGATATTGGGTGTTTTTATAAAGCCCCAGCTCCTGGAATCATGTGAAACATCTACCTGTATTTAACAAACAAATTAGTTTCTAATGCTGGTGAGTGTGTTTCAGGTTCCACACTGTGCTGCTCCACAGAGGATGTGAGTCGTTACAACCCCAAATTACAATAGCTTGGCTGTTTAGCTCAAACAGTAGCTGCTAGTGCTTTTAGCACTGGAGGTGCTTGATTTAATCCCCTTTGTATCAGCTGTGAAAGCCCCTGTTACACTAGCTCTGGTTGAGGTAAAAGCTTGAAATATGAATCTGAAAGATTGAAAATCCAGAAGGCAAGTACAGAATATACAATTTGTTGTTTTTTTAAAATTCGTTACTTTTTAAAATCTTATGATTTTTTGGGACCTGACTGGTGACTTTTAATGCTTGGGGTTGACAATATGGAAATAGTCACCTCTCTAGTTTCACTTACACCTTCCCCTGCCTCCTCTTCTGGGTCCTCAGCCACCATCATAGGCCCCAATCCTCCAAAGAGCTCCATGCAATGGAACTCTGTGCCAATGCAGAGCTAATACCAGAACTGGAGTAATTAGCCTCTCTTAACCATTGGTGGGATGGTTGTAAATAGGTCTAGGGCAGATAATCTTCCCTATTTAGGAAAATACATAAGCAAGTTCTTTACTTTAAGCATGTATTTAACTCCTATTGACATCAATGGGACTTAAACTATGCTTAAAGGTGAGCATGCACTTAATACTTTACTAAATAGAGATGTCTTCCTGAATCAGGGCTTCACTGAATACAAAGGAGTACGATTGAGAGGAAGGGAATGTACCTTGGGTATGACCTCTGAATTTGGCCCACGCTTGAGATAATGATTTTTCTGGATGTTTTTGTTAGACTGAGTGATTATAAAGCTCAACAAATATGTCTTATAAATTACAATTTAAAGAACTCAGATAAATTCTTTCATCTAATTTACCACACTGCAAAACCATATAAAATCAATATCATGCAAAAACCATTCTGATTACTGTAGTTTATAAATAATTTGTTAATTTATTATGGTGTGTCTTAAGGCTGGTGGAAGTGTTTCTCATTTCAAAATGTCCATGATACTGGGATGGAAAAAACAGAAAAAAATGTTGATTACATTTTCACAAAAAAAATCTGTTCTATCAGATGTGCAACTGGGCAAACATTTTCAACATTCAGATTTTCAATGAAAATTTTTGTCTGAATTTTGAACCCAGAATCCCCCCAAAAACTTAAGAACAATTTCACGAAAATTTCCCTCCCCCATTTTTGACCAGCTCTAGCGCATCAAAACGAATGTTGTGGGTGTAAGGTTATATCTCTAAGAAGCATTTCTTTTAATTATTCTGCTGACTTGAAGCTCTCCCTCCACTTCAGGTATTATTTTTTCTCATGGCAATAACTGGAAAGTGATGCGAAGATTTACTCTCACGACCTTACGAGACTTTGGAATGGGCAAGAGGGCCATAGAGGACCGGATTGTTGAAGAGAACGGATTTCTGACGAAGGATATCGAATCTCGTAAAGGTGGGTGTGTGTTTCACTTCACAGACACTTCTAACATTTGTTGCATGTGCCTCTGAAGAGGCACCAAGACAAAATTTGTCATCATCTCATCCAACGTCCACCTTTTTAGGAAATGTCACCATCCAGGTTGGGTTGATTTTTTTTTTTTTTTCAGCAACTGGTTGCACTGCAAAGCATTTTGTGAAGCCGTGAGATTTTTACACCACTCCATTGCTCTCTTTCTGCTGGGCACGCATGGCCTGCTCAAGCCAGCCTTTCGATCTAGAAGGCGTGAAACCATAGCCCCTCCCCTTGTTCGTCCCCAGTCGGTGGGACCTGGAAATGGAAGGCCTCATGCACTGTGAGCCATGTGAGCAGCTCTATTAAACACTGGGCCAGATGTTCCGTGGACAAAATGTGTCTCTCCGTGTGCGGTTCCTCCATTAGTGACAATCTTTGATTAGTTCAGAGGCACCAGGAATTGAAATGAAAGGGACCTGCAAGAACAGAATATCTATAAAACAAACACATTTGTTTCCCTAGTTTAACATAGAGCCCTAAATGCCCTTTGTTGTAAGATGCCCTAGAATAGGGGACATAGTCCTAGATCCTCAAAGATATTTAGGTGTCTAATTCCATCTGAAATCATTATACCTTTGAGGATCTGAGCACTAATATACAGTTAGTTTTCTTTTTATTCAGTATCATCCAGTATTATGACCCAGTATTATTCTTACTTGGCTTTTTACTGTGAATTGCAGAAGACAGCTGTTAGATTATTAGAGTTGGGTGTTTGTAATGACATGTGGCACTTATCTATATACAGTTTGTGAATGCTGTTTGATTTTATCAACTCTCTGCATATTTATGCCCTTATGGCTGTCCTCTGCTGTATTCTTGAATCCTACTTCTTGTGCTAAGGAGAGGGAGGCTGGTGTCTGGATGTCTGCCTCTGAATGGAAGTCTTTGACGATCATCAGTTGAATGAGCCTTGCGCTAGCAGAACAATGGGATGGTTGCAACCGAAGTAAAACCAGTTTTTCAAGTGTGGACTCTGTTGAATGGTAACCACCGGAGAGAAGTCCTTGGTTACCTGAGGGAGGTTTTGAGGCTGACCAGGAGATTCACATGACAGAAGGGATTAGAAGTTACAAAAGGAGCAGGTCTCTTCTGAGCAGCTTTGTCACACCAACCAGAACTGGAAGAGAAAACTGACCTGGAGGAGCGAGGTCTATGAGAGGGGACCTGTTAGGGTTGCCAGCTTTCTAACTGCTGAAAACCAGACCCCCGAGGTCCCATCCTCACCCCCCTTCCCCTCTTACCCCTGCTTCTGCTCCACCTCTTCTCCAAGGCCAAGCCACCGCTCACTCCTTTCCTCCCCTCCCTCCCCCTTCCTCATCACTGGGTTGTCTCTACCTCCCTCCCCCAACCCCCAGCTGGGCTCACTCTGCTCTGGGGCTGGGACAGGAGCTGAAGCCTGGCTCAAAGCCTGCCTGCCTGCAGATAGGAGGTGGAACTGGCTGACCAGGGGCTGGCACAGGTTGATGACCCAGCACCTGCATCCCACCCCCAAGCCCCGGCGGTAACCAGACTTTTGATGTCTGGTCAGTGCATCTGACCAGACACTGCCAGGTCCCCTTTTCCACCAGACTTTCTGGTTGAAAACCAGGCATCTGGCAACCCTTCCTGGGACCCTAAAAGACATTGAACAGATCCCAAAGAATGCTCAAGAGTGGTGAGGAAACTGAGGCATACAGGGAGGGGAGGTTGAGGGAGGGTACAGTTTGGGGGTGCTGGAGGGGTATGTGTGCACTGGGAGGAGGTATTTGGGGAATACTGGAGGGGCTATTTGGGGGTTGCTGAAGGGAGACCTGCAGTCTCATGCCTGAGGTGGGAGGGAATGTCGCTCCCTGTCATGGTGGCAAGGCGGCTGGCTCAGACCCAGGACACAGTGCCAGCCATCAGTCAGCACCTCCCTATGGGATTCTCCCTTACCCCAGGGTTGGGAGCCAGAGCCGGGGTTGGCGGGAACCTGCAGCTGCAGGGAATGGACCAATCAGTTGTGCCTGCAGGGGAGGGACCAGTTGGGGCCCAGAGACCTGCTCTTTCTGAGCTGCAATGTCTGCTCCGCAAAAATCCCAGACATTTCCTCTGATTTGAAAAATCCACCCACTCAGAGGGTTGCCAGGCATCCAGTTTTCGACCAGAACGCCTGGTTGAAAAGAGACCCTGGTGGCTCCAGTCAGCGGCACAGGGAGGGACCCAGGGCTAAGGCAGGCTCCCTGCCTGCCCTAGCCCTGCGCGGCTCCCGGAAGCGGCCACCAGGTCCTTGCAACCTGTAGGTGCATGGGTGGCCAGGGAGACTCCGCATGCTGCTCCCACCCTGAATGCCTGCCCCACAGCTCCCATTGGCTGGGAACTGCAACCAATGGGAGCTGCAGGGATGGCGCCTGCAGGCGTGAGGGGAGCGGGTGGAGCCTCTCTAGCTGCCTATGCACCTAGGGGCTGCAGGGACCTGGTGGCTGCTTTCTGGGAGCTGCAGCAAGTGCCGCCAGGACCCCAAACCCCCTCCTGCATCCCAACCCCCTGCCCCAGCCCTGAGCCCACTTCTGCACCCCAAACCCCTCATCCCTCGCCCCACCCCAGAGCCTGCACCACCAGATGGAGTCCTCACCCTCCCCCCCTCCCGCACTCCAACCCTCTGGCCCAGCCTGGAGCCCTCTCCCACACCCTGAACCCCTCATTTCTGATTCCACCTGGAGCCTCTACCCTCAGCCGGAGCCCTCACCACCCTCCCACACCCCAACCCCAACCCCGTGCCCCATCCCGGTGAAAGTGAGTGAGGGTGGGGGAGAGTGAGCGATGGAGGGAGGGGGGGATGCAGCAAGTGGGGGCAGGGCCTGGAAGAAGGGACGTGACAGGGGGCGAGGTGTAGATGTTCGGTTTTCAGTGCCATTCAAAAGTTGGCAGCCCTACGAAGGGCAGAGGATCAAAAAAGAGGAAATGTCTGCGAAAACCTGGGCGAATGGTAACCTTAACAGAATCACACTTCCAGAGAATGGGTACAATCTATGCCCAGGGAGTGAGCCTAGAGGCTGAAGAAAGAGACAGTGCCAGAAGACTCTCAGAGCTTAAAAGATCACAGAGCCAGCAGATGGGCCCAAACCCAGCAGCTTGGTGAGTGTCGCGAAAAAGGACTTTTGGCCTATGACAGTGGTTAAGGCCCTAGGCTGGAACTCAGGTAGAGCTGGGGTCAATGCCTGAGTCTGCCAGTCTTCAAGAAAACCACTTAATCTTTGCTTGCCTCAGTTCTCTATCTGTAAAATGGGAATTAATAATAATTCTTGTCTCCACCCTTTTTCCTGTCTATTTAGGTTGTGAGCACTTTGAAGCAGGGACTGTTTCTCACTATGTGTATTTACAATGTCTATCACAACGGGGCCATGATCTTGATTTGCCGGCCTCTAGGTACTACTGTAATAGAAGTACATTGTAATAACTCACTATTAACCACGCTCTTTGCACAATCTCTTCTTGCATTTGAACACTGTTTTTAGGAAAGCCCTTTGAGATCACTACAATTATAAATGCTGCAGTGGCCAATATCATTGTGTCAATATTACTTGGAGAACGGTTTGACTACAAAAACCCCACCTTCTTAAGACTACTAAGTTTGATGAGTGAAAACATCAGGCTGGCTGGAAGTCCGTCAGTTACGGTAATTCTGGTGATTTTAAAGTCACTATTCAAGTGCATGCAGTACTCACACCGTAACTGTGTGCTGTATACAGTATATGACATCAAATCATTTCTACCAATCAGAATAGTCCGACAAATTAGAGGATGATACATATGTCTATCTAGCTATACGCCCCTTACCATCATATTAAGTGGGTGTCTGCCAGATATTTATGGATTTATCCTCACAACATCCATGTGAAATATTATTTTCCTCATTTGACCGATGGTGAAATGAGGCACAGAGAGATTCAGTGACTTGCCCTAGGTTATGTAGGAAGTCAGTGACAGAGCTGGGAATTGAACCTACCTCTCCTGGATCCACACATAGTTCCTTAATAACAAACCCATTAAACCTGTCTGAGAATAATTCATTTGAAGTACAGTGGCAGTTGTGTATCAAGTCTGGAGGACATGAACCAAACTAGGTCTGAAATGAATTCCTTAGTAGTTCATATATTTCCCAGCATGGTGGTAGTGGAAATACAGGTAATATCCTTCTGCTCCAGAAAAACTGAGTGTTTCAGTTCCCAGAGTACCAGCACCTCTAATCCCCTCTAGTCTCTCTGAGCACAGCCCCTCTAGGTCTCATGCCCTAGGCCATCACCTGCCTCTCAAGATGGAATCCTGGAATTCGCCCACTCTCAGACTAGGTCCTAGGTTGCACTCCCCTGCTTAACAACCATGATCACTCCAACAGCAGGTCTGACCTATGCAGAGGCCTTGGGTATTGGTGCACCTTGATTCATTGATCATAGATTCCAAAGTGAAAGGGTCCATTGCGATCATCTAATCCGACCTCCTGTATCACCCAGGCTGTCGACCCCCCTCCCCCAAATAATTTCTAGAGCTGATCTTTTAGAAAAATCATCCAAGCTTGATTTAAAAATTGTCAGTGATGGAGAATCCACCACAACCCTCAGTAAATTGTTCATGGTTAATTACTCTCACTGTTAAAAATGTACACCTTATTTCCAGTCTGGTAATACTCGATATTCCTCGGTTTATGCCCAGGATTCCCAGGATTATATTAGCTCTTTTGGCCACAGCATCACACTGGGAGCTAATGTTCAGCTGATTCTCCACTCCCACCCCCAAATCTTTGTTAGAGTCACTGCTTCCCAGGAGTGAGTCCCTTATCGTGTAAGTATGACCTACATTCTTTGTTCCTAGAGATATACATTTACATTTAGCCATACTAAAATGCAGGGCTGTACCTAGGGCGGTTTGGAGCCTGGAACAGAAGCAAAAGCTCTTCCTCAGGTGGAAGGGGCGGGGCTGGGGGTAGGCTCCCCCAGCCAGCGGTCCACACACTGCCCATGTGGCACTGGCCAATTGCGCCAACCCGCAGGGCTCCCCAAATCCCCTAGGGACAACTCTGCTAAAACCCATAGCGCTTGTTTGCGCCCAGTTTACCAAGCAATACAAATCACTCTGACCTCTTCATTATTTACCATTCCCCCAGTTTTTGTGTCATCTGTGGTGATTTTATGTTTTCTTCCAGGCCACTGATAACAATGTTAAATAGTGTAGGGCCAAGAACCGATCCCTGCAGAACGCCACTGGAAGCACACCTGCTTGGTGACAATTCCCAATTTACAAATACATTTGGAGACCTCTCCATTAGGCAGTTTTAATCCATTTAATGTGTGCCATGATAATTCTATACCCTTCTAGATTTTTTATTACAATGTTGCGCTGTACCAAGTCAAAGGCCTTATAGAAGTCTAAGTTTATTACTATTATCTTTATCAACCAAATTTGTAATCTCATTAAAAAAAATCAAGTTCATTTCACAGAATCTATTTTCCATAAGTGCATGCTGATTTCCATTAATTACATTACCCTCCTTTAATTCTTTATTAATCAAGTCCCACATCAGCTGGTCCACTATCTTACCTGAGATCAATGTCAATTATCCGAGTCACCCCATTCACCCTTTCTAAAAATTGTCAAAACATCTCTGCTTGTGGCACACAATAATTTAGTCTCATCCAGGTTATTGGGCTCAATTAGGGGTAACTGGCTGGGGTTTATAGTGGCCTCCCATGTGTAGAAGATCAGACTAGATGATCTGATGTCCCTCCTGGCCTATGTCTATACCCTGCTGTTCTGTTCCCTCCGGGGCAATGACAGTAGTAATTAGCAACCAAAAAGCCTCCTTAGGAGAAAGTATTATTTATTTAGAACAAAAAGCAATTCAGAGAAAACCAATCTTAAAAACAAATGTTTAGGACAGTGACGAAGCTCCTCCATTCCCGTCTCTTTCTGGCAAGTCTTTCAGTGGTTCCCCAGCTGTGCCCCAGCTCGGCTTTTTTTTCAGCTCAGCTTCCACAGCTCTTCGTCATGTTATTTTCGGGCAGCCTCGTTTTCGCTTGCCTTCAGGTGTCCATCTTATTGCTACTCTGGTGATGGAGTCAGTTTCCATCCAAAGCACATGGCCAATCCATCTCCAACGCCTCTTGCTCATATCTTCTTGGCTGCACTGTGTGAATAGATCCTGGTTTGAGATTGTTCAGGGCCGAAAGATATGGAGGATTTTTCTGAGGCAGGTTAGATAGAATGAAGACAACTGGGAGATGTGTCATACTTTGTCATTCCCCAGCATTCTGCACTATAAAGTAATGTTGAAAAGTCTCCTGTATGCATGTCTAATTCTTCCCTAAGGCTGTCCATGCCCTGGGCCCAATTCCTTCAGACTCTTCCACAGAACCTGTCAGTGTGAGCCTGCCACCTTAGAGTAGTGACCCCCTGGACAGCCCCTGGTGACTGACCACCCCCTACCTCATCAGAGATTCAGAGAGCTTAAGGCCAGAAGGACCATAAAACCATCTAGTCTGACCTCCAGCATATCACAGAACATTAAATTTCACCCAGTTACCACTGTGTTGAGCCCAATAACTTGGGTTAGACTAAAGCAGTGGTTCTCGGCCCACGGGCCACTTGTGGCCCAATCAGCATGCAGCTGCAGCCTATATGACGCCCTCAGGACCATACAGGTAGGATATCTATTGTGTGGATGCAGCCCACATAACACATAGAGAGCTGCATTTGTGACCCACAATGGTAAATAGGTTGAGAACCACTGGACTAAAGCATTTCAGTCCCGAGGAGACTAAACTGTTGTGTACCACAGGCAGAGAACAGGAGAGACCAAGGTGCCCCCAATGCCTGAGGCCCCTGCTGTGGCGTGGAAATGATGAGGTAGGACCTGCCCAATTGATCCTAAAAGGTGACTCTCGGCTGCCAAGGAAGGTGAAATCCCATGCTTCTTAGAGGCCTTTTAAGTGTTTAGTGTCTCCCAGCTCCCATCCTAGCAGAACAAGGCCTGAGGGAGGAGGCAATATTCTTGAAGCCAGCAGTTTGGTCCATTGTCCCTTAAGTCTGTACTAGACTGTTCTTATCTCAGATGCCATCGTGTGGCTTCCTTGTTTGTCCTTCCTATAGCCCCTATTGAATTCAAGCATTATAGTTTATAACAAACATTCCCCTACACTAATATGTGTTATACAGTCCATCTAAATAACTAGGATACAAGTCAGTATTCATGGATTCTCCTACAGGATTCATAATATTTATTCCGTTTCAGCTCTCCCTTCTGTCACACTGAGTTTAAAAGAGAATCTGTATTAGCAGTAGAGCTGGTTGAAAAATGAAATGAGACTTTTGAAAAAAAAATCATTTACTTGTGTTTTTTTCTGTACAAATTTGACATTTCAAGGGTTTTTTGACAAGCTCTGGTTAGCAATATAGAGCCTCTGAGATACAGTTGAGCAGTTCTGATTCCATCCAGTGGAGGGCAGTAGTTACACATACACACTGTCCAGATTGTTACAATATATACAAAATGCCACTACTTAATCTACCTTCTGGGATACAAGTTCAAGTGATAGAAAATTCATGATTGCTTGATGGCACAATGCCAAAGGTGAAAGACCCAGGATGGACAGCAGCCTAGGAATTCTTGCCCCATCCTGTGCCTCAAGACAGGCGGGGCCTCTGAGGATATGGGGCTTGTTAGCTGCTCGTACCCCCAAGCACAGCATATAATCTTCCTGTGCCTCAATTTCCTTATCTGCAAAATGGGCATAACGACAGTCACTTGCTTTTATGAATTGCTTTTAGATCTTTGGCAGATAAGTGCTATAATAAGTGTTAAGTATTCTCATTACTTATTTTTGCTTACTCTGCCATCTTAAATTCTTTCAGCTATATAACATGTGCCCAGCCCTTGGATTTCTACTCAGGAATTACAAGATTCTTTTGCACAACACAAGTGAATTGCATTCTTTTATACGGCTTACTTTCATAGAACGCCTCAAAGAGCTGGACAAAAATGATCAGAGAAGTTTTATTGATGCATTCCTTGTAAGACAGCAAGAGGTAATTATGATTGCTGCAGACTTGTATGTTTCCTTTTCATATTTTATATTTAAAAACATATTTGCATGGAAATTTAGCATTGGTAAAGTATGCACCTAACAAACTAGCAGAGTTGAACAAAGAGCTTGCTATGACTAATGTATACAACAAATTTTGGCCCCAACTTTGCAATAAGAATTGCATGGGTGGAACACTTGGCCAGCATGGAGTCCCACTAGTTTCAGTAGTTCAGGAGGTCTACCTATGCAATTCTTGCAGCAACCAGGGATCAAAATCTCTTTCATTGCTAGTTGAATATCCCTCAGTTAATTGCAATTTCCTCAAATGTATTCATTGTTTGAATTTGCTTGACAAATGTCTTTCCAAATGTTTACTTGGAGAATCCAGAAAGATTCAAACTTCTAACTGTTTTGGTTACTTGTGATTGGCCAGATTAGTCACATAGTATTTCTTCTATTACTATTTTATTATTACAAGAGCACCTAGGAGCCCTAGTTATGGGCCAGGACTCCACTGCGCTAGGCAGAGTACAAAAGACAGAGTAAATAGACAGTCCCTGTCCCAGAGAATTTACAGTCTAAGAATAAGACAAGAGATAACAGATGGATATGGAGATGTGAGGCAATGTGGACATGGGGAAGCACAGGGAAACAGTGAGACAATATTGGTCAGCATGATAGGCCATGGTCTCAGTAGATCAGTGGCCTAAGTGCTGTCAAGCTTTCTGTAGGCATCACAGGAAAAGAGAGTTTTAAGGAGGGATTTAAAGAAGGACAATGTGTTAGTTTCAGAGATGCTTGTGGGGAGCTCCTTCCAATTGTTTGGGGCAGCATTGGAGAAAAGAGCTGACTGAGGGGATATCTGAGCCATTAGTGGTTATCTTTGAAAAGTCATGGAAGACGGGAGAGATTCCAGAAGACTGGAAAAGGGCAGATATAGTGCCAATCTAGCCTGGTAAACCCCCAGACTGAGGCCTTGGTGAAGACCTACAGAGGTACTGGGGCTGCAGAGGTGTAGCCAGGGGATAGGCAGAGGCAGCTGGTCCTAACCCCTTGCCAATGATGAGTGGCCATTACACTGCAGTGAGTGTAGAGGTTAGATGATGACTGGCAGTAGCCACTGAGGCAAGGTGGTTTAGAAGGTTGGGGGTTTCCCTGGGAAAAGAGACCCAGAGTGGGGGAATTGCTGGGGTAGAACCCCGAGGTAAAGGGGCACTGGAGTCCGGGAGGGACATGGGGCCTCAGGCAGGTGAGATACCGGCCAGCAGAGGGCGCTCCAGAGCTGGCATTGAGCTAATTCCCAAGACGACCAGCAGGAGACGCCGCACCGGTGAGTCATCACTCTGCTACAGGTTGGACATTAGGAAAAATTTCCTAACTGTCAGGGTGGTTAAGCACTGGAATAAATTGCCTAGGGAAGTTGTGGAATCTCCATCATTGGAGATTTTTAAGAGCCAGTTAGACAAACACCTGTCAGGGATAGTCAAAATAATACTTAGTCCTGCCTTGAGTGCAGGGGACTGGACTAGATGACCTCTCGAGGTCCCTTCCAGTCCTATGATTCTATGAAAACACTAGAGCGTGTGTTTGAAACTGTAACACCTGGGCAATGGAGGCTGGTGTCATTAGTCAGTTGGAGCCAGGACTCGACATCTTAATAGTGAATGAGAGATGATAGGCAGGGTGGGAAATGGTGATGAAGAGCCTTGAAAGTGAAGACTTGATAAATTTGAAAACTGGTCCAAAATCAATAAGATGAAATTCAATAAGGACAAAATCTGCATTTAGGAAGAAAAAATCAAAAGCAAAAATACAAAATGAAGAATCACTGAGTAGGTTTCAGAGTAACAGCCGTGTTAGTCTGTATTCGCAAAAAGAAAAGGAGTACTTGTGGCACCTTAGCGACTAACCAATTTATTTGAGCATGAGCTTTCGTGAGCTACAGCTCACTTCATCGGATGCAACTTGCATCCGATGAAGTGAGCTGTAGCTCACGAAAGCTCATGCTCAAATAAATCACTGAGTAGGCAACAGTTCTGCAGAAAAGGATTTGGGGGTTATAGTGGATCACACATTGACTGTAAGTCAACACTGTGATGCAGTTGAAAAAAAGACAGATGTCATTCTGGGATGTATTAACAGGAGTTAATGTAAGAAGCAAGTGATAATTGTCCAGCTCTGCTCAGCACTAGTGAAGCATCAGTGGGAGTACTGTGTCCAGTTTTGGGCACCAGATGTGAACAGAATGGAGACAGTCTAGAGGAGAGCAACAGGATGGGGAGGCACTGATCGGCAGGGCCCGCTGGCCCGGGGGAGAGCTGCTCAGCACCCACCTTCTTTTCCGCATGGGTGCTCCAGCCCCGGAGCACCCACCAAGTTGGCGCCTATGTATGGAATCCCTGTCATTGGTGGTTTTTAAGAACACAGTTAGACAAACACCTGTCATGGATGGTCTAGGTATACTTAATCTTGCCTCACCATGAGGCAATGCACTAGATTACTCTTGAGGTCCCTTCTGACTCTACATTTCTATGATTGTCTATTGGAAGCAATCAGAAGGGGAAGCCAGTGGAGGGATTCAGAGAGGGGTGTTTCCTTGGGCAGAGGGGCAAGCAGGCCACATTGAAATGCATTTTCTATTAATAGTCTTGGCAGGAAATGTCAGTATCTCAAATATTTGCAGAAAGGTTGGTATGCTTGGTCAAAAGGAACCGAATTTCCTGTGGATTTTTTTGTTTGTTGCTGGATTATTTCCCAGCTGCCCAGACGTGTATACAATTCACGTGCATCACAAAAGAATGAGAGAATGAACTACAAATAATGATAAAATATAAAAAGAGCAAAAAGAATAGGGCGTGATTATGGCTTAATGGGTCAAGCAATGGCGTGGGACTTGGATGATTGCTGGCTCTGCCGCTCATCTCCTGGGTGACCTTGGATAAGTCATTTAGCTTCTCTGTGCCTCCATCTCCCTATCTATAAAATGGGCATAATGGCATTTGCCTCCATTATAAGCACTTTGAGATCTACTAATGATTGTTTATGAAATAGGTATTAATGTTATTAAGAGTCCATTCGCATTGCCACTGAAGCCTCTAGAAAAGATACAACTGACACCAAGAAGAGCAGAATCAGTGCCCAGTAGGCTTTGCATATGTAACCTTTACTGGCCAGGACTAATTCAGTGCAGAATATTTCACCATCATAGTGTTACAATAATCACCTGTCCTGATCTCCATTGTTTGTTTAGATGCATGAGTACGGATGGTTGATTGTGCAAGATGGCAAGCTGCACATGTGTGTCTCTGAGTTTGGACTCAGTCACATATGGAGTACTTGTCCTGAGCTGACTCAGTTAGGTCTGGAAGACCATGGATTGAACTGTACTCAGCATGTTAGCTTCCTAAGCCTGTGGCACTCAGGCTGGTTGTGGCTGCATAGGAAAAATACACTTCTCTATGAGCTTGACTGTGGAAGGTGATGAGCACTCTAACTGCGATCCAGTGAAACACTTAAAACATGCTTAACTCTAAGCATATTCCTGATTCCTGGCATCAGTGGCTGTACCCCGGTGCTTAAAGTTAAGCACATGCTTATGTGCTGTGGTGAATTGGATCCAGAGTGCTCAGCACTTTTCAGGACTGATCCTTAGTAGAGAAGATACCTATATGTTTCTGAGGGCATCTGATCAAAGCCCTCTTGGTTCTTTTACATTTATTTTTTACTATATACTTTATTATTCAGTAAATATGTTTTAGCTCTCCATGTTATAACTGCCCACTGGAGTTCTTTGTGTGTTAATCTTTTGGGGTTTTTTTTCAGGAGAAAAGTAATACCAATGGATATTTCCATAATGACAACCTAATAAGCCTTGTGAACAACTTGTTTGCTGCTGGCGTAGAGACCACTTCCACCACGCTGCGCTGGGGACTTCTGCTAATGATGAAATACCCCCAAATTCAGAGTAAGTGATTTTGTGACAGCTGCTAGCTTGGCTGGCATGGGAGGGTTGAACAGGAAACCTGGGGAGCTAACAGCATAAATGGCTACAGCTTTTGAGTGAAAGAGTCACGCTTGACAGCAGAGAGCTGTAACAGACCCATATCCTCAGTTGATCAGGCACAGAGTGGGACATGGAACACCCACTTACCAGTGGGTTATGCTTTTATTTCCTTAGAGCCAGATTCTGATCTCAGTTACAGCTATGTAAACCTGGAGCAATTCCATTCTACTCATTAGAATTGCTCCAGACTTACACTAGAATTTTGCTCTTGATAAGCAGAACAATTCAGAGCAGAATTTAAATGGTCATAACTGTGAACACAGTTGTAATAATTGAGACCATAGAGACCGACTTGAATTGTGAGCCTAACCCATGGAAAGTGGGTGAAGGGCCATGAATTGTCACAATGACAAGTTATATGAAATTGTTTAAGAAAAGATTTAGGAAGGAGACAAATGGAATTAATTTAAACAGGAGGAGGGGGAGGAGGTCTCTAGTGGATATTGTTATAAGCATGACTAGTAAACAAGAGGAAAAGGGAACCAGAAATCAATGGATCAAAATCGTTACTTTGGAAATTAGGCCTAACTGGTGCACAAAATAATGAGAGGATGGACCGTTCTACCCACCACTCTTTTGGGGTGGACCTTAAAGAGATGCTTGGGAAATTAAACAAGGAACTTCTACAACCACCGCGGTTGCAGCAGAAGGATTTTTACCATAACACTCAGACTTTATTTCTCCAGTAGGGATGCTTGGCCATCATCACTGCCCCAGTAAGGACCCAACCTGATACATGTGAGATCTTGTTCGGTCTTCCCTTCCCTCGTGCGTCTCTTTCCATCCCTCACAATCTTCCTCCTGTCATGTGTGTATGTGTGCGTGTCTCAGCTTTCTACCTGATCTTGAAATCAATTGCATTGTATTGCACCAGCATGACCAGGTGAGACATATGACCATCCAGCTCTGGTTGGCCTAAGGACCAGTGAAGCAGAGGGACCTGAGCCGACCAACCGGATGATATTCTTGGCCGGGGAAGCAAGCTGGGGTCCAGAGCAGCAACTGTCATGGCCCAATCTGTCTGTGACTGACCCGCTGCCCTGTATTCTGAAAACATCAACAAAAGCTGTATTTCCCCGACCTATCTTATCTCTTCTCTCCCTTCTGTTTCTGTGTGTTTTGTCAAAAGCAGGAAAGCGAATGTATTCCTGACTCAAAATTAAACAGAAATAATCCATTTGTCCCCACCAAGAAGGACTGTTTGATAGAATAAGAAATTTTAACCAGTATTCACCCTCTCAAAAATTTTAAAAAAAAAAAAAGACGTTGACAGATTTTCATTGTTTGTTTTGCATAAGCACTCCATTTCAGTTGCAGTGGGTTTTGCCTTGTTTTGATTCTTTCCCTTTTGTACATTTCAATAAATACACTTTTAACCATTGACATGAATTTCCTAATGTGCTTGCCATGGTACTAGGCAGGCCAAGGTCTCTATATTCCAAACTCCAAACCTTGCTTAACAGTCTTTAATATTGGACCGTGACAGGGTCACCTTAACATCCTTAGCTCTTTGGGCTCACATATTCCATCTAACTTAATACAACAGCAGAATATGACCCTAAGTTTCTGTCTTCCTCCAAACTTGAAGACCCTCCAAGATCTTTCCACAGATAATTATTATAATTAGGGATGGTGAGAAAATTTTAAGGAAAATAAAATTTTGCCTTCTCCGCCCCCACAAAAAATAGACACAGCTTTTTTGAACATTTCTTTGGTGGTTCCCCATATTCCATCCAGCTCTAATTACTTGTTAAATCCCAGCGGTATGTTCATCACTGTACAAAACAGAAGACAGAGTCCATGCCCCCAAGGAACTTCCAGTCTCAATAGACAGACAAAATAATACAAGATACAAAGGAACTGATCTCACCTGTCATGTGCTGAGCTAGTTTTAGTAAGCCATGCAACAGCTTGCTTGTATGCCTTCGAGAGACAAGGTGGGTGAGGTAATATCTTTCATTGAACCAACTTCTGTAGGTGAGAGAGACAAGCTTTTGAGCTTCCACAGACCTCTTTTCCCGTCAAAATGGTGTACTCCATGCAGCGTTACCTGATACGAGGCACACGTGAGGTCACGCTGTGCAGAGGTTTGTTCTACAAAGTAGAATCCTCCATGCGGGCTGGACAGAATTGTCCCACAAGCCAGATTCATCCTGCCAGCTGGGCAGCACACAGTAAGTCGGGCATGCCTTGCATATAGAGACCACACACCACCAGCTCTTATTTACATCACTACAGCTCAACTGGTCTCAATGGAGTTACTCCTGATTACAATGAGGCGAGGTCGAACTCTGGCCACCTATGTACTGAAGGACCCAGAGTTTGGTTCTATAATAAAGCAAGGTTTTTTGTTGTTGCTGGTTTTACTTTTATGCTTTTGCAGTTGCTTCCCCTAACTCATTTCTATTTGGTGGCTTCTTGCCTGAAGGCTGCTTCAGGGCACCACAGGAAAAATCCTTTGTGCATGAAATTGACAGAGTCAACAGGGAAGCCTCAGTTGCAAAGACATTGAAAACTGTTTGAAATAAAATCCTGTATTAATTACAGGTCACAGTGGCCCACAGCCTATTTGATTAAGTACAGAAGGGCATGATCTAGTGGTCTGATGCAAGCCTGGGTGCTAGGAACTCCTGAATGCTGAACTGATTGTGGCCTTGCCAGCCTCTGTAAAAATGAGGATAATAGTACTCATGCATCTCGGGATTGTTGGGAAGTTAACTAGTTAATATTTGTAAGTGCTCTGGTGATTAAAAATAGAACTGTGCAAAGATGGAAGTTCCATTTCATGAAGGCTTTTGAGATTCCCCCACAGGGGAAAATTCCAAAAAAAAAAAAAAAGTTTGGGGGCAATTGAAATATTTTGTTTCAACAAAATCAAAATGTTTCATGTCAAAAGTTGACATTTTAATTTTGTATTATATTATCAAATAAAATACGTAATGTAATACAATAAAAATTAAAATGTCTAGACAAAAAGTTGTTTCAGAGAGAAAAAATCAAAATATTTGTTTGCAAAAATGTTTAAAATGGGACATTTTTGACATTGCCAGAACTTACTTTTCCCCAGTTTTCTTCCAGAACAAAATTTCAGCAGACTTGACACGATTTCATGAAGCATTTCAGTTTTAACAGAAGGGCATGTTCAAGCAAATATGTTCCATCAAAGTTTCTACGACCAGCTGTAGTTGAAATGACTGTATATTATTGTTTGGCAGGCCAAGTAATAGGATAGGTTACCTGTGTGTTTTTGGAAGTTCTCTATTTAGTTTTGATATTGACGAGCAAATGTTTATAAGCTCTAATATTGTCAGTACCCCATTATTTCTGGAAAGAGACACAGATTTTGGAGAGCTTACAATATCACTTTAACATGAGCTTGTGCACCTCTCAAAGCCACAATGCACAGCATTTATTATAGATAAATGAATTCTGATCTCTATTGTATTTTCTCAGGCAAAGTCCAAGAAGAGATTGCAAGAGTTATAGGATCAGCCCAGCCAAGAATTGAACATCGAACTAAAATGCCGTATACGGATGCAGTTGTCCATGAAATTCAGAGGTTCGCTAATATCCTGCCCATGGACTTGCCTCATGAAACTACTGAGGATGTTACTCTTAAAGGCTACTTTATTCCAAAGGTGAACAGTTTGTGGTATTGCTTTTCTTGTGATCTGCGACATCGTTAAAGTCCTGGTTCAAATGATTGACCCTTTTAAGTCCTGGTTCTTTGTTTAATGTTGAATCGCATTGGAAGTCCCATGGCAGTATTTGTAATAGCATCATTCACTTACTATAGCTTAAACAGTAAGAGGGGGGAGGGATAGCTCAGTGGTTTGAGCACTAAACCAGGGTTGTGAGGGGGCCATTTAGGGATCTGGGGCAAAAATTGGGGATTGGTCCTGCTTTGAGCAGGGGGTTGGACTAGATGATCTCCTGAGGTCCCTTCCAACCTGATATTCTATGAAATGCTTATACCAAGCTTTAGTCAAGAGACCATATTGACCTATAGAATAACTCCATTGACTTGATTTACAGGGAACTTACATCATCCCCTTACTGGCCTCTGTACTGCAGGATGAATCTCAGTGGAAGAAACCAGATACATTCAATCCTGAGCATTTTCTTGACTCCCAAGGAAAGTTTGTAAAGAAAGAGGCTTTCATGCCCTTTTCAGCAGGTACTTTCTATTTTCATTTACTGCTGTGGGGATAGATATCCAAGATTCAACAGACTATAAGATACATTTGTGAATCTTTAAATCTCATCCTCTATTTGCCCCTTATGTGGGATAATCTCCCATTTTAGACTGGACTACTGCTGAAAGCACATATGCACGGTTGGGTACTCTAATTTGCAACTTGAAGGCGCTGTTAGAGTCCCGGCTGCTTTTAAATGATCATATATCAAGGGGAACCCAATAACTGTCTTCAGATGTTACCTAATAAAGTTGTGGAATCCTCATCAGTAGAGGTTTTTAAGAACAGGCCAGACAAACACCTGTCAGGGATGGTTTGTCTTGGTCCTGCCTGAGTGTGGAGGGGATAGACTAGATTACTGTGATGGGGTCCCTGGGTGCAATCTGGACTGTTGAACCACTGAGCCCTCTGTCCCACCAACCTGGGGTATCCCTCTCACTTTGTGATGCTATTGTCAAGCCTCAAATCTCTGGCAGGCACAGCACTACACATCCACAGGCAGGGACACACCCAACTGAGTTAAATGAATGCTTCTCCCAGCCACTTATGAACCAACAATAGGGAGGCTCCAGCCAATTCTCCCCAGTCTTGCTCCCCAGAACTGTGCCATCTTGCCCTGGTCAGAAGCCTGACCCCTGTAAGTTAATTATTCAGTCTGTCCCTCCCTTGATGTGGAGAGGACACACACTAGCCTTTGTAAACTGAGCTGAGATTTCTCAAGCACTTCAACCAAAACGTTAGATAAAATATAAAACAGATTTATTAAGTACAGAAAGATAGATTTTAAGTGATTATAAATAGCAGGCATAGAAATCAAAGTTGGTTACAAGAAACAAAAATAAATTTGTTGTCTGAGTTCTACAAACTAAACAGGATTTGAATCAAGCAGTGTCTCACCCTGACAGATGGTACAAGCAGGGCACAGATCCTCAGTATACAGGCTGGAACTGCCTTCCAGCCTGGGATCACCCTCCCACAGTTCGGTCTTTGTCCTCCAGACGTGTTTCCAGGTGTTGCATTGTGGGGGGGGTGCAGCCAAGTGATGATGTCACTTTTCCTCTTTTATAGTTTCTTCCAGCTTGCTGGAAAGATCTATGCTGTGATTTGGGAGGTCAGTCAGCCCCCATTGGTCAACAGTCTCCATTGCATATGTGCTCTCTCAGAAGTCTCCACTGTATACATGGGATAGTGGATTCTTTCCTTGATGGGGGTTGACATTCACCGCTGTCTGGCTACTCCATTGTTGTACCTGAAAAGCTGGTTGTGGGTGTTCCCAACCTCACAACATATTTCAGTGACACACACATAGCAAAACTTCATAACTTCACATACAGTGACAGCACATACAGTCCAACACGATATTAATGTTCAACAGCTCAAGACTTTTAAAATGATACCTCGCAAGGCATACTGTGTCCAAAATATATCCTAATTATAAGACAGTGGTGAATATGGGGGTTCCAGGGTGCTGCTTTGAAGTATAGAGTTTCACAATGACATCCTGAGCCCTACATTTCTGTGATTCTGTATAGCAGCTGTGACCCAGATGGGTTATTATCCGCCTATATCTGGCTGGGAAGTTGCGATCATTCCTTTCTAATGAGGGTCTTGCTACAACCATCCATGCCTTTGTCACTTCACTATTAGGCTACTCCAATACATTCTATGGCTCCGATTAAGGTGATCATCAGTTGACTTCAATGGGACTTAAGCACTTGCTTAAAGTTAGGCTTCAGTTAAGGACAGTGCTTATCTAGGCATGTCTACAATGCAATCAAAAACCCGTGGTTGGCCTGTGCCATCTAACTTGGGCTTTGGCTAATGTGCTGTTTAATTGTGGTGTAGACATTTGGCTCGGGCTGGACCCCAGCTCTAGAACCTGCAAGGTGGGAGGGTCCCACGGCTTGGGCTGAGGCCTGAGGCTAAAAGTCTACACTGCAATTAAACTGCTCTTTAGCCCGAGCCCTGCGAGCCTGAGTTAACTGGCTGGGCCAGCCATGGGTGTCTAATTGCAGTGTAGACATACCCCTTTGAGGTTACACCATATATCAACTCAGAAGCTGAAAAAAGTGCACTTACTGCATGGGCTGGTGTGTTGTATGTATTGATGACATATACATACATATTAATAACATTAGCTCATTCTCATATTTGTTATTTTTGTCCTCCCGATGATTTCAGTTCTTTCCTTGTGGTGTACTTGTAAAGTTTACAGAGAGTATGAACTTAGGAAAGCCCCTTGTGCCAACCTGCTTCAAGCATCCTTTATCTAGCTACGTTAAAGGCCACAGCCATATATGGACATTGTACCTTAACTCATCACTATCTATCTAGGTCAGGGGTTCCCAAACTTGGTTTGTGGCTTGTTCAGGGTAACAAGCCACAGCGAGACGCTTTTTTTACCTCTTCCCGCAGCTCCCATTGGCCGGGAACGGCAAACCGTGGCCACTGGGAACTGGGAGCGGCCGTACCTGTGGACCCTCAGGTAAACAAAGCGTCTCATGGCCAACCAGGGGATTACCCTGAACAAGCTACAAACCAAGTTTGGGAACTCCTGATCTAGGTGAAAGTCCCAGACATATGTATGGTTTCAGAGTAGCAACCGTGTTAGTCTGTATTTGCAAAAAGAAAAGGAGTACTTGTGGCACCTTAGAGACTAACAAATTTATTTGAGCATAAGCTTTCGTGAGCTACAGCTCACTTCATCGGATGCATCTTAGTTCAACATACAGGATGTGGCCTGTAGGTAGGTCCCTTGCTTTACAGCCAAACTACTTTAACATACATCTATAAACCTATTATAATAAAACAATCAAAACCCTAAGAAAATAAGAAACCTATAAGAAAAGATGTATAGGTAAGCGAGCAGGCTAGCCCTATAGGCTACACAAAAATTTTGAAAGTAACTAAATGCTGTTGGGTCTTGAAGCAGACTGTTTTTCACAACGTTTGGCCCTGATTCTTTTTTATTTTCAAAAGTTGGAGTTTTCTTAAATGAAATTTTTCAGAGTCAAAATTATTTGATTTAAAAAATTCAATTCTAAAAAAATGGCAATGGCGAACAAAAAATAATCCAAACTCAAGCCTGAAAGTGAAGGAGGGAAAAAAAAAAACCCTGAAAATGGTAAATGAAAAACAAAAGCAAAAAAAAACCCTGAACATTTTTTTTTTAAAAATGGGGGGGTGGGGGGTCTTTGTTTGCTTGGTTGAGGTTTTTAATTTCTCCTGGAATAGCTGCCAGGAGAATTATTTTAAAAAATATGACTGGTGCAGCCACTAATATAGTATTTTTTAAAGAGCAAATTTGTTCCTCTCGAAAGGTTTAGAATATAATCACTTTCCATTTTGTTTACTAGTAGGTGTATTTATAGGAAGAAGTCCTGTTTTAAGTCACACTTGTTTATTCTTGAAGTAAATCCATGGTTCTACTCTGGACTTACACCGTATTACTAAGAAGTTGTGCTGTGGTTTTTATTCCTTCTCAGAGTTAAACAAGCACCTGTTTTTTATTGTGAATTTCATTACAGGTCGGAGGATCTGTGCAGGCGAGACTCTTGCCAAGATGGAGCTCTTCCTCTTCTTTACAAGCCTCCTGCAGAGGTTCACTTTCCGTCCTCCTCCTGGAGTTACCAGCTCAGACCTGGACCTCACCCCAGCGGTTGGGTTTACCACGCCCCCAATGCCCCATAAGGTCTGTGCTGAGCCACGTTCTTAGAGCTCCTTGCCTTAGGCCAGGTCTAACTACAAAGTTTGGCAGATATAAGTATGATGGTCAGAAAATCACATGCCTGACAGAGCTAAGCCAGCAATAGCCTCCCCACCCATGTAGATGCAGCTTATATCAAGAGAAGAGTCTTTTTGATGATCTACTTGATGTTGTTCAGGGAGGTGGTTTAAGTGTCCTGGCACAATAACTCATTTTGCCAGCATATGGCTGTGTCTCTACTACAGGGTTTTGCTGGTATAGTTACACTAGTGTAGCTATATCAGCAAAGCCGTTGTGGTGTAGACTTACCCTTACTCATGTGTATCTTCAGCCCTCCCTCTGCAGACTCTGCCTGGTACACTGCTGTGCACTGGCCTTTGGTTGTGGTTTGGCCCATGATTTGTTAGGACCACATCCTAGCCTCAGTTATACCAATGGGCAATCCAATGACATTAGCAAGGTTGCATGGGTGTAACTGGGACTAGAGTCTTGTATTGTCTGTTACGTTGTACAACCTCAAAGGAGCCTCCATGCCTAGCCTAGAACTTGGCCATTTGCAATATCAACACTGCTGTGCAACCAAGAGGCAACGTCCACCAGAGAGGGAGCTGAAACAGCATAGACTGATGCAAAATACAAGGTCAAATGTCGTCTGCACCGAAATCCCCTGGATGTTGCTATCTCCACAGATGCTGACTCTGCATCTTCAGTTGTTATTACTCCCTACGTTGGTGATTTCCAACTCGGTGGGAGGGACATGGGAGAAGTGAGGAGCCTGTTCCGGAGGGAGGTGTGGTGGTGACATTCAGTAACAAAGAAGGAACCTCTGCACTCCCAGGACTGCCCCTGACCTCTGAGACTGTCTACGCTAGGGGATCACACATGTTGTACCTTGTGTAGGAGAAGCTCATTGCACACACTAGCTGCTCCTGGCATCTCTCCATTCCCCACAAAAGCTCCTTCTGTTCAGCCTCCCATCCCGTTCTTTGTCAGGGACCCCCTGCAACCCCCACAACCTCCCCCATGTTAGAGGTTCTGTGAATTTCAGTTCCCCCTCCTCTTATACCAGGGGCCCCTATTTTCTCCTCCTGCCACAGTGGCTCTGCGTGCACCCCATGTCCTAATTCACCCCATTCTCCTCCATGGCCAGGGCTCTGTGTGGCCCCTTCACCCATACCAGCTTCCCCCAATCTCTCCCCATTAGAGGCTGTGTGCTCCCCAGGGTCCTCCATTCTCTCACTATGGCAAAAGTTCTGTGTGCACCCCCACTCTCCTCTATGCCCCCCATTCTTCTCTATACCATGGATACTGTGTGCCCCATTCCCAACCCCCCCCCATCCCCTCATGCCAGGGGCTTTGTGTGCCCCCCTTCCCCAATTCCAGGGTCCCCCATTCTCCACCCCCATGGCAAGGGCTCTGTGTGTGCCCTGATTCCCCCCTTTCCCCCTCCCTCCATACCAGAGTTTTCTAATCTGCCTCCCGCCAGGGGTTCTGTGTTCCCCATTCACCCCATGCCCCCTGTGATGATTTGTGGGGTTCCCAGCAATGTGAGTCACCTTATTACCCTCCCCCTCCCGCCTCCAGTGAGAGAGAATCTTGCCAGCTCCCTGACCTCTGCTTTCTCTTAGCTACCCAAGCACTCTCCACTGGGCTATGCAGCCCTCACTTTGCCTTGCAAGTTACCAGTAGGTGCACCCCAGTCCTTTGCCGTGTTCCCCTGTGGTGCCCAGCCCCTTAGCCTCTGAACACGCACAGTAACACCAGGTCTGCTGTCCCCAAGGGGCCAGCGATGACACCAGCTCGTTTGATTCAGCTCATGGTCAGCACTTAATACCATCGGAAGCACAGACGACCTGTGCCTGCTGGCAGTGGCGGGGGGAGGGGGTGCATAACTCAGGAACAGCTCAAGTCAAGACTACCCCCCCCCCAAGGCAGTCCTCCCCCGTGGGAAAGCAGCAGCTGCTCAACGGCACAGCTCCCTGGCTCAGCTGCTGTGTCGGGAGGGGGCCTGGCCACACCATGTGACTGAGCAATCTGGGCGGGGCGTGACCCCACATGCCCCTTGCACAAACATCACCTCTGCCAGCAAGTATAACCTGCTTTCTAAAGACTAAACTCAGCTTGCCAGGCTAACCTCCAATCTAAGTAAGTTTAGCTCGCCGCAAATGTCCTTTGCAGCATTTCAACCAAGCTGGTTGTGATCCCGTTTTCAAGAATGTAAACATGCTGTCTGTTTACATCCTAGGTGCAGGATGCCAAGGTGTCTTCTTTGCTCCCCAAATACACACAAAGGCAAGGGGGAGTGTATTTTAGGACAATGGTTCTTGTCCTCTGCTGAGTTTCTCTAGCTGTTAGTTCCTTTTTGAAGTTCTTACAATCCTTCATCTGACTTCAGATACATAACCTCTGGGCATGCATTTCACAGCGATATTAACAGCCAGCCTGACCC
Organism: Chelonia mydas; assembly: GCF_015237465.2. Lineage (NCBI taxonomy): Eukaryota > Metazoa > Chordata > Testudines > Cheloniidae > Chelonia > Chelonia mydas. The sequence continues at coordinate 12,827,693 of NC_057851.1, forward strand.
TGCTTTCATTTAAGATCTTCCATGACACTCTTTGGTGATCCAGAGTGTATATACCAGGATCAGGATCTGCTTATAACCCCGTTGCCAGTTGGCATTGTGGGGTTTTAGGGTTACACGCCCATACCAGAGTTCTCTATTCTCCCCCTCATGCCAAAGGCTGTGAGCACACCCCCATTTCCGGCCATTCCCACTTCACCCCAGCCATTCTTCTTCTTTCTGTCTGGGGGCTTATTCATTCCAGATGTCACCATGTTAAAATCTATGGGGAGGATGGGTAGAGTTAAGAGAAATGGGTATCGTTATACTAGAAAGCATTAACTCAGCCATCCGCCAGCTGTTTGAGCTCTAGACAATTGCAGAGGTGTTTGACTGTGGCTGTGCTAAAGAGCTGTCAGGGCTTCATGTGTCTCACATTTTCCCCTTTTGGTTTTATATTTTCCCCCAAAACCAATAGGATTCTGACCACTGATGCCTAGAATAGTCCCTGAAATTTTAGAATTGATTATTGTGATACACAGAAATGTCAAGTCGCGTGTAAGGCCTTCACACAGCGCTGGGTTACCCCATCACTGGGCCCTAGATGACCACAGGGTCACAGCACTACTCAGGTTTGACCTGGCCGCCCTTCTGTCACGATGGAGAAGCAGTAAGGCCAAATTTGAGTGAGTGGCATCGTAACCTGGCACATGGGCTCACCGCACTGTTTAGGATTGCCCCACCTTATGAATTTGGGCCCTACACATGTGCCTACTTGCCTATGCATTAATCCGGCCCTCCCGTCACAAGCTCAGCCAAGCAGGAAAAAGGCAAGTGTAACTGTCCCACTAGCGTTTGTACCGCGACCAACTAACAAGTGTTATAACTACACTTAGCTATCTCTGCACTAGGATTGCAACATTTATTGATATGTTAAAAGTACACTTTTTTTCCTACTGCAGACAAGCCCTGAAAGAGAGAAACTGAGGCAGAGGGTAAGGCTGAGTTTTTCAAACTTGCCCAAACCTGTTTATAACCCCTTTACCAGTCGGCATTGAGGGGTTTTGGGGACATACCCCTATACCAGAGTTCTCTATTCCCCCCATCATTCCGGGGCTGTGCACCCCTCACCCCCACTCCATTTTCCACGATTCCCACTCCTCAACCATCATTCTTCTTTCTGTATGGACACTAAGCCATTCAGGGTGTCAAAGGGGTTAGACAAACGCCTGGCAGGAATGGTTTAGTTATTACTATGTACACTTAAAGCAGGACTAAGTAATAACTAAACCATTCCAGTACACTGAAGGCTTTTAAAAAGATGCCAGTGTATTTAATATATTACAACTGTTTCCTGTACTAATTATGAAAATAGTCAATATGAAGCTAACATTTCCATGTCTTTATTGTCTTCTATCAACTCAAATATAGCGATAAATGTATATTGTTTAAATAATCAATTCTGATCACATAACATCTCAAAAGTAGAGTATCTTGTCCTATAAATAAAGATTCTGCCTGCACTTAAAGTCTGGGTCAATATGAATAATGTGATGTATTCCGAAAGAGCTGATCATCATGAATATAGAGTGTTTATAGGTTGCTATGTGGTTTTCTGTAGATGATCTTTTAAAATTAAAAAGCCTGATCTAATGTAACAAGTGCACTCTCTCTTTGTCTTAGGTACTTATGTGGCTATTACTGTAGTATCTGAGAACCTTGCAATCATTTTAGTGTATTTGTCTTCACAACCCCTCTGTGAGGTAGGACAGTGCTGTTATCCCCACATTATAGATGCGGAATTGAAGCACAGAAAGGCTATATGACATGCTCAAGGTAACACAGGAAGTTTGTTGTAGAGCAGTAAACTGAACCCTGGTCTCCAAAGTCTCCGTTTATCACCCTAGCCACTGACCCATTCTCCCTCTCCATCAGTATTTATTTATTTATTTGTAAACCTGGTTTAAATTGATGAAAAAATCCCATTCATAAAGTTGCACTGGTTTAGCTAAATCGGTGCAACATCACACCTATAGTGAAACCAGTGCAAGGTTGTGTGTTCAGCAGATCCACATAGGTTTATTCCGGAACACATTTTCTTTTGGTCATCCGCTTTTGGTGCAAACTATGTATTTCAGTAGAGCTGTGCCCATATACACCAACAGAGGTTTTGACCCCAGATATAATTCATCAGTATCTTGCACGGCTCCACCCTGGTTTGCATCTTGTTTGTTGTTGCATCCCCTGTCTCTGATCTGCCATGAATGCCAGCGTCTCCCTCCCATTTGGTTTTTTCTCCACTTCCCACCTTATTGCCTTTTTCTATGCTTCCCACTTTGTATGGGGCCTTTGACCAAATCTTAAACACATGTATGGTAGAATAAACATCTGTGCAGTATCTAGACTAGCATTTACCAGTGAGTTGGTTAATTTGAGTTAATTGGCAATCAAAACATTTGAGTTAAAACAGGACCACAGATTCTCGACTAAACAAGCCCACTAGCCTCATTCAGGGATCTCACAATTTAATCACTGTTAGTTTCCAATTTGTCACGCATAGGATCCTCATCAAAGAGCTACAGTTACATGGTTTGGTTTAGCTTCTAGTTTATTTGAACCACCACTAGTTCTCATTTGAATTTGTCTGGATCTGGCTTCCAGCCAGGGGTACTTGTTATGCCTTTCTTGGGTAGATTAACATTTCTCCAGCCCTTGACTAATTTTTGTGGCTCCCTTCTGCACCCTCTCCAATTTTGCAACATCCTTTTAAAAACATTCTGTTCTCTTTTCCCTGCTGCTCCCAGCCTACCAGCTCAGTGACTGTGGGATTTCTCCAGCCACCTTGCAGGGGAGGGATGCACAAAAGGGTGGACAGGATGAAGAGGAAGGGGCAGAGTGTGGGGGGGGGGGGGCAGGGGGAAGAGCGCCATTCACCCCCACAAGGATGAAACAGGCTGATGCCTCCACCAATATTAAATCCGAAACCACATGTTTTTAAAGCTGAAGTTTCTGACTGTATGCAAATTCTTTTCCAATATGCAAATAAGGCAGTTTGCTTAAAACATAAATGGGGCACAAGTTCCTTAACTCTTTTCCTTAGTTGGTGGCAACTCTAGAGCAAGGATAATTTCTCATCCAAACTGAGAGTATGGTCACAAGGTCATCCCACATATCTCGCCACTCCCTATAGTCACTATCTTTCATCAAGGGTGATGTGTGGGCAATTGCTGTGGCTATGATTGATGGTCAAGTGGCAGCCAGCAGGAAGTGAGGTGACCTACGACATATGCACTTATCCTGCCTGCCATGGAGCCCTGCCCCATGTAAGCCCCCTGGCTGCAGCAGGAGCAGGTGGGCATGGCTGGGGATAAGCCCCTCTGGCGTCCTGCCTCACACAGAGGTGCTGTGTAAGTGCCCTATGGCCATGTGGGCACTTTCAGCCACTGAGCTGAAGTGGTTTCTGAAGAGCAGCTCCATGCCCTGGGGGGGAAAGACTAATGCAGTGTCTCTCATGCGGCCATGAGGGGGTTTTCCTGCAGCCACAACAGCCTCCTGGGCAGTGATGGGGCGAGGGGGGGAGAGACAAAGAAGCATTGGCTTCAGCCCTGGAGTGCTTGGGAGGTGGGCTTCAGGATTTAGGGAGCCTGGCTGTGCAGACCAGGGCTCCAGCCATGGGACTTCAGGTGCCAACACCTGGCTTCTGACCCCAGCTCCGGGCTCTGGCCACTGGCACTGACCCCAACCCTGGCCATGCAGCTCCTGACCCTGTCAGGCACTGACCCCCAACTCTGGCCATGTGGCCCCGGCTTCAGTTCAGGCTCCAATTCCTGGCTCTGGCAGCATAACGCCGGCCCCAAGCTCTAACCACCAAACCTGGCAGCAGCCGCTGGCCCAGACACTGGTAGCTGGACACGCACTCCATCGCCCTGGCCGCTGACCCCAGGTGCCAGTCCCCAGCCTCAGCTATGCAGCAGTGGCCCCTGGCTGTGTGGCACCAGACGCTGACCTTGGCCCAGGGCACCGATCCTGAGCTCTGGCTGCAGCCTCCGGCCCCGGCTGTGCAGATCCTGCTTTCTTTTCTTAACAGGCCACTCCCTGCTACAGGCTTCCCTGATAACCCTGCACTGATTACGCCACCGCTAAGCTTCACCCAATATCTTCCTTGGTGGCTGAGTACCCTTCTCACTCCCAGTTTCTTCCTATCTGGCCCAAGAAACGACCTGTTTGCAGCTGCCATCCTCGCTTGCCACCATCTTAGGTGTTGCAAAGCAGAATGCAATAACGCCTAACTTTTAGTCACTTAGAAAATCACAGGAACAGCACTGCGATCCACAGAGTCTGAGTTAGGCACACAGGTTCCCTATACAATGAATGGGGGGAGCTAGGCACCTTGCAATCGATTAACAAAAGCCAGCATGCTAGGCAGGGAGCTGCCTAAATTAGCCAATGGTAGATAGGTCCCTATGTATGGGCTGCAGGGAGGCACCTAGCTCTGCTAGCAATTCACAAGCAGAAACCCCTCTCCTGGAGTCAGGGAGCTTAGGTGCTTAACTCATTGTTAGGTGCCTGCCTCACTCCATGCAAAACAGTAGGAGGAGGAGGTGCTCATGCCATTGCCCGCCTTATAACTTTTAGCCCAGTGGTTAGAGCACTCACCTGGATGTTGGAGACACAGGTTCAACTCCCCCCTCAGGCAGAGGGGGAACAAAAGACTAGGAAGGCATCTCCCACCTCTCAGGCGAGTGCGAGACCCACTGAGTGATGGGCTATTCTGAAGTAGGGCTCTCTCAGTCTCTCTTGCTGAAGCTGTTCCACTTTGGAGAAGAGTCTTTGTGCCACAGAGGAGAGAATGAAAATCTCTTATCCTGTTGGTCAGACCACTCACCTGGGAGATCCAGGAGCTGCTCCCCCTGCTACAGTGACTAATTATTTATTCAAAGTGGAACAGCTTCAACAGGAGAGGTTGAAGGAGACTATCCCATAGCTGGATGATGAGCGCACTCTCTTCAGCAGACCCCAGTTCAAATCTCTTCTCTGCCTCGGGGGGGAACTGAAACTGGGTCTCCCACATCCCAGGTGAGTTCTCTAATTACTGGGCTAAAAGTTATAAAGTGGGTACCACCACCTCAGCTAGGCTCCCTCAGTCAGTCAGGGGATGGCTTGTTTGGTTAATTGGCCCTCTTCTTAGCCTGCATTAACCCCTTCAGGAAAAGTGTATGGTGAACACCCATCACAACAATAAATGTTGATGGGAAAAGGTGCAATAGGGAGACAGAAAGACCGAATTAGTCCAGATGAAGAGGTCTAGTGATATAACTCAAGGACGGTGTTACGATCATGCCTGATAAACAAGCATGGGACCAGAAATCAATGAACCAAAAGTGATGTGTTGGCAATTAGGCCTAATTGGTGGACAAAATAATGAGGGGATGGGCTATTTCAGACACCACTCCCTTTTGGTGTTCTTTAAAATAGTAAAGACAGTGGGGGGAAAATACAGACAGAGGAGTATGCTGCTTGACTGAAAGACAAGAGAAAGAGAAGGCATGAGCTTCACCATCATAGCTGCCGCCCCAACCATCTCCTGGGACTCCAGCATCTAGCCTGACACCCTTGTGCCTTCTTCATCCTAATCCGGGGAGATGTCCCGACCAGACCAAGCCAGAAAGCAGGATCCAGATGATACCTCTGGCTAAATTCCAAATGTCACCTGAGATATGAGACTTTCCCTGGGGTTACTGTGTCCTACGCTTTCCCTATTTTATTTTTTTCCTCTCCCCCACCCCCTTTTCCTTCTGTCTAATAATAATCTGTTTTAGTCAGCCAAGACTGTATATTTTACAACACTGCTGTAAGCCTATGACCAGAAAGAGACAGCTAAAAGCCATGCCCTAAACAGCCCAGTACTGATACAGGTTTGCCGGGTCTCTCCCTGGCTTATAAGACCATTTGCTGAGTCTGTGTTTCTCCAGCAGCGAGCTTGCAAGTGAGAGTCAACACCAGAGACAGAAGCTGCATTTTCTCTCCTTGCTGTTCTTTTCTTCCCCCTTTTCGTGTGTATGTCTTGTTTGTCTTCTCAGAAACGGAGTTGGACTTTAACAGCAACAACAGCTCCAGCCCATCTCAACTGATTTCTACTCTTCTCCCCCAAAAGTAGTTATTTTCATCTGCAATATTATTTAAGAGACTATCAGAGAAGAGGGGTATGTGTGTGTGCAGGAGGGGAGTTCTTTTTAAATACTCCCTACAGCTAAAGGAACAGGAACAAAGGATATTGTTAAAATAAACCTTACTCAAAGCATTTGAATTGTAATGTATTCATGGTGTTTCCTTACCTTTAATAAAAGGTTTAAAAGAGTGTGTTTGCCATGGTACTAAACAGGCTGAGGCCTCTGTATAACAAATGCCAAACGTTATATAACACCGTATAATATTGGCCAGGGATAGGAGCAAGTTAACATCTGTGACTCTTTGGGCCCATATGCTCCCTCTAAATTGATACAATAGATGAAAACTACTCTATAAATGTAATACATGATTATTAGATCTTGCTGTAGTACGTGGCTGTTTACTGCATCCTAAGTGCCCCCTCATGGCTAGGATTGCCTATGTGGCTACCCTGTCTCTATTTCCCCTTCATCCTGGCCCCTTTAAAAACCTCACACAGTCCCCAGGGACCCTCTAAACTCAAGCCTTTAATTGACTCTTCACTAGTTCTCCTCAGTCTGCCAAAAAACCACAACTCAAACATCCAGACAAATACAGTTTTTCAGCTCATCTTCCCTTCTTTAAAAGCCAGTCACAGGCTTTATCTGGCTAGGGCTCTGCAGAAGTCCAACTTGCTCCTCAGAGCAGCTCCTTCCACCAGCCCCAGCTGGCTTCCAAACAAAAAGTAGGACAGGTCCCACTACAGCTTCTTGTGGCCTTTATATTAGAATCACCTGATTCCTCTTTGGTGGGGCTCATCTCGTAATCAGGATTGTCTTGGGCCCAGGCACTCCAGTTACACTTGGGACTGGGGTGAAATATTTTACAATGGCTGAATAATAACTATAGTTCTGGGCAATGATGATTGCTGGTTTGAAGAAATGGATCTTTCACAACATTGCAAGAGTTATATATGTTTTTATTGTTTTCTGGTAGAAATTAGCAGGTTACTAATGCAGTGTCTCTCATGCGGCCATGAGGGGGTTTTCCTGCAGCCACAACAGCCTCCTGGGCAGTGATGGGGCGAGGGGGGGAGAGACAAAGAAGCATTGGCTTCAGCCCTGGGGTTCTTGGGAGGTGGGCTTCAGGATTTAGGGAGCCTGGCTGTGCAGACCAGGGCTCCAGCCATGGGGCTTCAGGTGCCAACACCTGGCTTCTGACCCCAGCTCCGGGCTCTGGCCACTGGCACTGACCCCAACCTGGCCATGCAGCTCCTGACCCTGTCAGGCACTGACCCCCAACTCTGGCCATGTGGCCCCGGCTTCAGTTCAGGCTCCAATTCCTGGCTCTGGGAGCATAACGCCGGCCCCAAGCTCTAACCGGTTTCTAAGGCATAGAGTAAAATGTTGTTAAGATAGGTCACATGTATCTGGGAGGGATAAGCAGTAGGACAGAGTGGGGTTGAGGTTGTGTGACTTTCCCAAGAAGCTGTAGTTTATCTGCATGGCACAGCACAGATCTTATGGGGCATTGGGGGCGTGGTAAACCCAACTGCCGGGGTGAGGTCCAGGTCTGAGCTGGTAACTCCAGGAGGAGGATGGAAAGTGAACCTCTGCAGGAGGCTTGTAAAGAAGAGGAAGAGCTCCATTTTGGCAAGAGTCTCGCCTGCACAGATCCTCCGACCTGTAATGAAATTCACCAAGGATGGAAGGATTTCAAAAGTAGCAGCAACACAACAGATTTGAGTTTTAACTCTAGGAAAGAGCTGTAGATAAGCGCTTAGCAATTATGAGCTAATTTATCCTCACAACACCATCTCAGAAAGCAAGTGTTATCACCTCCATTTTACAGATGGGAAAATATGGCATAAAGTGGGTAAGTGACCTCTTTGAGGTCACACCGGATGTAAAGGGCAAAGGAAGGACTAGAAATCAAAAGCTCCCCATTCCTAGTACCTTGCTCAGTCCACCAGACCATAAGGTCATCCAGGCAAGCTAGTGCCCATATGCGAGGGGACAGACAGAACCTCCTGAACAACCTAAAGGCTGGAATTCTCTCTCAGGACCATTTTAGCTTGCTCAAGGAATGGCAATGACAGGTTTTGTCAAGAGCCATCTCCAGCTCTCCTTTGGCTCAGGGTCCAGAATCCACAGCCACTAAGGTTTCAGAGTGTCTGGTTCTGGATTTTGGTCCATCTCTGGAAACAATGTGATTTTCATGCTTAGTCCTTTCATGTCTCTTACTCAGCAGGGATTGGAAGTGCAATGGAAGTAACAAACTCAACCCACAGAGACAAGGAATATCTAGCATTGCTCCGGAACAGCACTGAGAGAGTTTCGCCCAGCCCTTCCTTGAATGCAAAGACAGACTGCGATCCAACATGATGCCTTAGAAGGGGGAAGATACAAGACAAAGGCAAACTGCTGTCCTTGAAGGGAAGTTACCTGCTGAAAAAGGCATGAATGCCTCATTCTTCACGAACTTTCCATCTGTGCTGAGGAAATGCTGAGGATAGAATTCTCCAGGCTTCTCCCACTGAGTCTTGTCACACAAAACAGAGGCCAGTAAGGGGATGATATAAGTACCCTAAAAAGCATCACAAAATAAAAATTGGAACAGTCAAAACTTTTCCATTGAACTGTGATTTCAACCAAAAAAACGGTATTTTGTTGGCAACAAAAAAATTCATGGAAAAATTCCATTTTTGGCAAAATTTTCCCCAAACTAAAATTTTTTACTGATAACCAACATTTTTACTAAGAACTATTTTTGAAAATATAAAATTTTCACAAAAAATTATTTTTAATCCCAGAAACAGCTTCTCTGTTTTTTTCCTGGAAATTTCTGTGAAATTGAAAAAAAAAACCAACCCTCAATTAAAAATAAAATCCTTAAAATAAATAATAAACACATTTGCATTTTTCTACCAGCTCTAATAAAAATATCAAATTGACGATAAACTGTGAGCTTCATTCAGAAAGATAACAAGCCAGATCATCAGATGGTGTAAACTGGCATAGCTCTGCTCACTTCATTTGCACCAGCTGAGGATCTGATCCAGGAACAGTATCCTGCAGATATATCCATTCCGGGGGTGCCCAGAGAAGGGCTCTTTCCACTTCTCACCGTGCCTTCTTAATATTTCATGTCTTCATAGCTGACAAACACTCAGGACAGCACCCCCCTGCCCTCTTTCCCATAAAGATGTCGGAGGTTTGATCCAGAGCACTGCAGACATCACTGCATGTATTACTTTGTGGTTTGTCTTATCTGAGCTCAGCAGCTAAGAAGTTTAAAGTTTGATTAGTCTGTGGATGGGAATTGTCCAGATTAAGTCAAGAATGCTGCCAGAAGTGGTGTGGCTGGCTTCCTGCCCTTTGAGCCAGAACTGATTGCGTTGGGTAGGAGGTGGTGGTGTGCTGTTTGGGAAGGACTCAGCTTCAGTGAACTCATCACCACATGTGAAGCCAAAGTGCTCACAGAGCATTCAATCTGCTGTTAGTTTCATGATAGAACATCTTTAGTTTCTCTTAAAGAGAAAAGGGAATATTCAAAAAATGTCCTCCCTTGTCATTCAAATCTGCTTATGTGATTGTGTCTCTCTCTGGGGTTGTGCTAGCCCCAGTGAGGAGAAGGGCCTACTATCTTATCAAGTTTCAGAGTAACTCCTTTAGCTCCAGTTAGCTGGGCTAGAATTTTTGATGCTGAAGCCCCCAGGTTCAATCCCTACTGATCACCAAGGTGTTTATGTGCATGAGGTCATGTGATTTCTTGTCTGGAGGAATTTAAATAATCCATTGTTATTCTGTTTTAATTGGTGAGTTTAAAAGTCCCGGTAATTAAAGTACCTCTTAAAAACTTACTTTAGGAATAACATAGCCATTAAGTCTGACATCCTCAGTAGTCTCATGAGGCAAGCTCATTGGCAGGATATTAGCAAACCTCTGAATTTCATGGATAACTGCGTCCGTATATGGCATTTGTGTCCGATGTTCATAACGAAGCTGGGCAGATCCTATAACTCTTTCAATCTCTTCCTGGACTTTTTCTGAACAATTAAAAGAGAGTGAAAGCAGATGCTCAGATACTATGGTGGTGGGAACCCCTATGAGAAACTAGACAGAGAGAAGAAAGCATACAACGGACACCTGCTAAACAATATAATCGACACTCTTTAGGACACAAACATCTTGTTTCTACAATGCTGCCGCTGACAACCTTAGTTACCAAGGCTGAAATGGTACAAGGCTCAGATGGGTAATTTGGAAGCAGAGGTAAGCGTGCCTCTTCTAGCTATGCATAGTAGTAACCTACTGAGTGCAGAGAAGATACTGTCCCTGTGCAAAGGGTCGGGCTTTTGCTTTGAGAGCTCGAGCCTGTGAAGTGCTAAACATCCTCAAGTTCCACTGATTAATGAGAGTTGAGTGTGTGCCGCATCTGCTATGATCAGGCTCTTGAGGTTTACAATACACTGTGGTCCCTTCCATCCTTAGTGCAGTCTAGGATTTAGGGAGACCCTGTGTGGGGACATTAGGCAGCAAAGAGTGATATAGTCAGAGAGCTAAATGACCAGGGAAAACTCCAGGGCCCTCTCTGAGTCTAGCAGCCTCAATAAAGAATTCCCTTTACTTTCATGACAGCCGAGTCTGTCTTCTCCCTACTGCAAGGGATGACATCATGCCAGAGGTCTTGCATTTGAACATGGGTGAGGACTGTTGTGTCTGTATGTGTATGGACATAGTTTGTACAAAAGCACACTCAGTACATACAGAGCAGAGTAAGAGAAGTGATGAATAGTCAGAAGGGCTCAGAAATCTTACTCTGAATAGCTGGGTATTTCATCATAAGCAAAAGGCCCCAGCGGAGTGTGGTAGAAGTTGTTTCCATCCCAGCTGTGAACAGATTACTCACCAGGCTTTGCAAATTCTCATTTTTGAAATGGGAATTGGGATTATATATTTCCTGCAAGTACAAAACTCTCCATTAAAGTTTAAAGAATATTGGTAATCAGGGAAAATCTGCATTAACCCCCTCTACCTTTCCCAGCCCATTGGTACCTCCTGCTGCCTGACGAGAAAGGCATCAATGAAACTTCTCTGGTCATTGGGATCTAATTGCTTCAGGTATTCGATGAAAGTCTGCTGAATAAAGGAGTACAGTTCTTCCATGTTATTAAAGACAGTCTTGTGATTTCCTGGTAGGAACCCAAGGGCAGGAAATATATTGAACACCTAAAGGAAGGGAATAGCACAATTAGCCAAAGGGAACGCAGATTATAGTGGTTAACAAATCATTCATGATCAGCCTGTGGCTTTACAGTAATACGTATTGGGTTGATAAACATGGTCTTGTAAATAACAGGGCCTGTTTCTATACGCTTTCCACATGCAGATCTCCCATTGAGATTAATGAAACAACTCTTGGAACTCATCTCCTTCTTCTTCTGCTTCTTCTTCATATAGCTGGTGTAGATGTAGAGCAACCACTATAATTTTACATTCAGAAGGTTAAGCCAGCTAGACTCCTGGGATGTGTCTATAACCTTTGTGCCCTAACACTTTATGCTGTTGCTGCCACTGATGCTGTTGTGCGGATCATAGCAATGGTTGGGGAGCTTGGGTAGGGCGCTCACCAGCCTTTTAACACCTGTGTCAATTGACTTTTAGAAAGGATATAAACTCTCATGCTTGGGGCACAAGCCAGTCAGCTAACTGATGGTGGTGAGGATTATGGGCAGGGTTTTCCATGGACAGGTTATTCACTGTAGGCAGGTTATTCCACCATTGCCCGACATAAGGGTTTCTTGCTTGTTCCCCTGGAGCATCTGGGGCTGCTTCCTGTTAGAGATGTTAGAGCTGCTCAGCAAGTTTTAGATGAAATGGTTTAATCAGAAAATCCCAAATCACTGAAACTAGAACGTGTCACTGAAGCCTATTGTTTAGATGACATTTTCAATAGGAAAGGTTTTGCAGCTCCAGAATGAATTTTTGGCCAACCCTCAAGGGGATGGGGGCGGGACACAAACAATTCCGCAGAATAGCCAATAGCCCTGTGTTTATGGCACTCGTGCAGGATATGAGAGACCCAGGTTCAAATGGCTGCTTTGCCTGATTCTCCCACACCCGAGTTGAGGGCTCTAATCACTGTGCTATTGGATAATCTGGGATTAGGATCTCTCTCCTTTGGAAATATTCTGAAATCCCAAAAATAGACACGGGATAAACCAGACTAATATTACCGTAACCATGGGACTCCCACAAAGCCGGACACTTTCATTAATTAAATGGATAAGCCTGATAAACTTTGGGTCCTCATAATCAAACCGGTGTCCGAGCATTATCGACACAATGACATTGGAAACGGCAACATTCATCATCTTCATGGTGTCAAAGGGGCTTCCTAAAAAACATTAAACAGCAACATTCATCATTTTGTTGGTAACCAACAGGTTTCATACTGGAAACCATTGAAATAACAGACCGCCCCTGCCCCTTTTGGGATGACTTGCATTCCTTGGGGCAATAGAAGGGAGCAGTCTCTGGGCTCCTTTAAGCAGAGGCACTACTGGTGTGCAGAGAAGGAGGACTCATTACACCTTTCCCATGTGTCAGATCCTCAGGTCAAACTTCCCTGAGAGTCAGTCTGAGATTTGCCTCAGTGAGGAACTGGACCATTATTTTTAGGCTAATCCCCCAGCACCTTCCCCTCCCACCCTTTACACAGCGACCAATTGCTCCAACTGGTTCAGGCTCCTCCCCTAAGTTCTGACTAGTTGGAATGAAAGGCAAGAGTCATGACTGAGTTAATTTCCAAGTGAGGTGACTCCATGAGGGTGGGAGAAAGGGGGCTTCGCAGGCCCAGATGTGGTTAAGGACTTTGAATGATTACCAGTGTTACACTACGAAGCTCAACACGTACTTACCTTTGCGAGATTCAAAATCCTTTATCAGATAATCACATTCTTCCAGGATTTTGTTCTCAATGGTCCTCCTGCCCATACCAAAATCCCGTAAGGTCGTGAGAGTGAATCTTCTCATCACTTTCCAGTTTTCACCATGAGCAAAAATAACACCTGAAATATCATTCCTTAGATTTGAATATGAGCAGCCAGTGTCAACTAACCTTAAACATCCATAATGCTCAGCCTCCCAAACACCACAGGTTACATTTTCAGAGCAGTCCGCAGCAAGTCATTATTAATCATGCATAAAGAGTAACTCGATCGGAAGGGCTGCTTTGCTTTCAACTTCACTTGGTCATGCATTGAGTTACGTGGCTAAGTAAGACAAGCTTGTACTCAACCCTGCCTCAATGCAGGGGCTGGACTAGATGACCTCGAGGTTCCTTTCAGCCCTACATTTCTATGGTTCTATAAACTTTTATGGGGAGATTCACAAAGGTACTTAGGGGCCTAATTCCCAGTTTTAGGCTCCGCTTAGATCCTGCCAAACCCCGTAAGTGTCTGAACTCATTTGGTGCCAAAATTTGCAGGATAAACATTCCCTAGGCTCCCATGTTTCTGCCTCTTTCTAGGCATCTGGACACGTATCTCCTGCCTAAGCCCCCGTGCAATCCATGAACTGGGGTGTTCACTTGCCTATCTCACATTTTGATCCCAATAAAAGAAGCAGAGGTGATGGTTGTGGTACCCACCTTATAACTTTTAGCCCCATAGTTCTAGCACTCACCTGGGATGTGGGAGACCCAGTTTCACTTCCCCTCTGAGGCAGAGAAGAGATTTGAACAGGGGTCTGCTACCTCTCAAGAAAGTGCGCTCACCATCCAGCTATGGGATAGTCTCCTTCAACCTCTCCTGTTGAAGCTGTTCCACTTTGAATAATTAGAGTCACTGGAGCAGGGGGTGTGGCCCCTGGATCCCCTGGGTGAGTGCCCTGACCACCAGGCTAAGAGACATTCATTCTCTCGCTCGCTGACACAAAGACTCTTCTCAAAAGTGGAACAGCCTCAGCAGGAGAGATTGAGAGCCCTACTTCAAAAGATCCCATCGCTCAGTGGGTTGAGCACTCTCCTGAGAGGTGGGAGATGCCTCTCCCAGTCTTTTGTTCCCCCTCTGCCTTAGGAGGGAATTGAACCTGGGTCTTACACATCCAGGTGAGTGCTCTAACCACTGGGCTAAACGTTATAAGGTGGGCAGTGCCACCAGCGCCTCCTCCTCCTGCTGTTTTGTGTGGATTGTACTGGGACTTAGGCAGGAGATAGGTGTCCAGATGCCTAGAAAGATGCAGAAACATAGGAGCCTAGGGCCTGTGAAGGCAGGCACCTAACACTGAGTTACACACCTAAGCTGTCTGACTCCAGGAGAGGGGTTTCTGCTTGTGGATTGCTAGCACAGCTAGGTGCCTCCCTGCAGCCCAGACTTAGGAACCTATCCCAGTGAAGGGGCAGGGCTTGGGAAACACCCCTCTCATCAACATCTCCCACTGGCTAATTTAGGCAGTTCCCTGCCTAGCATGCTGGCTTTTGTGAATCAATTGTTAGGTGTCTAGTTCTTCCCATTCATTGTATAGAGAACCTACATGCCCGACTCAGGTTTTGTGGATCGCAGTGCTGTTCCTGTGATTTTCTAAGTGACTAAAAGTTAGGTGTTACTGCATTCTGCTTTGCAATGCCTACGATGGTAGCAAGCAAGGATGGCAGCTGCAAACAGGGAGTTTCTTGGGCCTGATAGGAAGAAGCTGGGAGTGAGGAGGGTACTCAGCCACTAAGGAAGATACTGGGTAAAGCTTAGTGGTGGCGTGATCAGTGCAGGGTTATCAGGGAAGCCTGTAGCAGGGGGTGGTCTGTTAAGAAGAGAAAGCAGGATCTGGGAGGATGAAAGGAAAGCCAGGACCAGGGAGGTGAGTTCAAAGAGGAAGCCTTGAATGGAGAGCTATCATATGAGGTTTAAAGGCAGCAGCCTCACCGGTTAGTCAGAGAAACCTGTTGCATCCCTGCAAACCTGTCAGTCATGGAGCTCTGCAAAGTCCAGGCACTCCGTTGCCTCTGGGGTTATTGGAAAAGAAAATAGGTGGGTTTAGTGTACACGTTCTGCAGTGCAGACAGCCAGGAGTAGGCAAGCCTAATTTCTTTTTCTTTGAGTCTTTTTGTAACTTGCATGGGTTTTGTGGTGTTTCCACACTGACGTCTGCAAAGGGTAATGAGATGGTTGCCTCCAAGTCTTCTAGCTCCTTTATTTTCACCTCAGATTTGGTTTTGTTACCTTACGTTACATTTACTGGGTCTCTATCTTTCACCGATAGACAGGGATGGACTTACTCCATTGTTTAATAATGCCCCTTTGTATATCTCCTGTAACATTTTTGTGTCGAGTCTCCAGTGTCTTGGTCTTATCTTTAGAAGCAACAGAACTGCTGCATGGAAGTATTTCCACAGTATGCATCCGATGAAGTGAGCTGTAGCTCACGAAAGCTCATGCTCAAATAAATTGGTTAGTCTCTAAGATGCCACAAGTACTCCTTTTCTTTTTGCGAATACAGACTAACATGGCTGTTACTCTGAAACAAGTAAGAATGTATGCTCTCCAGACTGTTCTGATTTCTCAGCCCTGCAGAACACACCCCTGACAGAAGAAGAATGTTTCCAATGGTCAGAGCATAAAACAGTCTTATCATTAGGTAAGAGAGAAAAGAAATCTCACCATTTCCTCTTGAAATTTTTTCAAATATTGGGATTCTAGGCCTTTCCACAAACGCATCTGCCTGGTTTACAAGAGCCTCCTTCACCATCTTGTATCCCGACAGCACCACCATTTTCTTGGGTCCCATCTGAATGCTGAAGACTGGGCCATATTTCTCAGACAGCTTAAATATGGGGGGGAGAGAGGGGAGAAGCATTATATGTTTCCATGCTACTGTTATACCAACTGTTGGGTTTCAATTGATTTTAAAACATACAAGCTAGAGCTGTTTTTTTTTTCTTCTGCCTGCAAATATAGTTGAATGAACAAGTGCCAGGTTCAGCATCCATACAGGAGACCGTTATACACACTGCTGCTCTCTTGCTGCTGTTTATTTTGTTTGGAAAAAGCATTGTAAGTGTTAGGATATAGATATCCAGGCCTGTCTGTAAAGGCCTATACTCTAAGAATTTTGGTGTATTCTTATCACTTGGCTAGTTATAGAGGTATAAAAGAGAGAATCAAAATCACTGTCTGCCGGTGTAAGGGCCTTCTCTTACTGTGACAGTCTGAGGCCCTGTGCTTAGGCTAAGGCCTTTGGCTAAGCAGCAGAGGCAGCCATAAGCTAGGAAGCGACCGGTCACATCCTCACATTCCAAACTATCACATTGAAAGAAGGTGCTATTGGGCTCTTAGGAATACAATCCTGTCCTGAATACAATCTTGTCCTGATAATGCCTATCACCTCCAGAGAAAGGGAAGTGCCTAGAAAATGTAAAAGGAAACAGCATCCTGTCTGGCAAGAACTCACTTATCAATACTGGGATGTGAAATCCTCACTTCTGTATTGTTTTGTCATTATAGTTCCCACTTTGCTATTGTTTGTCTGTATAATCTCTGTCTGGTTCTGTGATTGTTTCTGTCTGCTGTATAATTAATTTTGCTGGGTGTAAACTAATTAAGGTGGTGGGATATAATTGGTTACATAATCATGTTACAATATGTTAGGATTGGTTAGTTAAATTTCAGGAAAATGATTGGTTAAGGTATAGCTAAGCAGAACTCAAGTTTTACTATACAATCTGTAGTCAATGAGGAAGTGAGGGGGCCTTGGTGGGAGGGGGTGGGCATGCGTGGGAGAGATGGGAACAGGGAATGGGGGTGGAGAAATTGGAATCATGTTTTGCTAAAGGGGGAAATGGGAACAGGGAATGGGAGTAAGGAAACTGGAATCCTGTTTTGCTAAGGGCAGGAATGGGAACAGGGACACAGGTGTAAGGCTCTGTGGTGTCAGAGCTGGGAAGGAGGATACTAAGGAAGGAAAGTGGAATCATGCTTGCTGGAAGTTCACCCCAATAAACATCGAATTGTTTGCACCTTTGGACTTCGGGTATTGTTGCTCTCTGTTCATGCGAGAAGGACCAGGGAAGTGAGTGGGTGAAGGAATAAGCCCCCTAACATCTTGGTGCCGTGACTCGGATGCATCGCATTGGATAGGTGAGTGGCAGCCTGTAAGTCCCCCTCCCCAACAGTCCGCGCAGCTGCTTGGAGGGGGTATCGCGAACTCTCGTGATGGTAGTTGCGGGTTCTGGCAAGCCAGGGTAAAGGATTTTTTGGATAAATGGATAAGGAAGAACCAGGACCCATACCAGGTGCAGGGGTCAACCTGGGATGAGATTAAAAAGGAAGTGTTAGGGGACCCAGAGGTATGGGGGGTGGCTGAGGAGCCCACCCTCCTTGGTATATGGGTAGTGGAAGAAGGTCCCTGCCCATGGGGACTGAATGCCTTCCAGGGAAAGGAGGCACTTCAGTCTGCTTGTGAGAGGTTTGAAGTAAGGGCAGCATTATGGGAAGCTGCCAGGAATCTTTCAAGTTTGGTGCTGCTTCAGCAGGGGCTGCTGAAGGGTTGTAAATTAGTTAGGGGTAGTGAAAGATGATTTGGCACAAAAGGGTTTATAGTCAAAAGCAGAGTTAACAGACCACCTTTAGAGACTGGATCTGGGACTTGGTCCTGGGGGAGTGGGAAAAAAAAAAAAAAAGTTTCAAAGTGCAACCTGCCTTTCCACACTCTTTTGTTTTTCTGAAGTTTTAAGGGAGGGTACTTTGGATACTTATGCGAGATGTCAAGAAGGAAGTTTTTGTTTAATGATAAAACCCAGTTATATAAATGTAACTGTATGTGCAACTCTGTGCAGTCACATTGGATGGAAGCTTGGTAATTAAATTATCCAAGGGGGTCAGGTTGAGTGGCTACTACCACCACTATGCTTCTGTCCCCAGAAGCGTTTACAGCTATTCTGAGGGAAAATGGGCCCTTTTCCCACAGAAATGGTCTATAGGGGACTGCTGCAGGCAGCAGGCAGAGAGAGAATCTGATCAAAATTATTTGACTTTTGGGTAATGTAATCAAAATCACTAAAGGATGGAAGGGGTTTCTATTGGAACTTAACTTGGCTGCCCCTGGTTGTGTCTAGTTGTACAAGATGGAAGTGTAATTGGGGTACAGTTGTGTAAAAAAGGGTAATCACAGTGCAAGAAATGTTAGGCAAAAGAGAATTTTGTGTGTGCGCACAGGTAAAAGAAAAGGAAAAGGGGAGGAATGATGGGAGCACTGAGCCTGGGGGTGGCTCTGGGGGATCAGATTGTTGCTTTGGTGGGTGTGCATGAAAACTCTGTGGGCATGGGGGAGGCAGTTACACCTTGTGTAAAATTAATTTGGCTAATATGATGTTATGGAGGTTAAACTATATGGAAGGAATCTGCATTTTCCCAGGACATGTGTGGTCTATATTGGAGAAGGGGTAAAAGAAATGCAAATAAAACATGGTACTTAATTAAAATCCTATTAGGGCTCCAAAAGGAGCCACAATAGGTTGTGCTTTCTTTTTCAGATCTGTGTGTTTTGGAGCAGGAGATGAAAGTGGAAAGTAATCAGAACTCTAGTGGAAGTGGAATGTTTCCCTTTTAAGACACTCTCTAAACTGCTAACAGCTTTGGATCCAAAAGAAAGCTAGTAAGCCTCTGTGTGTAAATGCAAATTACCTAGCTGATGGGCACAAAGGAGCTGCAAATAACGAATACATCTGGTCAGCAAACAAGCTACTAGAAGACTATGGCAACACATTTCCTCCAGGAAAGGGAGGTGAAAAAACAAGTAAAGCCTGAAAATAAGGGATAGGTTAACCTTAAGGGGTGTGTGTGTGTACAGTGCTAGAATCTGAAGCTGTGTCTCAGCTATTACCTGATAATAAACTTAAAGCTTGGTACAGCAGAGAAACTATTGCAAACTTGGTCTGTTGTACAGGAGGGGAAACTGAGGTACACCACCTCATGAATTTCATAAATGACCAGTGAGTGAGGTAATTCACTAGCCTGACTATAGAACAAAATAAGGACAGCCTGGAGGTAATTCTTCTGTTTTTCCTGCAATTAGCAAGGAAATTTGTAAAAGAAAGTGGTATTATTATTAAGCAATAATCTGTCCCCACCAGGGGGTGGAAATTGTTTCTTTTGTTTTTCAGACACTCTACAAGCAAGCTGGCGCCAGCAGAAGAATAACTTAGAATACCATGGATCTATGTTTTGTGTGTTTGTCTGTGGTGTTTGTCTTGTTGCTAGCATTGTTGTGTTTTAATGAACAGAAAACCTCATGATGTGGGTGGGGGATGGCTTCAAAAGGCTGACCTTGGTGGGAAGATGTGTATGGGAATGCAAAATGCTCAACTAGGAGGCCAGCACCTGTGTAATAGCTACCGTGGTACCTGGAAAAGCCCTATGGAACTAATGAGAAGGGGAGGAGCTCACTGGGAATCAATGGAGGGGTGTGTAAAATAGTGTAAATCAACAGAAGATGTTTGGATGTGCCCTCTCCTGTGACTATAGAGGAGCCTATGCAAGGGGTGTACAATTGGGTGTACTGTGTATAAGGTGTTTTGCTGAGAATGTACATATTACTGGGGGCACAATTACACCAGCCCATAACTAAACTACACCCATCTATATGCTGCTATCTGGACTTTGGTGCACAAATGGATCTGTGAATCTTATTGCTGTGAATAAGCCAGGGCTTACTGCCTGATTCCACACCAAGTGGTCAAGCTGGTTTGGACAATATCCCATTTCTCTGTGAACATTCAATGGACTTATGATATGGACAAAAGCAAGCAAAACCTCCAGGGGCAGCTTGTTGCAACTGCCAGCAACTGGACACAAGATCGTGACCTTGTCGAAGGAGGCGAGGCAGTGTTTTCGGGGTGTCTCGGATGTTGGACCATACTGCAGTGGTCAGGACTCAGTGTTGCTGTGGATTTTGTATTGTTAACTGTACTTGTGTTACGTTGCATAGGGAGATAACCTATAAGTAATGTAATAAGCCCTCCAAACCCTACAGTGTACTAGACAACCCGGACTCAACCTTCTCGGGCCCACTATAATGGGAAGTCTGGAACACTAACTGGAATAGGTGTGGTATGCCCGTACGAGAGAAGGTGCAGGGCACTATACTACACAAGGGGCAGTGGGACAAATGGATATCGACACCTTCCACCTTGATGCCTGGCCCTATCAGGAAATGTGTCGCCATATGTCCTATGCTTTTCCAGGGATACCTGGGCAGGAGGATCCCAAAAGAAAAAGAAAAAAAAGGGGTGGAGTGTTAGGATATAGATATCCAGGCCTGTCTGTAAAGGCCTATACTCTAAGAATTTTGGTGTATTCTTATCACTTGGCTAGTTATAGAGGTATAAAAGAGAGAATCAAAATCACTGTCTGCCGGTGTAAGGGCCTTCTCTTACTGTGACAGTCTGAGGCCCTGTGCTTAGGCTAAGGCCTTTGGCTAAGCAGCAGAGGCAGCCATAAGCTAGGAAGCGACCGGTCACATCCTCACATTCCAAACTATCACATTGAAAGAAGGTGCTATTGGGCTCTTAGGAATACAATCCTGTCCTGATAATGCCTATCACCTCCAGAGAAAGGGAAGTGCCTAGAAAATGTAAAAGGAAACAGCATCCTGTCTGGCAAGAACTCACTTATCAATACTGGGATGTGAAATCCTCACTTCTGTATTGTTTTGTCATTATAGTTCCCACTTTGCTATTGTTTGTCTGTATAATCTCTGTCTGGTTCTGTGATTGTTTCTGTCTGCTGTATAATTAATTTTGCTGGGTGTAAACTAATTAAGGTGGTGGGATATAATTGGTTACATAATCATGTTACAATATGTTAGGATTGGTTAGTTAAATTTCAGGAAAATGATTGGTTAAGGTATAGCTAAGCAGAACTCAAGTTTTACTATACAATCTGTAGTCAATGAGGAAGTGAGGGGGCCTTGGTGGGAGGGGGTGGGCATGCGTGGGAGAGATGGGAACAGGGAATGGGGGTGGAGAAATTGGAATCATGTTTTGCTAAAGGGGGAAATGGGAACAGGGAATGGGAGTAAGGAAACTGGAATCCTGTTTTGCTAAGGGCAGGAATGGGAACAGGGACACAGGTGTAAGGCTCTGTGGTGTCAGAGCTGGGAAGGAGGATACTAAGGAAGGAAAGTGGAATCATGCTTGCTGGAAGTTCACCCCAATAAACATCGAATTGTTTGCACCTTTGGACTTCGGGTATTGTTGCTCTCTGTTCATGCGAGAAGGACCAGGGAAGTGAGTGGGTGAAGGAATAAGCCCCCTAACAGTAAGGTTTTAAGTTTTGCTATAATATGGGCATAGAGCTTAAGAATGCCTAGTACATAGAGTGTCCGATGCCCACTGAAACAATCTTTAATGTACCCTCACGACATCCTATGAGGTAGGAAAGTGCTATCAGCCCATTTTACAGGCAGGGAACTGAGGCACAGAGTGACTTGCCCAAGGTCACACAGGAAGTCTTTGGCAGAGCAGGAATTGAAGACAAGTCTCCAAGTCCTAGGCTAGTGTTCTACTTATTGAAACATGGGACCAGGCTTTGCACTAATGTCTATGACAAACTTACCATGTACATTCATTACCTTTGTAACCCTGTTAAAAAAAACAGGCTCTACAAATGATACACTGCTTGGCTCCCTGGGAATTGCCCTCAGGAGGGAATTATGTAAAAGGATTACCTATATCTGGTTTTACCTGCATACAGCAATTACAGACAGTATAATGGGCTACAGTATACCATTAGAGCTGGACAGGAACTTATTTCCTTTTCACACATACAAATTTGACAAAAATGATTTTTTATTGACATTTTTCAGGATTTCATTTAAAAAAATTAAATTTTTGATTAAAACAAAACAATTAACAATAAATGAATTATTTTGTGACCAACTTTACTGAGAGTAGTTCTTTCACTTTGGCCTTGAAAAAAAATTGACAGTGTATCAGTGGTTTTACTTTAGATGGGCTTGTTATTGTTATTATAAATGGCACCAAATATATGCTCCGTGCTTTGAAGACAAATAAGAATACAAGGTGCTTTCCCTGAATAGCTGACAATCTATGGCTCCAATCTTGCTTTGAAAGCTGCTTGTGCAGACCCTTCTATCTGCATGGACTCTCATTATTATTAATCATCGGTGTTACTGTAGCATCTAGGAGCCCCAGTCAGGACCAGAACTCCATTATGCTAGATGTTGTACAAACACAGAATATAACAATGGGCCTTGCTCAAAGGGGCATAAAATCTACGTACCACTGGGTTCAGCATGACTACATGGGCACAGGGGTCTGTGCTAGCAGATCCTGATGCAGGATCAAGGCCCAGATAGACAATGAAGAGATGAAGGATGGGGCATGGGATACAGCAAGAGGCAAGTGATGAGATGTGACTGTATCAGGCCATCTAACGTAAGCTCTTCAGCACACGGGCTGTCTCAGAAGAATGACCATACTGGGTCAGACCAATGGTCCAGCTAGCCCAGTGTCCTGTCTTCTGACAGTGGCCAGTACCAGATGCTTCAGAGGGAATGAACATTCCCGGGCTATTTTGAGTGATCCAGCCCTGGTCATCCAGTCCCACATTCTGACAGTTGGAGGTTTTGGAACACTTAGCCCACGGGGTTGCATCCCTGGCCATCTTGGCTAATAGCCATTGATGGCCCTATCCTCCATGAACTTATCTAATTCTTTTTTGAATCCAGTTATGCTTTTGGTCTTCCAGCTACTGGATCTCATTATGCCTTTGTCGGCTAACTTCATGGACCCCCTATTGTCAGATACTTTCTCCTTGTGCAGGTGCTTATAAACTATCAAATCACGTTTTAACCTTCCCTTGGTGAAACAGACCAGCCTTCTTTGGTCTCTTCTTTTATGATGTGTTTTCCAGACCTCCAGTCATTTCTGTTGCTCTTCCTTGAACCCGGTTCCATTTGTCAGCACGCTTTCCATTAGTCAGCAGGAGCCATGGTGGGTTGGATGTGGGCTGGGGGAGGCAGCGGGGCCCGGGGATGATGGAGGAATGAATGCAGGGCCAGGAAGGCAGAAGGACCAGGGGCAATGGGGAGGGGGTTGGATGTGAGCTGGGGGAGGCAGCAAGGGCCACTATGCCGAAACCAGCGCTCGCTGCCACACAACTGGGGCTGGGGATCAGCACCTAGGGCCAATGTCTGCCGGAGCCCAGGGTCAGCGCCTGCTGCCACACAGCTGGGGCTTGGGATCTGCACCCGGGGTCAGCAGCCAGGGCTGGGAGTTGGAGTGTGCGTCCGGGGATTGGTGCCCAGGCCAGCGGCCGCCACCAAGGTTTGGGGTTAGAACCCGGGGCTGGGGTCGGTGCCAGTGGCCAGAGCCCGGAGCTGGGGGCAGAAGCTGGGTGTTGGCACCCGAAGCACCATTGCTGGTACCCTGGTCTGCACAGCCAGGCTCCCTAAGTCCTGCCGCTGGAGCCGCCTCCCAACCACCCCGGGGCTGAAACTCTCATAGATAGAGAAGAGAACTCACCTTCCTCCTGCAGCGTTGTCCCCTTCCCACCTGCTGTCCCCCGTCTCCAGGGGCTGTGCCAATGCTTTGCCATCTCCCCTTCCCCCATCACCACCTAGGAGGCTGTCATGGCCACAGGAAAACCCCCTGGTGGCCGCTTGAGAAACACTTTCTTGTTAACTGCTTGAAATGGGCCACCTTGATTACATTGGCCTCATTAGCACTACAAAAGTGATCTCCACCCCTTCTTGTCAACTGTTGAGAATAGCCCACTTCGACCTTAATTGAATTGGCTCGTTAGCACTGACCCCCACACACACTTGGTAAGGCAACTCCCATCTTTTCATATGCTGTGTATTTATACCTCTCTACTGTATTTTCCACTCCATGCATCTGATGAAGTGGGATTTAGAGCACGAAAGCTTATGCCCAAATAAATTTGTTAGTCTCTAAGGTGCCACAAGGACTCCTTTTTCATTTTGCTGATACAGACTAACACGGCTGCCCCTCTGAAACCTGTCACTTCAGCTCAGTCATAGAGCACTTGCCTCACACAGAATTTGCGGTGTAAGACCCCAGAGGGGCTTATCCCCAGTCATGCCCACCTGCTCCTGCTGCAGGCAGGGGGCTTACATGGGCAGGGCTCCATGGCAGACTGGATAAGCGCACCCTCTGCATGGTCCCTTCATGTCCACCCCTCTGGTTTAGCTTGTATTGCAAGTATGGTTAATTATTATCACTAACAAACTTTTCTGTCACATTCTCTCAGTGATGTGTGACAGGCATGCACAGCGCTGCTTTAAGATATGTTGAGTGAAGCCCAGCACAGATAAAAGTTCTAGATAGGCTAGATAAACATACATACAATTCAAACACTGGATTAGTCTTTGCCCCTGGGCGTGGAGCGGCTCTTCAGAGACCGCTTCAGCTCAGTGGCTGAAAGTGCCCACATGGCCATAGGGCCCTTACACAGCACCTCTGTGTGAGGCAGGAGGACCCCAGAGGGGCTTATCCCCAGCCATGCCCCTCCCCATAGCCTGCTCCATGGCAGGCAGGATAAGTTCATCCTCCTCATGGTCCCTTCATGTTCACCCCCCTTACGCGGGGTTAGCCTGTACTGCAAGTATTGTTAATTATTATCATTAATGAACTTTTCTGTCACATTCTCTCACTGATCTGTGACAGGCTTTAAGATATGTTGCATGAAGCCCAGCACAGATCAAAGTTCTAGATAGGCCAAATAAACATACATATAACGCCAGACTGAAGGGCCTGATCCCAGATTGGCTGAAGTCAATGGTAAGTCAGTGATCAGTGCCTCACTGACTAGCTAACTCTTAAGCCGTGCTACCCTCGCTTTGTCTGCGTTAAGCATTTCCCCTCGCAGTGCGCGCTGCTTCTAAAAATGGGGACTCCTGCATTTTACTTAGCTTGCATTTTTCCATCTGCCATTTACAACTCTGAGATCAAGTATAGCCTGCCCAGTCCATCCCATTCGAAAGTGTTACCTCAAGCAAAGTTCGGTAAGGTCTCTTCAGGTTCAGCTGGTGTACATTTCCAAGGACGGGTAAAGGTCTTGGTCCTGGGGGGAAATTCAGGCAGGCTCTCTTATTCCAGCCCCTTTTCACAGTGAGAATAGAAACAAAAGTTACCACAAACAGCAGCAGTATGACAATTGGATCTGCCAGCGTCATTTCTTTGGGATTGATATCGTACTAGTCAGGAATTTTCCAAAAAAAATGTATGGGAAGAATGCAGCCTAATCCAGCTGTGTCCGCAAACAGAGTGATCGGCTTTGTTAAAAAAGTCTGTACATAGTCTCTCCCTATCCCATGATGCCTAGCTTAACCCTATTATTGCTGGTGAAAAATCATTCATTATGAAAACGTTATCTGCAGCTCCTTCCTTTGAAAAGTATTGTGGACAGAATGGCTGGACATCCTGGTTTACTGGGATTATCGTGGTTCTAGTGAAACTGGGGTTTAAGCAGAACACAGGGACATCTGTCATGGCATGTCTCACGCAAACCTGGTCGTATGTCGTATGTTAGCTCACTTTCTGCTGGCTGCCACTTGACTATCAATCATAGCCACAGTAATCGCCCACACATCGCCTTTGATGAAAGATAGTGACTATAGGAAGTGGCGAGATATGTGGGATGATGTTGTGACCATACTCTCAGTTTGGATGAGAAATGATCCTTGCTCTAGAGTTGCCACCAGCTAAGGAAAAAAGTTAAGGAACTTGTGTCCCATTAATGTTTTAAATAAATTGGCTAATTTGCATATTGGAAAAGAATTTGCATGCAGTCAGAAACTTCAGCTTTAAAAACATGTGAGTGTGGATTTAATAGTGATGGAGTCATCATCCTGTTTCATCCTTGTGTAGGTGAATGGCACTGTCCCCTCACACTCTTCATCCTGTCCACCCTTTTGTGCATCCCTCCCCTACGAGGTGGCCAGAGAAATCCCACAGTCACTGAGTTGGTAGGCTGGGAGCAGCAGGGAAAAGAGAACAGAATGTTTTTAAAAGGATGTTGTAAAATTGGAGAGGGTGCAGAAAGGAGCCACAAAAATTAGTCAAGGGTGGCACACACACACACACCCCTCTTCTCTGATAGTCTCTTAAATGGTAATAAACTACTTTTTGGGGAGGAAAGAATAGAAATCAGTTGAGATGGGCTGGAGCTGTTGTTGCTGTTATTAAAGTCCAACTCCATTTCTGAGAAGACAAAACAAGACATACACATGAAAAGGGGGAGAAAAGAACATCAAGGAGAGAAAATGCAGCTTGTGTCTCTGGTGTTGACTCTCACTTGCAACCTCGCTGCTGGAGAAATAGAAACTCAGCAAATGGTCTTATCAGCCAGTGAGAGACCTGGCAAACTTGTATAAGTATTGGGCTGTTTAGGGCATTGCTTTTAGCTGTCTCTTTCTGGTCATAGGCTTACAGCAGTGTTGTAAAATATACAGTCTTGGCTGACTAAAACAGATTGTTATTAGACAGAAGGAAAAGTGGGGGGAGGGAGAGGAAATATACATAGGGAAGGTGTAGGACACAGTGGCCCCAGGGAAACAAAGTCTCATATCTCAGGTGATGTTTGGAATTTAGCCAGAGGTGGTATCTGGACCCTGCTTTCTGGCTTGATCTGGTCAGGACAGCTCCCCAGATTAGGACAAAGAAGGCACAAGGGTGTCAGGCTAGATACTAGAGTCCCAGGAGAGGGTTGGGGTGGCAGCTATGATGGTGAAGCTCATTCCTTTTCTTTCTCTTGTCTTTCAGTCAAGTAGCGTACTCCTCTGTCCATATTTTTTCCTCAGTGTCTTTACTTTTTTTCAAGAACTCCAAATGGCAGTGAGTGGTGTGTGGAATAGCCCATCCCCATTATTATCCACCCGTTAGGCCTAATTGCCAGCACATCAATTTTGGTTCATTGATTTCTGGTCCCATGCTTGGATCCCTAGGCCTCTTTGTTTGGACTAATTCAGTCAGTCTCCCTATTGCACCTTTTCCCATCAACATTTATTGGTATAGGTTGTAATGGATGTTCATCCCACACTTTTCCTGAAGGGATTAATGCAGGCTAATAAGAGGGCCAATTAACCAGACAAGCCACACCTGAGGGGAACCAGGTGGTTTAAGGAATCCCCTGACTGACTGAGGGAGCTCAGCTGAGGAGGGAGTAGCTAGGCTGGGTTTATAAAGGTTGGAAGCCCCCCGTAGAAGGAGTGACAGGGAAATAGGCTGAAGTCACACCCTGGGGGTAGGGATTGGGAGGTATGTTTGGTGGCTATAGAATTAAAATAGGTGACAGATACTCCCTGGGAGGAGGGAGTTGTGAGGCTGGTGAGCCCCGAGAAGTGGGGAGAGCTAGATGGTAAGGTAAGGCATCAAGGTTCAGGAGGGTGCAGGCCTTGGCTGTTGATTAGAGGGTCCCTGAGTGGGAATCTGAAGTAGTAGGTGGGCATGGGTTCTTCTGCTAGCCTGAGGTGGGGAAATGGCACCAGCTAGGCAGTGAATGAGAAGGCTGCCGGAGGCCATTTGTTAGGAAAGATTTTGATA
Source organism: Chelonia mydas (assembly GCF_015237465.2). NCBI lineage: Eukaryota > Metazoa > Chordata > Testudines > Cheloniidae > Chelonia > Chelonia mydas. The sequence goes on from NC_057851.1 coordinate 12,855,398, forward strand.
CCCCAGAATAGGGAAAGATGCATAGTGACCAGGGCAGAGGGCCAAGTCACAAAGAAGCATGTGCAGTCACATGGACTGGGGGAGAGAGAGGTAGCAGGATGTGAAGCAAGCAGCAGAAGGGAGCATCAGCACTGGAAAGAGCTAATCTCCAGAGAGGCCAGGAGATAGTATCCCAGCAGTGAGTGGACTCTGGGGGTTATTGTGTCACCATGAACTTGTATCAACTTTTCCCACAGTCCGGCTCACAAGTAAGGTAAACCTATAGGCCCAATTATTACAACGTTCCCAAAGCATTTTACAAACTGAAACACAACATCTTTGGGGTGCAGGGTAGTAGCTAATATGTAGAAGACAACACCATTACAGAAAGAGGGGAAACTTAGGATTTGTCCTAGTGTATTTTCCCATTCTCCTGCAAAAAAATGCAATGAGATTTTTTTTTTTTAAATGGCTACATGCAGAATCACTCATTACCTTCAATACAAAGTACTCGTGAGATTTGGCCCTAAATTGGACAATACATCACAGACTTCCAGCACGTAATACACGGGGTGACCAGATGGAAGTGACATCTCAAAATTATCTTTGTATTCATGCTGGCATTGTTCGCAGACAAAACGTCTTTTAAAGGACGGACCCATATTAGCTTGTTGCTGATGAGAATTCATTTGAATGTAACATCTGAAAGAACCACAAGCCATTTCTTTTGCATCACAGGAGAGAGATCTTTGCAGCACCTGAGAACTGTTCTTTTGATTAACATTCAGCATATTTTTATCTTTGATGTCTCTTGGGGGGGATGTAGTTAAATCAGATGTGTCCCAAATACACAAAGGGAGGCTGCTAACATAGGCATTGTATTTAATATACCATTCAATTTTCCCACTGCATTGTTGCTAAACTGTTGTAGGCCCAACACAGGAGTTCACGTTCCTAGGTACTGTGAACATCCCCGTGGGCTTTGTTAACAAAGAAACCAGTGCCATTCGTTGCTTAATCATTCGCTGGTGTGAAACGATGAGCGTGACAGTCATGGAGCTGCTGCGTGCTAATCTATGAAGTGATAGAACGTAGTTATTGAGAGACTGTATAAGTTATGTTGGGGTAGTGAAATGTTTACTATACAATAGTGGCTGTGGGAAGAACAAACAGCCAAGCAAAGCAATACAGGAGCTTCCCAGATAAGAACACCTAGACATACACTTGAAAGGCAATGGGCCAAGTGTAAGCTTCAAGGATCCTGGCTCCTCTGCCTCTGAGTTGTAAACATTGTTCTGCCAGAGATAGATTTACGAGATTAAAGGGCATCTCTACACTGCAGTTAGGAGATGTGATTGCAGCACATGTAGCCAGCCATACCAGAGCTCTCCTAGATCTTGCTAGACGAAGGCTAGCTTGAGTAACAATAGCAGCAGGGGCAGACGGCCACACTAGCTGTTCCTGTATGTACCCGGGCTCCGCACCCTCACCCCCCTATCCCACCTCCTGGCTGCTGTGATTATCCTGCTATTGTTCGTCAAGCTACCTTTGATCTAGCTAGACTGAAGCTAGCTCAGGCATGTCTACAGGAACTGCAGTCACACCTCTTAAGTGCAGTGTAGGCATATCCATAGTGCCTTGCCCTGGGAAGGGGAGCAAGTCTCCAGGGCTGTCCAGAGAATATCATGGAGTTCTGACAGGGAGGAGAGAGGCTCGCAGACAGAGTGGTTTTGCAGAAACGTCTATAGGAAGTTTATCTTCCACATGGAGTCTGTAGTAAGACAACCACCTGGTGAGCTAGAGAGGCATGTAGTGTGCCTTATTATTAAAGACCACTTTTCTCTGAAATGCTTTTGTTCTAAATAATACTTTGCTTGAAGGAGGCTGTTTGGTCACCACTGTCATTGCCCCCAGAGGGAACAGAACTACAGGGTCTGGACATGTCTGCTGAGGTTGATACACAGGGGACTGCAAGCCAGGGCCTGGTCTGAGAGTGGGCGAATCATGTGATTTTGCACCCACGAGACAAGTGACATCCCAGGGCCTGAGATCTAGATGGTGTGCACTTGAAGAGGCCAGGAGGGGTCAGAGGTCTGGTTTGTCCAGTAACTGTGGGTTGGTCTAATAAAAGATGTATACTCCGAGACAAGATAGGCGATCTTATAAGACAGTTCGCTAAACTAAAGGAATTGTTTTTTTAATAAGAGGGAATGCAGGGGAGATGAACTACAATAACAAAATGCCAGACTTAAATCCATTCCTACCTTTCTTTGATTTGCTGAACTGAGATGCCGTGAACAGTTATTAGAGTATATTAGATTGAGAGATTTTTAAAGCTACAAGAGGGATCGTTATGATCTAGTCTGATTTCCCAGATAACCCAGGCTGTAATATTTCACCTAGTTATAGTGGAGGAGGTAAGTGAATACTCAGGAGACCAATAACTTATACCGGTGCTATAGGTCAGGGCTGGCTAAAAACCAGAAAGGCATGTGAAGGAGTCTGAAAAATTGGCAGGGCAGAAACTGAGAGTTCATGCTTTCGGACAATGTTATAGCTGGTATGTTCTCCTCCAGGACGTTACCCTGAACTGGAAAGCCCTAGCTATGTAACTTATTAGCTAACATGGTGGCAACAAGACGGCTATAACCTTTCCTGCGGTGCTCAGGAAGGGTATAACTGTGAATCATGGTGGCAAACTGATCTGTCAGATTCCAGGAGACAAGGTGTCCATTGTCATCTAGCACGCAGATGCTGGGGAAGCAGTGAATGAGGTTGGCAATGTACCTCTGGCATTGCTCATTGCCTCCCCGTGACCAGATTTCATTCAGCAGGCTGGTATGAGAGACATCAGGGTAAGCCAGTCTCAGTGCAGGGTCCATCCTGGGAGAAGGTATAGGAAATGCATTAGGCAGAATACTTCATCCCTAAGCCACTGAAGCAGAATTAGAGCCATCTTTCCCAGTTCAATGGCTTTCCTGTTCTACTTCAGAAAAGGAAACTAAAGAGTGCTAGGCCAGGCTAGAGATTGGAGGATTAGTGCCATTGCTGTATGAGAAGTCTAGATGGGAGGTCCAGTCCTTATCTGCCAGGTGCCCAGGGAGGTGTTATGTCTGAGTCCTGGGAGTAAGCTTATAATACAGAGGTGGGCAAACTGCAGCCTGCGGGCCACATCCGGCCCACAGGACCGTCCTGCCTGGCCCTTGAGCCCCTGGCCACTCCCCTGCGGTCCCCCCTCCCCCACAGCCTCAGCTCGCCATGCTGCCAGTGCTCCGGCGGCTGGCTCTGACCGCAGTGGCATGGCAGCTGGCAGTCCTGGTGCTCCAAGGGGGTGGGGGAGTTGGATAAGGGGCAAAGGGTCCTGGAGGGCAGTCAGGGGACAGGGTGGGTTGGATGGGGGTGGGGACCAGCTTGTGATCAGGGAACAAGGAGCAGGGGGGGGTTGGATGGGTCTGGGGTTCTGACTGGGGACAGTCAGGGGGCAGGAAGTGGGAGGGGTTGGATAGGCGGTGGGGCCAGGCTGTTTGGGGAGGCACAGCCTTCCCTACCTGGCCCTCCACACAGTTACGGAACCCTGCTGTGGCCCTCAGGCCAAAAAAGTTTGCTCACCCCTGTAATATGTGCACATGATGTTTTAAATGGTTTTAACTGTAGCAGTTCTTAGTACAAGAAATGCTTGTTGGACTGCACCACCCATGATCCTTTAGAGGGAGTTGAGGACCTGATTTGGAGAGTGAAAAAAAAAAAAAAAGATCAATCATGGTTACCAACATACCTCAAGGTCTGCCTTTCCTTAAAAATTAAGGCCGTTAATATATATATACACACAGTGCCTCTCACTTCCTGGAGTTGCCTCCTCACTCCCAGGCTCTTCCTCATTCAACCAGAGTTTGTCCCAATGACCTACCATTCTGCCTATTGTGGCCTAGTAGATAGAGAATTTGATTAGGACTGAGGAGACCTGGGTTCTATTCCCAGCTCTGCCATTGGCCTGCTGGGGAACCGTGGTCAAGTCACTCCACTTCTCTGTGCCTCAGTTTCCACATCTGTAAAGCTCTTCAAGATGGGGTCTCAAAGTCATCTGCAGTCAGAGAATCTCCCCACTGTGGCCTGGGGAGGAGATGCATGCCGGCACATTGCTGGCAATGTCTGCTACAGGTACTGCCCCCACAGCTCCCATTGGCTGGGGGAGAGGGACATCACTAGGCGCCGGGCAGAGTCAGCATCACTTCTCCTCCCGCGCGCCCCTCCCAGCCCCCCCATGAATATAAACAAGTCAAAAAATCGAACACACAACTATCTGATGCATACCTTGCTGCAATCCTGAAGGTTTCAACTGCTCAGTCACTGAGGCCAAACGTCAAACTGACAGAACTGAAGCATTGCCAGGTGTCTAGCAAACACTAAAAACTCTGGCAGGCGAAGAATTGTATAAAGTTGTATGACAGTTTTATTTCTAATAAATTCAAAATAAAAATAGAATATGAATGTTTTCTTTTCTGAACACCATCTTCAGTGACATTATTGGCCTCCTGGGAGGATTTGAGGACTGGCACTGCCCTAAGGTAAATTGAGTTTGAGACCCCTGTTTTAACATCTAATGAAAAGTGCTAGATATGAGCTAAGTATTATCATATTTATTGAAAATAGGAAGGATGTGATTGGACATACTGAGTTCTGACGTCTGGCAGCATGTCAGGGTCTGGGAGGATAAACATCTGGAAAGAGGATAGTTTCACATTGTTGGTAGGTCTAAACAAGTCAGTGTTGGATGCTTCATATAATCCATCCTGGAGCCCTGTGTAGGCAAAGATAAATAGTGACTCATTTAAAAAAAAATGCACATGGAAATAAAAAAAACAAAAAACAAAGCTTGGATTCACTATGAAGCTGTTTGCACATCTGAAATCTTCAAAACCCTCAGTGTTACTGCACTTTTTTCTTCCCCATTCAATACATTCTCCACAATTTCATAGATGTTAAAGCCAGAAGGAGCCATTATGATCTACTCTGACCTCCTACACAATGCAGGCCTGAGAACCTCACCAAGTAATTTCTACATCAAGCCTGTAACTTCTATTAGAGAGAGCACATCTTTCAAAAAGACATCCAGTCTTGATTTAAGGATTTCAAGTGGTGAAGAATCTACTATATTTCTAGGTAATCTACTATATTCCCAGGAATCAGCCAAGTCACCTACTCTGCAGGGTGTTGGAGAGTGCAAGCCTTGCTACTCCCTTCCCACTCCAAGTTGACACCACCTGAGAAGCTAAAGGAAAGAATTCAATCACAACAGGCTCCACAGTGCAATTGCTCTTCTGGAGCTCAGATTAAAAAAATGTTTTGATCTACCTCTATCTGCTGCCTGGCGATGACAACTTTGAAATCCGGCCACGAATCCACCACCACTTCCTTCCTGAAGGGATTGCCTTTGTTGATATTCAGCACTGCTCCATAAACCTGCCAGATAATGTAACATGAAGTAGAGATTATAAATTGTTTTGTGCTTTAGAGTAAGTTGTACTTTATGCCTTTACATTTGGTTAAGGTATTTGACCATGTATTGGATAAGGAGTCTGAAATTCAAAACGGCATGCCTGACAAACAGCTCGATTCCACCTTTGTTTAGCTTCTTGCTAAAGTTTTCAGGCCCTTTGGAACCATGGTGGAAAAGGCAGCTAACAGTCAGAATTGGTTCAAACAGGTTCCACCAGGGAAGCTGCCAGTTTTACCTCAGAACTTTGGTGCACTTGTGCCTATATGAACTCTGAGCACCCGCTGCCTCGTTGCTGTCCATCCTAGAGGCAGCCACAGTACCACTGTATTTGCGCAGCTACGTGGACTAGAAGATCAGAAGAGCAGCATCTGAAGACAACAGCATTAAGAACTGAGACTGTGCTACCAATCTCTGAACCCCACATTCTTTTCAGAGAAAGGTACAGAGGTCCTGTTGATCGCTCACCCTGCGATGATTGCAGAGCCAGGCATTTCTTTAGCATCAACAGATCCTGTTGATCTCCTACTAAGAAGCAGTTGAGATTCAGGATCCATCAGTTGGCCATGACAACGGCGTCTTAGCATCTACTGCCTATCACCATCTAGAAATGGTGCAGTATCTGGGATTTTGTTTTAGGTTTATTTGCTTATTGCCAGGGTATCTATTTGGTTGGGCCTGGGTTTTAAACCCAAACTGTCAAACCACATCTCACTGTTTCTGTTTTAAATAAAAGCTGTCATCTGTTTACTTTATTCTTTTCTCTTCTTTATCCATTTGCATCATGGGATAGGGAGGTACACTATCTTTCCCTTCTAAGCCCTGGGTGATGGAACCTTATCCAGTATCTAAGATCCTGCTACTTAGCTGCAAGGTATAGCTGGCCTATACCATCCTCATCATAGTTAATGTTGCAGGGTTAACATTAAGAACCAGAGAGACCATTTTGAGGCTTGCTATTGTGATGCCTGCCATCTTGGCTGACACACATGAGACTGAACCAAGGACTCCCAGAGCTAAAAGCACAAATTCCAAGAGCTGGAGCTAAAGAATCAGGCTCTCCAACAGATCTGTGTCCTCTATTGATCAGACACAGAGGGAAGTCCATTAGACACACACTGAGCAGTGGGTTACACCGTCACATTGGTAAATCCACTGCTATCAGATACAGGCTTCCTTGATAGTCAGTTGTAGTAGCAAAGAAATTTCTCTTACCCCCCCTGCTCTGCTTCCATCTTGCCCAACATTCTGATTCCCCAAAGGAGACAGCTCAGAAAAGAGAAGATCAGATCTATTACTTTGTGTGATTTGGGGAAGTTCTGCATTAACATTTTCTCCAGCATCTGCAGTTTCATGGAACAGTTCAGCACCAGCATCTTCCCAAAGCATGTAGCAATGGCCTGAGTGGGAACAGCTAGACATATATAGGTCTTATCCATATGTATCCTTATATGAGGGGAATGCCCAGGCTTGAGACTTCAGCCCTGAGGCTTCTGCTGAGGCTCGGAGGTGGGGGGTGGGAGATCAATGGGTCATTTGTTTTCAAGGGTCTGGTGGGTATATATGGCAAATTGAATGCACTAAACTCAAACACCTCAAGATAGGAAAACAAATACTAGATATGAAAGAAAATCCAGGAACTCATAAAGAAACTTTGTCTTTGGACATACCCCACTGAAAAGGGAGTTGCTGAGATGTTTCTGCTGTTAGACTTTTTAAAAGAACAGAGTGAAAGGGATCAAAATGCTCAAGACCAAATAATTACTCATTTGTCTGGATTGTATTCCCATTATGGATATTTTCCTGGTGTTTAACATGATCTCCTGATACCTGTTGGATTCTTGATAACAGTTAAGGCTGGAATGGTGTTAAGTATAGCTCAACAAAATCTCATAGAATTGTCAAGTGATCACTATGCTAAAGACCAAGTTTCATATTGAAAATACCAGGAATTCTAGATTTCTGTTAAAGAAGAGTATGGAGAACTCAGTGATGAAGCTATGAAAGCGCTGCTTCCATTCACTTCAAGTTATATCTACGTTTGGGTTTTCAGCAATGATTTCTGGGAAAATTAAGTACAGAAATATTTAAACTTGGAAAATGACTTACATCTGCAGCTATCAGAAATTTAGCCAAACATCGTGCAACTATGCAATTTGAGACAGGCCCATTTTTCTCACTAAAATCTTAGTCTGTGTCTGGACATGCTAAAAAATTCATAATTTCAAATGATAGTTTTAAAAACCCAGATCAAATCACATTATATGATTAAACTGGAATTGAATAAGGTTGCAAAAATCCAAGCTATAGTGTCCCTCTTGAATCTAGTGTCCTGAACTCTAGAATCTTCTGTCCTCAGTTGGTTAAAAAAAACAAAATGGTATTTGGTTGTGGGGAGCCACTAAGTTTGAAAATATCTGTAAGAGCCACATTACTAAAAAGTTTGGGAACCACAGGTTTAAAGAAGAAAAATGTTTTGCTTGATAACTGGGAAAACTAAATTATAGCTCATTGCATATCTGCTCACTGCTAGCTAGATCACAGTTTGATTTAGATGGTGGTGGTGGTCACAGAACTTCCTCACATCTTTTATGGTTCAACTGCCATAAAGCCTAATCCTAATTAAAAACATCTAAAGGATTTTTGGACAGTCTTCAGTCATGGATATGGTATTTCTGTCTTAGACATCAACTTCTTGATTACTGCAGAGCAGAGAGTGACTCCTCTACACATTCTCATATGAGATGCAGTGCTTGAATTATGGGGGCAAAAGCAGGGGGGCCCTTCATGAATGGGGACAGTCCTGGCTCCTGGAGGCAATGTTGAGCAAAGTGCCAGAGTATCCATTGGCCAGCTCCTAAGCTGGCATCCTCTATGCTGCTGAGCTGAGCTGCAGAAGGACGGTCTTCTTCCCCCTGAACTTACCCTTTGCCCTCCCCTCCCCCCCCCATCTCCCTTGCCTGTTAATTCCCTCCTTTTGCCCTTGCCTCCTGGACATGTAATCGCCCCTCCTGCCCTATCCCTATATCCCCAGTTACCCTCCCAAAACATGCCTTCTGCCGCCTCCCTGACTCATAATTCCCCTTTCAGGGCCCTCTCCTGGAGTGTGCACATTCTTTCTGCCCGCCACTCCCCTTACACCCAATCAGACGTCTGTCTCCACCTCAAACCTGCCTCCCCTGACACCCCCTAGCTCCCCTCGCCCAGCTCCCACCCCCATGACTCCTAGCTCCTCTAGTCCTGCCCCCAACACCTCTTAACTCCCTTACTCCACTTCTCTTCCAATATCCCCTTCACTGCCTCTAGCCCTGCTGCTGCCTGTCCCCATTCCACTCTCACCCCCCCACCTACCCAGACCCCTCTCTTGAATGTGGAGCTTCTAGACTGGCAGAGCTGTGTCTTTGTCGTCCCCCCCACCACATCCCCGGGGTCCCCTATGATGACAGTTCCCATCCTCTGCCATCTTCCCTCCCGTAGCTCCCCGGGGGCCTGACATCCTGTTGTGGTCCAGTCCCCAACCTCGCTTCACCTCATTTCTCCCCCCCAGCCCGCTGCTGGCCAGGATACCAGGCAGCATCTCTCGCTTCCTGCCAGGACCAAGGTGCTTCTCCGGAGTGGGGCACGGGAACCTGGAATCTACCACTGAAGCGCAAGCCCTGGAAGCGGGACCAGCTGTGGTCAGTTCCCTCCCCTTGGAGGGTTGGCCCCAGGGCCCTTGACTGCTCCAGCAGCCCACCCCTCTCCGTGGAGTCCAGACAGTCCCCTCACTGCACCCCCCGCAAGACTGCAGCGCCTTTGAATAAGTCAGAAGGGGGAGCCCATAGAAGTAGTAAGGGAGCCCAGCCCCCTAATCCGCTCCATAAGTCACCATTGATGAAACGTGGCTTTTACATGCTCAATGAGAATCTGGCATCAGTACCTGGCAGCAGTTCCCCCCTCCCTGCCTGGTGTTGCTACTGGGGTCAGGTTGCAGGGGCTTCCCCTACCCCACCTGCCAGCCAGGGCTCTAGGCAGCAGATTTGTTCCAAGGTCCCGCCACCCCCCCCCCATTGGCAGGGCTGGATTAACTTCTTGTGGGCCTGGCGCCAAACATATTTGTGGCCCCCCCAGGGAAGGATTGTAAAAAGGGGGTGGGGCAAAAGCACAGTGGGGCAGGAGCTAAGGTTAGTCCCTGGGTCAAGGGAGGGGCAAACTGCAAGCACAGCAGGGCTGGGGGGAAGGGAGAAACAGGATCTCCACCCCCCCACGCCCACATAGAGCGGGTACCTACCTGGTTCTAGTCCATTCTCTTGTCTCTCTCTGCACTGAGCTGCCCCTCCTCTCTTCCAGCCCTCTGGGGTGGGTGTTGGGCGTGGGAGGAGCGGAGGCTAATGTGGATATTCCTATAACCGGACTTTTAGTTTCCGGTCTGCACTGCTAACTGGACACTCGGGTTCCGTTTTCTACTGGAGTTCTCTACAGGGCTGCCAGAAAGGCCTGAGGCGGGGAGCGGCAAGCAATTATTTTTAAAAGTGAGAGGGCTAAGCCTAAATGGGGGGGGCAGGGAGGGAAGAGAAGAGAAGAGAAAGAGAGAGAGCGCAAGTGGTGGGTGGGCTAGGGAGAGGAAGCAGTGGGCAGGGCCATGTCTGCTGTACTGCCCAGGTAGGTTGGCGACTGTATGGATCAGCTGACACAGTATCCCCAGCCCAGGTGACGTGACAGCCAGGGGTGGATTTAGAGTTAGTGGGCCCCCCCCCCCCCCCCCAGCCCTGTGCTCAGCTTCATTTTCGGGGGCCCTCCTTGGGACCCACCCAAGAACATTCTTTTTTTCCTTCATCCTCCAAGTAATAGCAAGTAAATGAAAATAAAGTGAGGTACCTTGATTGTTCGTGTAGTCCAACTTATTTTTCCCCACAAACCACTTGAAAAATCACAGAAGGTCTTGACGGACCACTTAATGAGCTTTCCAAATATTGTTAAAAAAATGCTGGGGTACCGGATTTACCAGTTAGCTGGGGTCCCTGGGCATGGGCCACATTGCCACTGCCTGAGCACGCCATGCACCTACTCCTCCCCCCAGTGCCTCCTGCATGCTGCAGGACAGCTGATTGCAACAGGTGGGAGGTGCTGGGGGAAAAGGGAGCTGATAGCAGGGTTGCCAGTGGGTGCTCAGCACCCACCTTCCCCCCCTCCCCCGCATGGGTGGTCCAGCCCTGGAGCACCCCTGGAGTCAGCCTTATGGTCATGCTGGTGGGGGGAGTGGCACTATACGTGAAAGAAAGCATAGAGAGTCAAATATGGTAAAAATCTTAAATGAAACAAACTGTACCACAAAAATCTCTATGGATAGAAATTCCATGCTTGAATAATCAGAGCATAGCAGTGGGAATGTACTACCAACCACCTGACCAGGATGGTGATGGTAAAATGCTCTGGGAGATGAGAGGCTATTAAAAAAAAATACTTAATAAAAAGGGGATTTCAGCTATCCTCATATTGACTGAGTACATGTCACCTCAGGACAGGATACAGCCATAGTGTTTCTAGACACCATATGACTTTCTTGGAGCAACTAGTCCTGGAACCCACAAAGGGAGGACGAAATCAAGAATTGCCTCTAAGTGGGTAATTGTGGCCATATATTTAATTATATTACTCTCCTTGTGAGGGGGAAAAAAAACAACGAAAAGCCCACCATAGTAGCATTTGACTTCAGAAAGGGAACTACACAAAAATGAGGAAACTAGTTAAATGGAAATTAAAAGGTAGTCACAAAAGTGAAATGCCTGCAAGCTGCATGGAAACTTTAAAAGCACCATAATAAAGACTCAAATTAAATATATACTCCAAATTAAAAGCGTAATAAGATGACCAAAAAAGTGTGACCATGGCTGTGATGGTTCCTCTCAGGGTGCCACCTGGAACTGGGGTATTGCTGAGTCCCCCTGACCCACCAGCCTGGGCTCCCTTTACACTGTACTGCCGTGACAGGCTGCCAAGCCCTCTCCAGGCTCCCAAGCCCTCTCCAGGCTCCAGCCTGCACTTTCACCAGCACACATACAGGTAGGGACACATGCAGACACTCTGACCAGCTACTACATAGGAAGGCTCCAGTCAGGATACTTCCCAGCTACTCAGGCATGCACCCCTCTGGAGTGTAAACCCACAATTATACTGTCTTGCATTGCACAAGGAACGGTGCAGCATAAGCTAATGAACTGTCCCAGATTGAGGTGTCATTAGAGAAGGTTTTGGAACAAATTGGTAAATTAAACAGTAATAAGTCCCCAGCTACAGACAGTATTCACCCAAGAGTTCTGAAGGAACTCAAGTCCAACACTGCAGAACTACTAACTGTGGTATGTATCATTTAAATCAGCTTCTTTACCAGATGCTTGCAGGCTAGCTAATATGACACTGACTGGTTGGGTAACAGAGACCTCCTTGGGACAATCACCTGATGTGCTGAGACTACCTCTAAACCCATTTTCTTTGCCAGTTTGCTAACAGTATGCAGCTAGCAATATTTGTTAAAGTGTAGGTGTTTTGGCATTTAGCCACCAATGCTATGAGGCAGTGTGCTGTAGTTTCTCCTTCCACACAGCAGGGCAGGCCTGTTATGCTTTTGCTGCTGTACAAGGTTCCAGCCTGGTTACAGGTATAAGCTGAAAAGCAACACGCTTGTGGGACTGTTCTGTCACCATCCCTAGCATGTACAAAAGTTTTCCCCACAAATCAGGTATGTTATACATCTTTAAAGGGTTTACCATTAGTATTAACCTTTGTCTTAACCCATAGATGAAGTAGCAAAAGACAAGATTTAACAGCAGATCTACGGTGGACAGGCGCTGTTCACACAATTTAGCTTGTTCAGTGTCTACTGCATTTCCCCAATTCCTTTGTGTACCATGGTAGGGGTTTAGACAGTGTCTTTTTGGAGGAGGCTCTCAATTCAGGCATGTCTTTGAGGCTTTGGCAAAGAAAGGGTGCACTGCAGCCATGCCTGCCCTCAGCCCCTCCCTCTGTAAATTTCTTTTGGTTGGACCCCACCCCTTTGTGAAGCTTCCCAAATACAAAGTTTTTCTTCCCCCAGCCTTGAAGAGACAGTGTTATCTTTTACAAGGGTAGTAGGAATAACATTCTTTAATGGAGTGCTTCGGTTTGATAAAATCCCCCTGGTCACCCCACTCTGATCCCAACGGGTCAGCTGGGTGGACACTCTCCTCCAGGAGATCTGACCCCCAGTCTTTCCTTAAAACTGGATCTACAGGTGAGAGGTCTGGCATTTCAGATGCAGATTCTGCACACTCCTCCTGGTGGAAAGCCTCCCTACAAAAGGTGGGCAGACCCTCCTGACCCGCCCCCCTCCCCCACCCTCTGCACGGACTTCCTTTCTGGGGGACACAGTGGCTGCCTCAGAGGGGAGCCCAGAGAGGGAAGGTGACCCTGATCCAGCTGTAGGCTATGAGCTATGACAGACCCTTCACGGTCCAGCAAAATCCACAACCCCTTTCACTTGGGTTGGGCTTGCTTCCAGCTACAGAGTCCTTGGGGCCTGTTCCCACTGCAGCAGTCACCAGGACCCCAACTTCCATCTCTGGGGTGCATGTCTGTGCACCCTGGGGCAGGACCTGTCCCCTGCTGACCTGCAACTTCCTGGCAGTCAGCAGCTGGGAAGGCCTCCCTGTTACAAGGTGAAAAGTTCTCCTCCCCCAGGGAGATGATCATGGGACAGGAGCTAGCTCTATCCAGCCCCTCCCGCAGGGACTTGCCTTGAGCCCTGGGGTCACAGCAACTGGTTACGACCATCCCTGCTGCTACCACTGAGCAATTAAAGAGACACTTTTACCCTCCTCTCTAGGGCTTTCAGCACGAGATTCCTTCTTGCTGTTAACAAACCCTGAGAGATTCTGCCACATCAAAAAAAAAAAATCATTCCCCAGTAGAAATGGTGCAAAATTGTGTGCTACTGCTGCAACAGTCAGTTCAGCCTGCAAATCACCAGTTTCCATGTGTACCTTAGCTAAAGGTGCAAGGACTTTGTAACCTCCCACCAATTCTAATTCTGCCATTTTCTCTGGTAACAAACCCTTCTCATGGATCAGGTCCCTCCTGACCACAGAAATTTCTGCACCTGTGTCTCTCCATCCTTGGAGCACTTTGCCATTAAGTTTAACAGCATACATATGTTCACTGCTTGGTTGTGTAAAAGCAAGCTTTACAAATCCTGTGTGGAAAGAGGAAGTAGCATGGGATACCCCTGTGCTCTGAAAAGCAGCAGCTTCATGTGTTACCTGTTGCTTGTTTCCACTCAGCCAAGGACATTTATTGCTCAGTGGACATACAATGATAGCACCTTTCGGGCTCCTCTGCTTGTACAGAGATTTGGGATGAGTAACAGGGGAATGGGGAGGTGAATGCCCAGCCTCCTTTCCCCCCTGGGTAAAAATGGTGATTCTGCTTTCCACCAACCCTGTACCCCCCTCTGCCAATGGTTTATGTTTAATTGCAGCTTGTGACTGCTCGTAAGGGTCTACAAACTCAGCCAATCCACCCACTGCCATCACCTTGTTGTCCCACAAATACTGTTTACATCACTGCACATATTCAGGAATTGTTCCTGAGTAACCAAATCACACATTCCTTCAAAGTTTGTAATGCCTTTCCCCCCCACCCCACTTATCTAACAAATCTCTCATTTTATTTACATAAGAGGAGATCTGGATTGAGTAATGTGGCTTAAGACTCCTGAATTTAACCCTGTAGGTTTGAGGTGTAATCTGATATGGTTTTAAAACCAGTTCTTTAAATTTACCATAGTTTGAAGCATCATCAACTGGCATCTTACTGATTATGTCTAGAGCTCTCCTAGTCAATTTTGCTACCAATATAGTCATTTTTTGACCTTCAGGAATTGCATGGAGGGTGCACAGTCTCAAAGGTGATGAAATATTTGGCAATATCCCTGGATTCATAATACTGTGGACATCATTCCCATTCATGGATTTTTGGGGAAGTGGAGCCAGCTACTGAAGAGCTTGGTCTCTTCCACTCCATAACAGTCAGTTCATGCTTCTGGGCCTCAATTTCTCTCTTTTAACTCCAGAGCTAGCTGCCTCTTTCTTTCTCCTGCTGAGCATCTTGCTGTGCTAGCCTCTGAGATTGAAGCCCAGTGTCTGAACTCCAGGGCTAACCTCTGGATTTCCATGGCTCTATTGTGAGCAGCTTTCTCCCTGGCTGCCTCTGCTTCTTTGATCTTCATTTGAAACTCACAGTCCTTTGCCTTCTCTTCTGCTTTCAATCTGGCCAGCTCTTGTTTTGTAGCTGCCTCACTGGTAGTCATTTTCCTGCTTTCTTGTGCTAATGTCCTTTACCCGAATCAAAACAGAAAACAAACTAGTAACCACTTGGTCTGTTCTCTAGCCACCACACTTAAAATCACTACCAATGTCTCAAAGCAATCAGCTGTGCACAGATCCTGCTTGACTACACCACTGACAGGTTGGGTCACAGGGATGGTCACCTGATGTACTGAGACTACCTCTGAGCCAGTTTTTTCTGCCAGTTTGGGCCTCCAGAACCCTGCCTTGAGCCAGACAGCCAGTCTGCTCCAACACAGACCCAAGGTCTGAACCATGTGCCCCAAACCTGTAGACTTAACTGAAAACAGCTCAAGACGTGCTCCTGTCTCTAGACCCCAGACATCCAGGTCCCAATGGGATCCAAACCCCAAATAAATCCATTTTACTCTATAAAGCTTATAAAGGGTAAACTCAGATTGTCTACCCTCTATATCACAGAGAGGTATGCACAGCTGTTTGCTCCCCAGGTATTACTTACTCTGGATTAACAAACAAAAGTATAACAAGTAGGATTTAAGTGGTTCCAAGTAATGACAGACAGAACAAAGCAAGTAACCACAGTAAAACATGCTAATCTAAGCCTAATACATTTAAGAAACTGATTACAGAGATGTTCCATAAGCTTCTTTCACAGACTGGACCCTTCCTAGTCTGGGTCCAGCAATCACTTACACCCCTGTAGTTACTGTCCTTTGTTCCAGTTTCTTTCAGGCAATTCTTTGGGGGTGGAGAGGACATCTTTAAGCCAGCTGAAGACAAAATGGAGAGGCACTTTGTCATTGTGATAAATGAGGGGGGTAGCTCCCTTTTATGGACACCCTGCCAGTTAGTAGCTATAGAATCCTCCTTAGCAGATGTACCCTAATTGCCTTAACTGTAAAGGGTTAAGAGAAGCTTAACCTGAGTTGGCACCTGACCAGGGGAACCAATAGGGAGGCTGTACCCTTTCAAATTGGAAAAACTGCTGGGGGTGGAATTCTTTACCCCTCGGGCTGGAGAGAGGGGAAGGCAGCAACACGCTGTAAGTTTTAAGCCACGTATGGGAGATCATCAGCATCATACCTAGAAACTCCTCATTTGGAACCCCAGATATGTAAGTAGCACAGGAAAAGTTAAGACATTAACAAATGCATACAAGAGAGGTCAGAGCCTGGAAGGAAATGCACATTTTAGTTTGTTTTCCTTTTCCAAAACTAAAGGTTTCCTGGGAATTAATGAAATAAGAGGTGAGTACAGAACTCTGAGACTTGCACCATAAACTTTTCTTATCCCTGCCCATTTCCCAGGATAAACCTAGGCCCTACTGAACCAGATGCAAGTGCCTTTGTTATGCCGTGGACTAAGAGTGTAAGGAATACTGTCCAGCTGATCAAATGAAATGTTGATCCTTTAACTTCAGGTTCCCACATAGGTGTTTTGATTTACATTTAAAGACAGACCTAATTTTGCTTGAAAAAAGGAGTATTTATTGTGGCTTAGTAACTATTCTTTAAATAAAATATCTATTACATCATTCAACTTCAAATAGGATTTTATTTTCTCTTTAGAGTGAATGTTGAGTCCATAGAGGTACTAAATTCATATCTCTGATATGACAGACCTAATAATGAAACAATCCTAGTCTTCCAAAAGACAAGAAAAGAAACCCAGACCTTTCAATGCAATATCAGAGCTAGTGGAATCTCCCTCTAGTCAGTCAGTTCTCTGAACCACAAAAAATGTTTGAAAATGGAAAATATCAGCCATAACCCAGTTTATTAACAGACAATATATACACTATTTAAAAGTGGTCCTTCTGTGGATGAGCTAGGTTCTACATGTCTGGTTTTTACGCAAGTGAAAAAGCAGCATGTCACTAATGTCCCACTAGGCAACAATCAATATATTGTGCCAACACCTGGCTGATAAAAGATTGACTAATAGACACTTGGTGATTGCAGAAGGCAAGTCTTTAGAAGCAAAAAAAATTGTCACAGGATCAACACCTGCTGGACCATGAAATAAAGCCTGCCTCAGCATAACTTTGTGTATGCATTCCTCAAAGGGAGTCCACCTTCTCATAGGCCTGTTCAAGGAGGGTCAACATGTTCTTCATCTCAGCTGAGTGCTGGATGGTGCTTAGGTCCTTCAGAATACCTTTCTGGTCTTGGATTTTCAGAATCTCCTCCTGGAGAAGGAAGAAAGGAAGGAAAATGGAGAATGGGTGAGAGAAATACAAGACCTATCCATTTCACTTAGGGCATGTCTACAGGGAGCAACACTGCGCACTATGAGAGTGCGTTTTAGAAATCACACACCTCCCTCTCTTCCTCCCCCCCCCACCCGTTGCCCATTGCTGCTATGTGTAGACAAGCCATTAAGAGTCCAGGAGAAATTCCATCCAATAAGACTTTATTTCCAGTGCAGTCCCAACTGTCTACAAGGTGACATGAGGGTAGTGATCCTTAACACTTGGATGGAAATATCTCACAAGGGACCATTTAAAAAACCTCTCTGGGATCAGGGATAGGCAGACATTTGTTATTCAGAGTATTTTACAGACTATTCAAACGCAAACACATTGCTCTGCCCAGGAGAGGGGAAATGCTAACAATTCCCGGTAGAAAGGGCAGTGTGGTTTCTGTTGTCTCCTCCTCATTGGCTGGGAGGTCTCTGAAAATGTGGTGCCCTGTCCCTGCTCACCTGCAGCGTGGGTGCTGTCAGACTGTGCTTTGGGAGTTCTGGAAGGCTGAGGACTCCTGTACCATTTTTCTGGAACACCTAGAGAAGCAAGAAAAATAAAATGTGATCACAGATGCAAACAGATTCTTTATGTGCCACCATCCTCCTACTTTCTTAGTCCTGAAAGACAGAAATCCCTGATGTTTAGAAATCCTTGAAAATGCACACTCCTAATCCCAGGTGTGTCTCTCCTACACAAGGCCCTCTGCTGACGGATCATGTACTGGTTGGTTCCAGAAATATGCCCTCCTGGGATCAATGCAGCAAATCTTGTTATAAGATACCTTCTTAGCCTTGTCCTCAGCTTCCTCCAACCGGTTCCTGAGAGTCTGGATTTTGTCCTGCAGGCTCTGAATATTCTCATCTGTGTTCTCAGCAGTCTGCACAGCTGTTGTTATTTCTTCCTGGGTTAAAATGGAAAGAATAGAACAAATACATTTAAAACTGTTTATATGCAAAACATTGTGCTAGAGTCCCACCCAAACTGTCCCATCTTTAACTTCCCTGACAAACACGGATGCTCAAGAAAGAACACGAAATCAACAGAATTAAAGGACTGAAGTCTCTTCTACCACCTGACAGCATTTGTATGAAGCAATGAAAGAGCTCTATTACGACTTGGTCATTGATCTTTGTCTGTGAACAAGAAGCTTGGATTCAGTTCTAGCATGGAATTAAGAATCCAGTCCCACCTTCTCCCAACCCCACAGCTGCTCTTCTGTTAGACACAGCTTGACTAGATGAGCCAAATAAGCCAGATAAGCTCCTGTTAAAATACCATGATGACAACCACCTTATGCATCTACATGAACTCTTGCAGGGGAATCAGAGAGGAAGACAAATGCTCTGAGAAGTTGAAAATGATATTTTAAATAATATTTATGTAATAGAATGTCAGGTTCTACGCAGAGATGTTGAGTTCTTTTACTGACTCAATGACAGACCAGGTGGCTCCTATTCTCTCCAATTCAGAAGGTTATTTCTGCCTCCAAAAGACACTCAAAGGGGAAAATCCCTCTGAACAGCCAGCTCAGGGTTATGTTTGATGTTGCCACTTAAGTAAACCATAAGAACAAAACCCTGGAAAGGGGAAGTTTGAAGCAGATGAAGTGTGAGAGGCACAGGCATGGACTGTCACCTGCTTACGCTGTAATTTTTCTTGTCCTTCCCAGAACATGCCATATTGGATTTCTTCCATAACATAAGAAAGGATGCCTCTTGTTCCCTGCTACCCACAGGCAAGAACAGCGGAGGCAGAAATCCAATAGAAACAAGACGTGAATAACAAAATATTGTTTCAGCATCTTCAGTACTTCCTCGTCTGCCAGCAAGTTTGGTGGGATTTTGTTTTAAAACTGAACACAATGATTCTTCATGGTAGGTGGCCTTACACAGCACTTCCTGATTAACTTTCCATCAAGCACAGAGCCCTGCCTCCTTCCTGCTCTGTGGCAAATGAGCTAAAGACAGTGATTTGCTTATCTGTGGAAGTGTCAAATTGGATATAGATTGTTCCCTGTAGCATTAGAATATGGAATGATAATCCACAGCCATTTTACGACTTAGTCTAAGAAACAAAGAGGAAGCAGGAACAGGTTTTAAGGTCACCAGTTTGAGTCATAGTGGTCATTTGTGCCATCTTACTCACCACCACTATGGAGTTTCACGGGGAGAGGGGCGACACTATACAACACACTATAAATTCTGTCACCTCCTCATTACACCGTCCACTGCATCTCAGCCTCCAGAGTAACCACAGCATGAAATCTCACTGTCTAATAGAATGCTTGTGTGAAGACCTTGAAAGAATGAGGGATCTGGGTTACTAATCAGTTAGATTAGTGATCACCACCACAGAATCCAATTATGTGCCAAATTTACACCCCCGCTCCAGCAAGAAACAGGCAATGTGGTTACTTGGTAGTTTGCGTTATCCCAAACTACCATAACAAGGGGAACTGCACATCAGAGATCTGCTCAAATATTACTACCTAACCACAGAAATGTAGGGCTGGAAAGGAGGTCATTCAGTCCATCCCCTGTGCTGAGGCAAGACCAAGTACGCCTAGACCATCCCTGACAGATGTGTGTCCAACTTGTTCTTAAAAACCTCCAATGATGGGGATTCCAAACCTTCTGTTGGAAGTCTATTCTAGTGCTTAACTACACTTAGTTAGAAAGTCTTTCTTAATAGCTAACTTAAATCTCCCTTGCTGCAGATTAAACCAATTATTCTTGTTCTATCTTCAGTGGACATGGAGAACAACTGATCACTATCCTCTTCAAAACAGCCGTTAACATATTTGAAGACTTATGTCCTCCTGTCAGCCTTCTTTTCTCAAAACTAATCACATCCAGTTATTTTAACCTTTCCCGATAGGTCAGGTTTTCTAAACCTTTTATCATTTTTGCTCTGAACTGTCCCCAGTTTGTCCACATATTTCCTGAAGTGTGGCACCCACAACTGGACACAGTACTCCAACTGAGCCCTCACTAGTGCTGAGTTGAGCAGGACAACTACCTCCCATGTCTTGCAAACAACACTCTGTGATGGGGTATATCAGGCCCTTTGAGGCTCCCTGCTGGAGGCCTTATGATCCTAACCATACCCCACCACAGAAAAAGGAGCAGTGAAAGCCATGTCCTCCAAGCTATAATTTAAACAGGCCCAGAGATGAGGTGAAGATACTTAGTTCTGAGTCTTATCCCCTTCTTGGGGGCTAAGGCCACTTCCCGAGTGGCTGATGGGGGGACCTAACCCTACCCACTACTCCAGGTCCCATCTACTAGTAACCCTCTCAAAAAAGGAAATTAGGTTGATTTAGCATGATTTGTTCTTTACAAATCCATGCTGGCTATTCTTTATAACCATATTATCGTCTAGATGCCTACAAACTGACTGTTTAATAATTTGTTTCCGTATCTTTCCAGGTACGGAAGTTAGGCTGACTGGCCTAGAATTCCCTGGGTCGTCTTTGTTCCCCTTTGTACTGTGATGCACATCAGAAATTTTTTTTTAAACAAAGTGCCTGATAAAAGAGGTGAATAAGACCAGGATTGAGTGAACCTGGACTGAATTTCCTCCTCATCCCAGGAGACTGTAGTCTCTCCAGTGCACAGTTGGGATCCTTCAATGCAGCAGTGTGAAGTGAAGCTCAGGAATGAGAGAACATGCACACCTGAAGTTCCCCTCCCACCCCTAGAGTAAATGGTCCTTCCATTGAAAGGCTAGAATCTATTGGGGAGCAGAACAAGGATTTATACTTTTTTTATTCCTATCCCATACCCCCTTTGCCCCCATGTCTCCCTTACCTGCAGTAGTGCCATAGCCTCTTCATTGAATGAGAGATTCTGTTTCTCTGCCACCTTAAGACTCGGCACATTTTTCAGGTTGCTTAGCTTGCCAACAGGCACCTTCAGGGTCCTGTAACGTCTCAGAAGCCTTGATTTTATATATATATAAAAAAGCATCACGTGTTTGTTCCTTAAAATAAGGTAACCCACTAAAGACCTGTATAGGGAGACGACATGTTCATCACATACCAATCCCAGAGCTGCTCTCACTCAAGTAAAGGGCCCAAAGTGTTTAAGAAAGAAAAAAGGGAGAGTGGGCTGAAATTCTCTTTCAAGAGTGGTGTGGGTTTAGATGCCTGAGCACAGAACTAGGAGCCAGCAACTCTAGAAGTCTTATCTTGGCTATGACGGTGTTGTCTGCTGTGGTCTCACTTAATCCTTCTGGCTCAGTTTGGCATCCATAAGGTTAAGTAGGTTAGTACTATTCTCAGGTCTTTAAGATTAATTAATTTTTGTGAAGTGCTGTGGAAGTGCTTAGTGTTATTATTTATAGAACCCTGCAAATTTGTGGATATCCGCTTTATATCCATGGATGCAGTTGTGGTGTTTACCATCTTTGCAGATTGGATGCGGATCCAAATGTTTGTATCCGTGCAGGGCTCTCAGTGAGATAGGGCGCTGATGCAGATACATATAAAAGGTGGAGTGCGGATCGGATACAAGCTAATTATTGCGGATGCTGATCGGGTGTGAATGGAAATTTTTGTATCTGCGCAGGGCTCTAATTATTTAAACCACTGAAGATCAGTTTTGACACGTGAATTGATTTTTCACTGAGGATTCTGATGCTTAAAACAAGTATTCGTAATGGTTCATCCTTTAGTTTTGCTAATTCTTTGTACCTTTGCTCAGTCATCTTCTTACCATCTACTAAAGCCAAGACTCTTTTTTTGAGGGGGGAGAAGGGGGAAGAGAGAGGAGAAGGAGCTGGAATTGCTCATAAAATGTCCTTATCTTTTTAAGGCTGGATTATCGTAAGTCTTTACTGCAGTAATGTCTAATTATAAAAGTTCAGGATGGAACTCATACCCAGTGCTACAGCCCATATTCTTACAAGCATTGACCTATGTCAATAAATTATTCCCATCATAAAATATTTACATTGCGTCTCAGTAAATACAACATTAACTTGCAAATAACTAAATAGCCTTGGATTTAAGACAAACATTATAACCCCTGTCAGTTACTGGAGGTCAGAATCAATATCCTATTTAATTGTTCTTGATATAATATAAAGGTACTAGGAGCTAGGGTTATGTTGTGGCTACGCTCCTGGATATGAAACTTACTTCTAAGTACTATCTGCGCTGTTCTGATGGTTTCACCATTTAAAATAAAACTAACTAAATGCTTATGTGCAGCACTTCCTGTTTCCCAATTTGGACCCATTCATTTGAGTAACTTTATACAGTGTCCTGTGCCTTTGTTAAAGATACTACATAGACATGTCAGAGCAAGAGCTTTATACCTGTTTTCAGAAGTGGCCATTAATTTTGGAGGTGCCTTGATTTTTGGATGTCCAGTGTGAAATAGCTTGGTCTGATGTTCAGAAATGCTGAGCTCCCACAACTCCCCCTGAAGTTAATCAGAGCTGCGAGCACTCAGCACCTCCAGAAATCAGGTGATGGTGTCTCAGGTTGGTCCATCAAGTCTGGTATTGGCCTCTGGCAGTAGCCAGTAATCGCCACTTCAAAGGAAGACAAATCTTTCACAGTATAACTGGCTATCTGAGCAATGAAGTACAAGAAGGCTGCACTTTATGCCCAACACAAGATTACCCTTCTCCACGCATGCTATTAATGGTCACAGCTCTTAATAACCTGAGCGAGGGGTTTTGGTTTTTTTAAACCGCTGATGTCACAAAATGATGGTGGCTCTGAATTGCCAAATTCAATATCTCACTTTCTAATACAGTTCTAGAGCACACAGTTCATTCCAGCAGCTCTCAGGAATGCTGTCTGAGTGCCTGTTGCCTATATAAGGTGGTTAAAGGCAGGCTCTGCCACTTTGAACAAATCTTGTTCATCCACTTCAGCAAATATGCTCTTGAGATTTCCCTTTCTTGATCATACAGCAGCTTCCCTCTGATAGATTTCCTGAAGGTGACAGCTCCCGGGAGTGAAGGAACATTTCTAGGTATACATTACAAAGTCACTGAGAGCCCTTAGGTCTCTTCTCCATACCACTCATTACCTTTCCTTCAGGAGGTTGAGGTGCTTTTGAATGTCATCTTTTTCTTGTATTGATTTACTTAGAATGGATCTAGAAGGAAAAAGCAAAATGTTAATTTCTCCCACAGAACCTATATATATATATGGAACTTCCTGGAATGGAATTATATGATCAGCAATGTCACACAAGACATGACTGTCTAGCAGAGCTTCCATGAAATAATATTGCTGAACTGCAAATATAGCCGGTTATGCTGTCAGTTTACCTGGGTATGTCTATTTTTCCACTATCTATTAAATGTCTCAAGGCCTCTTTCTACCCCAGGCTGAGAACGCCTTCCAAATCTCATCTCATGCTTTCTAAATGAAGAGTTCCAGTACCAGATGGACCTGGTGTCATGTGCTATAGTGTTTTGAATCCTCAAGAACTGATTAGTTGCTCGGACACTTTCAGAATGATTTTTTTACTAGCTATTACATTAAGCCTCCTAATTAGTTGAGGAAACAATGAGATTCCTGGTCTTATGTGGTTGAAGCCTTGGCTGAGGGATGAGATGCGGTGGTGCTTGATACTTGCAATATTACTGAATCCATCATGCCTCCCAGGTGGTCGATGCTACTGGCTGGGAGTGGCTGCCATGCTGCTGTTTTGCCAGGGGCCAACTTCACCTTTTTTGTGCCCCAAGAACCTGTTTCTGTTGGTATCAGAAAGACAGAGAGAAGGAGAAACAGTCAAGATGTGACCTATCAGACTTGGATAGAAAACTTAATGGTAAATCAGTTACTTGTCTGACCCCCAAATGACTGAGCTATCAACTCAAGAGCAGATTTTCTGCCCCAAAGAAACAGCATCTCAGACCTGTCCACACTGTCAGTAGTAGTTATTTCTAAAGCACTGACAGTATGTTTGGTGATGTAAAACACACAGAAGATATGTGGTCCCTGCCCTAAGAAGCTTCCATTCTATTATGATTTCCTCCCAACATAATTGATAAAACTGGTGAAAGGATTGAGAAGTAAGCCCCTAAGAAGCTATTTTTGCTACTGGTCCATAACACATCCCCCTCCCCAGTGACACTTGAGCTAGTGACATTAGGCACTAATATATGACTGACTCAGGTTTGATTTCCAGCCCTGATTTCTAAACTGATGGATGCAGCAGAGGTTGGAAGTGCTGCAGAAATGGCATGTTCTATTTGAGAAGGAGAAGGGAATGTTTTCTGTCACTTAGCAGTGACTTCTCCAGACTGATTAAGGAGCCGTTTTAAAGGTTCTAAAAAGAATAGATTTAGATGGTAAACTCATGAGTAAGGCTACAATTTATTCACAGGTATTTTTAGTAAAAGTAATGGACAAGTCACGGGCAATAAACAAAAATTTACTGCCCGTGACCTGTCCATGACATATACTAAAAATACCGGTGACTAGATATTGGGGGGAGGGGAGAGCAGGGGAAGAGTGCTACTTGTGGGGAGGGGGTACCTGGGGCCAGTGGCTCCAAGTGCCGGAGGCCATGGAACGTGGATGCTCCGGTGGCCAGGGACCGCTGCCTAGGGCTGCGGACTGCAGTTGCTCCAGCTGGCCACCTGCCCGGGGGCCACGGCCGCTGGAGCAGTGGCTGATGTAGCTGTCCCCGGGGCCGCTCAAGCAGTGGGTGGTGTCGCTGTCCCAGGGCCACCTGAGCAGGTAGCCCTGGGGCCAGTCACACTGGCACCTGCAGAAGTGATGGAGATTGCAGAAAGTCACAGAATCCATGACTTCTGCAACCTGTGTGACAGACATGGAGACCTACTCATGAGGGCAGGGACCTTGTCTACTTCTTTGTATATTAAGTACCATGTACACAATAATCCAGTAGCCATCAAGGGATCAGGAGCAAGTTAAAATGAGGACCCTTGTGGTCCTGATAGACACACACAGGCCCCACCACAAGCACGCAACAGAAAAGAAACATACTATTTGGAAGTAAAATAATATATTTTAATAAGAACTAGAAATGCATCTTGGCTAAGATTATACAGAGGCTAATTTATTTTTTGTCAGGCACAGAAAAAAAAAAAGGCCTATTTGTAATCCTATTTTGATAAAACTTATGAGTTATTTCCTGTTCTCAGTGTTGCTTCAGAGTATGGATTTATGGGAGAAGCACTAAAATATTGATGAGATACAGACATGTACAGAAAATAAGGAAATTTGTACCTTCTGGGGACTGCTCCCTCTGTCGCTTCTCTCTCTTCTTGGCTGGCTGTGTGACCTGGTAAAAAGGAAAATTTACACCAGAGAAAGAAAGGTGTCCAGGCAATCTTCGACTTTATGACGTTTGACTTACGATGAACGGCACTTACGATGCTTCTGAAGTGACACCCTGATTGACTTATGGCAAGTGGTTTCGACTTTACGATGCTCGGTTCCACAATGGAGTGGATTGCAGTTCCGAGTTATGACGCTTCGACTGACGACACAATTTTCAGGAACCAATTGTGTCGTAAGTCCGAGGACTGCCTGTAAATGTTTTCTGGTGTATGGGACCATCCACTTGCTACCAAGGAACCACTTTGTAGTAAGGGCTGTGGAGGCATTTGCTTACATGACAATGGCCTTTTGCCACTGGTCGCCTCTCCTGTAGTAAAGGCTTGTTTTCTGGTTTGTGCAGCCATAGCCATGGAGCACACATTCTCAAATAAGAGCACATCTCTCACAAGTTCTGCAGGCCTCTTTCAGTCTTAAACAGGAGGAAGCAACTTATAACCAGACCTCTTTAACTCTCACATTACAGAAGCAAGTCTGCGGATGAGAAAATGTAGGGGCTTATTTCTCCTAATCTCTTTTCAACAGCTTTTTGGGACCGTGATGCTCATAAGGCTGATTGTGACAAGGAACATCTTTCAGATAGAAAGCTGTCTGTGTCAATCTTGTACCCTGAAGACCATGAGCCAGAAGTGATCCACTTTCTCCAAGAAATTACTGAGCTAAGATTTTATTGCTCTAATCACCTACTCCAGGGATGGCCAACCTGGGCCTGAGAAGGAGCCAGAATTTACCAATGTACATTGCCAAAGAGTCACAATAATACATCAGCAGCCCCCCATCTACTCCCCAGTGCCTGCCGGCAGCCCCCAACAATCAGCGCCTACTCCCCCCCCCCCCGCCCACCGCAATCAGCTGTTTCACGTGCACAGGAGGCTGGGGGGGGGGGGAGGGGGAAGGAGTGAAGGCATGGCAGGCTCAGGGTAAGGGGCAGGGGCCTTGGGGGAAGGGGTGGAGTGGGGGCAGGGCTTGGGGCAGAGCAGGGGGTTGAGCAGTGAGCGTCCTCCAACACACTGGAAAGTTAGCATCTCTAGTTCCAGCTCCGGAATCAGTGCCTAGGTAAGGAGCCGCATATTAACCTCTGAAGAGCTGCAGGCGGCTTTGGAGCCACAGGTTGGCCACCCCTGACGTAGTCACTAATCAGTTCTAGAATACATCCCTTTAATAGATGAATGGCCAGTTCTGTTTTGTTAAGCTATGGGACTACACTTCCCCCTCCTGGCCAATCACATAAAATTCAGACAGCTACTTCCTCCAGGCCCTGAGGATTTTTTCATGTCTTTTCCAGTCAGTCTGTGTGTTGCAGAGAGAAGAGGTGCATGCTTATCTTGAACAGAGTGGATATTTGCTCAAGTTAAGCAAATATTCAAAGAAAAGCTCTCCTCCACACACACACATTAGTAGAAGGATGGCATATTCTCTCTTCCCACTTGAATAATTTAATTTCTTTGGGCTGATTAGTCTGAAATGTAATGACCTCTTTCTCTTGTCCCCGTTTTTGTCCTCCATCTGCTTTTTTGCTGGAAGGTTCTGGGTGCTGCTGTGACTTGCTCCTCTTTTGTGCCGCTCCTTCTCTGACAGACTTCCCTGCCTTAGGGGGACGAGCACAGTGATGTTTCATGACCTTTAAAGCAGTGGGGAGAGAAGTAGAGGTCAACAGAGACAGAGATTTATAATCTATAAAGAAGTGCAAAACACACATCTATTGAACAGGAAGTCTATGTTGAATACAGCATAACCTTTTGTGTATTTGAGTGCATCGCTCCCTTGGTAAATGTCTCCAGTTGCTGCCTAATGTAGAAGCCATTGCATATTCTACATGTGCCCACAGACACCCTTGCCCCCATTACTCCCCAGACCCATTAGCCAACATTTGTTTGTTATGTGATCATAAACACCAATGTCATGCATGTTACAAAGACTATTTACATTACATCCTCCTCACACCGCTTCTCCTAGGCGGCTCCTACTGTGGCACAGGGGCTGATGCCACTTTGCCAAGGCTTCTGGCCGCAACCGTCGTGACATGGGAGGCAATGTCATGATGCTGAGTCTTGGGGCAGTGACTGTCGTGACATGATGGACAATGAGATCCTTGCAGGGGGGACTCTCATGACTTCACAGAGATCATGTCACTGCACTTTTTCGCAGCAGCTACTGTCATGACATAGAGATTATGTTCCTGCAGCGGTGACAGTCATGGCCTGGGAGAAGGTCACCGGGCTGGGTCTCCTGGCAAGGGACTGTCGTGACAGTAGGTAGGACTAATCTGAGTAATTGGGGCCCCCTTTGGGTGGGCTGAGAGAGATATGGCCATAAACATACGGTTTATGACTGGAAGGGGGAATCCCTGAGGTTATGAAAGAGACTACATCCCCCGGCATGCATCGCCACCCCTGGTCATAGAACGCTTACTCCAGTGGGCACACTGCATGCCGGGAGATGTAGTCTCGGCCACCTTAACGCTCCTTCTCACCTCATGGCTACCTGATGCTGTCGCGTTGACCAACCCCCCCCCCCGAAAAAAAAGTCCCATCGCGCGGCCCGTCACGGCCCCTCCGAGACTCACCAGTCCTCCTCAACGACCCCAGAACCAGACCAGGTGCCCGGCGGAACGCCGCCGAGCCGTTAGAAACAGCGTTCCCGCGCTGTTGCGCGCATGCGCACAGCGAAGCCAAGCCAGCGCGCCTGCGCACTCGGGGTGGTTTGGGTTTGGGGCTGACGGGCAGCAGGAGCAGGACGGGGGTTGGGGGTAAGGGCATGTCCCGACCGTGACGCCACCGGGGAGCGGGCACTGGCCGTTAAATCCCCTCCCCCACCCCCCTTTCCTTCCGCCGCGGCGGCTTGGCAGCCTCTTGTGGGCCCCCGGCCGCTGCATAACACCCCGCGACCTCCCCACGGCTGTTGTCAGCCCCCCCGGGCTGCTCGCGGGGCCCTTCGCTTTAATCCCGGGAGCCCCCTCCCCAGCTGCGCCTGCCCCACGCCCGCTAACGCACCCCAGCCCTGTCTGCCACGGCCCCGCCCGGCCGGCTGCTGTTCGCTTTGGGATCCGCCGTCAGGCCTGTCACCCCCCCGCGCCTTTTCCGCACTGCTGCCGGCTGCTGCGGGACCTGCAGCTGCGCGCCGGATTTCCCTTCCGAAGGGCCGGGCTCTGCGCTTGTCTTTACTGCATTCCCTCCTGCTGGTTTCGGGGCTGGGGGGCGTTCGTTTTACTCCCTTCATAGTTGTTCTGAGGTCGAGTGTTCCTTTGCCAGTGGTTAAAGCCGGGGAGGGGTTTCCATCCTTTGTTTCTGGCCGTGACTCGCTGTTGGAATTTAGGCAACCCACTTAACTGCTGTGTGACTCAGCTTCCCCCCACCTGAGCTCTTCCCATGAAAGACAATATGGCAATGCACAGTATTTATTTATATACTTTCAGTTTCCTCAGCTCTTCTCACATCGGTGGCCCACGCAGCAAGACATGTTGAGGGCCAAGGATGGGCTTCTGCGCCTCTGGCCACACCACTCCAAGATCATGTGGCGCTCCCTGCACCGGCAACCTCTGCATCCAGAGTGGGCTGCTATGGCTAAAAAGCAGCTGAAGGGCAAAAATCCAGAGGAATTGATATGGCACACCCCAGAAGGAATTGCCATCAAGCCTTTATACTCCAGAAGGGACACAGAAAACGTTCCTGAGGAGCTGCCAGGAGTGAAGCCTTTCACTCGGGGACCCTATCCCACTATGTATACTTACAGGCCATGGACTATCCGCCAATATGCTGGTTTCAGCACAGTGGAGGAGAGCAACAAGTTCTACAAGGACAACATCAAGGGTAAAGCTAATATTAACCTTTCTATCTCTGCCTGCATAAAGGCAGCAGCCGGGCTGCGTTCCAGGTTCAGCCTAGCAAAGATAGTGCAGAGATCCTGGAACAATTTAGTCTTGTGTCATAGCCCTATAAGGGACAAATTTGCTGTGGAAAACCTGCTAATTTTTTTTTGTCAGTTTTAGTTAAACTTTTAATATTCATTCATCCTGGCACTCTAAATTTAACTACTATACTGTGCATTTTAAATATATTTACATTAGGGATGTAAATACCGTTTTAAAAGTTAACCGTTTAAACAATTAAAAAGTTTTTTGTTTAAACGGTTAGCCGATATGGCTGGGGCTAACGGTTAAGGCGGTTAACCGGTAAAACTAATGCTTACCGGTTAATGTTTTACATCCCTAATTTACACTTTAGGAATATGCGGCGGCTTAGGTCAGAGCATAGTAGGCAACCCAGTTTCCCAGAGATGACATTTTCAGGTTTTTGAGAGCAGATTTCCCAATATTTCTTCAAAGTGTTAAATTTCCTAAGGAATCTCTTCTATACAATGAAATAATATACTGTTATAACAGTCTGGATGTCAGAAGTAATTCAGCCACTGTTGAAATGAGCCACCTGGGCTCATTCTACTACATCTGTTTTCTTGCCCGCAATACAGCCCCAAATTTTTTTGAGGAGAAGGGCAGTATAATTTTATCAGTCAAAACAATAGTGAAAGTCCCATTAACTAAAAAGTTCCAAATACAGAGTATTTATGTTTCACAACTTGTTCTTCAGAAAGGCTTTTTTGTGTAAATGTTGTCCTCAAACCATAGTTTTATCACAGAGCAAGAATATTACAAATATATTTTTATACAAGTGTTTAAGTGGGAGTCTGACCTAGTGGTTGGCAAATGAATTTGTAGTCAGGGTTTTTGGTATTCCTGTTTCTGCCATTGTCATGTCATACATTTTCTTCAGTAAGTGGGTATATTAATGCTTAACCATCTAACAGGAATGTTTAATCTTGCGTAATTATTTGGAAATACTCAGTGAAAAGTTCTGTATAATTGCACTGCATGGTGGTGGAGTGATGATACTCTCTATTTATCCACAATCCCAGAATTGCTGGATGTTTCTGCAGACATGATCAACAGTGAAAGAAGTGTCACATTTCTATCATTATGCTTCAGAGATAACATCCCCCTTAGATGAATTGGGGGCAGTTCATATCTCTATGAGAACTTAATGTTGAATCTCCTACACAAAGTGCAAGTACAGGAGGAAAAGGAATCCTCTTCTAACCTTAGTGCTTTGACATGGAGAGGTTATATACCCACGTCACTGCCACTAGTACAGTTCATGGGTTTTAGCAGCAGCTGGTAAGTGGAGAGTGTAAGATTCTGGATACAAATAGCAGTTTATATACTGGCCGCTCCATGATACTGCCTCTGTAACACCATTAAATTCCCCATTCATAAATTCTGTGGCCAGAGGAGACCACTGCCATCATCTAGTCCAGGGATTGGCAAACTTTTTGGCCTGAGGGCCACATTGGGTTTCCAGAATTGTATGGAGGGCAGGATAGGGGAGGCTGTGTCTCCCCAAACAGCCAGGTGTGGCCCGGCCCCCGCCTCCTATCAGACCCCCCTCCCCCCCTGCTTCTTGCCCCCTGACAGCTCCCCCGGGACTCCTGCCCCATCTAACCTCCCTGTCCCCTGATGCCACCCCCCCCCCGGGACTTCTGCCCCATTCACTGCCCCCTGCTCTCTGTCCCCTGCCGCCCCATCCAAGCCCCCCCCCCCCCCCCATTCCTGACTGCCCACCCGGGACCACTCTCCCATCCAACCCCTCTGACTGTCCCGACCCCTATCCACACACCTGCCCCCTACCCACCACCCTGAACTGCCCTGCCCTCTAGCCAATACCCCCTGCCCCCTTACCACGCTGCCTGGAGCATCGGTGGCTGGCAATGCTACAGGTGCGCCGCCCAGAGCACCGGGTCAGGCCATGGCTCTGCAACTGCGCTTCCAGGCTGCCTAGAGCATTGCGCCAGCAGCGCAGTGAGCTGAGGCTGTGGGGGAAGGGGAACAGCAGGGGAGGGGCTGGGGACTAGCCTTCTGGGCCAGGAGCTCAGGGACTGGGGCAGGAGGGTCCCACAGGCCAGATGTGGCCCGCGGTCCGTAGTTTGCCCCCCCTCTGATCTAGTCTGACCTCCTACATAACACACATGACATGACGCCCCACTACAGAGCTTGTTTCTGCTGCCCAGTGGCAGCTCCACTACGTTTTGGGCCTTTTATTCCTTACTTGGTGCCAGCAATTGGCCCTAAAAGCTATTTTTTCATTCTCTGACCACAGATTCAGAGCTGCATTGATGCACATTGAAAACAGAATTATCTTTACCACAGTAAGAGTTAGAAACTTTTTTTGAATGAAAGTTTAAATTCCACAGAAACTAATAGACCTCCAGAGAAGTTTGAAGATAGCCTGTGACACCACAAATTGGATCAGTTGAGACCTTGACTACATAAAATAAAGTTAATTACAATTCCTAAAGCAAACCTGTTTTACTGTTTGTTTTCATGAACCTAGCTGGACAGCAAGGATTGTCAGTTGCCTTTGATCTGGCAACCCACCGTGGCTATGATTCAGACAATCCACGAGTCCGTGGTGATGTTGGAATGGCTGGAGTTGCCATTGATACGGTGGAAGACACCAAGATCCTTTTTGATGGAATTCCTTTAGAGAAAATGTCAGTTTCCATGACAATGAATGGTGCAGTAATTCCTGTCTTGGCCACGTTCATCGTAACTGGGGAAGAACAAGGAGTGCCTCAAGCCAAGCTTACTGGGACAATCCAGAATGATATACTCAAGGAGTTCATGGTTCGAAATACATACATTTTCCCTCCAGAACCATCAATGAGGATCATTGCTGACATCTTCCAGTACACATCAAAGGTATTCTTTTAATTCGCTTCTGTTATATTATTTATGCAGTGCCCAAATGTGCACAAGACGCTTTACAGAACAAAGAAAAAGATACCGGGGTAGCTAGTAACAAACAATGCAGGATGGGAAGTATAAGGATTACAATAATAAGATCATATGGCAATGGGGTATGTACATCTTGATCATTTGGGGAAAATTAGATATTAATCGCTGTCTGTAGACAGCAAGGAAGAAATGAGATTTAGGAAGGATGTGCATGGTACACTGGAGAAAGCTTGACAAATGGGGATTGGCAGGTTGTTTTGTGCGTAGAGGTCAGCATGGAAGAAGACAAAGGTAGGAGACAAGGGAAGGCTGGGCCAGAGTGCTGCAGAGTCTTGAATACAAGCAGAAGTTTGATATTTTTGAAATGCAGGACAAGGGGGAGCCAGTGGAGGGATTAAAAAAGAGTGGTTTTAATGTTGGCTGCGGAAGACTATTTTGGCTGTAGCATTTTAGATAGGTTTGAGGGGGACAGTGTGACCATCAAGGAGACCAGAGGATGAGGTTTTAGTAATCGTGGTGGGAGATAATTGAAGCTCAAACAACTAATTAGCTGTTGGGGCAGAAAAGTAGAAACAAACTGGCTATATTAAGGAGGAAAAGCAGCAGAATATCAAGGTGATGAGTAGAGTATAAATGTCTAAGTAGAAGACTTTGGCCAGAAACAAGTTTACTTTTGATTTGTAATTTACAATGAATGGGGTTGTCTTTAAACATTATGGGCTAGATTTATAAAAGAACTTAGGCACCAACTTGCCACTTCAGCCACCTAAATCCCAGAATCAGTCCCCACTGGGATTCACAAAGGCCCTGCTCAGCTATCCCTGAGCCCTGTAGGCCCTTAAACTTGTGCAGCACCTTAGTTTTGCAGTAAATGTTCCCTAGGTGCCTGTTTCTGCTTTTGCCAATGCTGTTCCATGCCAGTCAGCTGAATTTGTAATCCCCACAGCGATGAAGTAGCAGATCAAAGGTATTCCTCAACCTATTTTGCCTTTGGGCCTGATCCAGTAAGCATGCTTAGCACTCATTTACCGGGTCAGGGCCCTACAGACAAACTTACATAAAATGGCGATGGGTGAGGAGGAGTAGGACCTCCCTCATAATTTTTAGCTCAATCATTAGGATACTCACTTGGGATGTGGCAGACCCCTGGTTCAAGTCCGCAGTCCACCTGAGTGGGAAAAGGAATTTGAACAGGATCTGCCACCTTTCTGGTGAGTGCCTAGCCAAATGTTGAAGCTGTTCCACTGTGGATCAATAACAAAAGAATGGTTGCACCAAAGAGAGAGCAAGGATGGGAATGGCTCTGTAGCCTGGTGGTTAGAGCACTCGCCATCATCGTGCCTAAGTTTCTTTGCGAATCTAGCCCTAATAGGACAATTATCTGATTCTGCCCTCCCTGCAATATTGCTTTTTTGTTGACACAGAACATGCCAAAATTTAATTCCATTTCAATCAGTGGGTACCATATGCAGGAGGCAGGAGCTGATGCCATATTGGAATTAGCTTATACTATAGCTGATGGATTGGAGTACTGCAGAACTGGACTCCAAGCTGGTCTTACCATTGATGAATTTGCACCAAGGTAGGTAAAACAAATTCACAAGTACTTAGCTGATTTTTGGAAAATGAATAGAAACTCTAGGTTTTAATTTCACGTTTGGACTCTGACATTCCAAACTGTGCTAGTAACAAAGATGATTTCCATGTCACAGGCTGACTTTTTAACTAGCATAAGATTGCAGTAGCAAGGAGTGAGATCTGGTACGCCAGACACTGAGGTTTAATCAACAGGTATTGCAGCCCTCTGGTGTCTTTTCATATTGTAGTTTTATTTATGCCTCTTTATATTCAACCAACAAAACACTGTTTGAAATGTTCTTAAAAATTCTATTAATATCACAAGAGAATTCACATAACTGAGGGCATGCCTAGGTATCAATTTTCTTTAGTAGTAATAATTTGAATTGGCTCCAAGGATTTTGTTCAACTCTACATGCTGTCAGACTGACACCAGAATCACAAGTCCTGATCATAACTGCAGATTATGAAAAGTTACAAATAGAGATGGCGTTGTGTAGACGAACCAGTCTATGTCCTGACAGGTATCCAATATTAAATTAATGTAACACTTGAGGTTAATCAGAAGGCCCAGAAGAAGCATATTCAATGTGTGTTTGTGACTTCCATTAATTCTAATTGGAGTTAGACTCTCACTGAATTGGGAAATAGATTCTTAAACCTTTGGATAGTAGACTCTGCATGCTGAATGAACTCAAAGATCAGGACTTACAGTGAGCTGTAATGTCTCTTTTGTGTGAAGTAAGTTCTCCAGTCCCCACATTTGTATATTTAGACAGGTTTTATTTAATTGTGTTTCAGTTGCCATATTAGTGTCTCTTGAAAATTAAGACCTTCATCCACTGACAGACACAGCAACTGTGTAAACTTCCCTTCATTGCCCTGTCAGAATGCCTGAAACCTGATTCGAAGAGAGCACTTTTAGGGTCGAGAGGGTAACTCTTTGTGCCAGCTGCATCCTTGACACTTCTGAAACTTTCATGACAATGCATTGTATTTCTTTTCTCTCAAAATCATAGAATCATAGAATATCAGGGTTGGAAGGGACCTCAGGAGGTCATCTAGTCCAACCCCCTGCTCAAAGCAGGACCAATCCCCAATTAAATCATCCCAGCCAATCCTTACTAGCATTAAGTCTCTGTGCCACCCTGTGAAGTAGGTAATTACTATTTATTTTGACAGGCGTCAGAGTAGCAGCTGTGTTAGTCTGTATTCTCAAAAAGAAAAGGAGTACTTGTGGCACCTTAGAGACTAACCAATTTATTTGAGCATAAGCTTTCGTGAGCTACAGCTCACTTCATTGGATGCATACTGTGGAAAGTGTAGAAGATCTTTTTATATACACACAAAGCATGAAAAAATACCTCCTCCCACCCCACTCTCCTGCTGGTAATAGCTTATCTAAAGTGGTCACTCTCCCCACTTTAGATAAGCTATTACCAGCAGGAGAGTGGGGTGGGAGGAGGTATTTTTTCATGCTTTGTGTGTATATAAAAAGATCTTCTGCAGTTTCCACAGTATGCATCCGATGAAGTGAGCTGTAGCTCACGAAAGCTTATGCTCAAATAAATTGGTTAGTCTCTAAGGTGCTACAAGTACTCCTTTTCTTTTTAGGGCTAGATGGTGATCCTAGAGACTGCTCTTCTTCCTCGATAAAAATGGAGAATTCTGGGAACTATATTCTTCATTATCCTATACAATTAAAGTCCTGGACATGTGTTCTTATTGCAGACTGTCTTTCTTCTGGGGAATTGGTATGAACTTCTACATGGAAATAGCTAAGCTAAGAGCTGGGCGACGGCTTTGGGCTCAATTAATAGAGAAAATGTTTCAGCCCAAAGAACCCAAATCTCTTCTTCTAAGAGCTCATTGTCAGACCTCAGGATGGTCCCTTACCGAGCAGGTTGGATTTTGAATTTTAAATGCTTTTCTACAAATGTGATCTTCTTAGGAGTAAATCTGTTCTACTGATTCATACATACTAATACAGTAAAAGCTTTTTTTATTTAGCATGTTGGGGAAATAGAGGGTGCCAGTAAGTGAAAAATGTCAGTTAACTAAGAGGGAGTTTGGGTGCGGGAGGAGGTGTGGGGTGCCGGATCTGGGGGGAGCTCACCTCGGGCGGCTCCCCAGAAATGGTGACCTGTCCCTGCTGTTCCTAGTCGGAGGCACAGCAGGCAGCTGTGCGCACTGCCTCCACCCACAGGCGCCGCCCCCACAGCTTCCATTGGCTGCAGTTCTCGAGCAATGGGAGCTGCAGAGCCGGTGCTCGGGGCTGCCTACCCATGCCTCTGCCTAGGAACAGCAGGGACAGGCCGCCACTTGGTGGAGCCAGCCAAGGTGAGCACCCCCTGGGTCTGGTATCCCGCACCCTCTCCTGCGCCCAACCCCTTCCCCTGAACCTCCTCCCACACCCAAGCTCCCTTCCAGAGTCCATGCCCCTCCCCACGCCCGCACTCCAAACCCCTCGTGGCCATCCCTCCGCCTAGGAGAAGCAGGGACATGCTGCTTCTGGGGAGCCACGCGGAGCCAGGTAGGGGGCCTGCCGGCCCCGCACCAACTGGACTATAAACTGAACTTTCTATGAAGATTAGAAATGCCGGTTTATAGAGCTTTCTGGTTGGTACAGGTCTGGATAACACAGCTTTTACTGTATGCCTGCCCGTCTGATGCTTTGAGACAAGCAGTGTAGCCGATCTAATAGCTTTGGGGCTCTGTGATGTCCTCATTTACATGCTGCCCAGGATGACTTTGTGACTAAGTTAAAAGAGATCAGACTAAAACATTTCTCATTTAAAAATCTGTATTTCTTTCATCTGGAAATGTTTTGTATCTGACATCATGTCCATATCCAAATCAGAAATTTAAGGGGCAGCGTCAACAAAATATGCTGACTCAGCTAATATGATGCAGCCCCGCAAAAAAATGAGACGCCACAGATGAATTCAGAACTTAAATCAACTCCAGTCACAGGTTAAACTAGTGACAACTGCATACTATGGTGACTGATTATCCTACTGGTTAGATAGAATAGAAACTATTGTTTGAATATTGGCCAAGTGTTACTGGAGCGCAGATTTACAAACCCTTCCCACAGCCTGTTCTGCACAGTAATGTCCATGTTTGTGAATGGGCAGAATGTAAGGGCTTTGTCTAAACAAGACGTGATCCAGCATATATTAGATATACCTGTTCCCAGTTGATTTGAGCTAAACCAAAATAAGTCATTCATACACAACCTTTTTGCACTGGTTTAACTATATCATTTTCTTTTAAAACTACTTAAACTTTCTTGTGTGAATGAGCCTGAAGAGAAGTTCAGCTGCCCTGAATATGGCCATGTATGTTTCACATTTGTTATGTACGAGAAATGTACAGACTTCCTCCTGGGGCAGATATTTTGTGAAAAGAAGTGCCCTAATGAGCAAATAAATTAATCCTAATTTCATGCCTAAAGTGTACTTTTTTTTTTCTGGGCTTTCCTGTTTGCTTTCCATCTTGGCATCCTCCCTTAATTGTTTCTTTAGTCTTTCCAGTCCCATTTGCTAAAGAGAGGAAAATCCTTCTGTACAAAATCGGAATTCATTTTTTGTAGTTTTGTCTAAATCTAATCATTCTACCGTCCCCTCAGATCACCTCAGTATGTGTATTATCTGTGGAGAAGTAGAGCTGTGCCTGGTTTTTAAATGAGTTATGTATGTGGAGCTTGATAAACTGAACTGAGAAATGTCGTTTTTATTAATTCTGTAGTATTTGTATAATTTTATTTGCACAAGTTAATGAGTTCCTTGCATTCATCGTACTAATATGAGCATTCTGTGGCGGCTAATTCAACACAATCTTTTCAAAATCCTGTTGCTGTCACTTTTCCAAATGAAAAAGTAACATAGCCTTTTTTGTGATATGCATAAATGTATTCTCCGTCTAAATTATTACTCTAAACAAAATGAAAAAGTGATATTTAGATTAAAAGCTTTCAACAGGTTCTAAAGCAGTCAAAAAAAAACAAAACAGTAAGGGATAGTGTGTAGAGCAAAGAACTTGGAGGGAGGGTTGGGAAGGAGGGAGGGTTGGAATTGCTTGGATTCTTTTTCCAGCTCTTGGTGTATGACCTTGCACAAATCATTTATTTTTCTGTAAAATAAGTATAATAAAAGAGCGGCTTTATTAACTGACTTAAAGCAGTGGCTTTTTTAGGCCCTCTGATAAAAGGTGCTGAATAAGTACAAACAGTGAATCCACCTAGAAATGTGAAATCAAAAACTGTCTGATCATTTGTATGACAAACCTATGAGATGCCACGAGGGATTAGAAGGATATTGTTTTATTTACTTGGCCAGTACCTTTATAATTTGGATGTTTTTGTGGATCTTCATCTTTCAGTAGAAGGTTCCTTATATGTATCAACTTTTCTTTTTCTAATTTGGCTGGTTTTTGTATCATATAAATTTTTATGATCCAGTTATACCAAAAACCTAACACTTTTTTCAATCCATTTGTTTGAAGATAAAATAACCATCTCGGTTTCATGGCAGCCACTTCATGCTTCAGAGATTTCCTTTTGCTTTTAGGATCCCTACAACAATGTTATCCGTACTGCAGTTGAAGCAATGGCAGCCGTGTTTGGAGGTACTCAGTCTTTGCATACAAATTCATTTGATGAAGCCTTGGGTTTGCCTACAGTGAAAAGTGCTCGCATTGCTCGGAATACCCAGATTATTATACAGGAGGAGTCTGGCATTCCTAAAGTGGCAGATCCATGGGGGGGTTCCTACTTGATGGAATCCCTTACCAATGATGTCTGTGAGGCCGCTTTAAAGGTCAGTTGTGCTGCGGGGTTTTTTAATTACAGGGCACTGACTGTTTTTTAAGAAATGCCTTTTAAGCAGCTATTTGGTGTGAGAGTAGATTCTTAAAAGGGAACAGTGTATTGCATTTATTTTTAAGTTCCCTACCATTAAAGTCCAAATCCAGCAAAGCATGTTACGCATGAGTATAGCTTTAAACATGCATAGTCCCATTGAAGTGAGTAGGACTACTCACTGTCTAGCGTTACAGATGTATTTTAAGTGGTTTTATAGAATCATAGGACTAGAAGGGACCTTGAGAGGTCATCTGGTCTAGTCCCCTGCACTCATGGCAGGGCGAAGTATTATCTAGAGCATTCCTGACGGGTGTTTGTCTAACCTGCTCTTAAAAATCCCCAATCATGGTGGTTCCATAACCTCCCTAGGCAATTTATTCCAGTGCTTAACCACCCTGACAGGAGGTTTTTTCCTTGTGTCCAACCTAAACCTCCCTTGCTGCAGTTCAAGCCCATTGCTTCTTGTCCTATCCTCAGAGGTTAAGAAGAACAATTCTTCTCCCTCTTCCTTGTAACAACCTTTTATGTACTTGAAAACCACTATCACAACCCCTTTCAGTCTTCTCTTTTCCAGACTAAACAAACCCAATTTTTCCAATCTTCCCTCATGGGTCATGTTTTCTAGACCTTTAATTATTTTTGTTGCTCTTATCTGGACTTTCTCTAATTTGTCTACATCTTTCCTGAAATGTGGCTCCCAGAACTGGACACAATATTCCAGTTGGGGCCTAATCAGCACAGGGTAGAGCAGAAGCATTACTTCTCGTTTCTTGCTTACAACACTCCTGCTAATACAGGAGTTTGCTAGGTTAAGGCCTAGGAGAATACAGTACATATTTGGAATTAAACACATTCTAAAGGGAAATATTTCCACACTGGACAAATGAGCCAGACCTGTTAAGTCTGGAGACTTCTGATTTTTGGTGCCCTCTAATAGGATCCTGATTGGGTGCTTGCATCTCCCAGGGAAACTCAATGGGAAATGAAGGTGAGATGTTCCACCCATGTGCGCACCTAAGCGTCTACAATCTCAACAAAGGTGCTGCAGTCTATAGATTGCAGCAATCTACCTGAGACTGTAAGGATTAGAACTGTTTTTGGTACAGCATCTCTTCCCCTCCCCACACACTTCATGCCAGAAGACCTCAGGGGGTGTATTGTGGAAGAGCATCTTAAACACCCTGTGTGTAACAGGTTGGGGGTTTATGGAGTGGGAGCTAAGGCTGTGGGGAGAGGAGCAGCAGGACACAGCCTGCAGCAATAGCAGAGCAAGACTTGAAGATAACGTGATACAAATAACCGTCGTTCTAGCATGGACATGAGTAACTTTACTTGCATAAGTAGTTCTACTGATGTCAATGGGACTACTCACATGAGTAAAGTTATAAGTATAACCATTTGCAAGTTTGGGGCTTTAGACCTTAATTCTGCAACAGTCTCCACATGAGGGGATCATAGGACTCCGTACAGAGCCCCATTAAAGTCAGTGTGGCTCTGCATGGGTACAGAAGTCTGCCCAAGAAGAGTTAGTTGCAGGATGTGGGACTCAAATTGGATACCATTCAAGAGCAGAGGTGAAGGAGCAGGAAATCTGTTTATTTGCTTTGTAAAATAACATTCATTAATACGCTGTGTTTTCTTTCTGTGTGTAAAGTAAGAAAGCTAAATTATACAAATATAGGTAGATAGAAAATAAATTATTAATTTAAAGCATGAGACTTTTAGGTAATTGTACTAATAAGGATTTAGATAATACTGACTGTAAAAAGTGGGTTTCATGAATCTTGCTACTAACCATTCTCTTAATTTATTCTTGTTACCTTTCTTAGCTTATTAATGAGATTGAAGAAATGGGTGGAATGGCCAAAGCTGTAGCTGAGGGAATTCCCAAACTCCGGATTGAAGAATGTGCTGCCCGACGACAAGCCAGGATCGATTCTGGTAAGGGCAGAGAGTGGGGGGGGAGAGAGAACTTAACTCCGGAGGTACTGTTTTAAAATGTTTTTTTTTTTGTTTGGAGATCTGAGCTTTAAACAGTGTTCTAATTCATTTTCACTTCTTAGACTAGGGATAATGGTATTAAATTAATAAAATGAGAAATTTTAGGTTGAATATCAGTGAAAACTTCCTGAGAAGGGTCTATTAGTCTGTGAAATAGTCTCCCACAGGAAGTGGTGAAAGCCAGATTGCTTGACACATTTAAAACTAGGTTAGACAAAGCTTTAGACCACATGGTGAAGGAATATCCTACAATGAGTAGCAATGAACTTGCCTGAATTCTGTAATAGTGTATCTTCAAATCATGGCTATTGAAGTAAAAATATAACCTCCAGCAGATGTCATTAATGAATGTGGCTGGCAAAATTTCTATCTGAGCTCTAAGCAACTTTTGTTCTCTTACAACAATGGCCAAACTCCCATTGACTTGGATTGGAGGAAGATCCGGCCCTTTGCTATATGTCTACTTTCCATTTTCTTAATCTCATTTCAAATATTAAAAAAATAGAAACGGTACAGAAACCACCAAATAAAGGAGCTTTATTATATGATCTCTTTTATTTGGAAAATACATTTAAAGGAGATCTTTAATTCAGAGTAGTAAGGAACAACAAACAGAGGTTCTGTCTTTTTTTTTTTTTTTTTTTTTTTTTTTCTCCCAAGATGAATTTATTTTTAAATGGTGGTTATAGTCTTTTAGTTAATGTGAGGCAGTTAATGTTAGTCGACTTTGGAAACACAACCTGTTATAAAACCCCAGTCAGCTAAAAATAGAATGTTAAATTGTTTGGTCATACATTGTAGTTTTTGAGGAAACTGAGATTTAAAGCATCTTCACATTATTTGTCAAAGACTAGGACTTTGATTTAGAGATGAAAGTTTCCACACCCATCCTACTTAGCAATCCAGTCCCCCCCCCCCCGCCCATCCTTTTTCCAATTTTTAAAAAATCATGTGTGTGTCTATACTAAAATTGGTCAAAGTCTTCATAAGTGCACAACTTTTGCAGGCAAAACAGAGGAATCTTATGGACCCCCCAGAAAGTGTTCACATGCACTGTAGGCCACAGTCTGAGAACTTCTGCTCAGTAGTAACTTAAGATGTATATAGAACAGGGGTGGCCAACTTTTACCATTAAAGTGCAGCTCACAGAGCCCCTCTCCTCCGCCCCCCCCTTCCATATTCCACCTACCAGACTGGGGTGGTGGGGGGACCGTGGGACCTCTGCCTTACAATGGGGTGGTGGGGTATGGTGGCTTCTGTCCAGCGGGGAGTGGGGGCTCTCAGGGTGCGCCTTGGCTCTCAAACTTCTCAAGACTGTCCTGTGCAGCTCGGAAGATCAGTAAGTTTGGCCATCCCTGATATAGAGGTTGGCAACATCGTGCGAAGGATGTAGTGAACTTGTGACCTTGCATTGCCACACATTTTTTGCAAATACCAATTTGAATTAATAGAATCATAGAAATGTAGTGCTGGAAGGGACCTCAAGAGGTCATCTAGTGCATCTCCCCACACTGAAGCAGGTTTAAGTAGACCAAGACTATCTCTGACAGACAAAGGTTTGTCTAACCTGTTCTTAAACACCTCCAATATCTCCACAAACTCAGGGAAGCTGTTCAGTGCTTAACTGTCCTTTATGGTTAGAAAGTTTTTCCTAATAGCTAAATCCTAAATCTCTTTTGCTGCAAACTAAGATTACTTCTTGTCCTACCCTCGGTGGACTTGGAGAAAAATTGATTACCATCTGCTTTACAACAACCTTTACCTATTAAAAAGAACGGGAGTACTTGTGGCACCTTAGAGACTTAACATTTATTAGAGCATAAGCTTTCATGGGCTACAGCCCACTTCATCGGATGCATAGAATGGACCACGTAGTAAGAAGATATATACATACAGGGAAGTTGCCATACAAACTGTAAGAGGCTAATTAGTTAAGATGAGCTATGATCATCAGGAGAAAAATCTTTTGTAGTGATGATCAAGATGGCCCATTTAAACAGTTGACAAGAAGGTTGAGGATACTTAACTTAGGGAAATAGATTCAATATGTGTAATGACCCAGCCACTCCCAGTCTCTATTCAAACCCAAGTTAATGGTATCTAGTCTGCATATTAATTGAAGCTCAGCAGTTTCTCGTTGGTCTGTTTTTGAAGCTTTTCTGTTGCAAAATTGCCACCTTTAAGTTTGTTACTGAGTGGCCAGAGAGGATGAAGTGTTCTACCGATTTTTGAATGTTATGATTCCTGATGTCAGATTTGTGTCCATTTAGTCTTTTGCATAGAGACTGTCCGGTTTGGCCAATGTACATGGCAGAGGGGCATTGCTGGCACATGATGGCATATATCGCATTGGTAGACATGCAGGTGAACGAGCCCCTGATGGCGTGGCTAATGTGATCAGGTCCTATGATGGTGTCACTTGAATAAATATGTGGACAGAGTTGGCATCAGGCTTTGTTGCAAGGATAGTTTCCTAGGTTAGTGTCTTTGTTGTGTGGTGTGTGGTTGTTGGAGAGTATTTGCTTCAGGT
Organism: Chelonia mydas; assembly: GCF_015237465.2. NCBI lineage: Eukaryota > Metazoa > Chordata > Testudines > Cheloniidae > Chelonia > Chelonia mydas. The sequence continues at coordinate 12,898,528 of NC_057851.1, forward strand.
TGGGGGGCTGTCACAAAGGTCAGCCACCAGGTTTGCCATAACATTATCGGGGATACTGTTCCTGATAGCTTGTAGTCAATCTTTGTGTGGAATGTTGGTGTAGAGGGCTTCTACACCCATAGTGACCACGATGGTGTTTTCTGGAAGATCACCGATGGATTGCAGTTTCCTCAGGAAGTCGGTGGTGTCTCAAAGATAGCTGGGAGTGCTGGTAGCATAGGGCCTGAGCAGAGAGTCCATATAGCCAGACAATCCTGCTATTAGGGTGCCAATGTCTGAGATGATGGGGTGTCCAGGATTTCCAGATTTATGGATCTTGGGTAGCAAATAGAATACCCCTGGTCAGGGTTCTAGGCATGTGTCTGCACAGATCTGTTCCTGTGCTTTTTCAGGGAGTTTCTTGAGCAAATGGTGTAGTTTCTTTTGGTAATCCTCAGTGGGATCAGAGGATAATAGCCTGTAGAATGTGGAGTTAGAGATCTGCCTAGTAGCCTCTCCTTCATATTCCAGCTTATTCATGATGATGACAGCACCTCCTTTATCAGCCTTTTTGATTATGATGTCAGAGTTGTTCCTGAGGCTGTTGATGGTGTTGTGTTCAGCACGGCTGAGGTTATGGGGCAAGTGATGCTGCTTTTCCACAATTTCAGCCAATACACGTGGACGGAAGCAGTCTATGTAGAAATCCAGTCTGTTGTTTCGACCTTCAGGAGGAGTCCACGCAGAATCCTTCTTTTGTAGTGTTGGTAGGAAGAATTCTGTGGGTTAGTATGTTGTTCAGAGGTGTGCTGGAAATATTCTTTGAGTTGGAGACGTCGAAAGTAGGATTCTAGGTCACCACAGAACTGTATCATGTTCGTGGGGGTGGAGGGACAAAAGGAGAGGCCCCGAGATAGGACAGACTCTTCTGCTGGGTTAAGAGTATAGCTGGAAAGATTAACGATATTGCTGGGTGGGTTAAGGGAACTACTGTTGTGGCTCCTTGTGGCATGTAGCTGTTTAGATAGCTTAGTGTCCTTTTTCCTTTGTAGAGAAGCAAAGTTTGTGTTGTAAATGGCTTGTCTAGTTTTTGTAAAATCTATCCTTGAGGAAGTTTGTGTGGAAGGTTGGTTTTTTTATGAGAGTATCCAGTTTTGAGAGCTCATTCTTAATCTTTCCCTGTTTGCTGTAGAGGATGTTGATAAGGTGGTTTCACAGTTTCTTTGAGTGTGGCACAATCTCTGATCATAGTCTGTGTATCTATTTACCTATTAGGACTGTGACTAGGTCCCCCTTCAATCTTCTCTTTTTTTTTTTAGACTAAACATGCCCAGTTCTTTCAACCTTTCTTCCTCATTTTTTTTGCTCTCCATTTTGTTGTTGGACTCTCTCTCCAGTTTGTTCACACCTTTTTTAAAGTGCAATGCCCAAAAGTAGACCCTGCACTCCAGCTAGGACCTCACCAGTACTAAGTAGAGTGGAACAGTTATCTCCCATGTCTTACATACGATGCTCCTGTCATTAAAAATATTTAGTAAAGTAAGTAGATATGATTCTGACTGCACGTAGATTTAAGGAAAAAGAATATGCCATTTTTACATGTCACTTTTCAGCATAAAAAACACAAAGTCAAATATTCTTACATTTGATCATCTTCATAATAAAATGTGACAAGTGTAAACTTAAATCCTTTCTTGAGAGAAGTTTTAAATGCTTTGGAAGGTAGGGCTGCCTAAAATACATAGTATTGCATTTAAAACATCAAACAATCACTTACCTAGCTATATAAAATACTGTAACCTTTCCAAAAAGCTCAGCAGTTTTGAATATAGCCTAAATTCTTGATCTTTGTGTGGGAAATCAACAGGTTCTGAAGTAATTGTTGGAGTAAACAAGTACCAGTTAGAAAAAGAAGAGACAGTTGAAGTTTTGGCTATTGATAACAGTTCAGTCCGAACCAAGCAGATTGAGAAGCTTGAAAAGGTAGGTGGTACTTTTTTGAAAATGCAAATTCTTGTTGTATTTTAAGTAGCTCTGTGTGAAGTGTTCTTCAGTGAATTTTCTATTTGGCACTCTTAAAAATGTTTTTTTGGGGGGGGCAAACTGTTCTTAAACTCAGCAATTTAGAGACAGACACTGTCTGTAGCACTTCAGTTTCTCCTCTGAGGCTGATTCCTGAAATCTAGATTCTTTGCATTTTGCTTATTGTTATTTTCCTTATTTAGTTAGATTAAACAAAAATTAAACTGAATTTAAATTAAACCATGGCTCTTTCCAGCAAGAAGGAAATGATGTAGTGGATTCTCGAGCCTTTTACCATTGGATGCTTGGGTTCAAATCCTCCCTCACACACAGAGAAATGAGTTTGGTCTGATCATGACCTCTGCTGGATATTTGTCAAGATGACAAAAGAAAAAATTCAGTTTGGTATAATTTGTAGTATGTGTACTGAGGAGGCTCAACAATAGAGTAGCAACCTTCAACATACTGATGTTAGCTGTATTCTTATTTGATTCCAATACAGGCATCTTCGACCAGGGAACCTTACCAGGCTCATCTTGGAATTCCTGATTGCCTTATAGTTGCTTACTTAAACTGAGTATTTTTCTCTCCTTCATCTAAGGTAAAAGCTAGCAGAGATGAAGCAGCAGCCCAGCAGTGTCTCACTGCACTAACAGAATGTGCTGCCACAGGTCAAGGCAACCTGTTGGCACTGGCAGTGGAAGCAGCACGTACGAGGTAGGGTAAGAAAAGTTGGAAAACATAACCAGTGTTAAAAGTTGACTGTTTCCCTTTAAAAAGAACAGGAGTACTTGTGGCACCTTAGAGACTAACAAATTTATTTGAGCATAAGCTTTCGTGGGCTACAGCCCACTTCATCGGATGCATGCAGTGGAAAATACAGTAGGACGATTTTATATATGCAGAGAACATGAAACAATGGGTGTTACCATACACACTATAACGAGAGTGATCCGTTAAGGTGAGCTATTACCAGCAGGAGAGGGGAAAAAAAACCTTTTGTAGTGATAATCAAGATGGGCATTTCCAGCAGTTGACAAGAACGTGCGAGGAACAGGAGGGGGGAAAAAATAAACAGAAATAGTTTTACTTTGTGTAATGACACATCCACTCCCTTTATTTCTTTCAACTTTTCCAATAATTCTTGGATATGTAGGTTGCCATATTTAATACATCACAGATAGATACACCCTTTTGGCTTTTAAATGGGATACATTTTTTTTTTTAATGCAGGATAATATCCTTGACCATGAAGGTGTGTGTTTCAGAGGTCCAGATGGGCATACCCTTTGCTGTGGTTTGGTGGTGTTAGCCAAATACAAATACTTTTTCAGTCTCTTAAAACTATGATTAATTTATTTTCAAGGGCAATATTGGGAATAAAATTTCCCCTAAAACGTTGCTGTTGACACAAATTCTGTTTACAGCTCAAGCTCTTATCGGTTTCAGACTATGAACAGGTTTCCTTGATGTACTGCTTTGCTGTTTTACGGGTCAGAGAGCATGAAAAGTGTCTGAGATGTGAAAAGGGATGGAGAAAAAAAATCTTATCACACTCTGTTTTTTCCTCCTTCCTTGCACCACAAATTGGTGTGAAAACATTTCTGACTAATGTAGAAAACTCGTATCTACTTTATTCAAAAGCACTTGCTGTCTTTGTCTCAAGTAGTAAAGCATCTTCTGTAGTCATTCACCATTCTCATCTCAGCCACATTAACAATGGTTTAGGCTATGTCTACACTGCGATTAAAAAAATCCCACCACGCTGAGTCTCGGAGCCTGAGTCAGCTGACTCAGGCATGTGGGGCTTGGGCTCTGGGGTTAAAAATAGCAGTGCATACATTCGGGCTGGAGCCCAGGCTCTAAAACACTCCCCCTCATGGGGGTCTCAGAGCCGAGGCTTCAGCCCTAGCCAAAATGTCTACACTGCAATATTAAAGCCCAGCAGCTCGAGTCCCATGAGCCCAGACCAGTTGCGGCCATACTGCAAGTCTTTTATTGCAGTGTAGACGTACCCTTAGTTGCTATTTCAAGCTGAGTTTTGGTCTTTGGACTGTCTCCCGTTTGTCCTCTGCATGTGCTCCTGGAGGTTTCTAATGCAGTCACAGTGCCGAAAGTGCCCCTTAATAATGTGGATGGGCCAAAAATGAGCAAATCAAACTTAATTGCCTATCCACATCCTTAGAGCAGATCTTTAGCCTTCCATCTTCACTCTGATTCTACCACTACTTCATCCGCAACAACCATATGTGCAAACAGATCTCCTTTCAAAAGAGGAGAGCTTGTCGCAACTCCCTCTGAAGCATGTCATCACAGCTCTTGGAGTTGGCAACATCACTGGAAGGTAATATTGGACCTCACAGGAGTTAATGTCATCATCATAATTCCCCAATTAGTTCTCCGTAGCTCTGTTATTGTCCTGCAGTATACTTGTCCTTAAGCACTGTGCTGTTGAACAGAACTGCACTGATTAGTATGGAAATGTGGACAAATGTTTACTGGAAAGTAGATTAATTATCAATCTCTTATTAGTCTATGGCACTACTTAATGCCTGTGCAGAAGAATATTTTGGAATGTTTCATCTAATAGATGAATGTACCACTAGTAAACATATCACTATAGAACCTTACTTTTGATTAACAAACCCCATGTGTGTGGGTCCCCTGCCTTTTGAGAGGTTATGGAGAAAACCCTTTAGCAATTAAGGATTATCTATAGGCAGTAGGTGCACTGCAAGACCCTTCCAATGAACAGCAATCAGTGTCCAGTAGAGTCACATCCTGCTCCTATTAGCCAGTGAGGCTTCTGGACATAAGGGCCAGTTTAATGTTTAAACTAACAGAGCAATAGATGGTTGGAATGCAAAATAAGAGAGAACCCAGCTACCTACGCTTCCAGGAGCAGCAGGGAAAGGATCACCCCTGCAGAGATGGGCAGAGGGGAAGGGAAGAAGATGCCAGCCTCTGACCCTGGCAGAAGCAGCAGATTAGTTTCTAAACAGTTTGGAACCCATTGAAATGACAGGTGTTATAAATATAGGCCAGCACGATGCAAATATGAGTCACAATCCTTGTCAGAGAAACCTGAATTTCTAAAACAGAGTCTGAAATGACTTTGTTTCCCTCTTCCTCCATTTTGCTAATTTTCCAGTAGTTATTTGATATGGGTGCATTGCAATAAATGTGGATGAATGAGTATTGACATTTTCTTGTTGACCTTTATGAACATGACACATTGATTCTGTGAAATGAACAAAATGATTTAAATAGTCAGTGACAGCTGATGGAAAATTATCTCTGGGATTTCAGTTCTTGGATGGGCTTTAGGTGAGCCTACATATTTATCTAAATTACCTTTCAACATTCAGATTAAATTTGACAGGGATGTGGGATGATTTGACTCTTAGCGGAATTTAAAATTGTGGAGGTAGAAGAAAATAAAATGAATATATAATATTGCATTTGAATCTGAGTAATCAAAACTAAAAGGATTTTAGTTACAAAATAATGGAAAGTTTTGTAAAAACTGAGATCTGTTAGTGTGAAATAGTTTGAAAATAACTAACTAGACCTACTAGGAATATGGTTTGAGCAACAAAACCTAACAGTAGTTTTTAACTCAACAGTGTAAGACTGAGTGCAAGGTTCTACCCACTTGACTGGGATTGGAGCCCATGTTCATTATAACAGTGTCTGTCTGATGGTGTTCAGGTCATTTGATTCTCCCCACATTACGAACTGGGCCCTCACAATTGGAGGTTGATCACAACCTCCTCAGACTTTATAGTGAGGACATTGGTTACTTCCATCTGTCTCCTGAGGTCAGATATAGCTTCTCTCAGAAGTATGTATTAGTAAATGACACAATTAGTAGAAGTCCAAAGCCAAGTAAAGATTTCTTAAGTATAATCAGCTGTTATTGGTAAACTGCAGTAACAGAGGAAAGTATAATATAAAGGTAGTGACAAAAGCTGCTTTAAACTATAGCCAAATATATTGCTTCAGAAGCGATACCCATATGTTAGAGTATTGAGAATATTATCTATGGTTCAGCAAAAAACTTAATTTGTCTGACCCAAAGTTCAAAGGTTGTCTTAGGTCAGTATCCTAGAGAGGTGTGAAACATGTCCCAGAACAATATGTTGGTCAATCCTCATTCAGTTTACAGAGAGTATGCTTTTATTCTCCAAAAGACCAGCTTTATATTTGAGGGTCTGATGAGAACACTTGATAAAACCGCTGTCAAGTGATTACATATCTCTTCCAACTCTGAAATGTACAAATGTGAGGCCATTGTCTCTTCATGTACCTCTTTAGTATGGAATTAATTATTCCCCATCTTCCTTCTCGTCTTTGAAAAGGTCCATTATCAATGCTTATACTTTCTTCCAGTCAGACTCTTGAGAACACCAACTTCTTACGCATTGCGGGTTAATATTTTCCTTTCTGGAGCTAGCAGATGTAAACTCCTTGTGCAGTACTTCATTATCACACAAAGGGAGAAAGATGCTTTGCATGTGGCATGACTCAGGATATAGAAACATACCAATTTAAATATACATGACCAATTATTTAAATGAACTCATATCAGACCTGCTAGATGTAGTCTGTCACATGTCATTAATCATACATTCTCCAGATTTAACAAATCTAGTTTACAATAATCTTGTTCCTTTGTGATTTCACCAATCTACTTTAGTTTTCCATGCATCTTACTCAGAAACCATGAAGCCCAGGTTTCAATCTGTTACTCAGTTCTGCTTTAGTGCCAATTATGCAGCTATTTAAGAATGACAATCTAATGGTAAATTGTTAGTGCATTCAGAAAGAAATTCTGATTAGCTGGCATCGTAGCTCTTTCTTTCATATTAAAATTTACCCCCTACACTTACTTATTTTGAAAATTCAGATTTTTTTAAAAAAATCTGTTTCTATCCATTGGCCTCACAGAGTTTGATCAGAAATGCACACGTAAATTTATGAGGCCAGTGGGCTACCAAACAGCCACAAATACTTAATCTATAGTATCCATCAGCACATATGTGAAATTGACTTGGTGGTTCCGTTGTGTTTTATGTTGCCACTAATGCCTCAGAGAAAATAACTGCTCCTGTTCAGACACAAGGACCTGTTCATTAATTTAATAATATTTTTCAGTTTTATAGCACCTTTTAGGATTGCAAAATGCTATGCAAGCACTAACAGCCTGATCTATAAAAGAGGTGCATGCTGACTTCTCTCATTAACTTCAGTAAGAACTGTTGGTGCTCAGGCCCTCTGAAAATCAAGCTGTCAATTTTATTTCTCTGACGGCATTGTAAAATAGCTGTAATGTTGCTGAAAGGTAAACTGCATTTTTGAAAAATTAAGTGACTTGCCAAAGTCATGTGATGAGTCAGCAACCAATCCAAAAACAGAACCCAGATCTGTAGCGCCAGACATTGTCTCAGTAGATTGCAGCCTGACCTAAATGGATTTTAGGATACAAAATTATCAATTTTTTCACTTCTGTTTTAAAGCACTCTCTTGGCCGATGGCTGATAGTGGCATAACACCTTTCTTTCCTTCTGAAGAAAGCTGTGAGGTTAGATGAAGATCGCTCTAGTAACATTTAACTTCAGATTGCTGGCTCCATTTTAAAGCAAGCTGCCTCTTCCATGTAGATGTGCGCTTGAATTATGTTTCTTGTTCTTCTGATTTTAGAAGCATAGGAATGGAAGGGACCTTGAGAGGTCATCTAGTCCAGTCCCCTGCACTCATGGCAAGACTAAGTGTTATCTAGACCATCCCTGACAGGTGTTTTGTCTAACCTGCTCTTAAAAATCTCCAATGATGGAGATTCCACAACTTCCCTAGGCAATTTATTCCAGTGCTTAACCACCCTGACAGTTAGGAAGTTTTCTTAATGTCCAACCTAAACCTCCCTTGCTTCAATTTAAGTCCATTGCTTCTTGTCCTATCCTCAGAGGTTAAGAAGAACAATTTTTCTCTCTCCTCCTTGTAACCACCTTTTATGTACTTGAAAACTGTTATCCTGTCCCCTCTGTCTTCTCTTTTCCAGACTAAACAAACCCAATTTTTTTCAATCTTCCCTCATAGGTCATGTTTTCTAGCCCTTTAATCATTTTGTTGTTCTTCTCTGGACTTTCTCCAATTTGTCCACATCTTTCCTGAAATGTGGCACCCAGAACTGGACACAATACTCCAGTTGAGGCCTAATCAGCGTGGAGTAGAGCAGAAGAATTACTTCTTGTGTCTTGCTTACAACACTCCTGCTAATACAGCCCAGAATGATGTTCACTTTTTTTGCAACAGTGTTACACTCTTGGCTCTCATTTACCTTGGTCCACTATGACCCCAAGATCCCTTTCCACAGTACTCCTTCCTAGGCAGTCATTCCCCATTTTGTATGTGTGCAACTGATTTGTTCTTTCCTAAGTGGAGTACTTTGCATTTGTCCTTATTGAATTTCATCCTGTTTGCTTCAGACCATTTCTCCAGTTTGTCCAGATCATTTTGAATTTTAATCCTGTCCTCCAAAGCACTTTTGCAACCTGACCCAGCTTGGTATCGTCCGCAAACTTTATAAGTGTACTCTATGCCATTATCTAAATCACCGATAAAGATATTGAACAGAACTGGACCCAGAACTGATCCCTGCAGGACTCCATTCGTTATGCCCTTCCAGCATGATTGTGAACCACTGATAACTACTCTCTGGGAATGGTTTTTCAACCAGTTATGCACCCACTTTATCGAAGCTCCATCCAGGTTGCATTTCCGTAGTTTGTTTATGGGAAGGTCATGTGCAACAGTATCAGAAGCATTACTAAAGTCAAGATAAACCACGTCTACCGCTTCCCCCTTATCCACAAGGCTTGTTACCCTGTCAAAGAAAGCTATCAGTTTGGTTTGACACAATTTCTTCTTAACAAAACCATGCTGACTGTTACTTATCACCTTATTATCTTCTAGATGTTTGCAAATTGATTGCCTAATTATTTGCTCCATTATCTTTCTGGTTACAGAAGTTAAGCTGACTGGTCTGTAATTCCCCAGGTTGTCCTTATTTCCCTTTTTATAGCTGGGCACTATATTTGCCCTTTTCCAGTCCTCTGGAATCTCTTCTGTTTCCATGGCTTTTCAAAGATAATTGTTAATGCCTCAGATATCTTCTCAGTCAGCTCCTTGAGCATTCTAGGATGCATTTTTCAGGCCCTGGTGACTTGAAGACCTCTAACTTGTCTAACTAATTTTTAACTTGTTCTTTCCCTATTTTAGCCTCTGATCCTACCTCATTTTCACTGGCATTCACTATGTTAGACGTCCAATCACCACCTACCTTCTTGGTGAAAACTGAAACAAAGTAGTCATTAAGCACCTCTGCCATTTCCATATTTTCTGTTATTTCCCCCCCTTCATTGAGTAACGGGCCTACCCTGTCCTTTGTCTTCCTCTTGCTTCTAATGTATTTGTAGAATGTGTTTTTTTTTTTTTTTTTTTTTGTGACTCTTTGTCTCTAGCTCAGGGGTGGGAAAACTTTTTGGCCTGAGGCCCACATCTGGGTATGGAAATTGTATGGTGGACCGTGAATGCCCGGTGTGAGAGCAGGACTCTATGGGGTGTAGTATGGGGGGGCTCTATAAGGGATGTTACTGAGGTGGGGGAAGGGGGGACTCATGGAGTGTGTTGCAGGGGAGGTCGCTCTACAGGAGCAGTACCAGGGACTCCTAGGGGCCCTGCCAGTAGTGACACCAAGGCGGCCATACCAGGCACCACCATGGCACCCTAGCTGGGACGGGTGCAGCCGCTGGGTGGTTTCAAGACTCTCGAGGGTGGGGCCGTAGGAGACCAGGAAGGGATTGGGTGCACTGCCACGTGGCGGGGAACTGCCACATAGGGGCGGGGTTTTGATCCTGGAAACAGCAAGATGAAGTCGTGTCTGCGCAGTGTGGCTATGTGTGCCGGAAGATGGTGCTTATCAAGGGAATTGTGAGTCGGGGGCTGGGGAGCACTGGGTGGGCAGAGTGGGGCAAGCCCCCGACCCAACTCCGTGGCGAGAGCTTGAGGGCCAGATAAAAACGTCTGGCGGGCTGAACAAGGCCATAGTTTGCCCTGCTCTATCTAGTTTGATCCTGTTTTGTGCCTTGGCATTTCTAATTTTGTCCCTACATACTTGTGTTTATTTGTTTATATTCATCCTTTGTGATTTGACCTAGTTTCCACTTTTTGTAGGATTCTTTTTTGAATTTCAGATCATTGAAGATCTCCTGGTTAAGCGGACCTCTGGTTTACAACAGCACAAAGAGAAACAGTTTAGACTATTGCTTTTCTTGCAGTGTATTTTAAAGTTTTAGGATGAATTATAAATAAAATACATAATTCACAAAAATAAGAATAGCCTTATTTTCAGGGTAAACATGCTTTCAGAAGTTCCAATTAAGCACTTGAAAAAGTTGTCCAAAATGCATAAGAGTCCTGAGTCACTTAGGCCTTTTTGAAAGGTTTACCTGCAGTATCCATAAGATAAAAGATGTGCACCTTGGCTAACATGAATATATGCTTAACTGGGATTAGTTAGCCAGGCTTTACCCATGACCAGCTGATACAGTGTTGAATATGATTTGTCACACTTTATAATAATAGCAAAGTTGTGGCCAGTGTCATGGTAGGTAAGGTTTTGTTCTAACTTGGTGTAATTGTCTCGTGAAGACAGGCCAATAAAGGTTGATATTCAGCTCAGGTCCTACACAAGTCCTACTTATGTCCACAAAGTAGGACTTGTGACCGTTTACAGTAGAGTGGAATTTAGGCCTGTGGTGTTCAGTAGTTACCTTTTATAACCACATAGCTAAGTGCCAAATATACAACAGATGTGTTAAAAGTAGTGTGTGGGAAGGACAGAGCAAAAGATAGCTGAGGATTTGCTGGAGGCAAGAGATCTACATGAGATTTACTTTTGGATTTCTGTGAATACACTAGAAAGTCATCTTCAGGACATATTGGATGCCAAGCATAGGGCTGGTTTCAGAGTGGTAGCCGTGTTAGTCTGGATCAGCAAAAAGAACGAGGAGTACTTGTGACACCTTAGAGACTAACAAATTTATTTGAGCATAAACTTTTGTGGGCTAAAATCCACTTCATCGGATGCACGTAGTGGAAAATACAGTAGGAAGATATAGATAGATAGATATACACAGAGAATATGAACAAATGGGCATTGCCATACCAACTATAACGAGAGTAATCAGTTAAGGTAAGCTATTATCAGCAGGAGGGGAAAAAAAACTTTTGTAGTCATAATCAGGATGGCCCATTTTCAACAGTTGACAAGAAGGTGTGAATAACAGTAGGGAGAAAAAATAAGCATGGGGAAATAGTTTCTTTGTGTAATGACCCATCCACTCCCAGTCTTTATTCAAGCCTAATTTAATGGTGTCCAGTTTGCAAATTAGTTCCAATTCAGCAGTTTCTCATTGGAGTCTGTTGTTGAAGTTTTTTTGTGTAGTATTGCAACGTTTAGGTCTGTAATCGAGTGACCAGGGAGATTGAAGTGTTCTCCAACTGGTTTTTGAATATTGTAATTCTTGACGTCTGATTTGTGTTCATTTATTCTTTTACGTAGAGACTGTCCGGTTTGGCCAATGTACATGGCAGAGGGGCATTGCTGGCACATGATGGCATATATCACATTGGTAGATGTGCAGGTGAACGAGTCTCTGATAATATGGCTGATGTGATTAGGTCCTATGATGGTGTCCCGTGAATAGATAAGTGGACAGAGTTGGCAACGGGCTTTGTTGCAAGGATAGGTTCCTGGGTTAGTGTTTTTGTTGGGTGGTGTGTGTGGTTGCTGGTGAGTATTTGCTTCAGGTTGGGGGCTGTCTGTAAGCAAGGACTGGCCTGTCTCCCAAGATCTGTGAGAGTGAGGGATCGTCCTTCAGGATAGGTTGTAGATCCTTGATGATGCGCTGGAGAGGTTTTAGTTGGGGGCTGAAGGTGACGGCTGGGATTACAGATAATCCCATTAGAACTTTGGCCATCTCTGACCAACTCTATCTCCTGTTAAAAGCATATGGAGGAGAAGTTACAGCTTGTCTAAACTGATATTAAGCAGTGATATCCAGATTGTCCTCTGACATTTTTTTGTTTTAAGACTTAGAGGTATTTACTCTTTAACTAGGTCACAAAAACAATTTTGAGTAAGAGCATTCCTCATAGCTAAATGTAATAGTACAAAAATTGCATGTTCCAAAGGATTAAATGTGATTAACTACAGCCAAATGGTATATATGTATTGATGAATTGAGAAAAGATTACAGCACAGATGGTAGAAAGACAGTGTAATTGAATGGGATATTGTCTTTATTTGTGCATTTATAATTACTGTGCTTTGGAAACATGCTTGATGTCTATTTTCTACTTTGACTAAGTTTGCAACAAGTCATATGCATTTCTTTGTGTGTGTGTGTGTGGTATTTCCCTCTCTCTTTTTTCATCTCAATACATACTAATATATGCCACTGAATATATTTTTGAAATACATAATTGTTAGCTTGCTCACTCACCTACTTCACACCATTATGCAAACCTGTGTTTCAGTCCTTGTCCTAGCAGGGTCAGAGAGCACTGCTGAGGTGGTGGTTATAGCTGAGCTGTTTAACTTCTGAAGAGGAGCTTCTTTCTCTTCTTAATTAGCTTGCTTCTTTCTGTCAATCCCTTGCCATTGGTTTCTGTGCCACTATAATTTGGGCACAGTATTGTCCTATCACCACAGGTTATGTACTATAAATTTGGGCGGGGAAAACTAATTTTTCACAGAAAGATGGAATTCATTAGATCACAGGTGGGCAAACGTTTTGGCGTGAGGGCCACATCGGGGTTCTGAAACTGTATGGAGGGCCCAGTAGGGAAGACTGTGCTTCCTCAAACAGCCTGGCCCCCGCCCCCTATCTGCCCCCTCCCACTTCCTGCCCCCCTCAGAACGCCCCAACCCCTGTCCACAGCCCACTCCCTATCCAACCCCCCCCAAGCCCCACCCCTATCCACACCCCTGACAGGCCCCCCGGGACTCCCACACCTATCCAGGCCCACCTGTTCCCCGTCCCCTGACTGCCTTCCCAGAACCTCTGCCCCATCCAACCGCTCTCTGTCCCCTGACTGCCCCCCTGGGATCCTCTGCCCCTTATCCAACCTCCCCAGCCCCCTTACCATGCGGCTCAGAGCACCAGGACTGGCAGCCACGCCGCCGCACAGTCTAGAGCACTGGGGCAGGCCTGCGGCTCTCACAGCCACGCTGCCCAGCAGGACCTCGTAGCCCCACCACCCAGAGCGCTGGCAGCACGGTGAGCTGAGGCTGTTGGGGAGGGGGGACAGCAGGGTAGGGGCCGCGGGGGGTAGCCTCCCTGGGCAGGAGCTCAAGGGCTGGGCAGGAGGGGCCGGCCCGCGGGTCACAGTTTGCTCACCTCTGCACTAGACACTAGATTATAAGCCACTGGGGCTAGAACTGTCCTTTATTATGTTTATACTGCACCTAGCAGAGTGGGCCCCAGCTTTATTGTGGCTTTTAGATGCTGCAGCAAATACAAATGTTGCTGTTAATAATATAGAAAAACTAAGAATAGCATTGTTCTGTACCAGCACTGTTTTTCTGAGTTGTCCTCATACAAAGCAAAGCAGCTGTTGATTGAGAAATCAGAAGATTTGGAAAAACAAGAAGGTAAGTATGGTGGAAAAGATGCACAATCTTGGAGACTGAAGGAAAAACAGTGCTGTGGAAGCTGTGGCTGACATCTCAATTAATTGAGCAATATCTAGAAGGAAGTGTGTAGGACAGTAAAATATATGTAAGGGGACTGTTGCGCCCTTACTAACATTCAGTGGGGGTGTTTTGGTTGGCCAACTCCCAGTACTAAAAGGGGAAAGGTCTATGGGAAATCAGGACCCTGAGACTGATAGTCCCCAGGAACAGTGGGGAGAGGCCAATGCTCCAGGTCAGCCTGAATGACAGGGCGAGCAGGCTAATCGGAGAGTCAGGAGGCCAGCGAGGTCCCGTCCTCCGTGTGAGCTGGATTTGCCTGGGTCAGACGGAGTGGGGCCGAGCTAAGGAGAAAGCCGGGGCCCAAGCTGAGCTGGGGAGCAGAGCTGTGCCAGATCCAGAGGGACCAGAAAAGCAGCCCAGAGAGAGCAGACCCTGTCCTGGGAGCAGAGCTGCAGCCCCAAAGCCAGAGGCACAGCCCAGAGAGAGCAGACTTGCCCTGGGAAGAAAGCTGCAGCAACCAGAGCCAGAGGGGCCAGAAAAGCAGCCCAGGAAGCAGGTCAGTGCTGGGAGTAGAGTCACAGAAGCAGCCTGCGGAGCAGATCAGACCTGTCCTGGGGGCAGAGCTGCAGCAACCAGAGCCAGAGGGGCCAAAGAAGCAGCCCAGGGAGCTGGAGGCAGAGCAGCAGCAGCAATGCAGAGACAGAGTGGTGGAGCTGGGGCTGGAGCCGTCTGGAGCTGGGTGTGGTGAGCAGCTGGGGAGAGCGAGGGGGACCCTGGGCAGCAGGCCCAGCACAGGGAGATGGCTCAGCCAAGAGGCTCTGCAGGCCAGGCTTGGATCGTAACCCCGACAGGGCGGGGGCGACACTGGGAAGAAGGGTCCTACCACTTAGAGCCTGAGAGCGTGTGGCCACCACCAGAGTTAGTGTCCAACCCACAGCATCCCTGCAGCACAGCCAGGGCCTGAGCAGGAGGCCTGGGACTTACAAGGAACAGACTGTGAACTGTCCTGACATTCCAGAGACACTGTTTGTGGTGTTCCCTTCCACAGAGGGGGTTGATGTGTTTCCTTTAACCTTTCCCATTTTTCCTTATTCTTTTTAAAATTAAGTGTTGATTAAATAACTTGCATTTGCTTTAACTTGTATGTAATGGTCAGTGGGTCAGAGAAGTGCCCAGTGCAGAGAGAGTACCCCGGAGTGGGGACACCCTAGCCCCTGTCCTAGGTGACCACAACAGGGTTGAGGGTCGAGCCCCCCAGGAATCCTGGGCCCCTTCCTGTTGGGGTTACAAGGACTCTGCCAGACAGGAGAGTGGAAGGGGAGCCCTCAAGGGCAGGGAGGTCACTGGGTAAAGGAAGTGGGAGTGAGGACTCAGATCCTTTCGCTAGCCCACTTCACCGGGGTAGTGCACCAGGAAAGTTTCCCACAATAGCGGGACTATTCCCCCCCTTACATGTATACAGCTTGTGAAAGTCTTAGTAGCCAAGTAAGATATAGTACAGGGAAAAACATCGGAGCACATCAAGTGTAACATATTTTACTCAGACCTCAGAATGTTCTTTCCTCAGATGGCTACTAATGACTGACTACAGTCAGGGCTGTCCTTAGGCATATGCAGAATATGCGGCTGCGAAGGGCACCTGAAAATTTGGGGCACCGCCTCTTCCTATCCCTGTTCTGACCCTTCCTGCAGGCTCCCAGCTGGCTGCTGCAGCCTGGTGACTCTTACTCCTGAGGTTTCAGAGTAACAGCCGTGTTAGTCTGTATTCGTAAAAAGAAAAGGAGTACTTGTGGCACCTTAGAGACTAACCAGTTTATTTGAGCATGAGCTTTCGTGAGCTACAGCTCACTTCATCGGATGCATAGCATATCGTGGAAACTGCAGAAGACAGTTTCCACGATATGCTATGCATCCGATGAACTGTCTTCTGCAGTTTCCACGATATGCTATGCATCCGATGAAGTGAGCTGTAGCTCACGAAAGCTCATGCTCAAATAAACTGGTTAGTCTCTAAGGTGCCACAAGTACTCCTTTTCTTTTTACTCCTGAGGGGATCTAGTAACTTAAAAGTGAAAAAGCCTCCAGCCTGCCAGATCTGTTAGCACAACACTGAAACTGTTAAAGAGCCATTCAAGTGGTAATGAAGCCATTTAACAGGCATTTGCCAATGCCCAGGTATATACTCAAAAAGAAAAGGAGTACTTGTGGCACCTTAGAGACTAACCAATTTATTTGAGCAGTGAGCTGTAGCGCACGAAAGCTTATGCTCAAATAAATTGGTTAGTCTCTAAGGTGCCACAAGTCCTCCTTTTCTTTTTGCGAATACAGACTAACACAGCTGTTACTCTGAAACAGGTATATACTGTCAGTCTCTGAATTTACTGACAAAAGCAGTTGTGCATTACTGTAATATTTACTCAGAACATGTTCGTCTACAGGACTTTAGTTTAAAATTTGCTTTAAAAATATTTCATTAGTTGGTGAAAATCACATCTCTAAAAAATCCTTGCATAGATTTTTAGATGCACTATCATATTTAGCTTAAATGCTTGGATCTTCAGACATACAGTTTTTTAAATAAATCCTTCAAAAGACCCCCTTTATCTAAAATACACATTTTAATTACTATAGGGGAAAAAAACTTGCTTCCAAAGTCTTCCTGTCCTTTCTGTCCATCCCTTTCTCCCTTCGTCCCCCATGCCCTCCCTCCCTCCTCCCCCACCCCGAAGACAGCCCTTAAAGGGACAACACCCCTTTCCTTCCAGATAGCTGGACAAAGAGTTTCCCTTTCTTTACTTCTGACTATCTGCTGAACTAGTTTTAAGAGAACCCTCCAGCAAAATCAGTACCTTAGTAAGATATAAAATCCTTTGTTATGCCTAAAATCTTTGGAAACGTATTTTTTAAAGTTGGTGAAATTTCATAAACATGTCTATTGCTATGGAGATCATATAAAAGTAAATTAGTGTTCCCTTTTTCTAAAAGCAATGAACATTGTTATGACTGTGACTGATTAATTTAAAATTCATGTCTTTGTTTCAGTGAGTTAAATATGTAGTAATCTGAAATGATTACTTTATGAAGGCTTAAGAGTACATTTAAAATATAAAATCAGCTTAGAAATACTGATTAAGAAAATGTAAAACAGAGAAGAGCTGCATCATGTAGTCCATAATATTTAATGTTGTGTTCAGCAAGACAGCTGACTCACCCTTACTACAAAGTTTTTGCAAATAAATGTCTGACAAACTTCAGGGCATATCGGAAAAACCTGTGACTGACATTTCTTATTCCCAAGTTTAGTGGTTTTAATTAGGTACCTTTTGCATGTCCATTCTGCATGAGGGAGAGGATACGGGAGTGTCTGTGGGGAGCTGTGACTCTCCGCCACCGTGAAGCGGGCCGAGCGTCTCACTATCCTTTGCTGCCTCGTCCCTCCTCCCGCCTGGGCTGAGCTTAGGCTGCCGTGGGCATAGGGGCACCATTTTAATAATACTATGTAGGGCCCCATAAATCCTAAGGACGGCCCTGACAGCAGTGAAGGTTTTTTATTCCAGCAGTTTGTTTGAATTTGCTCTTCTGATTAATCATCAGGCTGTTGCTGGGGATTTCTGCATTGTTTTGATTTCAGTCTCCTAAGAATACTAACATTTTAACTCTGTGTATTTTAGATGTACCGTTGGAGAAATAACCGAGGCAATGAAGAAGGTGTTTGGGGAGCACAGAGCCAGTGACCGAATGGTCAGCGGAGCTTACCGCCAGGAGTTTGGGGAGAGCGATGAAATTCTTCATGCTATCAATAGGTGAGAGTTTGCTGCTGGGTCAGGAAGAAGGAAATGACCTCATAGTTAATGTTAGACATTTGTGTTGCATGTGTGATCCTCTAGAATCCCTAGATGGTGCAGTCTATGTAATGAGACAGCGTGTCGTGAAGGCTCCATAATAGTGGACTCTGAGCATATTTGCAGAACAATGCAGGAATTTATATTTATGACTAAACATAAAAACCAGGTTTTACAGGTTGTCCTTGCACCCACATTCACTCTCAATAATGTCTGTAATGTTATAGGACCAAATTCTGCCTTTGGATACTTTCAGGCAGCTTTAGTTAAACTCAGTGGGAGTTGCACATTATATCACCAAGAGCAGAATTTTTCACGTCTTTGAGAAACAGATACCATTTGTGTCTTTTTCCAGTTTCTGGCTTTGTTGCTAGCATCTTAGGTGAGGTGACTGAGGTGCTCTATTAGGTGTTTCTGTATTATGAATTGATGATCTTCACTCAGAACTGCTGTAGACCCTGCACTTTACCTTAAGAGTTGCAAGATTCCTAAAAAGGAAACTCCTGATTGGGTCATGCTGGTGATCTCCACAGCATGACTTGAAGGTGGTATTGCTGCTGGATGGAAGCATCTCTTTTTAAAGGCCAAAAAAAAAAAAAAAAGCACGAATTTACATGTAGTGTTGTGTTTTTCAATGGATGTTATAAATGGGATGAGCTACACTTTTTCCATACCTCCTTATGTATCTTGCCTGCTGCTCATCTTTTCTGTACATGAACAACATGAGTATTATACATTTGTCACAGTTACAGGCATAGAGACACCTCTGTCCCATTTATGGACTCTGAGTGCTCCTCCTCAGGTGTCAGATCTCATGCCTTTACCTGTCCCAGGGTGTAATTTTACAGTTCTCCCACTCTGAGAGCAAACCCTGGACTACAGTACCCTGTGTATCCACTGTGCTTATCCTGCAGGTCTGAGTTCAAGCACCTGCAGTTCTTCCCTTGGATAGTTGGTGCCCAGGAACAAAGCAGCCTTCTTAAAACTAAAGTCATTGTTCTGCAGGAGGAACAGAGCATTAGAGAGAGCAGGATTTTAAAACAACAGGCAATCTACATGCATGTCTATTTTACCTAAACTGTTACGAATGCCATGGTGGTAACTGAGGCTGGCTTAACTTCTTCAGAAACCCCAGCAGGTGCCTGTCTCTCAGCCTGGTTCCCTTGAGCAAATACCTGCTTGTCTTGAGAGAGAGAGAGAGAGAGAGAGAGAGTGTTCCTTTTGAAACCTGATGGAGTATTTTTGCTCTCCTGTGTTCCTGGCCTTTTCCTGTTCTGTCATTGTCTAACAACAGTCAAGTGATTGATGATGGATGTCTTATCTTGAACCATTCTTTCCCCTCCTGCTTGTTTTTTCCCCAAGGAGCCCGCACTTAAACTAAACCAATATAGTCATGCAGCAAACAGCTTAAAAAACAGCAGTATTCATAAATGTTTACAGAGCTGCTCTAAATCTGTCACTTCATTATTAGTGGAATTAATATGATGACTCCTATTTAACAGAGCAGAGTAAAAGAATTAGCATCCTTATGCTTCAGAGACTGCAGTGGTAATAGATGGGCAAAGTCATATTTATAGACCACTTCACTTGTAACCTCTAGGACAGAGGTCTATATTGTTTGTGTGGTACTCAGGCACTTTTGAAGTCAATGAATCTACTCGTGCTTAAAGTTGGACGTACTTTATACATCAGCACCCCAAATAGTACAAGACTTTCTGTTTCATTAAGAGCAGCAAAGCAGGGGTGAGAATGAAAAAACAAATCTGCCAACTAAGCAACATTTTATTACTCAAAGCACTTTTATAAAGGGAACCTGTCATTGTCCATTCAAAGTGAAATACTAAAATGGTGAGCATGCTGCATGAACCAACCAAGTTGGTTGCTAGTGTAGTGTAAGGTGCAGGAGTTGCCACGAGTAGCCTGTCTTTTTTTTTTTTTTTTAGACTCTTTTAATGAATGACAGTGACGTAGAAGAATAAAATGTATTTTTTAAATAGAGTAAACAAGTTCATGGAGCGTGAAGGGCGCAGACCTCGTCTTCTTGTTGCCAAGATGGGTCAAGATGGCCATGATAGAGGAGCTAAGGTTATCGCTACAGGATTTGCAGACATTGGCTTTGATGTGGACATAGGCCCACTCTTTCAGGTATTATTTAATCAAATTTGTCCCTTAAAGTGTATTTTGAATGCAGCTTTTTTCCCTGCAGTTCTTGTTCAGCAGTCACTTTAGCACGAATTGCTGTTTGTTGTTTAATTTCTCTCTTTAGACACCCCGTGAAGTGGCCCAGCAGGCTGTAGATGCTGATGTGCACTGTGTGGGTGTGAGCACATTAGCTGCAGGTCATAAAACTCTTGTTCCTGAACTCATCAAAGAGCTGAAGGCACTTGGCCGGCCTGACATTCTTGTCATGTGTGGAGGTGTCATCCCCCCTCAGGTACTGCTCTGCATCTGTTTCCAGAACAAATATACCTTACAGCGTAAGAACACTCAGTTTCAGCCTGCCCTGTTTTGTTAGCTATTTGCTATGCACTCTTAACATCATAGGGGAATTACAATGCTGAAGGCTTTCCTACACAAGAGTCAGTTAGGGTCAGTTTCAAGTTTCATGCTAGTCACAGAAAAAGGTTGCTGATGTCAGTTTTCATGCAAGTTAAGCCCTGGGTTGTCACATGTAACTGTTCTGGCTTAACTTGCAACGCTCTGGCAGAATAAAGCATTAAGCTGCTTTTATTCAGAAAAAAACTAGCCGCATGGGGTTGTTCTCATATGGACTTTTCAACTGTTTCCCGATTTTTAAAAATTAGAATTATTCAGTTCAGCACTGAAAGCTGTTGCACTTTGTAAATCAGGCAACTGGGCTTACTATATATTTGATGTATGCTCCCAACTCAATTCTCCCCCAAAGGATTTGGAATTTTGTTCTGCTCAGAAAAAATAAAGGTTCACCACAGTTACACGTACCAGACACAGGTGTTAAATGAACCGTGTAGAGTAGTTTCCTTTTTCCGTGACTGACTCATGTAGGGGCAGATGCTGCTGTGCTGCCAAGTGCAAATGTTTCCACTAGATGGGCCTATTCTTTAGTCCTCCTAAGCAGCAGTACTTCACTCATATATAAGCCAGAAGCTATGGTGGAGGAGCAAGAGTCTCTTTCCAAAACTGTGTGCACTACAAGTAGAAGCAGGAATGATCTATTCAGCTTGTTACTTCAAGAGTAGAGGGGAATCTTCAGAATAATATTTTGTTTATAGTGCCTTTCTTCCCGAAGGAATGTAAAGCGCTTTGCTAATTAAAGGCCAGATCCTGTCTTAGAATACATTATTATTTGTATTGTGTGTAGCACCTAGGAACCCCGGTCAGAGACCAGGACCCCACTGTGTGAGGCACTATACTAACACAGATACACAGCCCATAGTCTTATTGGTTCTCTTTACTTATCCTCCCTTGGCAGGGTTGGTGTTGGCCATCCCTCCACTCCACCGGTGCTCCCAAGGTTGTTCACCATTTTTCAGATTCCCACACAATCACTTCCATGCCTTCTGCCACGAAGCCCTCTAATGCCTGCTTTAACCCGCCTGAGCTCCTCTAAGCCCCTTTCCTGTTCACATTTAGGAACCTCTTCTATGCTGCCTGAAATGAATCAAGTTGACCAGTATATAAATTACATATTGTTCTCTTCCCCTGATTTCTCTCACTCCTTTGTCCTTAGATTGTGAACTCGTTGGAGTAAGGACTGTGCTTAAGCATTTGGGAAACTCGTAACATAGATTGGGTGTACCACAGATAATTTGTATATTTTGATAAGTATTTAATAATAATTAAATGCAGCCAGCTCTGGGGTGAAACATAGCTTCTGTTAACCTTACACAGCTACACTACACACCAGTTTAGATGGAGAAGTGAGAGAATATCGGAGCCACTTTCCGTATCCCTTTGAAAATGTCAGGGAATCTTGACGTTAAACTGACAGAACCCTTACCGTGAAATTGTTCAGAATTTATGTTGTATGTTTGAGCTTTTATTCTGCCGTTCCCAGTGAATGCTGCCTGTTTCTGGGAGCAGTTGCAAGCCTTCAATCTTAGTGCTCTTTGGAGAATTACTCATAGATGCTGTGAGGGTATAAAGAAAAGGAGGACTTGTGGCACCTTAGAGACTAACAAATTTATCTGAGCATAAGCTTTCATGAGCTACAGCTCACTTCATCGGATGCATTCTGAAACCTGTAAGGATATAGTTCATGTTCCAGTATTTAACTATTTAAATCTCCTTCTGAACAGGATTATGATTTCCTCTATGACTCTGGTGTCTCCGGTGTGTTTGGTCCTGGGACTCGGATTCCAAAGGCAGCTGTACAGGTGCTTGACGATATTGAGAAGTGCCTGGATAAGAGGCAGCAATCAATGTAACACTGAAACATCACGCCACAAAATCAGCCTTATAATAACCATTTACAGTACATGATCAATCATCAGCTAGGAAGAGCTAGCCATGTAGCTTTGGTTACAATGCCTGGTGCCTTGTGTGCTTTCTAAGAAAGCTGTAATTTCTCAGTCATGTTCTATCTGTGAGGAATATTTCGTATGACTGTATTTAAAAATTGTCTCTAAAAGTACAAGGGAGTTCAGTAAAGGTATTCAGATTATTTCAAGAATTTAGCTAAATAAAATATCCATTCTAATATTTTGTGTCGGGGTTGTTTGATTTTTACTCCACTACCCTAATTGGTCTGTTTTACATGTACATTTTTTTGTTTGTTTTTGTCATATATTTGGCAGATGCTTTAGGCCCAGAGACCTTCAGGTAAAACCACCTGTGTTCAGCATAGAGATGGTCAAATCCAGTAGAGTTAGTGGCATTTGGATGTTAATGCCGTAAAGTCTAAGGAGCAAATCTTTGTCTGATTTTCCTTTAGTTGGAAAAGTATACGGAAATAAACCGCAAACACAGACACTGTACTGTGTGGCTATGTCATAAGGAGCAGGTCCTGCACTGCCTCCTCTAGGGACATGGAAACACCGAAATGCAGCAGAGAACCAGTGTAGTCCCACCGTGCTTAGGGAGGCCAGAACGAAGATGGGGTTGCACAGCTCTGCTCCGGCCTCCAGTTCCAACCTCTGCTCCACAAACAATGCCAGCCTCCGGGTCTTTTCAGTTCTCCCATACATGTGTGGGTACCTCTTTCTGGTGTTGCCCTGCCTTCCCCATACTATCCTGTGAAGCCACCCCCTTCTCCTCAGGCAGATCCCTCCTCAAACCTCACTTCTGTCTCCTCTGCAAGAAAGGAGTTAATCTGAGATATTTTAAAAGTTTACAAATGAGCAGACTTAATATAGCATTGAACCTTCACTGTGCAGAAGAAAAATGCTGCTTTTAACCATCTGAATTTAAATGAAACAAGCACAGAAACAGTTTCCGAACCTTGTCAAATCTTTTTTTAAAAACTTTCCTTCATTTTTTTTTTTTTTTTTAGTCATTTACATCTAACACAGTACTGAACTATATTTGTTTTAGTTTTTTGTCTCTGCTGCTGCTTGATCGGGTACATCCAGTTCCAAATGAGGTGTGTGGTTGACTGGTCAGTTCGTATCTCTGGGTTCATAACTCTGAGATTCTACTGTAGAATCATAGAAGATTAGAGTTGGAAGAGACCTCAGGAGGTCATCTAGTCCAATCCCCTGCTCAAAGCAGGACCAACCCCAACTAAATCATCCTAGCCAGGGCTTTGTCAAGCCAGGCCTTAAAAACCTCTAAGGATGGAGATTCTACCACCTCCCTAGGTAACCCAGTCCAGTGCTTCACCACCCTCCTAATGAAACAGTTTTTTCTAATATCCAACCTAGACCTCCCCCCACTGCAACTAGAGACTATTCCTCCTTGTTTTGTCATCTGCCACCACTGAGAACAGCCTAGCTCCATACTCTTTGGAACCCCCCTTCAGGTAGTTGAAGGCTGCTATCAAATCCCCCCTCTCCCCCCAACTCTTCTTTTCTGCAGACTAAATAAGCCCAGTTCCCTCAGCCTCTTCTGGTAAGTCATGTGCCCCATCCCCCTAATCATTTTCATTGCCCTCCACTGGACTCTCTCCCATTTGTCCACATCCTTTCTGTAGTGGGGGGGCCCAAAACTGGACACACTACTCCAGATGTGGCCTCACCAGTGCCAAGCAGAGGGGAATAACCACTTCCTTCGATCTGCTGGCAGTGCTCCTACTAATGCAGTCCAATATGCCGTTAGCCTTCTTGGCAGCAAGGGCACACCGATGACTCATATCCAGCTGCTTCTTCGAGTAGTATCCATATGGGTGCTCCACTTTAGATGTCTGTGTGCCCCTGCATCTCTAATCTGAGATTTTTAGTAGCAGTGTCCCGTTGAGCCCGTGCATGTGCTCTCCCTCCCTCGTGGTCTGCCTCGAGGCTATTTAGCTCTGCACGGGCGAACCCCCTCACTTCCTTGTCTACCGCCTTTAGCCTCTGACGGAACGAGCAGTTGTCCCTTCCTTATCTGTGTCATTAGCATTCTACTTGGACAGGACTAAGGACTTCAGGAAATCCCTTAAACTCTTTGTCCACAGAAAGATCCAAAAGCTCTGTGATATCTCCTCAAAGACTATCCAAATGAGTCTCTAGTTGCATTAATCACTTAGTAAGGGCACAACTTGCTTCCGTCCATATGCACTCCATGAGATCAATTCCTACCTCAATCACATTCCATAGGAATACCCCTATCTCCCCAGTCTATAGAGCAATGAGTGGGGCCTCTGTCCATACTTCCGCAGAACATTATGCGATCACTGAAGATTTGGCTGCTGACACCATCTTTGACTCCACAGCACTCTCTGTAGTAAAAGACTCCAGTGGTGGGTGCTGCTCCAGAGTCACCTAAAGTGGAGCACCCATAGGGACACTTTCAAAGAAGAGGAGAAAGTTACTCACCTTGTGCAATAACGATGGTTCTTCAAGATGTGCGTCCCTATGGGTGCTCCACAACCCGCCCTCCTCCCCTCTACTTCGGAGTTCTCTATAGGGCTCTGTGGTAGAGAAGGGGTTCGCCTGTGCTCTAATCTCCAGTTAGTGGTGCAGGGGCACACAGACACCTAAAGTGGACATCTCGAAGAAGCATCATCACCGCACAAGGTGAGTAACTTCCTCTTCTCTTCCACTGTAATCCCCACCTCCTTTTCTGCAGAACTGCTGCTTAGCCAGTTGGTCCCCAGCCTGTAGCCGTGCATGGGATTATTCCATCCTAAATGCAGGACTCTGCACTTTGTCCTTGTTGAACCTCATCAGATTTCTTTTGGCCCAGTACTCCAATTTCTCTAGGTCACTCTGGACCCTATCCCTACCCTCCAGCATTTCTACTTCCCCTTCCACCCACCCCTGTAGACTTGGCCTTAGTGATAAGAACTGGGCTCACAGCTTTCTGTAACCTTTTGGTCCGTTTTCCTCCTCCTCCTGAGTTCCCTTGTTGAGAGGGTCCCATTGTGTTAATTATGCAGTCATTGAGGGTCCCTTTGTCTTCTGGATTCTCCATTGATATGGGTTAGTTTCAGCCAGTCCTTAAGAATTCATTCATATAATCCCAGACAGTTACATGACACAAACCCCTTTGGTCTCCTGCTCTACCCCAGGAGCAGCATTTTAACCCTTCTGCACCCACAGGGTAACCAGGCCAAGGTGATGAGTACAGCGTCCTAAAGAGACTTCCTAAAAAATCAGACAATTCCCACATTTGTCACAGAAATCCTGCTGTTCCAACCCATGTCCAGCCTCACCCCATTTCATTCTGTTGTTTGACATTTTTACACACTGTGTCACATCTTACCCTGAGATTACAAGCTCTTTGGTACCAGAGCCAGTACCTTCTCTTTTTTTATTATTATTATTATTCTGTGGGAGGCTTGACAACTCCGTCCTTTATGTAAAGGGAAGTGTCCCACAGCTGAAAGAACTACCTGCTGAATTTACCAGTCCCATCAATATCCTCTCCTACTTGCTACGAGGATTGAAATTGATGAAATCTTTAATTAAAATAGGCTGTCTGACAGGGCGTGTGCACATGTAATCTCACCACTGCTCAGAAACACTGCTGCATTCTTTTCTTTATCTTCTTAAATAAAGTTAACAATATTGATCCCAATCAAAAACTAGACTATGTGCTCTGTCAATTTCATTCAAGAAAGGCATATTGACCTGTGGCAGTGTCTGCTCCTGGACACCCAACGAGTGACCGAAGTAAAAAACACCACCTTCTGCCTTAGGATGGGATGTAGCCTCCTGGCTAGGAGCACAAGCCTAGCCATGTGCATTTGTGACGTCTGTGTTCAGTTATTGCATTGCTTTTATTTCTTTCTCCCTGCATATACTTCCCTCCCCCTTCTCAATTATGTATATGATCCAGCTGGCTTTTCTCTGAGTTTATCCAGCTAACTAATGCACATCTCTTGCTTCATCTGACCTTTAATAGAATCTCTCTTCAAAACCTTTTACATCCTCTGGGCTGTATCCTGCTCCCATTTGAAGTAATTCAGAATTTAGGGTAACCATGACTTATTCACTCATATTTGTGTCTGAGTGCTCTTCACTTTCATGTTAGGGCAAAGGGTTCCCCTAGCCATAGACGCCAGCTTCCCCTCGGCCCAGTGCCCCTGTACCGCCCTCGCTCTGCCCCTATTCCGCCCCCTTCCCCCAAGTCCCCGCCCCTTCTCCGCCTCCTCTCCTGAGTGTGCTGTGGCCCCACTCCTCCCACTCCCTCTGGGAAAGTCCTAAGCACTGCCAAATAGCTGTTAGGCGGCAGAGGGGGGTGGGAAGCGCTGGGAGGGAGGGGGAGAAGCGGGGACATGGTGCACTTGGGAGAGGATGAGGAGGAGGCGAGGTGGGGGTAGGGGGAGCTTGACGGCTGGTGGGGGGCTGAGCACCTGCTAATTTTTCTCCATGGATGCTCCAGCCTTAGAGCACCCACGGAGTCAGCACCTATGCCCTTAGCTCCTTAAAAATATAGGTTGGGATTTTCAAAAGCACCTGTGTGATTTAGGAGTCCAAGTCCTCCTGAGTCACTTAAGCCCCAATCCTTATGCATGCACTTACCTTGACACACCACGAGTAGTCCTAGGGCTACAACTCAGCCAGAGCACTTTATTTGGGGACTGTCTGCACTCCCCACTG
The DNA here is from genome assembly GCF_015237465.2 of Chelonia mydas. Classification (NCBI taxonomy): domain Eukaryota; kingdom Metazoa; phylum Chordata; order Testudines; family Cheloniidae; genus Chelonia; species Chelonia mydas. Next base: position 12,925,293 of record NC_057851.1, read on the forward strand.
CATGTTAGCCAGTTTATGGGATTTTTTTCCCCCAGCGTTCATTTCTGGGGGCTGGCCCTTTAAATCTGGCAGAGAGCAGCAGCTATGGTCCTCAAGTGTCTACTTTGTAACTGGCTGCTGCTTCCACCATACACGCTACTCTTCAGTTCCCTGCTCCATGCCTGCTTACGTGGGCTTTGAGCGGGAAGGGGTGAATTTCATTCTAAAACCTAGCTCATTGCTTTCTTGGTCCAGCTTCAGAGATAATGATGTGTGCCACAGTTTCAGGGTAATACTACACCTGTATTTCCCCTTCATGGTCCAATAAAGGCACCCACTTTAGGCTTCTAGTTCCCAGCCATCACCTATGTTGGGCGGAGACCTGAGTGTCATTCCCTCCTGAACAGCGATTTTAAGGCTGCACAACTCCCTGCTTTACATTGTGATATCCCCAGCAAGTCAGACTGCCTAAACAGGCCAGCACCTGTGAAGGCTATGACCAGTGTATCACCTGCAGTTATAAATTAGCACATAGCTCTTTCTAAGCAAGCACATTTATTCTTAAGATAAAAGCATTACAGAGAAAATGTATTAAAACAATAAAAGAACCCAGATGCATGCTAGAAAGCTTACCAGAAGTCTCACCTATTCCAGCTTTCAGAATAGCAGCCGTGTTAGTCTGTATCCGCAGAAAGAAAAGGAGTACTTGTGGCACTTTAGAGACTAACAAATGTATTGCACGGCTGAGGTTATGGGGCAAGTGATGCTGCTTTTCCACAATTTCAGCCCGTGCACGTCGGTGGAAGCAGTCTGTGTAGAAGTCCAGTCTGTTGGTTCAACCTTCAGGAGGAGTCCACCCAGAATCCTCCTTTTCGTAGTCTTGGTAGGAAGGTCTCTGTGGGTTACTATGTTGTTCAGAGGTGTGTTGGAAATATTCCTTGAGTCGGAGATGTCGAAAATAGGATTCTGGGTCACCACAGAACTGTATCATGTTCGTGGGGGTGGAGGGGCAGAAGGAGAGGCCCCGAGATAGGACAGACTCTTCTGCTGGGCTAGGAGTATAGTTGGATAGATTAACAATATTGCTGGGTAGGTTAAGGGAACCACTGTTGTGGCCCCTTGTGGCATGTAGTAATTTAGATAGTTTAGTGTCCTTTTTCTTTTGTAGAGAAGCAAAGTGTGTGTTGTAAATGGCCTGTCTAGTTTTAGTAAAGTCCAGCCACGAGGAAGTTTGCGTGGAAGGTTGGTTTTTCATGAGAATATCCAGTTTTGAGAGCTCATTTTTAATCTTTCCCTGTTTGCTGTAGAGGATGTTGATCAGGTGGTTCCGCAGTTTCTTTGAGAGCATGTGGCACAAGCTGTCAGCATAGTCTGTGGGGTATGTAGATTGTAATGGATTTTTTACCTTCAGTCCTTTTGGTACGATGTCCATCTGTTTGCATTTGGAAAGGAAGATGATATCTGTCTGTATCTGTACCAGTTTTTTCATGAAGTTGATAGATTTCCACTCCATATGGCTAAATTGAGTGGCTTGCATAACGAAAGGTTTCAGAGTAGCAGCCATGTTAGTCTCTGTATCCACAAAAAGAAAAGGAGTACTTGTGGCACCTTAGAGACTAACAAATTTATTTGAGCATAAGCTTTCATGAGCTACTGCTCACTTCATTGGATGCATGCCGTGGAAAATACAGCGGGGAGATTTATATACACAGAGAACATGAAACAATGGGTGTTACCATACACACTGTGACAAGAGTGATCAGGTAAGGTGAGCTATTACCAGCAGGAGAGCGGAGGGGGGGTGGGGGAAGACCTTAAGCCAAGCTCTACGATACAACCATATTTGCTCCAACCCCTCAGACAGAGACAAACGCCTACAAGATCTCTATCAAGCGTTCTTACAACTACAATACCCACCTGCTGAAGTGAAAAAACAGATTGACAGAGCCAGAAGAGTTCCCAGAAGTTACCTACTACAGGACAGGCCCAACAAAGAAAATAACAACGCCACTAGCCATCACCTTCAGCCCTCAACTAAAACCTCTCCAACGCATCATCAAGGATCTACAACCTATCCTGAAGGACGACCCATCACTCTTACAGATCTTGGGAGACAGGCCAGTCCTTGCTTACAGACAGCCCCCCCAAGCTGAAGCAAATACTCACCAGCAACCACACACCACACAACAAAAACACTAACCCAGGAACCTATCCTTGCAACAAAGCCCGTTGCCAACTGTGCCCACATATCTATTCAGGGGACACCATCATAGGGCCTAATCACATCAGCCACACTATCAGAAGCTCGTTCACCTGCACATCTACCAATGTGATATATGCCATCATGTGCCAGCAATGCCCCCCTGCCATGTACATTGGCCAAACTGGACAGTCTCTACGTAAAAGAATAAATGGACACAAATCAGACGTCAAAAATTATAACATTCAAAAACCAGTCGGAGAACACTTCAATCTCTTTGGTCACTCGATTACAGACCTAAAAGTGGCAATTCTTCAACAAAAAAACTTCAAACAGACTCCACGGAGAGTCTGCTGAATTGGAATTAATTTGCAAACTGGATTCAATTAACTTAGCTTGAATAAAGTCTGGGAGTGAATGCGTCATTACACAAAGTAAAACTATTTCCCCCACACACACACACTGTTCCTCACATGGTCTTGTCAGCTGCTGGAAATGGCCCGTCTTGATTATCACTACGAAAGGTCTTTTGCCCCCTGGCTCTCCTGCTGGTAATAGCTCACCTTACCTGATCACTCTTGTTACAGTGTGTATGGTAACACCCATTGTTTCATGTTCTCTGTGTATATAAATCTCCCCACTGTATTTTCCACTGCATGCATCCGATGAAGTGAGCTGTAGCTCACGAAAGCTTATGCTCAAATAAATTTGTTAGTCTCTAAGGTGCCACAAGTACTCCTTTTCCTTTTCCTATTCCAGCTTAGGGCTCTGGAAGGTTTTAGTCCTTCAAATCCACAACTGGGTTTTCCTCATGGTTACGAGATCATCCATATTAGCTCCAGAACGAGAACGCTGACTGGGCAGATCAGCCATTTCCTTATACAGCTCAGGCCTTTGAGCTTGGTCTTCAGTTATGGGTAATCAGCAGGCAATGAACTCCTCCTCAGGGCATAGCTTTGAAAGGCTGGGGTTTTGCATAATCAGGGGTGGGAACTAGCATTAACCTTGCCTTAGGGATTCCCCAGGAAATCTACTTAATACCCTTTGACCCAAAAGTCCATACTGGTCAGGCACATTTTCAATATAGTCTTTTGAACTCCTCAGTCTTACATCTGTCACATCTCCACCACTCAGGAGGTTACTTACAGTGTCAGCCTGCAATAATATATAAACTAATACAATAAAGGCTTTAAAGGATATTATTGGAAATTACAGGATGTCACAGTAACTATCCTGCCTTCCTTCTCTCCCTCCCTACCCCAAAAGTCTGCTCCTCTTACTCCCCAGTCCTCAGCCTATCCTCTACATGCATTTGCCCCCCCTCCTCCCCGCCCTTTTCCCTGTTAAATTGCTGTGTAGACTTCTGGTGTCGGGCTAGAGCCCAAGCTCTAGGATCTGAAAATCGTTAAAAAAAAAAAATGGATGCCCTCAATCAAAACACTTTATTTTGATAACTCTGTTTCACTTTTCACCTTTTTTTTTTTTTTATACTATAAATTAACTGACATTTTGGAATGAAAAGTCATTTCAAACCAAAAACTGGAACTTTTCATTTAGAAAATGTGGAAGTGGGAGGTTTCAACAATTTCAAAACTTGGGGGGGGAGGAGGTTTAAATTTTTTTTTGAGCCAGGAAATTTGTCAGATTTCCCACGAATGGGCTCAGTTTTGACAAATCAGCATTTTCCAACAAACAGTGTTTCTTCGATAAATTCACGACAAACTCCACTGAGTTTCGTGTGTAAAAGACTGTGACAAAAAGTGATGGGCAAGACAGGAGGGAGCACCAGGGAGTGGGGTTCTGCAGTAATTTGAATATGACCCATGCACACCTAGGCCTGGATCCTTAAAGGTATTTAGACTCCTAACTTCTACTGATCATTTCCTAGAAAGCATCTGAGCCCAAGTAACTTCTGTTTAGTAGCACGAGTGAAGCAAAGAGCGAATGAGTGTAGCTAAGCAACTTATTAACATGAGGAGGAACGTGTTTAAACCCATGTCTCCTCAGACACACCCATTCTTTGCCAACCCTCAACTTTGCAGACTGAAGAGCCTTGGGATTTGCTTCCCTTTCACAGGACTACACCTCGCCTTTGTCCTTTCTCCTGTCAACGTACAGGGGCCTGAGACTCCTCTAATGGTACCACTGACTTCAATGAAGTACCTCCCTATTTACACTAGAATAAGCAGAGAATCCGGCCTGCTATCGCTACTCTCCCTTCCCTTACAAGACAGTGACCTTGCACCCCCTGCGGGGTATACAGGACTTCCACTCAAAATTGAGTCATTTCACTGTCAGAGCTGTGTTGCTTCTACTCACCACTCGGTTCCTCTCTGGGAGGAACACACAGGCACTGGTGTCAAAGGAATGGTCATTCTTTGACAAATAATATCCTGTGTGCTTCCTTATCCTAAAAGATGATTTCACTGTTCACATCTTTTTGTGTTCTGCAGCAGCAGACCCTTTCTCTAAGACTGCCTCATTCCTACTGAGCTGCCTCAGTCTAAACCCGCCCTCTTAAAGAATCCTTGCCCTGACGTGCCTTTCTGGAGACTGGCCCTTTAAATTTGGCAGAGGCAAGCCACTGTAGCCCTAAAATGGCCATTTTGCAAGCGGTTGCTGCATCCTGTAGCTCTCTCTTCCAGCTGATGAGTGTTCTTGGTTCCCCTATGTTCGTCCTTTCTTATTGCTGGGGAAGTGGCATATTCTCCTTCTTCTTTGTTTAAAAGCATCTAATTTGGGGCAGCGGGGTGTCAACTTCCAGTATTATCAGTTGTTTTCTCTTGAGGCACCGTCATGAGCTGCACAGAGATTCCAGCATAAAGTCAAAAGCATAAGGAAAAAAATAAAAACCAGTAAATCCTCTTTCAAGCACAGTACTTATTCTTCCACAGTAGTTAAGCTAAAGCTGGTTTCGTTTGGTTTAGGGCAGAGAGGAATCCACTGATATTTTAATTTTCATGAAGTGAAAGTCCTTCAAAACACCTCTTTCCTTGCTGCTTAACTTTAAAAATAAATCATGGTTCTTTACAACATGTCACTCAATTTACGACAGCAATTTACGACAGCAATTTATCATAACAGACATCATGACGGCCCTCCTGTACTGATTCCCTATAATACAGGATGAAGCAGGCTTTTCTGCTGTGTTTGTAAAGCCAGCTCTGCTGCTCGTTGGGTTGAGGCCTCCCCGTTGTTCGCCTTTGCAGTTGGACAAACACATGCGTTTTCTCTACCCATCCACATCATCGACATGGGGTTTTCGATTGAGTTCTCTGTGTTAAAGAAGTGAGCTCGCCAGCCACAGCAACACTTCATTTGCTTAATTTCACGCCGGAAAGTTTTGCTGAAGACGTAGTAAATGAAAGGGTTATAAGCTGTTGAAGACTTGGCAAACAGACACGGCAGTAGCGTAATGACAGGATGTAGAGATTTGCTGGAGTTAAAGATTGACCAGAAGCTGACTGCTGTGTAGGGCGTCCAGGCACCGAGGAATCCGACGCTGACAAACACGGCCATCTGAAAAAGGCACAGTGTGTTCAGTCCTCAGCTAACACCACTTTTCCCCTTCCCTGGCTGTGGTACGTCACAGGAGGTGTAGTACGGCCAGAGAGCCTGGACCATGGCGGCGAATGGAAGTATAAGGGCCCTGAACTCTCGTGAGGAACTGCTGACTCAAAATATTTCAGTATTCCATACAGAGAAAACACTTTTTAAGGAACAACTTTGTTTAGTCAAAACCTCAATTTTTTGTCATAAAAAAGCTTTGATGGAAAATTTTTGACCAGCCTTAGTCAGCACCATCCGGTCTCTATGTCCATGAAAAATACTGTAGGGCTACAAGGCAGAACCCTACTCAAAATGATACCTTAACATGGTTTACACCCCTTTCAGCATGACTGGAGAGACTTTTATACAAGCATAAATCAGGGGCATTGCTGTATAATGTAGGTCTAACGGGCAGCATAGTACATGAGGTATATAATTCATGGCAGTGTAGTCATGCTGTTGAAACCAATGTGGACCCAAGTGCTCTCTGGATGTCTGTCCACAGTGTTAGTTACATGAATAGAACAAATTAATGAATCATGGCTCTGATCCTGAGGCAGGACACCTCCTGGTAATCATTGCACTCCTGTGATGGGGTGTGTACACCACTCCAGCAAAGAGTGTGTTAGTTGCACCTGGAGTGTGGGCCAGGCCTAATTTAGGATTTGGCCCAGCTGGGAAGGAGCTGGGGTGGCTAATAGAGAGGAAGGACTTCAGTGGAGTAAAAGAGAGGCCAGCAGGCCTGAGGGGAGAAGGTTTGGGGGAATTCTGGTAAAAGGCCAGGCGAGATACTGAGAGGGATGGAGCAAGGCCCTGTGGTGAGCCTTGATAGAAAGACAGGAAGCGGCCCTGCAGGGAGAAAGGCCTGGGAGGAGTTGCTTGATATAAGCATCTGAACAGACTCTGAAGAGAGCTGGGAAAAAAGGCTGAGGGACAGGGCAAGGCAGCGAATGGGTACAGGGAAGCAGCAAGAAGCTTGAGGGAGCAAACCTTAGCTGCTTGCTACAGGGTCCCAGACATGGAACCCAGAGGATAGGGTGGGCCTGGGTTTCTCTGCTGGCCACCAAGGACAGTGTTGTGAAAGCCCCCAGTGAGTGTAAGAACTATTAAAAGCCCAGAGATAAGGGATGGAGGGTCCACTGAGCTCATGGGGGGCTGAAAACCTGGCCTGAGGTCATCATCAACCATTGTTTGTGGGACTCTGTTCTCCCAGAAGGGGACTGAACTTGACCTGGCTGGAGGGCCAAGCCACAAGAAGAAGCAAACTCCCGCAATGCCAGATTGGCTGTCAGCAGCAGGCACTGGAGGAACAGGGCCTGCACTGATCGGTGAGTCACGCACAATGTATGAGTGTGTCTATCATGCATCACCTACCCCTGGGATGGGAGGCCAGCTGGGTCTTACCAGTGATAGGGCATGATCAGAGCGTCATCATTTATCAGAGCATAAATCAAACCCCTGTGGCCCTAACTACGAGGTCTCCTTTCTGAATTGATGAATGCTGACAAGCATCCCCATCACAAAGCCAAGCACTTTGGAATGGCACGAATTGATTTGCCTTGGTCGCCATCTCAGCTGAGGCCAAGAAATGAATGCAGCTGGAGACCGAACAACCCTTGCTGTCTAAGGTTGGGGATGGGGAGAACAAATTATGTAAATTTGTAGAACTGTGGGGTGGAATCACGCAGTAATGACTTTCTCCAAAGAGTAATTAGGCATCAGTGCTTTTATCACTTCTTTCTAATACAGCAATTACTATCTAGAAGACTGCATCTCTCCTCATGAGAGGCTGCCACAGCTGCAGTCAGCAGAGGGTAGCAGAGGGTCAGGGCAACTAGAAGGGTATGCCCCATTAGGGCCTGAACCTTTAGAATTTGCTTTTCCTGTTGCTCCATGTCCAGGTCAGGTTTGCTAGTGCTCCAGGTGTGCTGCTAGACCCAGCTGTCTCCCTGGTCTCTAGGGACTTAGGAGATGGGCGAGCCTGAAGGATGGTTAGAAGAGGGGGCAGTCCTGGAGGTGATTTGGGTAGTGGTGTTTATTAAATTTGGCCAAGATTTTAAATAAATAGGAAGAACCTGATTAGCTGTTTTTTAAGGCTCCTAATAAGTGGCTTGATTTTTCAAAAGTGATGAGCTCTCATCTGTGCTCATTAACTCTAGGCTGCTACAATTGCCAGCCTCGAGTATTAAAACTTCATGAGTCAGGTCCCTAAAATCAAGCTTGAAAATTTAAAAAAAAACAAAAAAAAACAAACACATTCAGGGTTCTCTATTTGCCTTCTAATTCTTGAGCCTTTATGGGTCACCTTTTCCAGCTTTTCTCTGCAACCATGAGGCTAGAAACTTTTCTTTTAAATAAAAGCTGAGATTCTCAGGTAATCACATAACTCCAGGAGCTGGGACTTTAAGAAAAACACCAAATACTGTGAGACTTGCAATAAAATTGCAAGAATTGACAACACTGACATGTCTAACCTTGTAGCTCTCTTAGGCCCAGATCCTCAAAGGTATTTAGGCACCTAACTCCCAATCAGTGGAAATTAGGTGCCTTTGAGGATCTGGGCCTGAAATTAATCTTGGCTATATGTTGCTTCTGGGGTAGTGTTATCCTGGGGTAATTGCTAGAGCCTCCTTATTTTATTATATGTAGTTTCTCAAAGGGTACCCAGAATCTGGGCTAGGCACTTCTGTTTACTGTAGCATACAAGTGAATAAAATAATGACAAATTACACTATGCACCAGCAGGTGAAAGTTGAGGAAATAAAAGTTCTTTGAATTGGGGGGTCCTTTAAGTTGGAAAACTTAATGTTTTGTTCCCTAATCTTACAAAATAACATTCAGCCCTTCCATGCTAGGGTTCATCCGAGGTTTTCAAAGCACTTTCCAACATGAATTCATGGATTTCAAGGCCAGAAGGGGCCACTGTGATCACCTACTCTGACCTGCTGCAGAGCACAGGCTAAAGAACTTCACCCAAATTCTGTATCAAACCCCTATTTTCTATTGAAGACATGGCATGGCTACAATAGTTAAACCACACCGTATGCTTGTGTAGCAGGCAAAACTATCACTTTGCCCACCTTTCCTCTGGAGGAGAGCAGCTTTTTGACAGTGTACATGAACCCACAGCCCAGTGGCTACAGCACTCTCCTGGCATGTGGGAGACGCAAGCACAAATCCTTTCTCCGTGTCAGACAGAGGTGGGAATTAAAGCTGGCAGTAGCATAGCTGGGGGGGAACGGGGCAGCGGCCGCTGCACAAGTGGCGCCTTGTCAGTGTCTTGGCGCCTTTCAAATTTCCCCCTGTTGAGGGAACAGGGGGAGTGATCCAAAGAAAAGGCGCCACCCGCTCCGGTGCTTTTACTCACCCGGCGGCACTCCGGGTCTTTCGCACTGGTTAAAAGGTACGAGCGGTGCACCTGTCAGCTTGTCTGGAGCTGATGCGAGAGGAGTCCTTAGGGGCTTGGAAAGTTGTACTCAATTCTTTATGGCTTCTTAGGCCTCAGAAAGGAGTCATCAGAAGCTCTCAGATACTCTGAGTCTCTTATAAAAACAGCGTGGGTGACGGGTATAGTAGGCCAGGGGAGGCTAAGCCTTCCCAAACAGCCAAGTTATGGGTCCGCCCTGAGGCCCCCCTTCCGCAGCCCATTCTTCCCCTGTGGTCCCGCCCATGCTGCTGGTCTTCCCACCCTCCCTCAGTCTCTCCCTCGAAGCCGGCAGGGTCTAGACTGGGCTGGCTGAGGGGGCTGGGGTTGGAGGGCTGGGACTTGGGCTGGGGCTCAGGGCGGCTGGGACGGAGCTCCTCTGGCCGCTGTGGGAAGCTCAGGGTTCCGGCAGGAAAAGGGGGTGGAACGGGAGGGGTCTCAGGCATAAGGAGCAGGGCCACGGGCTAGCCTCCCCGAATGGGGGGGTTCATGCGCCACCCATGAAAAACAGCCTGGCTGGGGATCAGATTGGAGAAATGCCACAGATCCTCAGATAGGTGCAAAATAAGGTGGGCAAGAGAGTCCCGCTCACTGAGTGTGAAGGGGGCTAGATGGGTTCCTGCAAGGGTCACGTCACACAGGGCCCCTGCTTGCTTTGACCTGTTCTGGCTCTTCAGGTAACTCACCAGTGTCAGCCTCCTTTCCAGCTTTGCCGCATTAGGGATCCTGTCAGAGTTCTGTATCTCCTGATATGCTTTGCGAACCTTCCACGCTATGCCCAAGTAACAGCTGAGGATGGTCAGCGCAGGCAGGAGTGTGCACAGAATGAACATGCTCAGGATGAAAGAGAAGCCGTTGGCGGAGTTGTGGAATTCGCTCCACGCTATCGTGCAGGAGATGCCGAACGGTTCGGGGCCATAATAACCCCAACCCAGCAAAGGCAGAATGGCCCAGAGCAGCGAGCACAGCCAGATGAACGCAATCAAAATGCAAACGGCGTTCTTGTTGATTGTATTGCCTGGAAGAAAAGGAACAGCAAGTCCATATGAATCTCACGTTAACCCCATGATTTCAGGGCTAGTTTAAAGGAATAAAAGATTTGCTCTGTGGGACCCATTGGGCAGTGCCCTCTGTTTGCCCTCTGATGGATCAGTGTTGCTGCACCGTGCCAACCACAGCGGAAGTCAATGGAGGTGTCCTGGCTTTCACAGCCCTGTGTGCCAGAGCCTCAAACTGGCCTTTTCCCATCCAGTGCAGCCGGGGAATGGTGCTGCAAAGGTGGGTGAGCTATTGCTGCAGCTCCCTGATCGTTGGCTCACTGCGGGTACATCGATGCTCTGATAAAATATCCGCAGCACCAAGTCTCTGAGCCCGGGTCAGCTGACTCGGGCTCAGGCCACAGAGCTAAACATTGCAATGTAGTGGGGAGGGTCTCAGAGCCCAGGCTCCAGCCTGAGCCCAAACATCTACACTGCAATTTTAGAGCCCTGTGACCCCAAATCAGCTGACCCGGGCCAGCTGCAGTGATGCCTCAGGTCTTTTATCACAGTGTAGATGTACCCTGAATGCCAGGCTAGTCCCTGGAACAACTAAGAGCAGCTGCAGGGCTGCTACTCTGGAATCGTACCAGGCTACAAGGGCCCATTCCAGCAGCCCAGGATCGCCAGAGTGCAGCATTCTGGTTTTACCCCTTTCTCCCAGCCAGATCCTTGCAGGTAGGGGTTGCATGAGTCAGGAAGCGCGTTCCGACCAGCCCAGTTCCCCTGTAGCCAGGAAATCCAGGCCAATGCAAAGTAGCCGTAGCAATGCCAGGAACTAGGCCTTTGTCTCTCATTGGTGCTTTCCTAACGTTACTTGTTAAGTGATGCTCGGTTGAACCAACTCATTCTAGTTAATAGGGCACATGTCGTGGTGGACTCACTCTGCTTCCCCGCACCCCAGAGGCTATTGTCTGTCTCTTCTGTTCTGAAGCCAAGTCGCCTCCTCTACCATATGGTTTCTTACTCATTTCCCCCTAAAAGCAGCTGACAACACAACTTTTAAGATAATGAAGTGCAGCCTACTTGGAAACAGCTGTCAGTAGCCTACTGCAGAGGGGCTATCAAATTGCTTATAGTTCTGAGTGACTTCTGCTGCACTCTTCCTTCAGGGACCTCAAAGATATCACTTTAATGAAATGCCCAGCTTCCACCCACACAACGAGTGGGTATCCTAACAGGTCACCAAGGAACAGGGATAGACAAACCTTAAAAGAGTCTGAGTTTCAGGACAGATAAGCACCAAATTCTGGTCTGAAATCCATCACTATGGCATTATGTGTATTACAGCAGCACCTAGAGGCCCCCTTGTCCAAGGTGCTGTACATGTACTTAGCGAGAGACATCCCCTTCCCTGAAATTACAGCCTAAACGGACGACACAGATAAAGGATGGGAGGAAGGAACCACCTGCATTTACATATGGAGAACTGAAGAACAGAGACTTAGGGCCATATCCACAAAGGTACTGGGGTGATGCAGCTCCTAGCTCCTATGTACCAAGCAGCCTAATGTAATCCTGCATTAGGCGCCTAAGGAAAGGGTCCTCAGAAGCCAGCAAGATGAACTGGGAGCCACCTATGACCTGAAACTGGCTCCCTCAACATAACAGCCCAATGTTCTACTATTGTGGTCCCCAGATGACTCATTGTCATGACCCAGGTCCACAGGAGCAGCCATGCGTCAGCCCTCCACTTGGCAGCTTGCTGACAACTGCTGACCCCAGGACCTATGAAGTCCTGCCACAGTTTGAAGCTCTGCCCCTGAGGTCCTATTGGCAGAGTCCCAAAGCAGCCAATTGGCCTGCCTACCCTATTTAAGCCAGCAACAGGAATAGGAAGCTGTCTGAACAACCCGTTTCCACCCTGTCCTGGACTGTGTACCTTGTGCCGCCTCCTCCTCCTGCGTCTCCCACAGCCTGATTTCCTGGCATCCCGACCTGGCTTGGCTCCTCACATCTGATCTCCGGTTTGACTCCTGTCTCTGACCCCCAGGTCTCCTCACCCAGCCTGACTCTGGTTACCGACTCATGGTTCTGATCCCAAGTTTGTCTCCTGCCTTTGATCTCCCAGTATCCTGACCCAGCTGACTCTCAACTCTTGACTGTGGACTCCAGCTCTGACCACTAGGTCTGGCTTAGGGTGACCAGATAGCAAGTGTAAAAAATCGGGACAGGGGATGGGGGGTAATAGGTGCCTATATAAGAAAAAGCCCCTATAATTGGGACTGTCCCTATAAAATCGGGACATCTGGTCACCCTAGTCTGGCTGCCCATGACCCAGCCTTGACACTCTTCAGTGTTGTATTTTATTACTTACTATTAGATGTGGATGAGTTGGTTACAAGGAACCGGATCACAGCCAGCATACACAAGGTCATCATGCTGGAGACACCGAAGAGGAAACCCATCAGGGCGTAATATATACAGGACACATCTCCTCCCAGCCAAGCATGGTTCCATGCTGAGGCAATGGCCAGCGGGTACATGCTGATGGCCATTCCAAGATCTGTTACTGCTAAATTTATTATAAGCAGCTCGGGGGACTTGAGACGGGAAGAGCGTTTCACTGCGGTAACAAGGACTGCTGAATTCCCCAGAATCGTCAGGATCCCTGAGAGGGGAGAAAACAGTGTAGATAGTAATAGTTATCGATGTATTTGTTGACATGCCAGTAATATGCTTGATGCTGTGAAAGACATAACCAGTGCCAGTCATTTGTAAGAGGGCAGTTGCCCTCCCCCAAATCCTTGGTTTGCTCCACTGACTTTTCATAGGTCTATATTCTCCATTACGTCTTTCTGCTTTTCACCCCTCCCTCCCCCACAGACTTTGCAGGATATGAAATAATCACATATAATATTCTAGATGCTGACATGACTGTGCTTTCCCCACCTCCCCCACAAGAACTTTTCTGAAAGGACGTCCCTGCAGACACAGAACTAAGGTGTGCTGGGAGACTTGGAGGCGTTTGGCTAACGATGTGGCTCTTTGGCTCCCTCTAGTGGCTAGACAACATAGAGGGTTGCATCTGCTACTGTAAGCTGCCAGGCCTGGTCATCAAGTTCATGTGGTAGTAATAATAATACTTAGCTCTTACGTAGGGCTTTTCATCAGTAGATCTCAAAGCCCTTCACAGTCTTGAATGCATTTATCGTCACAATTGTGCAGGCGGACCCAGGGTCAGTCCCTGCAGCTGACTTGAACAGACATTGTTAGTGACAGTGCAGGATGCTGCAGAATTGATCACGGCACTCATTGTTTTGCTGCAGCCAGGCACCTGGCATTTTGTTTTGCCCCCAGTCCTTACTGGGGACCTGCCTGCAGCTGCGTCTCTTCTCTCGGGTGGTGTCAGTCTGTTGGAGTCAGTGGGGTCACACTAGTGTAAAAGCAGTGAGAATGAACTAAGAGTCAAACCCAGACCTTCCTGTGGTACCTAGAAGCACTGTTTTTGCCTAGAGGATCTGTGCTGATCCATCTGTATATGATTTGTGTGAGATCTTAAAAAACTAAACAACTAGTGCACACAAATGCACCTGGCTTAAAATATACAGGGCCAGATTCCCTGATATGGTCTGGCTTGTTTGCACAGCTCTTGCAGTGCAAAGCAGCCACAAACCTGGCTTCACTGGTCCTTGCTGGAGCCACCCAAAGCTGCCTAGACATACCAATGAATCGGGCCTCTGATGTTCAAAACACAGTGATTTTGGGGCCAGACGTTTGCTTTATTCTGTGACCTTACTGAAGAAAGAGCAGAATTTGACCCTTCACCTAAAAAGCTCTTCAGTTTTTGCAATGCTTCTTTTAGTGAAAATCTCCGCTGAATAAACTTCCTTTCTGAAGCTTTATTAGCTCTGCTGACATCATCACAAAGTTCTCTTTCCTGAACTCAGGACCCAACATTCCCAGGCCTCTACATGCAGAGCTGCAGGACTGGGCTCTGAGTCAGGGTTACCATACGTCTCTTTTTTGAGCCTCCTTTCTCTGTCCAGCGGTATTTTTAAAACAACAGGAAATGTCCCCAGTTTTTGCAGAGCAGACAATCTGCCATTCCAAAAGAGCCCTGATTGGTCCACTTCCCAATTGGTCCCTCCCCTGCATCTGCAGCTGATTGGTCCTTTCTCCTGTAAGCCACAGCTGCTGGATCCCGCCCACCCAGCTCTCAGCCCTCAGGAGGGGGTCCCGCAGGGAGGTGCTGACTCACGTCTGTCATTGCATCTGTCAAGGTTCCTTCCCCACTCTGAACTCTAGGGTACAGATGTGGGGACCTGCATGAAAACCCCCTAAGCTTATTTTTACCAGCTTGGTTAAAACTTCCCCAAGGTACAAACTATTTTACCTTTTGCCATTGGACTTTATCGCTGCCACCACCAACTGTCTAACAAATATATAACCGGGAAAGAGCCCGCTTGGAAACATCTTTCCCCCCAAAATCCTCCCCAAACCCTACACCCCCTTTCCTGGGGAAGGCTTGATAAAAATCCTCACCAATTTGCATAGGTGAACACAAACCCAAACCCTTGGATCTTAAGAACAATGAAAAAGCAATCAGGTTCTTAAAAGAAGAATTTTAATTGAAGAAAAAAAGTAAAAGAATCACCTCTGTAAAATCAGGATGGTAAATACCTTACAGGGTAATCAGATTCAAAACATGGAGAATCCCTCTCAGCAAAACCTTTAAGTTACAAAAAGACACAAAAACAGGAATCTACATTCCATTCAGCACAGCTTATTTTATCAGCCATTTAAACAAAACAGAATCTAAGGCATATCTAGCTAGTTTACTTACTAAGTTCTAAGACTCCATTCCTTTTCTGTTCCCAGCAAAAGCATCACACAGACAGAGAGACCCTTTGTTTCTCCCCCCCCTCCAGCTTTGAAAGTATCTTGTCTCCTCATTGGTCATTTTGGTCAGGTGCCAGCGAGGTTATCCTAGCTTCTTAACCCTTTACAGGTGAAAGGGTTTTTCCTCTGGCCAGGAGGGATTTAAAGGGGTTTACCCTTCCCTTTATTTTTATGACACACCTCCCAAAAATCACAGATAGGGTGAAACGCTGACTGTGATTTCTTCCTGGAGCTCTAGGGGAAAACAGAGTTAATAAGACACATGCACCTCTGAATATACTACCAAGTATATAAAGACTAACAATATTTTCCACATCTCAAAGACGATTTTAACCAGTTGATTCTGGGAAACTTTCACGGGAGAGTGCATCAGCCACTTTGTTAGAAGCTCTTGAGATGTGTTGGATGTCGAAATCAAAATCTTGGAGAGCTAAACTCCACCGAATAAGTTTTTTGTTATTTCCCGTGGCGGTATGAAGCCACTGTAGCGCAGCATGGTCTGTTTGCAGGTGGAAACACCGTCCCCAAACATATGGGTGTAGCTTTTCCAGAGCGTAGACAATGGAGTAACATTCTTTTTCACTGACTGACCAAAGGAGTACTTTTGGCACCTTAGAGACTAACCAATTTATTTGAGCATAAGCTGTAGCTCACGAAAGCTTATGCTCAAATAAATTGGTTAGTCTCTAAGGTGCCACAAGTACTCCTTTTCTTTTTGCAAATACAGACTAACACGGCTGTTACTCTGAAAACTGACTGACCAGTTGCTTTCCCTCTCAGACATCTTCTTGCTGAGAAACACTACAGGGTGGAATTCTTGATCCGGTCCTTCCTGCATTAAAACTGCTCCCACACCACGCTTGGACACATCTGTGGTTACTAGGAATGGTTTGTCAAAGTCTGGAGCCCTTAGCACAGGGTCAGACATGAGTGTCGCTTTAAGCTGGTTAAAGGCCTTCTGACACTCTTCGGTCCACTAAATGGCATTTGGCTGTTTCCTTTTGGTTAGGTCTGTCAGTGGGGCGGCGATTTGGCTGTATCACGGTACAAATCGCCTGTAATATCCGGCCAAGCCTAAGAAGGATTGAACCTGTTTCTTTGACTTTGGGACAGCCCACTTTTGGATAGCATCCACTTTGGCCTATAGGGGGTTGATAGTTCCTTGACCCACCTGGTGTCCAAGGTAAGTCACCCTGTTTAGGCCTATTTGACACTTCTAAGCCTTAACAATTAGTCCTGCCTCCCTTATGCGCTCGAAGACTTTTTGTAGATGTTCCAGTTGTTCTGTCCAGGAATCCAAAAATGTGGCCACATCGTCAAGGTAGGTGACTGCATATTCTCCTAATCCCGCTAGGAGACCATCTACAAGTCTTTGGAAGGTGGCGGGTGCATTCCGCAGCTCGAAAGGGAGTACATTAAATTCATACAGCCCGACATGTGTGGTGAAGGCTGACCTTTTCTTGGCGGTTTCATCTAACGGTACCTGCCAGTACCCCTTGGTTAAGTCCAAGGTAGAGATGAACTGGGCTGTCCCAGTTTCTATAATAGTTCATCTGTGCGTGGCACTGGATAGTTGTCTGGGCGAGTTACAGCATTTAGCTTATGGTAGTCCACGCAAAAACGTATCTCCCCATCTGTTTTGGGAACTAGAACCCCTGGAGATGCCCATGCACTGCCAGAGGGGCAGATTACACCCATCTGTAACATATCCTGGATCTCCCATTCTATAGCAGTTTTAGCTTGAGGAAACACCCGGTAAGGTTGGACTTTAATTGGGTGAGCATTACCTGTGTCAATGGAGTGGTATGCCCATTCAGTCAGTCCTGGGGTGGCTGAGAATGTCAGCGCGTAGCTAGTGCACAGCTCCTTGATCTGCTGTCGCTGCATACGCCCAAGGGTCATGGAGAGGTTCACCTCTTCCACGCCACCAGCACTTTTCCCTTCATAGTAGACACCTTCAGGCCACTCAGCGTCATCTCCTCCCTGGGCTGTAAACTGACAAACCTTTCATTCTCTGGAATAAAAGGGCTTTAGAGAATTAATATTGTACACCTTAGGCTTTCAGTTGGAGGTGGGGAATGCTATGAGATAATTAACAGCTCCCAGGCGCTCCTGGACCGTGAATGGCCCTTCCCACGACACTTCCATTTTATGGGCCTGGAGCATCTTTAAGACCATGACCTGGTCCCCTACTTTGAAGGAACGCTCTCTGGCATGTTTATCATACCAGGCTTTTTGCTCTTTTTGAGCATCCTGTAGGTTTTCTTTAGCAAGGGCTAGAGAGGTTCGGAGGGTATTTTGTAGGTTGGTTACAAAGTCCAGAATGTTAGTTCCTGGAGAAGGTGTAAACCCCTCCCATTGCTGCTTCACCAACTGTAATGGCCCCTTAACTTCGCGGCCATATACAAGTTCAAATGGCGAAAACCCTAAACTGGGATGTGGTACAGCTCTGTAGGCAAAGAGCAACTGCTGCAACACTAGGTCCCAATCATTGGAGTGCTCATTTATGAATTTATGTATCATGGCCCCCAAAGTTCCATTAAACTTCTCCACCATGCCATTTGTTTGATGGTGGTAAGGAGTGGCAACCAAGTGATTTACCCCATGAGCTTCCCAAAGGCTTTCCATAGTTCCTGCCAGGAAATTAGTTCCTGCATCTGTGAGGATGTCGGAGGGCCATCCTACCCTGGCAAAAATGTCTGCTAGTGCCTGGCACACACTTTTAGCCCTGGTGTTGCTTAGAGCTACTGCTTCTGGCCATCGGGTGGCAAAATCCATGAAAGTCAGTATGTACTGCTTCCCTCTGGGTGTCTTTTTCAGAAAAGGACCCAGAATATCCACAGCTACTCACTGAAATGGAACCTCAAGGATGGGGAGTGGCTGGAGAGGGGCTTTGACCTGGTCTTGGGGTTTTCCCACTCTTTGGCATACCTCACAAGACCAGACATAGGTAGAGACATCCTTGCCCATTCCCTCCCAGTGGAATGACCTGTCTTTGGTCCTGTTCACCCCAGCATGGCCATTAGGATGATCGTGGGCTAAGCTCAAGAGCTTTACCTGGTACTTAGTTGGAACTACCAACTGTCTCTGAGGATGCCAGTCTTCCTGGTGTCCACCAGAAAGAGTTTCCTTGTATAAAAGTCCTCTTTCTACAACAAACCTGGATCGATTAGAAGAGCTGAGAGGCGGTGGGTTGCTCCAGGCCGTTGTCCAAGCTCTCTGGAGGCTTTCGTCTGCTTCCTGTTCGGTCTGGAACTGTTCCCTTGATGCTGGAGACATCAGTTCCTCATTGGATTGTGGACCTAGGCTTGGTCCCTCTGGAAGCGATGTAGGGGATGGTGCTGTTTCTGTTGACTTTGAACCGCTCTCTGCTGGTGCACTGTGTTGGGGTTCAGGTTCCGGCTGAGCCTCTGGTGTAGGGTTATGGGCTGCTGCTGGTTCAGGTTTGCTGGGGCCTTCCGGTGTTGGGGTTGCAAGTACTGGATTCAGTGCTGGCAATGGGTCTGGTGCTGGTTGTTCCGCCAGTTCCGGTTCTTGGACTGGCTCTGTCTGGGTCTCTGGGACTGGATCCACTACTGCTGTTGCAGACATTGGCCTGGGGTCCGGATCCATCACCTCTGACCGGGTCCTGGTAGAAGTTTCCGGAACAGAGCTAGGCATGATGGCTTGTTTAGCTTGGCTGCAGGTGACCATTCCCACCCTCTTGGCTAGCTTCACATGATTGGCCAAGTCTTCCCCCAACAGCATGGGGATGGGATAATCATCATAGACTGCAAAAGTCCACGTTCCTGACCAGCCCTTTTACTGGACAGGCAACTTGGCTGTAGGCAAATTGACTTGAAGGGTTGAATGGTCACTTGGATCTCTGAGTTGATTAAATTGGGGTCCACTAAGGAAACATGGATAGCTGACACTTGTGCTCCAGTGTCCCTCCACGTGGTGACCTTCTTCCCGCCCACACTCACAGTTTCCCTCCGCTCCGAGAGTATCTGGGAGATATCTGGGCCTGAGGACCTCTGGTGTGATTCCGGTGCAATGAACTGTAATCTGTTGGGGTTCTTTGGGCAGTTGGCCTTTACATGCCCCGGCTCGTTACATTTAAAACATCGTCCAGCTGACGGGTCACTGGGGCAAGGTGGGTTGCTGGAGAACGGTGTGGCGGGACGATAAGGTGTCTGGAGGGTTCCTTGGGGGGTAGTTGGGGCCTTGGGCTGCCCCCAGTAGTAGGGTGTGGTCTGAGGTTGTCCCTTCTGGTATCTGCTCCAACTGCAACCAGTTTTTTTCTTTTCTGCCACCTCCACCCATTTGGCTCCAATCTCCCCTGCCTCAATTACAGTTTTGGGCTTCCCATCTAGGATGTATCTTTCTATTTCCTCAGGAACACCCTCTAAGAACTGCTCCATTTGCATTAGGAAGGGCAAATCTTCTGGAGATTTAACACTTGCTCCCGATATCCAGGCATCCCAATGTTTCACAATGTGGTAGGCATGTTGGGTAAATGACACGTCTGGTTTCCACCTTAGGGCTCTGAACCGCCGACGGGAATGCTCGGGTGTTAGCCCCATTCTGACTCTTGCCTTGGTTTTAAACAGTTCATACTGGTTCATGTGTTTCTTAGGCATTTCAGCCGCCACCTCAGCTAACGGTCACTGAGCTGCGGCCTCAGCTCTACCATGTATTGGTCTGTAGAGATGCTGTACCCAAGGCAGGCTCTTTCAAAGTTTTCTAAGAAGGCCTCGGTATCATCGCCTGCCTTGTAGGTGGGGAACTTTCTGGGATGGGAAGTGGTACCTGGAGAAGGATTGCTAGGGTTTGTTGGTATATTCTGCTGAGCCTTTGGCTTCTCCATCTCCAGTGCATGCTTCCTCTCTTTTTCCTTCACCTCCAGTTCTTTGTCCCTTGCCCCCATAGCTCTCCTGTGGGCAGCCTCTTGGTTTTTTTCTGTCTCTCTCGCTGCCTCCACTTCTCTCCTGTGGGCAGCCTCTTTGGCTGTTTCTGCCTTGGGCACTGTCATGTTTGCCTCTCTGTTTTTAACTAACTTTACACCCGAGAGTTAGAAATAAAACAAACAAAAAACTTGGCTTGTAAAATTTTGCTGTGCTGTAATATGATACCTATATTCTGATAGTGATTGTCAGCCTACAGAAAAATCCTTAAAAAAAAAAAAACCTAACACCTTTGTCTCCAGGCAAATAGACAGAAAACCCCTCTAGTTGCTCTTAGGTAAAAAACAACTTCAGGTCTGTGAAGACTTGTGAATTTCCCTGTAGGAGGTTACTACCCTGCCTTTAGGTAGAGAAAACTCCAGCTCAAAAAAGACAATCCCCTTTTGTCTCTGCTCTAGCCCCCAAGCAGAGAAAAAAAAACTCTAACTGCTTCCAGCTTAAAACATGCTTTTGAGCAGCCCAAAGGGAAAAAAAATATTTACTTTTAAAATCTGTGCTTCTGGTTCAAAAAATCTCAAATTGATCTCAAAATGATTTCAGGTCAATCCCACCACTCTGCCACCATGTCAAGGTTCCTTCCCCACTCTGAACTCTAGGGTACAGATGTGGGGACCTGCATGAAAACCCCCTAAGCTTACTTTTACCATCTTAGGTTAAAACTTCCCCAAGGTACAAACTATTTTACCTTTTGCCATTGGACTTTATCGCTGCCACCACCAAGCATCTAACAAATATATAACTGGGAAAGAGCCCACTTGGAAACATCTTTCCCCCCCAAAATCCTCCCCAAACCCTACACCCCCTTTCCTGGGGAAGGCTTGATAAAAATCCTCACCAATTTGCATAGGTGAACACAGACCCAAACCCTTGGATCTTAAGAACAATGAAAAAGCAATCAGGTCCTTAAAAGAAGAATTTTAATTGAAGAAAAAAAGTAAAAGAATCACCTCTGTAAAATCAGGATGGTAAATACCTTACAGGGTAATCAGATTCAAAACATGGAGAATCCCTCTCAGCAAAACCTTAAGTTACAAAAAGACACAAAAACAGGAATCTACATTCCATTCAGCACAGCTTATTTTATCAGCCATTTAAACAAAACAGAATCTAAGGCATATCTAGCTAGATTACTTACTAAGTTCTAAGACTCCATTCCTTTTCTGTTCCCAGCAAAAGCATCACACAGACAGAGAGACCCTTTGTTTCTTCCCCCCCTCCAGCTTTGAAAGTATCTTGTCTCTTCATTGGTCATTTTGGTCTGTAGCTTCTTAACCCTTTACAGGTGAAAGGGTTTTTCCTCTGGCCAGGAGGGATTTAAAGGGGTTTACCCTTCCCTTTATTTTTATGACAGCATCTTTGGCTTGCACCAGCCAGCCTGCCACCGTGAAAGGGAGTGACACTGCCCCTCACCCCCAGTGAGTACCCCCACTGCAGGTACCCCCTCCAGCTCCTCCCACTCCAGCAGTGTCCTCTTTTTGGGAACCTGAAATATGGTAACTCTAGCTGGCCTGATTGGTCATTATGCTAAATGCCACCTAGGTTGTTCAGAGTGCATTCAACACCCCTTGGGATTGGATGCTACTCAACACCTTGTAGCATGGTGTCCCTTATGTCCACATGGCATGCTTCATATTTCTCCCAAGCCCATAATAATGGTTCAACATCAGAGTCTGTTCCTTTGCACTATGGCTAGACTAGGAGCTAAGGGTGCCATGTTAGTTAGCTAGATAACACTGAAAATTCTAGCCAAGCAAAGTAATTGTACTTTTAGCATATGCTAAACTGTTAGGGAAGCACAGGCTTTAACTGGACCAGCTTAGCATGTGCAAAAGTATAACTAACCTTGTTTGGACTGGAGTTTCACAAGGTGTCAGACTGAGCTAACTAACATTCTATTCAATCCAATATCGGTCCTTATTCCACCCACATCAGGGTAGTATCTGAGCACCTCACTCAGTTAAATCCTAGGCTGAACTAAGAATCTATTGTTAAGGGACAGGCTGTTTTAATGATGAAAATAGTTACAAGTTGCAAATTCCTATAAAAGCCTAAGAGGAGCACAGGTGATGATAGAAGTAACAATGTCGTCCCCTCTTTCCTGGAGGATGTTTTCACCTAGCAAACCGCTACACTCTAGTGTCATTTTTCTTGCCAAAATATCACTAAAGCCTGCCCAAAATACCCAGAGCAAACAATTGGGTCTGTTTTCTTTTCAAGCAAGTACGGTTCTGTAGCAACGAGTTTAATCTAAAGTTTTACTGTGAACATGCTCTCTAAAGTCAGCAATGAAAAGAGGAAACAACAGATTCTCATTATTTACAATGCCTTCCCTTTAGCTGTAAAAGCAAAACTGTAGCAGTGTGTTCATGAAAAAGATGCAGTGATGTATTTGTAGGGGAAAAAGTCAGGGAAATTTCCAACCGGCTGAAAAATACACAGTGTTCCTTGTTTTCCATAGATCCCCAGCCGGGGAACATATTTCCCCCTCCTCTGTAACACTTCACATTATCATTTCCGAAATACACCTTGATTTGCTATTTCCCTCTCTCTCCTATTTTGCAGCTAGGAATTTAGACTGGGATTTTCCAACGAGCCTAATGGAGCTAAGCAGTCAAATCCTATTGAAATTCAGTGACAGTTGGGTGCCTAACATCCTTAGGCTCTTTGGAAAATCCCAGCCTTAACAAACAGATCACTAAGATGCTATTCGGAAGCGTGCAAGAAACCCACAAGTAATAAGGATCGTGAGCTGAAGCCACACTCTGTGTGGTATATATGTATGGTGTACCCATGTACTTCATTGTAAATCTACCTTCAAAAACACAAATAGCCAGCTATATAAAACTCACATGCTATTTGAAAACCCTCTCGCCCTTTTATACAAGCTTGTCCTATTAAAGCAGAGCTGTTCTTAAAAAGAAATGATACCCCAAAGCAACTCTAGGATCAGACAAAAGATGCTGTCCTGTACAGACCCCCACAAAACTGCCTCTGTTTTTGATCATCAAAGTGACCCATAGAACTCCAGCACTGGGATGCTGAAATGGAGGCAGGTGGATTACAATCTTGGTTCTGCAGAGGAGACCTTCTGCTGGCAAAAGTTAATTTATCAAAATTATGGGCAACAAATTCTGGAAGGGATAGTAAACATTGCGCATCAGGGCTCAAGCCAATCTCTAACTATTAGAGACCAGGATGAGACCGGGGGTGGGATAAAGGGCAGATTATCCCGTCTGCCTATTCTTGCACCTTCCTCTGAAGCTTGTGGTAGTGGCCACTGTCAGAGGCAGGACACTGGACTAGATGGACCATGGGTCTGATTCAATCTGGCAGTTCCTGTTCCCTAAACAAGCATTGGTGACTGAGGAGGGAGAACTCACCTATGATCAGAAGAAACACTCCTGCTCCGTAATCCACTGTGGGGTGGAGTTTGGAGAGATATTGCTGCTCCATGGCCCCTTGTGGAAGTACAGTAGGTAAAGATTTAAATCAAAGGCAAAGCAATGCTAGTAGGGACAGTGAAGAGGCTCTTCCTCATGGTGTGTGTGGCATTTGTCCACAGGTGCAGGCAGAGAGGTGGGGTGCAGTCAATGTGAAGGGTCCCCCCTGTGCATTCTCATCTCTCCATTTCCCTTGTGCTCCCTGGCAGGAGATGAGGAGAGTGGAGATGGGGAAAGCGCTCCTCCCTAGGGAGTGTCAGAGCTCGGCATGCTCACAGCCTGACTGGCTACCAGAGCCTCCCTCCACCCACACCCGCTCTGCTCTCTGGCTTGTCAAGCAACCTCTCAGTGCAAATCCCCTCTCTGTGCACTGCAGTGGGCAAAAAGCAATTGCAGCTCATCCAACAGCAACTCTAGGGAACTAGACGCTCTGGAGCAGGGGGCTTTTTATTGCTTTATGTCTGAGGCATGGAGATGAGAGGGCTGAGGAGGTTTCTCTTTGCTCTGCTCTGTTACAAGAGGCAGGGTACGGCTGCAGTGCATGGGGGTCGCAGTCCCACTCCAGCAGGCAGGGCTTCCGGAGGCTGGTTATAGAACGTGTGAGCACAATTCAAGGATTGTGCAGTGCATGTAGCAGCAGAGACCCAGGACAGAACTAACTGTTCTGAGTCGCTCTGGATAGGTATGTAATTACTGGGAATGGGCCCAAACTGAAATCCCAGATCTAAAACCCCAAACCACGAGAGGTTTAGCATCACCTCCACATTTTGCAGTTGGCTCCTCTTTATAATAGTCCGCACCTCAACTCCAGATTCCCAGATCAGAATAAATATGGCAGAAGTTTGGCTCCAGATCCGAAACTTGTAGAGTGGATTCCTGCCTAGTAACTTATATATGAAGGTCCTGATTTTTCAGAAGAACCCTCTGATTTTGTACATGTATTTTAAATATCAATCTTGCAGGTACATTTTATAGCACTTATTAGGTGTCTAACTACCAGATGTGTGAGGGTAGCCAGGTAGATGGACATCAAATAATAAGTGCTATAAAAGAGCCCAGGTATTTGTGGGTGTAAAATTGGAGAATGAATTGAGGCACTTTTGATAATTAGAAGGTGGTCTAAAGATCCCTTCTACTTGCAGATTTGGCCTCTGCCATGGACAGGGGAGGTTAGCCTAGCTCAGAGATCCCCAAAGTGTAGGGCATGCCCTTAGGGGGGCAAGGCAGAACCTTCGGGGGGGGGGCACAGCAGGGCCTGGGCCAACCCCAATGTAGGGATGGGCTGGGAGCACCACCCAGCCCTTCCCTACCCCCAGTTCTGCTCTGGTCCCACCCCCAGCCGCATCCCCAGCTGCCAGCCCTGCATCTGGTCCTGTCCCTAGGCTCGGCACAGCTCCGCTCCCAGTAGGGCTGCCAGGCATCCGGTTTTCAACCAGACTGCCTAGTCAAAAAGGAACCCTGGCAGCTCCGGTTGGCACCACCAACCGGGCCAGTAAAAGTTTGATCGGCGACACAGCCCAACGTCCCCTCCCACACCCAAACTCCCTCCTGGAGCCCACACACACACACACACACACCCCAAACCCCTCATCCCCAGCCCCACCCCGGAGCCCACACCCCAAGCCAGAGCCCACATCCCCTCCTGCACTCTGAACCCCTTGGCCCCAGCCTGGACCCCCCTCCTGTACCCCAAGCCCCTCATCCGCAGCCCCACCCCAGATCCCACACCCCCAGCTGGAGCCTTCACCTCCCTCCCGCACCCCAACCCCTTGCCCCAGCTCAGTGAAAGTGAGTGAGGGTGGGGGAGAGCGAGCGATGGAGGGAGGGGGGATGGAGTGAGCAGGGGTGGGGCCTTGAAGGGGCAGGGACTCAGGGAAGGGCAGCCCCATGCCAGCCCCCATCCTCGGCCCTGCTCCTGGCCCCAGACCCACACCCAGCTGTGACACCAGCCTTGGCCCCCTTACCCCGTCCGCATTCCTCCCGAGCTACATCTCTGCTCCTGGCCACACCTCCAGGACAGGGCAGGGGAGGGAAACCTTCAAAAGTTTGGGGACCACTGGCCTAGCCGCTGGCACTGCCCTCAAGGGACTCTACCAGATGTGAATCCAGGTATCCATGCATGAAGAGCAAGCAGGTGGAGTGACAGGTATCTGCTCCTCCTCTCCAAAGGCTCATATCTGCAGGGTCCCACAGGGATCTGTACTATCCCCTCTTCTCTTTAATATCCCCATGACACCACTGGAGAGAGAGTGAGATGCCAGGTTCTTAGCTGCCTACAGTATTCTGGTGACACTCACCTATATATTTAATTCTCAACTGACGCAAGCCTCACACCCTTTTTCAACAAAGTTGTCCTTTTAAAGCAGAGCTGTCATCAAGAAACCCTAAAGCAACTCAAAGATCAGACCAAAGATGCTCTCCTGTACAAAATCTCATGAAACTGTGCCTCCCTTCTCTTGAAAGGCAAAGTGACCCACAGAGCTCCAGCAAGGGGGTCCTGAAAACGGGAGCAGAATGCCTACAGGAAATTAGCTCTTGGATGAAGAGCAGCTCGCTCAAGCTAAGCCCAGGCAAGATGGAAGTAATGCTGGTAGGAAAGGGGAAGCGCTTTGAAGAGCTTACCAAGGCTTGTCTCTAACTTCCATGAAGGTATATTGCCACAACAAAGTGGTGCAAAGCCTCAAGGTCCTGTTTGACTCCCTGCTAAGCCCGTTTGATCAGGTAGCATCAGTTTCTAGAAATATCTTCTTTGATCTCTGGCTTGCTAGGAAACTTTGTCCCTTCCTCCCAGATGAGGAGCTGGCAACATGCATTTGTCACCCCCAGGCTGGGTTCCTGTAGTTGATCATATCTGAAGCGGAACGTGAAGACAATGCACAAGCCGCAACTGAATGTAGCTTGTTTGCGACTGAATGTAGCATCTAGTCCCTGCTCTCCCCTCCAGGAGCACAGCCAGTTTCTGATATCAGTTCAAGGCCTTGGTGCTAATTTTCAAAACAATTAACGGCTCAAGCCTCAGCTTCATTAAAGACTGAATTTCAATCTTGAACCCCCAAGATATCTGTGCTCCTCTGGCCCACGGCAGGCCACAAAGCACAGGATGAGGCGTGTGAGAACTGGGGACAAAGCGTTCTCTGTCCAGGGGATCTGGCTACAGAACTCTCACAGGGTGACACTGTCCCTTTAAGAAGGAAGAGCTCAATGCACCTGTGACTATCAGCTGACCTCCAATCAGCTGGGTCATATAAATGGAGAAAGACTGAGCCAGTCCAGGGTTCAGTCAGGAAAAGGGGTAGGTGAGAGCTGCCTGAGAACAAGAAAGTGGCAGGTGAGAGCTGCCAGAGACTGGAAGCCTGCAGGAAGTCCCCGAAGGAAGCTGTAGTTGGTTCCTGGGGAAGGCTGAAGGGCAGCAAGAGTGGTTTGCTAGCTAATATCCCCAATGCAGCAGGAGTTGCCTCCTGACTTCAAAGCTGGAAAGTTGAAGCTGTGGGCCAGAGAGGGCTGAAGCAGGTGTGACAGATGTGGCAATTCCCTACAACATGGGGAAACTTTACTGCATTAAGTGTATGTATCCTTGTGGGCCAGGGATTGTGTGTAATTACATGGAGGAGGGTGACCACAGCCTTCTAGGAACTATGAGCAGTGGGGGGTGATTAGGCAAAGTCACCCCAGTTGTGTAACCTCTCCAGAGAGGTACCACTGCCGGGAGAGGCTCACCTATGCTGAGTCCAATAGAATTTTCCAGAGACCAACAGACAAAGATGGAACTTCTGAATAAATAGCTTGAGTTTAAATTGACTCAGGGGCTTTCTTTCTGATCCAGCAAATGGGCAGGACTGTCTGTCCATGGGGGTGCAAATCCTTAGGGAAGGTTGGGAAGGACTGACATCTGCCAGAGCCTGAGGTCAGGGTGATCTCAGGTAAGCTTTTTGCAAACATGTAGGTTCTTTTATTATTCTGATGTTTTCTCTGTCATGCTTTTACCTGAAGAATAAGTGTGGTTGCTTAGAAAGGGCTGTGTGGGCACTTACAACTGTGGGCAATTATGCTGTTTATAGCGTCTGAGGAGTGGGGAAAGCAGGCCTGCTTGGGCCATCTGACTTGCTGGGGAACTCGCAGTGTAGGCAGGGAACTGTGCAGCCTGGAAAAACTCCAGTCAGGATGGAGACACAGGTCTCTGCCCAAGAGAGTAGATGGCTGGAGAGCCAGGATCCTAGAGTGGGTGGCCTCAAGGAGGAAATACAAGTGCAGTTCCCCTGAAATGTGGTAGGAGGGGAGCAGCTGAGGGGCTTATGCACTGATGCCTCCAGGCTGGAGAGGGCTGAGGGCCTTGGGGGAATGGTGGATGCTCCCCTGGTAAGGATGAATCCCCAGCTGAGAGGCTATGGGGTTTCCACTGGGAAGAGTGGGGTTGCCCTCCACCTGTAAGGGATGAAGGTCCTAAAAAAAAAAAGACGGGAGAAGGCCAAAGAAGAGCCTGGGTGGTGCTGAAAGATGCTGGAGCATGGTATGGGCTATGTTGATGGACTACAGGATGTGAGATTTTAAGGATTATATCCAGGGGATGTGAGAAATGGACTATGTTTGGGACTTTCGTTATGGATTCTTTGTACTATTTTTGGTAATAAACTGGCTCCCAGGAGGATATTAGTGAGTCAAGAAAGCTTGCATGGAGCTCCCTCTGAAGAAGGGAAGCTGAGGGAGATGCTTCTGTTCTGCTATGGCCTGATGCTGGAGGGTGCTCCAGGTGGGGCTGCACTTTGACAGGAACAATCTTCCAGAGGAGAACAGGCAAATCCAGAGTCTGCCCATCTTCAGGAAACATTGCAAAACCTTCCTGTTTGAGAAGCACACCATTTGAACACTCTTTTATTCCCACCTAACCCCCCAAAAATAAACCCTACCTCAATCATGGTTTTGACCCCATAAAGGGAAAAGTGCCAGAAACTGTGAAGTTTACTAGGGAACTTGCTATTGCAAATTATGTTACATGGAAAGTGCTCGGGTGATTGGTGGCAGGATAAGATGCTTAGCGTCTGTGCCTTTCAATATTGGATCTTCATAATTTGATCTTCACTCAGTTGATTTGGCTGCCAAAGTCATGGTGGAGCATTTCAGTGAGGGACCCAAAGCTTTTATAAACAGAAGACCGCTTAAAGAAGTCACCAGATATGAAGTTGTTTTCAAAATAGCCTGCCCACACATGTAGTCACATGAGTAGTCAGAAGACTTTCATTTCTCCCTGAACGTTCCAGTGCACAGATAAATCCATTCAGATTGATATCTGCGGAAAATGAATTTAAAAGGGTGGCAGCTACCACCAAACTCAGTTTGTTTTGTGCTCTAAATGAATATTTGCACTTTCTTCTTGTGGTCTTCTGTCTCCAGAGGTTAACCGCATACGGGAAAGATCTTAGCGGTAACAGATTTCTCCTTGCAACTGTACTTAGTCTGTGTCTACATTGTAATAAAATGCCTGCGGCTGGCCTGGGTTAGCTGATGGGGGCTCAGGCTGAGGGGGCAAAAAATTGCAGTGTAGATGTTGGAGCTCGGGCTGAAGTCCAGCTCTGCGACCCCATGATGGGGGACAAACCCTAGAAACTACTGTATCGGAGAATCAGTGGTTCATTTAGTCTGGTATCCTTCTCTGACACAGTAGCTGCTACCACCATAAGGTGTCTAACTGTGCTATAAGTTAGCATGGGTGGAGCCTGTAAGATAGTGATTAGCATATCTAGTAGCACCCCCCTTTCCCCATTCAGAAATGGATATCAAGTGCCTTTAAATTGCACACAAAGCTCATCGAAGCTAGCATGTGTTCATCTTCTTTACCCTGAGCCTTTCCTCCATTACCCTTCCCTTGTAGTCGTTTCCAGTCTGTTTTGTCTTGTCTAATTTTAGGTTGTGAGTACAATGACCTCCACTAGAGGTCAAAGGACAAACATGAGAAGTTTGCAAACCCATCCATTCCCTGCCTTTGGTCTTCTGGGCATTTTATTTATTGTCATAATGTATTTAACATCATCCGAGAGACACTTTCCACCAGAAATTCAACACAGCAGACCATATACTCAGGGCAATAATTCTACCAGAGACTTAAGAAGCTCAACCTGCATAGATGTCAGTAATGGGAGAGGCTGGATGGCCTTGTAGTTAAGGCACTAGCCTGCAACTTGGGTGATTTGGGTTTGATTCCTGGCTCTACCACAGTCTTCCTCTGCAACCTTGATCAAGTCACTTAATGTACCTGTGCTTCAGTTACCCATCTTCTTGTGTTTTGTATCCTTTCTTTCACCTGTTTGTTGACTCTGTAAATTCTTCACAGGAGGGACTATCTATTTGTATGTGTGTATTCAGTGCCCTTGCAACAGGATGCCTCTAGATTCTACTGTAATACAAATAACCTACCTCAGGTACTTATATGCACTCCCCCTAAAGTATCTGAGCACCTTGCAATAGTGTATTTATCCTCACAGCTATGAGGCAGATAAGTGCTACTGAGGGAGCAGACAGGTTAAATGATTTGGTCAACGTCAGCCAGGAGAGCCACCTGACCTGTAGCCAGGACCGGCTCTAGGCACCAGCAAACCAAGCACGTGCTTGGGGAGGCACAATTCTAGGGGCAGCATTCCGGGTGTGGGGTGTTTTGTTTTGTTTTGTTTTCTGCTTGGGGCGGCAAAAAACCTAGAGCTGGCCCTGCCTGTAGCACAGGGGGGAATTGAACCTGAGTCTCCTAAGCCACAGGTTAGCACTCATCATCCTTTTTTGTACTGGGAACAGAGATGCCAAAGTTATCCCAGACATGACATATGCCATCCACTTCTGAAAAATACCAGGTTTGAAGAGAGGTAAAAGCTACTGTCAGAGGGTTAATGGCATTTGGCTCAAGAATGTGAACTTTTGATAAGAAAAAACACAGCAGACCCATGGCCCCAGCACCTCAGAAAGACAAGCAGAGGCAATTTATATTACCAGATGAGAAGCTAAATAAATTAGAAATGACCGCATACCAGAAGCAACACTTGTCCTCACCCACAACTATTTCATATTTGGGGATATACCTTCAAGTCAGCAGCACTGCTATGGGTACCCGCATGGCCCCACAGTATGCCAACATTTTTTATGGCTGACTTAGGGGACGAGAGCTAAGGAAGCGTTGTTCTAACGCCCCTACTCTACTTGCGCTACACTGATGACATCTTCATCATCTGGACCCATGGAAAAGAAGCCTGTGAGGAATTCCACCAGGATTTCAACAATTTCCATCCCACCATCAACCTCAGCCTCTACTACGCCACACAAGCAGTCCATTTCCTGGACACTACTGTGCTAATAAGCGATGGTCACAAACACCACCCTATACCAGGAACCTACTGACCACAATACTTACCTACGTGCCTCCAGCTTCCATCCAGGACACACCACACAATCCATTGTCTACAGCCAAGCTCTAAGATACAACCACATTTGCTCCAATCCCTCAGACCGAGACAAACACCTACAAGAGCTCTATCAAGCATTCTTAAAACTACAGTACCCACCTGCTGAAGTGAAAAAACAGATTGACAAAGCCAGAAGAGTACCCAGAAGTCACCTACTACAGGACAGGCCCAACAAAGAAAATAACAGAACACCACTAGCCGTCACCTTCAGCCCCCAACTAAAACCTCTCCAATGCATCATCAAAGATCTACAACCTATCCTGAAAAATGATCCCTCACTCTCACAGATCTTGGGAGACAGGGCAGTCCTTGCTTACAGACAGCCCCCCAAGCTGAAGCAAATATTCTCCAGCAACCACACAACAAAAACACTAACCCAGGAACCTATCCTTGCAACAAAGCCCGATGTCAACTCTGTCCACATTTATTCAAGTGACACCATCATAGGACCTAATCACCATCCCGGGCTCATTCACCTGCACATCTACCAACGTGATATATGCCATCATGTGCCAGCAATGCCCCTCTGCCATGTACGTTGGCCAAACTGGATAGTCTCTACGCAAAAGAATAAATGGACACAAATCTGACATCAGGAATCATAACATTCAAAAACTGGTAGGAGAACACTTCAACCTCTCTGGCCACTCAGTAACAAACTTAAAGGTGGCAATTTTGCAACAGAAAAGGTTCAAAAATGGACTCCAACGAGAAACTGCTGAGCTTCAATTAATATGCAAACTAGATACCATTAACTTGGGTTTGAATAGAGACTGGGAGTGGTTGGGTCATTACACATATTGAATCTGTCTAAATGGGCCATCTTGATCACTACAAAAGTTTTTTTTTCACCTGCTGATAATAGCTCATCTTAACTAATTTAGCTTCTTACAGTTTGTATGGCAACTTCTACTGTGTGTGTGTGTGTGTGTGTCCCATTCTATGCATCCGATGAAGTGGGCTGTAGCCCACGAAAGCTTATGCTCTAATAAATGTGTTAGTCTCTAAGGTGCCACAAGTACTCCCGTTCTTTTTGCAGATACAGACTAAAACGGCTGCTACTCTGAAACCTGCCATGATTTCACAATCACTTTCACCTAAATTATCTTCAACCTGCAGATTCGCAACTAATTCCTCCCTCTTTGTCAAATCAAGTTTAAAATGGCTGTCCCCCTGGTTAGTACTTCCACCTTCTGAAACAAGAAGCTGTCCCAACATATTCCGAGAACTTATAGCAAAACAAGATGTTTAATATTACTTTTCCAGCAGATACCTGGGAATTTACTACCAGGTCTTGGGGTTGTTTTTAATATTTCTGGTCTAGAAATGACGACTCCACTTCCTCATTTGGTGGTCTAAAATAGTCGCATACCATGATGTTGCACCAGTTTGTTTTTCCTCTTCTACCTTTAGCCAGAGACTTTCAACTTGTCTACTTCTCTCCTACTTCTGGCCCTCAAAGTGTACATAATCTTGATGATTAAGGCTAAGATTTAGTCACAGAGGTCACGGATTCCGTGACTTTACTGGACCTCCGTAACGTCTTCAGCTGTTAGCAGCTGACGCTGTGGCTGGAGCCTATATGGTTATTTTAGTAAGTCACGGGCTCTGTGAATTTTTTGTTTGTTGCCTGTGACCTGTCCGTGACTTACTAAAAATAATCGTGACAAAATCTTAGCCTTATTGTATAATGCAACACCTCCTCCCTCTTTTCCCTTCTTGAAACAAGCTATAAATGTTCCAGTCATGAGATTTCTCAGCAAGTCTCAGTGATGCCAATTAGTTATAACCTTAGCTTGTGAACTAATACTTCCCGTCCTTTGTTTTGTTCCCCATATTCCTTGCATTTGTGTAAAGATATCTAAGACATCAAGCAGACTATTATCCCCATGACTTTATATGTCCAAACACCAAAGAAGGAGGGGAATTTGGTTAGAGTAACACAAGGGTCTAATCAGGACTAATGAGGAGAAATTTGTGTTTTAAAAATAAATAATAAAGTTCAACATAAAGATAAGCTTCCTAATTGCTCAGTACTCAACTGTCTTGCTTACAATTTGTGCCAGTCCAGTGAGCCAGAGACAGATTATCTCAAAGTTTAAAACTGTTTTGGCTGGGTACAGGTTTGGGTTTATTTCTGGTACCAATCTGTAACCAAGCTTCTGTTAAGATCCCTCTGATATCTGAAGAACTCTATTTACAAATTTATACAAAGCACAGGTAAAATTCTAATAGATTCCAAGGCTATGCTTATCTAGTCTGACCTCTTGTGTAATACAGGCTCCTAAGTCACTTAGGTCAAGTCTGTGTGATTTAGGATAACTTTCAGTATAAGACTGGAAAACTTTGATCCACATAACTGTATTTTGAGCACCTGTCAGGTTATTTTTTTTTGTCAATTTTTAAATACCTTTCTTCCTTCTCCTCCTATAAGAGAAATAGCTTGATTTGTGTGGGAGAAGATAGTGACTGGATTTGTGTGTGTAAAGAATTTATCAAGGGAAAGCTAAATCAAAGGAATATTCCAAGACCCTCTCTCTCATCATTAGACCTAAGACAAATGCATTTGAACTGATACTGCTCAAAAGCTCAACCAAAGTCACTTTCAGTACGTCAGAAGTTATGGTACCTGTAAACATATTCACTGCATGAATCCCATATGCAAATTAAGGACCTGTTCTGTTAACAACTATGCTGATCAAGTACGTGCTGTACAGTCAGAGGATTTCAGGGCTATTCTTTCACCCTCCTCCACAGCAACTTGGACTTAGTTATTCTTTCTATTAATTGTCCACGCCTACGTCACCATCAGTTAAATAGTAAAGACTTACGACAATTGACTGTAATGTTCTATAGATCTTCTATCCAATAATTTTGAAGGGGTTTAAAAATGTTAATGGAGCAAAATCCTCCTTTTATAAATGGGAAAATTGAGGCTGAGTGGTGACATGATGTGACTCTAACTTTTTACACCCACTTTACACTCCTGTTGCACTGGAGTAAATGGCAGTACAAGGTGCAAAGCAGTGAGCAATCAGGCCAAATTCAAACCTGGTATAAGCCAATGCAACACCACTGTCAGGTCTAAATTTGGTCTAGTCTAAATGGAAAATAACCCCCTCAATACATAATACATGCAAATGGGATTTGCACATTTCAGATACGATGTGAAAGGCACTAATATTAATTGAAATATGTTAACAACCCAAAGCAGTACACATGAAGCAGGGTGGAAAAGATGGAAATGCGATATGAAAAGGTTAATTCACTATGCAAGTACAAAGCATATTATAGCTACTTATTTCAAGGGCGTGAAGACAGATGCTAATACTACAAGATGGGGGAAGAACTGGTACATAGTTACCACTCAAGAAAGAGATCTTTGAGTCATTGTGGATAGTTCTCTAAAAACATCCACTCAATGTGCAGCAGCAGTCAAAAAAGTGAACAGAATGCTGGGAATCATTAAGAAAGGGATAGATAATAGGACAGAAACTGTCATGTTACCTCTATATAAATCCATGGTATGCCCACATCTTGAATACTGTGTGCAGATGTGGTCGCTCCATCTCAAAAAAATATATTGAAAAAGCTTCAGAAAAGGGCAACAAAAATGATTAGGGGTATGGAACAGCTTCCATATGAGGAGAGATTAATAAGACTGGGACTTTTCAGTTTGGAAAAGAGGCTACTGAGGGGGGATAGAGGTCTATAAAATCATGACTGGTGTAGAGAAAGTAGATAAGGAAGTTGCTTACTACTTCTCATAACATAAGAACAAGGGGTCACCAAATGAAATTAATAGGCAGCAGATTTCAAACAAATAAAAGGAAGTATTTCTTCACACACCACACAGTCAGCCTGTGGAACTCCTTGGCAGAGGATGTTGTGAAGGCCAAGACCATAACAGGGTTCAAAAAAGAACTAGATAAAATCATGGGGGACAGGTGCATCAGTGGCTATTAGCCAGGATGGGCAGAATGGTGTCCCTAGCCTCTGTTTGCCAGAAGCTGGAAGTGAGCAACAGGGGATGGATCACTTGATAATTACCTGTTCTGTTCATTCCCTCTGGGGCACCTGGCACTGGCCACTGTCAGAAGACAGGATATTGGGCTAGATGGACCTTTGGTCTGACCCAGTATGGCCATTCTTATGCTAACTCTTTTATTACAGTGGCTTTCTGAGCTCAGTTCCCACCATTAGAGATATGTATGCTATCATTTGGTTTCAAATAAGGTAGTTTACGTAAACTACCATCGTAATTCTTTTGATGTCAATTTGACTAATAGGTATATCTATCCTTTTCAACAAGGATAAGGAAACTAATAAGCAATCTGTTTCTAAGCTTTCTGCTTAACTGCAGGTGATAAACCTTGTTGTAATGGTGATGTTCTATAACTTAATGGCAAATATACATCGGTATTCATTTCTTTACTCTTTGAACACCATTTTCAACTAGCCCATTAGATTGTGGGCAACCTGGACTTGATTGTAATATGTTTGAAATCATATGCTATGGCATAACCTTCCAACTCCTGTAATAGAACTCTTCCTAGGCCTTATTTGGATGCATCTGAAGCCAATTTTATAAGTCTGTTACTATCCAATAGTTGTAATCCTAGAGCTGTTTTTATTGACCGTTCCACTTCCATTTTTTATTTTTACAAAGTAAAGCCCTTACACCTCTAACCTAGCAGAAAAACAAATGTATTTTTCTACAAAACTGCCACCCAAAAGTTTGTGTAATGACTCCTTATTTTTAATTCTTGCCCTAAATTTCCATTTAGTTTTAAGTTTCAAGGAAACCGCTTTCCTTCCTCCCACTCCCAATGAGAATGTGTTAAAAGCTACATGGGCCTGAAGGGCTCTAGAGGTTCTAGCAACAGCATTGCCCACTCGCTGCTTTGAGACCCTTCATCCCTCCAGTGACCATCAGGTTTACAAAAATGTGTTCATCGTCTTGTGTTTTGCTTTTTTCACCCATTCAGGCATAACCTCTCAGGCTGGGGACATTCCATCTGGGCAAATTAGAGAAGGATCCAAGAAGAATCAGGCTCCTGAAAATGTTAGTCTATAACTTTCCACTGGATCCTTTGTCCTTTCAGCCCATTTTCTTGTCTTCATTAGCCCAAAAATATAACAAGCAGCCTTTTCCCCACCTGATTGAGAAGCAGGAAAATGAGGGGAATTACAAAGCATTTCCTGTTGGCAGTAAAACAGACAAAATAACCAGGTTCGATTTTTGACCTGGGAGGAAATGGAGGGACAAAACAAGGAACAAATTTAATTGTTTTAGTATGTGAGTTCTGTTCATTTATTTACAAATCTTAGTTCCATCTAGGAAGGGAAGAATAAGTCTGCTGTGATTCTGAGATTGAATTTGTTTCACGAAATATAGGTCCAGATCTTGTTCCCTTGTTAAATCCAGTAGCTTAACTGGCTACATGGGGATTTCTCTAGAAAGACCAACCCTCTCACAGTCACCTGTAGAGGAGGTATGTTTTGGTATGCTGATACACTCTAGCTATCCCTGTCTTTCTTCCTCCCCCATCCCCCCTCAGCTCTAAATTATGTTGAGTCAAACTGGTGTCAAACCTAGTATTGGATAGGTACTGAGTATTAAAGGTGATGTAAAATTGCCCTCACACCTGTAGCTGCACTGAGCAATGCCCTGGCATAGCTGAGGTGCTAGCCCTTTTACAAGATAACTAAAAGCCAGTAAACACACAAACAAAAATCATGGAACTACTTAGTGGTTACAAATCACCTACTATGGGGCAAAATTCTTCTCCTTCCCCACTTATGCTGAAACTGGCTCCGTGTAAGTATTATAGACCTACATGTTACTGAGCAATGTGTCCAGCAAACAAAATCTCCCTCCCGCAAAGTATGGCCTGTTGAAAAGCAGGAGTGGTACAGGGGACACGGAGATACACATCGTCATCACAGCTGAAATGTTTCATGCAGCAAGTGGTTTCCTCTGACAGAAAACTTCATTAAAGAGCACGATGGAGGTACATGCATGCCCCAAAAAGACAAGTTTGGATGCCAGGCACAGCAAGGGTTAAGAATGCTGCAGAGCTGGAGGTGTACCTGTGTCCCCTAAGAGAGAGAGCCAATTCTTGATCCCCAGGCACAGCAGGAGAAGGAAATTCTGCAGAAACACTGATCCCAAAGGGAACGAGCATCTCCTGTCTCTGTCAGCGTATTGGACACACAAGAAACAGGGAGGCTAGCTCTCAGCCTTTTAAAAGGGCAGCTATTTAGACCACCAGTTTTGTCACCCTTACCAATTTGAGTAGTTCTCCTGAAGTTAATGGGAGCTGTGAGTGCTCAGTTACTTTATATATCTATTCCCACACCTCTATTTTGAAAGATACGCTCCGTCTGAATATCACTGCCTAGCACCTTGGGCTAGCACCATTTCCACCTGTGTACCCTGGACGTAAATTGTTGCTTTCAGATATGGTAGCATTTTATGCTCACTTTGCACAGGTGTAAATGATCTCAAGGTGTGAGAACAGGAGGATCAGCCCCTCTGTCATCAGCAGAATTAACTTGCAACCAACTAATATGTTCCACCATTCTTTTGTTCTTGGTTGGTGGGACTGGTAGGTTAATTTCAATATTTAATACATTTCCCGTGCACACAATAGCTTCTAATCCTTCCTTTCTGTGTTCAGACAGTGCTCAGATATTGTTTGCTAGTATAGATTTATGTCTCTGTTTTTCCATAGAAAAGGACTTAATGAGAAATATGAAAAGAATCATCTGGCTTTAGAAATGCCAAGTGCAACTTTAGGCTATCACATACTAGATGGGTGTGCTTTTAGCTTAATAAAGGAAAAGATTCAAATAATGCCCTCTAACCACTTAAACCTTCCCTGGAGTTTTAAATGTTTCAGACTAGTCCTCAGGAGATCGTTCAAAAAACAACACCCCACACACACCCCTTCTTCCCCTCAGGCCCGTCTCACACAACTGCTTGTATATTATCCACTTATTACAGTGAAGTAACAGCAGAATTTAGCCTAAAGAGAAGGATCATATCTTGCTTAAAAGACTGAATCCTGAATCTTCTGCTCTGGCACAGACTTATTTTGTTACCTTGGGCAAGTTATTCAATCTCTCTGCCTCAATTTCCCATGTTTCAGATGGGATGATAACTTTCATCCACCCTACATCTGTCCTTATCTACTTAGATGGTAAGTTCTTTGGGGCAGGGATTCTCTCAAGCACAATAAGGACCTGATCTTAGAATCATAGAATCATAGAATATCAGGGTTGGAAGGGACCCCAGAAGGTCATCTAGTCCAACCCCCTGCTCAAAGCAGGACCAAGTCCCAGTTAAATCATCCCAGCCAGGGCTTTGTCAAGCCTGACCTTAAAAACCTGTAAGGAAGGAGATTCTACCACCTCCCTAGGTAACGCATTCCAGTGTTTCACCACCCTCTTAGTGAAAAAGTTTTTCCTAATATCCAATCTAAACCTCCCCCATTGCAACTTGAGACCATTACTCCTCGTTCTGTCATCTGCTACCATTGAGAACAGTCTAGAGCCATCCTCTTTGGAACCCCCTTTCAGGTAGTTGAAAGCAGCTATCAAATCCCCCCTCATTCTTCTCTTCTGCAGACTAAACAATCCCAGCTCCCAATCTTAGTTGGGGGGGCTCCAGGCTCCATCATAATACAAACTGGATCGCTAAAACAATGTGAACTTAGCCTCCTTTCACATGGGGAGGCTCTGTTCAGATAGGCTGAGCACCCATAAGTCTCTCTGACTTCATCTGGAGCTGTGGATACTTTGAAAATCAGGCCCATGGAGTATTTTCTATTCTATGTGTTGCCAAATCGCACTATATTTGCGGGGGTTTCCTACAGCCCCAGTTCCTAGAGTTCTGTGATTATAGCAGAATTTCAGCTTTGGGATGTATGTGTTGCGGGGGAGGGGGGAGAGTTTTGGGGAGTGATGGGGGTGGAGAGAGAAATTCTAATTCTCATTATGGAGAAAAGCTTGAATGTCTGACCCTTAAAAGATCAAGATCCAGAAGGCAAAGAACCCCAAATGTATCAGATTTTCAAACCTCGTGATTTAAAGCTAATGCCATGAGACTTTTCTTTTTTTGTGTGGAGAGACTCATGATTTTGTGAATTCCTCTTTAAAAGTATAGCTGAATATACTTATCTATCTTAGGCACTTATGTAGCCCTATTACCATAGTATCCAAGTCAATTTTTAATGTGGGTATTCTCACACCAGCAATGAAGGAGGGCACCATTTTGCAGATGAGGAGCTTTAGCACAGATGTCAGGTGACTTGCCCTAGGTCATATAGACGGTATGCAGCAGAACAGGGACCTGAACCCAGCTCTCCCAAGTCTTAGGTTAGTGCTATAACCACTGAACCGGTCCTCTTTATGTTAAAACTAATAGCTTCAACTGTCCAGAATGTGCAACAGCCATGAGTTCACAGTGCTGTTTAGAACTTAATCTCCCTTAGCTGTGCAACCTTAATGCTACACTTTCACAGGTTAAGCAATTAATTTCCTTAAAAACAGGAACCGCCATACTAGGTCAGACCAATGGTCCAGCCAGCCCAGTATCCTGTCTTCTGATAGTGGGCGGTGCCATAAACTTCAGAGGAAATGAACAGAGCAATTACCAAGTGATCCGTCCCCTACCATCCAGTCCCAGCTTCTGGCAGTCAGAGGTTGAAGGGTTTCATCCCTGACCATCGTGGCTAATAGCCATTGATGGATCTATCCTCCATGAACATAACTAGTTCTTTTTTGAACCCCGTGTATAGCTTTGGCTTTCACAAAACTCCTGGCAACGAGTTCTACAGATTCTCTGCATTGTGTAAAGAAGTACTTTGGTTTGTGTTTAAACCTGCTGCCTATTAATTTCATTGGGCGACACCTGCTTCTTGTGTAATGTGAAGGGGCAAATAACACTGTCTCTGCACTTTCTCCACACCGTCATGATTGTATAGACCTCTATCATATTCCCCTCTCCAAGTCATCTAGCCTTAGATGAACAGTCCCAGTCTTTTTACTCGCTCCTCATATGAATCCCTAATTTTTTTTATGCCTTTCTCTGTATTTTTTCTGATTCTAACATCTTTTTTGAGATGGGGTGACCAGAACTGCACCCAGTACTCAAGGTGTGGGTGGTACCATGGATTTATATAGTGGCATTATGATATTTTCTCTTATCTATCCCTTTTCTAATTATTCCTAACATGCTGTAGCTTTAACTGCCACTACACATTGAGCAAATGTTTTCAGAGAACCATCCACAATTATGCCAAGATCTTTCTTGAGTAGTAACACTATTTTAGACCGCATTTCAAATGTGTAGTTAAGTTTCTTTTCTAATGTGCATTACTTTGCATTTATCAACACTGAATTACATCTGTCATTTTGCGTTAGCACTGTGGAAAACTGACCACTTGTTTCTACCCTTTGTTTCCTATCTTTTAACCAGGTACTGAGGCCTTGTCTACACTACAGGAGAAATTCGATCTAAGCTACGCAATTTGAGTTGCGTGAATAGCATAACTCAGATCGACGTAGCTTAGATCTACTTACCTCGGGGTTCACATTATGCTATGTCAACAGGAGACGCTCTCCCATCAACTCCCCCTACCCTTCTTGATCCAGTGGAGTACAGGAGTCAACGGGAGAGCGATTGGTGGTTGATTTATCAGGTCTTCACTAGACCCGCTAAATCGACCACCGATGCATCGATCACCTCACGTTGATCCCCAGATAAATGTAGACAAGCCCTGAGTCACTAGAAGACCTTCCCTCTTATCCCATGATTGTTTGCTTTGCTTCAGAGCCTTTGAGGAAGGGACCTTGTCAGAGGCTTTCGGAAAGTCCAAGTTCACTACATCCACTGGTTCGCCTTTGTCCATGTGCTTGCTGACACCCTCAAAGAATTCTAATAGACAATTTTAAAGAAGAATGCTGTGATTTAATAAGCATTTAAGGGTATAGCTACAGTGCAGTGTGGTTACGTGCAGGAGTAAACAGACTGGTGCTAGTACATTACTAATGGCACCCGGGAGCTCAGTAGGTTGAGCTAGCCCCCTACGAATGATAGTGTGGACATTGCAGCACTGGGATTGGTTCATGCTAGCCAAGCTTAAATTCAGGGGGTCAGGCAGGCTTGGACTCTGGTGGCTAGTCTGAGCTGCCAGCCAGTGCTGCAGCATCCACGTGCTGCTGTTCTTAGCATGCTAATTCCAGCTGAGCTAGCAAAAGTCTGTCTACCCAGAGCTGGGAATCCCTCCTCCCAGTGGCAATGTTACATTCCCTAAATGGTTCAAATCGGGCTTTGAGGATCACGTTACACTGAGCAAAAGGGTGGGAAGAATGAGTTCACACCTTTTTGTTGTGTGCATGAGAGTTCTTTGCAGGGTTGGATTAGCAGTGCAGAAGCACATTCCTTTGTTAATACCAGGTATCTCTTCCCGTATCTGGGCAACTGAAAGGCAGAAACAATTATTTTTTTGTCAATAAAAGGATAAATGATTCAAAATCACGCCCAATACAACAAAAATGGTGGTAATCCTTAAATCCTCTTCTTTCTGGCCTCCAGAATCTTCTCCTGTCCTTGAAGCTACATCACCTTTTATGGTGGCTTGAGCTGCCTGTTTCAATGAGACACTTACAATCTCCCTTTGGCAGATTGTCCCAGGAGCATCTGGGGGAGATGATAGAAGAGATACTATAATGCATGAAGAATAACTAGCAAGCACAAATTTTTCTTTTCTCACTGTGGCCAACCTGAGAACTGTAAGTGCTATCTGGTCAGAATGGAAGCACTTCATTCTACATTCACTGACCCCACAAGCTGACCATGCAGTGGGGAATCAGACCTTTGTACTTTAAACTTGGTCCAGAGTTGCTTCAAGCTCCCCCCAGACCAGGACCCACCAACTCAAGGCAGTACCAGACCCTGCAGCCCAACAGATGCAAAACTTGCAGTCCTGCTGCTATGGTGATCAATACCTTTCAAGATTCCCAGGTCCTACATATGTTTACCACACCATGTGGTGTACCTCCTCCAGTGCATCAACTGCCCATAACTTTCACCCACATAATCACTGCACTCGAACTTACACAGAAAAATAAAAGATTAAAAAAATCATATCACACAGGGCTGAACACCTTTCATAAAGTGACCATTTAATAACTGGTCTTTCAATATTTGTCCTTCAAGGAAACCTGTACAAGCCTTGCACCATAAGTTCATAACTCCGCTATACACCACAACCCATGGACTTAATAGAAACACTGGGTTTATGGCTCATTATACCAACTTATAACACACCACACTGCCTGCTACCCTTAATTACCAACTTTCAAACTCTTTATGCAGAACAATCTAACTCCCACTTGCTCACTACATTTCAAGTCACCGCCTCCAACATGCATTACCCCTTTTTGCTTAACAATCTGTCCCAACTTGTATTTAGCTCAGACACTGCTTCCTTCCCCGACCTGAAGAAGAGCTCTGTAGCTTGAAAGCTTGTCCCTTCCACCAACAGAAGTGGGTCCAATAATAGATATTACTTTATCCACCTTGTCTCTATCATAGCCCAGGACAAACACAGCTAAACACTGCAAACAGTCTATGTGAATGTCTTACCTCGAATCCTGCCATCTTTTGGCAAAGACCCTAGGCAAGCCTCCTTTTCCCAGTCACCTCTAACCTGTGGGTGTCAGTCTGTTTTTCTTAACTGTCTCTCTCCCTACTCAAGGGAGTGTCTAATCTAGGATCTCTTTGCTCTCCTATGTTCAGTAGGAGACAAACTAAGCCAGCTCCACACCACAGAGTTACGACATCATCAGGCAGCTTAAGTCAATCAACTCTGTAAGTGTCTACACTATAGCGTGGCTTCTGCCAGTGTAAATCCCCCACTACTCTGACCTAATAACTCGACCTGGACGAGAGGTGTAGCATTTAGGTTGATGTAGGTAGAGCGACACAATGTCTGTGTAGACACTGCATTATTTACATCACCTGTCAGCACTGCATGGAGCTCCCAGCTGGGGGCGCAGGCTGTTAGCCCGGCGCCAGGAGCCTGAGCTGTCAGCTCTGCACACTGCCCAACTTAAATTGGTGCAAGCGCTCCTGGTGAGGATGTGCACCACCAACAGAAGGAAGAGAGTGTGGACATGAAAAAAAACACAGTAATTACTGCGGTGGCTGTACATCCACCTAACATAGGCCAATTCATGGTGTAGTGTGGACAAGGCCCTCATCCATTGAGCTCAGCAGGGGCTGGGAAGTAGAACAAAAGTAAATCCCTCTTAAGTGTTAGTAGCAGGGTGGCTGGCTCGAGCTATTGTTCCACTTCCAACAGCATGCATTAACGAAACCAACATGGTCATACAGTAAATATCCCAATAACCAGGGCAACATACAGTATTCATAAATTATTCAGAGCTGATGCATGTCCATCACACCCATTGCCATATTATTTGAGAGAGTTCTTGTCATTAAGGGGTTATCTTTGGATTCAGGAGACCAGGGTTCAATTTGCTGCTCTGCCACAGACTTCCTGGATGACCCTGGCCCAGTTGCTTGGGATCAGGTTCTTCAGAACATATTTAGGCACCTAAAGATGCAGATAGGCCTCTAGTGGGATTTTCAGAAGTGTGAGGGCAGGTTAGGTGCCTAATTCCCATTGATATCAATGAAAATTAGACTCCTAAACTACTTAGACACTTTTTAAAGTCCCACTAGTCACTATTTGCATCTGTAGGCACCTAAATACCTTTAAGAATCTAGT
This sequence comes from Chelonia mydas, assembly GCF_015237465.2. Lineage (NCBI taxonomy): Eukaryota > Metazoa > Chordata > Testudines > Cheloniidae > Chelonia > Chelonia mydas. The sequence continues at coordinate 12,968,955 of NC_057851.1, forward strand.
CCTTAGTCTCCCTACGCCTCAGTTCCTCATCTGTAAAATGGGGCACTGACATACTTTGGTAATGGAGGCTATATAAGTAACTTCAGTAGAGCTCAAAGTGTAAATTGTGACATGAGTTCTGAGATCTTCAATGCCAAGCTCTCCTGCAGCTGGATATTGACCAGCCTCTTGTTACCAGCCTGAATCCATGTCGCTGGGAACACAGGGCTGTTAAGCACCCTACCTTCAGTCTATCTTCCTGAGCAAATGGAATATTAAGGCTGGGTGTATCTTTTCCTCTCTGTGAAACAGGATTCAGATGTGATGTGGCCAAAGGAAGATTCTATAAATAGTGATTTGGCCTGGGATTATTGGAAAAGATAACAGAAACAAACAGGCCAATACTGGGACTATTTATCCAATCTCCTCTCCCCTCTACTCCCCATTCACATTTAGGGGGGAGGGATAGCTCAGTGGTTTGAGCATTGGCCTGCTAAACCCAGGGTTGTAAACTCAATCCTTGAGGGGGCCATTTAGGGATCCGGGGCAAAAATTGGGGATTGATCCTGCTTTGAGCAGAAGGTTGGACTAGATGAACTCCTGAGGTCCCTTCCAACCCTGATATTCTATGAATCTATTTACTCTATATCTTCATAATTTCCCCAGTCTCTCTTTTAGTGGGACTGGTTTCTTTTTCAGAAACTTGGAAGGGCAACCAGGTTGAAGCCAGGGCTCATAATCAGAAGAAGCGAGGCTTCAACTCTTAACTACAGCCTGACCACAGCTGTGCCATAATCATTGCAAAAAAATCACTGCCAAAGAAAGTAGAAATAATGGAAAAGGGTAAAGCTAAAGCTCTGCAAGCAGGGAACCATTTACACCAAATAAACCCAAGATCTCCCCTATCCTTGTTTGTTTGCACATTTTCCTTCAAATTTAGATTATTCCACCCGAATTTAGTACATTTAAAAAAAAATACAGGAAAAATACACATGGGACATTTGATTAGACAATACAGTTTTTTTTCTGAGATTAACAGGAAGCACAAAAAAAAATAGAATGCTTTAAGCAGATTTCATTAATATAAATGCAAAACATGTTTTCATCCATCATTTTTGCCTTGTGAAAATGACTGCTGGGTAGAACAATAGAAGTGATTGAAGCTTTCACTGAGTAGGAAGGACTTCATATTATATAGGACTATTAATGAGGTGACTTGTTTGATCAGAAGAAATTACATTTTCAAAGGCTACTTAGCAACAAAGCATAGACTAATGGTGGCTCTGCAGAAAATCAGCCACGCAAGCACACATTGCTTTTTTGTTTTTTATGTCTTTCTCAATATTGCTGAGCTGAAGAAGCTTGCTAAGGACAGGAGCTAGTAGGACATTTAAGTAGCCTCTGTGGCCTTTATCTGAACCGTCTCAAGCCATTACCTGGTGTTTCTTCCCAGGAGGACGGCCTGTCGCGCGCTCTGATGAGACACTGTTGCTTTTCCTCCAGCAGATGTAAACAGAGCTCAGGGGAACTCTGTAGTGTAACTTGTTTTGCACACATTTTTAGCACATATTTTAGAAACTGCAAGGTTCAGACTGATGGATTTCTCTCTGGTTTCAGTTAGTGTGTAGCCTTCAGCCATTCCAGGTGAGACCATACTAATACATAGCTCTTATACTGATGAAAAATGCTATATATCTCAAAACACTTTACAAAGGACAGAAGTATAATTTGTCCCATTTTGCGGATGGGGAAACTGAGGCAGCAAGAGGTTAAAGTGACTTGCCCAAGGTCATCCAGCAGACCAATGGCATATCCAGAAATAAACCCTGAGTCCCAGTCCAGTGCTCCAGCCATTGGGCCACTTCTGATTCCGTCGTTACAGCCCCTGCGCGGTGTTGGGTGCTGTGGTTCAGGAAGTGCTGCCTTTGGGTAACAAAACTGATTTCCTGATCTCTTCTGCTGATTAAAAATTTCACAGAACTCTAAGAGTGGGCTATTAATCCTGGAATACATTCCAGTTGCTCAATGTACTTTCTACCTCCTTGAAATTCCCATTGTAGCTCGGTTTAGATAACATACTTTTCATTTTTTTTTTGCTGGAATTGCTGCATGGAGTTGCTATGTACTGCTTACCCAGAGGTGGCTGCATTTCAGCGGGGGATGACATCAATCCTGTTTATATTCACTGTCGAGTTTGTGGAGTTTATGTAAATGTCAATTGCTGTTCTCTTGGCAGCCATTGATGAATCAGGGATATTTTGAGGACAAGCCCCTAGCTAGTCTGTATATGCTGCTGAACAGCAATTTGGAACGTAGGCAAGGACTATATTATATATCTTGTGTAAGCATGTTGAACGCTTCATGTCTATGTGCCTGGAGTCACTGCAGAGACACATCTGCCGTGTGCGGGCTAGACAGATCACAAAGAAAGACTGGCACTCAAATTTACACTGCATTTGTTGAGCCAATTTGCCAACACGTAGCACTTTTTCAGTCTTTACAAGGCTTTACAAATATCACTCAGTTGGGTCTCATTGGGAACAAAATCCATGTCAACTGTTTTAAAATCCTTTTTCTGTGGTGTTAGGTTTTGTGCCTATTAAGGTTAAACAATACTTCGATCACCATATCCAGGAGACTGTGGCCAGTAGGGAAGGTAAGAACTGCATATACCGCACCTCGTTGGACCTGTGACAGACAGGGTAGTGCAGCCCAAGGCCCAGTCTGAGAGAAGGAGAATCATGATTCCATCCCAGGAAAAGTAACCCTAACCCTAAGGCCCAACACCTGAGGGAGATGAGAGAGAGGTCGCTGTGCAGCTAACAAGCTCGACAAAGGGCTATATAGAAATGCTTGTTATAATAAAAATAAATTAGATATAGAGTCAGTACAGCAGGTTTTCATGTGGCTGCTCTTTATTTATTAGCCCTATTAATTTCCCTCTCATCAGATATCAATCCTAAAATGCCTTATACAGTCAGCTTACTGTAAATAAATGGAGTAAAAGCCACTTCTTGTGTTTCCCTACACAGAAATAAGCAGCTTTATGCATTAGCCATGCAATCCAATACCAGGCTACACATCACCATGTCTCATTAAGGCAGAATGTGTGTAAATTGGAGTCAGTCATTATGCTGCATTAACCATGTTACAGAAATTAGTAAACAATTTCTGCCTTATTCATTTCTGAGAAGAAAATAAGCCTGTGACATTTTTTTAAAATTAGCTTTAAGCAAGGAAACAAAAAGTTTCTTTGCTTTCCCCAGCTGACAGTCCATCTTCTTTCTCTTGACTACTGGGCACAGTAAACATACAGGCCTGTGTGTAATGCTTAAAAGCATTCAACATAACGAGCTACTTAATGCAACATTTTGCTGAAAAGGCCTGATCATGACTCAACTGGCTTGCATAGACTGGGCCTGATTTCTCATTTACATTTAAGCTGCTTTACAGCACTTAACAATGTAAAAGGACCTTAAAGGGGACATAAAAAGGCCCCTTTACACTACCAGAACTGTGTAAGGGGCTTCAGTGTAAACATGTTTTATTTCTCTATATGTTGGGGATAGCCAAATCCATGTGCGAATATGAAACTTTCCATTGTTGTTTGTTGTATGCAGTGTTGACAGCCATGTTGGTCCCAGGATGTTAGAGAGACAAGGTGGGTGAGGTAATATCTTTTATTGGACCAACATCTGTTGGTGAGAGAGACAAGCTTTTGAGCTTCTCTGTGTGAGCTCGAAAGCTTGTCTCTCTCACCAACTGACGGTCCGATAAAAGACATTACCTCACCCACCTTGTCTCTCAAATTTTTCACTCTCAGTAAGGGGCTTCTCTGTCAATTTCTGCTTAATATAACCTTTCCGTTTTAGTAAACCTTTTTTTTATGAAGAAGCCCATTCATCTCTGAACCAAATGTCAGTTTTGTCTTCCTGAGTCTGGAAACAGCCTAAAACAACAGAGGTCTGAACTGCCTAAGGCCTCAGTGCACACGCTGAGCACCTAGACTATACACTGCCAAGGAGTGCCTCTGGAGTTGGGGCAGAAGAAATCTCCTCCTCCCCCACATATCTCCACAGCAGTATAACTGCTCTGTGGCTGCTACTCCAATCTCAAAGCTGAAGAAGCATTTGTGTTGCTTGCTATACTGGGGTGAATGGCTAGTGGATGGCGGGAGGCTTCCATCATGGTACTGGTCTATGTGATGTGGAGGAGAGGCATATCTCCCTAAATCATGTCCATTCTTTGCATAGTGCTTTCTTGCCACAAAGGAGGGAGGCAGGATTGGCCCCCAAAGTTGTGCCTTCTCCCCTATCATACCTATGGGACGTTAACTCTCAATTCTGTCTCTAGGAATCGGCTTTACCCCTCCAAAATACTATGTCTGGGACTTCCAGTAAGTTTCAACCATCCTCTTCTCACCCCTATTCCCCTCATATTTTGTGTAGTGTAAATACAAGTGTACAGAGATCAGGCATCTGGCTGGATCATTTAAAGGGCTGATATATGCCGTTACATTCTTGCACTTATCATCATCATCAGTGATCCCTTGATTCGAGGATGATCTCAACCATGGATGTACATATGGGTCCTGAGATGATTCAGCAGTCCAATCCTGGAACCACAGATCTGCCCACAGTATGTATAGACATTTCCCGGAGGGTCAGCTGCCTGCTGGGAGTAAGTTCTTTCTTTTTCCTTCCTTCTCTCCTTCTTTTCAGCTTCAAGGGCAAGGCGCTTCTCCTCGAAGCAGGCCACTGCCTGACGGAGGATATGTTGCTATTGGGGTCAGTTGGTGACTTGCTCCTCCCAGCTTGTAATGTCCCCATCAGTTTTCTTGAGATATGCTTTGTGTGTCTTTGTAGCATTTCCTCTGACCACAACGGGATCTCTGACTATGGTGATCTGAGAGTAGAGGACTTGTTTTGGGAGGCAAGAGTCTGGCATCTGCTCACAATGTCCAGCCCAGTGGAGTTGATGCATGAGGGTCACTCCTTCAATGCTGGTCACATTGGTTTCAGTGAGGATGCTGGCGTTAGTGTGGCGGTCTTCCCACACGATGCGAAGGATCTTCCGGAGGCATCACGGGGGGGCGGCATCATTGGGGGCACCTCTCCAGACTCTTGAGGTGCTGTCGATAAGTCACCCAGGTTTCACATTGAAGGACATAAATCCATAACGTGTAGAGGTCAAGCACAGGAGTTTATTACGTACAGCACTGCCGGAGTGTCACCTTGCTTATTAGGCTCAGAGACACACTCAATCAATTGATTACAATGGAATATATGGATTTTCCATGGGCGGGGGAAAGTGACGGGGTAGGCAGTCCCACACACCCGGATAGGTCTAGCAGCAAGACATGATAGCACAGTAGCCAGTGGTCAAAGGTTACATAATGTCTCCACCCATGGTCTCAAGTTGACAAATTAACATTTAACATTTAATTAGTACTTTAATAAATGTATTAGTATAAAATATATATGTTGAATTCTGATTTGGGGTCCATAGGAATGAAGTAGCTCCTTTGATTGGCCAACAGATACATATCTAGGGGTAAAAGCAAAGAAACAGTGAAAGTATATGGCAATAGAGATTGTCTTTCAAGTTGTTCATTTGTGTTTTAAGGCAGGCATTGATCCCTGGGAAAGGGAGGTGGGAGGAGGCCATATCTTATACTGACATGCTTGAACCTTTCATAAACTCAAGGTTGGATGTGTGGGAAGAACATCTCCCTACAGAAGAAACGAACACAACAGAAACAGGGCTTTTTTGTTTTATTTGCAACTTTGAATCAGACACGATTATTGCCCCCAACATCTGGCGTTGTGCTGACCAGGCATATCTTAGCAAAAGCAAGGTTACCTTTGGTTATTCTGCTTTCTCTTAGCTAGGCCTCTGACCTCTTGACCGAACTCTGGACTTTGGGTCTGTACACAAATCCATGTACCAGGTTATTACATCAGCAATGGATTTTAATCCTTCACACATCCACGCACTCATATACAGGTGACCAGATGCAGGCCTGGCATAGCTTCATTTACCCTAAATGGAGTTGCATTGTCAGCACTGAAGTTGACTGTACGTGCAATGCCTGTGCAGACACCTGACTTTTGTGCATTTAAACTTTCAGTATGAAGACTGCTTTAATATACCATTTTGGTACTGAATTTCCATGTGTGTTTTATTAAAAATAAGCTATAGTCAAGGGCTGAGATGTTTCTAAAATGCCTATTACTAAAAAAAAAGCAGACTGACAGGATGCAGGACTACAGCTTAGACTCTAACAGACACAAATAACTGGGAGTTGGGGTGGAAGACATAAGGTCAAATTTGTCCTTGATGGTACCTCACTAGAGTTAAGCACCAAGGATGAATTTGGCCCACAGCTCCTTGCTTCATCTTCTCTATCCAGGGTGGCTTTAAAAAAAAAAAGTGCATCTTTAATATATTCATTAGCCCGAAGTAAGCTTCACACACATGGTGAGTAATTGACATTTACATTTATTACATTTACATAACAAACATTCTTTTTAATCTTGGGTTGCCCAGCAACTGACAATTTGGCAGCGGTGACTTTTTAAAATCATTAACCTTGTCAATCCACAGGCAGCTGTTCTTCCTAACATCTGCTGCTGACCTCTTTCTACAATATGTTTGTGACACCTGATCATAAGCACCGACTCCGTGGGTGCTCCGGGGCTTGAGCAGCCACCCAAAAAAATCGGGGGTGCTCAGCACCCACAGAGCCGGATTAAGCTTTTGTGGCCTTTTCAGGTGCCCAGACCATGGCCCTGCCCACCATTCTGCCCCGAGGCCCCACCCACTGCTCTGCCCTGAGGCCCTGCCCACTCTTGGCCTCTTCCCTCCTAGGCTCCACCTGCACTTGCACCGGGGCGGCGGAGGAGCACCCACCAGCAAAAACAAAAGTCTGTGCCTGTGCAAGTGATTTGCTAATGACTCTCCATTAAACTGTTAGTTCTGAAAATTAAAAAAAATGCAGTCAGGTAGCACTGCCTATAATAACCTGCGGTGTCTATTACATTTTCCATTGTAAGATCCTGTTTTCAGTTGCTTATAACTGCCCGATTTAAGCCGTTCCCACTGAATTTCCCAAGCTGGGTACCTGTCTCAGGCTTTGAAAAAACAACCAACAACTTAAGTTTCAGCTACAATGGCTCAGTCCCTTCCAAGAATGAGGTTACCGGAAAGTGTTTTGCCTGTATAGAAAATCCTTTCAACTCTTCTGCTGAGAAGCTCTAGTGCCTCCATGCTTCAGAAGAGGGACCTAAAACTTGCCAGGAGGCCCATCTTGGTGCCAGCGCTACGCCTTTGATGTTCCCATGTAAAACTGCCCACATCTGGCTAAGTTATAAGCCACTGACAAATCTGCACATGCTTAGTAGAAGCTTAGACTTGTTGGAGTTTGGCAGCTAAATTCTCTCACTGAGCATGTTCCACCCTCTCACAGCTCCTATCTGCCGCTGGACTGCACATAGGCCATCCCCACAGAGAGACAACATCCTCCAGCCTGGGACTGCAGGGCCTGAGTAGGACTTTTCTAGCAATTGCTCCTCCAAGTTGCTGGGGGACAGTAGCTGGACATAGTGACTGAGAGCCAGCAGACTCTCTCTCCTGTGCTCTCGGCATGCCCCCTGCAGACATGCCAGCAGTGTGGGGAAGGAGGGAGCAGCTGAACTCTTATGCAGAGATGTGAGGGAACAGATGCAAGGTGGAGGGTCGGGAGTTTCGAGGAGAGGGGGAGGTAAGGCTATGAAGAGCAGAAACCAGCGGGGAGGTGGGGCAGGGTGTAGAAGCAGGAGCTGCTGATGTGGGAAGGCTAGGAACTAGGGATTGGGGAGGATGGCAGTGGTGTGGTGGAGGAAATTAGCAGAAGCTGGGGACAGGAGCAGGACCAGAGGGAAGGGGAATGGGACAGGAGCTGGGGAGGGGTGGGGGACAGGAGCAGGAACAGGGTGGGAATAGGCAGGGGTTTGAAGGGCAGATGGGAGCAAAATATGACAGGGAGAGGCTGGAGGGAGGGCCTATAACCACAAGAGCACATTCCCCTACAGAATCTGGAACTGATCCCTTTTTTTCCTGAGTCTCAACATTTCTTTGCCATTTAGTAAAATAGCTGAGAAACCCACTGGCAAATTTTCTCCATTCCTTATTCAGGTGCGCACAGAAAAGAATAGCCTTCTACTGCTAGCAGTTATTCCAGTTATTCCATTAGTGCAGGTGGTAGAGGACTGCTGTGAATCTCAAGACCAACCTTGTTGATGACTCTTGGGTATGGAGAGGTCCCACGTGACTACATTTTTGTTTTTTCAATTTTTAATTGTTTAAAAAAATCTTAAGAAATTACATTAAAAATAACTACACTGAAAGAACAAAAAGATAGCAAAGTTATGCACTGAAAAGTTAGGAAATACCCAAAGTAAGGTTGCCCGTGTAACCTTAATTTGGCCACCATGTGCATATATGTTATAAAAACAACGAGGAGTCCAGTGGCACTTTCAAGATTAACAGATTTATTTGGGCATAAGCTTTCGTGGGTAAAAAACCCACTTTTTCAGATGCATGGAAGAAGTGGGTCTGCATCATGTATCTGAAGAAGTGGGGTTTTTACTCACGAAAGCTTATGCCCAGAAAAATCTATTTAGTCTTTAAGGTGCCACCAGACTCCGCATTGTTTTTGTGGATACCGACTAACATGGCTACCCCTCTCATATATGTTATGATACAGATAAATATGATCATATACTATTTTTCTACTTTTATTACTATATTAATACTAGTTACCTAGCTAACAGTGGTGTTATGAGGCTTATTTCATTAGTGTTTGTGAAGGGCAATTTACAATACTGTGTTTTACTATATCCCTGTTTTCTCTTCACCTATCTGCCTGTGATGTAAAATTAGCCAAAGTTGTTTGTACTTTTATAAAAGGGAATCCCTAGATCTTGAAATTCCTTCTTTAACTAAACATTCCTCAAGTCGGCCTCCTAGCCAGCAGAGAGAGAGACTGCCTGGTAGATGTCAGAAGGACACAATACCATGCAGAATATGCACAGAAGAACTGCCGGAAGATGAAGATTAAGTACAAATTCAGAAGAATGGATCTTGCTAATGTTACCATATAAAGGCCCCACAATTCCCACACTTTCTCAGGAGTCAGTAAAAGTGTTCCCTAGGCTGCTGCTTTTGACTATGAATTTTGCATAAAAAGTTCATTGCTGTGTATGAAACTGAAGCAACCCATGTTGCTGATTAATAATCACAATATTCAGTGTTACGGTAATACTTTGCCCTTCTATAGCAACTTCCATGCAAAGCTCTCATAGTCAGGCCGGCCAACAGCAGTTCCGGGCCCCAGGGCAGAACAGTCAATGGGCCCCCACGCATGCACAAGTCTCACCGGCACGGACACGGTCCACCTGACATTTGGGCGGTGCTGCACCTGTGCTGGCTGGTGCCCAGCGAGCTGCCGGCTGCGCTGCTGGGAGTGCTCTTCCAGCAGGGCCAGGGCTTCCACATGCCCGCCCGGTAGGGTTGCCAACTGTCTAATTGCGCAAACCCAAAGATCCTGCCCTGCCTCTTCCCTGAGGCCCTGCCCCGTCCCACCCCTTCTCCAAGGCCCCGCCCCTGCTCACTCCATCCCCCCTCCCTCAGTCTTTCGCTCTCCCCCACCCTCACTCACTTTCACCAGGCTGGGGCAGGGCTGTGGGGTGCAGGAGGGAATGTGGGATGCAGGCTTTGGGAGGGACTTTGGGTGTGGGAGGGGGTGCGGGGTGCAAGCTCTGAGAGGGAGTTTGGGTGTGGGGTGCCGGCTTTAGGCTGAGGCAGGGGGTTGGGGTGCAGGAGAGGGGCAGAGGGTCAGTGCTTACTTCAGGTGGCTCCTGAAAGAGACTGGCACACCCTCCTGGCAGCGGCTCCTAGGCAGGGGGGCCCAGGAGGTCTCTGCACACCACTGTCCACAGGCACCAACCCTGCAGCTCCCATTGGCCACCGTTCCCGGCCAATGGTAGCTGTGGAGTCGGCGCTCAGCGTGGGGGCAGTGCATGGAGACCCCCCTGCTCCCCCAGGGGCCATAGGCCTATTCTGGCTGCTTCTGGGAGCGGCGCAGAGTGAGGGGAGGCAGGATGCCTGCCTTAACTCTGCTGCGCTGCCAGTGGTGGCAGCCAGCCGGGGGCCCCCGGACCCTTTTAAATCTCCCAGGCCCCTGAGTGATTGCCCCCTTTACCCCCACCCCATTGGCGGGCCTGCTTATAGTGATTTGTGAACAGTAAAATGACTTACCCATGCTCAGACAGGAAGTTCACTAAAAAATCAGAAACAGAAGCCAAATCTCCTAACTCTCAGTTCTGTGTCTTAACCACATGACCAACTTTCCTTCTTAGTCACAGTAAATTGAGCTCCAACTTGTTATATAATAACAGGAAGATCAAACTGGGTCAGTAAGTAATGAAAAAAAAGAAGACACAAGAATCTGCTGAAGCTGTTGCTGCTATCCATAGCTGCTGCTTGCTATAACACTGAGCATCTTCCTGCAAACAACACAAATCCACATCAGTGGGTTTTGGTGTCATAAGGCATCTTGTGTGCATCTTGGCTTCCCTGTGGACTGGGGCTCTAGTGAGGTTTGGGAGAAGAAGAAAAGATCAGGGGCAGCGTGAAAAGAGAACACCATACCAACAAGATTTAAAACGTGAAACAGTAGCTTAATCCACAAGCACAGTGTTTTTAGTGTTAAGTCCAGCTGACTACTACTATCAGAGGATTTCTTAAAGGGTTTCAGTCTTTGTCGTGCAAAAAGCCCAGTGATGTGCTCCTGAATATTAAGTTTAGGAAGACTTTTTCTCCCCTCTCTTCAATTTTCGATTTTAGACCAAGTCATGATTTAATTAACAGCTCATACAAATTATTTTTATACTATTCAAGTTACTGACAGTTTGAATTAGCACTCGGGACTTCTGAGATCATATTCGCTCTTGTTGTTCATACTGATCAAAATAACAGCTCTCTAACTCAGCATAACCTAACATTCGCTCACATTTCTGTTCTTTAGGCCAATCTTCTTTAAAAAAAAAAAAAAAAGTCACCAGTTCGGGTGCCTCAGTTTTTGCCCAACATAAGGTGTTTTGGGTCTGATTTTTCAGAAAGCACTGAGCATCCAAAACTCGAGTGGAAGTTGATGGGAGCTGTGGGTGCTCAGCACTGTCTGAAAATGGAGCCCAAGTTGTCTAAAGTTGGTGACTTCTGCAAAATTTGATTAGGCTTTTAGGTCAAGGAAATGTAGGCCTGGAAGGACCTAATGAAGCCACCAAGTCCAGTGCCCTGTGCTGAGGCAGGACCAAGTATACCTAGACCATTCCTCACAGGTGTCTGTCCAACCTGTTCTTAAAAACCTCCTATAACTGGGATTCCACAGCCTCCCCTGGAAGTCTATTTTAGTACTTTACTACCCTTGTAGATAGAAAGTTTTCCCTAATATCTAACCTAAATCTCCCTTGCTGCAGATTAAGCCATTCCTCCTCCTCCTACCTGCAGTGGACATGGAGAACAACTGATCACTGTCTTCTTTATAACAGCCCTTAATGTATTTTGAAGACTTATCAGATTCCACATACCCCCATCCCATCTTCTTTTTTCAAGACTAAACATGCCTAGTTTTATTTAACCTTTCCTCGTAGTACAGGTTTTAGAAACCTTTTATCATGTTTTGCAGCACTTTTCTGGACTCTCTTCAATTTGTTTCAGAGTAGCAGCCCTGTTAGTCTGTATCCGCAAAAAGAAAAGGAGTACTTGTGGCACCTTAGAGACTAACCAATTTATTTGAGCATAAGTTTTCGTGAGCTACATCTCATTTCATAAGGTGCCACAAGTACTCCTTTTCTTTCTTCAATTTGTGCACATCTTTCTTAAAGTACGGTGCTCAGAATTGGACATAGTACTCCAGCTGAGGTCTTACCAGTGCCGAATAAAGTGACGGGATAATACCTCCCATATCTTACAAACGACACTCCTGTTGATACACTCCAGAATGATATTAGCCTTTTTTGTAACTGCATATTGTGGACTCATGTTCAATTAGAGAGCCACTATATACTCCAGATCCTTTTCAGTCGCACTACCACCTACCCAGTTATTGCCCACTTTGTAGATATGCATTTGATTTTTCCTTCCAAAGGGCAAAGTACTATACTTATCTTTATTGAATTTCATCTTGTTGATTTCAGACTAATTCTCCAGTTTGTTTTGAATTTTAATCCTGTCCTCCAAACTCCAACCCCTCCCAGTTTGATGTCATTGTCAGATTTTATAAGCATACTTTCCACTCTACTGTCGCATCATTAATTAAAATATTGAACAGTACTGGACCCAGGACTGGCCTCTGTGGGACCCCATTAGATACGGCTACCCAGTTTCACAGTCAACCATTAATAATTACTCCTCTGATTACTGCCTTTCAATCAGTTGTCCACCCTGCCTTATAGTAATTTCCTGTAGACCATATTTCCATGCCTTGCTAGGGAATGGTACATTATCTTTCCTATAGAAGATTCAGGATGATGGGCTGGAGCTATGCTGTCAACATTTGCTAAAGAGAAGTCCTTGATCTACCTGTGGTGTGCGGAATGGCAGTGCACACTGCTGTTCATAGTGATGCAGCTTGAAGAGCATGAGGGGCAGTATTCCCCCTGTGTTATTTTATATTTATATTGCAACAACAACGAGGCTCCAGTTAGGATTGGGCCCATTGTGCTAGGTGTTGTACAAACACATAGGAAGACATGATTTCCGTCCTAGAGATGCCATGAATCTGCAATCTGAATAGCCTCTTTTCTTTGGCAATAACTAGATTTCTCACACTGTAGAGCCCCTTCTGTATTGTTTTTTCAAACCGTATTAGCTTCCCTATGTATAAGATAAATGTTGAGCTACTAATGAGAGCAGACAACACTTCACTGTGAATTAAAGTTGGGGGATTTTTTCCCCCCTTCTTGCAGATAGGGTCTTATATAGTCTCTTCCATATGTAAAGCTGTGGGTTGTTGGGTGGTTTTTTGTCAAAGCACATTTTTCAAAAATGAAATCTCTCATACACTTTATTGCTTGTATCATCATGGCTGCCTGGGAAATCAAGGGAACGCTCACCCACACACTCGCCCAACACACACAACCATATGCAGTGACTATTCCTACTTCTTTTGCTAGAAGAGTCCAAAAATTGCGTTTTCTCCCGTATATGAATTATAGGTTATTTGGTTTGAAGGTGGAGCTATAAGAAGTCAAGAGGGTCCTTCAGAAATCCTGCTGTTCATACTTCTTCCAGTTCCACCATCCCATGATGTAGGCACATCCACGGTTAGTCTGATATTCATTACTCAAGAGCAAGTTATAATTTTTATAACAGGGCTATTTTTGAGTAATAGGATAGTAAAGGCAACTCCATCACCACCATCACCCTGGCATGTACAATTTGTTATGAAAACCGTTCTAGTACTTTAAGACTCTGATTCTGGAAGGAAGCAGGAGCCAGGATTTAAAGGCCAAAGAGATACACACTGCTGCTGTTGGAAGATCAGTGGGAATGAGGTTGGCATAGTCAATAAAACAAGCCTTTCACATTTTAAATGTGTGTGTTTCATCCATTGTGCAGGATAAATGTATGTGTACAACTATATATATAAAGTACACCAGGCATTTTAAAGATAAAGACCTCAAGCCTGCAATATAATCTGCACAGGCAGAGCCAAGCCAGCATCCCACTAAAACCAGCCACAGGGACTCCCTTCCCAGCATCACTGTACCTGACTAGCAGCCAACTGTGCAGCTTAGAGGGAGCAACCTGTGCTGGTCATTCCTGTGCTTCTTTTTATCAGCCCAGGCCAACACCTATTAATGCTAATGGGAATCTTTCCATTGACTTTAGCAGGACTCTACGTAGGATAATCCACACAGATCGGGCTGCAGGATCAGGTCCTAAGTGGGCACTGAATTAACGTTATGTCTAGTTGCAATGTTACAGTCCTGTTGCAAAATGGGGAAGAAAAATTCTGTTCTGATTTCATTTCAGCATTTAATTAAATGGCTTTGTAGCCAAAATTAAACTTGAGTTTTCCACTAAAATCATAGAACCACAGGACTGGAAGGGACCTCAAGAGGTCATCTAGTCTAGTCCCCTGCACTCATGGCAGGACTAAGTATTATCTAGACCATCCCTGACAAGTGTTTGTCTAACCTACTCTTAAAAATCTCTGATTATGGAGATTCCACAGCCTCCCTAGGCAATTTATTCCAGAGCTTAACCACCTTGACAATTAGGAAGTTTTTCCTAATGTCCAGCCTAAACGTCCCTTGCTGCAATTTAAGCCCATTGCTTCTTGTCCTATCCACAGAGGTTAAGAAGAATAATTTTGCTCCCTCCTCCTTGTAACAACCGTTTAAGTACTTAAAGCTGTTATCATGTCCCCTTCCCTTCTCCAGACTAAACAAACCCAATTTTTTCAATCTTCCCTCACAGGTCATGTTTTCTAGACTTTTAATCATATTTGTTGCTCTTCTCTGGACTTTCTCCAATTTGTCCACATTTGAAATGTGGTGCCCAGAACTGGACATAATACTCCAGTGGAGGCTGAATTAGTGCGGAGAAGAACGGAATTAAAATTAAGCTGTTGGGTTTGGTTTGCTATTTGGGATGGGATTGGTTTAGTTTGCTATTTGGGATGGGTTTGATTTGGGGTTGGGTTTTTGCTTTACCAATAATGGTAAAAACCTGTACCTCCTGTAATGGGGTTCTCGGGTGCAACCTGGACTGTGGGACCACTGAGCTCCCTAAACCCACCAGCATGGGTTGTCTCTCACGCTGTGATGCTGATGTCCAGCGACAAGCCTCTGACAGGCACTGCACTTACATAGACATCCAGAGTCAGGGACACAACCAACAGAGTTACATGAATGGTCTCCCTGCCATTCATGAGCCATTAATAGGGAGGCTCCAGCAAATTTCCCCTAGCTCCCTAGTCTTGTCCCCCAGAACAGTACCATCTTGCACTGGTCAGAAGCTTGGACAGTGTAAGCTCGTTACCTAGTTCACCACTTCTTCATAGGAAAGTGGACAGCCTTTGTAACCTGAGCAGTTTTCCTAAGCACTTTAGACAAATCTCTCTGATAAGGATAAAACATTAAAATAAGTTTATTAACTACAGAAAGATAGATTTTTTAGTGATTATAAGTGGTAGGCTAAAGATCAGAGATAGTTACCTTAAGAAATAAAAATAGAAACATGCTTTCTAAATCTAAATCTAAATGTCGACACAGTCTTGTCGCTAAAAGTCAGCATGTGTAAACGCTCTCTGTCGGTATTTTGTCAGCACTTTTGCCAACAAAATCCTTCCAGCCCCATGAGCGGCATTAGCTTTGTTGGCAGGAGAGTGCTGTCTGGCTATTGATGGCTACTTCTTTGTTGTAACTGAAAGGCTGGTTATGGGTGTTCCGAACCTCACAACGTATATCAATGACACGTACAGCAATACTTCATAACTGCACATACACTGGTAGCACATACAATCCAATAGGATATCAGTGTTCAACAGATCAAGACTTTAAAGGTATATTTTATACAAAACATATCATAATTATAAGACAGTGGTGAATATGGGGACTCCAGGGTGTAGAGAGTGTCACAGTTCCCAACTGAGTTCTATTATGGTAAAAACAGTGTAAGTAATAAGGGAGTCAGGCCCACTGACTTCTGTCTCTTACTTTCCCTGGGAGAACTCTGTTCTTATATAATCTGTCAAGTAGCGGAGGGGTAGCCATGTTAGTCTGGATCTGTAAAAGCAGCAAAGAGTCCTGTGGCACGTTATAGACTAACAGACGTATTGGAGTATAAGCTTTCGTGGGTAAATACCCATTTTGTCAGATGCATTCACCCACGAAAGCTTATGCTCCAATACATCTGTTAGTCTGTAAGGTGCCACAGGACTCTTTGCCACTTATATAATCTGTGCACTCATTTGTACCACAACCATAACTAATCTGCTTGGCTCTGCCATAGACTTCCTGCGTGAGCTTTGGCGATCCACTTTACTTCTCTGAGGGACTGATTCAAATTTACTGTCATCAATGGGTCTTTCCATTGACTTCACAGGGCTTTTGGATCAGAGCCTAAATATAGCTGAAAACAAATACATATGATTTTACAATTATAGCAACTCTCCATTCATCCTGTTTGCACAAACTATCACTTGAAACTTGTCTGTGTTTGCCCTGCCCATTCAGATGAAATAATTCTCCCTGTCACTAGCTGCTTACTGAGTGATGATGGTTTTTTTTAAAACAAATGATGCTGAAGAACATGCAGGCATGGCAGCACCTGAAACTCCAGAGGCTTCTTTGCTGCATGATCAGTCTGATGGTGTAAATGGAGAAATCTGTACAGACCATGAGACACTTATTTAAGGAGCAATTTCTGAGTGGAAGGAATCTGGAAGCACTGAGAATGATTCTTGCTGTGAACACACATGTAATTAAAATGATCTGATGCCCAACAACATGGATTCAGAATAACCTATTGTTTCTAACAATGGTGAACCTTCTGTTTTATTATGGGCTTTGGCATGTTTGTAACTGTTGGCAGATACATTTTTCTACTTCAGAAAGAAGTGATCTGAATGGAAATATGCAGGAATTATTTCAGTGGAATCACAGAATAAGGGATAATAATAATCCTGGGAAAAGAGAAAAAGTTAGTTGAGATGGGCTGGAGCTCTTCTTGTCGCTGCTATTGTTAAAGTCCAATCCTATTTCCTAAACATCAAACCAAGTCAAAAACACACACAAGGGGAAAGAAAAGACCAGAAAAGATAGCAAATGCAGCTTCTGACTTGGGTGATGACCCTCACTTGCTAACTCACTGCTGGAGAAACAAAGGCAGAGCACACAGTCCTACCAGCCACTTACTGTGTTTTAAAACCCATGGCAGGGGTGCCGGAACACAGGGGAGGAGCAGGAAGCCATGGCCCCATCTCTTTTTCCAGCTGTAAGAACGAGTGATGCAGGAGGGGGCAGAGAGAAGTGTGCGGGGAGGGAGAGGAGAGCAAGGTCTTGGGATATACCCTCTTGCCCT
The DNA here is from genome assembly GCF_015237465.2 of Chelonia mydas. NCBI lineage: Eukaryota > Metazoa > Chordata > Testudines > Cheloniidae > Chelonia > Chelonia mydas. The sequence goes on from NC_057851.1 coordinate 12,986,067, forward strand.
CGTCAGAAGCCTAACCAGTGTAAATTCATTACCCAGCCCACACACACACCCCTCAATGTGAAGAGGACACACACTAGCCTTTGTAAACTCAGCTGAGGTTTCCCAAGCCCTTCAACCAAAATACACTGTTTTAGGTAAAATATAAAACAGATTTATTAACTGATTAAAAAGTTTGATTTTAAGTGATAGGCACAAAAGGTCAGAGATAGTTATCATAGAAAATAAAAGGTAAGTGCACAGCCTAAATCTTAAACCTTATTAGACTAGGCAGAATTTGGGTCAAGCAGTTTTCTCATGCCACTAGATGTTACAGTTCTTAATACACAGGCTTCCCATTTAAGCCTGGGACCAGTGTCCTCAGTTCAAGTCTGTGCCGCTGCACTGTTGTAAGGTGCGCAGTGTAGCCACTCTTTGTCGCCAAGAGAGAGCTCTCCCTGTGACAAAATAAAACCATCCTGAATGAAGGGTGGTAGCTTCGTTGCTGGGAGAGCATCTCCTGCCGATGAAGCACTGTCCACACTGGTGCTTTATGTCATTCAAACTTTTGTCGTTCAGAGCTGTTTTTTTTTTCACACCCCTGAGCAACAAAAGCTTGAATGACGAAAGTGCAGTGTAGATATAGCCTTGCTTTTCCCAGCGTTCTTGTTGCTTCCAGCATAGGTGGGGGAGGAGAAAGGCAAAAGCATGATGCCACTGTCATCCGTCATCCATTATATGTCCTCAGTCCATGTGCCTGGAAAACACTAGCCCAGACCCAGACATGTCCTGGTGGGCTTTGCTGAGTCACAGAGTTGAGCAATTCCCTCCTCCTCCCCCCACCCACATTGTGTGATGCTTGTGCAGCCTTCTTACAGTATTATAAATCCCTTGTTTACAACTCCCCTACTGATTAATAGTCACTTAACACCACCCTGGGCAAGGATCACCCATCCTGTTATCACTGGGGGACTAGCAGTAGAGATTCTCAAACTTACAACATATTTCAGTAACAATCATACAGCAAAATTTCATAACTTCATATGCAATAACGAGATACATATTTTGATAGAACAATGGGTTTCAGCAGATCATGACTTGTCATATGATATCTTACATGGCATGCTTTGTATGAAATATATCATAATTATATGACTGGGGTGAATATGGGGGTTCCAGGGTGCTGCTTTGAGGTACAGAGTGCCAAACCTACACACCACCTTTCCCAGATAGCTGGCTTATCAATCCTCTCTCTCATGGGCCAAGGCACACTCAAAAGTTGAGGACTCCTCACAGAGTATGCCCTGATCGCAACCTTTTAAACCTATGATCACAACAGCAACAGCAGGACACAAGCAGGCAGGCAGTGGGTTAGTTAACCAGGTCCCTTAGGGTTTTTTAGATTCAAATCAATTCTTTGAAATTCGCCTGGAAATATACTGACAGTCAACGTAGACTACAGAGCACTGATGTAAAGTAGGGATTTGCATTCTGCACAAGCTACAGCTTCTGTCTGATTTCAGTGTGTAGCGGAAATGGAGTATGTCACAGCAGTCCAGCTACAAATATGTGATCCAGTAAAGTAGCCAATGTTCTAATGTAGTAGGTTTTTTACTGAAACACCCCGCATCCTCTATTAAATATAAAGTGTATATTTAGCAAGTTGTATGTATGTTCTGTTTGTATTGCTCATCTTAATCCAGGTTCACAAACTCCCTCTCAAGACAAGGAACTTCCATCCACATCAGTAGGTAAGTTTATACAGTATTTCATACAGGATATGTCTTCTGTCACTAACAGTAATGCCTTTTAATTCACACCAACAGGTGAAGGGCCCTTTGTGAATTAGGGAATAAATTGGGGTCAATGCATGAAATAAAACATGGTTCTCTTGAGTAGCTAGCCAGGCAATGTGATGCACAATTACCCTGATTCAGAGACAGTATCTAAATCATTGCTTCCTGTTTACCATTCCGGAAGTAGACCACATCCTACACACTCGTCTGTTTGAACAAATACAGAAGCTGGATTGAAATCTGGGCCAAATTGTTGTTAAGGGTTTCACTGTAAGGGAGGAGATTTCAATCTTTTTCTGGACTGTGGTTGGTTTAAGCACCAGCTATAGAGATTGTGAAGTTTGTAACCTGTACAACCTGGATTGCTCTAGATACTTTTTTTTTTTACATCAACTCCATAAGCACATTTTGTGTTCTTGTTGAAAACACCCGAAGAAAAGAAATGCAGAAAACTCTGTTAATGCAGTGTCAGTATTGCACAAAGGACTTGATCCTGGTCCCATTCAATTCAGGGATTATGCCAGACCTCAGTGAATGAAGGATCAGGCCTAAAATCATCAGGAAACAAAAAACAAATGCCCTCTGAATTCTGCATTCAGAGCAACATTTGTATGGTGTGCAGTACGTGAAGTATAGGGCCACACAATGAACGATGAGGAGAAAACAAAATACTGAATAACAGTAAGCACTGTCCAGTCTGTGCCCTGAAGAAGTCAGAAGGCTTGTAGAAAAAATAATATGAGACGATGTAATTAAACACTATCATAATGCATATGCATGAGTGAACTTAATTCTGGAATTACCTAACTTTTCAATACTTGGCATTGCAACCTTAATGCTCTTTTAACATACTGTTTTTGGGGGGTATGGAGGTTGTATGTGATGACCTAGATTTAAAAAAAAAGAAAATTGAAAATACCAGAAATTCCATCATGTGAACCACATGGTTCATCAGCAGGGTTAGAACTTTTAGATTCACAGCATAAATCTCTGCCACTTGAATGAACACACTAACTGACAGCAGTGGGTTGCCATCCTCTGTGGGCCAGCCACTAGAAGGGAGATGAGACATCAGCTGTGACACCCATTGGCAAAGCAATCTACTGCCAGCAAAGGAATGTTGAGACTCAGGAATCCAGTGTTTCAGGTTTTCAAAGTGCCATGTTTAATTCTAGTGGTTACAGACCCTTCTGCCCTTGGCCCCTCCAGATTGTCCTTGTCCCAGGATGTTTCCACCTCCTGTCTCTTCTTGGCTCAATGCCTGTCTCAATGCCCCTGACTTTGGCTCCATGTCCTACTTCCAGTCCCCATTTACTTCTTTTGGCTGTATGTCCAAATATCCACCCTTACCTTAGGTCTTGTCTACACTACACAATTTTGTTGTCCCTACCCTCTGTTTGCCAGGAACTGGGAATGGGCGACAAAGAATGGATCACTTGATGATTACCTGTTCTGTTCATTCCCTGTGGGGCACCTGGCATTGGCCAGATCAGAAGACAGGTTACTGGGCTAGATGGACTTTTGGTCTGACCCAGTATGGCTGTTCTTATGTTCTTATTTAATATGCCAAACCACTGTATCCGCCTGTAAGGTCATCAACATGAGGCACCACTTTGAATCAAAGCACAGTAACTTCAACGCATTGCGGCCTACACTCCGAGCAGCATTGCAAGACGTGACAAAATTGAAAATCTGAAGTCTTCCTATCACACTTCAAAAGTCATTCTCACAATAACAGCAGCTGTACAGAAAAAAGCAAGAGCTGCTTCTCTTTGGATAATGTGGACACTAGCTAAAAAGAAAAAGTCTTTCCTGGATGCAGAGCTTGTGAAGTAGTGCACATCCGAAATGCTGGAAAAGCTTTTTGTCAGAGATAAAAACAAAGATAACATTGTGAAGCAAGTTCCCATCTGATTCCATGGCAGTCCAAAGATTGGAGGTAATTTACGAGGATTGTCTGTCAGCACTGTCTCCAGAGGTGTGCGATTAATACTCCTTTAAAAAAAACAAACATGTTAATTGCATATATTAACTGCAATTAATTAACAGCCCTAATATAAAGCCAGAGACTTGTATTGCTAATTTCACAAGACCAAAGACTATGGTACACTGTGCATGCAGCTTCACAGGAAATACTGCAGTCCCTGTAATGTACCAAGCAGTCGACAACACAAACCACTTACCACTATCTGTCTGTCTACCATTTATTAGCCTTCTCATTTCCAGTGCAGCGAGGGAGGCAGCAGGATCAATTGAGGAATGGTGGAGTTGGCAGGACTGCTCTTCTGGGCCTATGTGGGACCTGACCAGGGAGCAGCTGAGCTGAACCATGCAGCAGGGTGGTGCAAAGCTCCCCTCCATAGAATAAGAGTAGGGATGCTGCATGATTCTCAGGTTTGGACCAGCTGTTTAAAGAGCATCCATAAAAACTATTCTGACTCTTTTGTGCAACTAATCACATCCATATTAGACAGAAACAGAAGCCCTTTATCCAAACTCGGTCCTGTTTCATGTTTGATTCTTTTAATGGAATATCTCCTCAGTGCCATAGAACATTCAGAGCGATACAGGAGGGAGCTACCTACAAGACCAGGGATGTACATGCCAAGCACTTTGCAGCTGACAGGAAAAGTTAGTTAGGTTCTGAACACTGCTGACAGATGAGGTGTGGCTTCAACGCAGAGCAGGGGCTGGTCTCTGGAAAAGGATATCACTGAAATCATTGTGTTATAAATACCGACAGATACACATAACCAAGGATTTCAACTGCTTTCAACAGAGGCTTCCTCTGAAGTCCAAAGTTTTCCACATTCATTTCTACCCCACATTCTCGGAGTTGAAGCCATTCACATTATGTGCAGTGCTGCTATTAATTTAGATGGAATATATAGGCCCAAAGATTTAAAGGTGTTAACGTGACCCTGTCACTGTCCAACATTAAACAAGATTTGGGGTTTGGGTATACAGAGATGTTGGTTTGTTATTTGCATGGCAAACACACTAAAACTCATGCCAAAGTAGCTTAGGAATGTATTATCTAAAATACAGGGTGTGGGAGAGCTAAAACAAGTTATAAAGCTGTTTAAAACAGATAACACTGTTTAAAATTGGAATTAAAAGATTGTATGAGACAAACTTAACTAACACCCATCTTCTCCCTTTTGAAGAAAGGATATCAGTTCGAGTCCGTTATTTAGTTGGACAACCCTTTTTAGTGGTAAGGAAAGGGTTCATTTCCGAGATGTGAAGGATGGTTACTTTTCCTGCTTTTGACAAACAGATAGACACAAGGGGGTGAAGAGACAGGATAGTAAGGGTAGCAGAAACATGGCTTTTGTTAATGTTCTTGAGATTCTGGGCAGCAGGTCAGCCATAGATAGATATTCTGCTATCATGGCTAACCTGCCAACCCAGTGCTCTGGGCTCTGACTCATCTCTGGGTCTGCGACATCATCTGATTGCTCTGGTCCCTCTCCTTTACCAGTCTTTCTCAGGTTGGGCAGAACTAGGTAGAGCTGATGGGCTGCCTTGTCTCATTGTGCTGGCGCTGTGCAATACCACTGGGGGCGGGGCGGGGGGGAGCAGATGTGGGGCTGCTGGCGTATTATTGTGGCTCTTTGGCAATGTACATTGGTAAATTCTGGCTCCTTCTCAGGCTCAGGCTGGCCACCCCTGCTCTAGACTAATTTCAGTTGTTGGGTTTAGCGTGAGGGTGCTGGGTGGCTTTGGTGGATTGTGACATACCAGAGGTCACAGCAGATGATCCAGTGGTCCCTCTGGCCTTAAACTCTATTTGATTTTTCAAATCGTGACATTTCTCTCTCTCCTGGCTACAGGTATAATTCTTTTTATATTATTGATTGAATCTATCACACTATTTATTTTCCTTTTCAGGCATTTATCCCATACCATGTCCACCTTCTGCTTCTTCAGCAACAGTAGGTGACCCAGAAACATCACAAGGTTTAGCTGACAAACATGATCAATTCCAGATCAGGACAGGAAAACATGTGCTGGACCTGTTTTGTGATAACTAAAGGATTACATTCTGAATGGTTCCATGGAGATGATCTGACAGTTAAAGCAAATTCAGGATTTCACTATCACTGATTCAGGATAACTGGGTCCTATGTCTGCCTCTTGTAGACCTCCTCTGGGACCCTGGGCAAGTCACAATCTTTATCTGCCAGAGTTTCCTCAGAGATTTCAAAGTATTATCATTATTAATTATTATTATTATTATAGCTGCTTTCTTCCTGAACACGGAAATCATATGAAAAACAGTTCTAAAAATATTCTCAGCAGTTGCTCAATGGCAGAGGCTCAAAGATGAAGTACTGTAATTCAGCCAGGCCAAATATGTAATTAGACACTTCAGATGGCACTAAATTCCTATCAGTCAGTTTCTGTGTCTTCCTACTTTCAGTGGAAGATACCAAATGCTGTTTATATCCAGAGGCCACTTCCTACATCTCTTCCAGTTTGCCATTTCCTTCTAATTCTTAAGAACCAAAACATTCTGGAATAATAATACCTATAAAAATCATCTTGATTTTTTTAAAAGCTGCAATCAAAAGCAGAAGATACCTATAAAACACATGAGGCAGGTAATGATATTTCCAGAGCAAGTCACTGGCGTACTGATTTCACCCCCAACTAACAGACCTAATTATTTTTTTAATTATTGTTGCATCTGCCACCATATTGAAATTTCATTTTTCAGAGAAGAAATGCACTTTCTATGAATCTGAACATTTTGATGTGATTTATATTTAAAAAAAATTGTAGGAAATGTCAAGTCTTGCTACTTTTAGAATCCAACAGCCTCAGCAACGCAGCTATGTGGCTGTTTCTGCATGCACATATCCATTTGTAGGCATAATCACAGGAACAGTGCAGGCAAATTAGGCCTACTTGATTTGTGAAAACCATACCCTAAGAGCCCCAATAACTACTTCCCAACAGTCCAAGGCTGCAACTCATTTGTATATGAATTTACAAATATTTCATCAATGCAGATAACTAACATTTGCTTATACTTTCCAGATCAATATATAAAAAATTGCTTATGGCTGAGACTACCAGCAAAACAAGCAAAAAATCCCCAAGGCATTCACATATGTGCTAGGCATAGCTCACTTAGATTCTAGCTTCTTAGAATCCTAAATCATGGAATAATTATTCTGTTGGTCAAATTCAGGTCTGCATATCTTACTTATATGGAGAACAAGAGTTGGACACATCTGGGGCAACATTATGCAAATTGATGGGATTAGTACGGTTTTACCAAAGTAGTGAAGAAAAAGGCTGCCCCCTTTCCCGGTCTTCCCTATTCCCTACTGTGTCCAGTCCCCTTCTCCAGTGTCCTGCCCCACCTGCCCATTTTCCTAGCCTTCTATCTGCTCCCTGCATCCTAGCCCCTCCCACCTCCTTGTCCCCAACTGTGCCCTGAGCCCCACCCCATCTGTCCCGTGTCCTGGTCTCTCCCAGGGGTCCTGGCCTACATGCCCACTCCACTGAGACTCCAGTCCCTCTGTATTAGAGTGGTAGCCATGTTAGTCTGTATCCACAAAAACAACGAGGAGTCCGGTGGTACCCACTAAAGCTTATGCCCAAATTAATCTGTTAGTCTTTAAGGTGCCACCAGTTCCTCTGTGATTATCGCACCCCCCACCCCCCCGTTTCCACACATGTATTGCATGGTCACGCCCTCCCCTCAGGCTGGGGACTCACCTACCCTAGTGCAGCTGCCCCTATACCTGGGTGCCCTTTGGATCGTCGGCCAGAGGGGTTTGCTCAGGTTTGGGGGGGGGGGCAGGGATAGAGTCCAGCTGGGAGGGCATATATAGCCCCGTGCCTTGAGCGCCTCAGCACCTCCTTGGAGAGATTCCTAATGCAGGGGTGGGCAAGGCTGCTAGCTCCTTGGGGTGGGGACCCCAATGGGTTCATGGAGACCCCTACTGCTATAGTTGCTGCTCGGTCACCCCAAAAGGGGAAACTTATGCGGGGGGGAGCCACAGGGGGTCCCCTTTGAAATGTGGTGCTGTTTTAAAGGAGTCACTTAGGTTCCATGAATCGTTTTACCAGACCCCGCATGGCGCGGGGGGGCTTACCCACCCACCCAGGCAGGGCTGTAGTCGGGTTTCGTGCCCCTATTTTTAACTTTTTCTCCTCCTGGGGGGGATGCCTCGCCCTCCAGACTCCCAAGCGTAGGGGGCTCTGCCCCTTGCATCCTCGCTGTGGGCTTTGCCCGCGGCCCGGCCCCTACGTTGAGCAGGGCGCGCACCCAGCAGCGCGAGCAGCCGCCACCCCCTCTACCAGAACGCCCGGGCTGGTCTCTGCCAGCAGGGTCCCGCCCCGCGCCTGCGCACAGGCTACCCAGCCTGGGCCCTCCCCCGCGCCTGCGCCAGGGCCAACAAAGCTCTCCCTGACAAGGGACGGGCGGAGGCGTCGCTCCTAGAACGCGCCTGCGCGCGGGAAGCTCAGCGCACGCGTAGCGGCGCGTTTCCAAGGCGGTAGTTGAGGCCGCGGGCCGGCGGAGCCATGTCGGTGGGGCTGCTGAGTCCGGAGCCGGCAGGGAGCGGCGGTAGGTGCCTGGTGGCCGGGAGCCGCCGGTTTGCGGGCCGGATTTGGAAGCGGGAGGAGGCCGGCTGGCTCCAGCTGAGGCGGGGGCCGGGCCGGGGGCGGCGGAGAGCCCTGGGCGGGCGAGGTGCTGGCTGGGGCTCCCCGGCCTGGCTGAGCTGCGGGGCGGCCGGACCCCCGCTGGGACGAGAGGACAAAGGCGGGGGCCCCTGGGCCGCCCCGGGCCTGGCGGGAAGCACGCTCAGAACGAGGCTCCCCGCCGGAGCGTTGGCGGGGAGCTGGAGCCGGCGGGGGCCTGCGAGCTCCGCTTGCCCGGCCGGGTGGGGCAGCGTGGCCCTGCCGCCGGCCGTTCTGCCCAAGCGGTAGCGGTGGTGCCGTTTGAGTCACCGGCGCCTGAGCGCCTCGGCGAAGCGAGCGCCGCTGTCCGCTGCGATACCCCAAACCCTTACGCTTGGAATCGGGAAATGAGGTTTGTAACCTGGAACAAAATCCAGAGTAGCGGTTGTGTTAAACGGATTGATTGTCACCTGAATTCCTACGTAACAAACCTGGGATGTTCTGTCCCAAACAACACGGGAGCGATGCCAGAGGACCCCCAAAGCCCTGCAGGGGCGACAGCGTGACCACTCCAGATGAAGCTGAATGACGTGACAGACTTGGTTCTGCAAGCTAAGGGAGCCACTGAAATTTTCGTAGTACTAATTACAGTAACTCCTCGCTTAATGGTGTAGTTATGTTCCTGAAAAATGGGACTTTAAGTGAAATGATGTTAAGCAAATCTAATTTCCCCATAAGAATTAATGTAAAGGGGGGGGGGTGTTAGGTTCCAGGGAAATTTTTTTCACCAGACAAAAGACTATATGTCGTATACATTTTAAAGAAACCATTTAATACTGGTACACAGCGATGATGAGTGTGACTCTTGGTTGAGGTGAAGTCAGAGGGTGGGATATTTCCCAGGGAATGCCTTACTGCTAAATGATGAACTAGCACTCGGCTGAGCCCCCAAGGGTGAACACAGTTGTTAATGTAGCCTCACACTCTACAAGGCAGCAGGAATGGAGGCAGGGGAGACAGCATGGCAGAGAAAGACAGAGCTATGCTGTGTGTGTGAGAGAGAGACTTGCATTGCCCCTTTAAGTACGCTGACCCCACTCTAAGTACATTGCCTTTTTAAGTAGATCAACAAGTTGAGGCAGCTGCTGCTGGCAAGCTCCCTCTGTCCTGTGCCCTGTCGTGTCCCGCTCCTGCTCTATGGAGATGGGGTAACTGGGGTGCAGGAGGACACCCTGACATTAGCCCCCCTCTTTCCCCCACTCCACCCACCTACAGCAAGCAGGATTCCTGGAAGCAGCTCCAAGGCAGAGGGCAGGAGCAGCACATGGCAGTGGGGGGAGGGACAGCTGAACTACCTGGAAATTGATAGCCTGTTGTGCAGTTGTGACACAGAGAACTTAGGGGAACGGGGAGCTGATGCGGGGCTGCTGGTCCACCCTGGTTCCAAGTCCCCACCAGCTAGCTCCAATGGGCGGCTCTTCCTGCAAGCAGTGGACAAAGCAGGTGGCTGCCAAAAGACGTTATAAAGGAGCATTGCATAACTTTAAACGAGCATGTTTTCTAACTGATCAGTAACGAAACAACGTTAACTGGGACGACTTTAAGTGAGGAGTTACTGTACTGTGTCCAGATATGTTTGCAGTAAGCAGTCCTAACACAGAACAAAGATCAATAACAAATTCATTGTTAAGTACAAAGTAACGTACATGGGAAAACATCCCAACTATACATAGAAAATGATGGGGTCTAAGTTAGCTGTTCTGACCTCAAGAAAGAGGTTGTTGAGTCATTGTGGATAGTTCTCTGAAAACATCTACTCAATGTGCAGCAGCAGTCAAAAAAAAGCTAAAAATGTTTGAAACCATTAGGAAAGGGATAAATAAGACCAAAGATGATATAATACCACTATATAAATCCATAGTATGCCCACACCTTGACTACTGCATGCAGTTCTGGTCGCCCCATCTCAAAAAAGATGTATTAGAATTTGAAAAGGTACAGAAAAGGGTAACAAAAATGATTAGGGATATGGAACAGCTTCCATAGGAAGAGAGATTAAAAAGACTGGGAATGTTCATGGAAAAGACTAAGCGGTGTATGATAGAGGTCTATAAAATCTTGAATGGTATAGAGAAAGTGAATAGGGAAGTATAATTTACCCCTTCACATAACATAAGAACCAGGAATCTTCTGATGAAATTAAGGGGCTGTGGGTTTAAAACAAACACAAGTAAGTACTTCACAATATGCCTGGGAATGTTGTAAAGGCCAAAAGTATAACAGGGCTAAAAAAAGAATTAGATAATTTCACGGAGGATAGGTCCATCATCGGCTATTAGGGACAGTAGATGGGGAAGGTTCTGAGTTACTAGAGAGAATTCTTTCCCAGGTGTCTGGGTGGTGGGTCTTGCCCATATGCTCAGTCTAACTGATTGCTATATTTGGGGTTGGGAAAGAATTTTCCCTCAGGCGAGATTAGCAGAGACCCCGGTGGGTTTTTTTGCCTTCCTCTGCAGCATGGGTCACTTGTAGGTTTAAACTAGTGTAAATAGTGGATTTTCTGTAACTTGAAGTCTTTAAACCATGATTTGAGGACTTCAGTAACCAGCCAGAGGTTAGGTGTCTATTACAGAAGTGGGTTGGTGAGGTTCTGTGGCCTGGAATGTGCAGGAGGTCAGACTAGATGATCATGATGGCCCTTCTGACCTTAAAGTCTATGAGATGATGAAGAATGTAACCCCATGCTCTGGGTGTCCCTTAGCCTATGACTGCCAGATGCTGGGACTGGGCGACAGGAGATGGCTCACTAGATTAATTGCCCTTATCTGTTCATTCCCCCTGAAGCATTGGTCACTGTCGGAAGATAGGATACTGGGCTAGATGGACCATTGGTTGGATCCAGTATGGCTGTTCTTACGTTGTGACAGTGCTGTAGCTGAGCATGGTGCTCTGCAGACAAATAGGAACACATAATTCCTGTTCCCTGAAGAGTTAAGAATTTAAGTTAGATGACCCTTGATTCCTCTTCTCACCTTCCTGTCCCCGCCACTCCTCCCCAAAAGGAAATTAAAAAAACTGTGTGAGGAAAGACAGAAGTGTGTAGGTGGGATTTTTTTTAGATTTTCTATTTTTATAAGAACATAGGACACAGAGCTCTTCATGTAGATGCTTGTAAATTACACTTTTTAATTTAGAAGAGAAGAGAAATTTTTCTTTTGTTTTTATATTTATTAAAGCTTATGTTTAATAATTTATTTTTCATATTCTCTCCAAACATTTCTTTAGCAGAGCCAAGACCAGTGAGAGCCTTGATGGCTTGAGGCAGTGTGGCCTACTGAATAGGGCAGTGGACTGGAAGTCAGGAGACTTGGATTCTATTCCTGCCTATGTCACTGCCCTCTTGCGTGACTTTGAGCAAATCGCTTTCCCTCTCTGTGCCTGTTTCCCTTCCTACCCTTTGTCTACGTTGTACATTTAGATTGTAAACTAATTTTGGGGCAGACGTTCGTAGTGTGTGAGTGCGAGTATATGAGTACAGTGCCTAGCATGATGAGATCCTGATCTCAGTTGTGGCCTCTACGCTCTATTGTAATACGAATAATAGTAATTGTTCTTATGCCTGCTGATGGGGATTGCATTGTGGAGTGGAGCTGGGAGACGTAGCTGTAACACTGCACACTATGTAGATTACCGGTGTGGACTGCATTGACACAGCTACAGGCTGGGCTGAGATGTGCTCAGAGATTTGTGTGTTCTGCTGGTGGTTGCAATGCCTGTAAAGCATAGGTATGGAAACAAGGTGTCTTAGAAATGTTGTGGGCAGTAGATCTTGGAACTGCCAAATAACAGTGCAATTTTTGGTTATGTAGATGGGCCTCTATCTTACTCTACATTGAAGAGAATTAGTTGCCTTGTTTTGTGGGGTTTTTTTTTTTGTTTTTTTTTTTTAAAGCACTAATATGGTTTTTGTCTGTTTTCAGAGTCTGATGTCTTTGAAATTGACCTTCCCATCACGATCTTTGTGCTGAGTGATGATGATTTTCTAGGAAGTGAAGATGAAGAGGAGGCAATTTTGAGTGGCGATGATATTTTGAAGAGTGAAGAAGAAGGGGTGGCCACTTCGAATGATGATGATCTCCCAAAAAAAGGCAAAGAGGAAAAGCAGGTGCCTTCAAGTGGTGGTGGTGATCTAAGGAGTCAGGTGCAGCCCCACTTGAATGAAGATTATGTTCTAAAATGTCCAGAGGAAGAGCAGGTTACTCTGAGTGTGTTTGAGAAATCAAATTCAGCCCAAATTTCTTTAAGTGATCAATACGCTCTGGGCAGTCGCAAACCCAGCCAAAATGATGTGTCATGCCTGGCAGCTCCCAGAATGGACCCTGGAGAGGTAAATGGATGTGTCGAAAGCAAGGATGACATCGATTGCCAAAAGGTTGCTGTTCCTCTCTCATGTGGTGACAATAAGGATAGAGATGGTCTGACTATTGAGACAAATAGGCAGCTGATTCCAGGAGCAATTTTTAAAGATGGAAAGGAACATGAGACTTCTGCAATCAGTTCCTCTGACAGCAATCAAGAGTGCCAGCCAGCACTCCATTGTAAAGAAGCAGAGAGATGTGTTGAGACTGAAGGTGAGAGAGAGAGAAAAGGACAAGGACGTAGTCATGAGCTAATGTTAAAAAAACAGAAGTATGGTATTGAGAGAGATTTGGGGAAGAAGTGAGAAAAGAGAGAGGTACAAAACACAGGAGTGGGAAAGGGGGAAGAGAAAGGAAGTACACTGAAGACAACTCAGGATAAAGTTACACCATATTGTATTATAGGAAAGAAATTAATAATGGTGGAATTTGATATACCCAGTGACTTTTTTTTCTGCTACTTGACCACCCCAGTAGAGGCGTGCGCACACAGTACATTTATGAAATAGAAAGATGATTGCCAGTGTTATAATGGTACACAGCTCTTCTGTTCCTTTAATTTGGAGTGGAGGGGCACCATGGTGGCACAGGCATTTTTCCACCCTGGCTAGTAAACTGAGTCGTCAGACTAGTAGGCATTAGGTACATTTTCAAGACCTAGCCACAGAAGTGTTCATTATATGATGGTATGGAGAAACGTGGTACATGATTTACTGGTGTGAATGAAAATGAACTTGGTCTCATTCTCATGCCCAGCACAAAATTTCTGCACAGACTTTGTCCAACCAGCAGTTTGTGTTCACAAGTAGGCCAGGACTAAAATAAGAGGTGTATTGCAGGTTGGGAGTTCTGTCCATATTGTTGGGGAAAGCTTGCCCTGCACCTCCCATACATTATTTATACCTCTAGTCAGTGGTCTCAGTCCCTAATTTAGCACTTAACTTTGCTCACCAATAAGGATGAGGTAAGGGCTATGAAGATATGGCTGTTGGTGAATACTCTTGGAGAACCAATAGTTATGTTGTGGTGGTCCACGTCTACTACAGCTGAGTGAAATTATATAAGGAAATAATTTTACCTTTTTTAGCATCAGTGAGTGACATTCCCTACTCTGAATACAAATTCTGCTGGCAGTCAGTAATTCTCCAGTTTTATCACTGGGGCTCTTTTGTTTTCTCTGTTTAGCGTATCATAACTTGGGTGGGAGTTACTGAGATCATGCCAGGCTGTAGAAGATTACTAGATGACATGTCACATGTATTTTCTTACATTTTTAGGTACTGTCCCTTTAGAGAAGGCAAAGAATAAAACTGATGACAGAACAAGAAAGAGAAATGGCTCTACAGATGAAACTCTGAATTGTGGAATAGATAGCAACTTTGAAGATCTGAATGCTGTAGAAGAAATAGAGCAAGTCCAAAGTATTTTTTTTACTTGTATTAATGGTGACTTTTCTACAGCAGGAGAGTTGCTAGAAGATGTAGGGGACTTGGCAATGAATGCTTGTGATAATCCCGGATTAAATATTTCTGAAGAGCTTATTCATCAGTCTGTAATTCATTCTCCCAGGGAGATGGATAAGCGAGAAGATTGTGATTTTTCTCATGTGATTATAAAACACCCAAATGTAAAGCATCAGGAAGAGACATTCCTACTAGGTAATGAGCATAACAGTGAAGCTGTTTCTATGGGATTTTGTTCTACCTACAAGAATGAGAAGACACTGAATCTGAAATGCAGGTTTTGTAGCTGTGTGTGTACAAGTAAAAATATTCTAAAGAAACATGTTTGTTCAGCACATCAAGATAAAAAAATTCACAAATGCTGCTTTTGCCAAAGAAGCTTTTTCTTTTCTGTCAACGTTAAACGCCATCTTAAATTTCATAAGAAAATGACCAGGTTGAAAAAGACAAGAAAAGGTAGAAGTATGAACACTGAAAAAGCCAGGAAGGAGAACCCAGCAAAAACACAATCTGCGAATAAAAAAAAGGAAAGTAAGTATGAGAAATTTTTCATCAGAATTGAAAGGGACTGTAAAACTGTAGATGCTCCAGTTATTTTTTCTTGTAAAATTTGTCTCTTTGCTTCACCAGATCCTAAACTTTTTGTTTATCATATGAAGGGACATAAAGGCAGACAGCCTTATCAGTGTCCCCAGTGTGACTATTCTTGTGTTAGCTTGTCCTATATGCTAAATCACATGTACTGGCATGCTGGCTATAGACTGTACAAATGCAGGTTCTGTACATTTTTTTCACTGTATTTTGCAAGCATGGTGAAACACAGTTACATTCACACAGGGGCTAAGCCATATTCCTGTGAATTCTGCCAGTCGTCATTCACAAGCACAAGTGGCTTAAAGAGACACACAAATATACATGTTGCCAAAGAATTGTGCCGAGGGCAGCAACACTTTGGCTTGCCTGTCGAGGGGAAGAGAACTAAAAGTCCTCCAAAGAGCTATACATGTGATCAGTGTAACTTAGTATTTTACAGTAAAGGACTACTCTGCTTTCATGAGAAATTTCATAGCCAAGTTAAAGGCTGTGATGAGATGTTTGCAAATGAGAGTAATGAATACAATAAAAGCAAAGCATGTACAGATGACGATTACCAAAAGGACTGGGTTTCTTCTGGTTCTGACAATAAATGGGATGATCACCTGCTTAATGGGACACATGAAATGCTGGCTTCAGGAGCAGAACTTGAACAGGATAATGAATTTGAGAGGGATATGAATATATGCTCTGGCAAAAAAATGTGCCAAAGCAGCCAGGGAACCAACAATTTGCCTGTTGTGAGAACTGGATCAGAAACTCTTTTCAGTATTTACAAGAGCGAGCAATGTGATTTAGTGTTTTGCAAAGAGAAGCATCTGTTTTTTCAGAAGATCGCTCATTCACAAGTTCAAGAATGTAATGAGATTGTTACAAAGGCTCCCAAGGCTGAGGAAAATGTTAAGTGTATTGATGTACAGACTCCTGTTGGGACTTCTCACAAACTGTTCAAGTGTCAACAATGTGATTATGCCACTTACATTTTTAGCAACCTTAAGCTGCATTTTAGAATACACACTGGTGAAAAACCATTTGAGTGTAAAGAGTGCAACAAGATGTTTCGCACCTCCAGCCATTTGCGGAGACATAGTCTTATGCACATAAAGAAAGGTCATGAAAGTGGCCATTGCCATTATTTGGGCAGCACTTCAGACAATCTTAAACTGCACTGTGAAATACGTAAGGGCACCTGCCCTAAAAGGGAAGATCTTAGTTCCTCAAAAGACTTAAAGTGTGTCCGTTCCATATGCAGCTCAGAAAACCTTCAGAAACAGATGGATGTTCATGAGGGCAAAGAAAATGAACATGTTCTACCATCACAAAGTTTTCCACAACTTTACAAGTGTGAACAGTGTAATTACATCACTTACGTTTTAAGCAACCTCAAGCTACACACAAGGATTCATACAGGTGAAAAACCCTATGGCTGTGACACTTGTCAGAAGAAGTTTCGTACTTCAGGTCATCTAAATCGACACAAGCTTGTGCATTTAAAGACGGAACGCCTTAAGTGTAGGAACTGTGACTATTCAACAGACAAATGGCAGTCCCTTAAGTGGCATTTGGCTTCACACTCGGATGAAAAAAACCTGGTTGGTAGCAAAGTCAAAGCGCAATCACTGCTACCTGTCAAAATATACAAGTGTGAAGAGTGTGGCTATGCTACTGCCCATAGTGGAAACTTTAAGCAGCATTTGAGAATTCATACAGGTGAAAAGCCATACAAATGTGATCAGTGTGCTCTTGCTTTCCGCACTTCTAGCCACCTGAAGCGCCACTTACTAACTCATTTAAAGTTACGCTGCAACAAGTGAGTTTTCCACCATAGATAAATGTGCTCTAGAGAAACATGTAAAAACACACAAGGATAAAAAAATGTACACTGCACTTTTGGCATTTGTAACACTTTCCACCATATATCTCTTAGAGAAACATAAGAAACATCATTTAAAAACTGGAAAATAAAACTGGGATTTGTTAAAATTCCTGAGTTACAAGCTTGGATCTAGGAAGTTTTGCAGTAGTTTGAACTTATACCATGGCAGAAGAGCACAATTTCTTCCTCTTTTCCCTGTACCCCACCTATATGAAATGCCTTCACCTGGCACTAGGTAAAATTGACATGGTAATGATTATGGACAAGACTCTTGGGTATTCCCACAGTGTATAGAGTGGAAGTCTGGGGATGGTGTGGAATGCTGACATAAAACACTGCCCTACTGCTATGAGCATTACTTCCACTACTGCGTTAAAGAAGCCTCAGAGCTGTTTCTAAATAAAAGTCACAAGGGGCTGTTTTAAACTAGCTCAGATTGGAATGTTCAGACAAACTTCTGCTAGTGCTCATCCATTCAGTAAGCTCATGTCCTACCACTGTCCTGTCAGCAAGGAGAGGGTTTGATGTCAGCGCTCCTACATTGGCTGTACTCCACTGCTGGGTCACCCTTACACTAAGATCTTCCCTGTCCCACTTACTTGAGTTTTACAACCAAAATATGCTATGTCTTTCTGAAAAGAATTTAAATCAAATTCTTCTCTGTTACAAATCAGTAATCTGTAGATCAAAAATCTAGTTAAAAATTAGCCCTCCTGCAACTACTGATATTGCCATGCCTACCTAATACTGCAAGAGGACTGAATCAAGAGGATGACTTATAAAACCACTAGTTACGGTAATTGATTATAGAAACGTAGTGGGCATGTTTCTGTGTGTGTGTATATACACAAACATCCTAGAAGACAGGTTACTAATAAGGATTCAGCATTGATGAGTGCTGCTGCATCAGTAGCTTTTGAGGCTTAACTCTTGATTTGGATTCTTGAGTAGAAATGTTCTTAAAGTTTTGTATTGCTGTCCTTCAAAGGCCTAATCCTGTAAAATACTGTACCCCCTCAAAGCACTTTGCAAGATAAGTTCCAAACTGTTTGCAAGAAATGAAGTAGGAAGCAGAAGATACAAATAATGGATACCTCCAACCTACCATTTGATGCCTGCTTTCCAAGTGTTCTGTTGCATATCAGAAAATCTCCTTCATTAAGAGGATTTGATGGAAAAGCTGTGGATCTATTAAGATCCCTACAGTTTAAACTGTCTCCTTTAAAGGAGACTTTACTAGAGCTGCTTGTTTGCTTATGTTCTTTGTTGTTACAGGTCATTCTCAATGAAGTGTTTATTCCAAATGTCTGTCTGATTGTGACAAACTTTTTTATTTATTTTAGATGAAGGAAATGACTCCGTTGATTTAAATACATTTGGCAAAATGCTGGTATATTTTTCAGAAATATTCAAGTTTATACTTTTCAGTGCTGCTTGTATCTTTTGAAGATTCCTCTGTTAGCCCTCTACAAAGGACAAATAAGAGAAATATGTAGTATGTATATTTCAGCAATTTGTATTAAACAGTTTAATGTTTGTAAAATGTTTTCATAGTTTTGATGCATTTTCCTAACATTAGTCTCAAATCCTAAAATTTCCCTTATGTCAAAGGTGGATAAAATTCAGTGTTTGCTGTTAAAATATTTAATTTTGCCCTTGTAGGGAGATAACATTACTATGGTTCCTTCAAATATAAGGAACACAATGGTAATGTTAAAGATGTTAATAGAAACATTAATTTACCAATTTTTCCAACTTAACACTTTGATATACTGCCTCAAAGGAATTTCATTAAATCATGTTATACTGTCTCTTTAAAATTGCATGTGCAAGGTCCATTCAAGCAAAGAGCTAGGTCAACAAAGTATCTAGCTACAACTTAGTAGAAATACAGCAAGTGGGAGACCCAAGAATGGAATTGGGCTCTTTCTTTCATGCTGTAAGAGTAGGTGTTACTTGAGCATCTGCAATGTATGATAAGATTTCCCCAGCACTACTTGCACCAGGGGATTTGTAATGGCAGAACTTTGTGCCTAGCATCTGTTACAATTACTGCAAAAGATTAAGAGACTGGGAAATTAAAAGAAAAACTTTGTAAAGTAAGGGATTCTTGGTATCCCTTTCTTTAATCTCTTTGAAGCCACAAGACAGGAAAGTTGCACTGCAGAACAAGTAGAGCTAGAGAACAAGAGAGCATGAAGTATGGGTACCTACAGTGAGATCTGGTACATCTACCAAATGTACCTTGTGGTCTTCCTTATTAATATGGAGGTGTAGTATAGAAACTATAGGTTTCCAGCACTAGCTGTTTTCTTGATCTGAGGAGAGGGTGGTGGTCTCTCAGCTGCATCTCCATATTACCAAAGAGTGTGGCTGCAGTGTGCTCCATTTTACGGAATTAGGAGCAGCCCTTAGGCTCCCATCAAACTACTCCTATAGCCTCTGAATAGGGCACAGTTTGGCCTGAAAGATATTTTAGTTTTTTGTTTTTTTTTTCCTTCAAAAAGTGCCTAGTTTTCTGTTGAGTTTTTCTTATTACCAATGCTTAATGCTGTAGCATTTTGGCTCCTACCAGGCTGTGAAAACCTCTATTAAGATGGCCTATCTCCTGTCTTTTCTGATATTTCAATATAGCAGAGAAGTGTGTTATGCTGTAGAGTCTACGTCTGAAACATAAAAAGCTTTCTTAATTTTATTTATAATTGAAACCACAAATTCTGAAGAAAGCAGCAAAAATCACTTTAAAATGGCAAGTTATGTACTATACCAGTGGGGGCCCCTAGTGCTCTATAGGTGTAACTGCACGTGCTCTACTGCTTTTGATCTTACCTAGCTAAACCTTGTTGAAACAGCAGAAGAGTGAATAGCCTCGCCAATGGGAAAAATGTGGTAATGACAGATTTTTACACTTTAGTCCTGTTTTTGTATGCAGTGCACCACAATTCTTATTGCCTTGCATTGTGCCTTTTCCAGAGAATAGAGTATTATAAAATTCATCTTTGTGAAAAGTAAATGGGTGTAGGTGAATTACATCATTTCATGTAATAAGTTATACCACTTCATTTATCTATGAATGGAGGCATTTGGCTTAAAAAAATAATTAAAAAAATTACGAGGTGAAGGCTGTCCTATGTTGTTTCTTGGTATTAGAGCTCAGTGTTCAAGAGGAATATTAATATACGTTGTTTGGTGTGTAAGTAAGTAGTGTGTGTTTGTAGTAAGAGCAAGGAAAAGATTGTGAATCTATATAAAAATGATGGTCCTTTTTGGAACAAAGTACCCTTGAAGGTCTCTGTGGAACAAATGAAATACATTCCTTTACATTTTCTTACATATAAAAGGCCTTCACCGTACATGAATGTCGATGTATGTGAAGAAAATGTTCCTCTTCTGACTCATTTGTTTCTTACCACTAAAGATGGTCTTTTGTTAACAACCATTAATCACCCGAACTTAAATGTATGGTCTCTTTAGTAACTGATTCTAAAACAGGCTGTATTCAACTTGAGTAATATTTAGAGGACCAAATTTTTGTCTCAGTCAAGCAAATAATCCCGTTGATATCACTAGACCACATACACCCCGCCTCCAGCGCCCCCTCGCCGCATTACAGGAGGCTGTCTCACCTCCAGGGTCACACCCAGCCCCGCTCCCTCCTCCCCCAGTCTCGCTCGTACTGGATAGGGTCTCCTTCCCCGCCCCCCCGGGTGCCGCAGGTTGCTTCCAGCCGGCGGAGTTCTGTGCCCGCAGCACCGCCGGGCGCCAGATGGCGCTATGGCAATGCTTCCCAGCCATGCCGGCTGCCCCTGAGCAGCCCTGCACACCAGCCCGGCTCGTCTCTTCCCCTCCCTCCACCTTCAGAGCTGCGCACGCGCAGCTTCTACAATTTGACTGGTGGGAGCCTCGTCCCCTCTCAATGCGCATGCGTACAGCTCCGACTCACGGACTAACTGTGCGTCGGCTCGGAGTTTTGACACATTCGCCGCGTCCTTGTCCGAACTGCGCCTGCGCAGAATCTCAACCGCCCGTAGCGCGGAGAGACTAGTGGTGTCTCTCGTGCGCCGCCGTCGTCTCTTTTCTTCCGCAGCCCGCTCGCCTTCGCTGCCAAGATGCCGCGGATTATGATCAAAGGGGGCGTGTGGCGAAACACCGAGGTAGGGGCCGCTTCCACTCTTGGGGCCCAGCCGCAGGGTCGCCCGCTGAGCCTCCGCTCGGCAGCGACAAGGGGTAGCGGAGCGCATGCGCTGAAACGGGGGGCCCCCGCTGGAGGGGGTCTTGCGCATGCGCAGATGGTGCCTCCAGCATGGTCTCCGAGTTACTTTTATGTGCCTCGGGTTCTCGAGACCCCGCCGTCCTTGTTGTCCTCCCCATCCCCCCCCGCCTGCTTAATACTTGAGGGTCCCCAGTGTGCAGCGCGGGGAGGGCCCAGATCCGCTTGGGCCCTGTGTGCTGGGAGCTGTCCCCTCTGCAGTCTGGGGTACCGAGTGTGTAGCGTGAGCAGAGAGCACAGACCCTCCTGGGCCCTGTGTGCTGGGAGCTGTCCCCTCTGCAGTCTGGGGTTCCTAGTGTAGCGTGAGCAGAGAGCACAGACCCTCCTGGGCCCTGTGTGCTGGGAGCTGTCCCCTCTGCAGTCTGGGGTTCCTAGTGTAGCGTGAGCAGAGAGCCCAGATCTGCTTGGGCCCTGTGTGCTGGGAGCTGTCCCCTCTGCAGTCTGGGGTTCCTAGTGTAGCGTGAGCAGAGAGCCCAGATCTGCTTGGGCTCTGTGTGCTGGGAGCTGTCCCCTCTGCAGTCTGGGGTTCCTAGTGTAGCGTGAGCAGAGAGCCCAGATCCGCTTGGGCCCTGTGTGCTGGGAGCTGTCCCCTCTGCAGTCTGGGGTTCCTAGTGTAGCGTGAGCAGAGAGCCCAGACCCGCCTGGGCCCTGTGTGCTGGGAGCTGTCCCCTCTGCAGTCTGGGGTTCCTAGTGTAGCGTGAGCAGAGAGCCCAGATCTGCTTGGGCTCTGTGTGCTGGGAGCTGTCCCCTCTGCAGTCTGGGGTTCCTAGTGTAGCGTGAGCAGAGAGCCCAGATCTGCTTGGGCTCTGTGTGCTGGGAGCTGTCCCCTCTGCAGTCTGGGGTTCCTAGTGTAGCGTGAGCAGAGAGCCCAGATCTGCTTGGGCTCTGTGTGCTGGGAGCTGTCCCCTCTGCAGTCTGGGGTTCCTAGTGTAGCGTGAGCAGAGAGCACAGACCCGCCTGGGCCCTGTGTGCTGGGAGCTGTCCCCTCTGCAGTCTGGGGTTCCTAGTGTAGCGTGAGCAGAGAGCCCAGATCCGCTTGGGCCCTGTGTGCTGGGAGCTGTCCCCTCTGCAGTCTGGGGTTCCTAGTGTAGCGTGAGCAGAGAGCCCAGATCCGCTTGGGCCCTGTGTGCTGGGAGCTGTCCCCTCTGCAGTCTGGGGTTCCTAGTGTAGCGTGAGCAGAGAGCCCAGATCCGCTTGGGCTCTGTGTGCTGGGAGCTGTCCCCTCTGCGGTCTGGGGTTCCTAGTGCAGCGTGAGCAGAGAGCCCAGATCCGCTTGGGCCCTGTGTGCTGGGAGCTGTCCCCTCTGCAGTCTGGGGTTCCTAGTGTAGCGTGAGCAGAGAGCACAGACCCGCCTGGGCCCTGTGTGCTGGGAGCTGTCTCCTCTGCAGTCTGGGGTACCGAGTGTGTAGCATGAGCAGAGAGCACAGACCCGCCTGGGCCCTGTGTACTGGGAGCTGGCTCTGCTGCAGGCTGGGGTTCACCGTGTACAGCACTGCTAGGGGTCTCAGATCCACATGAGCATCTGTGTGCTGGCAGTGGTCCCCAGTGTGCAGAAATGGGCAGGGGCCCCTTGTGCACTGGGAACCGGTTCCTCTGCAGGCTTGGGTCGCCAGTGTGCAGTATGAGTAGGGGACTCATGTCCACATGTGCCCTGTGTGCTGGGAGCTGTTCTCTCTGCTGGGGTTCAGAGTGTTCCGCATGCCCAGGGGGTCAGAGCCACATGGGTCACTGTGTGCTGGAAAGTGTTTCTTTTTGTAGAATGCTTTATCTCTCCCTATGAGGAAGGGTGAAGAAAAGTATAGGCTGCTCTTCTATGGTAAGAAGCATTTCTGACAAATTAATTATGTGGTCCTTCAATTAGCTAAAGTTGGGTCATATCCTGACATAACAAGCACAAACGTTTCCCTCCATCTAGCAAGGCCTGTATTCTCCTACCTTCTCAGACCTTCAGAGATATTCTCTCCCCTTTGTCCTTATCCTCTCAAAGGATGATGACCTCAAGAATGCATCTCCTCTGAGGGCTCTACAGAGGCTAGAGTCTTACCAGGATGACACCGAAGCAAGTGCTTGTATTTGATGTTGTACTGTGGTGATTGTTTCACAATAAACATATGTGTGGCTACATGATGGTTATGCAAAAAATGATCAGTGATTATTTGTACATCTTATCTATGTTATTGCTGTGGTGCTAACTTGTAGCAAATGGACTCTTGCAGCAAGAGATGGAAGTATGATAAATAAAGAGCGAAGATTTTTTCATTTAAAAAATATATATCTATTCCCCGGTAGTATCCCAAACCAAAACTCAGCAGCCTATGACTAAAGCCACAATGCACTGTGAAGACTTGTGTACTCTACGAAAAACAACTTTGTGCAGTTAAACTGGTGTGGAACATAGTTTAACTGCAAATGTCTATTGTTGGCAATGGATACTCTTCTTGTATAGACTAGGCTATAATAAGCATTTGTGGAGCACTTGGTAGATCACTTATTTGATCACTCTATGTGCTTTTCTCTACACTGCCACTTAAGTCAGTGTAACTTAGGTTGCTCAGGGGTGTGAAAACAACACCCCGTGAGCGACATAAGTTACATCGACTTAGTGCAGTGTGGACATTGCTTTATGTCGGAGGGAGACGCTCTCCCGCCAATATAGCTTCCGCCTCTCATGGAGGTGGAGTAATTATCCTGACGGAAGAGCGCTCTCCTGTCACCATAATGCATCTTCACCAGATGCACTACAGCGGTGCAGTTGCATCGGTGCAGCTGTGCCAATGTAGTGCAGTAGTATAGACTTTCCCTTAGAAAAAGATGCCATCTGATCCCAGGAAAACTTCAAAGGGTAACTGAGCTTTTCAGCTTTTGTTCACATCTCTGGTCACAGTACCAGTGCATGCACTTTATGGTTTCCATGCTAGAATAGTTTGCAACAGGTCCATAACTTTCTTCCCATAATCTCCTAAATTTGGGGGTTCTAACTTTATTCTAATAAAAGTGAAATTTAAGGCTTCTGTTGAAGAGGGGAAGTTTGGGTTTGGGGGCATGTAGTTCTTTCTCTTTCATGGGATTGATGCTTCTATAACTTTGTCTTCTGAGACAAAACTGTTCTATCTCAACACAGGTTTGCATTCCAGTGTCTTGAAGTTATCTTCACTATGTCACTTGCCATCAGGAAGTCATGGTGCACACCTTGTCTTGTGACGTAGTATCAGCCCTGATGTAGTGTAGTGATGTAGTGTCAGCCCTAATGGACACTTTATTGTGAGGTAACCCTGTGAAAAATGGAGCTGATGTTTACTGAATTCTTGTGGTGAAGATTTCATGACACTTGGAGATCATATCCTCTTTCCTCTGTTTGAAGTCTTCTCAGGATCTGCAGCTGTTTCAGTTGAAACACCTGCAAATGGGATATTTCATAAATAGATTTCATATGCCATTGGTTGTTTGGTACAAAAACTTTTAGCACTCCTAAGTAATGTATTTGCCATTAAACTGTAAAATTAAGTGTGCCTACAGTTGCCTTGTCACAAAACAAGTGTTCCTCACAACACTTTGTTCATACTACACATCACGTGCGCTACATCATGTATATCATAATGATCGCTATCCCCAAACAAAGTTGAGAATAGGAAATGGCTGTTAATCTGCCATGTATTGTATTAAATGAGTATACAAAAACAGAAACTTGCTTAGGTTTAGGATGCAAATATCAAAAAATAAACAATTCTAGCTGTGACCAGATCTGCAACCAAGTGCTTGTCTTGTTATTGACTTTTTCTTTTAGGACTTTCAAAGCTTGCTGTTCTTTAGCCAGTTGGCTCAATTTCCATCGCAGACTTGAAACTTCCAATTAAAGGGACATCATCAACTTGAAATCTACTCAATTTAAAAAAAGTTGAAAGTGGTTTTAGGTGCCATATATGCCCCAATTTTCATGCTTTTACAATGTCCTATTGTTAAAAATATTTTCTCACCACTCTTGTTGTGTGAAGGATTCACACAACCCTGGAAACTTACTGTACAGGAGAAACGATGAAACTGGCCATTCACCAAGTGCTGTCAAATACCCAAAGTAAATGGTGGTAATTTTCTCTTGATAACCTCTTTCAGCTATAGTAATTTTAAATGTCAGCTGTAACATTAATGACATTGGTGAAACAGCCCTAAATCTTCACTCACCTTTGATGAGAGCAAAATTTTGGGGAAAAGAGGGTTACTTTGCCCTTCCCACCTGGCCACCACCCTTATCAAACCCTCTCCTCCATCTCTCCTCACAGAGCTCAAAGCAAGCATTCATCTCTGATAAAGTTTTCTAATGACCCATTGTAATAAGAATTCTTTTTGTTTTAAGGATGAAATTCTTAAAGCAGCTGTGATGAAATATGGCAAAAACCAGTGGTCTCGTATTGCTTCCTTGTTGCACAGAAAATCAGCAAAACAATGCAAAGCCAGATGGTAAGTAGAGAACACAGTAAGTGGGAAAGCGAGATCCATAGTTAGTGTGAATTTAAAGGTTATTATAGAGTTTTTCAGTGGTTCAGGTCCAGGGGAGAGAGAGATGATTCTTATTTGATGTCATCTTCTGCAGATATCAAACTTGTATTTCTTGAAAGTAACATGAGCAAAAATAGAAAGCCATTCACTTTATGGATGACATCAGTGACATCACATAAACTGAAGATACAGGATCATTATGAAAATTCAGTTCATAATAATCACTTTGTAGTCTGACTTACATATTTTAACGAGATATTTGTCAGAAAGAAACTGCACAAAGAAAATTCACTTGAAATAAGCTCTTTGTATTAATATAAAGAGGCTTTCAGACCATTCAGTTTAGCCTCCCCTTTTTTTATTTTCCAGTACTAGATTTGAATGTGTACCAAAAAACCCCAAACCCTTAAAATTAGCACACATGTACTAACAAATCCATATGAGATTTAGACCCCAATCCTGCAGACACTGAAGCGCACATGCTAAACTTAGTGGAACATAATCTAACGGAACTACATGCATACTTAAAATTAAGTGTGTGTTTAAGTATTTGCAGTATCGGGACCTTAATTGTTCTTCACCATTTCTTGTAACCATTTGAAAATGGTATGTAAAACCACATTACTAATAAAGACTAGTTTTGTGAATCCTGTCTTGTGGCAAAAAAAAAGTGAGGATGAGGAGAGATGGGAAGATCTGTATGACAAATGAGAACAAAACATAAAGCTTTATATGTATAAAAGTGCTACCTATAATACATATTTTTAAATACCATAGATTAGATATATCCAGGATGAGATTCAAAATCCTATCATAATGGTGTGTGGAAGCAATATGACTTGCTCACAACTGAATTGTCATAAACTGTCTCAGAAATGCCCTCCTTTAATTTTACGACCGTGTAACAGGTACGAGTGGCTGGACCCAAGTATCAAAAAAACAGAATGGTCACGGGAAGAAGAGGAGAAACTATTACACTTGGCCAAGCTAATGCCAACCCAGTGGAGGACCATTGCTCCAATCATTGGAAGAACAGCTGCGCAGTGCTTGGAACACTATGAATTTCTGTTGTAAGTAACTCTATTTTGCTAAACATAAATAGCATGAAAATGTTTGTAGTTTGTTACATAGACATCAGGAGGTTGCTGGCTGTGTGGACATATTCTCTTCTCCTTCCCTGCTGCTGCAGCTGGAAGGGCTTCCAGTTGGCTTGGGCCTTCTCTAGGCTGCTTGGTTGAGCTACCTAGCTTGATGGGAAAGGCTCCTGGTCCCTGGTGGCCTGGAGGGAGGCAGAGAGAGAAATGACAGGCCCATTTCCTGGCAGGAGTTGCTAGCAGGCCCGTCTTGCAGCAGTTCTCTATTATCAGTATCTTTCCATGTACAGCTGTTACCCACAACAGATGAGTTCACTCCTGTCACCCTCATTACTGCTGACTTGTCCACTTTGCACGTTTCATTGCCTCTCTTTCGGTTGTTTTTATTAATTTGTGATGCTTTTGTTCTGGTAGCTTAAATATTAGTGTTCAATGATTCATAATTCTTCTCTGCAGTTAGTAAATGTCTGTAATATTTACTGTGAGCTACCAGCTTACATTTCTTGGGCTTTTTTGGGGGGTTGGGATTTCAGGAGATAGTTACTCATTTTCCCCAGATTCATAAAATGGGTCATATCACCTGAACGTGCTGGTACATCTTTGCAGGGATAAAGCTGCTCAGAGAGACAATGAGGAAGAAACTGCAGATGATCCTCGAAAACTGAAACCAGGAGAAATTGATCCAAATCCAGAAACCAAACCAGCCCGGCCAGATCCTATTGATATGGATGAAGGTAAATTAAGAATATGTTACACGTATGCGTATTTTTTAACAATTCAGTCTCTTGCAGTTTCTTTGGCCTTTGTTTGATTCATCCTGTCTCTTCTGTTCTCTCTGTTTTTTCAGGCTCCTATCTCTGTTCCTCATACAGTCTTTATCTTGTATTCTGCCTCAGGCCCTCTGTTTCACTCTCGTCTTTCAGGTTTCCTCTTTCTTTTCTTCAGTTTCATGGAGTCTTAGAGTATCAGGGTTGGAAGGGACCTCAGGAGATCATCTAGTCCAACCCCCTGATCAAAGCAGGACCAATCCCCAATTTTTGCCCCAGATCCCTAAATGGCCCCCTCAAGGATTGAACTCACAACCCTGGGTTTAGCAGGCCAATGCTCAAACCACTGAGCTATCCCTCCCCCCAGTTTCATATGGTCCCCTTCCTCCTTTGGATCTGCTCCCCTCCTTCTCTTCTGTCTCTTTATCACCTGTTTCCTGGGATGGTTGTTTTTTTATTTCACTGCCTGGCTTTCTACTATTTACTGCCCTTCCACTGGTAATGCTCCTCTCTGTGTCTTCACACCAGATAATGTCTTCTAGATGAATCATTACTGAAATGTACCAGTAAAAATTCTTCTGTGTGTTACACCAGTGATATTTGAGACTAACTTTTAGGAGGGGTAGGAGTCCATGAAGGTGCCCCGGGTGAAGATTGAATAACGACTGTTCTTGAATAGTAATAGTTTTTCAAGTGTCATGTTCCTGTCATCATAATAATAGGTCAGTCATCATTATTGTGTAGGCCTAAATATAAATGAAATTGTTTTCTATTATTGTGCTCAATCTCCCTTTTACTAGGAATATTCTGATTTCAGTTTAAACAGCCTCGTACATCAGTGAAATATTGCCAGCAATATGAATGTTCTTGTGATCCGTTTGGTTCATCTGGTTGGTGGCTTGATCTCTTGTGTTCATCTGGTTGTTTGTGCTCATTGTAAAGAGAGAATGTAGAGGGCATGGGGAATCCATGCTGGCACACCGATCCTGGCAGCTTTCTAAAGGTTTTCTTCTGATCTTAATATTAACCCCCAGCTCCCCAATATAATGTGAAAAATTGGTAACCTTCTTTCCCTATACTTTTTGCAGATGAACTTGAAATGCTATCTGAAGCTAGAGCACGTCTGGCTAATACTCAGGGAAAGAAGGCCAAGAGAAAAGCAAGAGAGAAGCAGCTGGAAGAAGCTAGGTAGACACACCCCATCCCTTCTGTTGTCTCTTAAGTTTTTAGTTTCTCCCTTTGTCCTTTCACATGGAATCCCTTTCCTGAACTGATCTATGAAGCCACTGCTCTCTCCTCTTTCAGCTTCTCTTCAAGACCCACCTCTACTGAGATGCCAAAAAGAAATGAGCAAGTTGATGATGCTTGAAAGAAAGATGCGATTAGTTGCCACTTTGCTTTATCTAGTTAGAATGATTTTAAAAAATAATAATTTGCAAATGTGTATATAACAGCAGGATACGGTGTACCCTTCTCCCCTATCCTTCATATGCTGCTCATCTTCTTGGGCCCCGCTCCTGTAAAGACTTGCGTGTGCTTATACTGATGGAATAGAATTACTCAAATTGACTTCACTGGGACTACATGCAATGTACAAATTAAAGCACTTACTTAAGTCTTTGCAGGATCAGGGGTTTAGATTGTAATCTTTTCAGGGCATCAGGGGCTGTGTCATCGTATCTTTGGATGTGTTTGCACAGCACCTAGCACAATGAGTCTGCAGCCTGACTGGGGCATCTGGGTGCTCCTGGAATATAAACATTTAATAATGTCAGTGCTATTATGGTCCATCACATTTTATAAATAATATCTCATCCCTAAGTAATATCTGATGTTAGCAGGTGACTGTGGTAGAGGAGGCATTAACTTTGAATTAAGTAGCATTTTCTGTGTTTCCTCAGACGTCTTGCTGCTCTCCAGAAGAGGAGGGAACTTAGAGCTGCGGGGATAGAGATCCAGAAGAAAAGGAAAAAGAAGAGAGGAGTGGATTACAATGCAGAAATCCCATTTGAAAAGAAGCCTGCTCCTGGCTTTTATGATACATTGGAGGAAAACTACCAGGCACTGGATGCCGACTTCAGGAAGCTACGTCAGCAAGACCTGGATGGAGAATTAAGATCGTAAGTTTGTTTTAAATTTTGTGAGTAATTTTTAGTGCTTGTGTAACAGAGGCCTGGTATGGACAAGTGTGTTCCTCACTGGGCATATGCCAGTGCACCTTGATTCTGACTTGCAGGCCACTTCTCTTCAGTTCTAGGTCTCTTATGATTACTTGTCTTGGTGAATTTTGTGTCAGTTTAATAATGTGGAAAAATGTTGACTGGACACAAGAATGAGGCTCCCAAACTCTTTTTTTGCTCTTTTGAAGCTAAGAATTTCAAGGCTTTAAGGAATTTAAACCATTGCATTACCAACTCTGTCATATTTTTCCATCAGTAAGATAATTGCATTTTAGTTTTCATCAGAGAAATGACTGATTTTTCTTCCTACAAAACATGGCTTTATTAAATTGCTTGTAAGAGCAGCTCTGACATGTGGTGGCAATACTTTATTTGTTTGTTTTATTGCCATTTTGCCACATGTGATTATATTATTATTAGAATCGGCTCAAGTCCTTTTTTATTTAACAAAATTGTCTCTGAAAATGTTTGCTGGAGAAGCGACAAACGTTGTCAAATGGAACAGCAGAGCTAGCCAGCATGCTGTTGTTTGTACTTCCACAATTCACTTCCAGTTAATTCTGCCAACTGTTCCCTGTTGAGTGAGCAGATCCAACAATCCATCCAACTTGATTTACTAGCTCTAATCTAATTAATTTTTCTTTTAATATTTCCTAGTTTAGGCAATCCATTGTATACAGCATAAATAGCAGACAGCTGTGAATTACAGAGCTGCAATTCCAACAAGAGCGTCATGTGATTGTGAACCATGAGAAGGAAACTCAAGTGGCTTCACCAGAAACTCTTGTTGGAATTATAGCCCTTAATTCCAGTGTTGTTGTTTAAAAAAGTGTGTGTAATATATAGATTCAAACCTGGCTCCATGCCCTACTAACTCTTCCTCCAACTTTCCTTGCAAGAGTTCATGTGCTGCTTCTTTTACTATTCCTTCAAGGGCAGAGCCTTGTTTCCTAAGCTCCCATCGCTCCCTGGCTTCCTCCTACCACTTGTTGGAGGAAGGACAGCTCCTGCTTGCTTACACTTGGGGCTTCTTAGCATTTTTCAGTGCTCCTCCCTCTTCCTGCAGTCACTGGCATGCTGGCGAGCACCAATGGATGTCTACTAACTGCAGCCGAAGTAGCAAGCTGTTTCCTAAATCCCATTATTTACAGATGTGACATTCCTTTTCTTATTGCATGGTTTTCAATCCATGTATTATCAATTGACTTCTGATCCACAAGGCTGCTACCTCTTCCTGAAATATGTTTTGTTAAAGCATATCCCACCTTCACCAGCTAGAGCAAAGGATTTTCTGTCTCTCTCTGAATTGCCAGTTTTGCTTTGCTGATCAGTTCTGAGCGTTTTAAATGACTTTCTTGTCCATTGTGACAGGGAGAAGGAAGGAAGAGAGCGCAAAAAAGACAAACAGCATATGAAACGGAAGAAAGAATCTGACTTGCCTTCAGCTATTCTTCAGACCAGTGGAGTGTCAGAGTTTACTAAAAAAAGAAGCAAACTAGTGCTTCCAGCACCTCAGGTAAATTGTCGATCAGATGCAAACTGTTACCATCTGTCTGATGTTTGGTGGCCTGTGTGAAATGAGTCGAATGGTAACAGTTCTGTACCTAGCATACCACAGTTCTTGCAGAGACCAAGGTTCAAACGGGCATAGATGTGCTTTTCCTAGGTTAGAGCTGACATACGTTGGCAGCACTGCACTGCCATTGCACGTACCGTACCTTTCGACCTCTCAGTCTCACACCTTTTTATCGTCATACATGGCAGACAGGTTGTGTATTTTTTAAAATGCATTGAATAAGCAACTAGCCAGTGTGTTAAGTAGGAATAGAGTATCTGTTTGAGCTGGGTGAGAGGAGAGTATTCTTAAAATGTTACCTTTTTCCTTTGGTATGTAATTCTTGATACCTGCAAGTATGAACTTTATTCTCCCAAATGTAACTCGTTGTTTGATACTGGTTTCCTTTGAAAGATTTCAGATACAGAACTCGAGGAAGTAGTGAAAGTAGGCCAGGCGAGCGAGATTGCACGTCAAACAGCTGAAGAATCTGGAATTACTAACTCTGCTTCCAGCACCCTTTTGTCTGAATACAATGTCACCAACAACAGCATTGCCCTTAGAACGCCCAAAACTCCAGCGGCACAGGACAGGATCCTGCAGGTAAAGTATAAATGTATAGAGCAAGCTCTATGTTATACTAGAGCGAGGGTACTCAGACTTTGTCATAGCAAGCCTCCCTAAGCGAAGGAAAAAAAGTTATGCCACTCCATAGTTTAGTAAGACAACACAAATAGGTGAAAATCTTATAGCTTATAAGAATACAAGTAATAAAGTAGAAGGGTTTTGATTAATATAGTTATAATAAGGGTCTCAGTATCAAAAGGAGTAATTTGATTTCCTAGAGCACCTTTTGTGTTATCTCACAGTTCTGCTCAAAAAGAGTATAAATCATAGCAGCTAAAATAAAACTTGCAAACATTTTAGGGAATTGTAACACCCATTGACACTGCGACACCCCCTACCACGACCTGAGGGGCCCTGGAATGAAGAGAGCAGGGCTAATAGGTGCTAGGGTCGCAGGCAGAGAGAATGGGTACCTCTTTTAGTGCGAGCAGGGGCAGTGTAGGCCATGGGTAAGGGGCCTTGCTGCCTGGGGCAGATGTTGGCACTCCTAGGTCCACCAGTACCATGAGCACTGTGGAGATATGCTGCTGCAAGAAGTCAAGGGTGCTGAGCCAGTAGCTGGGACTGAGGCCGGGGCCAAGGTGGTGCTGCTGTCAGCTGGGACCAACGGGTTACTCTCCAGCTGCATCAGCGCTATGTGGGAGGCAGTATGTCACCCAAGGCAGGAACCCTGTGTGGCCCCCGCTTCTCCCAGGAACTGACCTGACCAGCCATCCATTCCTGCATCATCTCCCCCGAAGTGATTAGGTACTTCAACGTGGGGTGGACGTGACCGTCTGCCTCAAACCTGACATATAAGGCACTTTTGGAGGCAAGATACTAGAATAGAGGGATTATCATTGTGTTGTAGTTACAGTTCTTGTGTGACTCTGTTTAGTCCACTGTGTTAACCTTTAGGGTTGTCTGATTTCTTTAAGACAAAAGGACAAAATCTTTGTGAGAAGAAAATGTTCTTGACTCATTTCAGGCATATACCAAGATTTTCAAAAGTGACTAAGGCCTGGTCTACCCTACGAAGTTAAGTCGACCTAACTACATTGCATTGGACTGTGAAAAATCTCACCCCCTGTGCAACATAATTAGGCTGAACTTAGCCTGGTGTAGACACTTCTAGGTCAATGGGAGAATTCTTCCTTCAACATAACTACTGCCTCTTGGAGAAGTGAATTTATTACATCTAGACATGGCCTTATGGTCTTGATAATTTTTGGATGAACTTGGACACCTTAAAAGACCCTGATTTTTCAGAGCGCGGGAGAAGAGCACTTTCTGAAAATCAGGGCCTTTAAAGTGTCTTTAATTACATGTTAGAGATCACTGATCACTTTTGAAAATCTTAGCGGTGGTATCTACCCAGATTGAAGGAAACTGAAATATTAAGCAACTCCCTCATTGTAGCAACTAAGGAAGATTAAAATACTCAGCTCTGTTGTAAGACATGTAAGTAGCCAGTGTGTTCTTCTTAAAATTAGGAAATTTTTAGCAACTTCAACAAAATACTTTGACATTTAAATGACTATTCAGCATTCATACCTATTTTTTAACACTAGGTCTATTAAACTTGCACAACAGAGGTTGATTTTGGAAATCCTGGTAACGTGCTCTGTATATTGTCTGTCACACAGGAAGCCCAGAACTTGATGGCTTTGACGAATGTAGACACCCCCCTGAAAGGTGGTCTTAATACCCCCCTCCATGAGAGTGACTTCTCTGGAGTGACACCCCAGAGACAAGTTGTTCAGACTCCGAATACAGTGCTTTCTACACCCTTCAGGTAAAGCAAACTATTCAGAGATGGTGGGATGAGTGGAAGTTCTTAACATATTTTAAATAACAGGATTTGATTATTGGCCTACAGCAAATGGTAGTTTGATTTTTTAGCCCTTATTATACCACTTTCTTTTTCTTCTTATCATCTTTGTCAAGTTGAGCCTCACATCTTTTAGTACAGTGTCTAGCACAATGTGGTACTGGTCCATGACTAGGGCTCCTGGCTGCTATGGCAATACAAATTAACTGGTATATTTAAAATGGACAGTGGCATTCTATGTAATATCTGATCCTAACGTTTCCAGAGTATCGCATGTGAGTGTCAGCTGTTGAGAGACACTTGATTAAAACTTCTGTGAACCTTTGAAAAGCCGAGGTGAATATTTTATAGGCCATGTTTATGTGTGTGTGTATGTATGTAATATAATTCTTGTACAGCCAATCCAAACATTGTGGAATTGTTAGTTTGACTCTTACAGTAGGTCCCAAATAAACATATATCCCACAAATGCCATATTCCGTAGAACTGGAAAATTCCATAGACTCAGTATATTTTGTGGCTGAAGTTTTTCAACTCAAGTTTTAATTTTACTTCTGTTCATCTTACTTGAGGAAGCAGAGGCAAATGAAGTAAATAGGTATTCTTGTGGCAACTTTTCAAAAATAACCTCAGTCTGTTCCCTAAAATTTTTTTATCCAGAAGCCACAACTGGATCCACTCAAGCAGGTCTTTATTTTATGCAGAGTTCTGTTGAAGTCAGCGCAGCTTAACACAAGTGCAAAGGTCAGCCTGTGCTGATCCAGTTGCCGGCGTGTGTGTGTGTGTGTGTAATCTAATTTTGCATTCAAGTTTTTCATTCACTGAAGATCAGATCTGCACATGCAAATAGGGTTGTTTTCTAGCCACCTAACTTTCATGCATTGTGGGTGTTCACATCCAAAATCTTGGATGGAAAATGTGTGCTTGTTATGTTAGAAACAGTATTCTACGTCTCGTTTGTTTAAAAGAAGCAATATAACAAAGCAGAACCTTCATGTTAACAGTTTTAAGATGGGTTAGATGTTCTTATTATTTATTCTCTCAACAGAGCAAGTTTAAACATCTAAGAGCCCTTTTAACTGAAATGTTTCCTGTACTTCAGTGTTACTCTGTGGTAATCTGTGAAATTTGTAACATTTTGTTGTGACTAACCCATGCAGAATACATGGGGGCTTTAGTTGTAACAATACTTCTGAAAAATCTAAGTTAAAAAATATGTTTCTTTAATAAATTCAAGCCTGTAATAATTTTTTTGGCACCCATGGAAAGCTGTGTTTTTCATCTATGCAACCAGAACAAAGCTTTCTCTGGGCTAAATAAAATCAATAGGCTAAGTTAAATGGGCTTTGCCATTCTGACATGTGAAGTGTTTTAAGAAATCCCTATCCTTTCAAGCCAAAGAGAACTGGAGTATCTTTCTAAATACATTTATGCAAGGCTATAGCATTTTTAACGTTGCATCTTAAATACGGTGCTTTGGATCAGTAATAGATTTTCTCTGTGTGTGCATGCGCGTTCTCCATTATTGTTTGTTCTATGAAAGAAACCGCTTTTATTAAGCTATCATCACAGATTGCGCGTCTTACAAAAAGTTCTGAAAATTGGCTCAATTTAGCTGTATCTTACTATGCAAAAAAGCATTCAAACTCTTTCAGAGCTGATGCCCTTTGATTAAAAGTTCAAATGTGCCTTTACTTAACTCTATAGGACTCCATCTCATGGAGCAGAAGGTTTGACCCCTCGTGGTGGAATAACTCCTAAACCAGTGGTTGGAGCAACTCCAGGTAGGACTCCCCTGCGAGATAAATTGAACATCAATCCAGAAGAGGGAATGGCAGATTACAATGATCCGTCTTATGCAAAACAACTGGTAAGTAGTACGTGTGAGGAAGAGAAGAATGTTCTATTAACTTCCTGGAATTTGAAATTCATGTTGATCTCCTGTACAGAACTTGTATTACCAGTTACATCTAAATATTCATGACCTAATAAAATTACATCTCTGCATTTTCATCACATCAAGAATACACTTTAAAAGCAAAAATCTCACCACACATGAAAAAGAAAAACAGCTTTAAGTATGCCCAGTCAAAGAGCTCCAACGCTCCACCACATAAAGACATTTGGATATAACTAGACCTCAGTCCCACTTGTGTCTTTGAAGTGGAACAGGAAATACTTAGTCCCAAGAAAAAATTCGTTTATCCTGTAATCCCATTCCACCCTCAAATCCCTCATATTTTGGCCGCCAATTCTAGATAAAGGACTTTCTCATCAGTGTGCCCCGTTGACAAAATTGAAGTAGAGTGGTTTTAAGGTTTACCCATTAAGAGCTGTAGCCCTTGAGATGCCCAGTAATGTAGCAATCTGGTCCAGATTCTTTCATCACCTTTGTCAACAGATGTTTCCATTCCTGGCTATTCTGCCAGATGAATCTTGCCAAATAGATGTGGTGTAAGAGGGCACAGAATTATATAGGAATTGCCTTGGGAGCTCCTTTTATGTGGCAAATTCTGCAGCCTGTACTGTGGTTTTGGATATCTCCCACTAGAGGCACCGGTGTTTCTCTTTGGGCTAACAAAGGATTTCCAGTCCAAAGTGCTTGGCATGTTCTTTTGAAGGAAATAGCTCTTTTAGTCCAGAATCTGAAGTTTTCTCTTCGCTTAAAGGACTAAGTCTATTTGGAGGTCTTTGGAAGTGTTTCAGTGCCATCTCGTCCTTTTCAAGGGTAAGCTTGGCTCTTGACTTCGGAAGTTCAACAAGAGACTTCAGCTTCCGAACAGTTTCCAGAGATGCTTGTGCTTTTGCCATTACCCTACTGGCATAATTGCCATATCTCTAAGCCACTGCATTGCAATTCTAGAGCAGCGATATCTGAAGAGAAATGTTCCCGTTAGACAACTCTCCACAGATAGCCCTATATCCAGGCTGTGCAACAACTCTCTATGTGGGTAACTTCGTAAAGTGCATGTCATCTTGAACTTCTAGTGTCATGTTGAAACTGACAGTGAGAAAAGAGGAGCCACTCCTGTGCTATACTCCTACACTAAATAGCTGTTTCTCTGGATCCCTTTCCTTGCACCTTTCGCAAGCTGTTTTCAGGGAAGCTGCACATCTTCCTTCCACAGGCCTCAGGAGACTGTATTCGCAGAGCATGAATTCTGGAGTCATTGTCTTTTGTATAATGTGGATTAATAACCTTCATCTTTCATTTGTTAAACTTGCTTTTAAGTTTTTACTTACATTTTCTGTTAAGTTGACTGCATAGCTAGCTAAAATCACCAGATGAAATCTGTGTACTTTTTCTCTGTATTTATTAGTACCCTAGGAAAATGAAAATCTACCAAATAATATAAATGTCTGTGCATTCAGAATGATTAAAACTTGATTTACTTTCAACAGGAAAGAGAGTCTCGTGAGCATCTGCGTCTAGGGCTTATGGGTCTTCCTGCCCCAAAGAATGACTTTGAGATTGTTTTACCGGAAAATGCAGAGAAGGAACTTGAGGAACATGAAACAGATGATACCTATATAGAAGATGCTGCTGATGTGGATGCTCGCAAACAGGTGGGAGTACATTGTGAAATCCGTAAAAGTTCTCTACTCTGTATGTTATTTCCTGTAGCTCAAGATACATACTTAATTAAAGCAATGGGTTATATGAGGAAAATTAGAAAAAAGTACATGTTACCTGCGTTAGGGTAACATTAGAATATTTAAAGGAACACACTCAAGTTAAAAATCACACTTCTGTTGAGAATTTTTTTAATTTAGTAGTATCATAAGTCACACCTAATCTTAACACAAGGAAAGAGATAATAAATATAAATTTTTCCTGAAATATTTTTTTTCCTAGTCACAGTTTTAGGTCCCGATTCTGTAAAGACTTAAATGTGCTTAACTTTACGCACATTAATTAAATTAAAAACTGTCTATTCAGGTTTTCTTTCAGAATCTAATATGGTAACCACAGAATATCACATGTGAAATATAGTAAGGATGTGCGCCTTTATTGGGCACCTTGTTTTTTGCTTTTTCTAAGCTCTTTGGAGTATTAATTTTAGGAACATAATTAGAAATTTACTTTCAGTGTGTACCTTTAAAACAATATTTTAATAATTTTCTTTGCCCTTCACTATATGTTGGCAACTGAACAAAAGATGGAAACGAAGCCTGAATCTTTATTCATGTGTGACGAACGTTTTCCATGTTTGTTAATGCTAGGCTGTCCCACTGAAATCAAGTGTATACAATTCATATTCCATTCCATAAGGTCCTATAGCCTATTAATATTACATGCTATGTACTCCTCCTTTATGTAGAAATGATCACAAGGAAATGAGGATTGCTATTCAAAATATAGTTGGGTGCAAAATTCCCACTTGCCTACTGCTTTATAACTTCAAAGAGCTACACAAGTAACAGTCAGGAGTCTGGTGGCACCTTAAAGACTAACAGATTTATTTGGGCATAAGCTTTTGTGGGTAAAACACCACTTCCTCAGATGCATGGCGTGAAAATTACAGATGCAGGCATTATATAATGACACATGAAGGTAAGGGAGTTACCTCGCAAGTGGAGAACCAGTGTTGACAGGGCCAATTCGGTCAGGCTGGATGTGGTCCACTCCCAGTAATAGATGAGAAGGTGTCAATTCCGGGAGAGGCAGAGCTGCTTTAGTCCCTATGCAAGCCCAAATTAATGGTGTTAAATTTGCAAATGAATTTTAGTTCTGCTGTTTCTGTTAGTCTTTAAGGTGCCACCAGACTCCTTGTTGTTTTTGTGGATACAGACTAACACGGCTACCCCCGATACTTGACACAAGTAACAGTCACAACTCTCCGTGAGAAGCAGGTGTTCAGATACAGTGGTGGTGAATGTGGTGTAAATGCTGGGATAAATAGCACTATGTTCATTTTGTAGGTGAGGAAAACAGGGTCCGGAGTCAGGTGCACTGCCCAAGACCTGGTGCTTGGAGGCATTGTGCTTTTAAAGAAACAATACTTCTACTGGCACTGGAGGGAAGGTGCTCGGAGGAGACGGCTCTTATACTTTTGGAAAGGTGTAGCTAGTGCTTTTCACCTGCATGCATACACCCTCCTCTTCTGGCTAGTGTTTGGAGGAGAAGGGGACATTATTATTCAATAATAATGAATAAATGGCCATTGGTCCCTAAGGCAGCAGGCAAGGCCTGCTATCCTCCTCAACCTTTCTAGTATCCTGCAGCCACCTGCACAAGTATATTGGGCAAAGTCACTTTGTTGTCTTTTGTTCCTCTTGCACATCCATGTGGGGCCAGCTGGTGTCCTGTTTTAAGAGGCAAGATAGTGGCAGAGCTGGGATTAAAATTTAGGAGATCCTGGCTACCAATCCTGAGTTTTTAGGCAGTGCTACCTCTCCATTTTATTTTTACCCTGTGTGTTGGAAAGTGTGAGAATCCCCTTATTACTTTCTTAAACTTCCATTATTGTAATTCAGGTGGAGGCTTAGTCC
This sequence comes from Chelonia mydas, assembly GCF_015237465.2. Classification (NCBI taxonomy): domain Eukaryota; kingdom Metazoa; phylum Chordata; order Testudines; family Cheloniidae; genus Chelonia; species Chelonia mydas. The sequence continues at coordinate 13,025,119 of NC_057851.1, forward strand.
CCTGATTTAATAGAAGGGAGAAGTGGGGGCCTGCCAGCAGAATGAAAGGAAGTGGTAAGGAGCTTAGCCTGGATGAGCCAGGACCACATGGGATTGTGGAGCAGGTGTCTCATGAGGTTAAAACCAAAGGGCAGGAGGAATTTCTAAAGAACAAAGAGTATGGAAAAAGATGACCTCGTGGGAGAATATTAAGGTTGGGTAAAGCTTCATTGGGGTATCTTCTCTAAGGGCCTGATCCAAAGTCCAGGAAAGCCAATGAGAGTCTTTCCACTGAATTCTGTGAGCTTTGGCTGAGGCCCAAAGTTCTGTCTAGTACAGTGGATGGGAGGTAAGCTGTCAGTTGGCCATAATACGCTCTCCTCCATTCTTTTACAGTCTCTTGCTGTAGCCTTTATTCCTATCAAAAAAGCCCCCAACTAATAATACCACTCTACTGCAGTAGTCTGGTGGCATTCATCTTTCCTGTATTACTGGGAAGCATCAGACTGTATTGTGGTGGTTGGACTAACATTTGAAATATCTGTTTAGGCTATTAGAGATGCAGAGCGTGTAAAGGAGCTAAAGCGGATGCACAAAGCTGTTCAGAAGGATCTGCCAAGGCCCGCAGAAGTAAGTAAGAGAAGTTTCTTCATGATGGTGTAAGATCAAAATGGCATCTAAAGGAAAAATTGGAGAAAAGGAGACATTTATAATAGTTGTTTGGCTCGCTTTTAAACAATAGCTACTGTGAGGCATAATACAACTAAGCTGGATCATGAAAGAATAAAATCATTCCTTCAGTATGCTAATTTCATCATCTTGTGGCCAATTTCTGCCTTCATATGGATATAATCAGTGGGTGTTACATACGCGTAACTGAAAACAAAATTTGGTTTTTAGATTATTGTGCTGGTACAAAGTTCTTTAATCATCTGTTACATACAGCTCAGTTTTAAATACCAATATTATAGTGTGTGCATTATACAAATATATTTTGGCTAACATGACAATAATGCGTAATGTTTCTGAATATATTTTATTTCTGGCTAGGTAAATGAAACGATTCTGAGACCTTTGAATGTAGAGCCTCCTCTAACAGACTTGCAGAAAAGTGAAGAGCTAATAAAGAAAGAGATGATCACCATGCTTCATTTTGATCTTCTGCATCACCCATATGGAGAGCAGCCTGGGGGTAAAAAGGGGAAAGGCCCAGGATTTGGAACGAACAGTGCGGAGCATATTACGTACCTCGAACAAAATTCTTATGAGAAGCACTCCAAAGAGGAACTCAAGAAGGTAAGAGTCTTTCCATTGAAAGTGTGTGTCACAGGATTACTGACATATGTGCTTCAGGTACTATGATCCTTGTCATCTTGCGAGGAAAACAAGCTCAAGCCTGGATTAAATTTAGTGGGAGACCTCCAAGCAACATGTAGGTGCTGCAGGAAATGTTACTGATGATACAGCAGGTGGCACTCTCCCCTGGGGGTTATAACTGAGCCAGTGCTCTAGCATGGTGTTGGGAGGCAGTGTGCGGTTGAAGGTGCTGACCTTGGGATGAAACATAGAACTGTGGTCCTCATCACCTGTCTTTTAGTAAGAGTAGGAGCTCTATAGCCACTCCTGTTGCCAAATTACATCTTGATAACAGTCCGTTCCATGAAATTAAATGACCCCAAAGTTTGAATTGGATCTGATATTATTCACTTCCCATCTGCTACTGGCTGTGTAGTGTTCCTGTGCACTGTTAGATAACTGTGTTTCTTTTTGTCACTGCTGAGGTGGAAGCAGATCTATGTATTATAAAAATAATAATAATACGTAACTCTATGACACTTTACATATTCAAAGCACTGTACAGGCATGAACTAAAGCTCACAAAATTCCTGAGAGTATTACCCATTTTGCACACGGGAAGACCTGAGACTGAAAGATGAAGTAAATTTCCCAAGCCGTGCAGTGAGTCAGTGGCAGAGCCAGATTAGAATTTGGAGCCTTCTGACTCATGCAGACCTCACCATCTTCCAGTATCCATTGCCTAGGTCACAGGGTGTTTAGTTTGTTTTGTAACATTTGGAAAGTGCTTAGAGATCCTCATGTGAAAGATGCTATAGAAGGGTGAACTATCATGTGGAAAATAATAATAAAGCATTTTCGATCCCCTTTCCCATCTAGCCATTCAGCTTCTAAATAGACTCTAGCTGTAGCCAGCTATAGGCCTACAGCATTTGATTTATCCATTGCCAAGTCTTCTGCTCTACATCAATATGATCCTCAGTTATAGCAACTGAACTTAAACCATAGCTGGCTGGACATGGCTATGAAGGCAGAATTGGCTACAAATGGAACAAAGCAGCAGGCCTCAGAGCTCCATTCTCACTTGCATTGTATGCCGAAAGTGATATATCAAGATCTCTGGTTCTTGGAGTTCATTTATTAAGTACCTACAGATGTTTCACTTCACAGCCAAGTGACTGACTGACAGGTCAGAAGTAAAGCAGTGGAGTTAGCTCCTTGAGGGGGTCTCCACTGTGAATGTGTCAGTAACTTTTAACTAAGGTTATATCTACATTAGCACTTCTGTCGGTAAAACTTAAGTCACTCAGGGCTGTGGAAAAAACACACCCCTGACCGACATAAGTTACTCCGACAGAAGCAGCGGTGTGGCCAGCTCTGTGTTGGTGGGAGACACTCTCCCAGCGACATAACTACTGCCACTCGTTGGGGGTAGTTTAATTATGCTGCTTTCTCCCATCAGTATAGAGCAGCTACACAGGAGACCTTACAGCCCAAAAGTTTATGGCAATCAAAATGGATGAAAAGGACAACCGCTGTACTACTGTGTATAAGCCTTGTTCATTGGTAGATTCTGTACAAAATCTGTCTAGATTCTTAGACTGTGCCATCACTGTGGTATTTTAGCACCTAGATCCCTGGTTACTTGGAAACAACTTTAAAGATGTATAAATGTGAAATACCTTTCCCTGCCCATATCTGACCCATCATTCAAGAGCTATACTTTGTCCAACTCCAACAAAGCTGAACAGAATGTACTTCCAATTTGTTATTAAATTAAAAATTACACTTGAAGATTTCTTCTTAGTAGAAATTAAGTAGATGCAAAATATAGTGAGATCACATAGTTTGCCACTCTGCCAATATCAGTTTGTTTCCTAGGCTACATTATCTTAGCGCTTTGTCCAGAATCTTTTTAAGTGTAACAAGAGTTGGGGCTGCTATCACTTCCCTTACAGAAGGTACCGCATTTTTTCAGAGATTTCCCTTCCATGGAAAGGGGTACTAATGATACTCAACGTGAGACCTGAGCTAATAAAGCTGTGAAAGCCAAGTAGCTTTCACAGCCACATAGGCTAATTCTTCAAGGGGTGAAAATTGATACTAGCAAAAACATTACCCTTTGTGGGATTTAGCTATATTAATAACACTAGGGCTACTCCTTTTCTTTCTTTCTGAGCTACAGCCTTGTGTGGTTAATTAGCTATTCGTTAGATTCACCAGATAAGATGATTTCAGAGTACCCAAGTAGCCTTCTTGATGGTGTGTTGCTATAAAGTATAGTTGAAGTTCTGTGATTTATCTAGTGAATCACTACATTTGAAAACTCAGAGTTTGCCTTTTCCATCTGTGTGTAATATTGTAAGAAAGAAGGTGTAGTTATGACTCTGTCAATAGTATGTGTCACATGGCAGTTTTTGTTTCCCTTATGTGTTTGTTATGTATACCAGATCTGATGCTAATGCCAGCGGTCGGTTTCACCACTCCGTTACACCAGCTTTCTGTCAGTGTAAATACATTTGAAGTCGAAGGAGTTACACTGGTATAACAGATCAACGAATTGAGCTCCAGATCTTTGATAGTCTTGGAGCCTTAGAGTTCTGTCTTTTGAGCAGGGGGTTCCTGTCCCACAGTAAATGCCATCAGATTATGTTGAGTTACGTGTTGAGAGCTTTTCCTGAAGCTGGAGTGCTGGAGCTCTGGATTTCTTACTTTTTTCGTAATGTTCTGTTTTAATATTTACTTTGAAATAGGCCAAGATTTTCAAAAATGACTAGTGAGTTTAGTGCCTCAGTTTTGTCATGTCCAACTTGATATGCCTTAAAGGGGTCTAATTGTCAGAAGACAGGTACTTGGCACTTTCTGAAAATCAGGCCCTTGTAAGATGTGTCAAGGTGCACACCACAGAATTAAAGTACCCCAGTTTACTAGTCACTCTTGAAAACCTTGGCAGTAATCTTTATTTCTCAAACTTCATGTTGTCACAAGAACAGTCGCACCACTCTGTGGGTGTGAGAGGAGCTCTTGAAATCTACTTGTCAGTTTGATCTTAATGTCTAAATGACTCTTGTTGGTGTCATTTCAACAGACTGGGACTTGTGCCATAGGTCTCTTTTGGAGGCATATGCGCTCCAGATGGATTGTCTCATGGTTTTGATTGTGGGGGAGCAGCATGAGTCCTTTCCTCTTCTCAGTTCCTTCCTCATTGTTAAGATGCTTCATAAACTGGATTGGAAATGGTAGAACATTCAAATCCTTCTACAAGGTCAAGCTGTATCTTCTTCAGCTGAAATCAAAGTAGTCTTTCTTGCATTGTAGCCCATATTGTATGGAGCACAGATCATCCGTTCCTGCTGGAATAGATTTTCTAAGCTGTGCTAAGGAGAGCAAGCAAAAGAAACTAGAAAGTGATGGTGTTTCACATTCCTTAGGCATGTGCTGAAGCAGCTGTTCTTTCTCCCTCTCTTAAGATATTTACTTTTAACTCTTTTTTCCCCTCCCGTTGCATCAGTGCTAGACACCTCAACCTGTCTGCTTTATTAGGTACCTCAGATTGTTGGGTTTGGTCAAATTACGTGAAATGAGGAATAGCTGCAGCATAAGTAGCCCCATTGCCTAGGTTTCATTTATAATTTAACGCATTTGTGTTGAATTTCAAATTTAGCTTAACCTAAAGTGGGCTTTTTGTATGGAGAGAGAAATTACCCCTGAAAATTGCACTCTAAAGGATTGAAAACAACAAGAGGAGTTTTCTCATCATCTGTACTTTGTGATTGTAATTTCTCATAATTTTCAACAGGCCCAGGATCTACTGGCACAAGAGATGGAAGTGGTAAAGCAAGGAATGGGGCATGGAGAGCTCTCAAGTGAGGCTTATAACCAGGTGTGGGAAGAATGTTATAGCCAGGTGTTATACCTACCAGGACAGAACCGCTACACACGAGCTAACTTGGCCAGCAAAAAAGACAGAATAGAATCACTTGAAAAAAGGCTTGAGGTGAGTATCATTTTTCTGCTTTTTCACTTGATTTTTTTTTAATGCCAGCTTTCATTGTTTTGACTGATTTACAGATGACTAGATCATTGATTCAGCTATCACAGATGGGATTGCAGGGAAAAGAGCATCAAGGAGCTCTCCTGGAGCATCAAAAGATGCTCTGCTGTCCTCTTTTCTCCCCTAATAGTAGGGGATGAATTTATAAAACCTCCTGCTTCAGGTTCACTTCCACAAGTTTTTTTAGCATTAACTATTATAAGCCTGGTTATTCTCTTGTTATCCCTATAAACATCCAGTCGCTCTTTGAGGCCAAGAGCTTCACAAGATTCAGTGACAGCCTGGGGCAATGAGTGCCTGTGACCCAGAAAAGGAGGGAAGAGAGTGGATCCCAATGACTCCAGTCCATTTAAACAGGAAAGTCAGACTTTTTTATGCATGTTGGGTCCTCTGGACCTGGTATGTAGGTTAGGTTTTATGTGCAAGTGTAAAATAAAAATGAAACACCTCTTCAGCAAGTTCAGCATAAAAGAAAGGAGAGAGAGAAAAAAACAGTTCAGTGAAAATAATTTGATTGGATTTCAATATTTCACTGGGGTGTCTGCAGCCTGAATATTGCAGCATTGTGCTAGGGAAGGGGTGGGCAAACTTTTTGGCCTGAGGGCCACATCAGGTTTCGGAAATTGTATGGAGGGCTAGTTAAGGGAGGCTGTGCCTACCCAAACAGCCAGGCATGGCCCGCTACCCCCCCCCCACCCCCCGCTTCTCGTCCCCTGTTGCCTCCCCCGGGACTCCTGTCCCCTGACTGCCCCTGGAACCCGAACCCCTGAGCGCCCCCCGGCTCCCCATCCAACCCCTCCTCTCATTCCTGACTGCCCCCCCCGCCCCATCCAACCAGCCCTTCTCCCTGTCCCCTGACTGCTCCCAGAACCCCTGCCCCTGACTGCCCCCCGCTGCCCCATCCAACCCCCCCTACTTCCTGATTGGCCCCTCCCACCCCCCCTCCGGGACCCCTGCCTCATCCAACCAGCCCTTCTCCCTGTCCCCTGACTGCCCCCCGCCGCCCCATCCAATCCCCATCCTTCCTGACTGCCCCCCCTGGGACTCCTGCCCCCATTCAACCCCTACCCCCTGACCACCAGCCCCAAACTCCCCTGCCCTCTATCCAACCCCCCCTACCCCCTTACCACGCTGCCTGGAGCACCAGTGGCTGGCAGTGCTACAGCCGCGCCGCCAGGCTGGAGCCAACCATGCCGCCGCATAGCACAGAGCACTGGGTTAGGCCAGGCTCTGCAGCTGCACTGCCTCAGGAGCTCGCAGCCCTGCAGCCCAGAGCATTGTGCCGGCACAGTGAGCTGAGGCTGCAGGGGAGAAGGAACAGTGGGGGAGGGGCCGGGGGCTAGCCTCCGGGGCAGGGGCTCAGGGGCTGGGCAGGAGGGTCCTGCGGGCCGTAGTTTGCCACCTGGGAAGCAGAAAGTGAAACTACTCTTTCTGCAGTTGTCAGAGTTATGCAAAGTAGCTTTCTCTGTTGTCATCTCACTCACTTCAGGTACATACAAAATGCTGTAATCACAGGCCCCACTCCAGCAAAACATGTAAGCACAGACTTAAAGGTAATCACACAGGGCCAAAATCTTCTTCATTGCCCTCCTGTTAGATTAGATTACTCCCCTCCTTGAATCCCTCCACTGGCTTACTCTTACATTCAGCATCAAATGAAAGCCTCTTGTCCTCTGCTTCAAGGCTGTGCATAACTCCTCTCCCTCTCTCACCTACATGTCTTCTCAACTATTCCTATATCTGTCTCCTTAGTCCATTGATTTTTTTTTCTTCTTTTGCCTTCATGCTCTCTCTCCTGCTACTTTGTTCTCTTGCAGGTTCCTTCTTCCCCTGATATGGAAGGCTATAACCTTCCTTTCATTCCATCGCTCTTAATTGCTTTTTTCTATTTAGAGCCGTTAGACAATGACTGTTTCTTCCTCTTCGTTGCTGTACAAACTGATGCATGCAAATAATAAGTGCAGAAAGTACACAGCATTGATAGTGTAAAATAAGATTTGCTTAAAATTATTTCTTTTGAAAGACTGTGTAGTATCAGTAACACTCAAGGAAACCTGATTTATTACAATTACAATTTTAAGCCTAACGGTGTCCCTTTAAATAATGCAGGCACCCTATTTTCCCATGATAAAAGGAAGATTTCTTTTTTATGTAAATTCTTCATCAGCACATCTATTGTTGCTGGTAGTGAATGCCCTCAAACCACTGGTATCAAGAAAGCAGCATGCAAGGTAGGTCAGAAGGCTGGATTTGAACTTTGCAAGGTTGACTCAGTGAATTTAAGTAAGTGTGCCTTGTGTCTGTGTATAGTGTGCAAACCAAGAAGCTAATCCCAAGGACAGTTCTGCTTCAGTAAGAGGTAGATGTTTAGGCCGCAAATTGTTCAGCTCCAGGTAACTCTATAATTACTTAGGCCTGGTCTCCACTAAAACATTAGGTCGACCCTGCTACATCGCTTAGGGGTGTGAAAAATCCATGCTTCTGAGCAATGTAGTTAAGCCAACCTAACCCCCAGTTTAGACAGCACTAGGTCAACCGAAGAATTCTTATTTCAACCTAGCTACCGCCTCTCAGGGAGGTGGATTACCTATGCCGGATGGGAAAATCTCTTCCGTTGGCGTAGGTAGTGTCCACACTGAAGCGGTACAGCAGTGCAGCTGAGTTGTGCTGCAGTAGTATTTCAAGTGTAGACAATCCCTTAATTCCCTTCATGTGCCATTAATACATGAATGTTGGTTATGTTCAGTGGCTTCCAGCAGAGTGCACTATTGCTCTGCATAATGCTTTATGATTTGATGCAATGACAGTAAAGAATTTTTTTTTCTAAAAGGTATATCTTCGTTCAGGAGCACCCAGCCTTTGTGGCGACAGGGGCATGTTGGCATCTTGCCTGGAACCTGAGGACTGTGTCTAATTTATGTATAAATACACATAATCTTTGGAATTAAAATGAAGTATTACACACACAAAACTACAACTTTAAGGTAAAGTCAAGCACTGAAAAGTTAGGAAGTGCTAGAATTAAGGATGCCTGTTCTAACTGAGTTCGGCCCCCAGTGCCTATGCATGCATTACAATACAGTCTTTAATTACATGATTACTTATTTATTTTTCTGCATGCTCATCAATGCACACGATGGATGGTGTTCACTTAATGAACAGCCATTCAATATTTTTTCTCCTTGTTGGTCAATGTGTGCCCCCATGCTTTATTTACTACACGCTATTCAAACCCTGCTCTGAAGACAGACTTATTGTTTTCATCATGGGCTTTTCTGAGGTGCTATAGTATCTGAGTGCAAAACAAATATTTATTAATTTATGTTCACAACGCCCCTATGAGATGAGCGGCTGTTGTTATCCCCATTTTACAAATGGGGGACTGAAGTCTAGAGATTAAGGGCAAAAGTCTCAGCTAATTTTGGGGCCCAGTTTGAAATGACTAAGACCTGATTTTTATTTTTGAGTACTTAGCATTATATAGCACTTCACATGTTCAAAGTACAGCTCTCATTGCTTCAATTGCGCTGTGAGCATTCAGCACTTTGCAAATCAGACCTCAGGGTCTCAAGTCATGCACCCGGAAAATGAGCAACACACAACTAGTGACCACTTGTGAAAAGTATGATGTAAGTGACAGGACTCTCCCTGTGGCAGAGGCAGGGATAAAATCCAGTTCTCCAGGGCAGCATTCAGCTACCTTAACCATAAGACCATCCTATCGATTCCTGCAATTCTGTCTCATTCCCGATGTTCCTTCTAAATTCTGCAACAACAGATGAGGCAGGGGCCCTACTGACAACAGCCTCCTTCACTGTGCAACCCTGATTCATCCCCAGAGCAGGTCCATCCTGTGCACAGAATGAGGCAGGGTCCCGTGGAAAAAAAATAGTATGTGATTATATAATTAAGAACTGTATTATAATGCATACGCACAAGGAGTTGAATTAAGGCACAGGAAACCTTAATTCCGGCATTTCCTAATTTTTGAGTCTTGACTTTGCAACTTTTTAACATCTTTTTGTGTGTGTGTAATTTCCTAGTCTTTCAAAAAACAAACAAACAAAACAACCCCCAAACCCTCAAATTCCATTATGTGGCATTATATTGACCTCTTGATATGTCGTCCCAGGGTTGGAACCTTTAAATCCACCTCACTGATCTCCATCACTTGTTCCTAGTAACTCATAACAATAGATGGTTATCCTTTATGTGAACCAGCTTTAGAGGGGGATGGGACACTTTGCCAGTGAGTTTCACAGATTATTGGTGAGACTCAGGAAACTTGGGTTCCATTCCAGGTTCTGGAGGGGAGTGTACTCTACTGGGCACTCACTCTTCTGCCCCATCATCTCCAACCCATCCATGTCTCAGTCCTGTCTTTTCCTCACCCATAACTTCTTTTCTGAGTCCCATTCTCCTTACCAGTCTGTCTTCACTCCTCAGGCTTCTCATCCCAGGCTCCTTACCCAGCAAGTCCTTGTCTTTCCCCAGTCCCACTCCGTGCCCAGTCATTCCCTGTTGCCACCCGCCCCCAACCACTTCATTGTCTTCAGTCTCCTTACCAAGTGAGTCCCAGTTCCATTTCCCCCCTTCTGATTCTTCATCTGGATCTGTGTCTCTTCCATTGCTACCGTCCAGCTTGTTTCCTGACCCCGCTGGCTCCCAGTCACAATTTCACTCTGGTTCCCAGTCACAAAGTCACTCTCTGAGCTCCTTGTCCAATCTGAGTGACACTCCTTTCCCCTCCCTTGCAGGTCCTTGTCTAACTAGGGCCAATCTTCTCCCACCTGGCCCAATCTCAGACCTCTACCCCCATCCTGCCACTTCACTGAAACTTATTGGCTCCTACCTTCGCCCTCTCCACCTGTTTTCCTCCCTGGCTCCCATTATCCCTGCCCAGTCAGTCCCAGTCTTCAACCCCCCAGCTTCTTGTCCCAATCTATTCCTCCCCATCCCCATGCAGGTCTGGTTCTTGTCCCCTCTGTATTCATATTAGGCAGCTTCCTCTAGTCTGCCTGAGTCCAGAGGTGGGGAGCGTTGACAGCACAGGAGAGACAGTTTCCCTGCTCTTAGTTCAGGTTCCAAACCCAGATGCAGATCCACCATGGCCTGCAACACAGATCGGCAATTCCAGAGAGTCTTGCTCAGCCCCAGACTGGAGCATGTTCCATGCAGATGGAAGTCTCAACAGAGAATGTGGGAACTGTGGGTTTTTTCAAAGGTTTATAACTTGGCCAAATTTGGATGGATTTTCACAGGTATGGCAAAAGGCACATCCCTGACACAAAGGCCAACTCCCTGTCAAATCTCAAGTCCCAGCTCCAAAGCATGGAGATGCTAGAGCTTTTGTGAAGAAAACCTTGCCAGAATTTTTTAGCAGGGGCAAAACAACGTATTTTTCCCTTGCCCCGTTTTCTGAAATGGCCGAAATTTTACAACAAAAATTCAGCCTGAGACAGAGACCCACCATGGACAATATCAGACTGAGCAGTTTACATTTTGCAAAAGATATAATCAGCTGAACACAGAGTCTTATAACGGGACATGTCAGGAAACCTGTATAGGTGGAGTTACCAGACTCGCTTTTAATACAGCAAAATATTTGCTCGTACTTTTCTCTTCCTTGAGAGATGAGTAAACGTTGTATGATGTTTGAGTTTGCCAGCAGCAAAATCTGTCAATGGTCAGCTTTTGGGGCTTCCTTTAAACCCTAGGACTGAACTAAAATCTCATGCAAAGAAAATGTAGGCGTAGCAGTACTGGCTAGAGGCAGCTGTAGGTTAGGTGGTGATTGTGTAACATTTCCATCTGGGCCTGTTAATACACCACAGTTCTAATATAACAAAGCCCAGTTATTCCTAGCTCTGTCTTCACTGTACAGAAATTACCAGTTAGATTTATGGTGTGGATAAATAGTCCTCTTCTTATAATCCGCCTGGCTCCACTGCCTGCCTGTTGGAGTTACAATAGTCAAGTGTATTTTGAGGTGACAGTCACCTCTGTGAACTTGATTGTGCAATTACCAACAGCAGGTTGTGCCATTAGTGATTGAACTCTGCAGGAGGAGCAGGTTAATTATGGAAAGCCTTTTGCTTATGCCTGGATACGGTATCTTGCTGTTCAGCAATAATGAGAAATAAGAAAAACTGCCTGATGATGATGATAGTTTGAATGCTGGAATGTTTGGTTCAATAATACTTTTCACTTCAGTGGTGTGAAACTTCAGTCTGGGGATTTTAGAGCAGTTGACAAGCATTAACGAATAAAGCCTCTCAACATCCCTTTGAGGTAAATAAGTACTATTATCATGTTATAAATGGGGAAACTGAGGCACACAGCCATTAATAGACCAAGGTGTCACCTGAAGTCAGCAGCAGCACTTGAGACTCCTGATCCACAGTCCTGCTCTTTTTCACTATAAGGTTACCCACCCTCCCTCCCTTCTTTCTAGAATATTGGTATATTGGCTAGTGGCACCAGGAACTGGAATTTTCTGATGTGACAGGTATGTGACACTGGTATTCGGCAAGTGGTACAGACAAAATAATACCACACCTTGTCCCCCTCCTTTTTCAAGCAGAGTATTTTTGGACTTAATGCATCGATTGTAACTTTCTGGTGAAAAGTATACCACTTCAGGTGCAATGAGAGATGGCAGGAGCATCTTTTTAACAAGTTAGCTTCTTTCCTTCTTAGTTCAGAACTAAGTTACTCTTTCTACCAGCATTACTTTGTCTTGGAAGAAAGAGAGTTCATAATGTTGGCTTGCAGCACATAAATATTTTATTTCCATTGTGGTAGTTATGTCGTCATTTCAGTTAATTGCTAAATTATAAATGTTATTCAAAGTCTGTAGGGGAGGAAACTCTTGTTACATTGTATCCACAAAGTACAGTAAGTTATACTTTCCAGACAGTCAGATTTGCAAATCTATCTTTTGCTGAGTAAGCACAATGCCCTGAGGCTACATTAGCTAGTTCTCTTTGTTGGTTGCTACTTTGAACTTGGTAGGAATGAGAAGGATGGTAACTTTCCAGACCAGGCGGCCATTTTTGCTCCTCTACACAGCCAAGTTTGACTGAATTCAGTTTCACTGGAAAACCCTAGTTTCACTTTATGGGTTACGTGCTATGCTCTGTGCTAGTGGATTCTTCAATTAGTCTTATTTTATTGGACATACACAAAATACTGTCTCTGGTTTGTCTTCCCTAAAGCTTAAAACTTCAAGTGGGTTTTCAGATCTGGTATTGTTATGTTGGTTAGGGTAGAAAGGGAAAAGGACACTTTTTAAATAGGAATGACCCTTCATTGTCCAAGTACAGATAGGGAAAAAGTACACGATCTTTCAGTCTCATCTGGTTTATCAGGTGGCTAAAATATGGTGATACCCAAGGAGGGAAAGGCTGAGAAATAGCTGATAGTGTGGTAACAGCCATAAAAGCTTGTACTCAAATTTCTATCTTAGGTATCACTGCGACAGGTATAGAGTTGCCTAGGTGTGCAGAGTGTCTGCATACCTGTAGAGAATAAAATCTACTGAGGTATAGTTGGGGGGCAGAAAATCACACCTCTCTTCAGGCCACAGGTTCATTAACGGCCTGAGCTTCCAGATATCTTGTCTACACACCTAGCTACGTATCAGGCAAACTAAGGAAGAACTGGCACATTTTCCATGTTATCTGATGATGGTTATACATTGACAATAACGTTTAACATGATAGCTGCTGAAGGCATATGCCAATCATGGGCATCCCAAATGGTTAGACTAATCCCAGAGGTACCATCTCTCCCAGTAATATAAACACATTTTCAGGAAAAAGGAACCATAGCTGAATGGGCAAACATCTTGTACTAATAAATCTGAAATGTTTGCCATATAGGCGGGATAAGAGCCTGGCTCCTTTTTCTCTTCCCCTTCTAGGAACGGAACAAAGCAATCACCAGCAACATAGGTGGAGGGGAGGCAATAAAGGAGTCAGAAGTAGTGATAATGTTCCTTAGCAACAGATACACCCACAATAAGAAGATACTTTCTCTTGGGAGGGAGGAGACTCTTGTGGTTAGAGGCAGGAGTCCTGAGTTTTGGGCCCAGTGCTGCCAAAAATTCACTGCATGGCTTTAAGCAAGTCACTTAACTTCTCCATGCCTCAATTTTTCAGTCTTTAAAATGGGCATAACACCTACCTTGCAGCGGTATTGTGCAACTCCATGTTTGCAAAGTATTCGCAGAGCTCTGGCTGGAAGTTGCTACAGAACGGCCAAGTTTTATTATTCCTGTTTATAATATATTCAGTGTAACATCCTTTCCATCCAGAATGTGAACATGTGAAACCTGGAGCACTGAGTAGTTATGGAACTCTGCTTCCTTTTGTGCTACAAGCAAGGACATTGGTAAATTGGAGAGGCTTGAGAGAAGAACCACAGGAATGATTAAAGGATTGGAAAATGTGCCTTCTCAAGGAGCACAAACTAGTTAGCTTAGCAAAGAGAAGGTTAAGGAGTGACTTGATCCGTCTGTAAGTACCTACATGGGAAACTCTTTAATGGGCCCTTTAATCTAGCAGACAAAGGTATAACATGAGCCCATGGCTCGACGTTGAAGCTAAACAAATTCAGACTGCAAATAAGGTGTATATTTTAACAGAGAGGATAACTAACCATTGGAACAATGTTCCAAGGGTTGTGGTGGATTGTTCATCATTAGCAATTTTAAAATCAAGATTGGATATTTTTCTAAAAGATCTGTTCTAGTTCACACCGGAATTATTTCAGGGAAGTTCTATGGTCTGTGTTATGCAGGAGGTCAGATAGATGATCACAGTGGTCCCTTCTGGCCTTAGAATCTATCTGAGCTTTCCCAGGGGTCTAGAATAAAATCAGTTGCCCTCCACATTCAGAAGAAGTCACAGATTTGAGACTTGGTTTTGTTTTTGCCATTCCCTGTAGTTTCTGCCTTGCAATCACAAGGTCCCCACTCCACAAGCATGTTCTGGGTTAGGATGTCTGTTTAAAGAACTGATCAACACTGGACCATGGAGTCTGCCTATGAGGGAGAAATTTGGTTTTATTCGGAAGTGAGCAGTTCTCTAGGACTTTAACCTTTGGGACACTGGTGCTAGACAAATGAGTTTGTTGGAAACTAGCTAAGAATATTGCCCCTTGAGGAAGAAAGACTTACAATAGCACCTGCAAAGTGCTTTTACACATTCCATTGCACTACATGAACTTTAATTAATCCTCAGCACCTTTGTGAGGAAGATGCTACCTTATATATTATGAAGGGGCAAATGAGTTCACAGAGAGGTGGTCTTGCAGGGATCACACAGTGGATCACTGGCAGAGCAAGGAATGTAGATGTCCTGAATTTCCATCTCCTAATTAGTCCACTAAACCATAGCCATGCTGCCTTTCATGCATTTAAAGGTTAATATTTTGAGAGGCTATAATGTGTGAATGGTTTGAGAATTGCTCTATATTGCACCAGACTTTTACCCAGTTGGTGGACTCATTTGTGTCAGTGCTCAGCAGGGGCATTGCTCATGAATCCTTTATGATATGCCAAGAATCCAAATAGAACTGGAAGTTGGCAGTCAAAAAAATATATAAAATGTGAGGTAAAATGGCTAGCAGTTCCAGGTTGCTTAATCAGCTGCTATTAGTGAGGTGGGGACTCTTTGCTCAAACCATTGCAGCTGGTATAGTTTTGGTAAACAGAACTTACACATTTGAAAAGGTGATTCGTAGTAGAAATCTGTGATTAGGAATTCAGATAACCCTTCTTAGCACTGACATAGCTCTCTATCATCAAAGGATTACACAAACACTAGCCATTAAACATTAGCTTATTTTCTGGTCTGTCAAGAATCAGAATGATCAATGGTTTGAGGCCACCTATTTGCCTCAATCCTTCAGATGCAAGAAGTGGTTTTTTTACCCACGAAAGTTTATGCCCAAATAAATCTGTTAGTCTTTAAGGTGCCACCGGACTCCTTGTTGTTTTCATGTTCAGGAAGAATGGTTTGATTCCTGTTCGTTTGGCAGACCAGCGTGCTGTAGCATGTGTACTGTGCTCTGGCAGAGTGGTGAGATTTCTCTTTCCGGTCAGAGTAGAAAAAGCATTGTTCTCTAGAAAAGCATTGACTGTGAAGGTGAATGCCAAAGCATGGAGTCCCCAGACACCTTTGGTTTGCCGTAAAAGGCTCATAAACCAACGAACCAACGTTGCCTACAGCAGGGGTTCTCAACCCTTTTTTTTTTTTTTTTTCCTGAGGCCCTCCCTCAGTGTGATAGGAAAAACTCCAGGGTCCAGCCAGTGGGCGGCGAACTCGGGGCTCTGGACCAGCGGTGGGAACCCTTGGGCATAGGCATAGTTTGACTTCTATTTTGGGGGGCGGGGACCAGGGCCAGCGGGGCTATGGCCAGCTCTGCACAGCAGGGTCCAGGCAGGGAGCGCCATCTCCACCGCCGACTCCCCTCAGCAGGCCACCCACCTGTCTGGGGCTGTGTGCTGGTGGTTACTCCCTGAGGGCTCTCCTGGGCCTGGAGCCACCTCGACAGCTCTGACCGACTGCGTGAGCAGTCAAAGGGGGCTGGGAGCTGAGGAGCAGCCACAGCCCCGGGCACCAGCAGCAGATGGGGTGGGGAGCTCGGGGTTTCAGCTCTGCACTTCTCCTGGTTTCAAAAAGAGGAGGAGGGGAGCTTGGGGTTTCAGCCCCGCGCCATTCCCAGCAGCAGCGGGGAAGTGGGGAGCTCAGAGTTTCAGCCCCATGCTGCTCCTGGCTGCAGTCGGGGAGGGGCAGGGGAAGAGCTCAGGGCTTCAGCCCTGCTCCACTCCCAGCTTCAGCCCAGTGAGGGGCGCCGGGGCTTGGGGAACCAGGTTTCAGTGGTGGGGCTCCATGGACCCCCTGGAAGGGCTTGCAGACCTCCAGGAGGCCACAGACCCCTGATTGAGAACTGCTGGCCTACAGTATGGTATTGAGCTGTGGGGAGAATGAGAGAATTTAAATACTAAAGAGGGGAAAGATTTCAAGAAAGTTTAAAAAAGAGAGAGAGAATCCAAGGCAACACCTCTTTATTAAAATCACACTTCTCTAGGTTTATCTTTATTGGGATCAACCATTATGATGGGTTGGCTTATTCAGTGTACTGCAGTTATAGCAGGTAATATCCAAATAGGGATGTTAAAAGGAGATGTGAGCTAAATGAATCTAGTGTTTATAAAGATTGCTAATTAACTTAGATCTGGCTCCTACAAATTTTTTCTGTTTATAAAATAAATCCATTATTTAGCCAGTTGGGTCACCATTTTCAGAGAAAGTTATGAGCTTGTGTGTTGGTAACAGCCAGGGGACCATATTGTTAAGGGTGTAACATTATATAAATCTTGTATTGGCTTTATTTAAAAAAAAAATCCTATCAAAATGTATTATGAAACTTGAAGGAGGCTCATAAGAATCCCCACCTCCAGCAACATATTTCACTCATAGACTGCTGCTGAGTTATTAGTTGTGATCTTGGCCAAACTGTTCAGGAGACAGACTGCTACAAGTGTTAATAAACAGTAGTGGCATGTAATCTATATAATAAAGTGAAAAATAGTGGTTCACCCTTAGGCCTCCTGATTGTTGGATTAAATAGGAGCATAAAATGCATCATACGCATTTGATTGGGGATTGGTCCTGCTTTGAGCAGGGGGTTGGACTAGATGACCTCCTGAGGTCCCTTCCAACCCTGATATTCTATGATTCTATGATTCTAAAATGTTAACTGGCCTTTTCTCATTTGAGTTATGCACATCTGGTCTGTTTTCAGTTCTGGGATATAATTATATACAGTAATACCTCACTTGATTGGATTTTTATTGAGTAATTTTTCTATGAAAAATCAAGATGCCTGAGTAAATCAGGTTGAAATCTCACTTTACATAATTTTTGAGAGATGTCAAACTCAATGCCTTTATTGAATACAGTACAGGTGAGTCACATCATACGCGCATTTAACTTACACAAATTCAACTATATGCGCTCGGCGAAAAATAACAAGATACCTGTAAATAGTGCGGGCGATTCCGCCCACCGTTCCACTCAATGAGCATATGCCCCGGAGCGAGCATGAGATGGGAGATGTGAATCTGCTGTTCCCTCAGTTGGTCTCAGTTCCCACGTGCCTCTCATAGTGAGCATCTCCCCGCGCTGAGTGTGATTCTAGTGTTTAAAGATACTGTACGTATTTTTCATAAAACATGGCCCCTAAACGCAAGCTAACTACTTCATCTGGTGCTCAACCGAAGAAACAGCGATCTGTTCCAATGCTGGAGGAAAAACTGGCTGTGTTGGACTTATTGAGAGACGGTATGTTGGTCTCCAACATGGTGCATAAATATGGCTGCAATGAATCTAGCATCCGTGCCATCAAGATTCGAGAGAGAGAAATTCGTCAAGCTGTGGCATCAAGTGCTCCAATAACTGCTAAGGTGACGAGCCAGATGTGTGATAAGACTTTAGTGAAGACTGAAAAGGCATTAAACTTATGGCTGGAAGACGTGAACTGTAAATGTGTGCCTATCGATGGCAACACGTTGCGAGACAAGGCTCTTAGCCTCTATGCGCTGTTCAAGCCTCTCGCCGAAGAGGGACAGCCTTCTGATGAGAAGGAATTCAAAGCCAGCCAAGGTTGGCTTAACAGTTTTAGGAACCGCTTCAACCTCAAAAATGTGCAGACGACTGGTGAAGCTGCATCTGCCAATGAAGAGGCAGCAAAAGCCTACCCCGAACAATTAAAGAAAATCAATTTAATTGGTTATTTAAAACCATTATTGTTTTATTACAGTAGACCTTAGAGCAGTGGTGGGCAACCTGCGGCACGTGGCCCGCACGCAGCCTGTCAGGGTAATCTGCTGGCGAGACAGTTTGTTTACATTGACTGTCTACAGGCACGGCTGCCCGCAGCTCCTAGTGGCCGCGGTTCGCTGTTCCCATGCAGTGGGAGCTGCGGGAGATGGTGGCCAGCCTGCACCGCTTCCCGCAGCTCCCATTGGCCAGGAATGGCGAACTGTGGCTACTGGGAGCTGCGGGTGGCAGTGCCTGCGGACGGTCAGTGTAAACAAATTGTCTCGCACCCCACCAGCGGATTACCCTGACGGGCCGCAGGTTGCCCACCACTGCCCTAGAGTCTTCGGTTGAGATTAGGGCCCCATTATGCTAGCAAGGTAGTGAGAGATGGGCCCTACCCAAGAGCTTGCAATCTGAATAGGCAAAACAGACAAAAAGATGCTTGAAGGAAAGATGATGAGGAACTGAGGCCTGGAGCTATTGGCGAGTTGCCTAAGGTCAGACACGGAGTGTATGGAGGAGGTGAGAAATGAATCCAGAACTCCTCAGTCCCAGTCCTGTACCTTAACCACAAGACTATCCTTCCCCTCATCCTTGCGCAGCGTACGTCCAGTCAAGAAATCCTTGGACTCTGCTTTGTTTTGTTAAAGTGGGAATTGGCACAGAAACCTAAGGTTGCATAACCCCCCCTCTTTCCCAATCATTTCATGAAGTTTTCATATATTGGACTGAAACTTTCCATACTTGGCCTTTGCTCAAAACTGATTTATTGCAGAAAAAAATGGCACAGTCATCTGTGAATACGAGGAATGTGGGAAAAAAACCACTTTATTTTAAAAAAATAAATTCTTGTGACCTTTTGTTTGGTCTACAGCCGAAACAACTGACTGCTGACACTGGCATGGAAAGAGCTCCCAGCAGCAGAGGACCCTGAGATGCTGGAGGTCTTGGTCCACGTGGGTCCATTTGAAATATCGGTGTAATTTAACTCATGTTCCAGTGTCATGTGGTACAGGGTTATAGGTGCTTCATACTGGTAGAGCTTTGTGGTGACACCCTGATTCTCCAGAGTTATCAAGCAAGTTGTGTCCGTCACTGACCATTTTTAAATCAAGATTGAATGTTTTTCTAAAAGATACGCTCTAGGAGTTATTTTGGGGAAGTTCTATGGCTTGTGATATACGGGAGGTTAGACTAGATGATCACAATGGTCCCTTCTGGCCTTGGAATCTATTAAAGGAATAGGAATATATGATTGCAGCCCTGTCTGGAGCACATAGCAATTTTCCCTCCTCCTACTTTTACATGAAATCTCCATTTCCCTAACACATACTAATTCTAGATACCCTCCCATTCCCTACCTTCGTCACACAGAACTGACCCCTGGTCTCTCCTTCCCTGAACCATGCGCCAGGAGTTTGGGGTAGAGGGAAAGGTTGAATATTGATATTTAGTGATCGCAGCTGAAGGCCTCCCTGATAACTGCTTTTGTAGGTGGCTCCAGGTTTGCTATCAAAGGATCCACTGCACATCTGTAGAGAGAAATATAGTACACAGGGGCTGGAAAGGGAAGGTTCCTGTGTCTTTTTAAGATATACAAAGGTTTTGCCCTGATCCAATGATATTGCATCACTTTGCCCATGTGTGTGCACATTGTTCTGTTCCAGGATAGTGGGTGCATCAGGCAGCATGACCAAAATTGGCCCAGAAGCAGTAGGAAATAAGTAACTAAACAGAGAAATCCTTCAAGTGTTTTTAATTTTCCTGTTATTTTCACGAGGAAAACAGTTGTCAGACTTTACTGAAATCCATTTATCAGTTTTAAGGAAAAAATGCATTTAAACACACCTCTCTTCAACAGCTTTGAATTTGAGCCAGGTATCTGAGCCTTAACACATTTTATGAAGCTTGAACTAAAATTATATGCAGTTCTTGGCATTAATGCAGCAGTCAGCAATTTTTGATATATAGAATTTGTTACAAAATGTTGAGACGCACACACACCCCCTCGTCCCTGACCCATCCACAAGGTCCTTAAGTCTTCTAGTTTGGGTGGAAGAGGGAAAGGTGAGGAATGTTCCAGTTTCTTGGTTACAGGCTAGGAAGGAAGGAATATATATTGTTTCTGTTTTTAAATATTTAGGAGGCACCAGATATTACAGTGGGGGGGGGGGGGGAGGAGTGTCTATGATTACCTAGATAAGCAGGAAGCAGTGCAGAAAAGCATGCGATAAATGGCAGCTTGAGAATCTATATGTAGGTGAGAATGAGAATCTGTATCCAGAAGGAAGTGGAGACTATGAGTTCAATTCTGACCTTCTGAAGATCTCAAAGTATTGGATTATGGGTGACTGAGATCTAACTTGTATTTTCAGTAAGAATCTCACTTGAATCCCTTTTTTACTTTGTACCCTGGGCCCTTTGTCAACTTCAGCCTTTATCAAGTGTTAGAATTAGGAGGATTTGTTTGTGCGGGGCCAGCTATGGCTGTCATTGCTGAGACTGTGGTCTTCAGCATTTTAGTGGGAAGTTATATAAAGCACAGATTATACACTTGGTTCTGCTATACAATCCTCCTCTCTTATAGTGAAGTCATTTCCAGCCTCTTCCTGTGAGCAACTTCATAGTAAGTGGAGGTTTGCTTTTGTGCACTGCAATACAATGAAACAATGTGGTACTCTCTTCTCCTTTGCTATAAGTAGAGTTTCATTATATCAGAGTTCTCTGCCTACCTATGCATCTATCCATGCTGTGGCATCCAAGCATAAATTATTGCAGACTTGTTTTTCAGTAGTAGTAATCAGAAAAATGATCCATTTATTATGTCGCTGTATTTGTTGATGAAGTAATAATATATTTAACCATCTGCACATTTAAAGTTTACATAGTTTTTTAGTCATAAAGTAACCTCAGGAAGATTAGGGACTCATTTCTTTATTTATGTGATTTTTTTTTTCCTTTAGATCTTTACAAATGTTGAGAAAGGAGCACCTCTTCATATACTCTTGATCAGAGGTTTTCAAACCAGGGGGTGTGCCCCCTGGGGTGGGTGGGCAAGTGTTGATGCCAGGCAGCTTGGGGAGGGAGCTCCCTCTACCCCCTGACTCACCTCAGTGGGTCACCCAACCTGTGGGTTAGTGTCAGCATCTGCAGTGGCTGTGCTGATTTCTGCTCCCAGCAGCCTCCGTGCCCAGCGCAGGCTCTACCCCCAGAGACCATGGTACGTGAGGAGGGGCAGGTATTGTGTCTGTTTTTGTCTGGATTGGGGGAGGAGAGTGCAACTAAAAATTGTAACTCAAAGTGGGGGCTCAGCTGAAAAAGTTTGAAAACTGCTGCTCTTGATACCCTGACCATACATGGGAAAGAGCCACAGTCCAGTTCAGTCTAACCCCTACCAGCAAGCCAGGCAGCTCAGAAGTGTAAATCTCTCTCCCTTGTCCCATTAACAGTTTCCGACTCTTACAATCCCCTTGTTTTTCTGTATTTTGCCTATTAAAATACTGGTATGTTAAAGGCTCTAATTCGCACGTTTAGTTCTAGAGTAAAACTCGTTAATAAGTTGAGTTCTACAGGAGTTGGCATTAATATCTGCTTTGTCCTAACGTGTATCATGTGACTATAATGGTTGTGATTGATTGGTGTGGATGTAGGTGTCTATTTGAGTATATTTGACACACTACGGAACGCTTAGAAAAATGGTCCTTGCCCAGTGTGCTTACAGTCTTCATACACAATAAACTGCATCATGCACTGGGAGAACAGAGGGTAGACTTAGTGCAAAGCAATGCAGTGTTCTGCATTTTTGTTAATCGGAGTTAATCGTGACTTTGTGATATTTACCAACACAGCACTTGATTTCTAAAAGAAAATAGACCACACTGACTACTGCTGCTTGAGTTGGGAACTTGTAATTTAGCAGTTACAGATCGCGTTGCCAGCTTAAAAGAATCATTTATTCCCATCTCCTGCACTGTTTGATGCACCGTTAGTACTGGGAAGCCAAATTTTGAGAAGATGGACTTTTACCCTTTATTAAATTTAGAATTGTTTGCACAACGCTTTCTGCAAAAAGACGTATTCCATGAAAACAGCCTAAAACAAGTAAATCCATATGTCCGTAAATGGAGATGTGAAATGCTACACCTCTCCCAGACTCTGTTCAGTGATATTTCATAGTGCTAATAGATTGCTGATTCAACACAGAGCATTTCTTTGATACTATCAGTTGGAGCTGGGCTAGGAGTGTAAGCATTAACAAACCTTCAAAACTTTGACAGTCCAATTAATATTGCCCAGATAAGCAAGGTGCCTCTCTTTCTCTCAGCACTATCTGTGGCTGGCAGACATATATCTCACAATACGTGACAGGTTATGATCCCTTTCATTTCCAATGGTAAAAGTTGTCATTACTGTGCTTGCTCCTCTGCATATATAATGTCCTAGGTGGCAGGTGTTTGGATTTCATCTTTTTCATTAGCATTTGTCATTTGGAAACCCTAATTCTGAACTGTGGCTACCGTCCGAATAGCTTAGAGGCCTGGGCAGGACTCTCCTGGGGCAAGGCGTTACCATGGAGCAATGTAAAGTGCTCACTGCAAGACCCCAGGAATAAGAATCCAATTCTGGTAACTAGCAGGCCTCTACCATGGTGCAGATTTGTTTCTCTCGTTTTAGTGCATCATTGAGCCACAACTGGAGCGGGGGGTGTGGTTGTGCCTGCTGTTAGAATATAAAATTTCATTAGAATAGCTTTAAAGTCCAGTTTGGGCAGGGGATTAGGCAGGATATCTTTCCACTAAACAAAGAGGAAATGAAAGCATAGGGAAAATGGGTATAAACAGTCTCTTCTCTTCTGCTTTCATATATTTAGGGGGGGTTACAATATTTAAACTCTTTCTCCCCATTTACACTTCTCATGACCCAGAGCCCCGCTGTTGGCACTCACCAAAATGATGCTTCAAAGAGAGATCACCACTTCTTTCTGATGTACCAGTCGCCCCGTGTGTTGGTACCACCCTTTTACTATTTCCCTGCCCTATTAGCTGCATGTGGCCCTGGATTGCGAATTAGGAGATTTGAGTTCTGTTCCTGCTCTGCCACTGACCTGCTGGGTGATCTTGGACAAATCATTTTCTGTCTCTTTTCTTATCTGTAAATAGGGGAGAATGTTACTTTCCCACTTTTCTACACTGCTTTGAGATCCACAGATGAAAAGCACCACAGCAGGGTGGTGGTGTTCTTGCAGGGGCAACTGTGGTTTTTTAACTGTGCTTTTATTACAGAAATATGAACTGGGAGTTGCTCTAAGGCTCTTCATTCAGTTTTTTTAATGCAAAAGAGCAAGTTAAATGGGGCATAGTGGGGGTAGGGAGGTAAGGGGAGTCAGATTGAAGGTTTTGGCTGCCTTTGCAGGTAAAGTATGTAATATTTTAAAAGAGGAAAATATTAAACTCCTTTATTTTATTTTCTATAGCAGGGGTAGGGATTTCTCTCCCATCTATTCCCTTGGAAGTTGGTATGTAGCCATGATACGCATGTATAGTGGCCTTGCTGCCCACTCAGCACAATGCTTTTAATAATCTTTGTCTAAAGCTGTACTCTGATAGACTGTAATGATGCTTCTGTTTTCGAGGGGTTGTTACAGTAGGAAAATCTGCTCCTTGCTTTGAGGTTTTAGTACAATAATGTCTCGTCTGTCCTGGGTTGTTGCACTATAGAAGGTACTTATCCTACAGTGCACTTCAGAAATAAAAAGATTTAGCATTGTTCTGCATGAATAATACACATATTGGTTTCTTCTCTACAGATAAACAGAGGTCACATGACAACAGAAGCTAAGAGGGCTGCCAAGATGGAAAAGAAGATGAAGATTTTGCTTGGTGGTTACCAGTCTCGGGCAATGGGGCTCATGAAACAGTTAAATGATTTGTGGGACCAGATTGAACAGGCTTACCTGGAGTTACGTACTTTTGAGGAGTTAAAGAAACATGAAGACGCTGCTATTCCCAGGAGACTGGAGGTAGGATTCCTAAACACCACTTCAGTGGATCGTCTAGGAGCACAGAAACAGAGAAGTTTGTTTAACAGTGTTAAATTTGCATGGGCTGTTGCTGCTCGTTGGCTACATTAATTTTTTAATAATGCATTTTTTTAAATTAATGTCAAGTTCTTTTGTTCTGTGTAACTATCCAGGTTCTTACACTGTTTCCCATCACTGTAGTATCTGAGATCCTGAGCCATGTTAAAGCTGAGGCTGATCTTTTTATTGTTGCTTCTTCCTACCCTTGTTTATTTTATTGTGTTTTGGTTTTTTAATCTCATACAACACAAACTGTTTGATTTAGCAGAAGTTATGTTACCTAGTTATTTTTAGTTGACTCTTCTAATATATTGAGATAGATCCATTGCTGAAGTCAATGGGATCTATGACCGTTTACGCCAGCTGTAGATAGGCCTGTTATCTCTTTATATGTTAGTCTTAACAAAGAGTAATAAGGCTATGGTCATGTTTAAATAAGAAAAAGTGGTAGAGGAACCATATCAGGATGAGCATATTACTGTGTAGTATAACATCCTAGGAAATTAGGTTCCTGCTTTCCTCACCTATTTCTACACAATGAAAAAGGTCCAGTTTGGATAAGGTTGTTTTCACATGAAAAGACATGCTTACGACAAGCAGCATAACTTTAGCAGTTTGAAAAGAGAGGATATTTGTATAAGAGGTTGAAGACACTTGACCTTCACATTTGTGTGTCGTTTAAAAGCACCAAGGTCATGGAGCTATCTGGAATGTAGATACTCATTTACAGAGGCAAATTAATGTATGATAACTCTGTATTGGGATTTTTTTCAACGTTGGCATCCAGCATCACTGGTCTGTTTCAAAAACTAAACTATTGAATGACTTAAATTGATAGTGTATCTAATGCATTGTTTTCAAATTAATATCTGATTTCTTATGCGTATAACTGGAAAAATGAGAAATAGGGATAAGAAGATATGGGCTTCATATAGGATCTGAGCTGGTCAAGGTGACTACAGAACAGCAGCTGTATTCTCTGCTCCCTCTTGTATTTTAAAAAAAAAAAAAATTACAGTTAGGTTTAATTCCAAGTGCTTATGGTAGGAGAAGATATATGAAGCGGGAAGAAGCCACTTTCATTTTCAGGTACCAAGCTGTGTGTGCAGTGTTGGCAATTAGAAAGACCTTCTTTTTATTTTACAACAAAGCAAACTATCCGGAAGTCATTCGGGGGAAGGAAATGTGGAACATCACCCATACATCACCCTTCTGTGCAGTTACTTTTCTACAGCATGCTTTAAAAAGCTGGTGCTGATTGTTCACTAATTGTCCCTGTTTTGTTAAGTATCATCAGCAGTCTCACTTAAGGCAATTTACGAGAACTGGATGTATTTACATGCCTATGTAGGGAATTTCATGTAAGAAACTGCCAACTCCCTGCACTTTTTCCCATATTATTTATCCAAAATCTTTGGAGTACACTGCCTTGCCGTCCTAAATGCATCACCGTTTTATTGAACAGTGTATGCCCTGTGGTTCAAAAGTATCATTATTTTTTAGTATATTATTAGTATATTTAAGTATATTATTTTTCTGCTGCTCTTAAATGGCCAGATTTTGATTTCTAAGAGAGATATTGTTACATATATTAGTAGGTCAGGTGACTAGTGCTCTATGTGCCCCTCCTTGAATGAATCTGCTCTGAACCCAAAGCTGGTCATAGTCATTCAGTTGTGAACACTCTAGTGCAGGGGTTCTCACAACAAATTTTTGGTGGCCTCAGAGTCCAGCCACCAACTCTTCCCTCCCCAGGGAAGGTGGGTCAGGGACTCACTGGCCCCCTATGGAGTCCCAGGCTCCACATGCCCTGGCCAGCGAACACTGCAGCCGCCTCCACTGACAAGATCCGCCTCCGGTGCCAAGCGTATTGGCCCCACTCGTCTCCAAGGAGGCAGCACCATGCCGGGCGCTGATCCCTGCTGGCGGTGCCAGTGTAAATACCAAGGCAGCACATCTCACTGCCCTTGGTAACAGCTATTCAGGAGCAACAGCTGGGCACTGCAGGGAGGGGCTGCTGCTTTGCTCCCCACTCCCAGTCCCTGCCCCTGCTTTAGAAGCTGTCATGGCTGCAAAAAAATCCGCTAGTGGCCACATGCAGCCACGGTGGCCGCATTTTAGAAACGCTGCTCTAGGCAGTAGCATGTGCTAGAGTTTGCAGCAGCTCCGCTTTCATTGTGGACTGCAGTGTACACAACCAAATGGGAGATGGCAGCCATGAGACATTACAGCCAGGATCTTAATCAGGTAAACCAATGTCGTATGCCAATAGGTTGGGAGCCACTGGTAATAAATTATCATTTGAGTTGGAAACTGTAATTAATAGTGCACACAGGAAAATTGTGAAGAGTTTTTGTTAATCAGAATAAGAATGGCTGGTCTTTAAAATTGTGTCATTAGGTTAATACAAGAGCTAATAAGTCAGGAATCTGCTATTTTGTCAAAGCCAAAATGGTTTTGTGGAGACGTATCAGTTTTGATGAAGCTTTAGAGAGAGACGGGCAATCTCTATAGCTTAGTGGTTCTGGCACGGTCTGGGATGCGGAAGACCCTGCTGTGCCTGATTCAGAGCTGTTTTTCACCCCAGGGCTGATCTACACTGAAAATTTACATCAGTGTTGCTACGTCTCTCAGGTGTGTGAAAAAATCCACGCCCTTGAGGGATGTAGCTATGCTGATCTAACTCCCAGTATAGCCCCGACCCCTACCCCTAGGTCAATAGAAGAATTCTTCTGTCCACCTATCTACTGCCTCTTGGGGAGGTGGATTAATTACAGCGATGGGAGAAGCCCTCCCGTCACGAGTGAGTGCCTCCACTGAAGGGCTAGAGCGGCGTAGCATTTTAAGTGTACACAAAGCCTGATCACTCTGAACTTGCTCCAGTGCGGAGTGAAAGCAAACTTTGTAACCTTGAAAGTTGCCGCAAAATAAAATTGTCGTCATCCTCCGGTCGGCTCTAGTTATAACTGGCAAAGGCAATAAAATGAAAAATCCTTTTTCATGCAATGTAACTGAACTGAGGAACTCCTTTGGCACAGGATGTCATTGAGGCCAAAAACTTGGCAAGAGTTAAAAAGCTAAATAGAACTAATACAAACAGATTTTGGAAGAGACATTAAATCTAAGACATGGGATTTTAAAGTAATTTAACCAGGGATTAGGAGGAGACCTAATGTGGGGAGCACATCTTCCCATACCTGCGTAAGGCTACTTGCACTTCCGCTGCAGCAGCTGGGACTGGCCACTCTGAGACAGGACACTGGACTAGATGGACCACAGCTCTGATCCAGGATAGCAATTCCTGTGTTTCTAAACCAATCAAATAGCATTTCTATCTCAGACAACACTCTTTGGTCTCAAGGAAAAATACAACCCATGCTAACTCAGTGTGATATAGTGTAAATTGTGGAGAACTAACCAGTTGTTACATTTTGTTTTCCTATTAGTGTCTAAAAGAAGACGTGCAGCGGCAGCAAGAGCGAGAGAAGGAGCTCCAGCAGAGATTCGCAGACTTTATGCTGGATAAGGAGACTTTTCAATCAAAATATTGAAGCACAAAATTACTTGGTTGTTCGATGTCACATTTTTCAAATGCACGGATACTTCTCCTGCATCTTGCCATCCATGTGTCAGAAATCAAGCGTAGGTAAATTTGCAACTCTTTGCATCTTGTGTTTTTTGTAAATGGACTGTCATTGTACCAAATGTTCTAGGTGTGAACGGCGTGGTTCAGTATTGGAGATTTGGATTTAAACGTCCAGGACTTTGATATTAAAAGAAGAAATCACACTGGGATTTTTTTAGCCATGTTGTTGTTTGCTAGGGTTATTGCTGATTCATGCTCCTAGTGTCTTACCGTTCTTAAGATCTACCAAACATATACCTGCAGTATATGTGCTTGTGAATAATGTCTCTTAAATAAACCTGGAATGTAAAGAAATATATAAAAAGAAATGTTTGTCTCTCACTTGGAATGGAATCTTGAGAAAAAGAAAAGAAAAGGAAATATCTGTTTCATGCTAATGAGAGAGCCTTTCTTTTACTTTACTGTCAAACAATTAAGAGCTATGTTATTGGTAAGGGCATATGTGTAGTATAAGTAGGGGACATATACATAGGATTGGAAGGGACCTCCTGGGTTATCCAGTCCAGTTCCCTGCTATTGCAGGCAAGCCAGCTAAAAGTAAAGACTCCCAATTATTTTATGCATCTGTCACTCAATGCTCTTTTTTAACATCTGGATATCCAGTGATCATATGAATACATAAAAGGATTGAAGAACTAAAGTTAGCTTTACCTTTCCCACTGAGGAATAGGGTGTTTTTTTTCAAAAGCACTCAGCATTAGTCTAGCTGCTCCCATCAACACCAATGGGAATTTTACCTCTGAATTCAGGGGGAACGGAATTAGGCCAGCTCTGAGCACTTCTGAAATTCCTACTGTAATGGTATCTCTCCTCTTGGTTTAGCTGACAATTAAATTATTGGATGAGAGCCTAACCCACATTTTGGCCCCATAAACTGGGTGAAAGGGCCGGAGTAGCATAAAGGGGTACTAAAAGCACTCGATCCAGCTAGGGAAGAACCTGAGGAAGGCAGCCACAGGCTGCTTTGTAAGGCCCCCTCACAAGCCCAGCTATAGATTGCATGTTGAGGACAGGAGGGTATAACTGGGCCGTGGTCACAGCACACAGTGCTATGGAGATCCTGGACAGGACTACTGAAACCACTTTAGCCCTCCTCCTCCTGGGCGGCGAGTTTTGTACTGCGCCTCTTAGACGCTCAGCACAGAATCGCACCCTCTGTTTTTGCGCTACTAACCTTCTGACCTTAACACTCTCCCTATAAATCATAAGGGTGGGACTTATGTTCCTAACACACCAAGCAACTTCTCAGAATCCCATCCCAAATCTTTTTCTCTTTGTTGTTCTGGCTAATCTGAGATGATAAAGATTTTGGTTTTACTATTATGTATATGCCCGTGGGTTTTTTAGTGTTACTTTCATATTGTTTTCTAACATTTTTTAACTACATCCCTTGTTCCTTTTCCCTTTTTTTTTCTGCTTCAGGTAATCTCATCAAAAAAAGCTATCCGATTAGACAGAACCTATTTTCCATAAACGCGCATTGATTGTCATTAATTATATTATCCTCCTTTAATTCTTTATTAATCGAATTCCTGTAAAAGGTGCTCCATCATCTCACCTGAGATCTGTATCAGAGTGAGAGGCCTGTAATTACTCAGGTCCTCGTCTTTACCCTTTTTAACTATTTGCACAGCATTATCTTTCTTCCAACTTCTGGAACTTCCCTGGTGTTCCAAGCCTTATTGAACATCAATATTAACGGTCCAGGGAGCCCCTCAGCCAGCTCTTTTAAAAGTCTTGGATGCAAGTTATCTACACCTGCTGATTTAAAAACAGTTGTTTGCTCTTTTATTCATGTACTCCACAAACAGCTGACTTTTTAAATTTAATTGATAGCACTGAAAAGCCCCATTAGACTGCTGTGTGATCATGCAGGTTCTCTGTGCTAATGTGTATACAGTAGAACTTCAGAATTACAAACACCTCGGGAATGGAGGTTGTTCATAACACTGAAATGTTTGTAACTCTGAACAAAACGTTAGGGTTGTTCTTTCAAAAGTTTACAACTGAACGTTGACTTAATACAGCTTTGAAACTTTACTATGCAGAAGAAAAATGCTGCTTTTAACCATCTTAATTTAAATGAAACGAGCACAGAAACAGTTTCTGAACCTTGTCAAATCTTTCTTTAAACTTTCCCTTAATTTTTTTAGTCATTTACATTTAACATAGTGCTGTACTGTATGTGCTTTTTTGTTTTGTTTTGTCTCTGCTGCTTCCTGTGATTGCCTCCTTCCGTTTCCCGATGAGGTATGTGGTTGACTGGTCAGTTCATAACTCGGAGGTTCTACTGTAATTTTAAATCCTACATTTACTTGATTACAGCATGCCCATTACATTGCAGCCGTTATGGGAAGAACCTTGGAGGGCAGCATGAAGATCTTAGGTGTGCAGATTTCTGTTTAAAGCATCAGCAGTGGCCATCATTTTCACAGGTGGATTGGGCAATTTGGAAAGGCATCAAGAGTCCGTATCTGACTCCACTGATTATTGATGAGAGGATTAGCAGCCCTTCAAAATCTTTCTTTCTTCAATAACAGATTCATTAGAGTGGGGATCTCATCATAAGTATTAACACAGCTCAAATTATTTTCTTTACTTTTGTGTGTGTGTGTTTTGTTTTTAACTGCATCAGAGAAAGTGTCTTTAAAGAATAAAGAAAATAAGGATCAGTCTTGTATTTTGGTTATTTTAACCTTGGTGTATATATAAAAGGAAAATCTTGTAATGCGTATCGTGTGTTATACAGCAGTTCTTGTGGTTGTATAGTAGCTGGAGATTTTAACAAAACCCCTTTTAGGTTTACCACAACCACAGTTGGGATTCTTCCCTTTCTTGTTGAGGAAAGCAACAGAGTCTTTGAGGTTTCCTGCATTTCTTCTTGACAGTTCCATGCCAAGTAGGTACTCAAACCTTCTGCCTCTGACCGTATGCTCTGTGATGGCAAGTTAAAGGACAGAATCATCATGAAAAGTCACATTTCTCTCTGAAATGTGTGTACCTGCTGCAGTTATTCATATCTGAGGTTACTGCATTTGAAAGAAGTTTGCAGAAATCTTATTCGGTTTTCTCAGTTGTTTGCTTCCTGCCTTGACAGCACTTTGTGTATAGTCAATTTCACTGTTTTCCCTGTCTTTAGTCAGTTTCTGTCTTGTAGAAAAGATTCTTATTAAAGATCAATAAGGAAGCAGAAAAACACTTTCTTAACTTCAGCTCTGGTCTCTTTACACTGCTCCAGCCCTTCTATCCAGCACAGAGGGACCCCAAAAGCCCCATATCTAGCCAGGGGAGGATTCCCCTAGCACAGGCACTGCAAAAGATGCTTCCTGAGAAAATCATTGCAAGCCCTGTTGAAGGGCGTGTGCTGGAGGTGAGAGGGGAGTGTCTAGGGCAGGGCTCCTGCATGTAGCATGGGTGGAGATTCTGGGCAGTGCTGTGACCCATAGGACAGCCAGTGGAGGCTGCTGATATGTAGACCTTGTCTACAGTGGGAGTTATTTCGGAATAGTTATTCCTCATTAACTATTCCTTATTAACTCTATTGTGTGAATGCTCTTATTCTGGAACAGACTGCTTTGCTCTGAATTAGCATAAATCTGGAATAAGAATGTCTGCACATGGGAATTAATCAGAAATAGTTTATTTGCTTTAAATTCGTGCCCTGCCTTCTTCCTGATTAATTTTCATGTGTAGACAAGCCCTAAGTGTAGACAGGCCACCGGGACCCTTCCCAGTCCCTGGAGCAGCCCAGGATCAGGAAGGTTCAAAGGCGTCTTAAAGCCATCATAAGTCCATGTCCTCCTGGGCTGAGTTCTGGGCTATGCATTCAAGAGAATCTCACCCTTAGTTTTGTGTTTTGTCCTTAAAAGGAACCTCAAACTGGAATTTAAAAAAAAAAAAGGAAGGAAGGAAGTTGATAGCAGTCCTTGAAGAAGGTAGATAATGCACGAGTCACTGACAGTCAGGGCCCTTACACTAAAGAACTTAAGTTCTGCAGTGTCAAGTGTGAGCAGAAAATTGGGCCCAGATCCACAAAGGGGCTTGGGTGTCGCACCACTGCGTGTCATGGCACCTAATTTTTGAGGTGCCTAGAAAATCACAGGAACACGACTGTGATCCCAACAAGCCTGAGATAGGTGTCTAGGCACTGGACAGGGAGAGCTAGGAGCCTTAGACTGTGGTCCACAAAGCCACCACTCTAGGCAGGGGGCTGCTTAAGCTAGCCGTTAGGAGACACTGCCCAGAGGGATGTGTGCTAAGCCCCACATCTCTCTCGGAATCATAGAACCACAGGGTTAGATGGGACCACAAGGGTCATGTAGTCTAACCTGCTGCCAAGATGCAGGTTTTGTTGTTTCTAAACCATCCAAGACTGATGGCCATCCAGCCTCTTTTTGAAATCTTCCGGTAAAGGAGATTCAATGACTTCTCTAGGCAGTTTGTTCCATTGTCCTACTTTTCTTACAGTTAGGAAGCATTTCCTGAGATTTAATGTAAATATGCTATATTGTAGTTTGAATCCATTGCCTCTTGTCCTGCCCTCTATGACAAGAGAGAACAACTTTTCTCCACCTTTTCTATGGCAGCCTTTCAAGTATTTGAAGACTGCTATAAGGTCCCCCCTTAATGTCTTTTCCAAACTAAACATACTCAGTTCCTTCAGTCTTTGCTCATATGGCTTGCATTCCATCCCTTTGTTCATCTTTGTCGCTCGCCGCTGGATTTATTCCATTCTCTCTACATCCTTTCTATACATTGGTGACCAGAACTGGACACAGTGCTCCAGCTGAGACCTAACCAGTGCTGAGTGGAGTGGTACTATCACCTCCTGTGACTTGCATGCTATGACCCGTTAACGCAACCTAAAATTGCATTTCCTTTTTGTGTGGGTGTGTGCAACAGTATCGCAGTGTTGACTCATGTTGAGGTTCCCAGATCTCGCCCGCAATTCCCAGATCTCTTTCAGAAGTGCTGCTGCCAAGCCAGTTATCCCTCATTCTGTATTTGTACATTTGGTTTTTCTTCCCTAAGTTAGCACCTTACATTTGTCTTTATTGAATTTCATTTTGTTGTCTATAGCCCACTTCTCCAATTTATCAAGATCCCTCTGAATTTTAGCTCTATTCTTCAAAGTGTTTGCAACCCCCTGTAGCTTTGTATCACCTGCAAATTTGATCAGTATGCTTTTTTCCTACATCCAGGTCATTAATAAAGATGTTAAACAACACCATATCCAGAGCAGATCCCTACAGAACCCCACTAGAGACCTCCCTGCGATCTGACATTCCATTAATAGTTACTCTTTGAGGTTGTTTAACCATTTATATATCTACTTAATTGTAGTTCTGCCAAGCCCGCATTTATCCAGCTTACTTATCAGAATGTCATGTGGGACTGTGTTAAAAGCCTTGCTGAAATCCAGGTATATGATGTCGACCGCATTCCCTACCCACTAAACCAGTTACCCTGTCAAAGAAGGAAATCAAGCTGGTTTGGCATGATTTGATTTTAGTAAATCCATGCTGGCTGCTAGTGATCATAGAATCATAGAACTGGAAGGGACCTCGAGAGGTCATCTAGTCCTTTTCTCTGCACTCAAGGAAGGACTAAATATTATCTAGACCGTCTCTGACAGGTGTTTTGTCCAACCTGCTTTTAAAAATCCCCAATGATGGAGATTCCACCACCTCCCTAGGCAATTTATTCCAATGCTTAACCACTTTGACAGTTAGGAAGTTTTTCCTAATGTTCAACCTAAACCGCCCTGGCTGCAATTTAAGCCTTTTGCTTCTTATCCTATCCTCAGAGGTTAAGAAGAACAATTTTTCTCCCTCCTCCTTGTAACAACCTTTTATGTACTTGAAAACTGTTATCATGTCCCCTCTCAATCTTCTCTTCTCCAGACTAAACAAACCCAATGTTTTCAATCTTCCCTCATAGGTCATGTTTTCTAGACCTTTAATCATTTTTTTTTGCTCTTCTCTGGACTTTCTCCAGTTGGTCCACATCTTTCCTGAAATGTGGTGCCCAGAATTGGACACAATACTCAGCTGAGGCCTAATCAGCGCAAAGTAGAGCAGAAGAATTACAATACTCCTTACAATACTCCTGCTAATACATCCCAGAATGATGTTTGCTTTGTTTGCAATAGCGTTACACTGTTGACTCATATTTAGCTTGTGATCCACTATGACCCCCAGATCCCTTTCCGCAGTGCTCCTTCCTAGGCTGTCATTTCCCATTTTGTATGTGTGCAACTGATTGTTCCTTCCTAAGTGGAGTACTTTGCATTTGTCCTTATTGCATTTCATCCTGCTTACTTCAGACCATTTCTCCAGTTTGTCCAGATCACCCCTTGAACTCCTGGTTCATATCCCCCCTCCTTTTGAGGGGCAGAAGGGATTTGACCAGGGATCTGTCCCCTCTCTCGTGAATATTCTAACCACTAGGCTAATTAAACAATTTAATTGGGTCAGTGAAATTAAAGTGGAACAACTTCAATAGGAGAGAGTGAGGGAGTCCCATATCATAATATTCAATGGTGTAGTGATTTTCTTTTCATCCCTTGGAATCAGGCTTGGTATTTTTGTACAGGATCAGTCCTCAGCTGAGCCTACTCCAAAGCCCATTGAAGTTTGTTGAGAGACTGCCATTCACTTCATTGGGCTTTGGATCAGGCACCTGGTGAAGTTAATGGGGAACTGTGCTGATTTACACCAGCTGAGGATCAGGATTCTGCAGATGACCACATTAAACATGCTCCAGAAACAAGACAACGGGGCAGGTTTTCCAAGGCACGAAGGGTAGTTAGGTTGCCACTGAAAGTCAAAAGGCATCAAGTCATAGAATAGCCGGGTTGGAAGGGACCTCAGGAGGTAATCTAATCCAACCCCCTGCTCAAAGCAGGACCAATCCCCAACTTTTGCCCCAGATCCCTAAATGGTCCCCTCAAGCATTGAACTCACAACCCTGGGTTTAGCAGGCCAATGCTCAAACCACTGAGCTATCCGTCCTCCCCCCAGTACTTCATATTCTATGAAGCAAGTCCCTAACTCCCATCGGTGCCTGGACAAATCTATCTTCTCCACAGTGAACATTGCATTTAGCCACACAGTTTCCATCATTTTGACAAGTTACAAGTTATTAGCCAGTCTAGCAGCTGTAAGTGAAGCCTAGAACATGCAGGCCAAAATTTGGGTTGGTACCATAATCAATATTTCGTCACCAATTTGGCTGGATGGTGGCTGTTGAGGGAGTTCAGCACCTTTGAAAATGTGGCCACTTTTCAAAGGTGCCTTAAAATGTGGCCTAAACATGGATTTTTATGCTTTATATTTCTTTGTCTACAAATCCTACAGCAATAACTTACTCTAGTGTGCAAATGTTGGCTTGATTTTTACTCCCCAAGACAGCACAGTTGCTGGGCAGGATGGCATTATTACGGCCTGGACTTACTCTCCCTCACACTCATCTCCAAAATCCAATGCTTGGAGTTATCCCCCATGCTGTGAGTTCAAAGCAGCACCTGTATAGCAAGTAGGATTTAAAAGTGCAGTATCAAATAGCATTTTCCCCATTGTCTTAGTTTTGTGAAATGCTGGCTGAAAAATAGCCAGGTATTAATTCTAAAAGCAAAAGCAGTTCATGGTCCCTGTAAATGATTCCAGATTCCCCCCTTCCATCATTCTAATGTTGTGACTTTCAAAGCTATTTATTAGCAACTTTGGGACTGGTCCTGCTCTCAGTGAAATCAATGGCATAGCTCATATGGACTGTATGAAGAGCATAAGATCCTGGTTTAAGAAAGCACTGAAGCATGTGCTTAATTTTAAGCACGAACAAATCAGTCCCTCTTCAGCAAAGTCCTGATTCAGTAACGCACTCAAGCACTGCTTAAGTCCTTTGAAGTTGATGGGACAACTCCATGTGTTTAAAGTTAAGCGTGTGCTTAAGTGCTTTGCTGAACAGAGTCCTTAGTGACTTGAAAATATTTAACAAAAGATGAGTAGCGGTGCACAGCACAGTCACATCACACTAATGCCGAGGTAGCCTTTCCTCCAGGCCCATATTCTTACAATTAATTTTGTGGATGGCTCATAATACTTACCAGTGCCTCATCCATGATAGTAAAATGCATAACAGGTGTGAGAAATGATCACTTGACTCTTGAGCTTCATATTTGAACTCAAGGTTGTCTTTTGTCTTCCTTTCTTTCCTTTGTTTGGCTCAGGATTTGTTAGGGGCTGTCGCTGGGCCAGGGTTGGGCTTCTCAAGAAATCTCCCTTTCAAGTTAAAGTCAAAGGTTTTCCACATCTCAGATTAGACCGGACTTGCCTCATTAGATCATTTTAACGTTTACAGGTTGTAACAGTGGTTCTGATGTATTCAAATTACTTAAAGATTTCTCAAAGGAAACTCAAGTACCTCTTTTAAGATCATTTATGTACATTGATAGCATTTATGAATTGTGATGCATGGAAATGGAGACTATATTTCTTATTTAGTCAGATCATATGTCAGATCCCTTGCCAAGTATATGCTACAGGTGAATGTTGCTTGGGATCGGACAAAAAATGCTCTTAAAAAAAAAACAAAAAAACATGTGGGGTCCATTTTGTGTAATCATCATGCCTGTAACATTTTAAACCATTGTAAGCATGGAAACTTTGCCATTGATTTCAATGGAGCCAAGATTTCACCCTGTTTATATCTGAATAGTCTTTCTGTAAAGAGAGGGAAAAGATAGATAGTCACTTATATTTAATAGTTTCATAAGCCAGGCCAGCAGCTCACCGAATTAAAAGGAATTCTTTTAACTTGATCTCCTGCAAGATCTTGTGCCAGAACTAACTCCGTTCAAGGGGAATAAATCTCCTGCTCGCACATCAGATGCAAAGGCACCGACTGAATTGTTTGTTTCACTAAATATTTAGCTATCTCTTCCACTGATGCACAGGGTCTTAGTAGAACTCATCATTATAATTTTGAACCACCATGCAAGCACTATACATGTAACCTGATTAGCATAGTGTAATTGTCACAGGATGTTGACAAGACTACCACCATAGCTATATCTTTAGAAAGACTAGATAGCTATAAACATGATTGATGATCATATATTTATGTTAGTGAAGAGCGATTTCAAACCAAAGGGCATATAAAGACTGCAGGCAAAGCCAGGAAGGTATCCCTGTTGCCTTCCGGCTTCCCTAAATCAAACACAGCCAAACCAACATATAAGACAAAGACCAGGTGTGTACAGCCTTAGGGTACATCTACACAGCAAAACAAAAACCCACAGTAGCAAGTCTCAGAGCCCAGGTCAACTGAGTCGGGCTAAAAATAGCATTTTGTGCTTGGATTGGAACCCGGGCTCCAAGACTCTTCCACCATCATCACGTTTCAGGGCCCAGACTTCAACCCAAGCCCAAATCTCTACACTGCTATTTTTAGTTACACAGCATGAGCCCAAGTCAGTGTTTTTTTGTGTTTTTGCTGTGTAGACGTACCCTAAGGCTGTACACACCTGGTCTTTGTCTTGTATGTTGGTTTGGCTGTGTTTGATTTCGGGAAGCATCTAAAGTCTAAACACCAAAGATTTTCATTACCTTTTGCCTGGTGCTTTAATAGTATTCTTAGCTGAAAAGAGAAAATGCCAGATGATCATTTTTTAAGTTGAGGAGGAAACTGAGACAAGTTGGGAGCAGTTTGCATGGTGGCAAAGGAGGAGAGACATTATTTCATGTCCCACAGCTCTAAAAAATTGATCACGCTGTGCTTCAGAATTCTTAATAGAACAAACCATCGGCATGCGGCAGCCATCTAAATGTTCCATGTGTTCTTGTACTGAATGCTTTTTTTGCCTCTGTCTTCACGAACAAGGTCAGCTCCCAGACTGCTGCACTGGGCAGCACACCATGGGGAGGAGGTGATCAGCCCTCTGTGGAGAAAGAAGTGGTTCGGGACTATTTAGAAAAGCTGGACGAGCACAAGTCCGTGGGGCTGGATGCATCCGAGAGTGCTAAAGGGGTTGGCGGATGTGATTGCAGAGCCATTGGCCATTATCTTTGAAAACTCATGGCAATTGGGGGAGGTCCCGGATGACTGGAAAAAGGCCAGTGTAGTGCCCATCTTTAAAAAAGGGAAGAAGGAGGATCCGTGAAACTACAGGCCAGTCAGCCTCACCTCAGTCCCTGGAAGAATCATGGAGCAGGTCCTTAAGGAATCAATTCTGAAGCACTTAGAGGAGAGGAAGGTGATCAGGAACAGTCAGCATGGATTCACCAATGGCAAGTCATGCCTGACCAACCTGATTGCCTTCTATGAAGAGATAACTGGCTCTGTGGATATTGGGAAAGCGGGATTGGTCCTGCTTTGAGCAGGGGGTTGGACCTCCTGAGGTCTCTTCCAACCCAGATATTGTATGATATGATTCTATGATATGATTCTTTCATTGCTGCGATCACCAAGGGAGAGGAGAATTGTGGGGCGAGCCTGGCAGAGAGAATTGAGAGAGGAAAGAACAATGACGGTTAATAAATATACAGAGAGAATGATCCTGCAGCTTAAGAAAGGTCTCCTTTCCGCCTGCTTTGCAGTTACGCCCGAATAAACACATGGGGCTGCATCTTCATCTGGTGTAAATCAGCATAGCTCCAGTGACTCCAGTGGAGTTGTTCTGATGTACATCAGGTTAGGCTCTGGCCTATGGGAAGAGAATAAATGAAGAGGAGGCGTGAGTAGCGAACCACTGAGGTTCACAGCACCTGTTTATTGTCTTGTGAAACACTTAGCTTGCTGGTGAGCAAATGGTATAATTGCTTCCTTAGAGCATGTTTGCTCCAGGAATGGCACAACTATACATGGATACTGTCCAACTCATGGAGGAAACTAAAGCCAACGCCAGCCTGTTTTGCTTACGCTGCGCCCACAAGCTAAAAGAATGAGCTCACCTGAGCTGGAAAGCAGTTTTAAAAAAACCGGACTGCTAACATATGCAGGGTGTTACCATACTGATGCAGTAACGTGTATTGTCAACACTTCTAGCCCAACACGTCTAGTACATCTGCTACGTAAGCTGATATAGTTTAAGTGGGGGAAGCCCTGGAGGATGAGCAGTCCATCTCCAGGGGATGCCTTCAGGGGAGTTGCTGAGGGGTAGTTTACTGCCTGTGTCTCAATGTCATGTTGGCTCTTCCAACAGCAGCTTTCAGTCCTTCCTTGGCTGGTATACATG
This sequence comes from Chelonia mydas, assembly GCF_015237465.2. Lineage (NCBI taxonomy): Eukaryota > Metazoa > Chordata > Testudines > Cheloniidae > Chelonia > Chelonia mydas. The sequence goes on from NC_057851.1 coordinate 13,064,242, forward strand.
AATGAACTGTAGCCAGTGCTTCCCTCACCTGCTAGCTTGCTCCTCAAAGGCTGACTGAATGTTCAGCTCTCTGTGCTTTGTCCCAATTCCAGTGCAGATGGGGCCTGCTTCACACAGCTGTTCTCTGTTACAGGCAGGATGGTCCAGTGCTTCAGTTGGTAGCCTGGGGCTCATGCGGCCCAGGTTCAAATCCGCCCTGTGTGAACTTACAGAGCCAAATTCACAAAAATACATAGGAGCCTCAGTCCAGTGTATAGCTGCCACGGATGTTCTCAAAACCACCACACAGCTGCCACCTCACCCTTTCGAGGCCGAGGTTTCTGCCATGGGCGTGTGCAAACCTTGCCTAAGTCCTGCTTGCACTTGAGCTGCTTGGAGCGCTAGCCCAAGCCATGGCCCTGAAGTGGCATGCTCAGAGCAGACCTACAGGCAGGGCCCTGCAGAAGAGGGGGTGAGTGTTACCCAGCAGCCCACTGGTTAGGGCACTAAGGTGGGAAGCTCTGCTTTGAATCCCCCCTTCGCCTGATTCAGAGCAGGGAGTTGGACCCAAGTCTCCTACCTCTCAGGTGAGTGCTGTAACTACCAGGCTAGTGGGGGTTTGGAGGCAGGTCTCCCCTCTTGGAACTGTTCCACTTTATATAAATAATGAATATGTATTGGTGCCTTTCCCACATCCCAGGCTGTAGAGTCAAACTCCCTTTTGCTGGCCCAATGAGCATTTCATTATTTATAGGAAGTGGAACAGCTTCAGCAGGAGAAATGGAGGGTGACCCATCGCAGCACACTGGTAGCGGGGGACAGCTGGAGGAGCTGGGTTCAAGGCTCTGCTCCAAAGCAGGCAGAGCAAGGATTTGAATTTGGGACTCCTACATAACAGGCAAGTGCCCTAACCAATGGGCTATTGGCTATAATGAGGCCTGGGTCTCTCTGTCTCTGGTATATCAGGAGAAGGGACTAAGCGGCTGTAGGCACTCAACTCCAGCAGAGCTCTTCCACTTTATTTACCAGTTAAAGAGTCATTACAGCCAGGGGACTAGACCTTGGGGCTTCCAAGTCCCAGGGGAGTGCCCTCACCACCAGGCTATAGTGTCATTCTCTGGCCCTATCACTCATTAATTATTTGTCCAATGGGCAACAGCTTCAATAGGCGAGATTGCGGGAGTCCCACCTCTGAATATCTCCTAGCTCAGTGGTTAGAGCACTCCCTTGAAAGGTGGAAGACCCTTGTTCTAAATCCTTTCTTCCCATCAGGCAAAGGGGGGAACTGAACTTGGGTCTCCCACATTCCACGTGGGGACTCTAACCCCTGGGCTGAAAGTTGTAAGGGGGGTTGCTGCTCCACCTCTGCCCCCGTGCCTTGTTTTGTGTGGAACGTGACAGGAGCTTCATTCTCCCAGGAAATGAAGTAAGTGCCTAAGCCTCCCGATGCCAGGAGAGGGGGGCCTGACTCTGCATCCCAGGCAGAAAAAGGCACCAAGAGAGGTGAGGAAGGGGGGAGGTGCGCCGAGTCCTCACTCCTCCCCCCCCACCCTCCTGCCCCCTGAAAGTTGCAAGCCACCTGATTGCCACGGGCAGGAGGGAAGAGGGAGAAGCGAGGACACGGCACGCCTGCCTCCTGCAATCAGCGGGCTTGTGGCGTTCAGGAGGCAAGGGCGGGAGGGGGAACCTGCGCACTGTATCCTCGCTCTTTCCCCCCTCCCCCTGAACGCCGCAAGCCCACTGATTGGACGCGGCGTGCGGAATAAAGGGGAAGGAGTGGGAGGGGGAGGGGGGAGAAGAGGTGGGTTAAGGGTGAGGGCTTGGAGGAAGGGGTGGAGTGGGCGGGCCAAGGGTTGAGCCCCTGCCCCCCCCGCCCCCCGTGCTTGCAGAATAGGGGAAGCTGCCGCTGCTGCTGTGCAACCTGCTTCTCCAAGCCTACAGCACCGTCAGCCTCCTTGCCTGCCTCTGTCTCCAGTGCCAGTGGGCTGTGCCTGTGTGAGGTAAGGCGGGGGCACATCCCAACTACAGTACTGTACTGTACTGTCTGGCAAAAAAAAAAAAAATTTCCCTGGATCCTAGCCCCCCCCCCCCCTTTTACATTCATTCTTATGGGGAAATCGGATTCGCTTAACATCGTTTCACTTAAAGTCACTTTTTTCAGGAACATAACTACAACGTTAAGCGAGGAGTTACCGTACTCATAAGGTCCCCTACATTGTAGCATTCTAAGGGCCAGACTTTCCAACATATTTCAGTGCCAAAAAATGCCGGGAGGCACTTAGTGAGATTTTCAAAAATGCCGGAGCAGCTTAGCACCTACCTCCCGTTGATTTCAATGGGTGTTGGGCCCCTCACCTGTTTTGGTAATTTTGAAAAAGCCACTAGGCACCTCTCTGCATCTTTAGGTTCTAAATATATTTTGAAATCTGGGTCAAAGTGCCTCACAATGGATTTTGCCTTTGCAGCACCCTTTGAGGTAGGAAGTCTTTACACCTATTTTATAGATGGGAAACTGAGGCACAGGGTAGATGAGGTGATTTGCTCAACGAAGTGGGGGAGGGGGCTGGTATCTCAAGTCCCAAGCAAGTACCTGGTCCACAAGACCATACGTCAGGCTTTCCCCCCATGGTTGGCCAGCCAGGGTGAAGTGACAGAAGGGGCAGTGCCAGACAAGGGAAGGGTAGAGCCACAACATTCATGAAGTCGGCTGGAGCAAATCCAAAGAAGAGCTTCAAAAAAATGAGGGCAGTTTTGAACTGAATCCTATAGAGCCTAATACTATTTGACAGCCGGTCAAACCTAGTCAGTAACAGGTCTGAACACTAGCTGAGTGGAAAGAGACACTCAAGTCCTGTCCCATGAGTTGGTATAGAAAATGGAGGGCTGCTTCTGCCAGATCTGCTACAAGAGATGAAAATGGATTGCATAGGCTGGGTGGCCTTTCTCCTACCTAGGTCAGCCAGCCACACGGCCAAGAGCTGTTACACCCTACACAGTGCTTGTGTGAAAGATGGAGCCTGATCAGTTGTATTTGTCACTAACTCTTTTAACCTGTTGGCCTGGTGCTATGTACCCTGGCTGTTGCAGTTTCCCAAGGCAACCTGCAGTGATGCTCAAACAACTGCTTATTAAGGAAACCAGCATTATGGCTTGGCCCTTTCTCCTCCTCCCGTTTCCTCCCATCCTTTGGATTTTCTATGGCTTTGGGAGCGAAAGCCCCCAACAACTGCACAAGCAGCTTGGAGCCTGTCACTGCTCACAGCTGGAAGCAGTTTGCTCATGTATTCGGAGTGCAGCTTGGCACCGTGTGCCTGAGTGTCTTAGGAGGATGTTCAAGGAAAGAACAGCTAAGCAGGCGCTGTAATGAAACACACGCACATGTACCTGTGAAAAAAATAACCTGACAGTTGAGATGCAATCCAGCAAAAGGAAGGAAACTGTAACTTAAGGCTGCCACTGATCTCCTGCTTCAGCCCTGATGTCACACACAACCGGCTTCATGGAGGCATCTTCTGTCTGCAATTGTCTTCTGTCTGCAACTGAAGTACTCAATGCTTTTTTTCTCTCGGTCTTCACAGACAACGTCAGCTCCCAGATTGCTACACTGAGCAGCACAGTATGGGAAGGAGTTGTGCAGCCCTCAGTGGTGAAAGAACAGGTTAAGGAATGTTTAGAAAAGCTGGACATGCACAAGTCCATGGGTTCGGATCTAATGCATCCGAGGGTGCTGAGGAAGTTGGCTGATGTGATTATAGAGCCATTGGCCATTATCTCTGAAAACAAGTGGCGATCGGGGGAGGTCCTGGAGGACTGGAAAAAGGCAAATATAGTGCCCATTTTTTAAAAAGGGAAGAAGGAGAATCTGGGGAACTACGGACCCGTCAGCCTCACCTCAGTCCCTGGAAAAATCATGAAGCAGGTCCTCAAGGAATCCATTTTGAAGCACTTGGAGGAGAAGAAGGTGATCAGGAACAGTCAACATGGATTCACCAAGGGCAAGTCATGCCTGACCAACCTGATTGCCTTCTATGATGAGATAACTGGCTCTGTGGATATTTGGAAAGCGGTGGACGTGATATATCTTGACTTCAGCAAAGCTTTTGATACGGTCTCCCACAGTATTCTTGCCAGCAAGTTAAAGAAGTATGGATTGGATGAATGGACTATAAGATGGATAGAAAGCTGGCTAGATTGTCGGGCTCAATGGGTAGTAATCAATGGCTCGATGTCTAGTTGGCAGCTTGTATCAAGCAGAGTGCCCCCGGGGTCAGTCCTGGCGCTGGTTTTGTTCAACATCTTCATTAATGATCTGGACGATGGGATGGATTGCACCCTCAGCAAGTTCGCGGATGACACTAAGCTGGGGAGAAAGGTAGATACACTGGAGGGTAGGGATAGGGTCCAGAGTGACCTAGCCAAATGGGAGGATTGAGCCAAAAGAAATCTGATGAGGTTCAACAAGGACAAGTGCAGAGTCCTGCCTTTAGGACGGTAGAATCCCATGCACTGCTATAGGCTGGGGACTGACTGGCTAAGCGGCAGTTCTGCAGTAAAGGACCTGGGGATTAAAGTAGACGAGAAGCTGGGTATGAGTCAACAGTGTGCCCTTGTTGCCAAGAAGGTTGCATTAGTAGCAGCATTACTAGCAGCTCGAAGGAAGTGATTATTCCCCTCTATTCGACACTGTTGAGGCCACATCTGGAGTATTGCGTCCAGTTTTGGGTCCCCCACTACAGAAGGGATGTGGACAAATTGGGGAGAGTTCAGCGGAGGGCAATGAAAATGGTTAGGGGGCTGGGGCACATGACTTACGAGGAGAGGTTGAGGGAACTGGGTTTATTTAGTCTGCAGAAGAGAAGGGGGGGGGGATTTGATAGTAGCCTTCAACTACCTGAAGGGGGGTTCCAAAGAGGATGGAGCTAGACTGCTCTCAGTGGTGGCAGATGACAGAACAAGGAGCAATAGTCTCAAGTTGCAATGGGGGAGGTCTAAGTTGGATATTAGGAAACACTATTTCACTAAGAGGGTGGTGAAGCACTGGAATGGGTTACCTAGGGAGGTGGTGGAATCTCCTTCCTTTGAGGTTTTTAAGGTCAGGTTTGACAAAGCCCTGGCTGGGATAATTTAGTTGGGGTTGGTCCTGCTTTGAGCAGGGGGTTGAACTAGATGACCTCCTGAGGTCTCTTCCAATCTTAATCTAGTACGATTCTATGTATAGGTGATCAAAATCTGTATTGGTGACAGTCACCTGGCAATAGTGGCAAGAATCCCGGAGACACTGGGAAATCTGACAACCAATGACTAGAAGACAAAATAGGTCTTCTCCAGCTTGAATGTTCTGGACAGAGCACTCAGTTTGTTAAAGCATGAAGTGTCCTAATACCAATGATGCTACTGACAGCCTTACCCACTTACTCGCTCTTGTCTTACTGAATTGCTCTCCCACATCCTGCTTCACCCATGACTCTCATCTCCTCTCATCCTGCCCCCCTCGCACGCCTCTCCAGTGCTGAGCCATGAAGCCAGACCCACTCTGCATTCAAATGCCTGCTGAAGACCCACTTCCACCACAGAGCCTAGAAGAAATATACCAACAAGAGCATTTTGTCACTTAATTTTATTCCATTAGCCTTTGCTGAGTAATTGTGTGATCAGCAAACGCTCATTACCACTGACATGCCTCTACCAATCCCCACTCAACAGCTTTGTTAACTCCCATCCTTCCTGTTACATCAGACCTGATGTTTACACTGTAAATCCTTCAGGGCAGGGGCCACTTCTATTGGCAGCCAACATCATTTTTGCCCCTGTAAAATAATAATGTCAAGTTTGCCCCCAAGAGCAGAATAGAACATAAGCACGGCCATACTGTGTCAGACCACTGGTCCATCTAGTCCAGTAGCCTGGCTTCCGACAGTGGTCAGTGCCAGGTGCTTCAGTGAGAATAAACAGAAAATAGGCAATTTTTGAGTGAGCCATCCAGCCCCTGTTGTCCATTCCCAGGTTCTGGCAATCAAAACTAGGGACATTCAGAGCATGAAGTTGCATCCCTGACCATCTTGTCTAATAGCCATTGCTGAACCTAACCTCCCTGAAGGATACAGTCTTCTGTTAGAGGGGCCCTCACATGTCTACTATGCTTAAGCTTAGCTGAAAGGATCCCCAGGTGCTTTACTATCCACACGGCTATACACGATACATGTGAGGATCAACTTTTCATCCAGCCAGGTAGAACACAGGTAGAACACAGTTGCTGGAAAATGCACAGCGACACGGGGCAACAGTTTAGGGCAAGAAGATGACTACAGGGCCAGATTGTGAGCTGGTGTAAATTGGCATAACTCCATTAGCATCAGCGGAGCTATGCCATTTTACACCAGCTAATCTAGCCCGTGGGATCCAGATGGAACTACTGGGCAAGTTAGGTAGACACGTAAAAAGCCTGGTTAGAATTTGGCCATGTTGTGGTGGAAATCACCCCTCACACACACGTCAATAACATGGCTGGGACCTACGTTGTACGTCTCAGCTGAAAAACCTCCAGTAACACAGTGCATTGGTGTAGAGAGGAGAGCAGCCCGTAGTGACTAACTGACCGTGTGCCTAACCAGGTTTTCCTTTGCGGTCTCCCATCAAAACATTGGCCAGGCTGGACCCTGTGAGATCTAAGAAGATCACAGTGGACGGTGGTATGGCCGCCTTACAGTACTAGGATGTAGACTAGCATGATTAATTCATGATCCCTCCTCTCACAAAAGATGGCCTTTTACTGCAGCAAGGTGGGTAGAACTGTTGAACCAAAGCACTACAGTAATTTATTTTTATAACACAGTTTCAAGGTTTGAAACCGTTTCAAACATGTCTACTTTGCATTTAAAATGTTAGTTTTGCTGCCAATGTTATCAGCATATTTGCTCAGCATATGCCCTACCTGAGCCTTTGATTGATTGGTCCCTTGAATCCTTGTTCATAAAATGTTCCAGGACTTGGAGTTGATTAAACAAAGTCCTGCCAGCGTGTGTGTGTGTGGTGGTGGAAGGAGGCGGGGGGATCACATATTCACTCAATATTTTTCTGAGAGCCCAGTATTTGCAGAGTACTCCTGGCAGGCTGAGCTGCAATAATGCTGGTCCTTCATCATTCCATTCTGTAGCACTGTACAGCATGTATCGTAAGAAGCATAAAAAGAATAGTGCTATACTATGGTACTTACATGGCTGCCATCTCTATGGCATATGAGCACATCACAGTCTTTACTGTATCCTTGCAACACATCTGTAAGGTAGGTGTAAATTTTTAACAGTGAGCATAATTCACCATTGGAACACCTTACCAAGGGTTGTGGTGGAGATGCCATCATTGGCAATTTTTAAGTCACGATTGGATGTTTTACTGAAGGATATGCTCCAGTCTAGACATTCCTTGGGGGACGTTCTATGGCCTGTGTTCTACAGGAGGTCAGACTAGATGATCATATGGTCCTTTCTGGCCCGGGAATCTATGACTCACCCCTCTTGTACTATGAGATTAAGGCCTAATTCCTTAAAGGTATTTAGGCACCTAACTCTAATCAATAGGAGCTAGGTGCCTAAATATCATCTAGATGCTGGACCTAACGGACTTGCCCAAGGTTACATAGGGAGTCTGTGGTAAAGCAGGGAATTCAGCGTGGGTGTCCCAAGTTCCATATTAATGCCCTAACCACTGGACCAACCTTCCTCACCTCAGTGGAGTCAACGCTTCCTAGGAGAGTCACCTGGGTGTACTGAAGGACTACCAGCCCCTTTGCACCTTCTAGCTGTGTTCCATTCACTAGTGTTGCAGCCTTCCTTTTTGTTTTTCTGACACTCAGAAAACTTATCGAAGGAGTTACAGGAGTCCAGCATTCCCTGCTCCTGTGGGAATACCTTTAACGCTGCTTACAGAGAACGCAAAGGAATGCTGCAGTTGTGGGGGCTTTTTCTAGTGTCGGCGCCATAAAACATTCTGAAAAACCAGAAGACTGGAAGACCAGGATGTTGAGAGGGAAGTGCTTAGATTCATGCTGTTTAGCACAGAAAATGGATGAAATTTTCAACAACACCCTAGTGCTGGGGAGCACAACTGCCATTCGGACTAGGGAGCCAGATGCCTAAATACCTTTGAAGATCTGAGCCTTAAGTGCTATTAAAAATCCCACCCACTATGTTTAGATGTACTTTAGAGGTTCCAAGCGAAGATCTCGCTCTTCCAAACCAGTTCATGACACAGAATACTTGGAAAGCCTCTATGCTGCATGATGAACTATGCATGTGACTGGAGCGTGTCGGGGAAGGCATCTATTTTTCACTGCCCACTGAAATTATGGGTGAGCTACATTCTCTGGCCTACAAGACAAAAGGGCAAACCCAACCCACACAAAACAACAGGGGCCTGGCTGGCCCTTTGATGAACTCTAATATCCAAGGTTTCAGAGTAACAGCCGTGTTAGTCTGTATTCGTAAAAAGAAAAGGAGTACTTGTGGCACCTTAGAGACTAACCAGTTTATTTGAGCATGAGCTTTCGTGAGCTACAGCTCACTTCATCGGATGCATAGCATATCGTGGAAACTGCAGAAGACATTATATACACACAGAGACCATGAAACAAAACTTCCTCCCACCTCACTCCCCCGCTGGCAACAGCTTATCTAAAGTGATCCTCAAGTAGAGCCATTTCCAGCACAAATCCAGGTTTTCTCACCCTTCCCCCCCCCCCCCCCCCCCCCACACACATACAAACTCACTCTCCTGCTGGCAACAGCCCATCTCCCTTTGAAACCCCTCTTTATAATGCGCATGATAATCAAGGTGGGTCACCTCCAGCACTAATCCAGGTTTTCTCACCCCCCCACACCCCCCCCTTTTTCCAGAAGGATGACCCAACACTCTCACAAATCTTGGGAGAAAGGCCAGTCCTTGCCTACAGACAGCCCCCCAACCTGAAGCGAATACTCACCAACAACCACATACCACACAACAGAACCACTAGCCCAGGAACCTATCCTTGCAACAAAGCCCGTTGCCAACTGTGCCCACATATCTATTCAGGGGACACCATCACAGGGCCTAATAACATCAGCCACACTATCAGAGGCTCGTTCACCTGCACATCCACCAATGTGATATATGCCATCATGTGCCAGCAATGCCCCTCTGCCATGTACATTGGTCAAACTGGACAGTCTCTACGTAAAAGAATAAATGGACACAAATCAGATGTCAAGAATTATAACATTCATAAACCAGTTGGAGAACACTTCAATCTCTCTGGTCACGCAATCACAGACATGAGGGTTGCTATCTTAAAGCAAAAAAACTTCAAATCCAGACTCCAGCGAGAAACTGCTGAATTGGAATTCATTTGCAAATTGGATACTATTAATTTGGGCTTGAATAGAGACTGGGAGTGGCTAAGTCATTATGCAAGGTAGCCTGTCTCCCCTTGTTTTTTTCCTGCAAAACCCCCCCCAAGACGTTCTGGTTAAACTTGGATTATTGCTGTGCACATTGTAAGATGAGCTGTTGCCAGCAGGAGAATGAGTTTGTGTGTGTGGTTTTTGGAAAAAGGGGGGGGTGTGGGGGGGGGGTGAGAAAACCTGGATTAGTGCTGGAGGTGACCCACCTTGATTATCATGCGCATTATAAAGAGGGGTTTCAAAGGGAGATGGGCTGTTGCCAGCAGGAGAGTGAGTTTGTATGTGTGTGTGGGGCGGGGGGGGGGGGAAGGGTGAGAAAACCTGGATTTGTGCTGGAAATGGCTCTACTTGAGGATCACTTTAGATAAGCTGTTGCCAGCGGGGGAGTGAGGTGGGAGGAAGTTTTGTTTCATGGTCTCTGTGTGTATATAATGTCTTCTGCAGTTTCCACGATATGCTATGCATCCGATGAAGTGAGCTGTAGCTCACGAAAGCTCATGCTCAAATAAACTGGTTAGTCTCTAAGGTGCCACAAGTACTCCTTTTCTAATATCCAAGATATGTTCCTACTAAACAGGACTTGTATGGCCACTGGATGAACCTGCTATAGCCCACTGTCCTATTAGTAAGGAGAAATGCAAGACAGGGTATGTAGTTAGTGATATAAGATAACTGCACACTTTGGGCATGCAGTAAAGAAAGCTGCAGGGTTCCCGGAGGCTTATAATGCAACCACTGGCCATGCTGAAGCCTGAAGGACTGCCAAGGAGGGATTCCTTGGGTTTAGAAGGTGCCCACACTGGGAGGAAAGTGATGCTCACGCTTTTGATGTGGCTGTCACTATCAGCATCCTACTTCACTTCCTTTGGAGTGGAGGCAAGAGAGAGAAACTTTACGTATAAAACCAGTTTCTAGCTGGTCGAAAAAGGACACTGGCGGCTCTGGTCAGCACTGCTGACTGGGCCATTAGAAGTCCAGTCTCACGGCACAGCAGGGGCCAGGGCTAAGACAGGCTCCCAACCTGTCCTGGCTCCATGCGGCTCCCAGAAGCAGTGGCATGTCCTCACTCTGGCTCCTTGGTGTAGGGGCAACCAGGGGGCTCCGTGTGGTGCCCCCACCCAAACGTCAGTGCTGCAGTTCCCATTGCCAGGAACCACAGCCAATGGGAGTGGCAGGGGTGGAGCCTGCAGATGGGACAGTACGCAGAACTGCCTAGCCATGCCTCTGCATAGGAGCCAGAGGAGGGACGTGCCATTGCTTCTGGGAGCTGCTTCAGGTAAGCGCCGCCCAGAGCCTGCACCCCTGAACCCTCCCACGCTCCAACCCCCTGCCCCAGCCCTGATCCCCCTCCTGCCCTCTGAACCCCTCGGTCCCAGCCCGGAGCACCCGCCTACACCCCAAACCCCTCAACCCCGAGCCCACACCCCCAGCCGGAGCTCTCACACCTGCCGCATCCCAACCCACTGCCTCAGCCCGGAGCCCCCTCCCACACCCTGAACTCCTCATGTCTGGCCCCACCCCAGAGCCCTCACCCCCTCCCGCACCCCAACCGCCTGAGCCAGCCCAGTGAAAATGAGCAAGTGAGTGAGGGTGGCGAGAGCAAGCGATTGGGGGTGGGGAAATGAGTGAGCACGGCAGGCCTCAGAGAAGACGCAAGGCCTTGGAGGAAGAGTGGGGCGGGGGCAGGGCAAGGGTGTTTGGTTTTGTGCGAGTAGAAAGTTGCCAACCCTATAGCTATCATCAGGAGAGGGGAGAATGGCGGGAGTGTATACACCACATTAATAGGAAATGTTCTGATACTGCTATATGTTGCCTGCAAACACTTTCCATAGGTGGAGGAGGAGGGAACATCTCCAAAGTACAGTACCGGTGTATTGTAGAGAAAATTCCATGAAGGGCCTAGGCAACGTGGTCAAACATATTCCCTCTCCACCTCTGAAGTTGCAACTTTATCTCACACTGTAGTCAGGATATTACAGCAGGCCTGCAAACCCCCAGCCTGCCTGCCACTGTAGGTCTCATAAGGTTCACAGGACAGTACCTAACTGAGATGCACCTTGGCTCTTAAAGAGGGAGGCTGGCCCAGTGGATAGGGTGCAAGCCTAGGACTTGGGAGGCCTGTGTTTAAGTCCCTGCTCTGCCACAAACTTCCTGTGTGACTTTGGGCAGGATGTTTAGTCTTGGTTTGTCTCTGTTCCCCTTCTGTAAAAGGGAGAAGAGCAACGTTGAGCCTCATAGGGGTGTTTTAAGGATGAGCATGTTAAAGATTGTGAGGCATTCAGATGCGATGGTGGCCATCTGCTCCACAGCTAGAGAGCTAACTGTCTGTCTGATGTGAAGTTTCCCTGTGTGATGATGAGCCTGGAAGATAGGAGCTGCCACACTGGATCAAGGTACTTGTCTGTCTAGCTCAGCATCCTGTCTCTCGGAACAGCCAGCACAAGGGGAAACCATAAACTGCAGCAGGCAATTATTGGATAACCTGCCCCCAGAGATGTTTCAGCAACCAGAGACTGCCAGAAGTTAGAGGATGAAGGCAGGGTGTCTCCCCTAGGAGCTCACAGTCCGAAAGACAGACATGTTAGGAGAGTGGCCATGTGCTGCTAAATGCCTAGTTATTGGTTTACTCATGGTTTTCACTTCGTGACTCAAATGACTTCAATGAGACTACGCATGTGCTTAAAGTTACTCATGTAGTAAAGTGCTTTGCTGAATCGGGCTCAGTGAATGACTGAATTTACAAGTGTAGTTTTGAGAAAAAATACATTCACATCATTAGCATAACAACACAACTTAGCATTCCCGTTCCATTTCTAAAATTAAATAGTGTTACTGGCTAGTTGATATTTAAGACTGGTCCACCCAATGTTGGTGCACAGTTCAATTAGTTGCTGTTTGTACATTTCAGTTATTCTTAAAATTAACAAGTTTTTATAAGATTAGAGGAAACTAATTTTTGTATTTGCTTATATATGGCATGAATAAATACAGATTTAGAGCTGCTAGTGTACAAATATATTGTCTTATATGACAGGGATAAATCATGCATCCAAATCATGCATCAAAGTCATGAAATGGGCTACAAATGCAATAAAAAATAAGGTATTCAAGATTTTAACAAATGGGGGGAGGGGCAAACATGCTCCTCGCCTTGGGCACCATTTGGTCTAGGGCTGGCCCTGAGGAAACTGAAGTGGGAAATTAACATCTCAGGCAGTCCTAGGACAAAGGAGGGTTAGTAGGTTACAAATTGTTGTAGTGAGCCATAAACCAGTGTCTCTGTTGAGTCCATGTTTTTTATTGTTCTAGTCCTCACCTTAATGATACTATTTTTAAGTCCATCTATGTATTTAAATATAGTCAAGAGGAAGAGCAAGTGTAGTGGGAATAAATTCTGGTTTCAAGTTCTGCCACTTTAAAGCAAAACAAATCACATGATGGCAAGATTTAGTCTGGGCTTTTCAAGAGAGTGCAATGGGATTTGGGGGCATAATTTCATTAGGATTTAGGGTGCCTACCTCCTTTTGACTCCTTAAAAACTCCAGTATTATTTGCTAATAAATATGCACCAAATAATCATCTGGCCATCTACAGAGCTGGTTTGTTCATGGAGAATTATCTGATGAGAAAAGGCCAAAAATGCACAATGGGTGGGACTATTAGGAGCACTTAAATGAGTCAACTGTATTTGTGCTCCTAAAACGGGTAGATGCTGCTGAAAACCCCCATTCCACATGTGATTTGCAATGAAGCACTTGTTATGACTTGGTTTTGGTAGGACACAAAGAGTATGAGACATGTTGAGGGAATGGCAGCTACAAGGCATGAAGAAAGTGCTTGGATTCATCACAAGGCTCCTTGCCTGGAAGCCACTGTTTCTTCCATTCATGGTCGCACCATTGTCGCTTGGCCGCGGCAGTCCTGAAGTTTTATTTTATTCTCATTCAAAATGTTCATACACAGTTCTGTTAGGCCATTTCCAGTAGAGTCATCCACAGACCAGAAACAGATAAAGTGTTCCTTTACGTGGATACAGCCATCCTCAGCATCAACATATCTTACTGTAAATGACATCTTTTCACTGTCACTAATGTTGGGAATACAGTCCATTATTATGGCGTTGTATTTTGCTTTGCCGAGCTGCATCAATATGTTATCAAGCACCATAAGGTCAATCAATTCATTTTTAATTGTTTTGCTGCAGTAATGGCCCATAGCTTCTTTACGAACTACTCAACAGAGGTGCTCATGCATGACATTGTCGTATTTCCCTAGGAGCTCTTCCAAACTGAAGAAATTACCATTATGTTCAGTGAACAACTTATCTGATGAGCCCCGGAAAGCCAAATTATTCTTTGCAAGGAAAAGGGTAATTGCGATCAGACGCTCGAGCACATTCCTCCAATGCTGGGTTTCTACATTAATAATACGCTGGATTTCTGCGTCTATGCATTTATTCAGCTTGAGCCTGGACTCGACCATTTGGAGTAGGCCATAAAATAGCTAAGTGACTTTTCACGTTGCTTCAGAGCATCAGCTAAGTTATGCCAGTCGTTGTACCTGAAAAGCGCAGGCAATGATTTGGCATTCTTGTCAAATATTTTGCAACAAAACAGAACTCTGTCAGTTGATTTTGAGTAAACTAGCCAATGCCGATTCAGTTTCTCACCATTCTCAAGTACCTCTTTCACAGCATGACTTTGAGAAGCGTTGCTTCTGCTCATTTACTGGAAACATCATTGTGACAGGTTTCCCCCCGGGCTGCCACTTGGAACTGGGGTACCACTGAGCCTGCATGATCCACCAGCCTGGGTTCACTTTACACTATACTGCTGAGGCAAGCCAACCAAGCCCTCCCTCAGGCTTTAGACTGCACTTTACCAGCACACACACAGGTAGGGATGCATCCAGCCTCACCTATATACACACAGATGCTAAGATCAGCTCTGCATGGGAAGGCTCAGCTAAGGAACTGCCCAGCACTCAAGTGCATACCCCCTCTGGAGTGTAAACCCAAAACTGTACCGTCTTGTGCTGCACAGAGAACTGTGCAGCGTAAGCTCATGAAATTCGGCCCCTCCCTCAATGTGGCGGAAGATATGCACAGCTTTTGCCCCCCAGTTATGAATTCCACAAACTGGTTTTAGAGAAAACAAAAACAAGTTTATTAACCACAAAGGATAGATTTTAAGTGATTATAATGGATAGCAAACAGAACAAAGCAGATTACCTAGCAAATAAAACAAAATTCAATCTAAGCTTAAGATACTAAAGAAACTGGTTACAAGTAGCAACATTTAAGGTGAGAAACTGTTTTAGGCAGATTGCAGTGACTCTTGAAAGCCAGCTGCACTTGCCTGCAGTTTAAAACTTCAGATATTTATTCACATGCTAGATGACCTTCCAGCCTGGGCTCAGTCCTTCTCCCCTCATTCTGTCTTTGTTTCTTAGATGTTTACAGCAGTCATCTTTGGGGGAGATTCAGTGAATAACGAGCCAAGATTATGTCACTCCCCTGCCTTAATTAGATTTTACATATGGCGGGACTCCTTTGTCTTCCAGTGTGATTCCCACCCTCACCCCAGTCAGTGGGAAAGTACTAGTATTATCATGGAGTCCAGTATCAGATGACTTGATCACATGACCCTGCAGCCATAACTCAAAGGCCGTTTGCAGAATCCCCAGAAAGACTTTCTAGGAAAGCTCCCCCTGTGAGAGATTAGCAACTTCTAAGACCTGTTCTTCCTAATGGCCCTTTCCAGCCAGCAATCTAGACTGATTGCATTCTGTCTAGGGGGCGTTCCCCACAAATAAACACATTTTTAATAGATCCATAGACAATATTCCTAACTTCAGATACAAAAATGATCCATGCATACAAATAGGATAATTATATTTAGTAAATTATAATCTTTCCAATGATATCTCACATGCCTTGAACAAAATACATCATAATTATGCCATACTCATCATAATAATATTACTATGAAGAATATGGGGCATAATGCCACAATCATATCCTTGATGTTGCCCAGACTGTTCAAAATTGTACGATCAATATTGGCAGAGTTTAGGATCGTCGGCCATATCATCACTCTCCTTTATGCTGCCAGGACAACTGTCTGATTCTCCATCACTTTCCTCACATTTTCATTTCTTATCTTCAGGTAGTCTGCTAATTCCTTAGTAATAGGACTTCCAGCATTTACGCTTCGCTCAATTTTGTCTGTACCGGGACAATTGCTAAAGCCCAGTCTATGTTGATATTTTCCTGTAAAATTTGCCCCTTGCTGCAAACTAGATTTCAATTGAGCCTTTTGTTTCCTGTACTGAGCTCCTGAAGGCTTCTTTGGGGGCATCTTTTATTTTCTACAGGGGAAAACAGATAGTACTAGGGAGAACAAAAGTCTATGTTCTGCAGTCCTAGAAAGTCATCAAACATTACATGTTAAGCACGGTAAAAGAAGTAACAGTATTTCTTTTATATTGCTGTGTAGATAGGGATTTGATAGAGATCTCTAGCATCTCATTAAATATGTCCTTTATTAGTCACTACTTACACTCTTGAAGTCTTAAAACACAGGTACATTTTCACAATTAAACAATAAAACAAGCTTCACAATATCGTAGCTGGGCTCTCACTTAACCTCATTTGGTTCTTATATCTCACTGACTGACTGGCGACGCTACACCCCTTATATACCTGCGAGGGCATAGCTGACAGCATTCTAGGAGGTTCAAGGAAAATGTATGTAACACAGACAGACCCCGGTTGCCAGCACGTGGGATTGAACCTGGGACCTCAGGAGTTAAATACATGAGCCTCTACTGCATGAGCTAAAAGCCATTTGGCCATCAGCTAAGGCTGTAGAGCAAACTCATTAATCTCTAAGTGGTCTCAGTGCCACTAGATGGGACAGAGCACCACATCCAGAAGGTGTGTGGGTTACATGTAGTTCTCAGAAAGTCTTGAAGGTTCTAGGAGATTCTACAAAGTCCAGAACATTCTAGGAAGTTAGTGAAAAAATGAATCCACATATGAAATACCTGAAACTTTTTACTTCAAACATTCTCTTTTCCCTTTTGTTGCTAACAACAAAAACAACTCCCCAAGCCAAGGGCCCCCCCCCAAGCCCGGTACCCCAAGTGGTTGCCTGGATCTCCTGCCCCTAAATCCAGCCCTGGGTTTCCTGCAACATGTGTGAACCACTTATGTCTAACAATCTGTTCCACCTTGTATTTAACTGTGATGCTTGGGTAACTTTTTCCAGACTTGAAGAAGAGCTCTGTTTCACTCAAAAGCTCATCTCTTCGACGACTAGAAGTTGATCCAATAAAAGATATTACCTCACCCACCTTGTCTCACTCATATCCTGGGACCAAAATGGCTACAAAAGCATGGCACGCAATATATTTTGGTCATGCATTTGGCTAAACCAAATGAGATTAATTACCACAGCCAGATGTTCTGTTGTAAGGAAAGTAAAAATAACTCATGAGTCATGACACCAGTGACCATTGTGGAGCCAGAGAGTGTATCCTGTTTGCCATTTTTCTAGCCACAACCTAGAATAAAAGATGTGATTTTGCAAAATTGTCTGCTGCTATCTTTAGTACCTTTGCTCTGTTTATACAGCAAGGAAAATAATGATCTGGCATTTCCTTTAATGACATACAGACGTGGTTCGCATGAAGGCTCTGAGATTTAACGGCAAGGAAATGGAGTGTTACTGAATATGGCAGAGAGGCAGTGGAGGAGGTTCTGTATACGTTGTGGTCATATGACTTGGTTGCAACTCTGTAACCCTTAAATATATCAGAACTCAAAACTAAGGGAAAGCCTGTGGCTCTAATGGCGCAAAGCATTTAAGCACGTGCTTTGCTTTAAGCACATGAATAGTCCTATTGACTTCATTGGGACCTTCAGCATGTGCTTAAGTGCTTTGCTGAATTGGGACCTCGCTGCTCCATGGGTAAGAACTCTGCTTATTCCAGAAATGGCGAGTGACTGGGCCATTTTCTATATTAACCTGTTGCTTTTTGTCTGAGAGGCAGCGCGGTCTAGAGACTTGAGTATGGGGCTGGGAGCCAGCAATGCCTCAATTCTAAGCCAGCCTCTAATGTTAACTTGCTGGGTGGCTTTGAAAAAGCCACTTCACTTCTCGCTGATTTAGCTGCCCTAGCCACAAACTGAGGTTGCTAGTTCTTACCTGCCCCCAGAGAGCTGTAGTGAGGGTTAAAGTTTTGAAAAGCAGTTGCCTACAGTTTGGTGCCAGAGTCAATAATTAGAGGTCTAAATCAGTGGCTTGATTTCTAAACGTATGGCCAGCCCATCGGTGCCTGCTGGCTTCTACGGGTGCTGCTGGGTGCGCAGTGCTTTTGAAACTCAAACCATTTATTTCGGAGACTACCCACTTTGGAAAATCATGACATAAATTGTTTAGGGAAAGATTTGCAAAGGCATCCCAGGGATTTAGGTACACAAGTACCATCAAAGGCAGTGGAACTGTGCTCCTCAGTCCCTTAGAGGCTTTCAGAAAATCTCCTTCGTGATTGGAAATGGCTTGACCTAAAATTTTGGGGCTGGATTCTGATCTCCGTGATGCCCAAGGAAATCCAGAGTAATACATGGGACAGGATGGCTGTGTCCACTTAGGAATTCCATTTTGGTTTGCGTGTCATTTAGGATGGTAACTTTTCTTGTGGATTAGAGCAGCCATTTTGTAGCAAAGATTTGACACCGAGGATGTGTCTACCCAGCAGCTGGAGAAGTAATTTCCAGTTCAGGCAGAGGTACACACGCATTAGCTTTGCTTGAGCTAGCATGTTAAAAATAGAAGTGTGGCCACTTCAGGGAGAGCAGCAGGAGGGGCTAGTCGCCCGAGTACATAGTGAGGGTCTCAGATGGAATTGTTCTCAGCATGCTGCCATGACCACACTGCTATTTTTAGTGTGTTAGCCTGAGCAAAGCTAGCATGGGTGTATTTACCCTATCCAGAAATTACACCTCTGGTTGCAGTGTGGAAGTACCCTCAGTGAGGCTCTGTGTGTGCGTGTAACATTTCAGCAAGTAATTTCTGTCTCATAGGGCAGAAGGCGAATATTAAACGGTTTTGTTCAATATCTTCATTAATGATCTGGAGGATGGTGTGGATTGCACCCTCAGCAAGTTTGCAGATGACACTAAACTGGGAGGCGTGGTAGGTACGCTGGACGGTAGGAATAGGATACAGAGGGACCTAGACAAATTAGAGGATTGGGCCAAAAGAAATTTGATGAAGTTCAACAAGGACAAGTGCAGAGTCCCGCACTTAGGACTGAAGAATCTCATGCACCGCTACAGACTAGGGACCGAAAGGCTAGGCAGCAGTTCTGCAGAAAAGGACCTAGGGGTTACAGTGGACGAGAAGCTGGATATGAGTCAAGAGTGTGCCCTTGTTGCCAAGAAGGCTAACGGCATTTTGGGCTGTATAAGTAGGAACATTGCCCGCAGATCGAGGGACGTGATCATTCCCCTCTATTCGACATTGGTGAGGCCTCATCTGGAGTAGTGTGTCCAGTTTTGGTCCCCACACTACAAGAAGGATGTGGAAAAATTGAAAAGCATCCAGCGGAGGGCAACAAAAATGATTACGGGACTGGAAAACATGACTTATGAGGAGAGGCTGAGGGAACTGGGTTTATTTAGTCTGCGGAAGAGAAGAGTGAGGGGGGATTTGATAGCAGCCTTCAACTACCTGAAGGGGGGTTCCAATGAGGATGGAGCTCAGCTGTTCTCAGTGGTGGCAGACAACAGAACGAGGAGTAATGGTCTCAAGTTGCAGTGGGGGAGGTTTAGGTTGAATATGAGGAAAAACTTTTTCACTAGGAGGGTGGTGAAGCACTGGAATGGGTTACCTAGGGAGATGGTGGAATCTCCTTCCTTTGAGGTTTTTAAGGTCAGGCTTGACAAAGCCCTGGCTGGGATGATTTAGTTGGGGATTGGTCCTGCTTTGAGCAGGGGGTTGGACTAGATGACCTCCTGAGGTCCCTTCCAATCCTGATATTCTATGATAAGCAGGTTCTTAATTTATATGTTGCTGGGTAACATTTCCAGCAAGCTACACAACGTTTATACACCTAGGTGCATGCTTGCAGGTAACTGTGTGTTTTACTTCTCATTATAATCCAAGACCGAGATTTTTGCCATCTGTACTGGTTTAAAATGTGCTGATTTATTTCCAGCCACATGCTGGCAAACTTGTTCTATTCTAAACAAAGACCCCTGTGCCAGACATGCCAAACCAGCGGGGGGAAAAATGCAGCTGTTGGGCTTGTTTTTGGCTTAATTGACTTGTGAGTTGCTTGTTGGCTAGTTTTTTGCTAGTTGCTTGTTTGGCTTGTAGTAGCTTGTTGCTTTTTTCTTTTGATCGGCTTCCGGCAAGCAGGGGTAAAGGGGGGTAAAGTGGGGAGAGAGTTAGGGGTGCACAGTGGGCCCACCACAGTCCCAGACTGCACGCAAGGGGGGTCTAATCACATTGGGGCTCTTAGGGATTGGCTTGTTTTGGCCTTGTTTTGAAATGGGATTAGCTTGATTTTTGGCTTATTGTGAAAATTGGGGTGCTTATGTACCACACAAAAGTTGGCAACTGTGCCCTGTGCTGATGCAATTGCTTGAAGGATTTTGCTCTGCATGGTGCTTTGGAACCACCAAAGTGCTGTTCTCTGTATACAAAATGTAGAAACTAGCTATGAAATAGGCTCAGAAATGAAACAGGATCTCTTGAGTATAGCGAGGCCTTTTCAGAGAATATTTTCCCCTCTCAAGACCAGCTAGCTGAACTCCTAGAAACAACCAAGTCTGTTCCAGGAAGTTTGGTTATCAGTGGCAGCAGATGCCTCCTGCAGGGCTGAAGTCCCAAAACCCTCCTCCTCACAGGACAAAAGACCCTAGCCCCACCACTCTGCTGCAGGGCTGAAGCCCCAAGCCCCAGCAGGTGCACCCAGCTCTCCAACTTCTGAAGATTATCATATGCAGATCAGAGGGTCAGTAAGTTTGGCCACTCCTGGTATAAAACCACCTAGCTCTTATACATCACTGTTCACCAGTAGCTCTAAAAGCACTGTATAAAGGAGGTACATCTCATTAACCCCATTCTACAGATGGGGAAGCTGAGGCAAAGAAAGATTAAGTGACTTGCTCAACATCATTCAGCAGGCCAGTGGCAGATCTAATAAATAAAATAAATACATAAATAATCATAATATAATAATTAATAGAAAATTATTTGTATTAGTGTAGCTCCTAGGAGCCCTAATCATGGACCAGGACCCACTGTGCTAGGTGTTCTACAAACCCAGAACAAAAGATGGGCCCTGGCCCAACTAGCTTTCAATCTAAGTATAAGTCAAAAGGTGGATATAGACAGCTGGAGTACAAGTGAACAATATTGGCCAGTATGAGGGGCAGCGATCCCAGGCCAGTGCTGTATCTAGTAGGCCACCGTGGAAGATTAGCGGATGAGTGACAGATTAGTGATGGCTAGTGATTATGCTAGCTGGAGCATGCAATTCATAGATTTTAAGACTGGAGGGGACATTACAATTATCTAGTCTGACTTTCTACATAACACAGGCCGTAGAATTTCACCCAGTGATTCATGCAGTGCAGGTTATTATTCTTCCAAACTAGCTAAGTGGATTCTATCAAGTCCAACAACTTGTGGTTTAACTAGAGCGCCTTTCAGAAAGCCATCCGGTCGCAATTTACAGCCTCCAAGTGAGGGTGACTTTACCGCCTCCCTTGATAATCTGTTCCAGTGGATAATTAATTGTCTGCCTATTCCCCGTGTGAACAGATCTACTTTCCAACTTCTAGCCACTGGATTTCACTCTGACTCAGGGCATATTTGCATCACATTCTGACACTCCCGCCCTGTAGCTTCAGCCAAAAGGTGTTTTATTTCTTGTCTCTGTTTCCTTCAAGAGCTATAGCCCTTCCTACATCTATGAGATCAGAAACAGAAACCAAACTCAAAGAAGTATGTGAGACATGTTGAAATTTCACCCCGCTACACACACTTGCTATCTTCTTCCTTAGGAACGGGGAGCCATTGGTTATCTTTTGCCTCCCCTAATCAGCCCCTGGTAGGTCCAGGGGGAACAACACTGGTTATGGTGCTAAGGGTGAACAGAGCAGTTCTCCTATTATTAATTTACTGAGCATTTCAAATTCAGTGAGAATGATTCTGGTACATCGTCCATCACACACACGCAAATGAACTGAAAGGTTTTTCTTTTTCAAAACCGTTGACCTGAGGATTCACATATAATCACATCATTTCAGTTTCTTCCCATAGTTTACATGAACTATAGAGTGGATAAAAGCTATGACTGAGTCTGAACCAAACCTGGACCAATATATAGCTTCTGGAGGAAACCATGTCAGAATTAAGTGATTTTGCTTGGTTTCCAGCCAAAACTAAACCAAACGTGGAATGAGTTCCACTGTGAATTTTTGCTTTGTTTCAACCCTGAAGAGTAAAGTGAAACTGAAGCGGGTCAACCCAGCACCGGATGAATCTGAAAAAGGATCTTCACAAGCCCCTGTGAAGTAGCTCTAGTTAACAGCCCCATCTGAGCTAACTTGTTGCAGGGATCTTCCAGTCTGTAAATGAACAGGCCAAAGTGACAGGAACGTTTGCATACAGTGACCTGCATGACTTCTAAGGTCTTGGCTTTGCTTAAGAGGCCGCATACAATTCTATCAATCATTTGGGTGCTGCCCCTCGTACCAAGTACTCCATTGTGGCCCCCATCTGCCTGGTATGTGCCCCAATTAGTGCCAGAGTTCCATGGGTGCCTCACTGTTAATGCGCCATATGCCTGACAACAAAGACAATGGGAGTATAGACCACTGGACCCCATGCGGTACCTATCACTGTAAATGGAAGTCAAAGTATTAACACCCCCCACATAGAGCTACCACTAGAGGGAAGTCACATGGCTATCAACCCCACGCCGGTTCATTTAGCTCTCTGCCTATCTATCCAACTGTCTGTCCATTGGTTCGCCTATCTGTCTACATCAGTGGTCCCCAGACTGTGAGGCATGCCCCCCATAGGGGGGCGCAGAGGAACTTCTGGGGGGGGCATGCAGTGGGGCCAGGAACAGCCCCCATGGGGGGGCAGAAAGAGAGTGTCACTCTTCCAGCCCTGCTCCACCCCCAGATCAGCTCCGCCCCATTTCGCACCCAGTCCTGCTCCACCATCACTCCCTCTCCACCCGCAGATCAGTTCTGCCCCCAGCCACAGCTCCACACTGCTGCCTGCCGTGCCCCCAGCCTGGCTCTGCCCTCATTCCCTTGCCGCCC
Source organism: Chelonia mydas (assembly GCF_015237465.2). Taxonomy (NCBI): domain Eukaryota; kingdom Metazoa; phylum Chordata; order Testudines; family Cheloniidae; genus Chelonia; species Chelonia mydas. Next base: position 13,087,009 of record NC_057851.1, read on the forward strand.
CCAGCCACAGCTCCACTCCGACCCCAGCTCCGCCTTCAGCCCAAGCTCCGCTGCTGAGGAAGCCTTGGCTGGGCACTAGTGGAGGGGGGGAGAGGGGACATGGCCAGATTCCGTTACTGATGGGGGGGGAGGTGAGCACCACTGATCAACATACTTATATTGTGCCCATCACTGCTGTACCTGGATGCATCTCTCCCACTAAAGTCACTAGCTTTGTATAGCTCATATTTTCTACCCTCTTGTATTTTTATTTTCTGCTCCTTCCCCCGATACTTCCTGCCTTTCACGCCCTCTGCTTTGTGTAATCAGGCTCCCTGGGGGCCTAACAATCTTGGAGTTCCCCTATATATACCATTTTATTTCACTTATTTTTAGAAGACAGTTTGACCACAAGGTAGCATTTTCCAAACACCCACCCACAAAAGAGCAAAATGCAAGGAGACGAGCTTATTCCCACACAACTGTTCATGGTAACGGAGAGTGCATTTCACTGCAGTGCCTACACAGGCCTTTCTAGCTGTCATCTGAGTAAACATTAGTTATACTGCACATCGTATTGCCTAATGAGAAAATGATTCTCAATTGCCCCTAGGGATGGTTGTGATTAAACTATTTGCCTCCACTTCCTTTACTGAATTAAAACAAAAGAAAACAGAAAATCTGGAAAGCAGTCCTAATAATGACAGGTTTCAGCCGTGTTTGCCTGTATTCGCAAAAAGAAAAGGAGTACTTGTGGCACCTTAGAGACCAACAAATTTATGGTTTCTGAATTCATTGAGATTTTTGCTTTTGCTACTAAACCCGTTGATTGGACATATTTTCATGCTGCAATTTGAAGCCAAATCTGTGATGAGATGGGGATGCTTTCTTAGGGGATATATCAAGCTGGAATTGCTGTGTTGTCAACCAGACCAAATTCCTGGTCCACTTTAATTGTATGCATACCCACGGGTGCCATTAAAGCTTCCCCTTCCATTGATAAGCTTTGTCAGGGCATCAGATGTCTGTTTCTTAAAAAGAACTGCATTTCATAGACACAAATATATGGAGTTTTATTCAGACTCTTTATTTAAACTCTAATTCTTTTGAATTTTGTATGAATAAAGAAGGCCAAGTCGTTGAAATTTAATCCATTTTTGATGTTGACCATTTTCCAAAGCGAGAAAACAACATGTAATTTATGCTTCTTTTGGACTTTTTTAACTTATCAAGGGTAAAACAGGGTTCCATTGAATTTGTGTGTGCATGTGTTCCTGATCGTTTATGAATATAAACTGATCAGTGACGGTGAATAATATATGTAGATATGTTTTTATATGTGGGTGTCTACAGTTGCCTGAGTGCATATATGCAAACTATGTGGGGCCAGATCCTCCTCTGTGTAGTGGCGTAGCTCAATTTAAGTTAATCTAAATGATAACAGAATGAAAAGGAGTACTTGTGGCACCTTGGAGACTAACCAATTTATTTGAGCATGAGCTTTCGTGAGCTACAGCTCACTTCATTGGATGCATACTGTGGAAAGTATAGAAGATCTTTTTATACACACAAAGCATGAAAAAATGGGTGTTTACCACTACAAAAGGTTTTCTCTCCCCCCACCCCACTCTCCTGCTATAATAGCTTATCTAAAGCTATTCTAAACCTTATCTAAACCTTTTGTAGTGGTAAACACCCATTTTTTCATGCTTTGTGTGTATAAAAAATCTTCTATACTTTCCACAGTATGCATCCGATGAAGTGAGCTGTAGCTCATGAAAGCTTATGCTCAAATAAATTGGTTAGTCTCCAAGGTGCCACAAGTCCTCCTTTTCTTTTTGCGGATACAGACTAACACGGCTGTTACTCTGAAACCTGATACCAGAATGTTACTGTTCAGCAAGAGTTTACTTTATGCACAGAAAAGCAAGGAAATGCAAAGTTAAAGTTGCATGTGCAACCTTAATTCCATTCCCTCTGGTGTGCATGCCTCATGAAAGAGTTATTAATGACATAATCACAGACTAGACCTTAAACAGCACAATGTATTACAAAAATATTTCTGCTCCTTTCGCTATGGTATGGCTGTGCAATAGTGTTGTGTACTGCTGTATTAACTATTATGTTTATACCAGATAAGACATGAAAGCCCAGGAAAGGCATTAATGACAACATGCAGAGTAAATTAATTTATGTAAAACAAGATGCGCAGAGCGAATCCATAGAAGTCGCTTATATTATGTACAAGATGCCTTATACATAGTAGAAGTGAATAAGTAAAGAGGCAAAGGATCACTGAGCATCATGCAATACCAATAATAAATGAAGCGAGGGCTTCTGTGGGTGCAGGGCGCTCACCTGAAGAGATCTCCAGCTAACTGCACTCTCATGCATAATAGACCCTGACCTCCCTTCAGCTCATTGCTTTAAAAGTGCCACTACTCCTGTTAAAATTTACTGCGCATGTATGACGTGTGGTTTTCAAAGTCTCCTAAGCTAGCCTAATCACAACATGCTTTTCACTGGAGCTTTCAAAAGCACTTCTTCTCAGCAAGGGCTATTTCTCTGTCAAACAACAGCTTCCTACACCCAGCCATTTCAGTTCTAAAGCTTTTCAAAATGTGGAGCAAGAATTTTTTTCCTCTGTTTTTGAACATCTTGGCTTAGGTGTGGAACACATCAGGCCAGTAAGGGGAATTTTTGGATAGTTATAAGCAACTCGGAGCAGGGCTTTAGAATAGAATGCTTAGGCAACATTTAACCTGAGCTGTCACTAGCTATCAAGGCATTAAACAGGGATCGCCACTGAAAACTCAACATTCTAGTATCTGGCATACTGTGATATTTCTCTGTATTTAGAATAAGAAATGACTTAATAGTCTAGTTAATACTTAGACCTGCCTCAGTGAAAGGGACTGGACCAGGAATGACAGAGGCTTCCTAAAAGTGAGGGGAGTCACCAGCACCCGAACCGTGGCTCCGCCCCCATGCTGCCCTTCCCCCAAATCCCACCCTCACCACACCCCTTCCCCCAAGGCCCTGCCCTCGTGCCACCCCTTCTCCCTGAGCCCCCACCTTCACACTGCTCCTTCCCCCAAGGCCCTGCTACCGTGCCATCTCTTCCCCCCAAGATTCTGCCCCCACACCCAATCTTCTCTGCCTCCTCCCCCTCCCCCTCCCCCCACTCGCTTGCCCTTATGGCCGGTAAAAAGGCACCCCTGTGTTAGGATACAGATATTCAGGCCTGTCTGTAAAGGCCTATACTCTAAGAATTTAGATGTATTCTTATCACTTAGCTAGTTATAGAGGTATAAAAGAACGAATCAAAATCACCGTCTGCCGGTGTAAGGGCCTTCTCTTACTGTGACAGTCTGAGGCCCTGTTCTTAGGCTAAGGGCTTTGGCTAAGCAGCAGAGGCAGCCCTAAGCTGGGAAGCGACCGGTCACATCCTCATATTCCAAACCAGTCACATTGAAATCAGGTGCTATTGGGCTGCTAAGAATACAATCCTGTCCTGATAATGCCTATCACCTCCAGAGAAAGGGAAGGGCCTAGACGATGTAAAAGGAAACTTAGTTTGATAGAATCCTGTCTGGCAAGAATTCACTTATCAATAGCTGGGATGTGAAATCCTCATTTCTGTATTGTTTTGTCATTATAGTTCCCACTTTGCTATTGTTTTTTTGCACGGTCTCTGGTTCTATGAATGTTTCTGTCTGCTGTATAATTAATTTTTGCTGGGTGTAAACTAATTAAGGTGGTGGGATATAAATTGGTTACATAATCATGTTACAATATGTTAGGATTGGTTAGTTTAATTTCAGGAAAATGATTGGTTAAGGTATAGCTAAGCAGAACTCAAGTTTTACTATATAGTCTGCAGTCAATCAGGAAGTGTGGGGGGGGGGAAATGGGAACAGAGAATGGGGGTGGGGAAACTGGAATCATGTTTTGCTAAGGGGGTGGAATGGGAACAGGGACACAGGTAAGGCTCTGTGGTGTCAGAGCTGGGAAGGGGGACACTAAGGAAGGAAACTGGAATCATGCTTGCTGGAAGTTCACCCCAATAAACATCGAATTGTTTGCACCTTTGGACTTCGGGTATTGTTGCTCTCTGTTCATGCGAGAAGGACCAGGGAAGTAAGTGGGTGAAGGAATAAGCCCCCTAACACCCTGAACTGGACTAGGTGCCCTAACCCTACATTTCTATAATTCTATGACTTGTATCTATTCATTGAAATCTGTCTTTTCTTATCATAATTTATATTGTGGTAGCACCTAGAGGCCCCATTCTTCTTACTCTATTCATTTTACAAACATAACTAGAGCTGGTCAATAAATAGAAAAACCACTGTGAACATTTTCAGAGATTTTGACGTCATCTTCATTCCATGGGTTCTAGTCACTCAAAACATTTGCAAATATTTTTTATCTCAAATTTTTGATATAAATATTTTCATTTCAATGTTTTGTTTGCACAGTTTGGGCTTTTTCAGTTTTCCTCGGTCAGGTCAACATTACAAAATTTTGTTGGCATAGCTCTGTCAGTCAGGACTGTGGAAAAAAAAAACCCACTCCTTAGCTGACTAGCTACGCCGGCAAAAATCCAAGTGTGGAGGCAGCTATGCCGACAGAAGAGTGCTTCTGTCACCACAGCTGATGGCGTTCAGCATTACTATGCTGACAGAAAAACTCCTTCTGTCAGTATATCCTGCATCTACACTAACAGGGCACTTCTGGTACAGCAATTCTGGTAAAGCTGTGTAGGCAAGCTCTGTTTCTCCCCTCTTTTTTTCCCATTCCCACCATCTCTTTTTTCCTCCTCCTACTGTGCCACTTGGAAAAGGGGTAGGGGAACAAGAGAAAGCGAAGGGGGGAAGTGAAAAATGATAAATGTGAAAAGTGAAAAATAAAAACAAACAAAAAAAATTTTTTTTGCTTTCTAGCTTCATTCAAAAATAAACAAACAAAATCAGAAAATGAAAAAAATACATTTTAAGAAAATTTCTTATTAAAAAAGCGCAATTTTTCACAACGAGGTTTTTATTCAAAAAGTTTCAACCAGATCTACATAAGAAACAGTTTGTGCCACAAAGTGATCTGAGAGTGGTAGGAAAAAATCCTGTCTTGCTGAGCATTCTGTCCCTCTTCCCCATGACACACTTGGTTAAAGTGAGGTGTGAGCAAGCTCATTTGCTTATACATGCCAGACTGTCCCCTGGAGTAAATCAATATAGTTCCACTGACTCCCACCAGCTGAGGATCTGGCCTTGTGTGTTTGTATGTATAAGTGTGGCGAGAGAGAGAGAGACTGTTCTGTGTATATTTTACAGTTACAAAACTGTCCTTTAAATCTTCTCGGTCCTCAGTGGTAGGACTGCATTTTAAAGTGACCCCACATTTAAGCCCTAAGGCAGAGTCTTTGTATTCTTTTTTTCCCTCCTCTAACTGGAGGGTTATGTGTTTCTTAGCTACTGGTCAGACTGGTAGCGCCTGCCAAAAAGCTTTCAGAGAATTTCCTCACCATGTAACAAATTTATGAGTCATATGAAAAACTGGGAAATGATTCAACCAGCTGTCTTTCATTGACTCAAAGATTTTTACAACACCTTTGTGCCTCATCTTTGATTTGAGCCAGCAGAATGGTTTATTGTAACATCAAATAGTCTTATGTTCACTTGAAGGAAACTTCCTACTACAAAAAAGCTGTAAAACTTGTGAAAACAGTCCACCACTAAAGGAACAATGCATAGAGCTACTGTATTTTTTCATGATGAATTAATGAATTTTGTTGTTAACTTCCATCCATTAACACTGCAAAGCAGGCTATTAATGCTACCAGTTGCTTGGTGGCTTTGAGTATATTTACCAAGTATGGCAGTGATCAAGCTAATGATTTTGTAAGGTTTCTGAGCGTGCCCAATGTGAACTAGATAGTTCCAGGAACCTGAGCAGACTCTGACTGAGCTGAGTGCTCATGAGGTCAATAAAATTGAGTGTTGCCAATTCTCACAATTTTATCACGAGATCTCATGTGTTAAAGCGCCAGGCTCCTGGATTTGTGCTATTAGATGAGAATCTCAGCTTTCATTTTAAATAAAAGAAGCTTCTAACCCTCATGCTTGCCGAGAAAAGCTTGAGAACATGACCCAAGTGTATCCTAAAGATTCAGAAACTAGAAGGCAAACAAAAGAACCTGAAATGTATTACTGTTGAAAAAAAACCCCATGATTTTAAAGCCAATCTTTGAGGCCCGACTCATGATTTCTGAGTGTTTGGGGTTGGCAATACTGCATGAGACCTGAACTCTCATGTGCTTACTAAACATTTACAGTGGCTAATTGGAAAATTTTAAGAAAAACAGAGGTGGTTCAGATGCAGCCCACAGAATTCTAAAATGTTGCCTGCAGTCCCCAGTCATTTGCATTACAGGTGCAACTTTTCAGTCTGCGGAGAATCAGGATCATGGCAAAGTAAATGGAGCACAGCGCTGGAGCAATCACACAGCCCTGCTTGACATCAGTGCGAACGATGAATGGTTCGGTCTCTGAGCCATTACACAAAATGGTGGCAGTCATCCCATCATGAAGTAGTCTGATGATGGAAATGAATTTCTGTGGACAGCCAAACCGACACAGCACCTTCCATAGGGCATCATGACTGATAGAGTCAAAGGCCTTGGTTAGGTCAATGAGCAGTTTGTGGTGTTGTTCTCTGCACTTCTCCTGAATCTGTCATGCCAAAAAGATCATGTTGGTTGTGCTGCAGGATGGCCTGAAGCCACACTGTGATTCGGGGAGGAGTTCCTCAGCAAGGGGGAGGAGACGGTTTAGTAGGATCCGGGCAAGGATCTTCCCTGCAATAGAGAGGAGGGCAATACCTCTGTAGTTCCTGCTCAAAGATTTGTCTCCTTTCTTGAATATTGTAACAGTGTTGGTGTTTTTAAAGTCAGGTGGAGTTTCTTCACAGGTCCAGATTTTGCCAAGGAGTTGGCAAAGTTTGTGCTGGAGCATTGTTCCGCCAGCTTTAAAAACCTCAGTTGGGATACCGTCTGGATCTGGTGCCTTGTGATTTTTTGTCTAGGTGATGGCACACTGGACTTCCTCAGAAGATGTGGGATCAGCAAGGTGTTCCATTGCTGGGCATTGTGAAATGAACTCAATGGTGTCTTCGGAGACCGTGGAGTCGCGGTTTAGCAGGCTCTCAAAGTGCTCCTTCCAGCGTTGTTTAATGGCTGCATTGTCCTTGAGGAGAGTGGGGACATAAGGCAGTTGGGCCTTTGGAACTTGGCCCATATATAACTTTTGTTGCTTGAAAGAAGCTTCTCATGTCATCCTGGTCTATGAAACCCTGGATCTCAGAGGCCTTCTCTTGCCACCACTTGTTTTTGATGTCATGTAGCCTCCTTTGGACTTTGGCTTTGAGCAGATAGACGTCATGTTTTCATTGGTTAGAGGAATCATTTTGCCAATTACAGAATGCATTTCTTTTCTGTTGAATTAATGCTAGGATTTCCTTGTTGTTTTCGTCAACCCAGTCTTGGTGCCAATGAGTGGAATATCCTATAGTTTCAGCACATGCACTGTGAATGGTGTTTTTAAGTTGATCCCAGTGCTCTTGAATATCAATGATGTTGTCAGGCAAGTTAAAGAGTTTCTCAGACAGGTGTTGCTGGAATGTCTCGCAGCTGAGTTGGTTTTGAAGGGCTGTGAGGTTGTATCACTTTCGCTTAATCTTTGGTAGTTTGTGGTGTGGTGGAGCGAGCTGCAGGTACATGATTGATCTTATTAATTGATGGTCTGTCCAACAGTGATCTGTACCTCTTATGGCTCATGTTATGTGGACATCAGCGTAATCTTGAGCTCTGACTATAACATAAGTCAAGGAGGTGCCAGTGTTTGGGCCCAGGATATTTCCAGGTGATCTTAAATATGTTGCTCTGCCTAAAGATGGTATTTGTGATGAGCAGCTCATGCTCCACGCATTGGCTGAGGAGGAGAATACCACTGGGGTTTACATTTCCCACCCCTTCTTTGCCTATTGTGCCGTTCCAGAGCTGGGAGTCACGACCAACTCTGGTATTGAAATCTCCCAGAAGGATGAGTTTGTCTGCCTTAGGTGTGGCTGTAAGGACTGCTATAAAACTGATCCTTGTTGTCTTCCTCATCATCGAGTGTTGGGGCGTACACGCTGATGACCATGGAATATTGGTTGTTGCTGAGCTTGAGCTGAAGTGTCATGAGACGGTCGTTGATACCCACAGGAAGCTCCAAAAGCTGACTGGCGATCTTATTTTTGATGGCAAGGCCAATCCTGTGAATGCGTCTCTCTTCAGGTGGCTTTCCTTTCCAAAAGAAGGTGTAGCCACCTCCATCCTCTTTTAATTGGCCCTCATCGGCCTGGCGGGTCTCACTGAGGGCTGCAATATCAATGTTGAGTCTTGCCAGTTCTCTGGCAATTATGACAATTCTTCTGTCTGAGCATTCATTGTGCTGAGAGTCCATAAGGGTGCGGACATTCCAGGTGGGGAAATTCATTGTCTTATCGCTCTTATTTCGGCCGCAAAGTTGAGTGATCCCACTGGATATCACCATCCAGTCAGAAGAGTGTGAGACAGCCTGTTTGGAGCACCTTTATAGCTCCCACCCTATTTGGGATGAGCAGAGGGGATCCTGAAAAGACCTGCTCAGTCACAGCTGCAAGAATATTCTTGGCAAGCAAACACAAAATGGGTGTGAACATAGTCAAAACAAATTTGTTTGCAATTTGAAGTATTTACTCAATTATATTAGTACATTACATTACTAATGTCTAGCTCTGTGGTAACAATAATGGATCACATATAGGAGACTCAGAAACCAGGAGACACATAAAATCCCAACCAATGAGGCTGTCTTTTTGCCACATTCTACCCCAGAATTCTCCTGTCCTCCTCCACCCCGTCTGGCAGAGCGCCCCAAGCGATTGCTCTCTGAGCTCAGCTGCCATTGTTTGTAACAAGTTTAAAAGATATTTAACTTCATTGGAGTTAGCAAATGTTCTAGGTCTTAACTTAACAAAGCACTTCTAACACACAAAATAGGCTCTCGTTTGCTTGCCCTTTGGGGTTTTGTTGCTTATCAGGATATGTGGAATCACATTAAGATGTGTTTCCTAGTTCACCATAAAATATTCATGAATTATAAAAATAGCTTGATAATAAACTTCAGAATACTACTTAAATATGCCCACGCAGACTGGGGGGGAATATGTGGTTAGTGTTGTGAAGGATAGATGCTGGCAACTGATCAGAGCATCCTGCTAATAATGTTAATTAGACCCTGGAAGCATGCTCCATGCATTCTAAGGTTGGAGCATTACCACCAGTGATGATACTTGCAAGATCAACATCAGAAAAAATCTTCTGTAATGAGGCTTCTTAAAATTCCATAAATCACACAGAAGCAATTTGTTTCCGGCAGAATTATAAAAAGAAATTTGCAGCTGGAATGCCTTCCAGCTGAGGATTGCCAGTAGATAACAAATGTGCTTCCTAGAGCAATTAGGGATGAATAATTAAATGCTGAGAGGCAGTGTGGTCTAGTAGATAAGGGACTAGAATGGAAATCATAAGACTGGGATTCTATTTCTGGTTCTGCCGCATGACCCTAGATAGGCCATTTCACTTCTCTCCCTTGTCTATCTAGAGATAAGTTTTCTTGGGTAAAGACTGCCTCTTAGTATGTGTTTGTACAGTCCCTAGTGCAATGATGATTGCAGTCTTTGTTGGGGCCTCTAGGAGCTACAAATAATAATAAAGTACAGACTAGCAGGGTAAAAGAAATAATGGACACAGCCATTTTTGAAATTGTTTGGGGCAAGGTCCTCTCATTCTGAGTTGGCATGTTCTGTGCTCTCCAGGCCACATTCAGGCTCACATCTCTTTTACTCTCAGTTGGACTTGGATCAAAGCTCTGCAGGGAACAGCAAGTCTTCTTCTAATCAGCTTGACCCAATAAGATATAGACTGCATTTAGACCTTAAGAGAGGCCAGGAACCCATCAGAATCTCCATGGGCAGTTCCTTTTAAGACCCAATTGAAAATGTTAACTTATTGGCTATTATTATTGTATTGTGGTAACACCAGGAGCCCCAGTGATGGACCCAGACCCCCTTGTGCTAGGGGTTGTACAAACACAGAACAAAGCAATGGTCCTTGCCCCCAAAAGTTTACAATCTATGTGACATTCTCCTAGTTAACCACCTTGAAACCTGTTGCATTTGACAGCTGTAAATCAGGAGCTCCCCAACTCAGTTTTCTAAACATTTCTTAATGGTGAGATCTATTTTGGCTAAAAGTGAGCTCAGCTGTTTCCTTACACTGCATAATAATCTCCCTCAGGGAAGTGATGGAAGAGACATTTCTTGAGGCACTGGACTGGACAAAGCTCCGGAGAACACTCTGTCAGGAACAATACTTAGATTCATAGATTCATAGATATTTAGGTCAGAAGGGACCATTATGATCATCTAGTCTGACCTCCTGCACAACGCAGGCCACAGAATTTCACCCACCACTCCCACAAAAAAACCTCACACCTATATCTGTGCTATTGAAGTCCTCAAATTGTAGTTTAAAGACCTCAAGGAGCAGAGAATCCTCCAGCAAGTGATCCGTGCCCCATGCTACAGAGGAAGGCGAAAAACCTCCAGGGCCTTCCAATCTGCCCAGGAGGAAAATTCCTTCCCGACCCCAAATATGGCGATCAGCTAAACCCTGAGCATATGGGCAAGATTCATCAGCCAGATACTACAGAAAATTCTTTCCCGGGTAACTTGGATCTTACCCCATCTAAAACCCATCACAGGCCATTGGGCCTATTTACCATGAATATTTAATTACCAAAGCCATGTTATCCCATCATACCATCTCCTCCATAAACTTATCGAGTTTAATCTTAAAGCAAGATAGATCTTTTGCCCCCACTACTTCCCTCGGAAGGCTATTCCAAAACTTCACTCCTCTGATGGTTAGAAACCTTCGTCTAATTTCTAATCTAAATTTCCTAGTGGCCAGTTTATATCCATTTGTTCTTGTGTCCACATTGGTACTGAGTTTAAATAATTCCTCTCCCTCTCTGGTATTTATCCCTCTGATATATTTATAGAGAGCAATCATATCTCCCCTATCTACCACTTCAGTGGTAGGTGGCTGGGCAAGCCGGATTTGAAGCCCTGTGAATCTCAGATGTTTGAAGATGAGTTTTGCTATGGAGCTGGATGGGGAAATATGTAATGTGAGGCGGGCACATAAGTTTCTGTTTATGCCCTCTACTGGATGCCATGTAGACCTTGCTCGTACTGCGTATGTCACTTTCTGTTGGCTGGCTCACGGAAGATTTAATCCGCAGTTCTACTACAGCAAAAGGTGATTCTTTAACTAAAGTTTAGGGGCATCTGCTTTTAGAGTGTAGGCTCCAGGGTCCTGTTCTCTGCTGAGGACCAGGAATCTCACACAGGGATCAATCCTCGAATGGCCCCAGCAGGAGGATCTAATAAGTCTTTCCTAGCTCTAAAATCAATGATTGCTGTACAGGAGGCAAAACTTTCTCTGGAGCCCAGGTCTTAGACTGGGGAATGAACTCCCCCAGGAACTAAGGACCATCACAAACCTCACCACTTTCCACGCCAAGTGCAAGGCATATTTCTTTGACCTTGCCTTCTCTAACACACACATCACAACAGGTACATTTATAAAAAACAAAACCCTGCCAAAACAAGAGACACTCCACTGCACATGCTTCTCCCTCTGGGGAGAGGATGAGAAAACATACAACATGTGACAGACATGTAGTCATGCTGCTAAATGCACTGTCGGAAAGTGCCTGGATACAAGCGATGAGTGTGGTATAAGAAACTATACAGAACAGGACATCAGGTCTCCAGTGGATAACTCACACTGGATACACACAGATCCTCTGACTGATCAAACTATCCTCTCACAATCATATAGGTGAAGGGACATGTTTGGAACCTGGCTTGAAGTGATTTCCATTATATACAGGTTCAACAGTTTGGTTCAATCGTTCTCAGCATCCCACTTTAAAAATTGTTCCAGCATCCCTGGTGCCTTGGTATCTCGAGACTGTGGTTTCCACTTCAGGGCAGACTGTTCGATAACAGGGAAGTTAATCCAACTGTGACTCTAACTCCTTCGGCACACGAGCTAATCACACTGCTTATTAATTTTTGCCAGCCCCTTAATATAGAATTTGAACAACCTCCTTGGAAACCCCATTCCCTCTGAACACCACGTAAGCAGACACCTGTGATATTAGGCCCCTTTCACCTTCATAACAATAGGAAAGTGCTAGCAGACACTTTCGGGCACCAGACTGTTTCCTGGCGGGAACTGTTTGGAAGTGATACCACCTGGGGACCTGTCTGAGAAGCCAGTAGACTGGAGAAGCCATGTTGTAGATAGCCACAATGAAGCTGGAGTTTGTGAATTAACCCTGCATCAGAGTGAGATTGTAGATAGCAGAAGATCCAGACACAACGAAAGCATAAAACACAGAGGCAGTGGCTGAGTCAGACAGTAGGAGCGACCATTGAGGGCTGCCCTGCAGAGAACAGAATACTTCTGTGCATACACCATTTGCTTTACAAGACAAGGCTGATAACAGAAAATGGAGGGCATTAAACATGCAATCTAAGAATTTAGCTCTTAGAAGAGCTGGAAGGAGGAATTTAAAGAAATTACTACGACAGGTAAAGAGGATGCTTAGAAAATAAAACCGTTAGCTGATTAGAAAAAGAAGGAGTGAGAGAAGTGAGACTGCGCAGAAATTCCCCAAGCTCAACACACCTCGGAAGCAATAGCAGGCTGTTTTAATACTCCCTGTACTCCCAGGAAGAATGAAATGGTGGAATATCATCATTTCTTTACTCAGGATCAAGCAGCTGGGGAGGATATAGATAAATAAAGCACTGGTTTAAAAGTGCTAGCAGCCAGCTGCAATTTTGAAAAGATTCATTGATAAAAGACGAGATGGTGTTTGGGATATGAGAGTCACAAGTCTGAGAGCGGTTGCTGAGGGAAACTGACCTGACTTTGAGGAAAAGCTTGGAGACATGCAGGGCTGCAGAGCTACTCAAAGAGAGGACTGGAACCCTAGAAATGCAGTCAGCAGAAACGGTCCATGTGATACATAAGAAACAGAAATGAAAACCAGATACAACATTAGTAGATGACAATGGTACAGAAACATGCAAGTACTGTGGGAGAAAACATGTAAGACAGAAAAAGAGGTGACTGGCTTATGGGGGAAAATACCATATCTGTGACAAATTTAATCACTTTGCAGTCAAATGTGGGTCCAGAAAGAAGAAAAACAAATCCCAGGTACACACAGTAACAGAAGAGAGCAACATAGAGTATGAGGACATTATGTGAGTGACCGAACAGTGGGTAAACACAGTGCAAGAAGACCCTAGAAAGCACCAGAAACAGTTGCATGCAATCATGTTACTCGTGAAGAAAGCAATACAATTTCCATTTAGATTGTGGCATAAGTTGTAACATTATCCCAACCAGTCTGTTGAACCCAGACATACCTTAGAAGAGACTAACCAGCTGTTAACAATGTACAACCATACCACTTTAAAGCCCATGGGGAAATGTACAATTAAATTAAGAAATCCAAGGAACAAAAAGAAATACAGACTGGACTTTGTGGTCATAGATGATGAGATAGCAGTACCACTTCTGGGCAGCAAGGCCACCCAAGCCACGAACCTGATAAAAGTACAATTCCAGAACATAATGCAAGTGGATAGCGGAGTGACTGAAGATTCCTTGGATGATATTACCTGGGATCAGGCGATAATACAGAGAAAAGTACAGGAATGTATTTCAGGGAGATGGATGGCTGGACAGTGTTTATAAAATAGAGATTGACACCAGTGTGAAGCCAGTTAAATTGCCAAAAAGAAAAGTACCCATTGCATTACTACAGCCACTGAAATATGAACTGCAGGGCCTGGAGAATCACGGAATTATACAGCCTGTAGAGAAGAGCACAAACTGGATAAGCAGTCCTGTGGCGGTAAGAAAGCCATCAGGAAAACTAAGAATATGCATAGACCCAAAGACATTAAACAAAGTTTTGAAACGGAGCCATTTCCTTCTGCCTAGAATTGAGGACATATTACCAGATCTGTCTAAAATGAGACTTTTAACAGTATGCAATGTAAAAAATGGATTCTGGCACATCAAACTGGATGAAGAATCCAGTTATTTGAAGATTAAGGATGCCAGTGGGAGTCAGTCCGGCACTAGAAAACTATTACAGAGCAGAGTGACCCAAGAATTGGAGGGCCTGACCAGAATCTGGACAATAGCAGAAGATGTACTGATAGTGCGGGAGGACTACAATCCAGAACAAGCATGAGATCATGAGTACAAAGTACTACAATTTTTACAGAGAAAAGAGTATTAAATTTAACATAGACAAACTCAGGTTGAGAGTAACCTAGGTGCCACACATTGGATATTTGTTAACTTCCAAAGGCCTGAAAGTAGACTCAGAAAAAGTGAGGGCAATTAGATAAATGCCAAGACCCAGCCACGTCAAAGGAGTGCAAAGATTCCTGAGAATAGTTAATTATTTAGCAAAGTTTTGCAACCATCTGTCTGAGAGCTGCTGAGACAGCTGACACATTAAGACACCTTATAGGAATGGATGGACTGACAGGAGCAAGCATTCTGGAATGTAGAAGAGATAGTTGGGAAAGCTCCCATTTTGAAATATTACAACACAGAGGAACCCCTGATGCTGCACTGTGATGCATCTGAGTCAGATCTAGGGGCTATCATGCTGCAAGGGGAACAACTTGTTAAGTTTGCAAGCAGAGCATTGTCTGTGACAGAGAAGGGCTATGCTCAAATTGAAAAGGAGTTGTTAGCAATACTGTTTGGAATGGAAAAGTTTGACCAATACACTTATAGTTGCAAAGTGGATGTACAATCTGACAATAAACCTCTCAAAATAATTTAGAGAAAGTCATTACTCGGTGCACCAAAGCACGTACACCAGATGATGATACAACTGCAGAGGTATGATGTACAGATCAAGTACTGCCCAGGCAGAGACTTGGTGTTGGCAGACACCGTGAGCAATTCATACCTGCCACAACCCAGCAAAGAGGGATCAATAGAGGCTGATGTGGAGACAATAAATATGGTACAGTACTTATCTATCTCAGAAGAAAGGCTGAGAGAGATACAGAGCAAGACAGAATGCCACAGACATTGAAACTCTTGATCCTACAAAGATGGCCAGCCACAGAAGACCAAGTACCTAAAGAGGTACCATTCTTTCAGATAAGGGATGAATTGTGTGAACAGAATGGCATTATACATCCATGAGAAAAAGCAATTATTTCAGCATCTTTTAGGAATAAGATTATGCAAAAAGTTCATTCATCACACCTGGGAATTGAGGGTTGCTTAAAGTATGCCAAAGAGACTATATACTGGCCAGGAATGAAGGAATGATTACAGACATTCATGGAAAAGTGTGATGTATGCATATCCTGGGAAGACTGTCAACTGAAAGAGATGCTGTGGCAACATGAAGTTCCAGAAAAAACATGGGTGAAGATGGGAAGTGGATTTGTGTACCATTCGAGGCAAAGGATACATGATCATTGTAGACTATTTTTCTAATTTCTGGGAGATAGACAATTTACCAGATGCAGGATCCAGAACAGTCATATAGAAGATAAACCACACTTTGCATGTATGGAATACCAGATATCATGTGTTCCAGTAATGGACCACGTTTTTTGTTTTTTTTTTTCTGGAGAGTTACAGAATTTCAATAAGGACTGGGATTTTGATCACATAATATCTTCACCGGGATATCCTCAAAACAATGGCAAAGTGGAACCAGCAGTAAAAACTGCTAAGAAACTGTTGAAAAAAACTAAAACTGCAGAGGCTAATTCATACTCAGCACTACTAAATCACAGGAGTACTCCCTCACAAGGCCTAAATTCTAGTACAGCCCAACGATTGATGAGCCAGAGAATGAAGACACTCTTGCCAGGTTTCAGAGTAGCAACCGTGTTAGTCTGTATTCACAAAAAGAAAAGGAGTACTTGTGGCACCTTAGAGACTAACACATTTATTTGAGCATAAGCTTTCATGAGCTACAGCTCTCTTCATCGGATGCATCCGATGAAGTGAGCTGTAGCTCATGAAAGCTTATGCGCAAATAAATTTGTTAGTCTCTAAGGTGCCACAAGTACTCCTTTTCTTCTTGCCAGGTTGTTAGAGTCTGTGTACTCAGGTGCTTCACTTGGCGAACTACAGAAAAAACAACAAAAAAGACAAACATTTTACTACAACAGATACATGAGAGATCTGCCAGATCTGGAGCCAGGTGACAAAGTGCATATATAACCATTAACGAAAAACGATAAGTTCTGGCAAAAAGCTACAGTGGCACAACCAGGAAACATATCAAGTGCAAGTATCATATATCAAGTGCAAACGGACATGGACAGATAGTGAGGCAAAACCATAGGCACCTCAGGAATATAAAGGAAACCTGTAAGGACAATATGGACAGCACAGGTCTTACCGTTCTACAGCAGGAGACTCCCAAGTTAGAGTTGATAGAAGTAGAAAATGTCAGAGGCTCACCAGAGGATAGACAGGATAAACAAACTAGCGAAATACAACCTAGATGGAGCTACTATCAGGTGGGTGCATAACTGGTTGGAAAATCGTTCCCAGAGCGTACTTATCAGTGGTTCACAGTCATGCTGGAAGGGCATAATGAGTGAGGTCCTGCAGGGATCGATTCTGGGTCTGGTTCTGTTCAATATCTTCATCAATGATTTAGATAATTGCAAAGAGAGTACACTTACAAAGTCTGTGGACGATACCAAGCTGGGAGGGGTTGCAAGAGCTTTGGAGGACAGGATTCAAATTCAAAATGATCTGGACAAACTGGAGAAATGGTCTGAAGTAAATAGGATGAAATTCAATAACAACAAATGCCAACCCTCCACTTAGGAAGGAACAATCAGTTATACACATACAAAATGGGAAATGACAGCCTAGGCAGGAGTACTGCGGAAAGGGATCTGGAGGTCATAGTGGATCACAAGCTAAATATGAGTCAACAGTGTAACACTATTGCAAAAAAAGCAAACATCATTCAGGAGTATTTTAAGCAAGACACAAGAAGTAATTCTTCCGCTCTACTCCACGCTGATTAGGCCTCAACTGGAGTATTGTGTCTAGTTCTGGGTGCCACATTTCAGGAAAGATGTGGACAAATTGGAGAAAGTCCAGAGAAGAGCAGCAAAAATGATTAAAGGTCTAGAAAACATGACCTATAAGGGAAGATTGAAAAAATTGGGTTTGTTTAGTCTGGAGAAGAGAAGACTGAGAGGGGACATGATAACAGTTTTCAAGTACATAAAACGTTGTTGGAGGGAGAAAAATTGTTCTTCTTAACCTCTGCGGATAGGACAAGAAGCAATGGGCTTAAATTGCAGCAAGGGAGGTTTAGGTTGGACATTAGAAAAACTTCCTAACTGTCAGGGTGGTTAAACACTGGAATAAATTGCCTAGGGAGGTTGTGGAATCTCCATTACTGGAGATTTTTAAGAGCAGTTTATACAAACACCTTTCAGGGATGGTCTAGATAATATTTAGTTCTGCTATGAGTGCAGGGGACTGGATTAGATGACCTCTTGAGGTCCCCTCCAGTTCTACGATTCTATGATTCTAAGAGGGTGTTTCAGTGAATATGTCAGCAACACCAAGCCTAGAGACTCTGGTTGACCAGACTGGAGGAAGACAGCACCAGGGAGGCACCAGTGAACCATACTGTACTAGAGAATGGCAGATTGTTAAAAGACCTGCTCATCTGAGGGATTTTGTGTGATGGAGTTCCAAGTTGTTCAGGTATATAGCTAGACAAACTGATAAGGTGATAAACGCAGGAACCACAAAAATGGTCAGCATCTGAAAGGAATACATTAGATTATGTTATCAGTTATTGCTTGGGTATTTAACAGTTTTCTTTAAACAAGAAGGGATGTAACAATATGAAAGTGGTATGAGACCTTTTCAGGTAACAAACTGTTTGGAAGCGACACCGTCTGGGGAACTGTCTGAGAAGCCATGAGACTGAAGAAGCCATGTTGTAAGTAGCCACAATAAAGCTGGAGTTTGTTAATTAACCCTGTGTCAGAGTGAGATTGTATATGGCAGAAGATCCAGACACAACGGAGCATAAAATAACCATAATATCAAAGAAATTCCAAGTTCCTCTGTTCCCAAAGGACCAGACACATACCACAGGTCAGTTCCTCCTTAGATCTCCCTCCTTTATCCAATAAGGCAATGATCAGTCCAACCCAGGAATAAATTTGTTTAGGCTCTATTAATTAAATGAAAATGAAGCAAGAGATATTTGTGCAATGCTACGAATGCTAAAGACACAGACAGACAAAGGCAAACTTAGGTTTTATTATCTAATAAAATTTCTGTTCAAAGTAACAAGACTTACAGATTCAGCTTCTGAGACTTATCCCCAGCTATGGTAGCTGGGGTCCTTTACCTGGCAAAGTCCTTGCCTTTTAGGATTCAATCTGATAGAAAGAACCCTGTTTCCTTCTGTTAGGCAGCTTTCATCCAAAAACCCTGCCATGTGAGTGTTCTGACCCCAGGCCTCAGAGATGCAAAAGGTAATGGGGGGAAGGGGAGGCGGGGAGAGTCCATGAGGTAATTCTTCAGTGAAGTCTTCACCTTCTCCATTGTCCTGTAAACATGATTCTACCTACTGTATGGAGAATCAAGGGGTTTCCTCTGGACATGTTGCTTTTTAATGGGTATCAACTGACCACTCTCCCCGCTCAGGGATGTAGCCATTTTTATGGGCAAAACTCACCAATGATTGATGGCTCTTGTTATCATGGGGTCTGTCCCAACCATGTGAGAGTTATGTTACACACATGTAAAGATATTAATCTAACATGACAGGTTTCAGAGTAACAGCCGTGTTAGTCTGTATTCGCAAAAAGAAAAGGAGTACTTGTGGCACCTTAGAGACTAACAGTCTCTAAGGAATATAACATGAGAAATTCAGAGATTTGCATATGAGTATTAGTCATCCACTCACCAGCATTTAAGAAAGTCCAAAAATGACATATATTACTGCAATTTTAACCACTTAATTATAATAATGTTCCACCAGCATTAAGCCTGACATATTGTCAGTTGATTCTCAGATCTAGAGCTGGCCCAAGCCTTCACCCCTTCTTCACAGGGGTCTAGAAGAGCCCATATAAACACTTCTTTTAAGGAATTTTAAATAAACGATATTAGAAAATACTATAAAATACAGATAATCTCAAAAAGATCAAATTCACAGTGTCCTTTTACAAAGAGTAGGGTATACTACTGCCACTACAGTTCTTGGTCTATTATTTTCTAAATGCCTCTTGGAAATGTGTTTACATAGAGACTGGGAAAAGGCATGGTGGGTTGTTTGAGACAGACTATTCTTGTTACTGGAAGACGAATAATAAGAGAAAAGAGTCTGTGGGAAATAGAAACTGCTGGCGTTAAAAGATGCCAATAACAAAAATCAACCAGACTCTTTGATTAGGAGAAATTTTTGAACAGGTAGCAAGCCAGAGGTCTGAGAGGAGTGATATGTCTCCCACCACAGCAGTGGTGCCATTCAAGCTGGATGTGGAATTAGAGGCACTGTATTCTCCTAGGCTGTGGTTGACAAGAACTGCGTCATTAAACCATGAGGTTTAGAGGAGTGTAGGCGAATATGTATGTGAGGGAGATACCAACAGGTTTCTGAAATGTAATGTGTCTTTAAGGTACCTACCCTATTTTCAGCTGATTCAAGATATAATGGAGACTTTATAGAACTGGAAGCTTCACCCTAAACTCAACTCTAACTCAACCTAAACATTTTCTATTATTCAGAAAAAGTTTGGATAACTTCCTCTCCCTACCCACCCCATTATAAATCAATGAGCCTAGAGCATATGCTTGAAGTTAAGCACATTTAAGTATTTTGCTGAATCAGGACCATAATGAACAAGAGTTTGACAAAGTTCCTCTTTTAATTAGCTTCCAGGAAATGCACATTTGTTTTTAGTAGAAGTCTAATGAAGATAGATTTGTTTAAGATGTCAGTTGATAGAGCCAGAAACCAAGACACATCAACAAAACAAAAGCCCGGGGTTCATTAATAACAACAAAAAATCCCGATGCTGATTATACTTCCAACAGTACTGGTGTAATGCCTTTAAACTTTCATTAACCTTACTCTCACATTGGAGGTGATTATTTTCCTAAATGTCTGATGCTGAATGATATATGTGCACCTGTGTGATAGCAGCTGGATAGCTATAATTTTACCGAGCTGGAAGAAACATGGAAAATCACCTGTACTCTTAACTATTTTATTTCTTTTATGACTTCAGTATGAATCCCATTCCTTGAAAGCTACTGGTTAAGCTTACATTTGTCAGGGGAAATGTGGGTGTTTTATCATACCAGCTGTTAAAAGTCTCCTTCAACTCTGCACACTGCTTTAGGAGTCCTTGCTTTTATCACTGCTCAAACTTTCAAGCGGTACCCAGAACAAAGGAAAGAACAGCTGGGAAGATTTAAAAACAGCAACGTCTGCCATTTCACCCAGGTTCAAGCACAATAATTAATAAAGCTCTTTTTTCCTCCTCCATTCAAAATATAAATGCACAATCACTTTTGAATAGATGAACATGACTTCTTTGTATTGTTGACACTGGCACTTCCCTTTGTATTCCAGGAACTGCATACCCCTGATCTAAAAATGCAATTAATTATTGTTATTATTAATAGAGGCCAACCTAAATGCCAGCCTGGTAGAGGCCCCATTGAGTTAGGTGCTGTACTATATAAAAATATGTGAATCTGCCAATATCTTGCTCAGCTCAGAAAGAAAGAGTCACAAATCTATAAAGTTAACATACAAATAGCTACATACATGGAGAGACCAATGATCCATCCAGCCTTGTATCCTGACAGTGGCCAATGCCTGATGCTTGCAAGGAAGCCAAACAGAAAAACAACACCAAGCTCGATAATGCCCTTAGTATTGCAATAATGCAGTGAGAGAAAATTGTTTCCTGTTCCCATCTGTTATCAATTTATGCTTTGAAGTATGAGGACTGGACTGATAATCTTTGTAATTTTATCATGATTAGTGTAATTAAAGATGCTGGGGTAGGTTTTCACAGACACAAATGGCATAGAAAGCCAATAGGAGTTAGGAGCCATTTTTGCCTTTGAAAATCTATCCTGCTATCTTTCATCACATAAATGACTTTTCCACTTTTTGAAACTTACAAAGCTTTCTGCTTTAACAATATCCTGTGGCGGGGCATTCCATAGGTTATCCACACGTTGAGTTCAAAAGCAATAGTAAAATAGTGCTCTGGTGTGATACCTCCAGCTCCAGTGTGGACATACCCTTAGGTGAATAAATCCCATCGAAAATTAATATATACTTTATACACAAACACACACACACACACACACACTTTCTCTCCTTCCTTCTCTCTCTGTCGCCCCATCACAAACATAGGGAGTGCATTCATGCTTTTTGCCATAACTTGACTTCACACCGTGTGCACTGGGTAGATACCTACCTGCCACACTCCATCTCAAAGCGTAGTTATTAAAGTACTTTGGATTCCTTTGCATTCAAACACTATGGGCCAGGCTGGGCCCTTACTCACAGGTAGCAGCACCATACATCCCACCTACTCCAGTGCGGCTAGTCATGGTGTGCAGTAAACAGGGGATCACAATCCTTTGAGGTAAGGATTAGAAAGCACCTTGAGACCTCCTGAGGAAAAGCACATACAGAGGAGCCAGGTATTTTTATTAATCTGATTGGCGCTGAGCAACTTAAAATGCTCAATACCTTGCAGCATTAAGCCTGCGGTGTCTCTCATGGTGGAGAAGAGACAGTCCTCAGCTGTTGTCAATATAAAGGGGGTTCTTTACTGAAGCTTCTGAGCACAGACAAGGAGCCTGTCATTCTCCCTGGCTCTCAGCTCATATTGCTTAATATCAGTACTGAGCGTCTCCCTGGCTCAGACAGTCATGGAATAGACTGCCAACTGCTACATGCGCCGAGAAATATAAGATAATACGATCGCTTAAAAACGACCTCCTTTGTTTCCAAAGCATATTGATGGGGCCTGATTCTGCTCTCCCTCGCACTGAGTTAACTCCATTAGCTTCAATGGCCGTACTCCTGAATGATGTTCAAGCCTTTTGGCTTTGAAACAGAGCCTCCGTCCCTCAAGGCATTAGTGGCTTGATAGACTAACAGTGCCACTGAAAGGAAAAAATAAGGAGCACATGAACAACTCGGGTCCCAGCCGGAGAATTTTCCAAGATGGTGACAGCAGCACTTCCAAGAGGCAGCATTTAAAAATCATCATTAACAAAACCAAGCTCTTTAAACAGTCACCCCCAGGCACTTGGGCCTACATTAAAATAGACTTACAGAGACATTCATAGACTTAAAATAAAACTCATATTTACAATGCCACCAAAATTGTCTCCAGTGTTCACTCTGGCTTCGCTAACAGTCTTGTCCTTAAATTACTCACCAGGAAAGGAAACGGGGGTTTTTTTAAGCTAAAAGGAGCCTGTGTATGAAACAAGGCTAGAAGAACTCTGCCAAAATGCAGCCTGCCAGAGGTGGGTGGCTTGCAGTTGATACAGTGTATATTCCATATTGTCATCATGATTACAGTAGCAGCTAGAGCAGGGATACTCAGACCTCAGTGGTTCAGGAGCCAAATTAGCGATTGACATTACCCAAAAGATCCACACTCATGTGAATTCATTGTTTCATTTACTATAGTACTATATGTTCATATTTAAACAGTGTGACAAGGGAAATATTTAGTTTTTATCTATATAAAATTCTCACAGCAAAATGACTGACCCAGTATTATTATTTTATCAACTACAATTGGTTAATAACATAGTAAAAGCCTCCTGATTGGTTAATAACTTTGATTGATTAATAAGTAAACCACACAGAGCTTTAATATCATGTGCTGCAAAGAGCCGCAGAAGACACATTAAAGAGCCACTTGTGGCTCCTGAGCATCAGTCTGAGTATCACTGAGCTAGAAGTTCCAACCAAGATCAAGGCCCCGCTGTGCACGGTGCTGTGCCCGGATGGCCCCTGCTCCTGAAGAGTTTACAAACTAAATGGGCAAGACAAAGGGTGGGAGTGAGGGACATTACAGATGGGGAACTGCCACACAGCAAGATCAAATGATTTGCCCAAGGTCACACAGGAAGTCAGTGGCAGAGCTGCACATTGACCTCAGATCTCCTGAGTCCCAATCTAGTGCCCTAATGACAAGACCATTCTTCCTCTATCTACTGTAACTGTGCATCATATTTCTAATGTGGCCGCCTCCTGGATATCCAGGTGCCTATCCCAAGAACCCTGTCTGAGTTTAAATGTCAAATGTTGCACTTCTGAAGTCCACCTTGTCCTTCTTGCCGCCAGTGAACCGCTGGTGTCTCCAATACGTCTCATATCAACAAGAGAAGAATGGCTGAAGGAATACATTAGCTGGTAACTGCCACTTTGAGGCTCATATTATTAACTATTAACACACTGATCACAAATGCTTGGTGGCAGATGTGAATACTCCTTGGCCTAGATTTATGGGTGTATGAATCCTTTCTGGCAATCAGCTCTGTGACACACCAGTACGCACTGCATTCAGAACAAAGAGCCAAATCCTGGTTCAGCTGAAGTGAATGGGAGCTTTGCCACTGACTTCAGTGGCAGCAGGATTTGGATTTGGCCCAGTCTGTTTGGGCCCCACATACAAAATAACTCACTAATGCACATTCGAAAAGCAAGAGTTTCATTAGCCAGGCTGAGATAGGAAGAATGGGAGAGAGAAAGAGTTGAAGCGTTAAAAAAAATGTAGGACTAAATTATGCCCTCACTCTCTCTCTGTTTCTGTAGCTATGAGGACATTGGCTTTTAAAATACCAGAGCAGCGAGGCAGGGCTTGCGCTATGGCGCTAAAATTAGCAGTGTGGACACTGCAACTTGGGCTCCCAAACCTAACCCTCTAGTCTCCTGGCTTCAGAACCTGAGTTCCAGCCCCAACCCGAACATCTACACAGCTGTTCTGAGTGCTGTGTCTACAGACTCAGGCTCTGGGAATCGCTGCCAAGGTTTAAAAATACAATGTGGACAGACTTACTGTTATTTCTAAGGGGACGGCCTTGGTACGTTGCACAAGGTGTAAGCCAGCTCGGAACTTGGCCCCATGAACCAGTAGAGAGACTGGCTGACTCCGGGGATTGGTAATACCACAGCTCAGTTCACCCCAAGGCCACCAGTTCAAATCCAAGGCAAGTCAGTAATGATCAAAAGTTGTTTCTGTCTAACGCTGGTGTGAAATGAGGTGTATTTTCTGTCTGGCTCCCAATGCACACTTGTCCAAACAACATAAAAATAACACCAAATCTAGCATTAATTGGCAATGTTGTTGTAATTTGAAGTAAACGTGCCAAAATAGTGTGAGAAATGTTCCTTGTTGCAGCATTTCTGGCCCAGCAGAAATCAGGAAGAAGCAGAAACCTTACAAGACAGCTCTTCCGGGGAGATTTCCAGTACCATTCTGCAGGCCCGAGACACTTGAATAAACATCCAGATCTGACCTGCCCACCCGACTGCAACTGGCTCCTCACTAGTATAGCGAGTCATATTTAGAGGGTACATGGCACATTAGGGTACTAACATTTGGCAGGGAGGGAATAAGGCCCTAAATGAGGATCCCAACTAATGAGTGAGGCTTCAGTTTGGATCAAAGAGCTAGCGTGTGCGCGGCTGGGCTTGGAAGTGCCTGGCATAGTACCTCAGGAGCATAACAGCGCCAGGAACGACACCATTCCCAGACACGCGCGTGAAAGTGGAGCAGCCTCCTTTTATGTTGCGGTGCTTCTTGTCACCCTTTAGCAGGTGCTGGGACTGGTGCTGCTTATGTTCCAGGAGGCCATAGCATGTGGAGTTGGCTCTAACACGCTGAGCAGGACAATGGGGGTCATGACGCCAAGGATCTCCTCCTGACCCGGCTGAGGGTGAAATCCTGGCTCCACTGAAGCCAATGGCAAAAGTCCCATTAACTTCAATGGGGCCAAGATGTCATCCTTGGGCAAGTCACCTGATCACTCAGTGCCTCAGTTTCCCTTGTCAGTTAAACAGTGGTCTCTCTCTCTCTCTCTCTCTCTCAAAGGGGTTTCTGAGGCTGTAATTAACTAACAACAAAAGCATGCTGAGATCCTCAGGTGTGGAGCACAGCAAGGTATGATTATTACAAGCGACTTCACAACCCTGACAGACCCTTAATTCCTCTCTCCTCCACTCTTGGCCGCTGGGTGTTTCTTGCTTCAAGCACACCGCTCCTTCCCCTGGCAGCGAGCGAGTGAGAGAGAGAGAGCAATGTGGAAATCCCTGCCCTTGACTGATTACACAAGGCAGGTGAGATGCCAAGAACATCGTCACCAAAGCGCTTGCCAAGTACCTGGCTGCGGCGCAGATGATTGCATCCTGCAGATAGCTCTGTCAGTTGATGAGCACATTCCCCTCGGAGATAGGATGTCTGACCATGCAAGCTAATGGGCTCATGATTCTTTCCTGTGCGGAGCTGTAGCAGATGTTTAAAGATCATCCTCTGGCACCAGGAAAGTGTCTATGAAGCCGTGGCTGTGAGTTTTCTTGGCACGCTCACGTTTCCGATGAACTGGGTGTTGTTTTTTTTCCTGCAAGTGATTATTTTCTGTCTGTCTGCAAGCACTTACAATGTGTGTCCATAGCTCACGTGTCATGGAGCTCTCCCTAGTGTACCAAGGGCCCTCATGTGCTGCTGAGACAAAGCGCACTCCCCTCTCTAGGGGGCCTGCGAAGACCTACATGGTGCCCCATTCAGTGAGATGTTAGTAATTTGCAAGCCAGCAGCACCTTCCACTTCTGCTCGCAAAGCACTTTACAAACATTAATGGATTGTACACGAGGCCCACAAGCATCTCAGCTGACAATAATACTGATCTGCATATATTTTTATTCCCTGAAGCTGTATCCTACAATAACACAATAGTAATGGTCCCAAACCCTGCAGTCATGCCATTGTAAGCTTGTAGTGTTACAGACGGTCACTGCAATAACTAGGCCTTTGTGAACTCAGCATACTCTAAGTTTGGCCTCCCCTTGAGCTAGTGGGGCCGGCTGAATGCTCAGTTTATTTTGGGATGCAGCGAGGGCAACCACAGAAAGAAGAGGCGGCAGCAGAGGAAGGAGGATGGTCTTGTGGCACTAAACTGGGACACAGACACTCTCTGTTCAATTCCTGGTTCTGCCCCTGGCTTCACGTGTGACCTTAGTCAAGTCACAGGGGGCCAGAGTGGCAAAAGAACTCAGCACCCACCATTCACCCAATGTACTCAGCTTGAAAATACGGTGGCTTATTTTGGTCCCTAAACAGGAGCTGAGCACTTTTGAAAATGTGACCCTTAATCTCTCATTGGCTCAGTTCCCCCATCTGGAAAATGTGGATAGTCCTTCCTGCAACCTTTTTCTGACTGGTCTATTTTGAATGTAAGCTCTTTGGGGCAAGGCCTGTCTCTTACTATGTGCATGATCAATGCCTAACGCTTTGGGGCCGCTCAGCTTCTGTGCATTACATAAAACGTAATAAACAACTTCCCCTTAGAAGCCAAGTGTAGTAGTGACAGAAGCTCAGAGGAAGTAACAGTTCTTGCCTGGGATTTTTTTTTAAATTGCTGATGAAGATGCATGGAAAATTCCTACAGAGATTAGCAGAAGGGTATATCCCAGCTATGGAACCTATACAAAGCCTTTCACTTGCTCATCAGTTCTACAGGACCTTAGAATAGTTTCTATAGAATCCCATTACATTTCCATAGAACCCTATTGCTTTCAGCCATGGGATGTTTTTTTTTTTTTAACAAGGCAGCCGAATCCTGGTCCCACTGACGTCAGCAGGTGTTTTTCCATTGACCTCAATGAGATCAGCATTTGGGCTTTGATTCAGCAAGGTATTCATGTATGTTGACTTTAAGCATGTGAGTCATCTTATTGCCAAATAGGGGCCTTCGTCCTTGGGGCCTGATCCAAAGTCAACTGAAAGGGTCAGGTGAATTTCAGTGCTAGGTGGAATAATCCCTATCGATCTCTTACTTATTGTCATGTACTCCTTGTACATGGGAGGTTGCAGGGCAGCTGCTAGCAGGTCAGGCTTCTGCACCAGATTTGGACTGGCCACAGAGCTTTCATTATGGAGAGAGACACAAGAGATGCGTTCTCTTTCAGACACTTGAATGCACTGCCAGATATGTCTGTTGGCAGCTCGGGTAAGAGCTGTTACAGGCAGCACCACCTAGTGGCTGAACTTTATACTACCATTTATACATACCATCGCACCTGACAGGGGCGTTGTGGTGAGCTTTAGTCAAAGTTTGTAAAACACTTTGAGACTTTCAGATGAAAAAGGCTATGCCAGTTCAGATTATTAATGTAGGCAGCTAACTGCCTTTGATTTTACTGCTCACTAAGGGCCTGACCCAAAGCTCACTGGAACCAATGGAAAGTGCCTAACTATCACTGAAGGGAGTTAGGAGCCTAAATACCTTTAAAAATCTGATCTTTCAATTAATTTCTATGAGCTTTGGCTCAGGACCATAGTGGCTTAGCATGGAGACATTTAACCCTCACTTTCTACACAGTTGTTTGCACCTGGTGCAGAGATAAAAATGGAAACAGACAGATCAATAGCAAATTTTAGGGCATGACAGAGAAGTGGTACCAGGTAATGAAGAAATAAGGACATTCTACCAACACAGAATGAAACATACCAGGGAGAACCCAACCATATCTCCCCCAATTTACTGATTGTCCACTCTGCATGCCGGCTTTTAATCAAAACGGGGGCCCTATACAGCTGCCACTGAAGTCAATGCAAGTTTTGCCATGGGAATCAATAGGAACAAGATTAAGCCCAAAGTGGTTGAGTCCCAAAGGGGAAATATCCATTGTGACCTGTAAGCAGTTGTTTTCAGTTTGTGTCAGTAGACTTTAGCACGCGATCGATCTCCCCTGCTGCTCTGGATTTTGTTTTTAACAGTGGGGCTATAATACTTTATCTTTTTGTAGCCTGGGTATACTTTAGGTTGAATTCATTAATGTTTCTAAATTGCTTTAATATCTGCAGCTGGATAAGTGCTAAGTATTATTATTACAAAAATACAGATAACTTTGCTTCTCTCTCATGCAAATCAGCTTAAAATGTGACTCTGAAATTAACAGCTATGAGGTTAACAATAGGCCCAACCACACACTAAACTGCAGCACTTATCATATCACAACATTGCCCTTATTAATTACACGCTCTGCTGTAGTTTTTGGACTGAAATCAGCTACACTTAAGATATGGGCACCCGGTCAGCTCCAAGAAATGTTTGTAACTGTACAACACATATGTTAATCATGAAATTAAACAGATGGCCCATTCACTCATCAGTGAAAGTCCACCAGGGGCTGTAAGAAAGAAGGAGATTTCCTATGCAACATAACAATTTGGACATCAGAAGGTTTAGAGTTACAAGTTTTTCTTTATCCCCCACCTGAAACTTTTAAGGGGTAACTTCAGGGAATTTCATCCGATCTTCAGATACTAATCTCGTTTTATGCTGGTTTGATCTGTCTGTTAAGAATTGGCAGCCTGCACTGTGGAATATATGTAAGTGTACACCGCATGGCAGATGGACGATCCGCGTTCAGTGATTTGGAGATGTTTGGCGCCCACAAATCTTCCATGTCTCGAGAATTCCTTGCACATGACGAGCTCATAAAAAAGCTAAACTCTGCACTCACTGTATCATTCCACTGCCGGCTCTGGTTTGAAATCTGGACTCATGGGCCACATACTCCACTGGTGTAAACTGGTGTAGCGCCACTGAAGTCAAAGCTTTTAGGGTTAAATCTGAATTCAATCTTATCGCAGGCCTCTGAATGTAAATCTCGTCTAGGACCTGATTCTGTCCCTTTTGCTGCCTTACTCCAGAAGTAGTCTCCACTACTATCAATGAGTGCTACTTAAAGTAAGCAAATTGGAGAGGCACAAATTTGGCCAATGGTTAAGATTAAACCCAGTTTATTTCTGAAATCTGTATCCTTGCTCACAGGTACTCACGAAAGGAACTGTTATTATTATTATTTATTATTTGTATTATGGTAGCACCTAGTGGTGTCAACTAAGATGAGGGCCCCATTGTACAGACACACATTAAAGATGATACCTGCACAGAATAACTTACAACATAAAAAGTCCAAAAGAAAAAGGGTGGGGGAAAGGAAGGGTTATTATTAGAGCCGGTCAGAAATTCTGTGATTGAATGTCTCTCCTTCAGAACGCCGCTTCATTGAAATCACAACATTTCGTGCAATTGGATAAACTTGCAATAGATTCCAGGCTGGGGGGGGGGGTCTCTTCCCTTTTGGGGCGTTCCTAGAGCTTTTTTGGGCTTAGGCGCTTTATAACTTCAGGGGAGATTTTTCAATAGCCACAGAAAGGAGTTAGGTGCCCAATGTAGATTTAATGTCAATGGGATTTGGGCACCCACGTGCCCTTTGTGCCTTTGAAAATCTCCTACTCATGCTATAACAACACCTAGCTACTAAGGTGAGGGAGAGTTGCACCAACTGTAATGGCATCACCCATTTAAGAAAATCAACCCTTTCCCCCCCACGCTCCTTCTTTTGCCATTTTTTGGCTTGTAATATCCATAATGACCATGGCACAGGGCATTTCCTGGGGATTAATGACCGGATGGGATGGTCTGAGCCATCAGCATCTCCCAGGTGGTCAGCCTCTATCCCTGCACCTCAATTATTGCTGCTGAGCTCTTTCATACAGTAGAAAGGTCTAAGAGCGAGGAACCCCTGAGAAACCCGTCAGACGCTTCCCTAAATGGACAAGCTCACATGCCCTGCAGGAAGAATAATTGACAAAAAGAGGTCCAGCAACAGAGTCAGGATGTATTCCTCTAGGTTCCGATAGGGGTGCTCATGGGAGTGTTTTAGGTAACCATTCAAATACATTACTACTGTACCTTTAAGATTTGACTGCCTGAGTGACCCATTAACCAAATGCTCAGATACTCTGGTGATGGGCACCCTAAAATAGATAGAAAGAATGATTTCTTGTTGATAGAACAAGCTGTGAGTAATCACTACTGGCTGAATGGGGAGATGTATATTCAGTACTATAGCGGCAAGTAACAAACCCATGTGCCTTTGTCAACATTATGAACTCTACACTGTTTCTCAGAGCATGATAAAGGCACAACTTTAACCTCTCCCACTTGTGCTAAAGCAGCAGTGCCATTGTCGTTAACTTGGAGTAACAACGTCTCTCTCACCAGCTGCTCTGTATATGGCTGCATGTGAATTCTTGGGGCTGCATTCATAGCGTTAATCTCAACTAGGTGGAGAGATCGCTGCAGGCTATGTGTTTAATGTGACTCCATCAGAATTTCTGACATTCACTATTTTTTAAAAATGAAATGAGAAGTAGGACAGGCCCAAACAGCCATTTCTGGACACTCCTTCCCTTCAACAAAGTCCTTCCATTGAAGCGTTCACACTAAGTGGCACCTTACCCTTCCATGTGGTATTGCGAGCTCAGGACCGGGGAGGAGGAGCTGAGGGAAAGGGTTGCATTTTCTGAAGGGGTCTGAAAAATCTACAGGGCTCCAGTCAAGAACAGGGCCCAAAAAAAATGGAAGGGAAAAGAGTTATGAATTACTTGCACCTTCAGCGCAGCTGCCACAGAGGATGAGTTTCAGCAGAAGTTGCTTCCCCTGCAGTCCCATGGGAGAGGGGGACTCAGAGAATGTCCCCCAACAGGAGCAGGTCTGCAGAGCAGATGAGGCACAGGACAAGGCCATACAATCACCAGTTGCTTGTGCTTTAAACTAGCCATAGCCACAATCTGACCACCATAAAAGCACCAGCCACTTCTCCTGGGCTTATGGATTCAAAAAAAATGTCGGTGACTATTGCAGTGGCATAGCAGAGGCCTCAGATGATAATGCCAAAGCTGCTGGACAATGGGAAGGGGAGACTTCATTCATTGTTAACAGTCTAGACTATAAACTTGTTAAGATTTATAATTCACACACAGATGGGCCTAAACCAAAGGTCAGGTCCTAGGAGAGTTTGCGCCTGGAGTTTCAGTTTGGGCCTGTCTCTGTGCTTACAGCCATGAGGTTTCGACAGAGATGCGCCCCCACCGGAGAGCACGGCTGGAGCCAAGGCAACACAGCTGCAAAGGGGAGGAATAAAGGTGCAAGTCATAAAGCTGAAGGGGCTCTGCAAACCATTAGGTAATTAACTGGAGTGAAAAATCTGAGCAACCGGCTGCTGCTCCCAGTCGATGGCTGCGCTCCCTTTGGAGCCTGATTGGATAAAGTATTTTTATTAACTTCATATTTTGCCTCTAATTTTCCTCTCTTCCCTTTCATATCTCTGGGCCCGAGCTCCACTGCTCTTGTGGTGATGTTTATTGGCAGTGGCAGGTTGCAACACCCCTGCAGGCTTCCCACAGACAAACCCCAGAGTGCAGACCACGAACCCAAGCAACTTCAGACACGGCCCTTGCTGTGAAATTGCTCAGGCACTTTCCTCCTGTTTTTCCTTTCAGCTCCCCCTGCTCCCCACTCCGGGGGAAGAGGCAGCAGTCCCTGCACAGCAACTGCTTTTGCCAGGCATTGTCAAACCCAGCTACTTAACACTCGCAGAGGCTGTGGTTCAGGATAGGAAACAAACCCCCTTGCACAGCAGCAGCTTCTGCACATTACAGGATGGGCACAGAACTAAAAGAGGGAGGGAGCGTGGTTTAATGGTGAGCGCTCTGTCCCAGGCTCTGCCATTGACTCACTGCATAGCCTTGGGAAGGTCACTTAGGCCAACGCTGTCCTAGATCTATAAGTAAGCATCCTGATTTCATACCAACTGTGATGAGATTTGTAGGTGCTCATGACCTCTAAAATCAGGCTACTGGTTCTAAATATTGATTCTGGTGCTTAACTTCAGGCATCTACCTTTGCAAATGTTAGCCTTTGACTGCTCTGGGCCTCAGTTTCCCCATCTGTAAACTGGGGATACTTCCTGTCTCACAAGGGAAGCCACTATGCTTATTTAACTACAGGCCAGATCCTGAGCTCCCCCCGCCCTTTGCCCCAACTGCCACTGATGTCAATCAGAGCTTGGGTCTGTTTGGAGCTTTGCTCCTCATCTTACAGGATGTGACTCCTGGTAGTTGTGAAATTCTTTGAGATCCTCCAATGAAAAGTGCTAGAAGAGTGCCAACTGCCATTAGCATGTGATGGCCTTCAGATACCATGGTTCATAGGTGTATTATTACAACTAGCGCTTGAGAGAGGCAAGATGGACTAGTGGTAAAGGCATGGGCCAGAGAGTTAAAAAGATACAGGTTCAATACCAGGCTCAGTCAGAGAGATGCTATGTAACCTTGAGCAAATCACTTAATTTTCCTATCCCCTGCCTGTAAGATAGGGATGATAATACTTCCTTTTCTACGTAGATTGTAAGCTTCTCGGGGCAGAGACTATCTCACAATGTGCATCAGAACTGGACCCTGATCTTGGTTGGAGTAGACTATAATATAAGTAATAATAAAACAAAAGAACTGCCCTGGGTATCTAGGATCAGCTACTGGTCTGGGTTTACTGTAGGGAGAGACTTTAGGTGGAGATGTTCAAAGGCATTAAGTGGCAGTTGTTAGGCATCCAACTCTCATTAACTTTCAATGGGAATTAGGCACCTAATTTCATTTGTGCCTTCGAAATTGCTCCCCCTCGATCTCAAATGGAAAGTATTTAACCCTGCCTGGTTGCTTGTTCTGCCCCAACGTACAATAAACTCAGTTTGGTTTCTAACCAGCTGAATTGACTAAATTGTCTTGTTATTCACTATGCTCACATGAGTGGCTGGTTAATGACAATTGGCTACAACCCCGGCCTCCTTTTATAAAGTATTGGGGGGAGGGGCAGGGGCCATTGCTTGGGTCTCTGGATGCTAGAAGGAAAATAAAAAAACAATGAAACCCAGGGAGAAGCCAATTTTAAAAAAATGGAATGAGTCTGTTGAACTAGCATTAGTGACCATTTTCAGCAGCACTCCAGTTGTCTGTAATAAAAGAGGGGACTGGCTCGGTCACTGGAAGATTTATTTCAGGCCCCTTTTCTTATTGGAAGGAAGCACAAAAGATGCTTTGTTTCCTGGACAGGGAAGCAGGGCTCCTCAGGCTAGAGTCACTTCCAGCCTGCTGCCTGCACGGGAAGCTTGAGGCACTTCCCCATGTGGGATCCATTTCAGTCTGCAAACTTTACACTAAGTGTCATAGCAACACCAGGATTCCGCTGTCTCTGCCCCACGCTTCCTTGCTGGGTGGGCTAGCACCATTGTCGACTTGCTGTCGGCCAGCACAGACCCAGCAATGCTCCGTGCTGCTATGCTGACAACCACGAAGAGGCAGAGGCTGCGCGGGTTGTATTTCAGCTCTCAAAGCTGGGTGGCCTCGGTTTTGGACTTCGCCCACCGCAGCACCAAGCCAATGATGTGCCAGCAGCAACCCCTGCTTCAGCGGTGGTGGAGGAAGCGGGACAAGGATGAGGAAGGAGAGGATGACCCCGAGCCACTGTTTCTACAGGAGCTGTGCAGTGCCCTTTAGGGGCTTGGGAAACCAAGGCTAATTGGTGGGAAAGGACTGCTCTGCAGACTTGGGATGCCCAGCAGCGGTGAGAGAATTTCAGGATGGCGAAGGCAACTCTTGGTGACATACGTGCCGAACTGGCCCCGGAGCTGCGGCAGCAGTGGCTGCAGGGTACCAACGTGTGTTGCCCCATCGCTGCGGAGAAGCAGATCGCCACTGCCCTCTGGTAGCTGGCCTCTCCCATCATTCAGCCCAGGGAGATCAACCATCAGGGTCATTGTCATGCAGGTGTGTGATTTAGGGTGACCAGATGTCCCGATTTTATAGGGACAGTCCTGATTTTGGGTCTTTTTCTTATATTCAGGTTCCTATTACCCCCCGCCCCGATCTTTCACACTTGCTGTCTGGTCACCCTATGTGTGATGCCATGCGTAAGGGGCTGTTGTACCATGTTATCAAGCTTGGCAGTTCTCAAAAGATCGATGGCTTTTATGCATGAGATCCCCCAACTGTATTGGGGCAACTGATGGGAACTTTATGCTTATTATTTGCCTCCTCACCAGTGCCCAGAATTTATAAACAGAAAGGGGTATTTTCCCATGGCACTCCAAGGCTGGTTGACCACCACGGCAGGTTTACAAACAAACACAGAGTGAGCTAGAAAGGTCCCCGATGTTAGGTTCTTTTGGAACTCAGCTCTATTTACCTTAATGAATAAAGGACAGTTTACCCCCCAGGATCACTGTGGGCATTAATGCTGTGAAGATTGCACTGTTATCCTGGGAGACTCAGTTTATGGTCTGCTTTCCTGGCTAATTAAGTGCTTTCATCCGAGGATCCCAATGCACCTCAACAAGATTGGTTAACACTATTATGCCCATTTTACGGATTAGAAACAGACACAAATGTGCCCAAGGTCAGATGCTGATGCAGTTGCAGAGTTAGGGCTAAAGTTCACATCTGCCACTCTAAGCACTAGATCACATTACCTTCATTAAACAGAGAACTTCCTGCTTCATTTCCTGGCTGGAAATATAAAAAGAACAGCTTCTCCCCTTGCACACGAGCATTGCCAGTTCCGGTCTCGGATGGAAAGCAGGAATGAAATGTATCCAAAGGTCCAGAGATGGGGATGG
Source organism: Chelonia mydas (assembly GCF_015237465.2). NCBI lineage: Eukaryota > Metazoa > Chordata > Testudines > Cheloniidae > Chelonia > Chelonia mydas. The sequence continues at coordinate 13,122,006 of NC_057851.1, forward strand.
AAATATTTATTTCTGAACCATTCACCCATCCCTAACTTTACTGTTCAAGTGACAGTCACTGCAGTGAGCCTCACTGGTCTTCTGGCCAATGAGGTAAAGGCTGAGTGAGGAGTTTGGTGAACCAAAGAAATGCTTCAGAAGCTGGTGGCTCAACACTGGCCATGCCAAACCCAAGGTTTGCAGCTTTGAGTTTGGATGGCTGAGCATTGCTGTGTGCTGCTTTTTATGTCAAGACCCCACTATCTCAGGATGACCTTAGTCCAGAGGAGGCCACATCTCCTGACTCCTTCCTCGGAGCAGAGTGGCAGAATAGCGCTAAATGGAACAAGGCTTTAGGACCCCATGCCCAGGGGAGAAGGCAGCTACTCACATCTGTATAGAGTCACCTGACACCTGAACTCCATCACCAAAGAGCCACAGGCTCAATTGAACTGACATTGCCAAACAGAACGTACTTTCCCTCCTAGTACTTCTCCAGTGGATTCCTTCTCTATCAATATCCCCACCACGGCTGCTTAGGCCCAGAGTCTGTTGGTGATTTTTGATTCCTCTCTCTCCTTTTCTCCACACAACCAGGCTGTAACCAAATCCTGCTGTTTCTTCCTCCTTAACATCTCTGGGGTCCATCCTTCACTTTTCCATTCACACAGTCAAATCTCTTGTTCAGGGCCCCATTATACCCTGCCATCATCCCCCTGCATGGTCTTCCAAACACACACTTTGCCTCCCTTCAGTCCATATAAAATGTAGCCACTAAACTCACCTTCCTTTCCCATTGGTTTAATCTTTGAATCCCTCCCTGGGCTCCCAGTCTGCTATCCCACCAGATTTAAGCTCCTCATCAGCACCTCCCTACATATCCTCCCTTGCCGAGCTTCATGTTTCTCCGTCCCCTCCATTCTGCCATCATTCCCAAACATATCCACCCATCCATCAGCGTCTCACACAATCACATCTCTGTCTTCTTCCACATAGTCCCCTCCACATGATACAACCTCCCTTAGCTCATACATGTGCTCCAATCCATCCACATTTAAGTCTCTCAAAAACCCACTCCTGCCAAGTTGCATACAGTGAATCGAGTGGACCTCTATTAAAAAAAACTCCTATACATTGGTCCTGTTCCCCTAGCCTCTGTGTATCCTTAGATTGTGAACTCCTTGGGGCAGGGACCATCCCTTCTTGAATATCTGGAACGTACCTAGTGCATGTGGGCACTACCATAAACAAATGAAGAATAATAATGCCATGATGAGCTTTGTGATCACCAAGCTTTGCATCTAGAATAGAAACCTCCCTGGGCTGCCCCTCACCCTCACTAAGCCAAACCAGGAGATTTTAGGCATTGAAAATCTGGCGGTGCAGTGGGGCGAAGGCAGGTTCCCTGCCTGCCCTGGTCCCGCGCTGCTCCCAAAAGTGGCTGGCACGTCCCTGGGGCCCCTGGGGGTGTGGGGCCAGGCGGCTCTGCACACTGCCCCCACCCCCAGCGCCCACTCCTCAGCTCCCATTGGCAGGGAGCTGTGGCCAATGGGCAGGGGCGGCAGGTTTGTATAATTTTTGGTGGTGCCCATAATTGGTCCAAGTCCTGCCTCCTACCCACACCCGACTTGTAAGCCAATGTATACTTTTTAAAATAATGTAAAAATGTGAGGGTTCTGGGGTGGGACTGGGGATGAGGGGTTTGGGGTGTGGGAGGGGCTTGGGGTGCAGGGGTGAGGACTGTGGGGTGGGGCCGGGGACGAGGGGTTCACTGCAGGAGGGGGCTCATGGCTGGGGCAGAGGGCTCTGGCTGGGGGTGCGGGCTCTGGGGTGGGGTGGGGCGGGGCTGGGGATGAGGAGTTTGGGGTGCAGGCAGGCTGCCCCGGGGCTGGGGTCAGAAAGGAGAACTCCTCCCAGCCCTCTCCCAGCCCTCTCCCCCCCCCCACCAGCAGCACACTCACCTCTCACCACTGTCACTGCACGTGCTCCTAGGGCCCCTCTCAGGTCCAGGAAGCCCATATAAATCGCCACCTCTGCCAGTGGGAGCTGTGGGGGTGGAGCTTGCAGTCATGGGCAGCATGTGGAGCCCCCTGTCTCTCCCCCCACCTCCAGGGGCCACAGGGATATGCCAGCTGGTTCTGGGACAGCATGGGGCCTCAGAGAAGGGGCGGGGCCTTGGGGAAGGCGCGGGGCAGGGCAAGGGTATTTGGGTTTGTGCGATTAGATAGTTGGCAACCCTACTTGCCTATGTCACCAGCCAGTGCCAAAACCCTGACTGAGGTGCGCTCTCAACAAGAAGAGTCAAGCTCACCTCTGCAGAAGACAGAGCTTTCTCCAGGGACAGTCCAAGACCGTGAAATGACTAAGGACCATCACAAACCTCACTCTCTTCTGTTCCAAGGCCAAGGTGCATTTCTTTGACCTCGCTTTCTCTAACATAAACACGTAGCAGCATGACAATGCTTACACGAACTAGGTTCCTTTTCGTTCATGTTTGCAGCATCCGTACGGGACGGTTACAGCGCACCCCTGTCATCTGTAGTGCAGGGCCGTGTAGACGAGTCCTTAGAGTCTTGGGAGCATGGAAGTGGAACCACAAGTACCTTTTATTTGGGGGAAAAGGGAAAAAAGGCAAAAAATAAACCATCCCCACTGATATATTTACATACAACACAATGAGCCAAACCCAACCAGTGTGTCAGGACTCCCGTCAACCCTGCAGCCCCAAAGGTGTAACTGGCCAGCCGATTGAGGTGCAGGATTCCTACTCACATACCAGTCCCCACCCACCTGAAACTCCACTCAGAGGTTCAGCCAGACTCCATTGTCATCCAGTGGCCTGCTCCAGTCCAGAGAAGTGTCTGCACTACCAGCTCCCCCTCCCAGGTGCAGCTCAATTTCATGATATTAGCTCTGCCATTGCCAGTCCAGTCAACCTCACTGCATAGCATTGCAGTGAGCTATGCACTCATGCCCTGCAGCCATAAGACTCTGTGGAACAGCCCCACCTGGTGACTCCTTTCATCCTTCAGTCCCATCTTCATCTTTTCAGTATTCTCACCACTGGCCAATTCAATGTAGTAATTCCTAGAGATGGGGTCCCTTTGAAGTCAAGCTTGGTGCAGCATATTTACCAACCCTTTCTATGACTGCGAAATCCAGGACAGGATTTAGGGGGACCCTGTGTGGTGACACTAAGCAGCCCAGACTGTTTAATTCATTTATGAATTGGAGAGCCAGAAGGAACTGCATGGCCCTGTCTGTGTCTCGTATCCTGAATGCAGGCTTCCCCTTCATGATCATTACAAACTAGTACTGTCTTCTCCATAAGGGACAAAGTACTGGATTCTTACGGCCACTAAAAAGCGTGTTAGCAAAGAACAAAGGACAATTTTTTAGTATGCACTCTTGGTCAGTGCCAGCAAATGATACAAGTGAGGTCTTCTCCCACTCACTTATCATATTAATAAACTAGTGTTAATGACCGGTCTGTGTGTCCAAGCCTTGCTTATACAACAGCTCCCAAAGAAGCATTTTGTCCACAGGGTTTTGTTATATGTGCTGTAGTAATTAACAGACAGTTTGTATTTCAACTAATATACCTATTTTTAGGGATGTTTTTTCTCATTGTAGAAATTAAATAAACCAGTTTTTAAAAAGAAAAGTGGAAAAACTAATTCTATCACGTGCAGCCCTAAAGACACCCCAATATGGGTCATCGGCAAGGTTTGAACCACAGACCTTTAAATCCCTACTACAGACCTCTACCGCTTGAACTAAAGGAGTAGGTTATTAGCATCTCAATGGACCTCCCACCAGAAGGGAATATGACACATACACTTTGATTGTGGGTTATGCAACTATTTGCTAGACAGCAAGAGAATGTTGGGACTCACTACACCTAGTTTAGATGCTTGTCTCTGGGAGTATGATCTAGTGGTTGGAGAAGGGCTCGTTAGCGACAGTATAACCAAGAACATAAATATGGCACATGCATTCCGAAAGGTAGGGTGATTAAGACTTGGGTTCTATTCACAGCTCTATGCAAAGTGACCTTGTGAAACCTCTCAATTACCTTTTATCTGTAAAATAGCTTGAGTGCCTTCTGTGGTCGGAGGAGGCCTTGCTCAGTAATAAGGTTTGTGAAGGACACAGCAATATTAATAGCAGTCGGTGGAGGAAACTTGTCTCAATCTCCTGGCTCCCAGTTCAGTGCATTTCCCCCTGAGCGATAGATTATTTGAACAGGGCATCTCTTTCTCAACAGCACCAGGTTTGAGGGTGCAGTGAAGCAGGTGCCTGATTCAGCTGAACTGCAGGACATCCCACAAAATCCCATACGCTTGAGAGCTCTGCCTGTGAGTAAAGTATTCACACATAAACATTTGCAGAAAAAGCCCTAAAGCTGTCAAGACATCTAAGCTGTAAGCCAGAGATTTTGAAAGGAAAAAAGCTGCCTGGTTTCTCAGAGTGTAAACTACTGTGTTCTAAGTCTCCTGCAAGTGATCAGAAACCCATCTGTCTCTTTGCTGTATTATGAGTCATTGTCAGTTTCCAAGAAGTTGTTTTTGTCAGCTTCCAAGAAGCTGTTGTTTTTTTAAAACATCTATAAAGGGCCAATTTCCAAGCATGCTGCCTAAACTGAGCCTGCAGAATAGGGCCTTTTGCACCTGAGGGCTCATTGGATTCAAGCATACGGGAGGACTCAGGGCCCAATTCTAAGAGGTGCTGAGCACTTGCCGTGGGAACTGCAGAGGCTCACACCTTGTGGGCTCAGGCACTCACTCAGCACACCAGTAGAGTTTGTAGCAAAACTTAAACATACCGATTTCAGAAATATTTTGTAAAATCCCCTACTCCCCTGTCTTCTCAACCTCAAATCTATTATCATGTAGAAAGAGAACAGACAAAAGCAGGAAAAAGACCTTTCGACCTTTTCAGTCGAAAAACATTGGTTCTGGATTTCCCCTGTGCTAAACTTGTTCATGAAAAATCAAGACTAGGAGCCCCCTTAAAATCTCTGGGGCTCTGTGAAGGTGCAAGGCCCTGATGCATGGAGCTCATTGGAGGGACTGGGGCCAAGGAGTTCTCTCTTTTACTCTGTTTCCCTCTTGTTCTATTTGGCTTTCATCTCTCTCTCCTTCTCTTTCTCCCATGCATTGGCTAGCTTTGCATCTGGTTCCCCTTTGCCTCCTCTCCCCTTCCCTTTGTTTACTTTTGTAAGCAGACTGTTGTTTTTAATTCAATTCCCTTTGGGTTTTGTTTGGTTTTTCAGTTGTAGTCTTCTCTCCAACTGTCCCATTCTTTCCTTTTACCTTCCACCTATTAATGCTGTGACCTGCTTCCAATTAGATCTGTTTTGTCTTGTTTACTGGACATTTCCCCCCTCCTGTGTGTAGTACAGCAACCACTTTTTCAGCTGGTCGGAAGCCAGAAAGCTGCTTCTCTTCCATCGTTGTGGGTTTTACTCATTTACTTATTTATCTCCCCCTCCAACCCTGAAATAACACTCATGGCTGTTTATGAGCATTTAAAGAATGTTTACACTTTAATTGTAGCAATTGCTTTGGAAGTTACTTGAGTGTATTTTAAAGGTAAAATTCAATAAATTTATTTGTTTTCATCTCAAACCACGTCACAAAATATTGATCTTATCTTGCAAATACTTACTACTATGCTGTCTATTTATTATTATTCATCATGTTTATTACGACAGTGCTTAGTCCCTTAGTGCGAAGTGCTGTAAACACATACACAGAGTAGTAGATGGTCCCTGCATCAAAGATCTTACAATCTAAACAGACAAGACAGACACGGGCTGCGGGAAAGGGACAGAACATACAAAGGAGAAAACCCTGAACCCTGAACAAACCCACTGACATAAGTGAACCTATATGAAATAGTAAGCACCAGGCATGGTGGCAGGTCTGGGTTGAATAACACAGCCATATTTTCAAGATCAGATACTGACTCAGGGTGCTTCAGCTTTGGGGTGCAGTGTCTCCAGCTGGGCAGACAAAGAACTGGGGACCCTAACTCGGTGTTCACTTTTGAAGGTCTTGGCCACATGACTGCTGGATTTCAGCAGCCAATAGTCATAGAACAGCACACTTTCTGCAGCAAAGTTAGGTTGAACCTTTCATTCCAGGAAGCCTAGAACATTTAGACCACCAATTTATTCCCTGCCAGACCCCAGTTGTACCGACTCATGCATGGGCATACATCTGCTCATGTTAGTAGTCCCATTAATGGAACTAATCATGTGAGTAAAGCAAAGCATGTGCAGAAGGACCAGTTTTTGTCACATGGAACAACTATTGAACTCAATGGGAATCACATGTACCTAGATGTTACAGGATCAGTTGAAAGCTAGTGCTAGTTGGACAACAGAAATTTTTCCTGTGCAAAATATCAAACGAAAACTCTTTGTTCAAAGTTTTCCAGTTGAAAAAAATTGGTTTTCCCTGCTGGCAGTTTTGAACTAAGATTTTTGTTTCTAAGTTGACATTTGGATTAAAATGTCATTTAAATTTTAAAAAACCCGAAAAGCAGCAACATTTTAAGGTAAAAAAAAATTGTTCCTTTTCAAAAAATTGATTTGAGATGAAGATTTTTATTTTGAAATTTCCCACAGGAAACTGAAATTTTTCATCAGAAATGACAGACATTTCCCCATGAAAAATGCTAGTTTTGCAAAAAAAAAAAAACGTATTTTTTTGCAGAAAACTTTCTACACCAAAAAGTTGTCACTAGCTTTTTCCGTGCAGAGCAAGGTAATTCCATTTCCCAGAGGATTTCGGTATTTTGAAATTTGGCTTCATTCCAATTTGGAACAAACTCCCAAAATTCTCTATGAATGGGAATAGAGCTGGGGACCCCAGAATCCCTGAGGACCCACAGGGCAGTCCTCATGGTGAGCTGACGAGCTGGGTGTGTGAGCTGGCAGGAAACAGTCACAAGTTTGTCAAAACTGAGCCATCTCCATGAAACATTTATCCCATTTTGATGAATCTGTGCTCTCCAACAGAAGAGAGGTCAGCTGGAGAATCTCCAACCAATTCTAGTCCGTTTACTTTCTGGTTCTCATGAACTACTATAGTGCGGAGGGAACTGGGTACTGAACCACTTCAGGGGCATGTTTACATCCCAATAGAACACTAATTTCACAAGTACTTTGAAAATTTATAGCTACGTTTATAATAAGTTTTGTTATTTTAATTTTTCTTTTAAACAAAACCTAAATTTGGGTTAGTTGAGTAGTTTGGCCTGTTCCACTGAACAGTGGATTTGCTATATTCTCACGGCAGAATGCTATGGGCCCTATTCTGCTGCTGCTGAAGAAAACAGGCTTAATCAACATGAGTAACAGTTGCAAAACCAGGCTCTGTATTAATAAGAGTTAGGGGGAAAATTCTCTCTCCAACATTGTTTGAGAATTCTAGAAGTTATATAATATCATAAATACTCAAAGCAGTAAGGCACTAAATAAATCTGAACTAGCAGGGCTCAATTTTGTTTCTTTGCATGCTTTGTTTGTCACTCTCCTCTACTATTTTTCATACTAGAGTCTTATAATGGTAAGCACTTAATTTATGGGCTTGTGAGTCAAGGGGCTTGGCTTCCACTGTGGGACTGCCTCTATGCATGATCTTGGGCAAGTCACTTAGGGCCTGATTTTCAGCTTTCTGATTTGCATTCACAGCTGTGGCCTGCATGACATTCCCATGAATCCACATACAGCTAGTTCTGTGTGCATGAATGAGATGAGGAGGATTCAGTTAAGTGACAGAGAATACACGTGTAATGAAACTGTTTTTTAAAAGTGCATTTTAGAAAAGTCAAAAAAGAACAGTAAGGTTTATAATAAATAAACCACAAACATTTTTTATACAAAATCAGAAACATAAATCGATATGTTTACACTTTAATAGGATCAATGTAAAACAAAATGTATTTGAAAATAATTCCCTCCTTCACTTACCTGCCAACTTCTCAATTCAAAGGCCTGCATTTCTCCTGCTATGGACGATAACATCAGAGTCACCAGAAAGGGAACTTGGAGTAGAACTCAGAAGCAGTCCTAAAGGCATAAGTCATATGGACGTTCATGCACAATGAGAATAGCACCTTCCAAAAAGATTAATAAAAACATCATTTCAAAAATAATAAGCAGAGACATGTGAGTAGCCATCAAGATTGTAACAGTCTCATTGTTCTTTCAGGTGATGAGCACAAAACCGCTTCACAAAAGCAATCAATATATTTATTATACCCAGGCCACCAACACATGGCTATGATGTAAATTATCCAAGAAGCAGCTGTTTTTCAGAGATGAGTAAAGGGTTAAATTGTCTAATCCAAAGCAATGGAAAGGCATCTAATGACATCATTGGACTTTGGATCAGGCCCTAAATGATTCTTTATATTTAGAGCTCAGTCTGCAACCCTTTGTCACCTGTGCAGTCTTTACTCCCACATTGATGTCAATGAAACTATTATCATGAGTAAAGGTTACTTGCATGAATAAGAGTTTGCAAGATCGGGCCCTTAATTACTACAAATATTGCTACAAATCAGAGAATAATCTTATTTTATGGGCCTAACCCTCCTGTGACTTGACTGTGAAGGTCAGAAGAAATGATAATGATCATTAAATCCAACCTCGTGTATGACAAAAGCCAAACAATTTATCCAGTAAAATTTGCATCAAGATTGAGCTAGACCATAAAGGTAGAACATAAACATACTCCCAGTATGACTGACTCCGCTGACTGTCCTGGAGATACTCCTGGTTTGCAAGTATATAAGTGAGATGAGAATCAGGCCCTAAATCTACAATGGTCCTTTTCATCTTAAAGACACCAAAAAGCAGGATATTTTGTTTGACTTGTCTTCAGCTCCTGGAAAATGCCACTGGCTGGACTAGAGAGCACATTATAGCTCTCGACTTCAGCTTTGGTTGAAGAGGATATTAGTGACAGTTGCTACTGAAAACATTCTGGAATGGATTTGTTGATAGAAGATGACTGCTGGAGCTTTCAGAGGGAAAATTAAAACTAAAAGACAAGTATATTTAAGCATAATTACCTTAAAACCAGAATATACTGTAATATAATCTGCAGTTGATTGGGAAATGGAACAATCCAGAAGGCTGACTTCAACACTGTCTAGAAAAGAGCCTAGTTCTATTCAAGCACAATAGCGGGTTTATTTCTCTCTTGCTGTCTAGGTTTTAAATGTCTGCGGATCATAAGACTGTAATCCAGATACTGCTGCAAATGATTTGGATAAGAAATGTATTAACATTACATTTATTAATTTAGACAGAGCTTTAGAGAAGGTCATTTTACAAATCAAGTAAATCCCATTGAAAACTGGGTTGACAGCTCATTAAACAGGACACAGCTCCCTCTTGTGGCTGGGTAACATTAGTGCAAGTCCTTTAACAAATATGTTTCCGCATAATTATCTTCTCCTTTTTAACACTATGTTAGTATTTTCATTTTAGACCTCTCCCAAACTTAATATCTCCCTGGTGGGCTCTGTGAAACACAGAACAATATTAGCATAACTAGCATTGTGCCAAACACCAATAGTAACTCTTCCCCATTGCTTTTATGAGCTATAATGATTAGACATGGGCCAAAACTGGAACACTGACATCAATCATCTCAAATGTTGGAATCTAGATAGATATTATGTGGATCTAATCCACATCCTGATTTTGGAAAACTGCAGCTGCCTACTTTGTATGTGAAAGAAAAAGGATCAAGCCAATTTATCAAGCTGCCCTCCAACTAATCCTGAGCTTTGGATGAAATGGAAATGGATCTGAAATATCCCCAGGTTTGACCCAATTAACCCAAAATCAGACCAATGATTTTTTGGGGGGGGAAGGGGCCCTCAAACCCACTTCATAATTTTACCCATCTCTAATAATGATTCACATATTTTTACCTTAGGTACCTCTTGTCAAAGGGCGCAGATTCCTGGGATTTATGACACCTCTTTGTGATCAATGGCATGGAAGGTCAGAATGAATGGTTATACTGTAAAAACAAACCGGACTTCTCGTTGTTTTTGTGGATACAGACTAACAAGGATACCCCTCTGATACTTGGTTATACTACGCTGCAATTCTAAGACTCAAGCACCTTTAGCAGCCGCCAAGCAGCATGAAACCCGACCGGGAACGAGCCGCAAGTCACGTTACAAATCTGAGTGTTGGACAATGTTGACAGCTAAATGGGCTTTTATTATGATGAGCTACTGAACATTCATCCTTAATATAATATTAGAAAGCATGGGATATGAAATCATTAGTAACATCACCATTCTCTTAGCTGTAATGGAAGAAATAATCCAGCAATCGATGGGTTGTGACTTTATCAGTACAATAGCCTATCTCAGGCTCAGGGGTGCTGGAACAATTTGTATAGTGGGGGTGCTAAGAGCCAAATTGCAAATCCTGTATATAATGGAAACCCCTTCAAGCCAGCAGGTGTGACAGCACCCCCAGCACTCCTAGTTCCAGCGCCTATACTCAGGCTTCATTATTATTCTTTTCTGGTCACAAGATCTAAACAAGCTAAAAGGGAGTTGACAGGACGCAGAGGGTGGGATCCGCAAAGGGACTTGGGTGTTGCAATGCTGAGCATCACAGCACCTTAGGCACTTAGAAAATCACAGGAATTACGACCCACAAGGCCAAGTAAGGTGCCTAAGCTCCCTATACAATGCATGGGCAGACAGAGGTGCGGAAGAATGGGATCCACAAAAGCCAGCATACTAGGTGGGGAGCTGCCTAAACTAGCCAATGGGAGATGCCAATGAGAGGGGTATGTGCTAAGACCCTCCCCTCTCAGATATGGGCACCTGAGTCCAAACTGCAGGGACAAGAACCCGCTGCCTCTAAGGCTATTTGGGACTAATTTGATAAGCAGTTGATCTCAAACAATATTAGGCCATTTGAGGGAGATTTCCACAGATGTGCCAACTTTTTGCTACACAGCTCATTAAATTGCATTTGGCCTCACTTCCTGCTTGTGGCCAGTTCTCACTGACCAAATCCAAAGTGGGTTCACTCTTTAACTTTAGCTAAGAAATGAGCATAAAGTTTAATAGCCTTAAATACAGAATATCTCTAACCCAATAAAGAAAGAAAATTCACCATTTTTAATAACATCAGCTGACCTCTTTCAGTTGTTTAGATGTCACAGCTTATTAATTCTCCACAGGAATAGTAAGCATTTGGTATTGTTTTATTTTGGTATCAATTTACTGTTCCTACTGGATAAAATAAATGGGCCTGATATAGTGTCAATTAATACAATCCTTTGTTTAACTCTTCCAGAGCCATGCTGATGAGTGCTGCAGAAATTAAAGCTACAAGGCCACACTCTGCTCTCAATTACACAAATGGAACTCCCATTCATAGTTGGTTTTAGTTTCAAGGTTTTAGTTTCAGCTCATCTCTAAAATACCTCAGCTCCCTCTTTACTTCCACACTCCAGTCTGGGATCGCCCCATCTCTAGCTGGAAGGAGTTTAATGAGCATGTGAGAAAGAAATTAGCTACAGGTATATTTACAACAAATCAAGAGAAATATTTCTTCATGAACATGCAGTCAGCCTGGGAAACTCACTGCCACAGGAAATCATAGAATCAAAGGGCCAAACCCTGGAACCTTTAGTCAAACTAGACTCCTGCTGACGTGAATGGGAACCTGCCAAAGAAGGCGGGGTGAGCATTTTGCCCAAATACTGTACCATAGCTGAATTTATAAAAGGGACTAGATAATTTTATGCCCAATAATAACAGCTATAGTTGCGTATTCTAATCAAATCCCAGGGTGGAGGGAATAGGTCAATATTGGCAGGAATTTCTCCCCCTATAAGTTATTCCATAGAAAACTAAGTGGGGTTTATACCTTCTTCTGAAGCATCAGCTACTATCCACTGCACTGGAGACAGGCCATCAGACCAGATGAAGCAGTGGTGTTTTCATGTCCAGTGAATTGATCTGGTTGATTCTATAGTTCATCTATGTTTTCTTAACTTATCAAGTTGAATCACTGAATTTTTTCTGTTGCTTCTCATCTTCTCAGGAGACCTCCCACCTTAAAGCCAGCAGCACAGACCCCAGAGAAGCTGGAGGGAATTTACCATGCTGTGCTTCACATTCTTTAATGTCCTTTGCAAACTCTTTGATGTTGGGAAGTTGTTTCAGTGTCAGATCAAGAAGATGAGACATTTTGTGGCCTCTAGACTATGCTTTCAGATCAGCCCATGAGATATGCAGGGCTGCAGTCAACTTACCCTTAAAAAGGATAGAATACACTTGTTTGGGTTTTCTAAATGAATTCCTGAAATGGAAGGTACCAATAGAAGAGTGGCGGAAGAGAAAGTAATGGAGTGGCTCCAGTCCACTGAAGACTGATTGCCTCTAACGTGTGGGCTTGTTGGTGCTAAACTTTCTTTTCTTAAAACGTTCACTTTCACTACCAGTCTATATATAGACAAATGACCAGCGTCCACCAGGGTTAGACCTGCTCAGAAGAGGGTTAGATAATAAGGTGGTTAAAATGCTGGCAGTCAGTCTACACTAGCACTCTGACCACTGCTCCCACCAGTGGAGTTCCAACAGGGGTGGGAAGAAAATGAGAAAGTCTAGTGCAGGCAAAGTCTTAGCAACTTCAGCCCCGTGAACTAAGTAATCTACCTATAATTGACTACCAATTCTGAGTGGGCCGCACTAGCATAGAGTGTGTATTTTATGTAACAAGGAAACCACTTTCTCTGGTAGACTTATCTTTCCAGTTATTGATTTTAGTGCTTGCAAATGGTACCAGACCGGCAAGCACTGAGGACTGAAGTCCTCCATCTACCCACAGAATGGGCCGTGCAATGTTAGTGTAGTCTTCCCCACACAGCCTGTTGTATCTTATCCCTATTCTGGGTAGGCCACCTCTCATGGTAAGAAGGTTGATCATTACCCAGGCCCATTTGATCCTTAGCCTTCCCACTTGGACTGCTAACAAGGCTGAAAACATTGTAAGCTCTTGGGGGGGCAGTGAGCGTGTTTTTGTTTTGTGATTATACAGCGCCTAGCACCAGGCTCTTAGGCACTATGATAATAACAACAAAGGAAATTGGCAGAATCATAGGCGCCAACTCCATGGGTGCTCCGGGATTCAAACATCCATGAAAGAAAATAGGGGGTGCTCAGCACCCACAGACCGTGGCCCTACCCTCACTCCTCCTTGAGACCCTGGCGAGTTATATGGGCCTGTGGTGCCTCTGCTCCAAGAATATTCAGGGCCCAGGAGCTCAGCTCCACCAATGTTCGGGGCCAGGTCTCTCCCCCGACCCCACCTGCCGCCCCCACGCACCTCCCCCAGAGCATCTCCTAGCCCCACCTGCTGCCCCCAAGCTATTTAAAAGCGTCCAGCAGGGCTAAGGCGGCTTCCTGCCTGCCCTCACTCTGTGCCACTCCCGGAAGTGGCCAGCACGTCCCTGCGGCCCTGGGATGTGTGTGTCTCCGCGTGCTGCCCCCACCCTGAGCGCCAACTCCGCAGCTCCCATTGGCCAGGAACTGCAGAACAGAGTATGACACTATGAGGGGAAAACAGCTACCATGTCTTTAAATATCAGTTTAAAGTAATTGGACACTGGAAATGCTATTATGCATTAATCATAATTGTGCAGTCATTGCATGGTGTCACTACGGGGAAGAGTTAAGGTTGTTTGGTGTCTGAACTGTGCATTTCCATACTTCAACATGGTTGGATTTCTTTTATATTTACTGTTCAATTTTTAATTTATTGGCTTTATAATGCTTGTTTAGGGAATAATTACAATACCCCTGTAATGGTTTTTACCCTAAATTACTGATTTATAGTCTCAACCGTAACTCTATCTTTACATAGTTTTTGTCTGGGACATTAACAATTTTTTTTAAATTTGGAATCCTTGTAACTTTTGACCCAGCTTCTTAGCCAGTGCGAAGTTGCACATGATATTTAGTACTTGTTCATATAAACATTCAAGCCTTTAAAAATATCTCCCTGAACTCCTTAAACTCTTTGCCTCAATGATTTCCTGTGGCAGGGAATTCCTCAGATTGATTATATGCTTTAAACAGAAGTATTTCCTTGCATCCATTTTAAATTTGCTGCCTGTCAAGTTGACTGAGCATCCCCCGTTAGTTCCTGCCTTCTGGGATTGGATGAAGTGGAGCGTCCGGATGGTTTTCTGCAAACCAGTCATTATTTTGTATTCCAGCATTATAACAAAACAAAACAAAACCCCACTCATGTAAACAGGAAAATCTAAAAGGTTTTCCAGAATCTTTGTCAACATCAACAAAACAACCTTACAAAGTCAGCTGCGCCCAGTGGAAACAGCAAATGGAAAAACTAAGATGGCCATTTCCTCTTCTTCTTGCCCTCAGAGTTAAAATAGATTCTCCTAGGAATCTATAGCCTACAATAAGAGAACTGGCAGAAGACACCCTTTTGTCTACCATTGGTCTGATCCAAAATCCTGTTGAAGTCAATCCTAAAATTCCCATAAAGCCCAGGAGACACTAAATCTATCTAAGGTATGCCCCTTATTACATAGTGCCTGAGCACCCCTGTTTGTAAAGCATTTATCTTCCCAACACCCATGTGAGGTAAGGAAGTGCTGTTATCCCCATTTACAAATTGGGAACTAAGGTTCAAGGAGCCTAAGTGACTTGCCAAAGGTCACACAGGAAGTTTGTGGCAGGGGATGGAATTGCACCTTGATCTCCCAGGCGCCAAACTAATTACTGGCCCTTCCTTCCTCCATGCATAGTCTGAAGTACCTAGTCCTTTCAAATAAGAAAGGGTTTATCATCTAGCAAGACAAGCAACATGCTGTAGGAAGGATAAGGGAGGGATGCAATCTAGCTATGTAGCTTTATGTGTATTGTGAGGTTGGTTTTTTAAAAATAATCAATATCAATTATCCCTGATTGTCCTGGTACTGAGCCATTACTAGCTGACTAACATCTTGCAGGTGTCATGGTACAAGTGGGTCTTGAAAAGGGATTTGGGTCTAACATTCAGCTTCTGATCCGGCCCGCTATGTTGCGTGGCTTGTGAGATCTGATGGGACCACAGTACAGACTGATACAGCTGCCAGCCCAAGTCCCTTTCCCATGAACTCCTCCCAAGCTGAGGAGAGAAGGATAATCTGCCTAAAGCCACATGTTATACATAGATATTCCCACAGCTCCTTGTGTGCTCTCCAGAATGTATTTTGGACTCTGCCTTGTGCTTCAGGTAGCCATCTCCAGCTCTGCAAAGTGAGCATAAAATGCTACTGTACCCCCATTAGCACAGACGTGAATGATGACACAGGTTGCAAGGCTGTGGAGAATTAGGACCATAAAACTGAGGTCCTGATCCTTGTGGTCATTAAGGATCCCTTGACTGAAAATTATGCTGGGCATATCCAGGTTGAGATTTGTCCCTCTCAGGGACACCTCCACTTCTTCTTATTCTCTTCTCCTTGCTACCCATTGTTAAAAAAACAGGCTCATATCCTGCTCCCCCTCTTTTACAGATGGGTAAACTGAGGCATGGAGAGGTTAAGCAACTTGCCTTAGGTTATCCAAAGGTTGGTAGCACAGCCATGAGCATAATCTAAGACTCCCACTTCCTAATCTGCTTCCATAAACCATGTTTTATTAATTGTATTATTATTTGTATAGGACCACCCGTGCACTCAGTCAAGGTATTAAACAATAGGCAACGTGTGCAAAACAAATGTCCCGCTTTTAGCTTCCAGTCTAGACCAGGCTATCTACTTAAAAAAATATTAAAAACTATTGGGAAAGTGTGACATATAGGAGAGGGACATCTGATTCCCTAATCAAGAAACGTAGGGTCAAAGACCTTCCTGGTGTAATTCTACCAGGTCAGTCAATTTACACCTGGAACTAATCTGGCCCACAGTACCAAAGGTGAAGGGAAACACACTTGTATATTCTTAGCACTGGATTCAGATTGTCTGTTCCACAATAAAGGGCTTAAATCTCCAAAAAGTCACCTTCCTTGAAGGAAACCATCTATCATCCCAAAGTAGAGCCCTCAAAAGGCTTATGTGACTAGGAAGTCTTTCTTTACACAATCTCTTCCAATCAAGCCCTTAAGATTTTGTGTTTAAAGTCCAGACCCCTTAGAAAAATCAATATTTTTAGCCCCATTCAGGCTCTGAACCAAACAAGAACCCCCCAGTTCTCCAAAGACGTGGTTGAAGGATCAACGCTGTGTCACGTCCCCCCTCGGGACAGCCAAGCTCCTTGTGGGCCACCGTACCTTTTGATACTTGCCATCAGGATATATGTGTTTAATCAGGCTCTTGACAGGTAAAGACTGTGAAAAAGAGGACAGTTTGTTCTCCCAAGCTGTTCAGTCTCTAAGCTCCCTGTTTATTTTGGAAGCGAATGAATAACATTGTGCTGGGAAAGGAAATTAAAAAAGCAGGGTTGTAATTTACAGTAGAGAAGAGAACAGATTTAGACCCCCACACACACTCTTCCCCCCTCCCTCCTCTTTTCACTGCTCTGGTTCCAAACGTGCCACAGCTGAAAGAGAGAACCTCAAGCCTTCCTTATTGCTGGCAACAACAAGTGAGTTACAATTGCCAGTCTCTGTACGCCTGCCAAGAGAACAAACTGCTTCAAGGCAAAGGGCGGGGTAGGGGGAAGGGGATTTATCAAAACCAAATGGCACTGGAAATCCTAATGCTGCAAAGCCCGGTTCAAGATGTACGTTGTAACATATCCCTAGCCTGTAAGAAAGGGGAGGAAAATGGATTCTTTAAAAGAATATTTAAAATAAAACAATTGCTCTGCAGTGAGGAATTCTCCTCTCTGGTTTTTATAAAAAGCTCTAATTTTTTTTTTTCATCTCCAAGTAAACTCCCAGCTGTTTTCTTTGAAAACAGATACCAGGCTGGCACCTCTCTGCCAAAGTGCTCCACATTGTTCTAATGAGATATGATAGGTGGTTTGGAGCAGGAGCTGGTCCAAGCAGTGGAGGTATCGCTTTATTGTGTTTGTTTTTCTTTCAGAATTCAGCAATCTGGCAACTCTTTTTTTCTTTTGTATGCTTTTATCATTCCATTCTAACCTGTCCCCTGGATCCAAATCAGATCCAGCCTTCTGCCCCTACCAAGTGTTCATCATGATTCCCCAGAAATGCGAAAGAAGAGAAGCTCATAGGTTTTTAAAGCCGGAAGGGACCATTATGGTCATCTAGATCTGACCTCCTGCATAACACAGGTCATAGAATTTCACCCTAAATTTTCTGCACCAAGCCCATATCTTGTGCTTGAGCTAGAGCACACTTTCAGAAAGACATCCAGACTTGATTTAAAGACTTTAAGTGATGGAGAATCCATCACATCTCGAGATAAGCTGTCCCAGTGGATACATAAGGCACAATTTTAAGGTTATAATTATCTCAGAAGTTGTCTAGCTTCAACATCCAGTCATTGTATCTTGTTATGCCTTTGTCTTGTAAATTAAAGAGTTCTCTAATATCAGATATCTTCTGCCTAGGCAGATACTTATAGACCATGATTAAATCACTTCTTAACCTTCTCTTGGGTAAACTAAATAACTTCTAAAGCCTCCCACTAAAAGGCATGTTTTCCAGGCCTTGAATCATCCAGAGAGCTCTTTTCTGGCCCCGTTTCAATATTTCAACATCCTTTTTGAAGTGTGGACACCAGAAAGGGACACAATATTCCAGTAACGGTCTCACTATGCTGTTTACAGAGGTAATAGAATCATAGAATATCAGGGTTGGAAGGGACCTCAGGAGGTCATCTAGTCCAACCCCCTGCTCAAAGCAGGACCAATCCTCAACTAAATCACACTTCCCTCGGACTCAATATTCCCCTGCTTATGGATCCAAGAATCACATTCACGCCCCAACCTACAGCACTATGCTGGGAGCCCACGTTCACCTGGCTATCTACCATGAGTTCTAGTCCTTTCCACTGTCACTGCATTCCAGGGTAGTGTCTCCTCTAGTCGCTGAGGAAAAGGAGGGAAAGACTGAAAATAAAAGTGGGGGAAGGAATTAGAATGTAAAGGGGAAAAAAGAAAGGAAAGGAAAAGATGAGAATAGAGACTTGGAGCCAAATCCCCATGGGAAACTCATATGACTGAGGGAGCAGCATATTGACCCTTTATTGGAGACAGGTGTGGGGAGGAAAATAAAAGAAGACTAGTGACAAGGGACAATGCCGCTATGGGCAGGCATGAGAGAGAAGGGTTAGGCCTCCTGTAAGCAGGTGATATTCCCTCCCTGCTCCAAAGTCTCCACTGTACATGGTCAGATTTTTGTCCTTCCTGGAAACTGTCTTCCTTAACAGGGGTAACTAACAGGAGCACAATATACATTCTGGCCCAACCCTTCCCCCTCCCCCGCCCCAGGTTTGGCTGTTCCCAGAGTTCCTCTGATCAAACACCCATTCCCACCTGCTTGTACCCAAAGATTGTACAATGAATCTTTACCTCCTTGCAGGGTTCCAATAACTGCTGATAGAATCATAGAATCATAGAATATCAGGGTTGGAAGAGACCTCGGGAGGTCATCTAGTCCAACCCCCTGCTCAAAGCAGGACCAATCCCCAATTTTTGCCCCAGATCCCAAATGGCCCCCTCAAGGATTGAACTCACAATCTTGGGTTTAGCAGGCCAGTGCTCAAACCACTGAGCTATCCCTCCCCCCCTGGATATGGCTAACCCAACAGCACCAGGACCAAATATCACAGCCCAAGTTGGCATAGCCTGATAATGAGCTGGCCTTGTGCCGGGCCGCCATACCCACTGTATTTTGAAGGCGTGAACCTACATGTTCTGATCTCCACATCCTTAGAGTCTCATGCTGCTTTCGTGGTCAAATCAGATATTTTGGGATATCTCTATAACTGACAGCTCTTTGGCTGGTTTTGAAAGTTTATCTCCGTTACATCCACTGTTAGCGTACAAGAGTGGTAAATGGTTCTTGGGTGGGAGCGCAGCAGATGTTCACCTCTCCAAAGGACAGTGCTACAAAACCTTTATAGCTATTCCCCGCTTTGCCACCCATCCGCAGAGACACAGGGAACTGAATGCCTTTAAAATACGGAAAGGAGAGGACCATAGAAACAGGAAGTTCTGGGTGCACTCTCAGGTCCTCGCAACTTAAACATGCGTCCTGCATCTGGTTTTCTGAGTTAAGTGCTTTTATAATTGTAACCCTGATAGTTATATTTTCACTTAGTAAATCTGTTTCACTTAATAAAATGTGCTATAAATTAATGCATCTGTTCTCTGCTACGTATCAGCCTGATGATGTCACTGCATGGAGCCCTTCCCAGTTCACCAGACCTCCTGTTCCATTATGTAAAATGAGAAAATGCTGAAATATTCACTAGTTATCAACTGCTAATGGCTTTTTTTTTTTTTTACACACAATGCTCTGAACTCAAAATCAGAACTGCAGCACGTTAGCAGCTGTTAACACTTCACATTTTGCATGTACACTGGCCATGGAGTGCTTCTGCTCTACAGCTGAGCAGCTGAGTTCTGTTTCAAATGAAAATAGGACTGAGCCTCAAAGTTTGGAGCCACAGCCAAACTTCCCCGAAGTGTGAGCTATTAGCTAGACCCTTTAAGGAGGCTGCGGTCAAAGCTGACATCCAGATATGACTTCCCAAAGAGGGTGGTCAGATATCCAGGGCTTTGGTCAGAGCAAGAAGCCACTTGGAAGGCTTGCAGGGATTCAGATCTAGGGTTGCATCCGATGAAGTGAGCTGTAGCTCACAAAAGCTTATGCTCAAATAAATTTGTTGGTCTCTAAGGTGCCACAAGTCCTCCTGTTCTTTTTGCGGATACAGACTAACACGGCTGCTACTCTGAGATCTAGGGTTGTGGTTCAGGCCAATCTCTAGTTTAGATGCCATTTCTTCTGAGACACCACATGCACATTTCCACTCCAGGGCCCCATCTGTCTAAACCCCACATTTTGGGCTCTGCAAAGACACCTGGCTTGATCTATCATTGCAAGTGCCTGTTAACGAGTCAGCCTTTAAACAATTTGCCTAAGCCATTCCAATATGTCAACTAGAGGGGCACCACTCACTCCCAGGGTGGAGGAGAGTGACTAAAACATGGCCACTATTTCCTTTGTCACTTCGTTAGCCACAGAGCAAAACCCAACTTCGGGGACAGAATGTGGCAAACCACGTGTTTTCAGTTACATGCAG
The DNA here is from genome assembly GCF_015237465.2 of Chelonia mydas. Lineage (NCBI taxonomy): Eukaryota > Metazoa > Chordata > Testudines > Cheloniidae > Chelonia > Chelonia mydas. Next base: position 13,142,276 of record NC_057851.1, read on the forward strand.
AGGGAAGTTAGTAAACTGCTGTTATTTCAGAGCTCCTGCATTCGGAGTAAAATCTATTCAGCACTTTAAAAGGATATTGGCCATGGAATGGCCACGAATAAACCTACAAGAACAAGCAAAAGAAGGTTTCCAGTCTTTTCCTTCTGTCATCTGTAGGACCCCTGCCCCATTTGCTGCAGATGTTGGATGGTGTATAGTAAATGAGGCAGGATAAGAAAGGATGAGCTCATAACTGAGGTGGTTGAATGCTGCTCTGGAGAACTTGACTTGATCCCTGCCTCTGCCACACAGTTCCTGTGTGATGCTAGTCAAGTCACTTAAAACCAAACTTCTCAGAGATGTCACTTGTTGTGTGTGCCTCATCTTCTGGGTGTCTGACTTGAGTCTGATTTGCAGAAGTGCTGAGTTCAGACAGCGGCAACTGAAGTCAATGGGAGCTGTGCTTTGGACAGGTAAGTGCTATGTACTAACTACTCTGGAAAATCAGGTCCTCATCATCTCAGATTGGGCACCCAAAAATAATGAATACTTTTGTCTCTGTGCCTCAGTGCCCCATCAATAAAACAGGGACAGTAATTGACTCTCATCTCACAAGGTTTTGTGAAAAGCAATTAATTAATAGTTGTGAAGCACTCAGATATTAGAGTTATGAGCATCATAGAAAAGCCTGGGAGGGAATGAATAACTCTGTCTGCAGAGCAGGGCTTGAATTGTGTGCAGTACATAAGGCCTGGGGCCACACATTGAGCAATGAGGAGAAAACAAGGTTGTTTGTGTAATTGTGAATCATCCACATGGAAGAAGCAAGGAAAAGCAGGTGGGGGCAGTTAAAGAAGATAGTAAAGTAGCAGAGAAGGGCTGTTTTTTGTTTTGGGAGTTGTTGTTTTTTGCATCATTCTTTACTGGAGATGATGGGGAAATGCTTGTTCCAAGGAAATTATTATGGCTGAATCAGAAGGTGGTTTTGAGAGAAATTGATGTTTCTAAAGAAAAATCTATGGAGTTATCTGAGAAGCTCAAGTGCAGTAAATCACTAGAACTGGACGGTCTTCATCCAAACAGACTGAAGGAAATGAGGTATGAAATAACAGGGACACAAGTCTATGCAATAAAGGGGCCAATCCAATCACTTCTGAAGTCAGCAGATAGACTCACACAGAGTTCGCTGAGCATTGGATCAGACCCTCAGGGCTTCTTCTAGACGAGGGATTCCCAAACATGGTTCGTGGCTTGTTCAGGGTAAGCCCCTGGTGGGCCACAAGACGCTTTGTTTACCTGAGCGTCCGCAGGTACGGCTGCTCACAGCTCCCAATGGCCGTGGTTCGCAGTTCCCGGCCAATAGGAAGTGCGAGTGGCCGTACCTGCGGACGTTCAGGTAAACAAAGCGTCTCGCGGCCCACCAGGGGCTTACCCTGAACAACCTGCGACCCAAGTTTGGGAACCCCTGTTCTAGACAGATGAAGAGCACCCACACCTCTGATTGAATTGCTGATGCTCATCACCTCTCCAGGTCAGATCCTAGAGGCTAGATCATAACTGGCATCTGAACAGGTACAGAAAGCTGGGTGCGATTATAAGTAAACACCCCCTTGTGCATCCTGGACCAGACACAGTCCCGGTGTCTGTGCTGCCATAAGCAAAGATTCTTCAGGATCAGGGGGCTCCGTTCAAAACTCCTATGAGTACAGGTTGCAGGGTTTGGTGCAATACATTTATAAACAGCTGGAACTGCATGTCACACTGATAACCTGGATCCAAACCCGGACATCCTCACTCAGTTCTAACTATGGGGACATTCATCAGGCCAAAATCCTGCAGTCTTTACATAAGAATGGCCATACTGAGTCCATCTAGCCCAATATCCTGTCTTCTGACAGTGGCCAATGCCAGACTCTTCGGAGGGCAATTATTTTGTGATTAATCCCCTACCATCCAGTCCCAGCTTCTGGCTTTACTTGGGCAAAGCTTCAGATCAGTAGGTGTTACAGGTGCTCTGCACTGCTCAGAATCTGGCCCATTTTATTATTGTTATATTTATATTACAGTAACACCTAGCGACAACATTAATCAGGGCCCCATTGTGCATTACATACAAACAGTAAGAGACAGTCTCTGCCCTGAAGAGCTTACATTAAAAACAGACACAAATGGCAAACGGAGTATTATCCCCATTTTACAGATGGGAAACTGAGGCACGGAGAGATTAAATGGCTTTCACAAGGTCACACAGCAGGTCTGTAGACGAGCTTGGAGATGAACTCAAATCTCCCAAGTCCCATGCTAGTGCCTTAACCGCAAGACCATCCTTCCTCCCACATATGACATCCTGGGCCTGATTCTGATTTGACTTTTGCCAGCGTAAAACAGGTACTGCTCAAACAAAAGTCAGTGGAGTTGCAACAATGGAAGATCCACTGAGCTCCCTGTAATCCAAGTTTCTGTATTTCATTAGGAATGTGGATTTTATCAAACAAAAGAGGAGGCCCCTTTGTCTTCAGCCACACTGTAGCTGAGACTTTTTTGTCAGAGCTAAAGACAATATTCCCAGATTATGTGAAAAATGCCTTTCAAACAGATGGTGCCACAAGGAGCAGGAGTCCAGCACTCAGGCCTTGCTTTCTGTTTTCAGAAACCAATAGGCAAAAGGAGAAGATTCAGGGCTGCCAAGTATTTTATTTTATTGTCATTTAAGTTGGCTGCTGCTGCACAAGTAGCTGGCGGAGTCACACTAGCAGGCCTTTCTTGTTGGAGTCTGGTAATAATAGCATTTCCATCATGCTCACCTCCAAGTCATGCTTTAGAGGAGAGACTGCTAAGGAAACAGGACAAGGATGGTTTGTATTGGCTGTTCCCTCCCCTGTTTCCTTGCCGCATTGTGATTTACGGAGCATTGAACTAGCAGCTCCATCTATCCGCACTCCCTTCAGATTTTCCAGGCTGGCATCGTAGAAAATCAGGCTGGAATGTTATTGTGAAGTTCTGGTAGGTGGGCAGAACAGAGAAGGTTCCTTCATCTTGGAAATTCTTATGTCACTGTCGACCAGAAAACATCCCCCTACTTTGCAGATGCCTGCCAGCAGCAGGGTTTGGGGTTTTTTCCAGAACAGCTTTCTCCAGGAAAGCTGCATAATTAGACTTGCCAGATGTCACCCCACTGAACTGAGGACACCTTTTGTGTCCGTCCTATAAATCATTTATCCCAGAGAAATGCAAAAAAAAAAAAAAAAAAAAAAAGAGAGGGGTCTAGATCCATGTTAATGCAACACAGTTAAAATCACAAAAAGCCAGGAATGAAAAAGTTGATATTAACGTCCAACAACAACATTTAATTCAGCCAGCTCCTTTATATTTTATAGGGTGCATTGTCGCCTGAAGGAATGTGCGCATGCTTGGGAATCAGCAGATCCTGAGTACTCATATTGGCCCTGCCACTTATTTCATGAGTGATCATAAGGAATTTGTTCCACCTTCCCATCAGCAAACTGAGGATAACAATACATTCCCGCTTACCTGCAAGGGGTGTTGTGAGGATTGGTTAAGGAGTGTCGGTGCAGGGCTTTGAATCACAAAGTGCTGCTACAGAATTATCCAGAAAAACAGGAGTTGGCAAGTGTTGTGTCCTTGCAACAATAGTGCCTTTACCGTGCTGGTGGACCATCAGCTTTTACATTTCTTGACTTTTCTGTGATTTAAACTCTGTCATTATAAGTTGCATTGAGGCATTTCCTAGGTTTTTTAAAAAAGAAAAAAAAAAAGGAGAAATTGCCTGGGTTTAATGCAATTTAAATTAACACTTGGACACAGAGCGCTCTAAAAATACCCACCTTGCTCAATTTAAGTGGTCACAATTAGCCTTTGACGTTTACCCACTGCTGAAGGGAACGGGGTGGGGAAGGGGAGAGTTCTCAAATTTGCTATTGCTATTTCTGTTTTGTCTAGAGACAATTTTCTCTAAGTGAGGGTTGAAAGATGTGCTGCTACTCTGTTTACAAGGTGATGGCTTTATCATCATAATAAATAAGGGAGATAGAAATCTTAGAATGTGCACATTTTTGCAGAATGAAGCTGAAATTGGTGAGATCTCTGTAGCAGAACTTTCCCTAAACCAACCAGAGTAAAGAACCAGAGTCTCCATGAAATTTACCAGGGGCCCTGCTATTGTCAATCTAGTTTGCGTAGAAGGAGCTAAGATTCCACTGTGGTGGGTGGCAGTACAAAATCTGAAATATTTCAATTTGGAAATGCTGTTGTGTGCTTCATGGGACTTGTCGTTTGGGTGCCTCATACTTCCAATTCTTCTAGATAGGCTGGGATCCCTGGTCACACTACATCTTCCATGATGCACCCCAGTCTTCCCTCTTGCTGAGGAGAGGCAATGCATCATGGGAGTCCCTTGGCCATGGTGCTTTGTGGGAGATTAAGTCCAACTGGGGATACCAGCCCATAGAGGAGAATGGGGACATGAAGTAACCAAACCACAACTCTGAGGCACTGAAGCAACATAGTCAAACCAAAATATTTCATTTTGCAGACAAAGTATTTTGATTTTCAGAGGTTCCGTTTTCTGATGAAAAATCAAAATGTTCTGTGGCAAAGCCTTCTTTTCATGAAGAATTAAGATGAATCAAAACCCCAATTTTCTATCATAAAACAGTTTTGATGGTAATTTCCGAGCAGCGCCGTATAATACGTTTCACCTGAAGATCTGAGAGTGATTTTATAACATTAAGTAAGCCTGAGAGTTTGTCTAGCTTAGGAAAAGAGGTCAAGGTTAGCTCAGGTTTCACTACCACACATTAGCAAACACTCACCAAACCATGACCTTTTCCCTCATGTAGATACAGGATTAGCACCTTTTACTTGGATTTAACTGCGAGAAGGATGATTCCAGGAAAGTCTAGGTTACAACATGACCATGACCATGATTTTGAAGGTGTGAAATTGTGTCTATGCTCAGTGCTACATGGAGTTTCAAAACTCGTTAGTTAACTCAGTTTTAAATTGCACCTTTTTCCCTAGGCTAGACAAACCTCAACTAACAGATGGATAACCTGTTCCAATGACTCAGGCTTTGTCTACATTAGCACTTTTGTCGGTAAAACTTTTGTCAGTCAGGGGTGTGAAAATAACACCGCCCTTCATTGGGGGTGGTTTAATTATGCCGGCCGGAGAGCTCTCTCCCTCTGGCATAGAGCAGCTTTACAGGAGACGTTATAGCAGCTGCAGCAATTCAGTTGTGCCTCGATACGGTCTGTAGTGTAGACATAGCCTCACTGGGCTGATGTCTCTCTTGGGGTAAATGAGTGCTGCTCCATTGACTTCAATACAGCTGGTAGATTTTTTAAAAATAGATTCTTCAAGAAAGATTGCAAATTTATTAATTAAATTGTGCACAAACACACTCATTGAATTATCAGCCTGGTTCCATATTTGGAACAAAATCATATTTAAAAAATAATTTAAACAATCACAAAATTCAAATTTATATGAACAATGCTATCCACACAGCTCTAGTCAGCAGTAATAAAACTGGGTGATTAGCCAGGCAATGATCTTCTCTCTTAGAGCTTTGATAGCAAGCTAGCTGCTGTGCAACGGTTGCGAGAGTCAGAGATGCAGCACGCTGCTTGTTTTCAGAAGTCACTGCCAAATAGATGACACAGCTGCTTTTTGGCATGGTACCCATTAAACTCACACACACACGTATACAGTCAATCGTTTATCCACAGATCTGTTATTAAGTGGCTATGTTGACACTGTCTCCGCTGGTTTTATTAAGGCTGATGTATTATGCAGATGCTGCATCATGTAGGCTGCTAAAGAGCTTTGAGATAGAGAGTTTTGGGTAAATCTCCCATTCACTGGACAATGAGGTAGTAATAACAGTGGCTAGTGACAGACATAGTGAAGAACGGCTATTCAGGCTTCCCTTTCTTCTTTTCCCAGACATTGTTCTGCCAATGCACCCTTTATCTTATGCTGACAAAAGTCTTTTCTCCTCTTTGATGGAGACCAGATATCACAAACAAATACATCTTTTAATGGAAAATCATCTTCACCGAGAGAGAGAAAGGATAATCTTGTTAAGGCACCATACTAGGATGCAGGAGATCTGGGTTCAGATCCTGGGTCTACTTCAAATTTTCTCTGTGATCTTGAGCAAGTTGCCTGTGTGGTGTACTGAAAACAGTGTGAAAGTTATAAGCTATCACTTTAAGTGAAAGGGGTTTCCTGGCCTTGCTTGAAGACTAATAAGCACTGTAGGGAAGTGTGTGATTAGACAGAGCCAGTCTGCAAAGAGCTATCCTAGAGCAAGGTGTGGTGAGCCATACCTCCCTGCCATAGAGAGCAGCCTGCTTTCTTTCTCTCTGTGTTTGGTGCTTGTGTGTTAGGATTCTGGATTTTAAGAAAAAAGCTAACATTGCATCCTTTCAGCAAGAGTATTTTATGCTTTTATCTAACTTCTCTGTGCCTCAGTTCTTTATCTGTGTAACCCTTCTGCCAGGTGGAGCCAGCAGCAACCAGGGCCGGATTCAATATCTAGGGGTTTCTTTCCATCGACACAACACAGAACCAGCTCGAGCCCCCACCCAGTAACCTGGGAAAATTACACACCACCCCTGGGTGCCTCTGAGAGGTAATATTTCCCCACTCGCAAGCACAGAGTCTGAGTGTAGAAAAGAAACTTTTAATAAAGGGAGGGAAGTAACTGGGTGTTAATTTGGGAAAACACTGCAAACAGCGTTCATAAACATAAACCATAAGTAAAAGACCCACCCCCAAGTAGGTTGGGCAGTGCCCTTTTCCCCTCAGGCTCTTAAGTCCAGCAACCCAAAAGTCCTTTTCACATGCCCGACCCTTCTCTGCACCCCACCCACAGTTGCTGTCCTTGGTCAGTGCAGACCCAGAGTTCAGAGGTGCATCTGCAGAGTTCACCTCCCCACCCTGGGTGGGGAGATAAAGAGGCATCTTACTCACTCCGCTGGCTGCTCACCGGCCACCCGCTCACCGCTCTTGTTGCACTCCTCCACCAGCCACCCAGTTGGCTGCTCGTTGCTCCTCTCCACCGCTGCCGCCCTGCTGGCTGCACGTCACGCCTCTCTGTCGCCACCCTACTGGCTGCACATCACGCCTCTCTGCTGCCACCCTGCTGGCCATGCATCGTGCCTCTTCACTGCCGCCCTGCTGGTCACACATTCGCCAGCTGACTGCCAGTCACCTTCTGCCTCTCTGCTGTGACCTCTGCCCATCAGTCTCTCCATGATTTTCAGCTCTTTTGCAAACCGAGCAGAAACACTTCCCCATCTCAAGTGATTTCAGCTCTCAGTGATTTTAGCTCTTAGCAGGCAGGGCAGAAACACAGTCCTACCACAACTGGTTTCAGCTCTGATTGAGCAATGAAAATACCAAAGAGGCTCCTAATGAAGCCTATTTAGCGCTATTCTTTGAACAGTGGGGAACAACAGGTTAAGCCCATCTACAGAGGACCCCTGTGGGGAACAAAGGGTTGTGCAGCCTCCTGACCAGGATTCCCATCCCCACCCCTCTTACTTTCACAGGACTTTGGCAGTCAAGCCCCTGGCTCAATGAGGTCCTCTCTGCTAAGGGTGACCCACCCTCTCCCCATATGGAACTGGTTAAGCACAGTCCTGCTTTCCTGCATTCCCACAATAATCACAACATTGACAACAGCATTTCACTACCCCTGCGTTCAGTACTAACGTGATTTGTGACCCAACACCAGCCAAGTTGATTACAATGAGCAAAACACCACTCCAGCTGCTGAATATCTAAGCAAATCTAAGCAAAGCAGGAGAAAACTGTATTTACATAACCACACCCAGAGTCTCTCCCCCTCCCAGCTAGCTGTCAGGGAAGCATTCATTCAGACCCTGCTTACATCTCTAAAATAACAATAATAATAATAATAATAACTATAATAATATTTCCTTTTTCTGTATGGTCTATTTAGATAATAAGCTTTTTGGATCAGGGACTGTCTTTTTGTATTGTGTTTGTACAGCGCTTAGCACAATCGGGCCGGGTCCATCATTAGGCCCCCTAGGTGTTATGATAATAATAATAAATCTTATTATATGTATGTACGGTGCCTAGGATAGCAGGTCCCAATCTCAGTAAGGGTTCCTAGGTGTTACTGTAATATAAGCAATAATATTCATAATCATTAGTTGTCTCTACTTGCATGTCCATTCCACTTAAGCATCAGGCATTTACTCCCAAATTGTCTCAAAACGCTATTGTATTGTAATAATTAAGAGGCAGGAGTGACTGACCTCCAGGGAAAGTTTAAAAGAAGTAAGGGCCTGATCCTGAGAGGACTGTGAGCATTCCCATAACTTTCAGTATAGAAAGGAAGTGTTACTCCATGCTACAGATGGGCAACTGAGGCACAGGGAGGTTAAGTGACTTACCCAGAGTCAGACAGCAAGTCTGTGGCTGAGCTAGGAAGTGAATCCCAATCTTCCGACTCCACTGCCTTAACCACAAGACCAGTCTTCTTCAGTTGCTAACTGTAATTTCTATTAAGAGATTGGAATAGTGTAAGTATATATAAACATGCACTATCTATGAACCGCAAATGTTTATCAAGCATGCTAAATATTTTAAAGGAGTAGAGCTGTAGCACACTTTCCAGAGATGTGAAACACCCGTAACAAAAGCCCACCTGAAACTTGTCTAGACCTATTCTGTATACTAATTTCCCAAATGGGGTATCATCTCTGTCAGGGTCACTGAAAGCACCTTTTTGATTCCTGGGTTTTACTGTGCTCATTACTATAATATGGTCAGGCACCACACATTTTGGGGGGCATATTTATATGCATATTTCATTGGGGAGATGGGGGTTAATTTATTTTTTGGCAGACACATGCAAGGAGAGGAATGAGGTTCAGTGGAGGAGGGATTTTCATATCAGAAGTCAACCCCACTCCAACTCCACTTCAGCAGTGGCTCTTGGGAGGTATTTAAGAAGCACAGCTTAAATGGAGCTGCAAGTTAAATAATACAGAGCAAGCTGTCCAGAATACCCAGAGGCAGATGCTCAAAGTCAAATGCACAGAGCTGGTCATTTGGGAGCTGAAAGTATAAAGCCAGCTGCTGGAGAGAGCCAACTGTTCTGAGCTGATCACTCTGTGATAGGCTGGTTGGTGCTTAAAGCTGGCTGCTTAGGGTGAACATTGGAGTTCATGGAGCAGAGTCAACTATTGTGGGCCTACTGAGGTTCGAGAAGCTCAGGGAGCAAAGGCAGAGAGCAAATGTATGAAGCCAGCTGTTCTGGCCATAAGACCAGCTACCCTGAGCTAAGCACTTGGAACCAGCTGCTCAGCAGTCATGGTATAGTGCCACCTTTCCAGCGCTGGCTATAAAGACCTAGCTCTCATAAGTGGAGAACATAGCACTAGCTACCTGCTCCGGCACAAATGTAGTAATCCACCGATGTCTGCTGCCATCTTCTCATGATCAAAGCTGTGGAGAGAGTTTCAAGAAATAGGCCCAGTGCAGAGACCTAGCGGTTCAGACTGGAGTATTCAAAGCCAATTACTTGGCACCAAATACTTACTACTAGCTGATGAAACTGAACGCACAGAGCCATAAAACAAAGCCAGCTTTTTAGACCAAATGATAGAAGCCAAATGGAGGTGATGCCCAAAATGTTCAGAGCCAGAGGCTAAACAGAGAAAGAACTACGCATCGGACCATGAGTCTACAGGTATTCTCATGTTCAACTCCATCTGAACCTCTATGGTGGGCCCTGTCCACTTCTCCTGAAAAATGCCCACTGTATCAGTAAAAGCAGATGGGTAAGTGCCTCACCTCTTCACCTCACCTACACTCCTCAGGTATCAGAGTGGTAGCCGTGTTAGTCTATATCAGCACAAAAAAACCCCAAGGAGTACTTGTGGCACCTTAGAGATTAACAAATTTATTTAAGCATAAACTTTCGTGGGCTAAAACCCACTTCATCAGATGCATGCTGTGGAAAATACAGTAGGAGGAGATATATATATATATATATATATACACACAGAGAACATGAAAAAATGGATGTTGCCATACCCACTATAACGAGAGTGATCAGTTAAGGTGGGCTATTATCAGCAGGAGAAAAAAACACTTTTGTAGTGATAATCAGGATGGCCCATTTCCAACAGGTAGTTGGATATTCCTAAACTCTTTGATCACAGCTTTTTTCAGGTCTCTGATCTTCTCCAGATCTGTCAGAGCTCTACCTTGGCTACTCCAGGCCTATACCTATTACATCACTTCAGCTACGACAGTTTATTCTGATCTCTTCCCCAGCACTCACATTCATTAAATCAAAAGGCATCCAGGTAAGCTGTACCTCTCGGTCTCTGGCCCCAACCAAACCATTTTATAACTTGGTTTGACTAAAAGCAAGATTAAAAAAAAAAACTGTTATTAAACTCAGCTGTGTGGGTGGGCAACAGTCTTGTCAATTTTTATTTTAAAGGGGAAAGAAACTGGAATTTATGACTCACAATTACCACAAGGCCACGCCAGGTGCAGATCAGCAACACATTCTGCCTTTCTAAAGTTGTTTTTCCACAAAGGCACATCCTGAAGATGGCTGAAGCCACCCTGCAATGTCTGAGGTGTAAAACTGTTAAAACTCGTCTAATCCTCCACTAATGCTGCCTGCTGTTGCTGCTGAATGCTCCTTGTGACTACATAACTCATCTGAGTAGAAAATAGCCAGCTGGAGCTAGAAAGCGCCTACATTTGGACCGTTCGCTCATAGCTTTGTCAAGTCTTGGAGTGCATATGTAAGTAGGCTTGCTGGGATAGATCCACAAAAGGATTTAAGCACCTGCCATTTTAGGTGCCTAAATCTAACATTTAGGCACCAGTGAGACCCTCAAAACCCCCAATTAGCTGCTGCTGCTCAGTAGGGCCCTAAATCCTTCTGTGGATCTAGTCCAAGACATTTAAAAACTAGGGGCTGCAACACTGAGCATTGCAATATCGAAGTCCCTTTGTGGATCTAGCTCATTGTGATTAAGTTCATTATGGAAAAATCATGTTATTTCACTGCAGCGACCAAGGATGATGGTATTTCTACCAATAGATCTTGAAATGCAGACAGCCCCGTGCTCAAAAACCATCTTTGCAGATGAAGCAACTAAAATAGGGCACTCTCCTTTTCCTCCTCACTCAGTACTGAGGCAAAGTAGTTAATTATCAATTTGGACTCTGTTGTAATGGGCCAATTCTTATTCATCATCAAACCACTGTGCAGAGTCAAAGCATTCGAACCACACAAATGGTGACTGCCGTTGCAATCTGGTATCCACATGTTCCAGGGCAGCCTCAGGCATATTGATCTAATTTTTCAGAAGTTTACCCTTCGTGTTTGCCATCCCTACATTTTTGAACATACAGGCCACAGGATGAAGTTCCAGCATAGCCCTTCCTAGTATTTGGAAAAGCTCAAACAACAAGAGACACTGTCTTCGAAAGGTAAGTCACAATGACCGAGTTCATCATGAAATAGGCCCACAAATGTTTATAACTCTTGAAAAAGATCCTAACTTGTTTTAAACCAGCACCTGACTCAGTTTCTGCAATATGGTTCAAATAACGAACAGCAGCTAAATAATAACATTAGCTTATCCCCTTCGATAATCTGGCCTGACTAGCAATGCAGACAGGGCAGTTGAAGCATCACTGAAATGTTCAGTTCCCTGAGAGGTACCAACAAGAGGTTGAAGAGAGATTTTTTCATCAAGATCCAGAACAGGAAGCATAAGTTTGTGGGTAACACACGACATTACAATAAGAAGTTTGTGGAGAACACATAACAATACATTAGCTAATCTTGTCCTGCACACCTTTTGAACAGACCATATTCTCTGCTGCACCATCAGAACTCAGGTCAACCAATTTTGCTTTGCACTCTTCTCCCTTCATCTCCACAATTCCTGAAGTTGCCTTCACTGTGGTACGATACAGGCTGTGTTAGCAAAGAGAGTTTCTCATCCGGCATAAATCTAAACCACATACCAACTCTTTCTCGGCTACACACCCATTAGTGTCGATCTATCAGCAACCTAGATTTTTTGCAGGCATTTTTCAGCCACTTTCCAAAGAGACTGTTCTATTCTCTTCACAAATCTTTCACTCTGTGGGTGTTAATATAGCCTGATCCAAGATTAAACTATTTTTGGTTTGCACAGTGCAAAATATTCCAAAATCTCTGACACTGGTGTCACATTTAGTGATTGTGAAACTGATGTTAATCAAGGCAGCAAACTTTTGGGCCAAGTTTATTGGTTTGCTCTGGCTGTTTGGAGCAGCACCATGCAAAGCCTCTGTAAACTCAATCTACCAGCTGTTTCAACCAGGTGTATGGCTGGCTTTGCATCACTGGGGTGTGTGTGTGTGTGTGCATGTTCTGTAAAGGGCCCAACACACTTTTGGATGCTGTAAAATAAAGAATAGCCAAAACACGGTGTGCAGATTAATAGGAGTTGGAATGAACAGGGGTATGGTCCAGCAATTAAGAAAAAAAAAAGAAAGGGGGTGGCAAGAGCTGGATGAAACTGGGAATTTCTGGCTTATGGGAAATTTTTTCATTTCAGAATTTGGTTTGGTTCCAATTCAAACCAAACCTCCCTCCCCCCTCACTGACTTTTTTTTTTGTTTAATTTCCAGCAAATCATTTCTGAAGCCAGGACTGCTGCTGATAGAAATGGACATGTTTCTGGTCAGTTTTGCGACAGCTACTCAGACACACTGCCCTGGAGTGGCAGACGGTGGAAGCCTGAGGTCTCCAGCACTGGGGCCGGCCTCCTGGCAGGGTTGTCCCAGGACCATGCACCTCAGAAGCCTGGGCTCACCAGCAGCCTATCAGGGAAACTGCCAGGTAATCTGACTGTGATTTGGCTGTTGACAAATTGAAAAGGGTGCAGAGAAGAGACCTGGGAATGATTAAAGGATTAGAAAACATGCCTTATAGTAACCGATTCCAAGAGCTCAGTCTGTTTAGCTTCACAAAGAGAAGGCCAGGAAGTGATTTGATTACAATCTGTAAGTACCTACATGGTGAACAAATATTTAATGATGGGCTCTGCAGCCTAGCTGAGTCAAGGTATAACGCCATCCAATGGCTGTAAGTTGAAGCTAAACAAATTCAGACTGGAAATGAGGCATATATTTTTGACAGGGATGGTAATTAACCACTGGAACAACTTACCAAGGGTCATGGTGGATTCTCCATCACTGACAATTTTTCAATCAAGATTGGATGTTTTTCTAAAAGATCTGCTCGAGAAATTATTTTGAGGGCAGTTCTCTGGCCTGTGCTATGCAGGAGGCCAGACTCGATGATCACAATGATCCCATCTGGCCTTAGAATCTATGAATCTATGATTTCATGAAAGCTTGTCAAACCAGAAACATTTCTGCAAAACATTTCATGTTTGACAGATCAGCATTTTCTGTCAGAAAATCCCTGACCAGCTCTAGTGGTAGTGGAGAAGCCGGGGTTGCTCAACAGGGACACTGTCCTACAGCCATTGCACACACCAGGCACCCAGTGACATCAGTGAAAATAAGGTGAGTATAAAACTTGCAAGCCTGGCCTGACATGGGTTTCAAGCCTAACTCCTACTTTCTCCTAGTAAAATTCAATCAAGCTGTTGAAATTGAAGAGACTGTCTTCTCCTATTATATTTGTTTAGAACTGTTTAATTCATTATTAATTGGCTGGATATAATTTAGAATGAGAAACTTCTCCGTTTTCTTTTAGCATTTCACGTAGGGGCTGTGACTTGGAAGAGAGCCGCAGGGTATAAGGGGTTAAAGCGAAGAAAAGCAGCACTCGCCATTCCTCATGCTTGGTACTGCTCTCGCAACACCAAGATCCATTCTGCATGGCAGTGTCCCCTCTGCCATCCCCACCCCCCAATATTAATAATGAGCACTGAGGATCTCCGTTCAATCAGGAATGCCAAATACCACAATCAAGCTTCAATCTTTTTAGTACAACATGCTCCGCATGCCAGGCCATGTGTTTGTTGAAACACTGACTCTGGTGGAATGAGTTTCTGTTATAAGACCTCATTCTCTGTGTGTGTGTGTGTGTGTGTGTGTATTAGCAGTTAGTATATAATTCATATACCGGAATCCAATATCTTTTTTTTTTTTTTTTTACAACTGCACGTAAATACAAACATCTAAATATAGAGATATGCACGGTGTCTGCTCAGTTTGCCCTTTAGCAGCATCTCACTCTCTGCCCAAATATAATTTCACTTTCTAACCTAGATCGCCCCCTGAAGAAAAAAAAATAAGCCAAACAAATCTCACATTCATGAACCCACAGGACCAAGCCACCTCGAGCCATATGAGTAGGGAGCTAATTTATTAGAGCAGTTAGCACAAGTACAAAGCAACGGGAGTAAACTACTACTTCCAAAAAAATGAGAGATTCTTTGGAGTGCTCCAGCATACAAACCTGGTGGGGCACTGTTGGATGTATAGCAATTACTTCCACCCCGCCCCTTTGCTTTTTGTGATTTAGCCAAATCAGTTTCTCTGCAGAGGCTGGAGACAAGGAAGCATGTGGATAATTATGGTGATTCCTATGGGGCAAGGTCAAGCACGGGGGGGGGGGGGGGGGAAGGGTGCAGAAATCAGCATCAGAGAAAATCTTCTCTATTGCCTTTTGACTGCTCTCCAACCCATATGAATATGTGGTGAAAGTATTATTTAGACTGATAATTTGGTGGACATGTCTCAGTGCTTCCTAGAAGTAATCCAGCAGGTTGTTTGGCCAAGTGATTTGTAGAATAGCTACAGTCTACAAAAAGCAAAGAGGAGAAAAGGTTAGGAGTGAATCAGTTTTTCTTGGTATAAGAAGGACCCATATATGTTATGGCAAGCTGAACCTGAGTTCAAACACGAGATCATGAAGGTATGGGAGACCTGAGTTCTATTCCTCGTTCTTCCAGAGCCTTCCTGCATAACCTTGGGCAAATTGCTTAATTTCTCTGTTCTTCATCTGTAAAATAGGACTAAAATACTTCCTTTTTTCCATCCAATGTTTGTCTTGTTCCTTTAGACCGTTACCTCTTTAAAGCAAGGATTCTCTCTTCCTATGTGTTTGTATAGTGTCTAGAACAATGGGGCTCCAAACTCACAAGGGCCTCTCTAGGCCCTACTTTAGTACAAATAATTAATTAAAGCCTTCTGGTGTCTGCAACAGACTGGAAATTTGGGGCAGCCTCCAGTAAATTAAAATTGGAAGGTTTTTTTTTTTAAATTAAATACAAAAATAAATGAGGCCATCAGCACAGTACCCCTTGTGTTCTTAATTTTGATGTGAAGGCAATTATATGTTGTCCCCACATGTTCAGTTTGCAGCGTGCCACAGATTTCTGTATTGACAAAAACGGACAAGTTATCATGAGAGAAACTGGAGATTTTGGCAGATGGAGAGAGGACAACGGGGCCTTTCAGTAAAGGGAAAGGTATGGAAAATAGCTTCGTATTGGGGGTCAAGCACATTGGTTTGATGTCTTGGAAAAAATGATCTACATTGAAATAGTTAACAGTGCATTTAAATTTCCATCATTTGGTTTCAGAGTTAAGATCACTGAGGTCAACAGTGGAATTTACACCTCCCAGAGCTATTATTTCATGTTAACAGCACTGCCACCCTTGACATTCTGCCCAGGTTTGAAAGGTGTTCTTCGCAGCCATTAGGGCTAACGTACATTTTCAAAAAAGGCCCTTGGTAAGGGGTGGAGCCTGTTCTAAATTCCACAGAATATACAGGCCCCTGGGTATAAGTGGCCTCAGATGTGTACTCTGAGATTTTCCAGCCTTTAATTGAAGGGAAAAAGCTTCTCTATGCATCCCATGCAGCTAAGCTTTGCAAAAACAGCTTGCAGGATGGGGGCCATTTTACTACACACCTTCCAGCAGCGGCAACACATAAAACAGGCAGGGATCATACCCAACCCAGATTCATCCCCAAAGCACCATCCTGTGCATGTAAGGACCAGGGTGTCGGCGGTCAGGCCGAACGGCTAGAGTCAAGAGCCTGGAACTGGAGCCCGGGCCAGAGACAGGTGCCAAGCCAAAGTTCAGAGCTGGAGACAGTCAGGGGTAGAGCACAGGAGCAGGGACCTGAAGTGAGGCAGGAAAGCTGGAGCCACGAACAGGCAGGGGGCTGGGGTAAGGAGGAGAGGAACAGGCTAGGAGGCAGCGCGTGGGAGGCAGGCACGTAGACAGAGACCATAGTAACACCCAGCCACAGATTCAGCTAGTTGCTCACAGAACTTCTTGTGCCTCCTTCTGTTTTAAGTAGTACGTCCAGCCAATCAGTGGGAGTGGATGTCTACCCCAATCAGCAGCTTTGTGGGAGGGGCCCTTTGCAAGCTAGAGTTTCGCTGGTCCTCTTCTCCAGTGGTTCAGATGCCCTGCTGGGTGGTGTCCCTGGTCTGAGTACTAATTTGGCACCTTTAAGCCTGGCTCTGAGGCCTGCACTCCCTCATGGTGTACTGGATTACAATATGTGGTAGGGCGCCTACAGTTAGGTATTGCAATGGTGAGTTTAAGTCACATTTATGGATCTAGCCCACAGCAGCTTTGCATGCCAGACTTATAAAAGAAAGATGAAAACAACAATGTAACTGGATCTAAAACTCCTAATGTCAGGTCACCATTTAAAAAATACCTTTCAAACACTGCAAGAGGAACTGCTTTCGTCAAAAAAAGTAGTGCAGGAAATAAACACATCTTTAAACCACCAAGAGGTGTCTGGACGGTTTGTAAAAGTCACAAGTACCTTGAAAGCATTGAAATTCTGCCCACTTCATGTTTTCCCTTTGACCGAGTTGTCACTGAATTAATGGACAAGTTTACAGCCAGTCTGAATAGCACCACAGGATATATGAGAAACTACTTAAACATCAAAATAGGCAGGTTTCAGAATTATATTAAGTAAGATTTCCACTGAAAATTCCAGGTTCCTTACTCCTAAGTCTTCTGTGCTGTCACTCCATTCACAAGTATTAAATGTTTCACTTAAATATAAAAAATGATTAACATTACAAACAGCCAATTTTTTCTATAACCTTACACTGGAGACCTTCAGTGCTCAGAGCCTACTTGCTGTTACTAATGTTCATATACCTTGGAAGCCATTAAAATCTGCAAAACATAACAAGTCATCTCAGCTTCAGGGAAGCAGTACTGCAAGCAGGAGCCGAGAGAAAGAGCCCTGGTTGTTTCTTGGTTGGTATTTATATTAAACCGTGGTTGATAAAAGTTTTTTCTGCTGTAAATTGCTGTAAATTCCTCCTGCCCTGCCCCCCAAAGAAAAAGGGAATCTTCCAGAGAAGCAGGTGAAATTGAACCTAAGAAATTGGCATCAGTTCAAGAATCACTGGCCAAGTTCTGGGTCTTATGCAGGGAGTCAGACTAGAAGGTCATAATGGTCTCTTCTGACCTTAAAATTACATTTATGTTGTGTTATTCTCCAGGCTTGCAAAAAAGATGAGGAGCCAAATAAGGATCAAATCAGGACACCCCTCCAACCCCCCAAAAGGAAACAACAAACAATGTATTTTTAGAACCAGATTCCCATCCTATATGTTGGGTTTTATGGGCAAGAGAATGGGGCATGGGTCTGAGAATATATAGGCCAAAGCTACAAGTCCAGAACTGGATTCTGATTCATATCCAAACTTTCGCCAACTGTGGGGGCTATTCAGATGCAGGTTTTATTTGGCCTGTTTGGCCTGATAAGTTCAGTATCTCCTGAAGTTGGGATGTAGATCAGGATCTGAACTCTCTCAAAGGTCTTTGGATCCAGAATTTTGGTTTGCTTCCATCTCATGCTCTGGTGTGTGCCAATAACTCCCCCTCTCCCACCCCCTCAGACTCTGAAATTGGAAATACCAGAAGAAAAGTATTTCCAGGCAGGGGTCCAATTCACCCTCTGCAGTATCTGAGTGGTCTCTCTGCTGTTAATAATATACCACAGAGGGCACATGAGGGCCTTGGATGGGGTAAGCAGCAGAACTGACAGGGGTCCTGTAGGAAAGCTCATTATCACATAATTTTTTTCCCACTGTTGCAGGGCCCACATGTTCTGGAAGTTCAGGGTAGCATCCTCAGTTAATCCAAACCCCAACTTTAGACTTTTTGAAAAATACTCCTACTACTCTGTTATAGAGGGATCCGCAATTATCACTATTTAGAGATGGACTAGAAACAGCATAGTTCACTCTACAGCAGCGGTCCCCAAACTTTTGAGAGTCGCACCCCCCCACCTTACCCCTGTCCGCGCCTCCCCCACACCCCGGGACTGGGAACAGGGCCATGGCTTGGGGGAAGGACATGGACAGGAGTAAGGGGGCTGAGGTTGGAGCCGCAGCTCGGGGAGGGGGGATGTGGGAGCAGAGCTGCAGGGCTGCGGTGAGGACCAGTAACCGGGTCCATGGCCAGGTGTGGCTCTGCTCCCGGCCTTACCCCCAGCCTTGGCCCTGGCCCTCCCTCTCCACCCCCATGAGGACAGGCCTAGGCCCTGCCGCACTCCCCAGATGTTCCTCCATGCCTCCCTAAAGGGTGTGCCCCACACTTTGGGGACCTCTGCTCTATTGTAATAAGGTGTATGGGAGGGATTCATTGCTGGAAAATGTTGGGATTCACGATGAAAAGAATCTCTTATATACTCATAGCTGTCCACACAGATACCAGACACTCAGACTCCATAGCGATGAATATGTGGTAAATGTACTGGTCCTATCCGGCTGCCACTGCACACACAAACACACCCATTACAAGCAAGAGTGGAATCTTCCACAGCACTCAGTAATGTCAGTGCTAAAACCCCTATTTGCCTTCCGTGGGAGTACAGTTAGGCCAGTGCTGGGCACTTCTGAAAATCCCAACCCAAAGGAATATGATGCAATACAACCGTTTTTGGTCTGAGTACAAGAATAGGAACCAGGAACTTCTGAAGTCTAGTTGCAGATCTATTGTCTCATTCTGTGAGCATGGGAAGGTCACTTCACTGCTCTGTGCCTTAGTTTTCCCATCTGTAAAATGGAGCTAATGCTACTTAGCTACCTGGCAAGTGTTATGATTAATTAATTCACTAATGTGTATTAAGAGCATTGAAGATAGAAAGCACTAGGTGAATGCTACCAATTATTATTTACGTATGGAGTTTAGTTTCAGCTAAATATAATTAGGAAATAGAGAAATATAATTAGAAAAATATAGTTAGAAACATAATTCTCAGAAAAAGGGCAACTTGTCCAAATACATTCAAGAACAGCAGAACATTAAAGGGCCTTGCAGTGGTATAACTATGGAATAACTATGATCTGATCTTCTTAAGTGTCATGCACCCTTAGCAGCCACTGAACTCAAAGGGAGTTAGGAGTACTCAAGACCTCTGAAAAGCCAGGCCACTAGAAGCTTTAGTATGCAGAGATTATTCTAGCTTGGTGGTATAAAAGTGAGATTTTCATTTGTGGTTTCCCCTCCTCACCCATGTTCCCCCCATTTTTAAATATCTTTTTTATTATTGCCTTCACTCATATCATATTTATGAGTAGGTTTGGAAGGATTAGAGTTTGGCAGGATTAGATTTTTAATTGGTACATACGCAAGGCAATGAAAAAATATTTCCATTGATAATAATGCAAATTACAGATAGACAAAGTAAGAACAATGTTACTTGAGAATTTAAGAAAGCTTGATTTAAGGCTATTTACTTTGACATGTGATGCTGACAATTTGTACTTTAACAGTTCTAAACCTTTAACTTTTTCAATGTCAGCATCTACTGTCATTAAATAATTATTGTCTGACACTCCCTGCATGACTTTCCACAACTGGGAAAATTAAACTAGATTAAAATTGAAAAAAATTATTAAAACCCATAATTATGCACAACTATGAGCATTTACATCAATACAAATTTAAAAATGCTTAAAAATCAACATTTTTAACATAATTTTGATGGATAATATCAAAAATTGAGTTCTGCCAGGCCTATATATGAGTTGTAAATTAAGCTTATATATTGTAAATAGAACTATTAACCCCTTTTCCCTGTTGATATGTGAGTTCAATTTTCTGGGTTTCTCCCACCACAGTTAGACGACAATCAGTAATACTATTCCTTAATAAAATAATGAATAAAGAATAGCATAAGGATGTTCTGCATTTCTATAGCATCTTTCTTTCTGAAGGATCCCAAAGAAACATTACTTTACAAACATAACTAATTTTGCATACCCTTCATAGATTTTTTTTCAGGCCTGAAGAGACCACTGTGATCATCAAGTCTGATCTCCTATATAACAATGGCATAGAACTGGACCTCAAACTCTCTTCAGACAGGCCATTGAGCAGAAAAAAGCGGGGAATTATGTATCCACAGCAGTCCTAGGAGAGGACACTACCCTAGAAGTTAAAGTGCCCGTGACACATTTCCAGTTCCCTGAGCCAGGCAGTCCCCCAGATGTCAGCCACCACTGACAGGCAGCCACCTCTGGGGAAAAACATAGCAGCAGTTTGAAGGTGCACAGAAACACTACACAATGGTTTAGGACAAAAAGTACTCTCTCCAGCTCAAAATGCAGAGGGGACATTTTAGTAAGCAGGAAGTAATCACTAGAGATTGTGACAAAGTTCCTGCTGTACCTTGGTGGGTCTTGTGCTTATTGGCGGATTTGCTCGGCTTGGAGCTTCACTGCAGCCCTCAGCTTGGCCGTTTTTCTGAACCCACAGTCCAGGTCGACTCCTCCTGTGTCTGACCAGGAGTTGGGAGGATTTGGGGGGAACCTGGGCCCGCCCTCTACTCCGGGTTCCAGCCCAGGGCCCTGTGGAATGCAGCTGTCTAGAGTGCCTCCTGGAACAGCTGTGAGACAGCTACAATTCCCTGGGCTACTTCCCCATGGCCTCCTCCCAACACCTTCTTTATCCTCACCATAGGACCTTCCTCCTGGTGTCTGATAATGCTTGTACACCTCAGTCCTCCAACAGTCTGCGTTCTCACTCTCAGCTCCTAGCGCCTCTTGCTCCCAGCTCCTCACACGCACATCACAAACTGAAGTGAACTCCTTTTTAAAACCCAGGTGCCCTAATTAGCCTGCCTTAATTGATTTGAGCAGCTTCTTGATTGGCAGCAGGTGTTCTAATCAGCCTGTCTTAATTGTCTCCAGAAGGATCCTGATTGTTCTGGAACCTTCCCTGTTACCTTACCCAGGGAAAAGGGACCTACTTAGCCTGGGGCTAATATATCTGCCTTCTATTGCTCTCCTATAGCCATCTGGCCCGACCCTCTCACAAGATGTAATATGGTCATAATCCAGATGAAGATCCAACTGTCTTCCAGGTCTGGAGATTGTTGCCCAATATTGGGGTAAATCCTGCCGTTTCAGTGCTTGAGGGCACTGCACAGGTCTGGAAGTTGAGTTGCCATTGGGAAAAAAGAGCCCTGGCCCACTACTGGGAGCTGAAGTGCTGGCTCAGAGCCCCTTTGGAGCCTCACAGGAGGGAGCTGATGTGTCAAACTGGGCTTTGAAGCGCCACCTTCAGGAGACACTGCGGCTTGTGCAGAAGAGAGAAAAGTGAGGAAGAATTGTGAGGGGGACAGAAAGGGAGACAGAAGCCAAGGTGGTCTGGTGGGAGGGAGAGAAAGGTTGTGTCAGCTGAGCTGACTTCCAAGTTTTCTTTGCAGGGGACCGCACAAAAAAGAGTCATGTTCCTTGAGCTTGACAAGCCTCCCATGCTGGCTCCAGTGGACTAACTGCTTAAGGACACCCAGAGGTGAAAGTAAGCCAGTACGCCCCGGTAAGACGTACCGGTAAGAGCCGGTGCGCCATACCAGGACCGGCTTTCCGAAAGGGCAATTTAAAGCCCTGGGGTAGCGGCCAGGGCCCCAGAGCTCCAGCCACCACTACTGCCCCGGGGCCCTTTAAATCCCCACCAGAGCCCCGCTGCCGCTACCCCGGGGCTCAGGCAGAAGGGCTTAGGCCGGGATTTAAAGGACCCAGAGGGGGGTAACGGCGGCTGGAGCTCCGGGGCCCTTTAAATCCCCGCCAGAGCCCCGTTGCCGCTACCCCAGGGCTCGGGCAGCAGGGCTCAGGCCAGGATTTAAAGGGCCCCGGAGCTCCAGCCGCCACTACTGTAAATCTCCCCACTGTATTTTCCACTGAATGCATCCAATGAAGTGAGCTGTAGCTCACGAAAGCTTATGCTCAAATAAATTGGTTAGTCTCTCAGGTACCACAAGTACTCCTTTTCTTTTTAAAGGAACTTGAGTATTTCCTGACAGAAGTGAGGGACGCTTAACAGACACAACGAGACCACTTTAAGTACAGGGCAGGTTTTGAACAAAAAGGTGTAAAAAGGAATGAAATAGAAGTTGTGGGTCATTTGTAGCCCAAGTTGGGGGCAGCATACAGTAAGAGAACTACATGTTCCTCACCATACCTCCCATATTCCCTCACTCCCACCACCACACTGAATTCAAGCACTGACTCCAAACAGGCAGGACGTCAGACTTCAGTCTTCTCTGAACGATGGTTCCTCCAGCAGCACCATGCTCACCTAACTCCAGGCTGCAGCACCACTGAGTATTGATTCTATGGGGGAAAAGCCACCTACTGAGACCCCAACACCATCTTCTCAGCATCTGGGTGTTTCTTGAAGATCTCCAATCCAAGTACTTACTAATTTGCCTTTAATATTTACAAGGGTCTACAAGGGTGGAAAAAGACCACTAGCTGGCAGAAGTGGGAAAGAAGCCCTGGCTGAATGGAGACTTGCATTCAGTATGAAGGGCCACCGAGTGGAGGCTGGAAAGAAGGGTGTGAGCATTTGAAGTTACAAGGGGGCTCTTCTCCACCCACCTTCAAGACCTGGAAAGGGGAAACTATGTGCTTTTTTTCACTGAGGAGATGCTGAGATGCAGTCCCCTTGTTAGACAGTAAAAGTCCCCTTTGAAACCTAAAATGGAGACTTTAATTCCAATAAAGGTTTTAATTCTGGTACAGTGCAGAAAATCAAAACACCTGTGAAAAGGAGCAGAGTGACAAGACTCCTTTGCTTGACATTTGTTGTTGTTTTCCAGGACTGGTGGGTTTGTTTTTCTTGTTTCCTGTAGAACTTGATAAATGAAAGCCTATTTCAATGACAATACCCTTCCCCCACACTGGGAACATACAGTATCCATTCCATAGACTGGTTGCTGCCACACTCACGTACCCACACTACCTGGCTGTGTTTGTCGCAACAAACATGAATCTATTGTACAACCAAAGCACCTTCTATGGAGCCTTTGTTTTTTAATCATATACTTGCCCTCTAGACTAAAACCAGGAAGTGCAGACACAAGAAAATAATTCCAGACCCATAATTTTGCTTTGGATACACATACATGGCTCCCATTGGCTTGAGTTGGATTTCTGCCTGTGTATATCTGAAGTCATAATAAGCTCCTTTAGTTATTGTAAGTGATGGGCTTGAATTGCAGGACTTGGATGCAGAGCCAAATTTGGATCCAAACTGCTGGGGCATTTGGATCCACGGTTTTGTTTTGGCCCATTACAGAAACAGGAAGTTCCTGTAAAGTTCCCAAAGTTTGGGAGGGGGTTCGGATTTAGGGGTTGCTTGATTCAGCTCCATGGAGAACACCATTTTTTGCATGCCTCTGCACTTCCTGTTTTCAGCTGGGACTGGAAGCAGAAACACCATACCACAAAAAAGCTTTCCGAGTTCAATGGGACCCCTGTGCCTGGGACTATGGCCCAAAGCAAACAAAGACAAAAGGTAACCAAACATTTTCAAATCCCCCCCCCAGAGAGTTTCAGGTTCTGTTCAAGGTTTGGAAGAAGAGTTTGGGTCACTACTTCTTTTATCCAAACCGATTTGCCCATCCCTAATTGCAACAGCACATCTGGAAATGCTACAGCTAAGGCCCTGCCAGCACTTTCATTATAAACCCTCCTGTTTTCTGAGTTTTGTAACTTTTGCTGAAAAAATCCAATAGCACAAAGGCTGAAACTTGATATCAAGGTTCTCAGCTGGGGAGCAATTTTTTTTCTTTCTGTGTTGCAATATTTGAAGGAAATCAAATCAAACCATTTTTAAAGACAAGAATAAAAACAGGGGCTGGGGGGAAGATTCAGGTTTAGGAAGGTGGAGGGGGGGTGGGCATTTGGTTTCTGATCCTTTTTTATTTACAGCCCTTGGGGGAAAATATTACAGATACTAACAATCTCCAACTCTGGCAAATGCTCAGATCTAAACTTTGATTGTTGCCTTGGCAGAGCCGATCGACAGAATGCAAGGACCCAGGTTGCAGGAGGTGCTCCCTTAGGGTGACCAGATGTCCTGATTTTATAGGGACAATCCCAATATTCGGGGCTTTGTCTTATATAGGCACCTATTACCCACCACTTCCTGTCCCAATTTTGTACACTTGCTACCTGGTCACCCTATTCTCCCTTGGCCATGGCACCTGCTCTGAGGCTGAAGCATGGGGCTAGGAGGGGTAGCAAGCATCAGGACACTTCTCTTTTTTAATGTCAAAAAGAAATAGAAGGGTTGAGAATGGCTGGTGACTCTGGGATAGAGAGCAAACATTAGGAACCTCAAGTGGGAGGAAGAGGCATTTGGGAGATGATTCTTAGCAGGATGTTCAGACAAAGATGAGGCTACCTCCCTCCCCAAAAAAACCCTTCCCAGGTTTTACACTAAAGCCAGTGCACGGGAGGTGAGTTCTCCCCCTCACTCCCTTTACAGCAGTAGCTAGAGGCCCCAACTAAGTTAAGGACCCTGTTGTGCAAGGCAGTGTACACACATATAGTGAGAGAGAGTCCCTGCCCCAGAAAGCTTACAATTTAAATAGACAAGACAGACAAAGGGTGGGAGGGGAAGCACAAGCCTACAGAGTGGAAGCAATTTGCCCAAAGTCACAGTTATTCAGAGTCAGAGATAGAACCCAACTCTCCTGAGCCCCAGTCCAGTGCTGCATCCACTAGAACATGGGGGTCATCTGAATACTCACAGAGGGTGAAAATTACCCTTGTGCAGAGGGCCAGTGTAAGGCCTGAGTACCACTGAAGTGCCACTTACACCCTAAAATTAATTTCACCCACAGTACAGCCAAGATCAATAAAGTTCTGCATTTATCCAGCACTTGGCTGATTCTCCACTTTGATTTAAGGAGTATGCCGATGAGCTGGGGCAAAGTGCAAGAGATACTGGGGGACAGTGGGAGAATTAAAGAAAATAATGCCTCCTACATTCCTCCCACATCTTCTAAAAATATGTTGGAAGACCTTTATCTATATAAAAAAAATCTTTCAAACCCAACCAATATTAATTTATTTTATATATGACCCTTAACAAACACTCCAGATCCAACTCAACCCCAACTCTTAGAAAATTCAGATCCAGATCTGCATTTTGCCACTTGGGCCCATCTCTAGTACCTCAGCCAAAGATCATTTACACCACAGCGAAATCAAACTCAAAGAGCCTTAAACAGAACTTAATGCAGCTTGATGGGGGTGAGAGAGAAGAAAATCCTGGCAACAATTCACTTCCATTAGGTTTAAAAACCTATATCTGTTCTACATGGAACTGAATAGTCAGTTGAGGAGGGTATGGTGGCAACAAATCAGGAGTTAATTTCATAAGAGATAGACAAACCAGTTTGGAAAAATAAGAACACTCTTGAATCTTCCCCATTCAACTCTCAGATTGAACCAAACTAGAATTTCTCTAAGGACAGAGAAAGTTTAGAATATAATTTTCAAATGCCCCTTGCACTTCCTGCTTTTACACAATCCTGGAAATTGAAATGCTGTAATACTGCAACAAAGGCTGCTCTTGTGTTATTTCCAGCGCGACCAAATGCAGGCAGTGGTGGGAAATGTGTGAGAAAAGACTGGTCCTGGGCCATTACCAACCTTTAAGGGATGCCGATAAGTTAGGAAAAACATTATAAACTGCTTGGATGCCGTGGATTGAATGAAACTCAGCCCCTAGGCAATAAGAATGTTCTCAAGATTCTATGGTTAACAACTCAAATATCTAGATTTTGCTGTTCATTCAGTCCTCCTGATTATCTTCTTTAGTCTGTGAGTGCATAATTTATTTCCACATACTGAATGTAGGGAACTGGTACAGCAAATAATAAACTGCTCAGAGTCTAGCAGTCATTGTACTCCAAAATACAAAACTACATTTATGCCTTAGTTTGATGAAGTGGTTATCCCAGGACAGAGTTACAAGGAAATCATGATTACATCTGTTAGAAATTTTAAAGAAGTGGACTGGATACTCGAAGGATTAATAATGCAAATTGCAGTATCAAAGCCTAGATAGCTATCTAGTGCTCCCTAGGTTTAGTCCATTAGCCCTACTACATTAATGTAAATCAAGAATATGGATAGCAGACGCAACATTGTTTAATTCACACACATGCATGATAAACAGCATTATTCCCCACACCAGTCCTGGTGGTACTTCATGCATCAGCTCCCTCCCTCCACCTGTTCCCATTTTGATCTGCTAATGATCACTGAGTAAGACCCTTATTCATTCGGTGAAGGTGTCCACACTGTACAGGGTTTGCCAAACACATAAATATACATCCGCATCTACTGTCTAATGGAGTATTAAAGGCCTTTGTGAAACCCAAGGAGATTCCACTCACCATGTCACCCTTTGTCTGCTCTTTGCTTTACATTTTCAAACAATTCCACCAGATTTGTCCTTTCCAGAAACCATGCCGGCTACTTTCTATCAGCTCATATTTTTCCAGATGTTTTGTGATCTCATCCCTTACTAATGTCTCCAAGATCTTGTCTACTGTCAAAATGAAACTTTACTGCAAATCTGTAATTCTCTGACTTCACCTTAGTCCTCTTCTTAGGGAATGGGGTTACATTTGCTTTGTTTCAGTCCCTTAGTACCTCCGCTATTTCCAAGAAGCTATTAAGACTTCTTTATTGGACCGGTATCCTTTTCCGTCATCTCTTTCGTGAGACTGGGGTGTAACCAGTCAAGTCCTAAAACTGTCTCTCTCTTCAGTGATTTTTTTGTCTGACCCCCAAATTGTTCTGGCTTTCAATGTCCTTTGTTTTAATTTCTGGCATGTACTTAAGCTTTTTCTGAGTAGTTCCATGAGACCTACTTATCATTGGTGATTGGATGAGAGTTAGACGGCTGAGACTCAGACCAGACAAGAGTGAGGTAATAGTGGTAGATTGGCAAACATGACTCCTGAACATGGTAATGATTTACAAAGCCCTTTGCTTGTAGACCAGTGGTTCACAACCAGACCAGGCTGCACTGAGGCTTCTTTGAAGTGAATTGGTGATCTCGTTTCAGTGAATAGGTGTCCAAGTTATTAAAAAACCTCATCATGAAAGACAGCTTCAGTGGAACGTCCGAGCGTTCAATGGTCATGTTCACTGAGAAGGCATGTGATGCTTGGAAAGAAGCTTATTCTACCCATTATGGAAACGTCTGATATATTTTAATAGTAATGAAGCTAATAGAGTTCTATATAATCACCCTAGAAACCAATAGTATTTAACAGAGAATGAGATCCATTCTATGGTGTTTGTAAACCATCCCATAGAACTCTATGGCCAGGAAACAATTCTGTATTAAGTTCTGTAGGGTGGTCAATAAATATATGTGTTATCTTTTCGTATCAAATTCTTCCCTATAAGACTTTTCCTTAAGGAGTTATCCCCAGGTTTGGAGTCAAAGGCTGGACATCAATTTGCATGGTGGGCTGAGACCTTCCTTAGTGTAATTTTGACTGGACTTTCTCTGCCCTGTGCTGATTGGCTGCTTCCTCCAACCCTCCTGCTTCCTCTCCCTCAGTCTCTTCGCCTCAGCCTCACTCCACACCAGCCCCTCGAAGGGCATGTCTACACTAGAGAGCGTACAGTGGCACAGCTGTACTGCTGTAAGGTCTCCCTGCTGGCATAATTAAACGTCCCCTAACGAGCAGCAGTAGCTATGTCAGCAGGATATGCTGTCCCGCCAACACAGCACTGTCCACACTGCCACTTCTGTTGGTATAACTTACGTCAGTTGGGGGATGTTTTTTCACATCCCTGAGCGACATAAGTTATATCAACAAAAGTACTAGCGTAGACATAGCCTTATTCTCTTCTTCCTGGACTTGCCCCTCTCGCCACCCTTCCTTTCCCTTTTCTTTCCAATTGACTCATCCCCTCCTAAGTAAACTCACCCCCCAAAATCATGGAATTAACACGATGTTCGTGCCATCATATTGTTCACTCTGCTTGTCTGTTCTACCCCTTCCCCCACCTGTATTTGTCTTGTCTATTTAGATTGTAAGCTCCTCATGGCAGCGACCATCTACTACTATGGGTGTGTACAGTGCTTAGCACAATGGGTCCCCATTTGTGGTTGGCCCTTGGGCACTATCTTAATAAACTCAATTTTAAAAATGACAAAAGACGTGAACATGACTGAAAGGGGAAGGGTGAAACAGATTCTCCTCTCACCCCAGTGCGAGTCCAGAGAAACTCTACTGACTCCAGTGGAGTTACACCAGCGTAAAGTTGGTGTATGTGAGAAGAGATTCAGGTCCTCTATATCTTAAATGTTGGCAATGTATTTGCATTTTCTTCCTCCGTTCTTTGCAGGATACTGAAGCAGCAGCTGGATCCACAGATGATGTAGAATGAGCAAATGCTGAACACACACAAACTATATCTGTGGTACATTTATGTCTGTTGCCGGGTTCTTCAGCAGTCATCATTGCCAAGTCTCAGGATATTGGTGCTTGTGGTTGGCAGTGCTGCAAACACCTCTGGCTGGTTTCTTTACTAGAAAAGGAAAGACGTAATCTGAGACTGTGCTTAGGTAAGGTGGATTGGTTGGGCCACCTCATCTTCACAAGAGAAGGAAGGATGGTCCAGTGGTCAGGGCATTGGTCTGACAGTTAGAAGAGCCAGAGTCAATTCTCTGCTCTGCCACTGATTTCCCATGTGACCTTGGGAAAGTCATTTAGTCTTTCTATGCCTCAATTCCCCACCTGTAAAAGGGGGATAACAGCACATCCCTATCGCTCAGGGACATTGTGAATATAAATACATTAAAGATTTTGAGGTGCTTAAATACTACAATAATGGGGCCCATATCAGTACCTTAGATGTTAATTAGTTATGATGAATTGCCAAGATCTGTGCACCCATTATTTTGTTATTTCTCTAGTTGAAGGCCTGATTCTTCTTCCACTGAAGCCAATGGCAAAACTTCCATTGATTACAATGGGAGAGGGATTGGATCATGGATTTTTGGGACAAGGTCTTCTCATGTCGGTATACAACTATGCACTCTAGCCAATAGAAGTATATAAAGGGTTGATAACAGTGGTAACTTTGCACCCCATTCAGTTCTGTACAAATCCTTCCCGAGGATTTTTGTTCTACCACAACAGAAGCTCTTTAAAAGGTTAAATAGGGATAACTTTAATTGTTAGCATCTATCACTTCTCTAACTTGACCACAAACATATCAGCAAGAGCTGCTTCTGATAATGCTTGACTACAATGGCATTCCTGTATATGCCGCATACATGCCAGGCATATGTACTCAAACTGAGTTGATCCCTAGTGAATATTGCTGAATAGGCAATCACAGGAAGGTACTGGGTTACTATGATCTTCACCCCAAATAGCCTTTCCATTGCTCTCCTGAATTTTTGCCTGCACTTTTCAACAAACAACAACTCAGTTTCCCAATGAAGCCACAGGCCTACATCTTGGCTGGTGTAAATTGATGGAACTTTACTGAAGTTGATGGAGCTCCACCAATTGGCACCAGCAGAACACTTGGCCCTCTGGGTTTAAACTTACTTCAAACAGACCCCTATGTTCCCTCTACATGTACAATAATGGCTTTGAAAGATCTGCCATTTGGTTGCATCCTCTCTATAAGCTCATGAGAGCCCTGCAAGTATAGGCCTGCATGGCCTATAAAAGATCAGAGGCCAAGAATCAACAGAGGCCAAAGCTGCTTGGAAAGGCTCCCCCTACATGTTCTCCCCGTCCTCCCCTATCCCCACAGCTCTGATAACACGACCAACTTGGTTGCTAATCTGCCAGACGCCACCAGGCCACAGCTGCACTTCTAATAAGTAAATGAAGATTCTTTACTAGGGCTGGCAGAAAAGAAGGGATGTGGGTACAAAATCCTAGAGACAAAAGCAAGGTCGAGAATTTCCCAGCTACCTTCCAAGAGACAGTCCAAAAGGAGGGGGTACCTGGGTAAACTCCCAGGGTTCCCTGGGTCTCGTACCCAAGTTGCCTCTTGAAGTTCATCTTTCTATGGGAGGGAGATACAGTCATAGGCCAAGAATTTCAAAAATGGGTGCCTAAGCTTAGATGCCTAATTTACAAGCCTAAGTGGTTTGATTTTCTTAAAGTGTTGAGCATCCAGCAGCTTCCATTGATGTTGGGCGTTAAACATTTTTGAAAATCATTAGGCCACTTATTCAGATGCCTAAATATGAATTTTAGGGTTACCAGTTTTGGTTGGACACATTCCTGGAGGTTTCATTCCATGGCATAATCTTTAATGAAAGATTAATCTTTAGTTCCTGGAGACTCCAGAACAATCCTGGAGAGTTGGCAACCCTAATGGATTTAGGCGGCTAACTTTAGGCACCCTTTTTTGAAAACTTGAATCTTGATCTCACAGGCACAGGTTTGCTCTACCTCTGGGTTCCTGGGTGACAGCAGTGCTCATGCTGCCCTTCACATAATCCCCTTGCTACCTTGCCGTGCCATTGGTCCACATCCTCTTCTAGGTGTTCAGAGCCGTTGTGAAAAGGAAGCCATTTGCAAAGCACAGCAAGTTTTATTGGTCCTACAAACCCCCAAAACTATGCAGCATATTCTGGAGCACCACCTACAGGCTCCATATCTATTAACTACTCACCTAAATAAAATATAGAGCACTCCTGTAAAAGTAGGAGTCTACCTCTCTGTAGTTGACAGAGGACAAGACTTCCCCACTCTCCCCAAAGTATTATGCAAGTCTCCTCCCACACCTTGTCACCTCTTCCTTCTTTGTTGCTGCTGCTGGCTCATCTCCTTGGGCCACTC
This sequence comes from Chelonia mydas, assembly GCF_015237465.2. Classification (NCBI taxonomy): domain Eukaryota; kingdom Metazoa; phylum Chordata; order Testudines; family Cheloniidae; genus Chelonia; species Chelonia mydas. The sequence continues at coordinate 13,173,456 of NC_057851.1, forward strand.
TCAGGCTGCTTCTTCCCCAACACTAGCTATGCTTGTGTAACAATGCCCCTGGCCGGGTCATCTGTGAGGAAAGAACCCCAGATCCCTGAATCTAAAAGCATGAGCCTCTGCCGGTTGAGCAGAAGGACCAGGCTCCCTTAGCGTGGAGTGGCGGCTGACTTATAAAATTTTTTGTGTGGTCTATTCACTAGAGAGCACCAGAGCCACACTGGGTCCATCTGCGCTGCAAAAAAAGACTTGCAACACTGGCCCTGATCCTGACTTAGGCTCGCGGCGCTCAAGCTGGGGAGTTAAAAATTGCAGTGCAGACATTCGAGCTCGGGCTGGAGCCCGGGCTCTGAAATCCTTCAAGAAGATGGATCTGGGAACCTGAGCTCCAGCCCCAGCCCAAGTATCTACACTGCTATTTTTAGCCCCAGAGCCTGAGCACGAGCCAATTGACCGTGGCTCTGAGACTCAGTGTCTCAAGTTTTTTATTGCAGTGTCGATGTACCCACTGTATCAGCACGAATTATGCTTGGTTCCCTTTGCCTCTTCCAGCCCCACCATGTGGCTGTGTAACCTGCTCTACAGCCTGAGCTAACAGCCAGTTGGCTTTTGGCTCAGGCTGTAGAGGCTCATGCACTAAGCTCCAGAGGTCCCAGGTTCAATCCTATGCAGTCGTTGGTGTTACAGCTCCACAGCCCTCTCCCTGATGGGCTGCTCTCCCTTTCTTAGCCCTGCCCGTGGCCAAACTCTTCCATCAACCCTACAAGAGCTTCACCTCCTGGCCGGAGCTTTCCTGCATGCTCATGCATTCCACCAGCCCTTTTAACTGGCCTTCTCTCTGCAGCCAGCTGTCTCTACAGTTTGCCACTCACACACATGCATCCTTAGATTCCCAGTTCATACACCTCATCCCTTCTTTTCTCCAGAGATCACTTCCTTTCCCAGGTCATGCTGCAACACACAATATTCTTTACTGGCTAGATGCCAATCCGAGGTCCTTTAAACCCCCTAGGGGATCTGTGTCTGAGTTTTCATTCTAAAAGTGAGGTGGAGGGTGAAACTCAGCAGGGTGATGATGAATAACACCGGGGGGCATTTGTGTGTGTGAATGTTTCTTCTCTAAAGTCAAACTGAGTTCCCTGCTGGTAAGTGCGATCCTTTCATCAGCTTTACAGAGCTGAGCTCTGAAGGGAGTAATTAGGTCACCTTTTGTGGTTACATGTGAAGTGCAATTAAGAGAGATTGTGGTAAATTAACTCAGCTTAGCAACAGCAAGCCCTATTAAACAATTAATCATGGCCTTTGGGGACTATTAATTAACTATTTACAGCTAACTGAATGGAGTGGGGATTTTGATGAGCTGCTGCATATTCATAAAGATCAATGGAAGAGCCCTGCATGGCTGGAACAGTGTGAACTTTTAGTCAAAAATGGCTTTTCAGAGGAAATTAAAATTTTCACAATTTTTAAAAAGAAAAGGAGGACTTGTGGCACCTTAGAGACTAATCAATTTATTTGAGCATGAGCTTTCGTGAGCTACAGCTCACTTCATAGCTCACGAAAGCTCATGCTCAAATAAACTGGTTAGTCTCTAAGGTGCCACAAGTCCTCCTTTTCTTTTTGCGAATACAGACTAACACGGCTGTTACTCTGAAACCTGTCACAATTTTTATTTCATTTTCTTCTAAATTTTTCAGCACAAGGAATATTTAAGGAGAGATTCCATCTCCCCACACTCACACAGTTCATGCCTCACGTGCAGTTTAGTTTAAAATAAAATTTAAAAAAATCAAAGTGACAGTAAGTGTTCTCTTTGTGTTATGGTTGAAATTAACCCAATGAGCAACACTGGCCAGAGATTATATGAATATTGTGCTGTGAATTCATTCAAGTCAATGCCAGCCCTTGAATAACAATGAGGGAGGGAGGATTCTGCAGTGTATTCCCCAATTCTTTAAAATGAGAAAAAATATACATAAAAAGGTTCACAAAACTCAACATAAACCATATTGGATGAGTGTGGCTCTCGTTCTCCCTCTAGTGGCTGTCTCATATAAGAAGATAAGAGCCTACTATAGTTGCCAGCTAGTAGAGTTACTCCTTTAACGCAAAGAAGTCCTTGCTGATGCCCATTCTAATATTAAAATGCTGTAAATAAATTTGCCCCCACTTACACCAACTCATGATTTGCCCCCTTTTTGTTTGTTTTGGTTTTTTTAAAGTGAATTTGATACTAATACATTTTGCTATAGTGGAGCCACAAGGAGACTAAATCTGAAATTTAGGGCTTGTCTACATGGCCAAGTTAGTGTGAAATAATCTAAGGTGAGAATGTAAAACACACTAGCTACTCTGCATTAACACTCCATTTGGACACTCTTACTCCTCACTAAGAATGGCTTTGGGTAGCTCAGCTTAATACACTCCAAAGCATATTAAGCTAAAGTGCATAAAGGCACTCAGTGCAGAGTAAGAGCGTTCATATAGGGAGTCAATGCAGCGGAGCTAGTGCACATTATCCACTCCAGGCTTTTTCCCCATGAGGACAAGCCTTTAGCCATGAAACAGCAAAGCAGGCCTTTTGACTGTCGCGCCCTGCTATTTGGAGCACCTGGAAATGCAAAGGAGCATCTCAGCTTTCATTAAAAAAAGCCCTTTCCATTACAAAGCCAGTGCTGATGCAGGGTTAGTCCTTACAGATGCATGTGACTGATTTTCTGTATTTCACATTTTCTTTTTAAACTACTGGTTTATCAAATCCACACACTTAGGCCTTGTCTACGCTAACAGGAAAAGTTGATCTAAGCTACGCAATTTGAGTTACGTGAATAGCGTAACTCAAATCAACATAGCTTAGATCTACTTACCATGGGGTCCACATTACGCGATGTCGACGAGAGATGGTCTCCCATCAACTCCCCTTACTCTTCTCGATCAGGTGGAATACAGGAGTCGACGGGAGAGCGATCGGCGGTCGATTTAGGAGGTCTTCACTAGACCAGCTAAATTGACTGCCAAAGCATTGATCGCTGCAGCGTCCATCCTCCAGTAAGTGTAGACAAGCATCCTTAACTTAACTTTATAGTTAATAAAGCATTCTAGTCTGGCCATTATGATGTGCAGCAAAGCACCGGTGTTCCGCATTTTGGCCATTTATCACACATTTTTTGACCAGCTCTGTTCAAGGCCCAGTGGAGGTCTTTAGACTGTTGAGAAAGGCTCTCATGATTTGCAATGATAGCAGCAGAACATGAATTGTCAAAAGCCTTCAGTATGGCAGTCTGATAGTTGAATGTGTTTCCCGAAATAAAGCTAAAACTTTGAGTTGTTGCAAAGTGTACAATAAATGTACTGATGAGACGCTGCTTTTGTTTGAAATGAAAAATTCTTTGCAAGAGCTGATACTCTGTTGTTTATTCACAATGAAGCATGGCGGTGTGTAGCTGAGTGGACAAGAGTTAGGTTTGTTTGGGGAAGTTTTTCTTGAGTGTGGAGGAGTCAGTGGCAAAATGTTTTGCAGGCCTAGCAAAAAATTGCAAAAGGCAGCCCTGAATGATAGTTATCTGGAAGGAAGTAGAAGCACAAGCTTCCTCTTGTTGTCCTGACAAGATGCCTCACCTTGGAGACTGCCACTATTGAGTAAAAAGGTAATTCAGTCTGTACTCTTCTATGCAGACTACTTATACATCACTATGCAATGGATCTCTTACCTTTCCAGTGTCAGGAGGTAGCTATGCCTTTGGTCCACAGCCAGTATGGTAGTGTAGTTTGTGTCTCAGTTTCTCCTCTGGCTGGGTAGCCAGTTTGATGTGGTTTAGTCCTACAGTCAGATCCCAGTGTCCTCCTCTTCCCTGGTAACAAAAACATCCAAGCAAAAAATAAAACCCAATCCTTCACCCTTTCCTAGCTGGTCAGCCCTTTGCCCAAGTTTCACCCAAGTTTTCTCCCTAGAGAAGAGGAAAGCAAAGGGTGGGTCTTCCTCCCACCACCTCTGGAGGTCCCAGCCTTCATTCCTAAATAAAAATTTGGTGCACATACTAGGCCTGAAGTCCACACCACTTCTCTCATCCCAGGCCATTTCGTTTCTCTCTTCCCCTCACATACCTAAATCTTCACCCCTCAGCACAGGGATTGCAACCAGTCTTTTCCTCCACTGAACAATTTGCACATCCCCCATCTCCTGCCTCTTCAGGTCTCAATCTCTTTACAGAGAGCCATACTTCAGATCTTACCCAGTCCTTGGTAGCTCCCTAAGGGTGGAAAAGAAGGCTGCCATTATGCCTTTCCCAGCATTCCTTGCTATCCCCACCCTCCATCTGAGCTGAAATCATGAACACATTGTGCTGGGCCTGTAGCCTCCTTTAATAGGCCAGCACACTGTTACAGAGTCTTTCGCTATTCATTTTAGAAGACTGGAGCATCCACTGAGTATCAAAGATAGGCTGAGACCTGAACCCTGAATCTCAACTCTTAAAAAAATAATTTTTTTTTTGAGGGCGTGAGTATCAGTAATTAAAATCCTAATCTGGCACCTATGTACTAGAATGATGTAAAAGCACTGGCTAATTACACAAGTTGATTCCCCCAGCTCCAACCCTGCTGCCATGTTTAGGCACTGGGTCAGGTCTAAAACTGGAAAGGGCTTATTTTCCAGTTACCATTCAGATGCAGGTGAAATCTCATGAGCTTTCTGTCATATGCTGCCAACACTCCACAAGAGCAGCTTTTGAGATTCTATGGCTGTCACATCCTAATCCCAGGTACTTTTCAGACAAAAGCCCAAACCCTGAACCTGATTCAGTTCCAGACACCTCTGCAGTCCATCTCTACCATGGGCATGGTTTGGGGGGACAGGGGGAAGTATTACCCCCCGCAAACTGCAAGCCTCAGGCAGATGCAGAATTTGTCCCCCCCACCCCCCAAATGTGGCCTCATTGGCCGGGCTGCAGCCACACATACCCAATATAGGAGTCAAACTATGCCTATGATTCGTACTAATTAGCAATATATATACTCTCAGTAACTGAAAATGCCACATTAGAGCGCTACAGATGGAGGCAGTGTGTCTAGTGGTTAGAGCAAAGGGCTGGGAGTCAGGACTCTGGAATTCTGTTCCTTGCCCTGCCACAGCCTCACAGTTTGATTTTTGGGCAAATCACTTAAACATCTCTGTGACTCACTTTCCCTGAAAGGACCCTTAGTTTTTTCACAGGCCTGTTGGGAGATTTAATTAATTACTATTTGTAAAACACTGAGAGATCTGCAGATTAAAGGTGCAAAGAATTAGATTTTGTTAGTATCTAACGCTGCTGTCACCCTCACACAATAATTGAACTTTGGCAAAGGCTCCACAAAACAGAAACCCTTCTTTGTGCTTGGTGTGGATGGATTATGATCATTTTAGGACTCTAGCTATGTTTGTTGGCATAAACTTAGAGAAGTTCGAAACAGCCAAATGAAAAATAAATCTTATTATTGTACATTTATACCAAGCTGGGTTCACAGTTTCCTCTTTATTTTTATTAGATTGCTATTTTGATTTTTTTTAAACAAACAGTGGAATATAGTTATTTTAACTTTGAAATTTATGGTCTTCCTTACAACAGGTAGTCACAGTTGCATTCTTGCAAAAGAAAACAAAATTAAAAATATAGACACAGGAAATAAAATTAATTTTAAAATATATGAAAACATTTATTCTGTGCATCAGCCCAAGAGAACAGACATGTCTCTGACTGATACCCACCACAGACTGCAGTTTCTTGAATTGATTGATTAATAAGACAGAAATGAGGAGGTGTGAATTTATTTTGGACTTGGCCAGGATTGAAAAAGGTTTGGCACAGTTCAACTGGGCTTAATCTGCATTTTAAAGTCTATGAACGATGACCACCTACTGGCACCTTCCCATGTGTTAGGGCCCACAGAAAGGAAACATTTTTCACTAGACTTTATTTCGGCAAATGTTCCTGGATTTATAAAGGTACTAAAAAGGCAATAGCAATCTGATTTCAAACAAACAAAATACCTATTTCCCCTGGTGGAACTGAAACTTGACAGAAGAGTCAAGGACTGGGGGGAGAACGTGGAGAAAATGTATCATTATTTAGAGGTAGATTGTTCGTGAAGATGATGTGCCACTTAAGATAAAATTAAATTCCTCTGGGGTGCTTTCGACATTAAGCATGGTATTGAAAGGTAGTAAAGAAGCAATAAATAACAGTTCAAATGGGAAAAAGCTGCTCGCAGGGGGTGGGGTGCGGGGGGAGCTGAAATGCAGAGAATTTTATCTGAGCTGGAAAAAAAAATCCTAAAAGCAGAAAGATCTCACTGTGCGCCATAGCAAGGATAATTAAAAACAAAGCTGTCTTTTAAGACACAGCAATGCTCCCCACCATCTCCTTTTCCTGGCAAAGCCAGGAAACACCCTCAGAAATAAAATAACTGTAACAAGAAAAGACATCTTCTTGAAGAAATTTTGACTCATAGTTTACTGCTTTATAAGAATTTCAGTAGAAAGATGTCCCACACTCAGGCAACAAGTCAAGAATCCACATTTTTAATGCTAGTTTAGTCTTCTATGTGATTATTTTTACAACATCTGCAATTAAATACAGATTTTTCAACTCCCTGATTGTGACCGGATGGAAAGGGGCTTGGTGCACAGAGAGAGAGAAAGAGGAAAAAAGCCATCTCTCACTGAAATGGTCTTCATTAAAAACAGCTCTGCTCTGCTTCTGTTTTATTTCATTTTGATGATTGAAATTTTCCTCATCTAATAGTAGATGGTATTTTTTCTTACACTTCAGTAATCCAAAGAAAAATCCGATAGTGCAAACTTAAGCATTTTCAGGGTGGTAGCAATTTGGGTCACCAAGGGATTGTCATGTTTTTAAAGGAGGGCTGGGGTGGGGGTGGAAGAGAGGAAAGATTGTAAAATTCAGAAATAGCAGTTCCAAACCAAAGTAATTAACACTTAGGCAGTGCTGAGATTTTAAAATGCACCCAGCAGGCCCCTGTAAAACAGTATTGGGGGGATGCTAGAACTCACGTCTTGCTTTGCCTGATATTATAGTTCCCCTTGATATTCCCTATCACACCTGCTGGGGAATTACAAATAAATAACTTGCATCAAATCTCCACAGCATGAGTTTCATTTCAGGCCTCTTCAACTCACAAGAAGTATTTTTACAGTAACCTGAAAATGTTGCTCTCATAGTTTTCTCCGGTCTCCAGCGTGATTTTAAAATGCAAGCATGTTACTGATGCATGAGGCTGACTGCAAAGGTTAATCATGTCCTTAGATACAGACGGCAGCAGAGTCAACAGGAGCTGCACCCACATAAGAGAATACAATTTGGCCCCATGTGTGAAGTGTAATAGAAAAAGCGTGTGGGAAGGGGGAGTGAAATCTATGATTATTAGTAGATTAGAGCATTTTATAGCCACTGACATTTGTACTTGGTTTCAGTTAAAATGTGGACTGCAATAAATTGCCATTATTAAAATGTGCTCCAGGTCACCCATGGTATAACTCTACTGAGTTCAGTGGAGTTACATCAGAGAAGAATTTGGCCCAGTGTGTTCCAGAATAAGAGGACCTATAAAAATGATGTGGTACATGGAACATGCAAGGTAAAGCACATTTGCCTTTCTTGACTAGTCTTACTTCATTCATTGGATCTACAGTATTTATCCTAATGCTAAATGGGAATGGACTGATGCCCAGCTTAGCCACTGCTGGAACATTAGCAACATCATAGAGGTGTACATCAGAGTAGCTGGTATACTGAGAGCTGGCCTTTTGAATAGGTACCTTCTGTACCCTTGCTCGGGGTGCAATATTGCAAGATGCACAATGACATTTCATGCAGGAAGAAGGCTATTTAGTCCAACACTCTAATGGAAGTCTGTAAAATGAGCTTGATCACACTGCCATTGAAGTCAATGGGAGTTTTATTATCCGTCTCAGCTGGAACAGGGTTCGACCCAACGTTTGGTGATGGAGAGCATCTCCCAGAACTCTGCCTGTGGCCAAAACAACTCTCAAAACCTAGCCCTCTGCACCTTGGGGCCCTGGTGAGAAAGCTATTAGAGGTGCGTTCCTTAGACTTGGACAGCATTAGTACAACAAAGTCTGTTTTTCACCTTGGTCAGGCCTTGTTCGTCAGAGCGTGTATCACTTTCTATAAGTATTTAAAGTGTATCCAAGGGAGAGAAAGTAGAAGGCACTCTGCCCCAGAACTTTTTCTGGTCAGAGAATGAGCATGTGTGTGAGAGAGAGCAGTCATATATGCACATTGGTAATTATATAAGCCCATAAACAAACACCTTACAATCAACTACCTTGAGGAAGAAAATTCCTCTATAAGGGACAGAGTCAGTACCTAAAAAAAGAGGTAGTATTCATAGCCCAAGCACACAGTGGAGTAAACACTTTTAAAAATGAAAGTATTGGTTATTCCGGTTATATTATAGCAGTAACTGTTTACTCACTGAGGGCTAGCTCCTGCAGATGCCACAGGCGGAAGGATCCAGTCCTGATCACTTATAAGTAACGCTGGTAGAAAAATGAATGGTAGTTTCCACTAAACATTCCAAAAATCATTTTTGTTTTTGCAGGTTTTGAAAAAAGATTTTAAAAATTGTGGACTTTTTTAAATAAAAATTTCCATTTTTCTCCCCTCTTTTTTCCCCTTTTTTCATTTTGCCACTGAAAGAGGAAAAGAAAAAAATGGGGGAAGGGAAAAAAGAAAAGACTGAAAACTAAAAACCAGACAAAACCCTTACCATTTTTGGATTTTGTTGAAAACACAAACAAAAAAATGAATTTTTTTCATTAAAATTTCCATTTTGGATGGAAAAAAGCCTATTTTTGTATAAAAAAGAAAATTCGTACCAGATCCCTATATAAGTCACTGCTCCTAGATGCCTAGGTGCTCTCTAAGGATTTTTTTAAAACAGTAGTGATAATAAATATGGTGCTCTGGTTTGTCATTCTAGGTTATAGGATCAGGATCTAATTCTGTTCTCACCCCATCAAAAACACCAGAAACAACTTGAGTAAAGCCAAAAGAGTGAGACCAGGGTAAAGCCAGTGAGAGGAAATCAGAATCGGAGTCCAAACATTTTGGGTGGCATGTGCATTCACCTTCCCCCATGCTGTAAAACGTCTTCTGGGCATCTTTATTCTATCCCCACTGTGCAAATTATCTGCTGATGTTATTAGAAAACAAGAGGGCAAGTGTTATCGGGGACAGTGTGCATGATACAGCAGTTGTATTGTACATACCATTTTGTTCCTTCTGTTGAACGCAATAAAAAAACCCTCCCACATCTAGAATTGAGCTGAAATGAAATACTGCAAATTCCTGGTCAAGCACTCAGTCCTTTTAAAAGCTGAAGTGATCATTTCCCTATGCCCAGCTTCGATTTCCCGAGTGTATATGTAATGCACTAAACTTTGGCCCATACATTGACTGTACACTGCCCACAAGGTTTTGAGGGTTGGGTTTTTTTGTTTGGTTGGGGATTGGGTGTTTTGTTTTTGTTTGTTTGTTTGGGTTTTTTTGGACTCTCCCATAGAAGCGTGGCTCAAGAAACACGAAACGAAAATAATCTGCACTTAGTCAATGGGAGTTTTGCCTATGCAGGGACTGCAGAATCCAAATACACTAAGTGTAGATGAGTCTGTCTTGACCTTTACATACAGATAATCTGTACGTGGTGAGGGAAGGGGAACAGGAAAGAAGCAGACTTTACCAAGCATCTTCAAAATTATCAGCCCCTCAAGAGGAAAGATTAAATACAGGAGGGAAGAGAGATGGAAAATCAAATCAATAGTGAGTTTACTTTGTTCAAAGTGATGAAAGTATTAAGATACAGGCTTTAATATATTAATCACAAACTCTTTCCATAATGCCCATAAGTTCCTGGGGCTTGCTTTGCGTTGTTGACATAAACACACAGTCATTTCTCATTATAGTTTGGTGCGAAGGATACAGGCTAAAACTGACTTTAAAATGTAACTTCATCAGCTCCTAAACCACAAGGTGGCAACATAGCTTCAGATCTCACTGCATATTGCAAAAAGCCAGGCCAGTTAAGTTACATTACTTTGTACTGTTTAAGCTGTTTAAACATGCTATTAAAAAAACACTATTGCTCTTATTTTCTCTCGTTATGTTTTCTAAACATGATTTAAAATAAAATTTGCTGTCTTTTGCATATTTTATCTATATTACATATATAATCCCATTTGCTATAGCTTTCCAAAGCATTTTAACATACAGGATGATTGGTTTAATAGCCACTTTTTTCCAGCTAGAGTTCCTAATCACACCCATAAATGGAGTGACTTTAAGGAGAAATGGGACCAAACAAAAGCCTTGAACTTTGAGGTCCTCAAAATCCAGATCTGAATTCAGTTTTCGTCTAGGGCCGAACTTTATTTTTATGTAATTTCGTAGAAGCCAAACTATCTCCCTCACAGGAGATGTTTTAATATTGTATCTTCTTTATATTCTTTACTACTGTTTCCTGCCTTAAACTGTTGTACAGTATGACTCTGCTCTATTAAACAGCAGCTGTGTTCTATCACAAAGGTGGCTGCTTTTCAACGGGGAATGAAGTGATTTGTGTTTCCATTAATGTAACACTAAAGTTACACATTTAAACACTGGAGAGACAAGGTGGGTGAGGTAACATCTTTTACTGGATCAGTTTCTGTTGGTGAGAGAAACAAGCGTGTCTCTTTCACCAACAGAAGTTGGTCCAGTAAAAGATGTTACCTCACCCACCTTGTCTTTCTAATATCTTGGGCCCAACATGGCCCACAACAACACTGCATACCTTTAAACACCGTGAAGTTAGGAAATGAAAAAGCAAAAGGGCTTCACATAATGTCAACTCAACCACATTGCATAATATGTTCTCACTTTTGATCATTTATGCTCCTACCCTCCTAATGCTGCTGCATGTGACTAACTACACAGGAGTCGTCCCTTTGAATCAGAATGGCAGTGTTTTGCAGCCACTTTGCACAGGCTTAAATGACTTCTCAAGAGACAAGGAAGTAGAAAATCAGGCCGAAGGATCTTACAAGCTCTGGCAGCTTCACTGGTTTATAAGCTCTCTGAACCTGGAACTTGGGCTCTATTGCACTAGTGGTGTTAGAGTAACAAGCCTGCCGACTTCACCAGCAGATGGGTCTCATAGAAGCTGCTTTGGCCTCATCTTGTTTGTGTGGTGTCTCAGAATGAATGCCTCTAAGACGTTCCAAGTCACATGACCATTCCAGCATCAAAGGTCTTTTGGCAATATAAGGCCTGATTCTGATCACATTTAAACCCATTTTACATTAGTGTAACACCATTGACTTTGACAGAATCACTACCCATTTGCGCCAATCTAAGTGAGACCAGAATGCAGCCTACCATGTCATTCTTTAACCCTTCTATAATCACAAAGTCTCATGTCACTCAAACATTAATGGGAGTCTTTCCAGTGACTTCCAATAATGTCTGTAGTTTGTTTTGTTTTTTTTCAAAACTGGCTGAGAAGCTCGGGTGCCTTGATAATGAACATCTGATCCATTTTTATATCCATAAATAAATGGAGAATGTGCTTCTGATTCTCCTTGCTGTAACCCTATTACTGTCTCCTGACTGATGCTACTGAAGGAGAAAGAGGAGAATGATGCTGGCTGTGAGTGGGGAAAACTAACTTACTCCCAGGTTGGTAGCTGAACAGCCTTTCACTTTGTTTTTTTCCATTGTAACTCGGAGTATATTTTTGCAGAGATATTCCTAAAATTACTATTATTGCATCACACTGTTAGATCAATGAGGTGGTAACACAATCCAGATTGCTCTGGTATTTGAGTCTTCGTGCCTTCCATGCTGTCTTGTGGAATCTGGCCTAATACCGTGATTAACATGCAATTTCCACGTTTATAAAGCACAGCACTTGCTGCCATGACATAACATCTGCCTGGTCACCCATCACTATAATATTTGAGAACCTAATGAAAAGGTTCTCCTTTCATGACAGAAAGTGAGGGGTCTTGCTAAAGCCTGTGATTAAACCAGCCTGATGCTCCTCTGGCTTACAGTAGTGAACATCAGGAATAACTCTAGTGGAGTTATACCTGCGGAAAATGGGTTTGAGTGAGATCACGATCAGGCTCCTTAAATTTAACACTCTTGCAGCTGAATTTGCTTTAGCTGCTTTACTGCATCTGCCGCTGAGTAGAACAGCTCCTGCATTAACATAGCCCCTTACCCCCTGAGAGTGTATTACCTTTCAGAAAGGTTCTGTGGAGTGAAAGATCAGCCTTTTCCTTCTCATTCGCAGCTAGCCTAAGAGTGCAAGATCAGATGAGAAAGGGGAAAGAGATGCAAGAGAATGAAAAACAAAGGGTACAAGGTAGTAGGATAGTAGTTTACCCTGCTGCTCTGCTGGCTGAACAGCATTTACAGAAAAAAAAAATGAGAGAAATCATCTGGGTTGCTACGGGAGGCTTATGGGACCAAAGGTATGCTGGCCATTGGAAGTGACAAGAGAGGAGCAACAAAGCACCTCCTGTTCTGAGCCCCAGAGTCCTATTTTCCTCTTCCAGCATGACTCAGTCATCCCCAAAGAGCTCAGGAGTGAAGGAATTCTGGCTGAGGGATGCAATAGTAGAAAGGCACACATGCCAGCAGGCACATCAAGGCACCTCTCCAGAAGGCTGCATGGGCTTTCAGCTGGAAGCTTTAATTCTAACACCCTAGAGAGCTGGCCAGAGGAACATGGGGTCAGCCATTTGAAGAGTTAACAAAACTTTTCTTTCAGGGTGGCCCAGTGACAGAGCTCAGCATTGTCATGTGAGGGTACATCTACACAGCAAAGAAAACCCCCTGGCTGGCTCGTGCCAGCTGACTCAGGCTTCCGGGGCTTGGGTTGCGAGGCTGTTCCCTTGCTCGGACTGGAGCCCAGGCCCTAGGACCTGTGGGGTGAGAAGGTCCCAGAGCTCAGGCTCCAGCCCAAGCCTGGAAGTCTACACAGAAATGAAACAACCCCATAGCCCAAGCCCCATGTGAGCCCAAGTCAGCTGGAATGGGCCAACCATGGGTTTTTTCTTTGCTGTGGAGACATACAAGACCTGGATTCAATTCACATTTACCAGCTCTGCCAACCAGAAATGATACAGGCAGGCTTTGAAAGAGAATCCTATCTTGTTGCCATAAAATAGATGGATAGTCTCTATGAAGTGGGTCTGGGGGGAGAGGGGGATTTAAATGAGGGACACTTTGGTGGGCAGGGTTGTTTTGTTTTTAAGGATTTGGAAGATTCCCTGGGGGGGAAACAAAGAGAACAAACCCCATATTCCATAACAGAACATGATCTCAGATCACCATTACCAGGGGGTCTGACTACCATTCCGTGAAGTGGGACAGTACCAGGCCAAACAATTCCTGATCCACCTCCTTCTTCAATTCAAAGCTGGAAATTCCTGGGATTTTTCAAAGCTCTCCATGGACTTGCTCCAATTTGCCCTTCTAATCACAGCTGGTCAACACTTCTTTGTCAAACCCAGCCCCCCCCCCCGCAAACTTTTTTTGACTAAGAGGGAAAATTTCATCTTGGTTGACATTTTTTGGTTTTGCAGTGAAAGGATGGAAACCGAAACCCCAAAAGTTGATAGTTTTCAGTTTAAAAAAATGTATTTCGGTTTTCAAAAACTGAAAAAAATTACTGAAAACCAAACCTGCAATGGGACTAGCTCCTGGAGCTGGTTACTACTCAGTGAGTATGGGTATCCAGATCTGACCCTCGATAATTAACCATGCAAAACAAGTGAACATCTCTTGGCATCACCCACACAACACATGGAAGCATTTTGGCACACCAGGAGAAGAGAGGCAGAAAAAAGCCATATCCTGTATAGTTAATACATTTTATCCTCATTTGACAGAGGAGAAAAACTGAGGTCCAGAGAGATTAAGTGTTGTATCCACAGTCACACTGGGAGTATGTGGCAGATCTAGGAGTCAAACCCAGACTGCCACCCTCCCAATCCTGAGGCATAGCTACATAACCTTTCTTCCTTGTGCAAAACAGTATTTCCATATTTAAGAAGAGACACCAAAAGCAAAAGACAGCCATTCAGACATGCCATTTCACCAGTAAAAGCAAGAGTAGAAAAACAGAGATTGTTATTTTCTTCCCCCTTGCCCATTGCATTAACGTGGTGGTGTGGGTTTCAACACCTTACCACGTATTTATAGGAGATCGCCACCCTGTTTCTTTCTTGTACTCTAATAGTCTTTCACTCATGTGTGGGCAATTCCAAGAACCTTTTAATAGGCAGTCTGCCTTTCTATTCTATTCTGTATAGATTTGTATACTGCTGTCATCACGGTAGTCTCTGCGTGCCTTCCAAAAGTGCATTGAGTGACGTGACTAACATCTTTCATCTTCTCCCCAGCAGGAAGAGCCATCTCTCACTTGAACAGCTGCCATAGAAATATAAAGAAGAGGTGTCAGAATAATCAGCTAGGTGGGAGACCTGTCCTACTACATGGTTTTATGGGCTTTATACAGAGAGTTTCGCTAAAGTTAATTCAGAACCCAAATGCAGCTACACAGAGGCCTTTTCTCAAGGAGGTGGAGTGAGTCATGGCAGTGATGCTCCACTCCCCTGGCTAGCTTGCAGGATTGTGGTTTCCAGTGATAAATTCAGCCCCTGGGCAATTTACCGAGGAATTACAGTGTGGTAGAGGCCCCCTTCCACCAGGCAGCAAGTATACAAGCCCCAAGACCTGACAAGGTTCAGCACAGAACATCCCGGTTTGGTTTCTTTGTAATAACTCTTATTAAATGTGACCCGCTTTAATAATCCCCAGCAGTTATTAAGAGCTTTTCATCTTCAAAGTGCTTTACGTGCGCTAATGAATCCTCCCAACACTGCTATGACAGGATTATTATCCCCATGTTGCCGACAGGGAAATTGAAGCAGAGAGGTTAAGAAATTTGCCCACAGTCACAGAAGGAGATGGTGTCAGATCCGTAAGCAGAACTCGGAGTCCTCTGCAAGGCCAGACCTCCTCCTTTGGCAGTGCTATGATCTGGGTTACAAAGCCCTGCATATTCCAAACGCATTTATTTTCTTTACATGAGTGTGGTAGAGAGAGGTAAAAAGGATGGATTGGGTTGGATTCCTATTCAGTCTTTGGCCTCTCTATTAGGAACTGTGTGCGTGAAAGATCCTGTATAGAAAGTGGGACTATAGTACTCACATTAAAAATGCCAGTTGCGACTGTGATACTGAGCTGGTTTATACACAGCTTTTCATCCTGAGCTTGCAAGGACTTCCCCAAAGGTGGGTAAGTATCAGTAGCACCAGCTTTACAAATGGGAGATGTGAAGCAAAGCCAGGGGTTGTAACTGGCTCTGGGTCACACAGCAGGCCAGGAGCAGAACTCAGGACTCCCGAATAACTGTTCAGAGCCCTACACACTAGACTACACTGCTTTTCCTGCAGACAGACTTCCAGGAGCTATAGATCACCATATAAACTGGGAGGATGATGCCCCTGGAGTGGGAGGTCCTGCAGGAGGGGAAAGGTCCTGCCCCCAACAAGTGGAAGGATCTGGGGAGACAAGGTTAAAGAGCAATCCCAGCCCACAATCACTGCGCAGCAGCTCCATTCTGGCCCATTGGCTCTCACCACAGTGTGCAGTCAGGGCCCTCCCCACGTAAGATCTCACCCTCCCCGCAGATCATTGCCAGATCACCTGCTCCAAACTGGGCACTGTGGCAGGCTAAAAGTGGTCAGTCTGTGGCCTGGGTAGCCCCCTTTGGCTCCACATTGTATGCAGACCCCAGTCCACTGCGTTTAGAAGCCTACCTCATTTCACAGGCTATCTCCCTGTATCCGTCTTGGTTTCCAAGGATTCTGTTCTTTTATCCCCAAAGATTAGGAGTCAATGAACTCCTCCTCCTCCTCTTCTCTAGCCAGTCAAATAAACATTGAGCTGTATTTGTTTCTTTTAAAAATAAAAAGCAGGCTGGACTGACACAGAAGTAGGAATGTCCCTAGTTCTGTTTTTGGCTGATCGGCTGGTTGTGGAAAACTCTACTATGTTTGTAAGGAGAAATAACTTATTACTGTTATAAAAATAAACTCCTTGCTTTTATGCTTCAAATCAAAATGCAATCTGGTCTGCGGAGAACACATTTCTCACTCCTCCTCCTCATTCTCCTCTTCCTCTACAATGGGCTTCAAACACAAGATCCAGATGCAAGCTATTTTTCCCCAGCTAAGAGATCCAACTTCTTGGCAAGCTTCTGAAGCCATTGGGTGGGTGGCTTAACACTTCCCTCTGGCTCTGTCATGTGGTTAAAGCTGTCTGGTTGCTTCAAACTTCTGGACACCATTTTCTCTTGACTCACCTTTTATTCCAGTGGAAGTTAGTAATGACTGTGCTTAGCAAATAGGATTGCACGGAAATGCACTTAGTGGTCAGGAGCTTTATACTTTTTAAATATTATCTCCTTGGATATATTCACTAGATGTTAGTGTCACTCGGAAATCCCTGTAAACAGCTGTCTCTCTGTCTTTGCCTCAAGCCACTTTCTACTTAGTTTACAGGCAGCTATTTAATGAAAAATCATGCACTGTCGTGTGTTACTAGTTAAGCCAGTAGCAGAACCTATTAGGAATCTATCAGAAGTGCCTAATTCCGGCCTGCATTTTTCAGACTTCCATGGGACTGTTTAAATGACATGAAATCAGTATCTGCCATTGCCTCTCAAGCTGTGATGATATCACCAGAATGGATTGAAGCACAGATATTATAGACACAGACGTAGTGCCTTGGCTCCAGGATTCATGTCATAACATAAGAATCTCCCTTTTCATTGAAATGAAAATGTTTCTAGCCCTCCTGGTTAAAAGAAGTTTGAAAATGAGACTCGGGTGTGACTGAGACAGTGACGTCTACCTGAGTCTGCAGACAGCAGGAAACAATAGTTCTGAGGGGAGTGAATTGTCCCATTCATCTCAGTTGGACTCCACTTAACTCTGGGAAACCCACTGCTCTGGATGGGTCCTATGGTACTAAATCTAGATAGAATAAATGAGCCAAAGGTGTTAACTTACTCACTGTCCAATGTGAAACAGCATTTAACAAGGTCCAGGATTTGGGTTTACAGAGACCTCAGCCTGCTTAACACCATGGCAAACACATCCTTAAACATCATTTTAACCTTTTTATTAAAGATACAGAAAAACAGTTAAAGCATTTGATATGCAAAGTATTAAATAAGGCTTTCATTTTACCAACATCCTTTGTTCCTTTTCCCTTGAGAGAGTTTTAGAAGGAAAAATCCCTTCTTTGCTGGTCTCTTAGATGGTATCAAGTATGGTAATAACTGTCCTTTTGGGTAAAAGAGAAGAAGTTAGTTGAGATGGATTGTAGCTGCTGCTGTTGTTAAAGTCCAATTCCGTTTAATCTCAGGTTGCATTTGGGATTCAGCTGAAGCTGTTGGCGGGGGGATGGGGGTCATCTAGGTCCCTATCTCTGGCATGGTCTGGTCAGGTCAGGACAAAGGCTGGGATCCCAGGAGATGGTGGTGAAGGCACCAATGATGGCGAAGCTTGCCTCAGTAGCTTCTGTCTTTTCCCTTGAAAGTCTCTTTCTTTAAGGCCCCACAAAGGGAATGGTGGCTGGCACAGCCCATCCCCTCATTATTTTGTCCACCAGTTAAACCCATTTCTGTAAGGCCAGACTTAGCATAGATGACTTCATTCCCATATTTTCTTATTTATTAAGCCCAACCTCAACACAGTCCATGAGCTATGTCAGTAGGCCTTTTTCGTTTGGACTATTCCAGCAGTTCTCAAACTGTGGGTCAGGACCCCAAAGTGGGTCGCCACCCTGTTTTAATGGGGTCGCCAGGGCTGGTGTTAGGCTTGAGGAGCCCAAGATTGAAGCCTGAGCCCCACCACCCAGGGCCGAAGCCAAAGGGCTTCAGCCCTGGGTGGCGGGGCTCAGGATACAGGCCCCCCTCCAGGGGCTGAAGCCCTTGGGCTTTGGCTTTGGCCCCACTGCCCTGGGGCAGTGGGGCTCACGCTTGGGCTTTGGGTCCCCTCTCACGATGCGGGGCAGCAAGGCTGGGACAGGCTCAGCCTTCGGTCTCCCCTCTGGTGTCATGTATTAATTTTTGTTGTCAGAAGGGAGTTGCGGGGCAATTATGTTTGAAAACCCCTGGGCTGTTTAGTCTCTCGGTCTCATTCTCTTGCACCTGTTTATAACATGTGTTATTGAAAACAACTTGACCTACTTTCCATTGTTAATTCCCAAGCAGGCAAAAATTATAGCCCAATTGTCACAAGAGTCCTCACCCATGTCACCCCATCAAAAGACTGTGTGTGTGGAGTCCTTCTGTCACCCTGCCACACACAGCTCTTCTGAAGAGAGAATATAGTGCTCTTGGGATTGGGGAGACTTCAGTCTGTCCACAGAGGGGAGCAGATGACTTATGTTGTGGGAGTAGCCCATTCCCACTCCCAGCAGGGGTAAGGCCAGGGCAGGGGATAAGGCAACAGTGCAGGGTCATGGCTAAGGGCACTTCCTTAGAGGGTGGGCATAGAACCCTGGATAATGTACCAGGGTGGTGGATGCAGCCCACATATAAGCAAATGGAACATGTCCTTTCCTAGCTCTCTTCTGTTTACAAGTGCATCCACCCCTATTGTGTACAGTATAATAATCAAGCATGTTACAGAGCAGCAAGGTCCTCACTTTATCTACAGGACAGAGACAGGGAAGGGGGGGTGTATTATATGAATATATGCAGCTGGGACAACTTTTCCCCACACTGTCCACCAACATGCCTTCGTCCTAGCCTGGAGAGACCTCCCCTAGGGTGAAAAAGTGGGTCCATCTACATCCTCATTCAAGTCCTTGGTCTTTCCGGTGCAAGTGCCAACTATGGTTCCAGTTAGGGTCAGTCATGGTGGTAGTTCTTGTGACGTGAACACTTGTTTTGAGACCTAGATACCCAGCACTGGACTAAAACCAATCCAGGGCTTTTAAACACAGGAAGGGCAAGATTGCCTAATAGCAACTGCAGCTGGTGAAAGAGCCACTATAAATCCCGTGATGACATTAATAAAACTTTTATTGAATTGAGAGAAAATGTCATTTGCATATGGATTGGTGACTTTGACAAAGGGATTCCCGAATTGCAAAATGCCTAATGGAAATGTGGAATCACATCTATCCGGTCACATGAACACTGTAACAAAGAGAAATGTTGTAAACACCACCCAACTGGCCTTGGCACATCAACTCCACAACAGGCATCAACAAAAAATGAATCTAAAAGTTGTTACTTTTTGAAATGTACTGTAAGTGAAGAAAGGTCAACCCAGGGGATGAAATGCAGAACTGAGAATTTTATCCTCAAGTAAGGGTCATATGAAGTAGGAACTAACCCAAACCTTTGACCAAAACTACTCGACCAGAACTTTTTTTTTTTTTTTTTTGAGATTTGAAAATGTTTGATTAATTTCCCCTTGTCCTCATATAATACACTGATTTGCACTGCAGCCACCTTTAAGCTTCCAGGCTCCTAGAAGAAAGTTCTTCTGATAGTATTTTTAGATGGATCAGAAGCAAGATGAATTTCCAGGGTAGTTTTACAGTCCTAAGAGGCTCAGATAAATTGAATAAAAGTGAAATAAGCACCTGAAATTTTACAAGCTCTGGATTCTCTGCTCGGTATTGACCACACACTGGCTTACACTACTTCCTGTTTCTACCCAGGCTGGAAAAAACCCCCTTTGTGGCTCTTTTCCTGCCTATCCTGGCTGCAATACCAGGAGGTGCTGAAATGCACAACAATGAATAGAGTTGGGAATGAAAATTATCCAAGTACACTTGAACCTCAGGAAAGGTTTCAGAAGTGCAGAGGGTAAGTTTACCTGTTCCTAGTCACAAATGTTAGGCCTAATTTTCCCCTTACCCATGTTCCTTTACACTGCTCCAGTGCTGAAAAGGGGCAGTAAACACTGCAGAAATAGTCCCTGGGGACTATAACCACACGTCCTGGGGATGTAGAGTTTCAAGGATGGCCCTATTCCACTCTTCACATAGTCCCAGCACAGAGGGCGCATTAGTGAAGACGGGGGTTTTGGCTGGAGCAGTCTTACCCAGGCATTCCCGGCTGTTCTTCAGAGCTGCTCGGGATGAAACGGACTCATTTCATAAATCCCATATACCGTGGTGTTACTCGCAACCCATGCACGCCCTTGTAATGCAAACACAGAGGAAACTAAAGCCAAGAGTAGCACACAAAACAGCATTCTCAGCAAGCTGAGTACAACAAAGTGGGGGGCAGACCCATCCACTCTGCGATCAGCAGCACCGGCCCTTTGCTACTCCTCTGCTGAATATATGCTGTGCAGTGTGGACATGATCCCCTCACCCAAAGAAGCTAGACCCTGCCGCTATATTACACGATGCCTGAAGCCTACCCATATCAACAGGCAATGAACAGATCCAAGACATCTATTATATGATATAGGACCAATACTGAATTCATGGAAGTTACAACAAAGTTCTCTTGCCACCCTTAGACCTCTCACATTGTCACCTAAACAGACAAAGGTTCAGTTACGGCAAACAAAAGTAGAGAAGAACCACAGCCTGTGCGCTCCAGTTCCTGTCATTTGGACGCCTACCACCACTTGTTGCAGATCAGCCTTGGACTATATGGTACTGCCTTAATCAACTCTGCCCTGGAGTTGGCCAGTCTCATGATGCAATGATCTAGTGGGCCTACATCATTGGCCCCAATACCTGTGACTTCTCCAGAGAGCCTCAAAATATGAAGCATCTCCTGTGATGCCAGCTGCTTGAGCATAAATGCTCTTCCAGTGACCCTGGTTGGGGGCAATGATCAGGCAGTTGCATGCGCACAGACGTGGCAGGAAGCAGTATGAAGACACGACAAGAAGACTGGAGCTGTTCTAGCTTGCTGGCGACTGGGGAAGCCACTGAACAGACCTATTATACAGCCGGCACAAAAATAGCTTAAGGTCACTTGCATTCCCTCACCCCCATCCACACATAAGATATTGTACTAAGGCTTCTTGGGCAGAATGGAGCAATCAGCCCACAGATGTTTTACTTGAATCTGCTGATTCATGTTTTCTGTTCTTTATTGCTTACTTGAACAATATAGGAATGAGTCAGGAGCAGAAGACAGTAAGCGAGAATAAGTACTTCCCGCTCCCTCCCCCAGCCCTCACATAATAACAAACAGCTCTCCAAAAAGCACTTACGTTCATGAACCGTTTATACATTCACAGACACTGATTTATAGACGTTGGCTTGACCCAATATTAGACCCTTCGGTTTCTTTGCTGCTGTTACGATTTAAATTCTAAATATAGTCACACACCAAAAACCACCCCCACCGCCTCCTCTTTGCCCACAGGGGAGAGTCCATGGAGGAGCCGTGATTCCCGTTGCTCTGCAGGAACCCTTCCAGCTACTCAGGGAAGAGTATGATGGCTCTCCAGGGAGTCCAGGTTTCCTTGCCTGAAGGAAAGCTGGCTGGACCATGGAATGCAAGAAGGATCCCATGCCTGAGCATGGCACACCCATACTTTCAAGGCTTCACTAAGGGTTTGGAAGAAAAATCTGCCCGAAGCCCATGTTAATTGATTTAAACACAAGCCAGTAAATCCAAAGTCAAGGAAATCCAACCCATCAAAACTCCACCCTTAAAATTCACTGTTTTGATGTGCCCAGGCACATGATACTTAAGACCGCCCAGGACTAAAAGCTGAGAAGAGATAACCCCATGTACTGCAAGCACAAGCAGGCAAAATAAGGATTGAGGAACCTTTCTTCTTTTGATTCACATGGGTAACTTCATCATAGGCCTTACCCAGGGCTGAGTGAACTTCAGATTCATCTCTGACTTTCATAGCCCTTGTGTATTTAGACCTTAACTTTGCAGTAACATATTGTTCATTGGTTTGGTTGGGAGCTGTGATCAATCCTGTTGGGTTCACAACAGGATGAGAGGCAATTGTGGAGATCCTTCCCCCCCACCCCCTCACACACATACACACACACAAGAAAGGTAAGTTTCTTTCTGCCAAGTTCTGCATTGATTTACCATGTTCCATCTCCCCGAGAAACATAAGGTAAGTCGGCGGGAGAGTGTCTCCCATCAACACAGAGTGATGTAGTCACCATGCTAAGTGGATCTAGCTATGTCGACTTCAGTTACGTTATTCACGTAACTGAAGTAGCGTTGCTTAGATCGATTTACCGTGGTAGTGTAGACTGGGCCTAACAGACTGGATGCTAATGAGTATAAACACTGTGTCCTGGTATAACCAAGCTAGAACAATGTTCCAGTGAGCAACTGAAGAAGCAGTGCCCTTACCCGCTCCAAAGTCCATTCACATTCTGTAGCAGGGGCTGCTGTATAAGACTCCCAATGGCGGAGCTTCTCAGTACCTTCTCTTCCTCTTTCATATGGCAGCAGCCACTTTTACAGGGCATACAGTGCTAATGGCTCAGATGTCATGTTTCATATACTGGGCTTTTGGCTCTGGCAGCCGTTTGGCTGTGCTTATTACAGAACCCACTCGACTGCTGATCGACCTCTATGAACCAGGCAGGAGCAGACCCCACATTCCCGAGCTTCACTGTAAATGGGTACTTTGCTATAACAAACAGAAGCCACATCCCTCTGAAGGTGTTTGTTAAAAGGATGATAACACCGTATGTATTTAGCACCTTTACTTTTGTGTACTGTTGTGTAAATGCTACTAGAGGAGATTGAATTTGTTTTTGAGAAAAAAGCTTTCATGTACAAAAATAGATTTTCATTCAAAACGTATTTTCTGTAAAAAAAATATTTAACTAATTCTAAACAAACCATTTCAGGAAAAATAACAGGTTTTCAATATTTTCCATTTCAAAATTGTTGGAAAATGCCCATCTTCTCTCCAGTTTGTAACTTTTCCTGACTTTTTCTATTAAAAAAAAATGAGGAAAAAGTAAAAGTTTAAAACTGAGAGAAAGAAACACTTTCACTTTTAGAAGTAACTCATTTTTAACTGTCTCTTTAAGTGGCAAAAGGTACAAAGTAACACTGACTTTTTTTCCCCCATTGGGGAAAAAAATTTAAACGAGAGAAAATTATTTTTGACCAGCTCTATCTGGTATGTCTTTGGAACAGTTTTTCCTTTATTAAATTTCTAAGGGAGTTGAGTTCTATTGAAAGAGAGGGTCTAATAGTCAGGCACAGAGCAGGATATGTCATGCAATCATAGAATCTCAGGGTTGGAAGGGACCTCAGGAGGTCATCTCGTCCAACCCCCTGCTCAAGGCTGTCGTGAAAGCTTTCTCCACACAGCTCTGTCGATGCACTATGCTCACCCACTGCTAGCCCAGTCCTGGAGCTCTCTTAAAGAGGCGGCCTTTGTGATTTTGTGAACGTGAACAAACTGGGGAGTAGGCAGAAGCTACTGAACATATTTTAAGTTGTAATTTAAGGCAGGATTTAAAGTTATGCGCACAAAGCTGAAAGCGTTCCTGGAAATTCTGAGTATGCTCAACTTCCCCTGTGCTTGACTTGACCAATAGGAACTCAGCCTATGCATTACCTATCCCCATCAGAGAAGGGAAGATGAATCTGTGGTTAAGACATTGGACCAGGATCCAGAAGACCTGGGTTCAGTTCTGGTTCTGCCACAGATTTCCTGTATAATCTTCGGGAGTCAATTGATCCCTCCGTGCTTTAGTTCCCCATATGTAAAATGAGGGTAATAATGCTTCCCTATTTCACAGGGATTTTCTGAGGATAACTACATACTGAGTGACTCAAATACAACGGAAACAGAGACCAAACTGGAGATTTAAATCCCTGGTTTGGGATTTATTAATAAGCCAAGTTTTGGACCTGCTCGCTGCCCTTTGGAATCCACTGGGAATTTTGCCTTTGGGCTGGGAACCTGAAATGCTTACTAAACATTTATGCTGTATGGTGAAGCAGAGCAGCTAAAGAACCCACGTTCGATAAGTCAGTGAACAACTAGCAGACCCATGCAGAGATCCAATCACTATCAAGCATGGAGAGGGGGCTGGTGAGATCACCCAATATTGTTCAGGTGTTACAGACACTCATCAATTCCAGAGTCCTTTAAAAAAAAAAAAACTTGTGAAAAACTTAATGCAAAATAAATTACAGCAACCCACGTTCCTAACTGAAATAACTCAGCTCTTCTTTTAAACAGAAGAGCTGAAAGGCACAAGTTCATGTTATGGACTAATAGCCTGGAAAATTTTAGTTTAAAAAACAAAGCTGGCTTTGAGTTACACAGGAGAAGCCTGGAAAAAAGCATCTGAAACCACTAACTTCTATTTTTTTCCTGCATTTTTACAACATAATATGGCTGAACTGATTTTATTATTATTATTATTATATTTTAAAAACTTGCTTTAAAAAATAACCAACTCAAAAATCCCCTCTCCAGTATTCATGTGCCAAGTTTCAGCTCAGGGCCATTTTTTACAGCTGAATTATACACCGTGAAAAATAAGGGGCTTATAGTGACAGCACTGAGTCCCCTAAATATAGTGGTATGAATGGGAGGGAGGGATAATAATAATGGGCCATAGTGCACAGCAGCAAAAAGCGAAGGAGCCCTGACTCAGCATGAGGAACTCTATATATCTTGGAAGGTTTTTTTGAACCTAAACATTGTTGCTAAGAAAGGAATAAACAGTTTGAACTGCTGTTGCCATTCATCTGACTCTCGCACATGGAGGAATACACAACATTATTCTCTCAAAGCCAAAACGAAATCTTCCAGACATAACTCTTTCTTCCTTGGAACTGGAGAGGATTTTGAACAGCTATTTGCAGTCAACTTGGAGAAATCCCCCTGCTCTTGGGGAGTTACTTACAAAGAGGATGATAATTTATGGCATACCGACAACTCCCAGAGCTGAGTTAGGCCTCACCACCCTTTTCTGGTACATGAGCAGCTTTAACCCAGTGAGAGAGAGAATTATTACCACCCAAGTGAAATGAAGCAGAGAGGTTAGCAAAACTAACACTAGCTTTGGGTGCCTCAATTTTATAAGTGTCTCAAACTGGGCACTCAAAAAGTTTGAGGCACCCCAAACTAAGTGCCACTTTTGACATTTTTTAATCTTAGAAACTGGCCTAAGAGCATCCAGCAACTCAGTGGCACAGCTGGGAACTAGAGCTGGATGGGAAACGGTTTGCGCGCCCTGTGAGAATTTTCAAGATTTTGAAAAAAATTCCCATCTTGAACTGGAACGAAGAGTCAAAAACCTTTTGTTTTGATAAGTTCAAAATGTTTTGATTTCAACTTAATTTACATTTTTTTAAAAAAAAGTTAACTTAAATTTCAAAACAAACTGTTGTTTCAACCTCAAAACCCCCATAACTTTTTTCATGTCAAAACTGGATGTTTCAAGAATTTCAAAACTGTTGAATTTTTTTTTTTTGAAATTGGAAATTTGTTCCAGCTGACCCTTTCCTGTGAACAGTTTTCACTAATTGGCATTTTATGAAAAAATAATTTAGTTGAGAAATTCCTGAGCTGTTAAATTCTGATACCAAGTGCCCTTGTTATAACAACTATACACAACACTGCCTCTTGCCTTTTCTTATTAAAAGCAAGATTATTGTTGGTGGGAACAACAGGGTCTGATTCCAGTTTTACACCATTTTTACACTGATGAAACTGCATTGGAATTAGACCTGATAGACACAAGTGTAAGACAGATCAGTAGAAGTTCCTAAATGTCTCTAAACCAAGATAGAAACATATCAATGTTTTCTACATTCCACTTTGATGACCAACAAGATCCCTATTTAAATGATGAGCACAGACATAAATAAATTACATTTAAAATGAAAGTTAAAAAATAGAAAGCAGCCTCCAGATCTTAAGTTTAAACGGCTTGACTAAAATCAGTTTTTTCATCTCTGGAACCCATTTCAGCCAACTGTGTTTCTGGAGTAAGTGTCAAGTTTCTGGCAGTAAATTTGAAACAACAAACAAAAACCCCAGGTGAGAGATTTTTTTATATCCCCAAGCTGCATGAGTTATAAAGCTAATGTTATTAAGGAGAACTCCTGAGTATGATTTTTTTCTCTCCTCATATCTGTGAAAGGACTAAAGTCTAATCAGAGAGTTTGTGCAAGGTTTGGACATGGAAATTAGTAAAAATACAAGTTTATAATCCTAAAAGTGATTTCTTTGCAGTGAAAGAGTAACCAAGCGTTGCATTCTTACTTTTTTTATTTAATAGGACATCAATTTAAGAACTCATACATCCCTCTGACAGATTTTTTTCCACCTATTATTATTACTAGTGACACCCAAGATTACTATAATGGAAAAAGACTGGAGAAAAATTAGTTTTCTTTGTGCCTAGTCACTTTCCTTCTTTACCATATAATGTCAGTTTCTCCTGTTGGATGAATGGTTCTTTTGCACAGCAATAGGGAGAGAAAAATAGGAAAATGTGATTAACAAAAGTTGTGTAAAGATATTGGGCCAAATTCATCCCTGAGGTAACTCCACCAATGTCATGAGAAATTCAGAGATGGTATTTGCCCACTTTGTCTCCTTTCATAGAGGAAAATTCAGTGCTGTGGTTTCTATGACATCAGAATTCATCACAAAGGACATAATTTTGACATCACTATTCACCATCATGGAAGTGATTGTGAAACCACTGTTATGGCACTAAGGGCCCAGTCTTGCAAGGTGCTGGATAGAGCTAGTTGAGATTTTTCCTTCCAAGTATTTTTGTTTTTAATTAAAATGGCTTTTTTGTCAAAACAGAAATTACCGTGGGGTTTCAACAACATTTTTCATTATTTTCATTGAGAAGCAAAAAAAACTGACTGATCAACATTTTTTAGTTTTTGGGAGTTCTGTTTTTTAATTAAACCTGCTGATTTTTTTTAGTTTAAAAGTTTCATGGGAAATAAACGATTATTCCGCAGCGAGCTTGAGTGGTGAGCATCCTTGTCTCAAATGGCCTTCAACAAGAGTTGGGGAGCTCAGTATCCCACAGGACTGGGCCATAGGAGGCACCAGAAAGAGGTGTAAGCGGATAAGAGGGAAGTCAGCTTCTATTTGCAAAGGAATATATTGGCTGTAAGCAACGATGGGAAAGAAAAGACAGAAGAACAAATAACATGACGATTTAATGCAGTGTTGCCAAAATACGCTGGTCAAGATTTTCAAAAGTGCCTAGTGACTTTTGGGTATCCAATTTCAAAGACCTTAAAGAGTCTCCAATTTTCAGAAAGTGCTGAGCCTACACCTTTGAAAGTCAGGTTCCCCCTCTTCAGGCTGTCTCAGATGGGGCTCCCAGAATTCACTGATTGCTTTTGAAAAACTCAGCCTCCATTTTGTTACCTCATTAGAGTGTGACAGAGGTCTGTCTGTCACAAGAGCTACCAGAGATTGCACACACTGTGGTATTTTTCACATGCTAGCCTTTGCTTACAGTCTTTGACTTATCTTTAGTCTTTGATTTGCTTTAGTCAAACACAAATTATTGAGTTCAGTGCAGGGATAACTGGGTGAAATTCAAGGGGCTGTGACATACAGGAGTCAGACTAGAGGTTCCTTCTGTCCTTAACCTCTATGAATCTCCTTTCTTCTTCACCACAAGAAAAGTTATTTTCCTAGTGATGCTGGCTGGACAGAGGACAAGTTGTCAGGACACACAATACATGTTTTCTTTAAATGTTTTCTTTCTTTTTTTGTTTATTATTTTAAGATTATTACCAGAAACTTGACACTTACTCCAGAAACAAAGCTAATCGAGACCAGTTTTAGGAATTTAAACTATTCTCAGACTAATCAACCAGAGAAAAACCTGCCGCACTAATTTCATAATTTGACATCACAAATCTTAACCAGTCACATTCAAGTATCTATTTTTACCCACAGTGTTGCAAACCTGTTTATTTTGGGGGTAAACTACTTGGTACTTTTGCTGTGAACTAACATTAATGGGAGGAAGAGTTGTTTAACTAACCCATCGGAATAGAAAGACAGCAGCAACAATGAGAGAACTGTTCTCATTTAAATACACATGGCCTAGCTCACATTTGGCATAAGTGGATTCAACTCCATTTTATTCTATTCTACATAGATTCTTATACCGGCCTCATCACCTCAGTATCTAAACAATTCCCACATTAAGTGATGTGACTAACATCAGTTACCTGTTGTTTGGTTCTTGATTTCAGTGGAATCATAAACACTTGTGACACCAATGGAATTGACCCATAATCTCTATAATAAAAGATGGTAGTCTCCTTGCCCAGACAATGATCATGGAAGACCTGATCTTGCAGTCAAATTCATATAGCCCCACTGAGGGTATATCTAGACAGCGAGCGGCTGCCCATGGTAACAAGTCTCGGCGCTCAGGTCAGGCTACAGGGCTAAAAATAGCTGGGCAGATATTTTAGCTCTGGCTGGAGCTCAGCTCTGAAAACCACCCCCATCTCTAGGCTCCAGAGCCTGAGCTCCAGCCCAACCCACAATGTCTACACAGCTATTTTTAACACGGTAGCCCAAGCCCCATGAGACGGAGTCTGTCGACCTGGGCTCTGAGACTCTCTGCCACAGGCTGCAGCTGGCTGAGTAGATGTACCCAAAGAGATCAGGACCTTAAGATAAAAATGCCAATTTATACCATCTGTCCTGTTCTTTCAGTAGCTAACTTTGAGGGCAATTATTATTATTTGCATTACAGTAGCACTAGGGAGAGCCATGTGAGGTTGCACTAGGTGCTATACAAACACAATAAGAGACAATCACTACCCCAAAGAGCTCATGATCTAAGATGATAAGAGAGAATAATTATTATCCCTCTTTACATGAAAGGAGGCAATACAGTATGCTTCTATTTGAAAGACAGACAGACAGACATGTGCCAAATTGCTGTGTCTGTTTGCTCATCTTGAAAGAGTGAGGACTAAGATGACACAGACAGGATTTGAACCTATGGCTTCAAGAATGCCAGGAATATAGCTCACTAAGGCCTTAAATGTTAAGGTCCTGATCCCCCAGTGGGGTAATATGGCTTGCCCTTAAATTCAGCAGCCATATAGAAGTGGCCTGGCATCACCCTCCTGTTGAAGTCTTTAACTTCATGACTTCAGTGAGCACCTCTGAAAACCAGACTATTTTGATTTATGTGCCTATGTATGGTTTATATATGTGCCTATATATGGAAAAATTTAGGCTTTTCCTTAAAAGTTCCATAGAATTTGCTAAGGGGTTAATACAATATAATTTGACTAAAATTACTCTAAAACACTGTCACATTGAATAGTGAATGAGCTCCTTTCTAGAGGATTTTCCAATCAACCTATAGAATTCTATAAACAGGAGTATAAGTCTACAGAGCTTATCTACAATGGCACCATCTGGATACATTGTTACAGAGTGTTTAGAAAGATAAATCGCCCCTCAGACCATTACAGTACTAATAGTAAAATGCTCTTCTTGCAAAATTCCCAAGCGTTGAACTCAAAGGCAGGAGCATTTGGGGCTTAATCAGTGAGAGCTGGCCCATTCACATGAACATACATATAATTTTCTGTGACAGAAAGAGGAACTACCTCTTTACTGAGCCTCTCCTAAGGACTCATTGACTTTCACCTCAGCCCTGCTCAACTAAGTTAATGGGAGGTGAGAATGCTCAGGAGCTTTCAGGGTACAAGGCCAAGGTACAAGCCCCGGACTGAAAAATCCATCAATGATTTATGTCACTAGCTTTTCCAGCCACATAAGCAACTGAAGTGAGTGCCATAAACTGCACATTGATTCAGCATACCCTTAAAAATGGAATTTGTGCTATCCCCTTCCAACACAGTGAGTTTTGTACATGACAGAGGCAAAGTTGCCACAATGAAACAATCTCTGCCCTCTTCAACGATGGTGTAAATCTGGAGTAACTCCATTGAGGTCAAGAGATTCATTCCCCAGATTCACTGCCTTGTCACTGACAGGAGTATTTTGTCCACACATTGTTCCTGGGGCCGGTTTTGTTCAATATCTTCATTAATGATCTGGAGGATGGTGTGGATTGCACCCTCAGCAAGTTTGCGGATGGCACTAAATTGGGGGGGAGTGGTAGATACGCTGGAGGGTAGCGATAGGATACAGAGGGACCTAGACAAATTGGAGGATTGGGCCAAAAGAAATCTGATGAGGTTCAACAAGGACAAGTGCAGAGTCCTGCACTTAGGACGGAAGAATCCCATGCGCTGCTACAGACTAGGGACCGAATGGCTAGGCAGCAGTTCTGCAGAGAAGGACCTAGGGGTGACAGTGGAACAGAAGCTGGATATGAGTCGACAGTGTGCCCTTGTTGCCAAGAAGGCCAATGGCATTTTGGGGTGTATAAGTAGGGGCATTGCCAGCAGATCGAGGGATGTGATCGTTCCCCTCTGTTCGACATTGGTGAGGCCTCATCTGGAGTATGGTGTCCAGTTTTGGGCCCCACACTACAAGAAAGATGTGGAAAAATTGGAGAGGGTCCAGCGAAGGGCAACAAAAATGATTAGGGGACTGGAACACAAGAGTTATGAGGAGAGGCTGAGGGAACTGGGATTGTTTAGTCTACGGAAGAGAAGAATGAGGGGGGATTTGATAGCTGCTTTTAATTACCTGAAAGGTGGATCCAAAGAGGATGGATCTAGACTATTCTCAGTGATAGCAGATGACAGGACAAGGAGTAATGGTCTCAAGTTGGAGTGGGGGAGGTTTAGGTTGGATATTAGGAAAAACTTTTTCACTAGGAGGGTGGTGAAACACTGAAATGCGTTACCTAGGGAGGTGGTGGAATCCCCTTCCTTAGAAGTTTTTAAGGTCAGGCTTGACAAAGCCCTGGCTGGGATGATTTAGTTGGGATTGGTCCTGCTCTGGGCAGGGGGTTGGACTAGATGGCCTCCAGAGGTCCCTTCCAACTCTGTTATTTTATGATTCTATGATTTTAATGGTGAGCAAACTCAAAAGTTGTAGAGTTTGATTGCAAGATAAGCAGCCAGTATTTGGGAGCATTGGCAGCTCTGTGTCAGCATTTTAGTTCGGGTTAGTGGAGTGGTCCCCAAACTCTGGGGCACACCCCACTAAGGGGGCATGGAGGAATGTTTGGGGGGGGAGGCATGGAAGGCCTGTGCCAGCCCTCACGGGGGGCAGGGAGGGAGCATCACTGAGCTCTGCTCTGCCCCCAACTCTGCTCTGGCCCCAGCTCATTGCTCAGCTCCTGGCCTCGCCCCCAGCCACGACCCCAGCTCCGACCCTGCCCCCCAGCTGTGGCTCTGGCCTTGGCCTCTGGCTCCCGACTCAGCGATAGCTCCATATCCAGCCTCGGCTGCCAGCTGCCAGCCACCGGCCAGGCCTGCTTCTGGCCACGGCCCCAGGCCCACCCCAAGCCTTGGGCCCCAACTGTGGCTCCACTCCCAGTTCCAGCCCTGCTCCCAGCCACAGACCCGCCCCCAGCTGCAGCCCTGGCCTAGGCCCCTGATTCCTGGCCCCAGCCACAGCTCCCAACCTCTGCTGGGCAGGAGCGGGGCGGCAGGGGGGGGGGGGGAAGGGCATGAGGTAAAAAGTTTGGGGACCACTGGGTTAGTGCAATTCACCTTGTCACCCTATTAACTAAGGACACTTC
Organism: Chelonia mydas; assembly: GCF_015237465.2. NCBI lineage: Eukaryota > Metazoa > Chordata > Testudines > Cheloniidae > Chelonia > Chelonia mydas. Next base: position 13,205,210 of record NC_057851.1, read on the forward strand.
TGAATACTACCATAAACAGTTGCTCTTACTGCCATAGCGCCCACAGGCATCAGGTCCTAGTGTTACAGCAAATTTCCCCTTTAGCACCCACCCTGGTGGCTACCTTCTTGGCCCCATGATGGTTTGTTTCTATCCAAGTCTTCCATGGCCTGGCTCTCCACTCAGGTCACTTAAAAGTCCAACGCCCTTCCAGGGTAACAAAAGGTCCAAGTGTAAGTCCAAATAAATTCTTCTGCCCCTCTGGGGCTACCCTGAAGTCGTTTGCTTTTATATCTGGGCCCTGCAGAGTTTCTCCTTTGTTGCTTCTGCCCCATCATGTTTTCCTCACTGCTTCCCCTCACCAGAGATTCGAGCAGTTTAACTCCAGGATCTCACTACTCCTCACAGGCCCTACAGCAAGGCTTGCTCCCGAGAAACCTAACCTCCACCTCCACCTCACTTGGGTCTCCTCTTGCTCCTCTCTCCTGGGTCACTGCCCTCCAACTGCACTCACAGCTCTGTTTAAGGAGGCCTCTCTCTGATCCCTCTGCAGCTGAGGTTGGTCATTATAATTAAATCTCCATCACACTCAGCTGGGAGACAGCTGTCTGGTCCCAGGCAAAGATAAACCCAGCTTGCCTTGAAAGGCCAGCCAGCCTGTGACACTCAGTACTGTGCTGTGGCAGCTCAGCTGCTCTACAATAATAATAAAAATAATACACCACCTAGTTTTTACCTAGCATTTGTCATCCAGAGATCTCAAAGTGCTTTACAAAGGGTATGTCTACACAGCAGCTGGGAGCACGCTTCCCAGCGTGGAAAGACAGATATGAGCTAGCTTTGCTCAGGCTACAGTGCTAAAAACAACAGCGTGGCCACGGTGGCATGGATGGCAGGTTGGGCTAGCCACCTGAGTACAAAGCACCCTGAGCCTCTGTGACGTCCCTGGGGAGCTAGCCCGAGCTGCTGCACTGCTATTTTTAGTAAGGTTGCTCGAGCATGGCTAGCATACATCTGTCTACCCATGCTGGGAAGAATGCTCCCAGCTGGTGTGTAGACCTAGGACATTATCACTTGTTTACATAGGGGGAAACTGAGGCACAGAGGGGTGAAGTGACTTCCCAAGGTCACGCTAGTGCTGCTTTAGAGCCCCCCTACTGGAACTGCCACATGTGCATAATACAGCAGCTGCCCCACAGGGATGCTTTGATTTTAAGAACAACTCTGTGAAACTAATAGGGATGGTCAAAAATATTCTTCATAGGAAATTTTAAAAATGTATTTTGTTTGTTTCATTGAAATTTCCCCTAGTGTCTTTTAATTAAAAGAAAAAAGAAACATTTTCAGTTTTCTAAAACCAAGTTCGGTTAACATTTTTGGTTTTCAGAAACTTTTTTGCTAAAAACATTCAGGTTTTTGGTAAAAATGTTCAGGTTTTGGCTTCTCCCAAATGGCAGAAAAATTCATCTAGACTGAAGTTTTTCTGTGAAAATGTTCAGCTTCGACAAAAACCCACATTTCATTACGTTTCAACAGAAAAATGTCAGCCAGCTCTGGAAACAAAAGCTGTGAACAGCAGGTAGGTTAGGATTAGGATGAAGCTAAATTCAATGGACTTATTTTTAGTTCTTCTTATTTCAAAGTGAGGCAGTGATCCAGGTGCCATGATACCAGCAGAGCCGCAGGTCTGGAAGCTTATCAATCTTGTTCCTTTTGGACCTCTCGCGAAAACAGGCTTTTCTCTGTGAGAGTTCCTGTACTTTGGAGGGACCAGAAATACCATAAGAGTGTGGGGCATATCGGCATCAGCCCCAAATAAAACCACAAAGTGCAGAGGGATTTGAAAATTCAAGCATCCCCCTCCTGTCCCCCAAAAAGATTTTTTTTTCAAAGTTCCAAAAAAGATTCCGGTGCAATTTTTGATCATTTTTAAAAAAAAAACTTGTTTACTCATTACATTGAATCTAAAAGGGCAACCCCTCTACCCAGTCCTTGGCGCTATTCTTGGCTGCTATGAGCAGGGAGGGCAGTTTATCAGGGCAGATACAATTAATGTTCCCGCTTTCACTGTATTTCTGAACTCAAGGGACAAATCAGGAAACTTTATGTCAGCAGGAATGTGAACAATAAAGGCAACGTTGGTCGCATGTTAGAAAACTGTTTCGCTCCCTTTTCATTTTTTTGCCCAGCAGTATGATGTGTTAACAATTTTGGTGGTTTAACAGTTCACACTTCCAGCACGTTTAGCCATTGGCACATAGGGTTTTTATGCCTTTAACAGTTTTCTTCATTAAAGTGGGTTCCACGGTGTCTTAAAAATTGTTTTCCTTAGACTGCGTGTTTGTTATTTTATATGGTGCAGCTGAAAAGCAGCCCAACATCTTGGCCTTGGAAAACGCACACTGCAGAGATGAACCCAGAAAAGGCAGCAGGATTAGCAAAAAACCAAACCCATATTCTGTTAAGAACTGCTGATTGCACTTTGAAGTTTTCTGTTCTAATTGCTAGGAGCTTCTTAATTCGTTCTGAGTTTGGGAAAACTAACAGCAAATATAAGTGCTGCAAGAGAAACCCCCTTTCTCCAAGATTTTTTTGAAATGGCTTTCATCCCCCTCACAGTCCCCTAAAACTCCCTGAAAGGAACAGTGCTGGCATTTTATTTTTGAGGAGCTTGCAGGGGGTGGACACGGAAGGGAGAAGGGGGGTAGTTATTTCTGTAGAACGGGGTCTGGTTCTTGTCGGCACAAGAGACACCCAGGTGTTTTCACAGCAACCCCAGCACAGGGACCTTTTGGAGCCGATCTCAATTCCTGTTTGCCAAACTACACTTTCAAGAGGTGTCAGGTATCGAGAACCTGTTCCAAATGCCAAGCCAAGCAATGAAGTAAAAAAAAAAAAAGAAGAAGAAGAAGAAGTGGGGGGAGGGAAGGAAGAGAGGGGTTGGGGAAAATATTCCTTCGAGAAGAAAAAGGTAGTTGTTCCAACTTGGCTGGTTCTTTTTAAAATAATTAGTTAAGCAGTGTATAAAAACAGGTAAGTCTGTTCTGTATTGCTCAGGGACTTGGCAGGCCCCTTTCCTTCCCCACGTTAGTGGAATTTTTGTGAACCACTAGTTCACAGGACAAGGGAAGGGAATTGTATCACCATGACCTAAGGCAACCCAACTTGTAAGGTTAACCATAATTTTTTAAACTAACATGACCTCTGTTAACCCTTCCACTCCAATCTTTTTTTTTAGAGAGAGAAACATGTTTACAAAACCTCTAGAAAGAAAAAAAAGCAACAAAACCTGGTAGCAACAAACCCTCTCCCCCCCCTTCTTTTTCCTCTGTGTGTGCATCGATAACCAGTGTTTACAGGGTCCCGGTGCACTAGGTCTAAAGACTTGGCTTTCCAATGAGTCATGGAATCATAAAATTAAGCCATGCTGGGAAGCCAAAAGAATTCTGTTTAAAGTGTGCGTTTGGAGGTTTACAGGAATTTTCACGTCTGGCTGTCTGAGTCGCATGTTCTCATAGTCAACATGATACATCCTTTTTTTAATGATATTGTTGGACTGCTTTATTTTATTTCACTTACTCATCCCTCTCTCCTTGTTCTGCAAAAGAACTCAGGCCATTCCTTCAGCTGGGAAGCAAGGTTGAGCAGCCTTAAGCCCCCCCGCCCGCTCATGACAATATCTGAAATCCAGCCACTGATGCCAATACCAGCACTACTGTGGCCAGCTGGAAGCAGTGAAGAGTCATGATATATGCAGTAGTCAGCTCCCCGTCAAAGCTTGGATGCCGAATGCACCCTAACCAGAATGTGTCAAGCTCCGAGAAACCTGAGTCTGCATCAGAACTTAAGTAGCCATTTGTGATCTACACAAACCCACTGGATCAAAAACAGACAGCTGTCAGCCATTTAGCACAGCTTTTTCCCGATAGCCTATAACTACCTATTTTCATTTGAGATTATGCTGGGACATAATCTGGGCACTTTGTGTGTATATGTATGAATAGTTGGACTTGAACTCATCTTGGATTGTGCCATTTGTCATTTGAAGAATTGTTGTCTAGTCTCTGGAAGCGATGCTGATCTAAGCCAGCTGAGGATCAGGATGCCTGAATTTACCTATATAAGAAATTATTACATTAAAGAGGACTGAAGGTAAAAAAATAAAAGTATTAAAAGTAAAATCCAGGAGCCAGATCCTCAGCTGGTATAAACTGGCGTAGCTTCAAGACACTTTATTAGAAATCTGGACACTAATTACCTTTCAAGTGATGTCTGGCATAGCTTTCTAGTTTAGGATCAGCTCCAGTCCAACTATTTTTCTAGATACTGTGACAAAGTGTTCTGGGCCCTCTGAGGCCTCCTGCTGGATGTCTCACAGTCCTATCACACTCTGCCCCAGAAAGTGGGTCCTCCAGACCTGCCTAGAAAAGGGGCAGGGAAGCAACTAATCAGAGCACAGCAGGCTCAGTTTAAAGAAGCTGCAGGGCCTGAGCAGATCAATTCCTGGCTCGGACTAGAAGGGATAAGACAGAGGAACTCTACAGGGAAGGAGGCCTGGGACAGACCCTGTGCAAACAGGGAACAGACCGAGAACCCAGGGACTGTAACCCAAAGGTAACAGGTGAAGGTGATAGAATCAAGGGGAAAGCAGCCACGACTATTAAAGGAAGTGGCATGTGGCTGCTATTTGCAGGGCGCAACTCTCACCTTGGTACTCCTCTGATGCTGGCCCACTGTGGGCCAATCTGGCCCGCTAGGGTACATTAGAGTGGTCTGAATGCATTTCTCTGCTAGTCCAAGTGAACCTTTGCAGTGGATCATGATCACTATGTTGGATGGTCTTGCAGAGCAGTTCAAGCTGTATTTGTTCCTAACGCTCCTTTCCATTTGCATGTCGTCATTTCATTTTATGGGCCACATGCCTCTGACTTAATCATTTGTTCCCTGAAATAAAATAAAACAAAACAAAACAAAAAAGTTACAGACTTTGTTCAGTTATAGAAACATGAGGAACAGAAACTGCTGATGGTGAAAACTAACATCATCCCATGCACCAGCTTCCAAGGATGCTTCCTCTAGAGGTACGTCACTAGAGGCTCGTGGGTGTGTGTGTGTGTGTGAGAGATAGTTTCCATACTTGCTCATTTTGTGTTTCTCATAGGAAAATACCCGTGTTGCAGCTCTCACCAAATATACAGCAGCTCTGAGTGCAAAGAAACCACTGTCTCGTTCTGCAATACTTGTTCAAAACTGGAGAGAAAAGACCAAATCTCCAACCAATTTTCCAATCCTTCCCCATCCCTGCAACACAAGTTTAGGAGACTCAGATAAAACAGACCCTGGATCTCAACACCCCTGATTTTGGAAAACAAAACATCAACTGATGGGGTTTGCCCATCTCCACCCAAAGTATTTTTTATTTAACATTAATATTGCGGTTGGGACTTCATTGTGCTAGGCACCACTACCATGGTCACATTAGAACCTCTGTTTAAGATGTCCATGTGCCAGGGTGCAGGAGTACTACCTAGCCCTGGTGAACAAAGAGTTAACTGCAGCTCAGCTTCCTACTCACTTTGCACAGGTGCTCAGGGGAAGTATTACAAGGCTGGCTGCTTGGGGGAAGCAATTACGGAGGAGAGTGTCTTTGGGCAGGTAGGACTCCATGCCCCGACTTAGGGGTATTATAAACACCGACCCAGAAGGAAGTGAATTTGCTGACTGTAATTATGCATTTTCTTTTCTGCTGAGTCATTCCACCACCTACCAGGACATTAATTCTAGGTGGCTGGGGTCGAACCCAGACCCTGGAGGAATGCAAAGAAAGATGAGGCATTAACAGTGGTGCCGAAGCAGGTAGTAGTAGGGTTGCCACCTTCCTAAGGGCTGGAAAGCAGACCCCGGAGGCCCTGCCCCCTTCTCTGCCTCTTCCCCCGCACGCCACTGTGAGCCACATGAGCAGCCTGACCCCTGGAGGTGGCAGCGGCCACTGCTGCTGTACTGCCTCCTTCCTTCCGCTTAGGGTTGCCACAGATCAAAAACTGGACATCGGGGCTTGTTAAATAGCACCCGGACACAAGCCGAAACTTGCACTGTCTGGGTGAAACCTGGGCAGGTGGCAACCCTAAGCAGTAGTAATATCACTATATTATTGGGGCCTTCTGGCCCACTTGCTCTAGGCGTTCTGTGAACATATAGGGGGAGACAGCCGCTTCCGCAAGATGTTTACAATCTAAGCAGACAAGACAGACACATAGTGGGAGGAGAAACAGTGGCATAGCGAAGAGAACGGTCTTAAACAAAGCCACCCAGCATGGCAGTGACAGAGCCAAGAAGAGAATCTTCTTGTCGGGTCTCCTGACTCCCAGTCCAGTGCCCCATCCACTAGCCCATGCTGCTTCCCACTTCCTAACGACACGCTAAAATCTCTGCCTAACTCACATTCCTGTCCATTCAGATCAGCCCCGACTACGTTTTCTCAGCTGTGACAGAGAACTGCACATGTAAAATATTTATTTGGTCTTAAAACTATTGCTTTAATGAAAAACTATCTCCTTTTCTCCGCCTTGCCTGGAACACCTTGAAATGACATCAGAGTCATGAAGGATACAAGAAAGGTCTGGAACATCTGCCCTATTTCTCTCTTCTTCCACCTTTTTTCACTGAGTCAGATTTTGCTAACGCATCCAGCATGTGCTGGGATTCTCATCCTTACTCCTTCAACTCTAAAGTGAGAAGGGACGAGGGTGGAATTTGTTCCAGGCCTCAGTTTATATTAATACAGTGTGTGTGCATTTGAAAATCTCCCTCGCTCACTGAAAAGGAACAATTCTAAACGTTGAGGCTGAGATTTTCAAAGCTGCCTAAGGGATGTTGACACCCAGTTCCAATTTAAACTACAGTAGTCTCTCTATCTCTGAAATATCAGGCCATAGAAATCCCAGGTTGGGCTCCAAGATTAGTGGATACTTTTGACTCTAATGTCTCTGTGCCTCAGTCTCCCATCTGTAAAATGGTGGCAATATCATGCTCTCTTTCCCACAGAAATGTTGTGAAGGCAAATCCATTAATGTTTGTGAAGCACTCAGATATAATAGAGAAGAGCACCATTGAATGGGCCAGGAGAAAATTAACTGTTCTGTATTCACACCAGGGTTGGAATAGTGTACAGAAAGTGAGGCCCAGAGCCACACACTGCTCAATGAGGAGAAAACAAAATACTGACTAGCTGCCCACTATGTGAGCATCATCCATTCTGTGCACTGAGTGATGCAGGGCACCTGCAGAAAAAATAGTATGTTTATAATATACTATTATATAATATAATTAAAACTGTCTCATAAAGCATAAGCACAAGGGGGCCAAATTAAAGTTGCACCGGCAGCCTTAATTCTGGCACTTCCTAACTTCTGAATGCTTGACTGTGCCACCTGAAAAATCTTTTCATGTAGTTTTTTGTGTGTAATTTCCTAAGTTTTCAAGAAACAAATAGAGGAATGCTGGGTTCTATTCCAGACTCTGAAGGGAGTGTTCGCTAATGGTTACAGACCCTTGAGCCTGCCCTTCCAAGACTGGCTCCTTCAACTCAGGCCCCTCCAGGCTGTCCTTGTCCCAGTCTGTCTCCCCTCCTTCAGCTCCATGTCCCAGTCCCCCACCTCCTCATCCCGATCCAAACCCTCCCAACCCCTTGGCTTCATGTCCTATTCCCCCCTCCAGTTTCTCATCTCAGCCCTCCACACCTACCCCAGGATTTTTGTAACAAACTCCCTCCCAGCCCCGCAACCTTTTGTCCCAGTCTCCTTCCTTACCACTACAGGCCAACTCCTCACCCATTTGCATTTGAGCCAGGCTACCATTTCCTTCTTCTTCACACTGTCTGGGCAACAGCCAGGGCAGTACTGACAGCCCACGAGAAACTCAGTTCCTGTGGTTAGCACCACAGTGGGAGGAACAATGTCAGGGAAAACCTTGCTCAGCTCCTGCAATCCTGGGCTAAAGCATGCTCAGTGCAGAGGGACTCTGGAAAATTCAGCTGCCAAGCCCCAATGTGTCTCTACTGAGCATGTGCACACTAAGATTTTTTTTTTTCAGTGGCTGTTAACTTGGCAAGATTTGGATGAATTTTTACAGGGACGGCAAAGGGGACCAAGACAAATTGCCCCTGACTACCTCTCCCACCACCACCAAATTTCAGTCCCTGCTCTAAAATATGGAGGCACTAGAACTTCTCAACAAAAATAAGAATTTTTTAATATGGGCAAAATGATGGTGTTTTTCCCCTCCCTTACTTTGTGCCAATAAATGACTGGTCCATTTTGACTGAAAATTTCAAATAAAATCCAGGCTCAAGACGACACCCAGAATGGAAAAGGTCACTCCAAATGCTTAAACTTTGGAAAAGTTATAAGCAACTGAAAAAATTCCAATGGGTGCCATGTTCCACTGCTATGAGGTTTCAGAGTAACAGCCGTGTTAGTCTGTATTCATAAAAAGAAAAGGAAGAGCATGAGCTTTCGTGAGCTACAGCTCACTTCATCGGATGCATAGCATATCGTGGAAACTGCAGAAGACATTATATACACACAGAGACCATGAAACAAAACTTCCTCCCACCCCACTCTCCTGCTGGTAACAGCTTATCTAAAGTGATCATCAAGTAGAGCCATTTCCAGCACAAATCCAGGTTTTCTCACCCTTCCCCCCCACATACACACATACAAACTCACTCTCCTGCTGGTAATAGCCCATCCCTCTTTGAAACCTCTCTTTATAATGCGCATGATAATCAAGGTGGGTCATTTCCAGCACTAATCCAGGTTTTCTCACCTCCCCCCCCACACACCCCCCTCCAAAAACCACACACACAAACTCACTCTCCTGCTGCCAATAGCTCATCTTACAATGTGCACAGCAATAATCCAAGTTTAACCAGAACGTCTTGGGGGGGTTTGTAGGAAAAAAACAAGGGGAGATAGGCTACCTTGCATAATGACTTAGCCACTCCCAGTCTCTATTCAAGCCCAAATTAATAGTATCCAATTTGCAAATGAATTCCAATTCAGCAGTTTCTCGCTGGAGTCTGGATTTGAAGTTTTTTTGCTTTAAGATAGCGACCCTCATGTCTGTGATTGCGTGACCAGAGAGATTGAAGTGTTCTCCGACTGGTTTATGAAAGTTATAATTCTTGACATCTGATTTGTGTCCATTTATTCTTTTACGTAGAGACTGTCCAGTTTGACCAATGTACATGGCAGAGGGGCATTGCTGGCACATGATGGCATATATCACATTGGTGGATGTGCAGGTGAACGAGCCTCTGATAGTGTGGCTGATGTTGTTAGGCCCTGTGATGGTGTCCCCTGAATAGATATGTGGGCACAGTTGGCAACGGGCTTTGTTGCAAGGATAGGTTCCTGGGTTAGTGGTTCTGTTGTGTGGTATGTGGTTGTTGGTGAGTATTCGCTTCAGGTTGGGGGGCTGTCTGTAGGCAAGGACTGGCCTTTCTCCCAAGATTTGTGAGAGTGTTGGGTCATCCTTCAGGATAGGTTGTAGATCCTTAATAATGCGTTGGAGGGGTTTTAGTTGGGGGCTGAAGGTGACGGCTAGTGGCGTTCTGTTATTTTCTTTGTTAGGCCTGTCCTGTAGTAGGTGACTTCTGGGAACTCTTCTGGCTCTATCAATCTGTTTCTTCACTTCCGCAGGTGGGTATTGTAGTTATAAGAATGCTTGATAGAGATCTTGTAGGTGTTTGTCTCTGTCTGAGGGGTTGGAGCAAATGCGGTTGTATCGCAGAGCTTGGCTGTAGACGATGGATCGTGTGGTGTGGTCAGGGTGAAAGCTGGAGGCATGTAGGTAGGAATAGCGGTCAGTAGGTTTCCGGTATAGGGTGGTGTTGATGTGACCATCGTTTATTAGCACTGTAGTGTCCAGGAAGTGGATCTCTTGTGTGGACTGGACCAGGCTGAGGTTGATGGTTTATGGCTGATTTAGAACAACGCTTCCTCAACTCTCGTCCCCTAACGCCCCTACTTTACTTGCGCTATATTGATGACATCTTCATCATCTGGACCCATGGAAAAGAAGCCCTTGAGGAATTCCACCATGATTTCAACAATTTCCATCCCACCATCAACCTCAGCCTGGTCCAGTCCACACAAGAGATCCACTTCCTGGACACTACAGTGCTAATAAACGATGGTCACATCAACACCACCCTATACCGGAAACCTACTGACCGCTATTCCTACCTACATGCCTCCAGCTTTCACCCTGACCACACCACACGATCCATCGTCTACAGCCAAGCTCTGCGATACAACCGCATTTGCTCCAACCCCTCAGACAGAGACAAACACCTACAAGATCTCTATCAAGCATTCTTACAACTACAATACCCACCTGCGGAAGTGAAGAAACAGATTGATAGAGCCAGAAGAGTTCCCAGAAGTCACCTACTACAGGACAGGCCTAACAAAGAAAATAACAGAACGCCACTAGCCGTCACCTTCAGCCCCCAACTAAAACCCCTCCAACGCATTATTAAGGATCTACAACCTATCCTGAAGGATGACCCAACACTCTCACAAATCTTGGGAGAAAGGCCAGTCCTTGCCTACAGACAGCCCCCCAACCTGAAGCGAATACTCACCAACAACCACATACCACACAACAGAACCACTAACCCAGGAACCTATCCTTGCAACAAAGCCCGTTGCCAACTGTGCCCACATATCTATTCAGGGGACACCATCACAGGGCCTAACAACATCAGCCACACTATCAGAGGCTCGTTCACCTGCACATCCACCAATGTGATATATGCCATCATGTGCCAGCAATGCCCCTCTGCCATGTACATTGGTCAAACTGGACAGTCTCTACGTAAAAGAATAAATGGACACAAATCAGATGTCAAGAATTATAACTTTCATAAACCAGTCGGAGAACACTTCAATCTCTCTGGTCACGCAATCACAGACATGAGGGTCGCTATCTTAAAGCAAAAAAACTTCAAATCCAGACTCCAGCGAGAAACTGCTGAATTGGAATTCATTTGCAAATTGGATACTATTAATTTGGGCTTGAATAGAGACTGGGAGTGGCTAAGTCATTATGCAAGGTAGCCTATCTCCCCTTGTTTTTTTCCTACAAACCCCCCCCAAGACGTTCTGGTTAAACTTGGATTATTGCTGTGCACATTGTAAGATGAGCTATTGGCAGCAGGAGAGTGAGTTTGTGTGTGTGGTTTTTGGAGGGGGGTGTGTGGGGGGGGAGGTGAGAAAACCTGGATTAGTGCTGGAAATGACCCACCTTGATTATCATGCGCATTATAAAGAGAGGTTTCAAAGAGGGATGGGCTATTACCAGCAGGAGAGTGAGTTTGTATGTGTGTATGTGGGGGGGAAGGGTGAGAAAACCTGGATTTGTGCTGGAAATGGCTCTACTTGATGATCACTTTAGATAAGCTGTTACCAGCAGGAGAGTGGGGTGGGAGGAAGTTTTGTTTCATGGTCTCTGTGTGTATATAATGTCTTCTGCAGTTTCCACGATATGCTATGCATCCGATGAAGTGAGCTGTAGCTCACGAAAGCTCATGCTCAAATAAACTGGTTAGTCTCTAAGGTGCCACAAGTACTCCTTTTCTTCTTGCTATGAGGTGATGACTTGCCTCCTGGCCAGAAAGGACAGAGCTAGGGTGTTGAGCTGCTAGTCACTTGGGTCTTAAAAGTAGACTGAGGGAGCTCAGTAGGGAGGACACAGCAGAGAAGGCAGGACTCTCCTACAGGAACAAGCCCTCAGGAGAAGGACAAGTGCCTGTGAGGGGGGAGCCCTGAGCCAGGGCCTAGAAGGAGCAGGTAGATTCCTAGGGGAAGATGCTGAGGTGTCTGGAGAAGGGAGGCAGCGGGGGAAAACCTGCGACACCAGAAGCAATAAAGAGGAGCTCTTCAAGATCCGGTTAGTTTCCTGGGCAGACCCTGAGGTAAAGCCAGTAAGAGCACTTCAGTGGAGCCTGAGTGGGGTGGAAGACTTATTAGCTTATTTGGACTTTCAGTTAGACCCTTTTGTTACCCAAGAAGGGGTTTTGAACTTTGTGACTTGGCTGGAGGGCTGAGCCCTGGAACACCCCTGAGAGGCAGATGGCCTACAGCAGACGCTGGAGCAGAGGATACCAGTGACATTACACCCTGACGTAAGGGTTGATCTAGTGGTGAGTGCACCCCATAACATGGGTCTTAATGTTGCTGGACACTTTCCATTTTAGAGACTAACCAGTTTATTTGAGCATGAGCTTTCGTGAGCTACAGCTCACTTCATCGGATGCATAGCATATCGTGGAAACTGCAGAAGACATTATATACACACAGAGACCATGAAACAAAACTTCCTCCCACCTCACTCCCCCGCTGGCAACAGCTTATAACAGCTGAGATAAGCTGTTGCCAGCGGGGGAGTGAGGTGGGAGGAAGTTTTGTTTCATGGTCTCTGTGTGTATATAATGTCTTCTGCAGTTTCCACGATATGCTATGCATCCGATGAAGTGAGCTGTAGCTCACGAAAGCTCATGCTCAAATAAACTGGTTAGTCTCTAAGGTGCCACAAGTACTCCTTTTCTTTTTACGAATACAGACTAACACGGCTGTTACTCTGAAAACTTTCCATTTTATTAACAATAGACATCCCGACTTACACTGCCTATAATACCACTTCTAATTCAGTTTAATGAAGCCTTTCAGCACTGAGGTTGCCAGAGAACATTTATTATTAATTTCCAATTGGATAGCTATCCACTGAAACTACAAAGGTTGGGGTCTGCTAGGAAGGCCTTGTGGTTATGGCACTGGCCGAGGAGATCCGTGTTCAATTCCTAGTTCTGCTACAGAGTCCCTATGAGACCTTGTTTAAATCAATTCATCTCTGTGCCCTAGTTTTCCACCTGGAAATGGAGTTTATAATGACTCCTTTCTACCACTTTTTGTCTGTCTTGTCTATTTAGTTTGTAAGTTCTTTGTAGCAGAATTGATCTGTTACCACATGTGTACAGGGACTAGCACAGAAGGCCTCTGATCTTGACTGGGATCTCAAGATGCTGTTGTAATACAAATAAAAATCCTGCCCCCACAGAAGTCAATGGCAGCAGCTGGCCCATCATGAGGACTAATAAAAATTAATTCCTGTTTCCTCAGAATGTAATGTCAATAATTTAAATCCAGCCAAGAGAGGATACTGAACACCACCAACAGTTAGCAAAATTGAACAGCCCCAGCTTGGAGTCGGGAGAAGCAGAGAAATAAATCTGCATACCAGCCAAAGTGATTTCTCTGAATGAACTTGAGCCCAACAGTAGCATATAGGCACAAGCATAAGACCAAAACCAGCATTGTCTTGGAATCCACAGCTCATCTGGACAGTATTAGAGAAACACTCACTGAACATTTTGTGAGTGACATGTTGGAAAAGAATTGAACCAATTTACAGCAGTATTGAAATGTCCCAAACACAGTAGCTCTGAAAACAATGGAATAAGAAGGAACACGGTTAGTCCATTGGGTCAAATCAGATACTACGGGCAGCAATGCAAATGGCAGTAGTGTTTGGGTCACTGTCTCTGGATATCTATACAGTATGTGAAAACCCATGGCTGGCCCTGAGCAGTGCTGTGTGTACTATACCACTCCAAACCCAAATGATATTTCTCATTGATCTCACTATTTCAGGGGAGATTTTTTCAGCTGTGCCTCTACCACATATTGGGTCACCTCCAACCAGAACACTGTATAACTCATTGAAAGTCGGGTGAGGTTTATCATGGGAAAAATAAGACTTCTTTTGAATGGGATGCGTGAAGGGGAAAGGTAAGAGTTAACAATAAAAATGTAGGAGGTAGCAAATATCACCTATCAGTGAAATAGGCACTCAGCTATCATGGTGATAGCCATAGTATAAAAATCTAGATAACCAGAAATATCCAATGTCTATGACACATCAATGATATTTATGGCTCAACTCTCTTTTACACTCTCTCTCTCTCTCTCTCTCAATTAGTATCATAATAGACCAGATCCTAGTAACTCCACAGAAATGGGTGAAGCAGTATTGATCTGCACTAACTGAGGATCTGTCCCATAGACATAGATATAGATACAGGCATTTCAACTCCATTGTTCCTTCAACAGCAACAGTAGGTTTAAGGGTGAGGTTTAGACAGCTGACTTCAGCACACACAGCATATTAATTCTCACTGTGCTTTACATTTTTAAAACACTCTACCAGCATTAACTAATGAATTCCCACCACATCCTTGTGAGGAAGGTAGGTAGGAATTATTGTCCTCATTATGGATGCCAAACGAATGGTCCGTGTTAGCGGGTGTGACTTGACTGAAGTCAATAGGCACTCTTTTCAGAGTAGCAGCCGTGGTAGTCTGTATCCGCAAAAAGAAAAGGAGTACTTGTGGCACCTTAGAGACTAACAAATTTATTAGGCACTCTGTTAACATGGTGATGAGCTTGGTGTAAATACTCAGATTAGATAGATGAAGACACTAGTGGTAAATTCAGCTCATAGAGGTAAAATGGTCTTCCCAAGGTCAAACAAGGAATTAGTGGCAGAGATGGGGTTTCAGGCTCCAACTCTAGGCTCAGTCCAATAGTGTGTTATTGCTCAGGTTAATTGTTAAGCAGTGTTAGGATATAGATATTCAGGCCTGTCTGTAAAGGCCTGTACTTTAAGAATTTAGGGGTATTCTTATCCCTTGGCTAGTTCTAGAGGTATAAAAGAAAGAATCAAAATCACTGTCTGCTGGTGTAAGGGCCTTCTCTTACTGTGACAGTTTGAGGCCCTGTTCTTAGGCTAAGGCCTTTGGCTAAGCAGCAGAGGCAGCCATAAGCCAGGAAGCGAACAGTCACATCCTCACATTCCAAACTAGTCACATTGAAAGAAGGTGCTATTGGGCTGTTAGGAATACAATCCTGTCCTGAATACAATCCTGTCCTGATAATTCCTATCACCTCCAGAGAAAGGGAAGTGCCTAGAAAATGTAAAAGGAAACTTAGTTTGATAGCATCCTGTCTGGCAAGAACTCACTTATCAATAGCTGGGATGTGAAATCCTCACTTCTGTATTGTTTTGTCATTAGAGTTCCCACTTTGCTATTGTTTGTCTGTATAATCTCTGTCTGGTTCTGTGATTGTTTCTGTCTGCTGTATAATTAATTTTGCTGGGTGTAATCTAATTAAGGTGGTGGGATATAATTGGTTAGCTAATCATGTTACAATATGTTAGGATTGGTTAGTTAAATTTCAGTAGAATGATTGGTTAAGGTATAGCTAAGAATATTACTATATAAATTAGGGGCAAACAGGAAGTAAGTTGGGATTCGAAAATAAGGAAAAAAGAACTTGTATTTAAGCTTGCTGGAAGTTCACCCCAATAAACATCGAATTGTTTGCACCTTCGGACTTCGGGTATTGTTGCTCTCTGTTCATGCGAGAAGGACCAGGGAAGTGGGAGAGTGAAGGAATAAGCTCTCTAACAAGCACCCCCTGGATTTTTACAGAATCAAGCCAAATGAAGAGAGTCAAAAGCGACCTGATATTTGCAGGCAGTATTTTCTTAGCAAGTTGCCTGTGAGAAGCTCACAATGATCCAATAAAGCCTCTCTCTCAGGATCTGATTTTCCTCTCGCTTATACCAGTCTGTCTTCAACTGAGTTACTCCTGGTTTTCGCCAGAGTGTGGGATGTGAGACAGAATTGGGTCCTAACAAATACTATGTTGTTATTAAGCTTGTTTTGTTTAGCCACCAGACAAAAGAATTTGGATATGTTACTGTGCCATGTGTTAGGACCAAGATCCCGAAGGGAGTCTTTTAGCCATTGGAAATTCCCAGCTCTGCAATGTAATGCACATTACTTGCTTCTAACCTAGCAAGTCACAAAATATCCGACATTAATGTTGCAACATTTTTTACATGTAGAAAACCTACTTTAGCTTTATTTTTAATGTATTAATTATTTCCCCTCCCCCACTTTCTCTGAGCTCTTTCCAATTGGACTAATGGTATAGAAGGAACCAAGTTGTACAGGTGAAGGGTTTTAAACTATAGTTCCCATGAGACCCTCATAGAGTTCAAAATAGATTTTCTGTTCAATATATACCAAATCTGTAAAGCATCTTCAAATCAAGACTGGATGACTTTCTGAAAGATATGCTTTAATTATTGGGCTCAATACTGGAATTCTATGGCCTATGTTATACAGGAGATCAGACAAGATGAACTAAATGGGCCCTGCTGGCCCTAAAAATCTATATAAAACCTGATCTAAAGCCCCCGATGGGAGAATTTTTATTGGCTTTGACAGTCTTTGATCAGGCCCACGGAGAATACACTCTTTCTGAGGTGGGGAAAAAGATGATTTTCCTGGGCTCTTGTTTGGGATAACCTGCTAATTCTCCTGTGACTACATTGCAGCTCAGTAATTCAGCCATTGCAAGCCCATGCCAATAAAATCATTACAAATGCTTCACAACATAATAGAGAGACAAGGTGGGTGAGGTAATACTTTTTATTGGACCAACTTCTATTACCTCACCCATCTTGTCTCTCTAATAAACTGGGACCAACCTGGCTGCAACAACATTGCAAAAAAAATCACAATGTGATGTAATCTCTCTCTCCCTTACCTGGGCAATAAAGATATGCCACAGAGAGGTACACTGAATCGTTTCACCCACCAGAGAAATGCAGCTATCTCTGGGCTTAACACTGAACAACAACAGTACATTGCAGCTGGATGACATTTTTTCCAAATTTTGAAATTTCAGTTCGTTTCTTACACGTACATTTTCAGCAAAAATATTATTTTTAAATCAACTTCATTTAGAACACAGAGTGGTGGAAAATACACTGTTCAACTGAAACTGCATGCGAACACGCCCAAAAATCTTCCACGACCACAAGTGTACAAGACCTCAAATTTAAATCTTATTGGAAAAATGGCACCATGCTCCCATACGACTACTCTAGGATATGGGTTCAAGTACTGAGTTGCAGGGAGGAGATTTAGTCTTTGTCTACAGTAGCACTTATCAGTAAAACTTTTGTTGGTCAGGGTGTGAAAAAAACACCCCTCGGACCAACAAAAGTTTCACTGACAAAAGCGCCGGTGTGGGCAGCACTATGTCAGCGGGAGAGGCCCTCCTGCCAACATAGCTACTGCCACTCATTAGGGGTGGTTTAATTATGCCAGCAGGAGAGCTCTATCCTGCCAGCATAGAGTGGCTACAGAACTTCCAACAGCACCTTGGATTCAACAGGGTTTCTTATCCAAGTGGTGACCAGGCCTTACCTGGCTTAGCTTGTATGAGGCAATCACAGTCTGGGGAAGGCAATCAGAAGAGGTAATCATCTAGGGACTTTTCATGGGTCTTCCTCTCTAAGAGTCACATAGGCAATTATTTATTTTAAGATGAATCATTTCAAGTTTTTACAGCGAATGACACTTAAAAAATATTTTGTTTCCACTGAGCAGTGAAGTCAGCCGCTTGCCATTATTAAATGTCACGCTGTGTTATTCCCGTTTTGGATGATGATCTCAATAGAGTCTGCAGTGAATTCAGCTTTACACCCAATGATCTTAAATAGATGCTGTTGGTGTCTCATGTCTGCAAGATCCCTGATTACCAGCTGCAGTTGTAAGTCTGTGCTAGTGTGCTGGTTTGACTTGTCCTCTCTGGTTGATTCCAGCCTTGTGGTTTACGGGTTGCCTTTGTGGTTTACTAAAGGTCAGGCCCTGGATGACTCTAAATTTTCTTAAGTGGAATTCAAACACCACAGAAGAGTACATGTTCAAAGCCGTTGTCTGGGTGGTATGGATTCAGATTTGGTTATGTGTCCTCAGGATAGTTGCTTCCCTTGTTCTTATGGGGCAATAACTAGACATAGGACTGTGTGTGTCTCTCTCTGTCTGCAGTGGCCTCAAGAATGTTTTGTTTAGAGTCCAATAATGTGCCTTAAAAATCTCAGGGCCGTGTTAAACCTTGAACTGCCTTTTCAAGAAACCAGCGTCCCCTGAGGCTGATGCCAAGATGCTGATCCCTGCCTTTGGCATGATTCAGCTCCTGTAATTCTCACCCTCTTTTTACTGGCTTGCCGGCAGAGACTTTGCCTCAGCCATAATTCAAAATTGTGAACAGATGAGTAGATTACGTACTTGAACAGCAGTCAATCATTACATCATCCTTGTACTGAAAATTGCAGCATTGGCTCTCCATATGACTTCGCGTCCACTTTAGGGTTTGGCTCCAGAGCTACCGGACTTACTCACTTGCTCCATCTTACCTAAAGGGGCTGCTTGTGCTTCTGAGACATCCTCAGACTCTGAGATCAGTCATGCCGATTTATTGATCATTCCAATGTTCTGACTGAAGACAGAAGGTGTTGAAGCTCTTGGCTCCTTCGATCCTATTTTGCGGAAATCCCTTCAGCCCTCATCCAAAGGGGGTGGGAGTAGAACATAAATCTGTGAACCTTTTCAAATACAGATAGAAACATTTTCTTTAAAGTAAAAGCAGCTTGGCCTCAACCAGGGGAGACTCTCAGTTTTTCTCTTTCAATTGTGGAGCTCTGTGGCGTGTAATCATTGTATAAATAAATAATTTTCCTGACAGGATAATCCATGTTGTGCCTGGCCAATTGGTTTCTGTAGGATGCTAAAATACTACAGTGATAGGCACCAATATCACAACCTAGACAGACAAAGTTGACCTACTCAATTAACTGTAGTTCCCACTGGAGTGGCTACCGTTGCTCTTTGTTTCTCCTGTACAGCCAGGAGTGGAATTTAGGTTCTTAGGTCCTCATTTACGCCAAATTCTGACAGCTTAAGGGTACCTTAAAGTGGAAGTAATTTACTGTGGTGTAAATGGGCCGTAGTAAAACTAATAATTCAGGCCTTGTAGTCTTTCCAAAGTTGGAGACTGCCACAACAGATGACCTTCCCCACCCTTAACTAAGCCAATGTGGGCTGCTGTAAAGACTCTTTATGTATCTTTTGGTTCTGCAATGGCCATAGTTTTGGCCTATTATTCTCTTGGGTCCTTTTTGCCCTGTGAATATTATTTGTTTGAGTCCTGATATATGGTGAGCAACACATTTAGTCTCTATGATCACAACACTACTCAGCACTCTCTCTGGAGCAAGGTAAAAAAGACTTCTCGGACTGGCGATGGGATAAAGAGCCTTTTGTCTCCGTTGCTAGTTCAGATCCAGCCCAGATGAAGAATGATCGAAAATTGTTGCCATCTTATTCTGCTTGACTTGTGTGATATACTATGAGTTGGTAGCCTCAGCCAAGTCCCAAAAGGAGAGGTGTCCACATCACAAAAGCCAGCATTCATGACTAATCACCACTCTCATTGACTGTCTCACAAGATAGGTCAAGGCCTGAATAAGCAGCCATGACATCAGAGCTCCCTTCTCTATCCTAGCAGGTGAGTCACTTTAGTTCAGGTCAGTCTCTCACTCCAGCTACTCACACAAGCACTCAACCCTAAAGCTAAAGGAAAGAAAACCAACCAAACAAGGAAGTTAATGCAGTAACAGGAGCATCTCAGACCATCCCCCACCCTGTGCCTTATCAGAGCCACCTCTTTGGAGATGGTCTGTACTGCATGCAGCATTTTCTCTTAAGACAACAGGATGTAGAAATGTTCTTCCGCATGCCTGCAAATTAGGGAAAGGACTTGATGTACCTGAAGGGGTTTGATTGCTGATAGCAAGTCAAGCCAAGAATGGAAAGTCTATTATGCAATTATGTGGTTGTTGTGGTGTGTGGTGTTTTTTTCATATGCCAGAGATAAAGGGAGGAGTCCGGGTGTACGTAGTGTCTGGGAAGAGGATTATAGGGATAGCAGCAACAAATGACAATTGCTTTTGCTACCATGAACCATTGCAGTTACTTACTCATCATCAGTGCTCATTTACTGGCTCCTCCCTTTTAAACCACATGAAGTTCAAGTTTCTTGTCCTCACTTCTAAGTTCCTTCACAACTCTGTCTCCCCCTACTTATACATACAGTAGGTCCTACTGTAAATATTTAATAATATAATTATGAATGTAAGCAGAGTCAGGATGAGCTCCACCCTGACATCTGGTGGTGAGGTGTGGCAAGTTGTGGAAAAGAACTTCAGGGGCCGATCTCATTTGCATAGGCACACTCACCCCGCCTAGAATGAGGCTATAGCTGCCCAAATGGTCACTTTGGCTGCTGTGGGATCCCCAGTGTCTCTGTTATTGGGCAGGAAGAATAAACTGTTATTACCCTGATTATGGGAATCAGGGACAGTGGAACTGTACTTGGCCTTTGTTATGATGGAGGGACTCGCCATCAACTAAGTAGCACTCGCTAGGCAAGGGACATGGGTTCCAAAACTCTGTGAATGGAAAGAGGTATTAATACTTGGTGGCATGGGCCCCCTGGTGAGGGCCTTACATGCTAATTGCACTTCCTCCTCTTTCCACTGTAGAATATCAGAGCTAATTTTGATTCCCTTAGGAGTCTAGTTACAGGCTACTGAGCTGAATTCACTTTGGGCTAATAGTGCACCAGCACTGAGGCTCCTATACTACAAGCTGAAATCACAAAAGAGCTAAACTTACTAAGAGCTGAAATCACTGAGCGTTGTGTTAAGTAGTGGGGGAGCCTGAAGATATATGGTGGAGCAGTTTGCGGGACAGCGAGCGGAACGGCTTGTGGAGCAGAGCAGTTTGTTGGATGCCTAGAGCAGCTCATGGGGCGACTGGCAGAGCGGAGCCCCATGGAGAGGTGGGGGCCATCGGCTTTGGATCACATAAGGTGCCCCTTAAGCCCCCCGCCCCCAAATCTCCACCCAGGTTGGGAGGTAAAACTCTGCAGATGAACTTTCGAACTCTGGGGCTGCCCTGACTAGGGACAGAGACTTTTGGGTCGTTGGACTTTGGGTTGCTGGACTCAAGAACCAAAGGGAAAGGACATGCCCCAATTTGCTTGGGGTGGGCTTTTTGCTCATGGGTTGTGTTATGAATCCTGTTGGTGGTGTTTCCCCAACATAATGCCACATTGTTTCTCTCTGTTATTAAAAGGCTTTTTGCTACACTCAGACTATGTGCTTGCGAGAGGGGAAGTATTGCTTTTTGGAGGCGCCCAGCGGGGATGGTATATATTTGTCCCAGGTCACTGGGTGGGGGCTCGAGCCGGTTTTGCATTCTGTTATTGTAATGGAACCCCTAGATACTGAACCCGGCCCTTGTTGCTGCCAACTCTGACAGGCAGAAGCGTTACATGAAAATAAAACTCAGACACATACATTCGAGACCAGCAGAAGCTATGGCTTTCATTTTAGACTTTAGACGTGCTTCGATACAAAGCTGTGCTTAATGCCACCCTGCCTTTCAAAGGCAAAAGGAATTAGGCTGTCCCAGTTAATCCACGGAAAGGCCAGTTTGAAAATTAACTGCTCAGTGCTCCTTGTGGGTACTAAATGTGAAGCTCAGATGTATCCCTATTCGTTCCTGCTCCACAGACTGCCAGAGAAATCTCTTTCTTGTCATGAGTAATGAAGGGCAGGCAGGAGACAGGATTTTTGATATGTTTACATATCATCCAAAACAAAGACATTACCCAAAAGCTGGGGATGCATTTAAATGTATCAAAGCTGCCAGCAAAATCTCATATTTGTTACACTTTTTTCCATTTCTTCCTCACAGGCATCTCTCAACAAAGCATGGCAGTCCCTGTAGTTTGGTGTCCAGATGTTCCCATTCATGGATTCTGGCTTATCCATGATCTGATTCCTCCAAAACAAATTAACTCAGATGATGAGGTGACTCGAATACACTTCTCCATTATTAGGGGATATTAAAAAAACTGCTCTGGACCTGGCCAAACTATCCTGAACCTTTTGTTCCTGCCTCACTCACCCCCTTTTTTAAATTCTCCAGCTGTCTGGTAATCCAGTGTCATCAACATCTTTTTTGCTTATTATTCCCTAATCCACTCATATTATTCACATTCCAGTTTCTAAAATACAGATTTTAGAAGTGATTTGATATGGCTTGAAATGGTGACATGCTTACACATTTATAAGAAATTTATTAAAACATGGGGGGTGGGAGAAGGTGCTATCCTTTTCTTCTTCTTTTTTTTCCCTTCCCTTTTCTTCATTTCTAGCATATGAAATGATTTGCCAGTCATGTAGGAACCACAGTGGCAAAATGTGATCACCCCATAGGAAGGAAAAAAAACAGTTTGGTCTTAGAATCATAGGACTGGAAGGGATCTCGAGTCCAGTTTTCTGCACTCATGGCAGGGCTAAGTATTATCTAGACCATCCCTGATAGGTGTTTGACTAACCTGCTCTTAAACTTCTCCAATGATGGAGATTCTACAATCTCCCTAGGCAATTTATTTGAGTGCTTAATCACCCTGACAGTTAGGAAGTTTTTCCTAATGTCCAACCTAAACCACCCTTGATGCAATTTAAGCCCATTGCTTCTTGTCATATCCTCCCCCAGCTTTGTATTGTCCTCAGATTTTATAAGTGTACTCTCTATCTAAATCATTGATGAAGATATTGAACAGAACCAGTGCGGAACCCCACTTGATATGCCCTTTCATCTTGACTGTGAACCACTGATAACTACTCTCTGGGAATGATTTTCCACATTTCCATTTCCATATTTTCTGTTATTGTTTCGCCCTCCTGATTGAGTAATGGGCCTACCCTGTCCTTGGTCTCCTGGTTAAGCCAAGGTGGTCTCTTGCCGTACTTCCTGTCTTTCCTACGCAGTGGGATAGTTTGCTCTTGTGCCCTTAATAATGTCTCTTTGAAAAACTGCCTCCTCTCTTGAACTGTTTTTCCCCTTCAACTTGCTTCCCATGGGATCTTATCTACCAACTCCCTGAGTTTACTAAAGTCTGCCTTTCTGAAATCCATTGTCTTTATTGTGCTGTTTTCCCTCCTACCATTCCTAGAATCATGAACTCTATTATTTCATGATCACTCTCACCTCAGCTGCCTTCCACTTTCAAATTCTCAACCAGTTCCTCCCTATTTGTAAAAATCAAATCTATAACAGCCTCCCCCCTAGTAGCTTTCTCCACCTTCTGAAATAAAAAATTGTCTCCACTACATTCCAAGAATTTATTGGATAATCTGTGCCCTGCTGTTATTTTCCCAACAGATGTCTGGGTAGTTAAAATCCCCCATCACCACCACGTCCTATGCTTTGGATGATTTTGTTAGTTGTTTAAAAAAAGCCCTATTCACCTCTTCTTCCTGGTTAGGTGCTCTGTAGTAGACACCTACCATGACATCACCCTTGTTTTTTACCCCTTTTATCCTTACCCGGAGACTTTCAACAAGTCTGTTCCTATTTCCATCTCAATCTCAGTCCAAGTGTGTACATTTTTAATATAAAAGACATCTCCCTTTTCCCCGTGCCTGTCCTTCTTGAGCAAGCTGTACCCTTCTATACCAATATTCCAGTCATGCATATTATCCTACCAAGTCTCTGTGATGCCAACTATGTCATAGTTCTTGCAGTCAATTGCTCAGAAGTAGTCTTGGAAAAGCCAAATGCTAACATTTATCTGTGAGCTGTAATGTTTAAAGATTGTGCTAGTGGCCTCATTTGCTGTTATTTATGAACCCCTCTTCCCAGAGCTTTGACAACTGCAAAATCAGTAACAAGACATGACACTGTACAGCTCCTTTGTTTCAATCCTGTGAAGCTGTAAGTTTAGAACTTACAGTTAGTCCAGTCTCCAGACCCATTCATTCTCTGGTGAGACTACTAGCAAGAATGCCAAGTTTTGCCAGCTGGAGTGGTAACTTCCGTGATGAGGATACTTACCCAACTGGAAGTACACTGAGACCTCTAATTTCTTTCATATAGATCACCAAAGAACCATGAGATGGTGATAACTTGTGGTCATGCCCAACTGCGATAGTACTCGAATGAATAACCTAGAGGTTAAATGAATGTTAAACCAATATCACTGAACCCTATGTCTACACTGCAATAAAACACCCACCCAAGATATATCCTGTGGCACCCAGATGTCAGTACTTCTGAACTGCCTAAGTCTTCAGAATATTTTTGACTAACCTATAGATAATCAGCAGCAAAGCCAGCCCTGCACTCATTCAGAAGTACAGCAGAATTTTGCAAAATTCAGCATTCTTGTTTCACAGCATTTTCACATTTCATATTGTGCTTCTTCCACTACTTATCTCCCTGCCCCAACTTTTGCTTTATTTGCAAACTTGACAAAATGATTGTTTCCACATTTATGTATGTTTTTTGGAGCAAAAACCCATCTTATTTCAGGAAATTGGCCACCATTTTACCTTAGAAAAGGGGTAGGGTTTTGCTTCAACTAACAAATGAGTCCTTTTTGCTTAAAATATTTGTGCGTCTGTCGCAAAACTCTCCACCAAATATGGGCCCATTTTCAATATTTATAATAAAATGCACATTCTAAATGCACATTCTAAGCACATACATTTCTGGCCTCCATTTACAAGCTTTTAACAACATGTCTTCTGTGCAACCACTAGATACATAACTAGGGGGAATTCCTCTTATCCTGCTGCTGAGGAAGAAGGACCTTAGAAATCAAGCTGCGCTGGAGTCTTCTGACTGTTATTTGATATGAAAATCACTCTGTTTTCCTGGCCACTTTCCCTTTCAAGGCACAGAATCCTAATTTCCAGATTCGCTTTTTTCAGCCAAATGAATATTTATCATGGAGACTGTTTTAGGTCTACTGGGAGATAATTGTAAGTCCTAGGAGAGGGTCATATTCGGCAGAGGAAATCCATAGATCTATCAAGGAGACGCAATCCATAGCACAGACAGTAAAATCCCATCTGCGGTTCTGTCCACTGTTGTTCAGTTTCTTCAATTGAATTTTTTCCCTTCTTGCTATGGCAGGGAAGCTGGATAGCAATAAAGCAGAAATGCTCAATCCCATCTCATTTTTGGTTACCTGTCTGCCTAGGCATCTTGGGCAGAAATCCATGGGTCATAGGTGTCAACTCCGTGGGTGCTCTGGGGCTGGAGTGGAGAGGCAGCACGCTCGGGGGAGGGCGGGAAGAGGCAGGGCGGGAGTGGGCCTTGGGGAAGGGGTGGAGTGGAGGCGAGGCCTGGGGCAGAGCCGGGGGTTGAGCACCCACCGGCACTTTGGAAAGTCAGCGCCTGTGCCATGGGTAGCTGGTATTTTGACCCTGACCTCTCTTAAATCCGAATTTGATATAGGCTCCAGTTCAATGAAGCAGTTAAGAACATGCTTACAGTAGGCTAACCATATTCAACAAAGCACATAAGCATGTGTTTTACTTCAATGGGAGTTAAGCACATGCTTCTGTGTTTGGCTGAACTGGACGGACTGCTGATTTGGGGGCAGACATAGCACCGCATGCCACAGACAGAAAATGTTTTCTTCTTCCCCCCCTTATGTGGCAGACTACAGCAGGTAAAATAAAGGCCTGAAGAATGACACTGGTTAGAAAAATGGAACTTTCCAGAGTCAGTCCTGCTATCTAGTGAGCTGTGTTTAAAACGTCAAGAAAATGCAATGGGAAAACCTACATTGATGCAATATGAAATTTGCAAATGTGAATGTGAAATAGTCTCTAAATAAAAAGGTTAAGATTTTTAACTCCTTTCCATTGTGCTCTGCGTTACGTATATAAGAGAGCGAGTGAGTATTTGAATGGCTGGTTAGACTGAAATAGATAATTTAATATATAGGCTGTGCAATGTGTCCAAGCGCACCTAAAATATCAGAATCCATACATCACCAGATTCCTAGAGCGCTCTGTTTTAACCACTAGAGAGTACTGTCTCGTATTCAGCCAGGCTTTGTGGTTCTCTCACGCCTGCCGTAGAGCATTCACGAGATGACACACACACCATATGATTTTAATCACACGGCTATGAAAAATGTGGAGCTCTTGATTTTTGTTTCAATTTAAAGTTCCTTTTGAGAGGGTTTTTTTTTTTAAATCCACACGAAGATGACTTTGAAGACAACATGAAAGCTGAACAGCGAACTCCAACTCTGATCCAAATAATACAATGAAGTAATAAGAATAGACACAGCGTCACAGAATAGACACAGCAAGGGAGTGACACAGCCAGCTTCACGCAGGAGGGAGCGTGTGCACTAAGTGACATTTTGGGCAGACGGGAATAACGAGTGAAAGATGAAAATAAAAAAGATTATCACTGGATTCTTATACTTGTTTTATGAACCCCCCCGGGGTTATGAATGGGGGCTAAAGAGACTTTCTTACATAAGTTGACAATTAAAGCTTTGGCAGGCCAAACAGTAGGTTCTAGTCTTTCACTAATAAAGTTTAAAGTTCAAAGCAGATTTTTTTGCACTGTTTTGTCATGTTTCCTCCAGCTGGTAAACATGAGTCAGGAACAATGCTCATGCTCTGAGAGCTTGGAAGGGCGCGGGGGAGGTGGAGGGCATCTGACTGCAAAGCAACAAGTACTCTCTAAAATAAAGACCTTGCCAAAATCCATAGATGTTAAGAGCTTGATTTACATTATTGAACGTTACCTGCAAATACGCTGGCTCCATCGCTGCAGTTAGTCACAGGGTGAGCAACAAATAGGCACCACAAGTCCTTCTTCAGCAGAAATTGAGTAAACCAGTTGATGATAATCTGTAGCTCCTGCCATCTAAGCATCTCAAAGCCCTTAGCAGACACGGATGGCTAGGGCGGCATCCAAGGGAGCAAGAACCCCACCATACTTGGGCACTTTGACATTGGGGTGAGGAACATAGGAGCGCATGGTGCTACTCACCCTCCCAACTGTGGGGGGGGGGGGCAGTGTGCAGATAATGGGGAGAGCACTGGCTCATGGGCTAGAGTTGCTGAGCTAGCATGGCGGGGGAGGGTAGCCATGCATTGCTGCTATAGGTTATAGACTACAGGGCCCACCATGAAATACAGAGGTGGGAATAACACAGGGATTTTTTTGTTTAATCTTTTTTTCCACCTTCACCATAATTATAACAAACATGTCTCATGAGCATCGTGAAAGAAGTGAGCACTTAGGAGGGATAGGAAAGAGTGCGAGGCGGTGACTTGGTGAACGGGGACTGAGAGGTCGTCCTCCTCCTGCTCCCCCACCCCCAACGCAAGAATACACAAAGGCAGGAGTGGGAAAAGAACACGAATGAATGTCTCTGCTAAAATCACTGCTGGAACAGAGGGAGTGGGGTGATGGCATTAGGAACAGGGTAGGAGATGTAGGTTGGGTATGAATTGTGTATCACCTTAACGATAAGAAATAGAACAGGGCCAGGGCAAATGGTGGTTGTGCCAACCCTAATGGAGAAGGGGGGAAACAGAGAAATTTTAGGGAGAAATAAGAAGCTCATTCTCTAGCCACACCAAGCTTGAATTGTGATGAACCATCTTGGGGAAAATTCAGAGACTAATTGAAGTGCTAGTGTAACGCTGACAGAACCTGCTCGCTGGCCGGCAGGATCGAATCTGGGACCTCTGGAGCTTAGTGCATGAGCCTCTACCGCAGGAGCGAAAAGCCCACTAGTTCTTAGTGAAGGCTGTAGAGCAGACTCATTAACTCTCTCTCTCTCAAGTGGTCTCAGTGCCACTAGATGGGACAGAGCGCCACACCCAGAAGGTGTGTGGGTGACGCTAGAAGACAACCGACATCTCTCCATTCGTAGGGTTTCCCCTGTGGGTAAGGGAGGAGAATGCAGTCTGGGCTCTGCAGCCTTCTTTGCACTCTGGAAAGCTCTGGCCTGCATGCCATTTCAACAAGAGCACAGCAGCGAGAGCACCAGGCCTGAGACCTCCACTGCTATCAGTGAACACAGAAGGGCCTGTTGGGGTGGGGAGAAATGATGTGCATCAGGAACTACTTGAAGCTAGAGAGAAGATGATGTGGGGGTGGGAGAATAAAGTGTGATCAGTTTGGGTCAGGGCTTAAATTCAGCTGGAGTCATCCCGAGCAAAGCTCTGGTAAATATTTTCAAACCCGTGGGAGCCCGGGTGCACCCTGTGGGGCTGAAGCCCAGAGCCCTGGTTCCTCCCCGCAGGGCTAAAGCCCCTGGGCACCTCGTGCAGGGGCTGAAGCCCCAGAGACCACCCCCCCACACACACCCCACAGTTGAATCCCGGAGCCCCAAATGGGGAGGGCATGGGTTGGGGTGCTCTGCAAAATAGTCTCTGAGAATATAAGCCCTGGTTTGGGCAGAGAGGCCTCAACATGTGGATAAGCATCCTTATGTTTATTATTTTTATAAAGATTTATCCTTTCAAACCAAACCAAACTTCCAGCACTAGGCAGAGTTTGGAGGGCAAAGCTCACACAGACGTGCGCGCGCTCCCACAACAGAAAGCGCTATTTCCCACTCATCGTTAATCATGGGATTTGAAGAAACTGCTATTTTCTGTTTCAGTTAAAAGACCTAATTAATCACTTAATGCTGAGTTACCAAAGCAGACTGGAAAAACATTGCCAGGACTTCTTAGCCCCAAGCAAGTGTAGAAGGGTGGGTGGGAAGAAACATGCTACAAAATTCACAGAGAGCTTATGTACCCACCATTTCATCATGTAATACTCAAATATTAACCATGCACCAAAAAGCTGGTCACTTACTGACTTTTCCCCCCACTATGATCTCGCCAAGAAACATTCAGTGAGGCTGAGCTGAACAGAACCCCTCATTCATTACAGCCTGGTAGGATGCAAACAAGTTCACAACTTGATAATCCCTTTCAGCCCTTATTAAATCAGTAGCGCACTGCAGGTGGGGAAGTCAAGCTGGAAAGGAGAGACGGCCCTTTGCACACTTTCAATAAAGTATGGTTTTAGTCACCAAAAAAGATTTCAAGGGCTTTCCCGGCCTGCCTCTTCTCCCGGGAGGCAGATTCCCAATGTCCCGCAGCAGATTACAAGAGCATCATGTTTGCATTATGCGGTGGTGATGATGTGTTTGTTCTTGGCACAGAGGGGCTCTGACTCTGTGGAGCTCTAGCACTGACAGTGGAAATCTTTCAGCTGTATTTGCAGCTTCCCCCTTTGCAGTCCAGAGCGAGCACTCAGCACACAAGGCTCTTTTGTGGCAGTAGGTCTGGGATTTGTTTTCCATCAAATAATGGACTTGCAACCCTCGGGAGACAACCCACTTTTCAAATACGAGCCCCCAAACAGAATTTGAATGTTCACTGCAGACGTTAGAACTATTCCATGCACCTCAGTCCCAGTTCTTTATGTCCACATTTGTGAGTCAGACATCTCATTAATGAGCCCAACATAAAGAGCTGTAGGAAACTATCAGCTTTTGGTTAGTTTTACTGATAGTGTGATTTTTCCCCCCCATACGTAATGCATTGCCGCCCATAGAACTGCCTACATTTAGCCAGCCTGGGTAAAACTTTCAAAAGCATTCTGCAAGCTCAGTCAGGGCCAGATGTTCAAAAGACTTCAGCTTTCGAGCAGTTCAAAAAGTGTCAGTTATTTGTCACTGGAAATTAATTTTTTCTTTGCTTATTAATTTTCAAAATTACCTAGAAAGGTTTTCTGGTTTTACAACAAAAAAAAGTGAAGCCAAAACCAGAATTCTTTTCAGGTTTTGTTAAACATTTGGGGGGGTTCATACAAAATTTCAGTTGTTTCAAAATAAAAATTTTCCACAAAATTTTGAAGAAAAAAAGCCGGAAAGCCATTATTTGTCTCTCTCCCGCCCCCCACCCCAAAAAAAGTGTTTTGATGCAGAAATTTCAACCAACTCTACTCAGCTCCCATTTAGGCACCAGAATCAGTGGACAAGAGCCAATCACATTTGAAAAAAATGGCATTTATTTAGGTGCCTAAATGGGAAGTGAGCTCTTAAAAATCTGGTCTCTTGAGATCCAGCTTGCACGAGGTTTGCACTTGCATAGGCAGACAGCAACCTCATTGCCTGCTGCAGTGTCTTCAGCTTCCTCCCCACCTCACTAGTCACCCATTTTCCCTCTGTGTAGGTGCGAGTTCCAGGGCTGGTGTTACGGGAGCACAGTCACTGCTGCTTTGTACCATGAGACTAGATGCAACTCTCCTCTCTCCCTCCTCTGGCCTGTCACTGAATGTGCTCATTCACTTTGGGTTTTATCCCACAAGAAGACATGTAGAACTGAGGCACAAGCTGCAGAAAGCAGGAGCAGGTAAAGGAGAGAATCTCAGGGTACATCTACACTCCAATAGAAAACCTGCGGCACAGAGTTTCAGAGCCCAGGTCAATTGACTCGGGCTCATGGGGATCCAGCTGCAGGACTAAATCTTGCAGTGTAGATGTTCAGGCCTGGTCTACACTGGGGACGGAGGGGATGAGCTAAGTCGATCTAGGTTATGCAACTTCAGCTATGAAAATAGCTGAGCTGAAGTCGACGTACTTAGAGCTACTTCCCGCGGTGTCTTCACTGTGGTAGGTCGACCGCTGCCGCTCCCCCGTCGCCTCCGCTTCTTGCTCCAGTGGAGTACCAGAGTCGACGGGAGAGTGCTCGGCAGTCGATTTATCGCGTCTTCACTAGACGCGATAAATCAACCCCCAGTGGATCGATCGCTCTGGAGGTAAGTGTAGACATGCCCTAAGGGTGGAGCCCAGGCTCTGGGACCATGTGAAGGGGGGAGGGTCTCAGAGCCCACACTCCAGTCTGAGCCCACACTACCTGCTAGCCCCACAACAATTCACACCCAGCAAGCCCAAGTCAGCTGACCTGGGCCACTGCAGCCATGCCACAGGTCTTTTATTGTAGTGTAGACATACCCAGAGAATTATAGAAATGTAGGGCTGGAATGGACCTCAGGAAGTCATCACATCCAGCCAGCGGCGCTGGGGCAGGACCAAGTAAACCTAGACCATTCCTGACAGGTGTTTGTGCAACCTGTTCTTAAAAACCTCCAATGTTGGGGATTCTACACCCTCCCTTGGAAGCCTGTTCCAGGACTTGCAGTGAGGTTGTAGTCCCAGGGCTCAACTATTTATATAGTTAGAAAGTTTTTCCTAATATCTAACCTAAATGGGTGTTACCATACAGACTGTAACAAGAGTGATCAGGTAAGGTGAGCTATTACCAGCAGGAGAGCGGGGGGCCGGGGGGAACCTTTTGTAGTGATAATCAAGGTGGGCGGGGGGGGGGGGGGAGTAAACATGGGGAAACTATTTCCCCATGTTTATTCCCCCCCACACCCCCACTACTGTTCCTCACACATTCTTGTCAACTGCTGGAAATGGCCCACCTTGATTATCACTACAAAAGGTTCTCCCCCTCGCCCCCCTGCTGGTAATAGCTCACCTTACCTGATCACTCTTGTTACAGTCTGTATGGTAACACCCATTGTTTCATGTTCTCTGTGAAAATAAAATCTCCCAACTGTATTTTCCATTACATGCATCCGATGAAGTGAGCTGTAGCTCACAAAAGCTTATGCTCAAATAAATTTGTTAGTCTCTAAGGTGCCACAAGTACTCCTTTTCTTTTTGTGGATACAGACTAACACGGCTGCTACTCTGAGACTAGGACTTAGTACTCCAGCTGAGACCTCACCAGTGCCAGCTAGATTGGGACATACAGCATTGTCTTACATACAGCATTCCTGTTAATACACTCCAGAATGATATTAGCCTTTTTAGAAACTGCATCACACTGTTGACTCGTATTCAATTTGTGATCCACTATAACCCCCAGATCCTTTTCAGCAGTATTAGCCAGCTGTTCCCCATTTTGTAGTTGTGCATGTGATTTTTCGTTCCTAAATGTGGTATTTTTTACTGCCTTTATTGAATTTCATCTTGTTGATGTCACACCAATTCTCCAATTTTTCAAGGTTGTTTTGAATTCTAATGTTATCCTCCAAAGTGCTTGTAACCCCTCCAAGCTTGGCATCATCCACAAATTTTATAAGCATACTCTGTAATCCATTATCCAAGTCATTAATGAAAATATTGAATAGTACCAGACCAGAGGTGAAAGTAAGCTGGCCCGGTCCAGTACGGCATACCGGCAAGAGCCGGTACACAGCCGACCATACCGGCAGGGTCACTGATGGTGGGGGCCAAAAGGGGCAGCTTCCCCAGGGCCCAGCAATTTAAAAGGGCTCCCGGGCTCCCGACAGTGGCCAGAGCCCCTGGCCCTTTAAATTGCCACCAGAGCTCAAGGGCTCCTGGCCGCCGGTGCCACTGCCTCTACCCTGGGGCTCTGACAGTGATTTAAAGGGCCCAGGGCTCCCAGCCGCTACCGCTACTGTGCCAGCAGCTGGACCTCTGGGCCCTTTAAATCACTGCCGGAACCCCGGGGTAGCACTAGCGGTGGCGGCAGCTGGGAGCCATGGGCCCTTTAAATCCCCGCCGGAACCGTGGGCGGCGTGGGCCGGGCAGCATTGAAGGGCTGGCTGGGGGAGTCTGGCCCCAGTCCTTCCCCTTTGGGCCAAGGCCCCGCCCCTTCTGGGGGGCCCAGAGCTGCCCCCCACCTTGCTCAGGACCCCAGCCGCCCTGCATACCGGTAAGTCCCTTAAGTTACTTTCACCCCTGTACCAGACCCAGGAAGGATCCCTGTGGTGCCCCACTAGGTACCTCTTCCCAGTTTGAAAACAACCATTAATAACTACTCTTTCAATTATTTGTGCACCTACCGTATTGTAATTTCATCGAGAACACTTTCTCCTAGTTTGCTTATGAAAATGTCATGTGGGACTGTGGCAAAAGCCTTACAAAAATCAAGATATATCATACCTACTGCTTCTCCGCCATACACACACCATCCACTAGGCCAGTAACCATGTCAAGGAAGAAAATTAGTTTGATTTGGCATGATTTGTTCTTGACAAATCCATGCTGGCTATTCATTATAACCCTATTATCCTCTAGGTGCTTACAAACTGATTGTTTAATAATTTGTTCCAGTATCTTTCCAGGTATCTAAGTTAGGCTGGCTGGTCTATAATTTCCTGGGTCCTCTTTGTTCCTCTTTTTAAAGATAGGTACTCTGTTTGCCCTTCTCCAGTCCTCTTGTACCTCACCTGTCCTCCATGAGTTCTTGAAGGTAATTGCTAACAGTTCCAAGTTTGCTTCAGAAGAAAATCTCCTCCCCATTTCAACTAGTACCCAAAAGCTGAGGGAGGTGATAACTGTTTAAAAGTTGGAGATTGGCCATCAAAGCTGGAGACAGCAGCAGGGAGCCCCAGAAGCCGAAGAAAGTGGGGAAAAGTTGTGTGGCTTTATGCCTTTCCCTCATCATTCAACCACCTGCCTCCATATACATGAGCAGTTTACTCAGATAAAAATCAATAGAATAGAATATCATAGAATATCAACTAAATAATTGTAGATAGGCTCTGAGCTAACTCCCTCTCGTCAGGAGGATTTAAAAAAAGAGAGTGTAGCAGAAGTGCAGCCTAGGGCATTCCATATGAACAAACTCTCATTGAAGCCATGTCCTCCTCTAGCTGTTTCTGATACGCCACCCTTTCCAGAATAGACCTTCCCTGCCTATCACATACATCAGAGAAAAGCTGTTGGGGGATGTAGTAGGACTCCCAGGTCCAATCCCCATGTGACTAATCAGCGTGGTAGGTACTACAGCCAAACCTTCCTCTGTTGCGACATCATTGGCTTTGGAAAGCATTGGTGTCTTGGCCTTCAGGATCAGGCTTCATTGTCTGTTTTGGTCTTTATACAACAACCACACAGCAGCTCTGACTAGTTTCTGGCTTTTAAAACACAGCACACAGTAAATGCTATTAGAGGGCTAGCAAACTATTTAAAGGGATACTACCATATTCTTACACATTTATATTACCTTGGTTAGATATGCCATTACATGCTGCAGACTAAAATGGCACTGGCTGAAGGGGAGATAATTACACAAAAGAAATGGAAGAGTTTCCTTGTCTTCAGATGATATGAATCATGGTATTAAGCCATTCAGATACCTGGGTGATGGGCTCAGAATAGGAATAAAATAGTGTTGATTCCTTATTCATATTGTTTACATTTTATTGAGTGATCATGGGAACTGGTTTTATAAGTAGCGAGCTTTGGTTGTTCTTTTAATCTTTGCTCATTGTTCCTCTTCCACAAGATTTATGCATCTGATGCTTCACAATGCTTGGAAGTTTATGTACACTGTCTATCAAAAGCTACCATCTTTTGCTTTTCTTCTGTTTGTGAGGGTGGAATCTTCATTAATATTCACAGGATTCTGAGAAAACCAGAGGGAACTTTAGAAATGATTTCTGCTCATACTATGGCTCTGAAACTTTCCTCAGGGGAGTCTAGAACATTTTGCCCTCTGAGGTTTGAACTTCTCTTGATGATGGGAGCCAACATGGATGTTATTGCCTATAGGTTTTTGCTTCCCGCACCACTGAGCCAATTTACTGGTATAGGGAAGGTGGCCCCTGGACTTTGCTGAACTTTAGATGAAGATGGGTTAACAATCTGAAACTGGATAATAAACACCTTCCATCCTGCCCCTCAGAACTAAGGATGGATGACTTGCCATACCTGCATGGTGGGATATATAGTTAATAGTATGCTCTGCGCGAAACAGAAACAATAAAAGCCAAACAGAAATAAATGTGGTCATTTTCATAGTCATTTTGCTAGCTTTCCCTCATATGTAACTCACTCAGCAAATAATTTTTTAAAAATATATTAGGATTGTGCTAAGTATGGCACGGAACCTACTCTAGCAAAACTCTGCTGCACAGATCCCCGGCTGGTGCAAATCAGCATAGCTCAGTTGAAGCCAATGGAGCTATGCCAGTTTACACCACTCTGTTGAAGTCAGTGAAGAAATGCTGGTTTATATTAGGGGAGGATTTGGCCCTCCACATGTGTCTGTCTTTTAATACACATTTTGCTGATGCAGGAATAAAATACAGTAATTTGAAAATGTGCTCCGAGTTGGAGCGAGAAAGAAAAACTTGGCATTGGGGCCAGTGTAAAAACACCTACCTATGAAATTGGCAAAATGGGAATAATGGCCATTAAAATATATATATATTCTCAGTGTGGCTTTTCACAGCATGCTATCTGCTCACAGCAGAAAAAGTGAATTTATTGAGGCCTTTCATCCCCCAGAAATGTGGCTACTGTAATATATTTCACAAGTGAGAGATAAACAGACAGGGCAGACAGCATGCAAGAAGCCAGAGCACAGGGGGAGGAGGTTTATACAAATTTATTGCCACCAGTGAGGATGTGGCTTCATAATTCACAGTCATGGTTTCTCTTTTAAGCATGGGGAAAGTCTTGTCCTATTAATGCCCTCTGCTAAATGTCCCAGTTCAAATCCTAAACTCAGTTACACCTGGTGTAAAACCCAAGTGACTCTACTGAAGCTGATGCAATTACTCGGGATTTACACTGGTTTAACTGAGAGCAGAAGTTGGAACATTCCTATTTTTAGTGGCTACAGTCTATACAAGTCCTCTGCCAGTGAAATTTTGGGTAATTCCACTGAAGAGTAGCATGGATACACTGATTTACACCATCTGAGAATCTGGCCTTCTGTCAATGGAATGACAATGATTTTTGCCAGCTGAAAATCTGGCCCTGGAATAATGGAGTGACACTGATTGACACGAGTTGGAGATTTAGCCCTAAATTTTTATAATCTTTATTTTTATACTTTGGAAGCAAGGTTTTCTTAAAGGTAAATATAACTACATAACTAGTTCCTAAACTGCAGCCAGGGTGAAAGGCTTCAATGAGAAATCTACAGCCACAGAAATTTAAAATGGCCCTTTTCTGTTGTAACAGGTCTTTGAATATCTGATCTTACCCAAATGAGCTTGAGACTCACGTGTACCACAGCCGCTCCTGCAAAGAGTCAGCAGTTCTTGAGGCTGGACGAGGGGAAGGATGGGATATTTTCAGTATGTAGAGATCTCATAGCATGTAAGGGGCCTTTGCGAACATTAGTTACTGCAGTTACAGAGCGGCAAAGAAACAATCTTTCGTTTTCCCAAAGTTGGAACAGCTTCCAAGCGTTAGACTGGACAAGGGGAATAAAAGTGGGAAAAACCCTCAGGCCCTACACCCCATTCAGTCTGTGGCGTTGAGCAGGAAAAATCGGGGAGAAAACACACATCTGAAATTCTGAAACATTTTCAATTTTCAGAAAAACGAACTGAAAATGTTATTTTGAAATTTCTTATCCAAACATTTTTTTAAAAAAGCCATCGAAAAGAACATTTTCCCATGAAACTTTTCATTTTCAACAAAACGCCATTTTTTGGCTGAAAAATTTCTGCAAGTGCTACCTGTGATACACATTATACAGGCGGTCAGTCTGGATGAGCTAATGGTTCCTCCTTGCTTTAAAGTCTATTAGCGGTTCTCAAACTGTGGGTCCAAATGGGGTCACTAGGGCCAGCATTACACTTGCTGGGACCTGGGGCTGAAGTCAAAGCCCATGCCCTGCCTCTTAGGGCTGAAGCCAAAGCCCGGGGGCTTCAGCTCGGGGTGGCAGAGCTGGGGGCTTGGGCTTGGGCTTCTGCCCCACCACACCTGGAGTGGTAGGGCTCCAGCTCTCACTCCCCGCCCCCTCAGGTCATGTAGTAATTTTTCTCAGAAGGGGGTCGTGGTGCAATGAAGTTTGAGAACCGCTGCTTGGTATTACTCTTAGGCTGTGTGTATGCTCACAGCAGTGAGTACAGTCCATACACGGCACATCCCTAGCATGGGTATACATAGCAGTGTAGAAAGTGAGGCATGGCCTAAGTGAGCTGAATAAAGGCTCACCAGAGCCTTAGGGTATGTACCCTACCCAGCTCTCTACACGCCTAACAGGGCCTCCCATGTCTACGCTGCTGCAGCATAGTGTCCTGTTGCCTCCCCGCTGCCGGAGCCTTTCCCCACTGCCTCCCTCTGGCCACAGCATTTCACTGCCATGTGTAGCTATGCACCACAGTGTGGACGCAGCCTGCTTTCCACTGCTGTGTGTACCCACATGTGCCATACACACCACCCCCCAGTGTCTAGACAAGACTTTAGTCTGGACACCATACGTGCATGGCAGTGTCTATTTATATCTATTAATAAGCTCCCGCTAATAAAATGGCAGGAGAGGTTTCTACCATCCCTCTCACTGTATTTCAAGCCAATGCCCATGTCTATTCTCCCTTGCGTACACCTCCTGCTCTGCTGTCTGCCATGGTTTCATTAAGCTGTGAGTAATACATTGCCAGACATCCTTATTTTAACAGGATGATCCTACTTTGGAAGAGGATTTCCCTTGGTCTTATGAGTGGGTGTAATTCTTCTGCAACCCTGATTTCTCTTTGAAGCATGTGGGAGAGCAGCATCCTATTCTGTGGCATGGCTGTGTCAAAATATCAGCAAGTAAGAACGCAGAGCTGAAGGGCTAGATGTTAATTAGGGATGCAGGCAGCTCTGTCAGTGTGAAAGAAACCAGACAGGGAGAGCCTTAATGGAAAAGGTCTGCCCTAGGAACAGGGGAAATGAGGCAATCTTGGGGTTAAGCCACATGACTGGGAATCGGAAGAACTGGCTCTGCTACAGATGCCAAATTGTGCCTCTGATGCAGGAATTGTGTTTGTCTTTGGTCCTGGCATAGGGCATGCAAATGGAGGGAGGGTCCTTGGGCCCTTGGTGCATCTGCCGGTCACAAGTGGCCAAAGG
The DNA here is from genome assembly GCF_015237465.2 of Chelonia mydas. NCBI lineage: Eukaryota > Metazoa > Chordata > Testudines > Cheloniidae > Chelonia > Chelonia mydas. The sequence goes on from NC_057851.1 coordinate 13,242,910, forward strand.
TAAGTCACTAAACCTCGGTGCCTTAGTTCCCTTAGGTGTATTTAAAGTGCCAGCATGGTCCATGGGCATTGGATTGGGAAGCAGGAGGCCTGGATTCTGTTCCAGCCTCTGCTGCATGACCTCAAGCAAGACTCGTCACAGTTCTGTGCCTCAGTTTCCCCTTCCTACCCTTTGTCTGTCTTTCCTATTTAGATTGTAAGCACTTCACGGCAGGGAATCTCTATCACTGTGTCCGTACAGCGCCGAGCACAATGGGGACCCAACCCTAGCTGGAGGGCTTGAGGTGCTGCTGTGAGACAAATAAATCATTATATTTTTATTTATTGCAATGCTTAGGGGCTTAATTCACTCATAAAATAAAACTGGATCCTAGAAATTATAGGGCATTTAGCCCCATCTCTGTGGCAGGAAACAATGCTCAACTGTCACTTTTAAAACAAATAGCAGAAGGAATTTGAGGAAAAAACTCTCCTTGGCAGCATCACAGGGAATCTGTGGAACATTTTCCTCAGGTCTGTGGGGATTTCTGGGTCTCAGTCTGTGGGATGGAAATGCTCTGAGGACCTCCTGGTCTTTCTTTTCCCTGTTGTTGCCAGCTTCCTATGTCGAGTGTATAAATAGCCTTCTGTCCCACTATTTATTAACTAGATCCCTCTGTGTAAAAATAGAATGGGAGCCTGAGGAAACAACACAGACGGCAACCCAAGCATGATCATTTTCCTAATGCAAATAAGCAGACAGAGGAATTTGTCTAAGGAAACAAGCGAGTGGAGACAAAACCACAGAGAAGCAAATTAAGAAGCCACGCTTGGGATTCAGGCACCCAGCCTATCTCTGGGACATTCCCATCCAAGAAACTGTCCTTTAGAAACACTGAACATTCGCCTTCAGTCGTGCCTCACCCCGTACCCATTCACACACAGCCCCAGTTACAACAAACAGGACAGGGCATAATAAGCACAGTCACAATCCTTATCTTCCTCTTTGGCATATGGCAGTGGAAAGACTCCTCTTGACTCCACTCGGCTTTGGAGCAGGCCCTTAAACAGCCCGGGGGCTTTCATCTGACTGATGGAATGTACAGACATTAAGCAAGCCTGTGAAGTAGTAAGTACAGGTAAGCTGATTGGGCAGTAAAATACCCCTGGTTTGTGAATCTATTCGTGGACAAATGTGCAGGGTTTGGCTGAGGTTCACTCCTTTTCAGGGGAGAAGGGGAGTGCGGAGAGTGAGCCCATTATTTGTTATTTAGGAGTATTTAAATGACCATTTTCTCACATATTTCAGCACATATTCATCTGTATATTCACAGGGATTACTCTCCTGTTTAAAATATTTAAGTCAGCCCATCAGGGAAGTGAAAATAAAAGTGTGTGACTCAAGTGGCTAATTGCACTACACAAAGAATGTACAAAGAAAGCAAACAGTTGCAAACGGTCCCGCCGCTGAAAGTTATTTGTTGAGACTATTCAGCAAATGCCTATGTGTAATGAATCCAACCCAAGAAAATCAGCATAAATTTGTGAACAACTCGTTATGTTAAAAAGGGGTTGAATTCATAACAGCTATTCTTTGAAACAAATAGCGTAAACCTCCTCTCTTTTAGTAGAATCATCTCCAAGAGTAAACTGAAGTAGCAAGGCTGCTCACTGCCTGGAAAGTCAATAGCAGAGACAGGAAAAGAGCCCCAGAAGTCTGAAGTCGCAATCTGATGGGATAGGACAGTCACTAGATCGATCTAATTTATTCAAAAAAAGGAATATTTGTGACACCTTAGAGACTAACAAATTTATTTGAGCATAAGCTTTCGAGAGCTACAGCTCACTTCATCACGAAAGCTTATGCTCAAATAAATTTGTTAGTCCCTAAGGTGCCACAAGTCCTCCTTTTCTTTTTGCGAATACAGAACAACACGGCTGCTACTCTGAAACCTAATTTATTCAGAAACCTTTGCACCTTCATTCATGCTGGAGATATCAGAACATTGTTCAAACAGTGAAGGTATTGATCTCTGCCTCAGGGAGATATACTAGACATGAAAAGGTTCCTTCTGTTGTTTGTAGACCTAGTAGGTCTAAAAGCAAGGAAATGGACGGAGTAGGCAACACATTAAGCCTCCAACTCTGCAGTCACGCACATGCTTAACTTTACAAACTAGAATAGTTCCACTGACTTCTTTGGGGTTACTCAGATGTGTAAATATTTGCAGAATTGGGGCCTTAATGCCTACAATGTCCCATCAAGTTACTGTAAGATTATGTCTACACTGGAGCTGGAGGTGTAATTTTCAGTTATGCTAGACATACCCAAGGACAATGAATTAATGTTTGGACTTCAAAGTGCTGCTTCCCTAAAGTAAACAATGGCACTCAGCTCAATGGCACAACTTTACCGATAAGTGTCCTCTCATGTAAAAGGAGAAGAAGTCAAAATTATGAACATCAATACAAGCATTTCCCATAGTGATCATTACAGTAAGCAGCCAACAAACCTCTCTAGGACTGGCCAAAGCTGTTTGCACCAGCACACTTCATATGGTCACTACCTTTCCTTTTGCTTTATTGAACCATGCACATAGAGAGGGGTTGGATGTAAAGATATGAATAAGAAGCTGGCCAACTTCCCATAGTAATCACCTGTGAAAGCATTTAGGAATTGCATTTATTAAGCATTAAAAAAGAAAAGGAGCCTGCAGGAAAAAAGATTTATGGCTCCTCAATACAAGACAGGGAGAGAGAATGAGCCAGAGAAATGTCACCTTGACATGAATATATTCTGAGCACAGAACAGTCATCAAATTGCTCACTCACATCCTAGGTTTTCCTCTGCTCATATGGCTTGCACCTGCAGCTTGTTGGCATGCATTTGGCTGCACATGGGAGAGCCCCAGATTCAAAGCAAGCCTTGCAACTTTCAGTTCCTGTGTGTGAGACTATTATTAATAAACCTCAGATTAAAAGATCACCCTCCTTATATACTTCACATCTGAAAAAGAGATGGGACTGAATCACTACCCCAGATCCAACTTTCCCCTCACCCCAAAGCTTTTTGGGTTTTCACTATACAAACCTACAGCCAGAAGTGAATGTTACAAATAGACCCTAGATTTGTAATGGGCAGAAGCAAAATTTCAGATGCCAAATATTAAGGAAGTTTGGAGCCATGTTCCTATCTGAACTACAATACAATAGTTGGCTGATTTCTCTGTTAATGACAGGTTTCAGAGTAGCACCTGTGTTAGTCTGTATTCGCAAAAAGAAAAGGAGTACTTGTGGCACCTTAGAGACTAACCAATTTATTTGAGCATAAGCTTTCGTGAGCTACAGCTCACTTCATCGGATGCATAAAGTGGGAAGTACAGTGAGGAGATTTTATATACACACAGAGAGATTGAAGTGTTCTCCGACTGGTTTATGAACCACTAACCCAGGAACCTATCCTTGCAACAAAGCCCGTTGCCAACTGTGCCCACATATCTATTCAGGGGACACCATCATAGGCCCTAATCACATCAGCCACACTATCAGAGGCTCGTTCACCTGCACATCTACCAATATGATATATGCCATCATGTGCCAGCAATGCCCCTCTGCCATGTACATTGGGCAAACTGGACAGTCTCTACATAAAAGAATAAATGGACACAAATCAGATGTCAAGAATTATAACATTCATAAACCAGTCGGAGAACACTTCAATCTCTCTGGTCACTCGATTTCTGATCTCAAAGTGACTATCCTTCAACAAAAAAACTTCGAAAACAGACTCCAATGAGAGACTGCTGAATTGGAATTAATTTGCAAATTGGATACAGTTAACTTAGGCTTGAATAGAGACTGGGAGTGGTTGAGTCATTATACTAAGTAAAACTATTTCCCCTTGTTTATTCCTCCCCTTCCCCCCCCTCCCCCACTGTTCCTCAGACGTTCTTGTTAACTCCTGGAAATGTGCTGGAAATGGCCCACCTTGATTATCACTCTCCTGCTGGTAATAGCTCATCTTAAGTGATCGCTCTCCTTACAATGTGTATTTTTTCATGGTCTGTGTGTATATAAAATCTCCTCACTGTACTTCCCACTTTATGCATCCGATGAAGTGAGCTGTAGCTCACGAAAGCTTATGCTCAGATAAACTGGTTAGTCTCTAAGGTGCCACAAGTACTCCTTTTCTTTCTGTTAATGAGCCGAACTAAAATCCCCAGAGCTGAACACTCCTGAAGTTTTGGAAACTTTAGATCCAGAACCCAACTTTGTTGCTCTGACCCAAGTCACCTTTTAAATATAGCTCTTAGGTCATTTCACTAGGACACAGCAAACTTTCTTCACTTGTTTCTTCAGTGCACAGTCCCTTCTGTCCGAGGCCTTTATTCTTTTCATCTCAGCTGTCCTTGGGTGTGAACATGAACATCACAATAGCATTTACTCTCCAGACGAGCATAGTCCCTCAATTCAAGAGCACCAGAAGTGCCAGTCCAAGACTCAGAGAACAGTGTGTTCATTATCTACACACTGTGCTTTAGAGCCCAAGAGCATCATCTAGTAGAGAGAAGAGCTACCAGGGCCGCCTATGAACCTGGTTTATTTTACATAGCACCACAATGTGCCACTGGGCTGCTACAATTTTTTTCTGATAAGGAATGTGAGGTGGCCACCTACAACATCGCTAAGATTCCCAAAAGATAGGTGGGACTGTACAAATTCTTATTAGCACTACAATTGTTTTCATTCTCTGGACTTTTGAAAGGGTAGAGTTAGTGACCATCATATTAGATGTTCCTATTTTTAAGGGTGATTTGTACATAAAAAAGGTGGAATATGGATGATACCTGATGAGTACATCTCCTTCCATCATTTAACACTTCTGGGTACTACTAAGATCATCCTATCAGCGCTCTCATAACAGTGTAGCAGAGCGCAGACTCACCAGCGCAGCGCCTCCCGCTGGTTGTCTTGGGAATTAGCTGTTCTGCGTCAGCACGCCCTCTTGTTGGCTGGTGTCTCACTTGCCGCAGGCCCCGTGTCCCTCCCGGATCCCAGTGCCCTTTACCTTTGGGTTCTGCCCACTGCAGTAACCCCACACTCTGGGTCTCCCCTCCCAGGGGAACCCCCAACCCTCTAAGCCCACCTTGCCTCAGTGGCTACTGCCAGTCATCATCTAGCCTCTATTCTCTGGGGAAGACTACAATCTGTAATGGCCTCTTATCATTGGCAAGGGGGTAGGACCTGCTGCTTCTGCCTACCCCCAGGCTACACCTCTGTAGCCCCAGTACCTGCTTTGGCCTTACACAAGGCCTCAGTCTGGGGAGTTGCCAGGCTGGAGCTCCTCTTGCCCTTCCCCAGCTCTGCTCTGCTCTGCTCTGCTCTGCTCTGCTTCCGGTACCCTGCTCCCAGGCAGCTAGGCCCTTCTCACTCCAGGGCTGGAGTGAGACGCTTTTGTCTCCTGGCCCCACAGCCCTTTTATCCAGGCCAGCTGTGGCCTGATTAAGCCAGCCACACCTGGGGCCAACTACCTCACCAGCCTCCTTCAGCTGCTCTTAATCCCTTTTACCTTGGAGTGGGGGCAAACGGCCATTCTGGTCAGATCAAAGGTCCATCTAGCCCAGCGTCCTGTCTTTGACAGTGGCCAATGCCAGGTGCTTCAGAAGGTGTCAACAGAACAGGACAATTTTGAGTGATCCATTCCTTGTCGTCCAATCCCAGCTTCTGGCATTTGGAGGTTTAGGGACACCAGGAGCATTGGGTTGCATCCCTGACCAACTTGGCTAGTAGCCATTGGTGGACATATCCTCCGTGAATTTATCTAATTCCTTTTTTGACCTTTATAGGTTTGGCCTACGCATCCCCTGGCAACAAGTTCCACACGTTGTCTGTGTATTGTGTGAAAAGTACTTCCTTATGTTTGTTTTAAACTTACTGCCTATTAATTTCATTGGCTGACCCCGGGTCATGTGTTATGTGATGAGGTAATTAACACTTCCTTATTCACTTTCTCCACACCAGTCATGATTTTATAGGTCTCTGTTACAACCCCGCTTAATTATCTCTTTTGTAAGATGAACCGTCCCAGTCTTTTTAGTCTCTCCTCGTGCGGAAGCTGTTCTGTCTCCCTCATCATTTTTGTTGCCCTTCCCTGCACCTTTTCCGTTTCTAATATATCTTTTTGAGATGAGACAACTAGAATTGCACACAGTATTCAAAGTGAGGGCGTACATGGATCAATATAGTGGCATTTTGATATTTTCTGTTTTATCCCATGAAAAGTTAAGCTTTTCAGGAATTTTTTGTCAGAATGTTTTAAATCAGAAAATGTTGATTTGTCAAAATGAAACTTTTCATGAGAAAGTCGGTTTTGATTAATTTCTTGACTCAAAAAAGTGATGAACCAAAAGTTTCAGAATTGTTGAAAAAACCCATTTGGACATTTTCGAAACAAAAAGTTCTATTGTTCCAGTTCAAAATGACCTTTCATTTAGAAATAGAATTATAGTAAAAAAAATAACATTAGAATCAAAAAGTGGTCAAAACTGAAACAAAATATTTCAAAATTATTGATATTAAATATGTAAATTGACCTGAACTGATTTCAGATTTCTGTTAGTTAGAATTTTGCAGATTTTGATGTTTCATCCTGATTTGGGCTGGGAATTTTTTCAATTTCTCAAAGCTTTACCAGGACGGGGAAAACTGTTTCCTACCCAATTCTAATACTTATCCACTTACAGCGGGGATGTTACCATTACCATCTAAAAGCGCAGCCCTGGGGAATAAGCAGAGGCGGCTCAGTTGAAAAACAGAATCTAGCTGAAATATAAAGCACAGTTGTGCCATTTGGGAGCCTGGCCATTATAGTTAGTGATTCATCGTGATGGGGTGACAACTGCATCATTTCATGACAATGCAAATGTCATGGCACAGTGACTTTCGGAGCCTCATACCCATTCCTTGCAAGAAGGTCTGTGACTTTCTGAGACCAGCCAGCTACAAATTTTGCTGGTGTCCACGTAATGTAGCAAAATACATCACACAGGAAAAAGCATGATAATCACAGACATGCATGGCCTACCGGTGCCTTTGATCTTCAACTTTTTCTATCCATTTTGCTCTCTCTGTTTATTGGTCAGAATGTGTTAGTCTGCTGTACGTTATATCTTGTCCAAAGCTCTTTAGCTTCATGGAAAGTTCTCAGGAAAGCTCCCTAGATGAAAAGTAACAACTCTGCAACATAACTCTCACTGCCATGTGCAGTAATTTATCAATAGCACTTCTTCAGTGGAAACCAACGGACAGATCAGTTACAAGTGCAGGGCTGTAATTGGACCTGCCAGATAGATGGAGTTCCCCGTGGAGAGTTCGCTGACTGCACAAGAGAGAATACAAACCCCTATAATGTTACTGCAAAAAGGAAGAGCCCAACATTTAGATTCCAGTACAGCCTAAGTTTAACAGACTTTCCTCCCCACCAGTGTGCTTCATAATTAGAGTTCCTAGAAACAAACGAGAAGAAAAAAAAACAACAAAAACCAACCAAGTGCTTTCCTTTATGAACTTCAATGACATTTTCAAAAAATATAATCCAAGTATGCCTTCTCCATGCTTTGTCTGCCTGTCCAATTACTGGTGGTGACACCCTGATGAGAACGTTCTTTGTAACAAGAGAGTGTAGCCAGGATAAAACCTTGTACGCAGAACATCTGTTCATGGATGTCTGTGAAATAATAGGCTCTGCCCCGCATTGTACTCTGTGTGAAACTAACACATGCATTCCATTGAAAAATTACACCTGTGTGACTAGGTAGTGCCTGTTTATATTCAGTGGCTTCCCTTCTCAAATGGAGATTTTTTTCTCTAGGACAAAATTATTTCTTCGTAATTGTCACGGCCCATACTTCACCATGTTTAGGTCACGGCACTACATGGCTTTGCTATTCGAGAGCTCCTTTGCAAGGTGAGATACTGCCACAGCTCTCAGAAAAGTCACATGTATGAAAAACAGGGCAGGGAAGATGGCGGCGGGGGGGAAGGGGGGCGGGCTTCCCTTTCACATTTTTATTTAGCCCAAGATTTCTTCACATGTTTTTCAAGATAGTTTTCATCATTTTTGAAAAACAGTTTAAATGGAGAGATTTGGTATGAATTTAGTACTAGTGAAATGTGCTGGATTTATAGCCATGAAGACTCGAGTCCCATCTTGCTATTGCACTGGCATCAGCTGACCCTGCATTGGCCATTTTAAGATATCATACGGTAGGCCAGTCTTTTTGTTCATTTAATCACTGGCTTTTCTGATGAAATGCCAAAATTATTCAGTTATTACTGAGAGTAATGGCCAAGTCAGGAATGAGAGTCCCATTGCGTTAGATGCTGTACACAAACGCAAAGTAAAAGGAGAGTCTCTGCCCCAAAGAGCTTAAAATCTTGGTTTATGACAAAATGCAACAGGTTGGTGAAGCAACCAAAAAGGAAGCAAAAGGGAAGGATAAAGTAGCAGTGGAATTATCAACTATTGCAACAGTTACAGCTTGCCACCTGCTTAACCACATTGGCATTGTGATCTTGTGTTCTGGACAACTTAAAATAGGCTCTGGATTTAGATCAACCACTCATTTCTAGAGTGGGTCAAAAAATGAAAACAAACGTTTGCCCCAAATTTGGATTTTTCCAGACAATTTCAATCACTTGGTTAAAAACAGAAACAATTTTTAAATGATTTTTTTAAAAAATGATGTTTGCAAAATATATTGTTGACATTTTGAAAAATTTTGACCAGCTCTACTCTTTTCACAAAGGCCACTAAATAGAAATCCAATGGGACCCTGTTACTTTAATTTTAGAAATGGGTGTAGGTGTGAATTTAGTGCTGGTAAAAAGTAGGACCTTGACAGTCTCATAGACTTTAAGGCCAGAAGGGACCATCATGATCATCTAGTCTGACCGCCTGTACATTTCAGGCCATAGAACCTCACCCACCCACTACTAGGCAACACGTAAGGGGGGCATGCAGGGTCAAATGCCCCCCACACAGATTTCTGCTTGGCCTACCGGGGTGGGAGGGAGAGGGGCTTTGTCCTTCTCCCACTGTGCCTGACCCCTGGCATGCTCGGCCCGGGTCCCAGGCAGCCGGGCCCAGGCAGGGAGCAAAAGGAGCAGGACCAGCCACTTCTCACACGAGCCGCTCAGGGTTGCTCCTCTGTGCAGTGCGGTGGCTGCCTAAGAGAGAGCCTGGCTGGGATGGCGGCAACAGGTCGCCCCCAGCCAAGGCCCAGCTGCCAGGGACAGAGGCCTAGTGAGCCGGGGTCCCCTTTCTCCCTTGGCACATTTCTGGCTCGCTCAGCCCCTATCCATGACAGCTGGGCTGGGCTGGGTGGGTAGCGGCCTGCGGCTGCCACTCCACCTCCCCAGCCAGGCTCTCTCAGGCAGCTGTAGGGCTGCACAGAGTCAGCGACCCAGAGCGGCCAATATTGTGCTCCAGGGACTTGGTAGGAGAATTAAGTGCTAGAAGGGCTTTTGTGATGAATGTAGGGTTGCCAGATGTCCAGTTTTCATTAAAAGTCTGGTCAGCGGGGGCCTGGGGCTAAGGCAGGCTCCTTGCCTCCCCTAGCTCCACACCACTGCCAGGTCCCTGCAGCCCCTAGGCACATGTTTGGCCAGGGAGGCTCCAAGCGCTGCTCTCGTGCCTGCAGGAGCCGCCCCCGCAGCTTCCATGGGTCATGGTTCCCGGCCAATGGGAGCTGCGGGGGCAGCACCTACGGGCGCAAGGGCAGCACATGGAGCCTCCCTGGCCAACCATGTGCCTCGGGGCTGCAGGGAGCTGGTGGCCACTTCCTGGGAGCCACAGTAAGCGCCACCAGAACCCCGCACCCCTCACCTCCTCCTGCATCCCAACCCCCTGCCTCAGATCAGAGTCCCCTCCCACAACCAAATTCCCTCCTGGAACCCACAGCCCCCCTTTGCCCCCCCAAAACCCTTCCCCAGCCCTGAGCCTCCTCCTGCACCCCAAACTCTTCATCTCCAGCTCCACCCCAGAGCCCACACCCCCAGCTGGGGCCCTCACCCCCCTACACACTCCAACCCCAAGCCCAGAGTCCCCTCCTGCACTCCAAACCCTTCACCCCCACTCCAGAGCCCACACCTGTAGCCTGAGCCCGCACCCCATCCTGCACCCCAACCCCCTGCCCGGTGAAAGTGAGAGAGGGTGGGGGAGAGTGAGCAACAGAGGGAGGGGGGATAGAGTGAGTAGGGGCTGGGCCTCGGAGAAGGGGTGGGGCAAGGCCTCAGGGAAGGGGCGAGGAAGGGGTGTTTGGTTTTGTGCCATTAGAAAGTTGGCAACCCTACATGAATGGCTCTGATAGGACATACAGAGTTAGCACTGAATGCATCCGATGAAGTGAGCTGTAGCTCACGAAAGTTTATGCTCAAATAAATTTGTTGGTCTCTAAGGCGCCACAAGTCCTCCTGTTCTTTTTGCAGATACAGACTAACACGGCTGCTACTGTGAAACCTGCCATGTCCTTTCTGTTCTTTGCCGCATAAAATTGTTACGATGCCATGTTAGAGAGAGATAGCGTTATTTTTCTGTTCAGAAAGACTCCCTGGATAGCCCTTGGAGAAAGGGTAAGTTCTAACATCTATCTATGGCCTACCTCACCATAATGTGTGAGTGCCTCACAACCGTTTAATGGATTTATCCTCACAACATTCCTGTGAGGTAGAGAAGCATTTAGCCTGAGGAACAGACAGGCTAAGTGACTTGCCCAGGGTCACATAGGCCTTTGTGGCAGAGCAGGGAATTCAGTCTACGTCTCCCACAATCTAGGGTAGCATTGTAACCATTGTCCCATCCTTCATCTCCTATCTGAATCTCCTACCAAGTATGGATTGGGATGATGATTAGAGAAGCAACACAGTTCAGTGAATAAGGCACTAGACGGATTCAGGAGATCAGGATTCTGTTCACAGCTATGCCACTGGATTGTCTCTTACTATGTGTTTGTACAGATCACAGCAGAACAGGGGCCATAACATGCTGCAGCAAAATGAGTACTTATATTAGGTTGGTTTATACTAGTGTTCATTGGGCTGCCAGTTTCAGCAAAACCTATGTAACTGTATTAAGGTGTTCCCCTTCCGCAGTGAGCCTCCTATCGAGAGAGCAGAATGTTCTACACAGCGAGGTGCATGTTAAGGAGTATTTAGAAATATGATTTGTAAGCCAGAGTGCAGAGCTTTATAAAGGGGAAATGCGATTTTTAAAGAGTAAATTACTATTGGGGAGAGCACCTAAGAAATACATGGCAAAGAGAACTGGTGGCAATTTGCTGAGTATGCAAACTTTTGACAAAAAATTTCGACAAAAAATATTCACCATTTTTCCAGCTGCCCCATGGAAGCCAATTCACCCCCACTTTCCCCCCCCAAAATAAAAGGTCCTAGATTCATCATCAATCATCATTGGCAACTGTTGATCCAAACTGGATCATGGTATATGCATCAGAGGTATAATCAGGTGCCTGATGAATCCACTTATGGCTGACAAGCCCAAATTATAAAGCGACATAGCTTGTTACAAATTTCACAGATCCATGTGTTGTCTGAGTTAAGAGTCCAAGATTATAGCAGGCTGCTTTCTTCTTGTTTGCTTTGCTTCCATCCTCTGGATCAAAGCCATTTCATGTTGAGCTGCACCCAGTGCCAGATATTCTCCTCCAAACTGGACGGGATTCTGAACGCTCCTCCTAGCTTTCTACATTGATGCTGAAAGACTTCATAACATTTTTGCAAACCGCCATAAAGGGTGACCCTGCTTTCTAGAGCTGTCCCGCATCTCACTGTATGTGATCTGAGAAACAACACAGCTCAGTGGCCAGGGCATGGGACTGAGGAGATTTGGGCTCTATTCCCAGATGCTGCCAATGACCTGCTTCGTGACTCTGTCTCCCTTCCCACCCTTTCTCAGTTTCTTTCATTTAGACTGTTAGCTGCTTGGGGTAAAGACTCTCTCTTACCATACATCTGTACAGTGCCCAGCACAATGGGGTCATACTCTCACTTGTGGCTTCTAGGTACTACTGTCATATAAATAATCAACTGCTGATCTATTCTGATGTGGCAGCGCACACAGTCTGTGCTCATATTTCCAGAACTAATGAGAGGGCACCAGCTCCCCTTCAACAGCCAGACTTTGTGGGATTTTTTGTCTCTTCTGGGTAATTTTTCTCTCCTCTTTCACTTCATCACTGATCTCTCCGTCCCTTGAGTCAGGTTCCTGGTTGCATCACCGAGCCCTGCAAAACAAGTCAGGAATATGCAGATTAAGAGCGAGTGATACAGTTGACATATGTCACCAGTGACCCGCTCCCATGGGAGGCACATGGCGCTCTTTGGAGAAGTAAGTAGCAGAGGGGTTGTTTTCGGTGAGAGTAATAGCAGCTTTTTGGCTTCTTGTATAAGGTCACCAGGCGTTCGGGTTTTCCCGGACGCAACCTCTTTTTTGGTCCGCCCGTCTGCACCTGGGTGGATTTTTCAAATAAGAGGAAACGTTCGGGATTTCCTTGGGGAGCAAATGTTGCAACTCAGAAAGAGCCGTCTCCACACCACAAATGATCCTTCCCCTTCATCCGCAGCAGCTAGATCCCACCTGCTCCGTCCCACCAGGTAAGCGGAGTCACCAAGCACCTCTCAGCTGGACTGCCTGCCCCCCTGCAGGACCTCAGAGCCTACTGGGAGGGGTGACGGGGCCAGGCCCTGGCTCCCTGCACTGGGGAGGGGGAAAGGCCGGCAGGGAGGTGCTGACTGATGGGCTGGCACTGCGTCCTGGGCCTGCACCAGCTACCCTGTTGCCATGACAAGGAGCACGAAACTCTCCCGACCTCGAGACTGAGGAGAGGGTACCCACTCGAATACCCCCAAGTGCCCCCTTTACAATCCCCCCAAAAATTCACTCACATCCCAGCATACACACACCCCTCCAGCACCCCTAAACGCCCCCACCCAGTACACACACACTGTTTCAGCACCACTCAAATATCCCCACCCAGCACACACGCACACACCCCTCCAACATCCCCCAAGTACTCACACCCAGTACACACACCCCTCCAACACCCCCGAAATGCCCCCACCCATCCCAGGACATGCACACCCCTCCACCACCACCCCAAACACCCACTCCCGTCCCAGCACACACACTCCAGCACCCCCAAAATACCCCCTCCCATCCCAGTACACACACCCCTCCAGCATCCCCCAAATAGTGCCTCCCACCCCAGTACACACACATACACACCCACCCCTCCAGCATCCTCTAACTGTACCCCCTCCAGCTTGCTCTACCCCGGGCAGTGTCCTCAATCTGGGAATTGGAAATATGGTAACCCTAGTCTTGTATAAATCCAAAAAATGCCCCCAAGGAAACAAGTTAGCAATGCACAAGTCTCTGACTCACCCCACATGCAAATAACACGAGGCATAGGGCCTGATTCCCATTTAAACTAAGACTGCCCCCCGCCCCTTATGTCACTCTGGCAGCGTAAACAGGCCTTGAAGTGGGTACAGATTATGCTGCCAGAGCAGCGTAAAGGGATCTTAGTGTAAATGAGAACCAGGCCCACTGGTTTCTAGGTTATAATTAGAGAAAATATTCACATATGGTGAATTCTGCCTGGCTCTTACAGGGGTGCGTGGTTGTGGGGGAGGGAGGGTTGGGAAGACAGTGAAGAGCATTCCCCATCATGCAGCCCACACAATAACCTGGGAGAATTCAAGAGCCTGTGCTCAGGGGAGCAGTGGGGCTGACATGCTTATTAAAAAATCAGTACTATACAATATCAAGAGAGCACATGTTAAATGGACTGAGAACCGGCTAACTCACTGGTCTGAAAAAGTCGTTGCCAAAAGGGAATGGTGGCATTTCTAGAGGGATTCAACATGACTCGGTACTAGGTCAAAGCTGCTCGACATTTTAATCAAAGATCTTAAAGGGAATATCACATCCCTGCTGATAATATTTGTGGATGATACAAAGACTGGCAGAGTAGTAAATAAAGATAAGGTAAGGGCCATGATACGGATCAAACTGGATTGCGAGGGAAGATGGGCCCATTCAAATAAAATATATTTTAATCCAGCCAAATGCAAAGTTATGCATTCAGGAACAAAGAACACAGGCCCTATTGAGAGAATGGGGGACTATATCCTGGAAAGTAGTGACCTTGAAAAGGATTTAGGGGTCAGAGTGGACAAGCAATTCAACATGTGTGCCTAGTGCGATGCTGTGGCAAAAAGGGTTAATGAAATCTTTGGATGTATAAAGGTGGAAGTAGTGGGTAGGCGCAGGGAGGGGATTTTACCTCTGTATAGGGCCCCAGTGAGACTCGTACTGAAATACTCTGTCCTGTTCTGTTTCAGAGTAGCAGCCGTGTTAGTCTGTATCCGCAAAAAGAAAAGGAGTACTTGTGGCACCTTAGAGACTAACAAATTTGACTGTCCTGTTCTGGTGGCCACATTTTAAAAAGGATGTTGATAAACTGCAGACAGTTCAGAGAAGAGCCAAGAGAATGATTAAAGGATAGTACAATATGCCTTATTAGTGACAAGCTGATTAGACGGAGCTTTTTGAGTCTATCAGAAAGAAGATGATTGTGTACAAGTACCTTCATGGGAAGAAAATACCAGATACCAAAGGGTTCTTTGACTGGGGGGAGAAAGGCATAACAAGAACTAATATCTGGAAGCCGAAGCCAGACAAATTCAAATGCGAAAGAAGGCACACATTTTCAACAGGGAGGGTGATGAAACTTTGGAACAAACTATCAAGTGTAGTCATGGAATTTCCATCAATGATGCCCTCAAATCAAGACTAAATGCCCTCCTGCAAGGTTGGATTTAGCCAAACACAAGTTATTGGGCTCACTACTGGGGTAGGCTGGGTGAAATTTAATGGCTTGTTGTATACAGGAGGTCAGACTAGCTGTTCTAATCATTCCTATTGTCTTAAACTCTATTAATCTGTTTACTCTCCCACGGGTGCACTGTGTCCCAAAGGGAAAGGGATTAGGCAGAGTCATGGCTTCAACACACCCTCCTCAGGATGGTAATCACCCACCAGAAAGAGTTAAGATACAGTTAATGTTGCAATTATTGATCAATTAACTAATCATGATAAAAAATAAAACATCCCAGTTAGAAAAATGCTTGATAACATGGAGAGGCACAGTTACAGCCCTGCTAACAACCTTCACTCTGATCCCATGTGGCGGGGCTAGTACCTCAACGGCCCTTTAAGTCAAGGGGGCGGGAAGTAACAGCCTCTCCATGCCCAAGTCTGTGTTCTAAACCCCTCTGTAGTTAGCACAGTGTGGCCCAAGGGCCGGAGTCCATCTATTTCCCCTCCCCTACTGGGGTAATGCAGCCTAGTGGCCAGAGCTCATACGAGGCACCCCCAGGGCAGCGCTGCCCAATGGCCAGAGTCCATCTAATTCCCCTCCTTTGGTGGGGTAATGCAGCCTAGTGGCTGGAGTCAATACAATTGCCCTAGAGGTCAGGGCTATGTGGTCTAGTGGTCAGAGTCAAAGAAATAGGCCACCACCTAGGAGTGGGTGGCAGCAGAGATGGTAGGGGGACCCAGCCCCTCCCTCTCCACCGGGTCCCGGCCCAGGGCCCTGTCAGCAGTGAGCATGGTCACCACCCAGTCAGCGGGGATCCTTCCGCAACATGCTGACCTTCTTCAGGTGCGAGGTACCACTCACTCCTGGGTCCCTGGGCCACTTCCTACCATGTGTCCTGAAGCCACAGTCCATTCATCATCGGGGTCTCCAAGCTCCTTGGCGCAGGTAACTTGCTGGGGGCTGCCGGTCTGGGCCTCAGGCGCTCTGGTTTCTGCAGTCAGGGGCTGAAGTGGATCCCAGGCTGGAGCCTCCACTGAGCATCCTTCCCCACCAGTCCACCCTGACTGAGCAGCTCTGCAGGCTTTTATACCTGACTTCCAGTTGGAGCATGCCCGGCAGAGCCTCAGGGGCGGGGCTTCTTCTGCTAGGAGGGAAGGATTAACCCCTGCCGTACCAGTGCGGCGCCGATCCGCCCCGTCACACCCCACCTATCCACCACCAACCCCTTTACAAAAAAACAGTGGACTGCAAAAAATACCTGATATTAATTGGCAGTAGGAAGGAAGACAGACGAGGTGGATGAGGTAATATTTTTATTGGACCAACTTGTGGTGAAAGAGACAAGCTTCTGAGCTGCACAGAGCTCCTGTTCAGGAAGGAAAGCACCCAGCCTGGGCATATAGCAATGCAAAATCACCTCCCACCTTTTGCACATAGCTCCACTATCTGATCCAAGTGCCAGCACAAAGCCTTTGCGGAACAACATGCCTCCTCTGGGTCTCTCTGGGCATTCCACCCCACAGCCTTTGCCCCAGCCTTTCCATAGCCAACACAACATACATCTGCCACCTTACAGACTGCAGCAGGTCAATAGCGCTCCATAGTAATTCTTGTATTCACCGCATGATAGGCTTTATACAAAACAATACAAGGGGCTTATGATGATCCCCAGACAGCTCAAAGAACTAACACCCTCTGGGGATAACTATAACTCTATCTATAGTCATGCCCTGTGATGTAATATCAGATACTTGTATCTAGAAGCAAATCATAGTTGTGGTTCAGAAGGGCATAGGGCATGGTAATGGAAGCTTAAACATGTCAATACTTTCAAAGGTTTAGGTTTTAAAATGTTAACCTTAACTTAAAATGTCTTGGGGTTCAAACATTTGTTAAGGTTAGTTTTTTGTGGGTTTTGTGTGTGTTTGTTTTTTAAGGGGGGAATTAATTAAACATCACTACGTCTCAATCAGACAGGGAAATATTATTATAACCATTTCACAGCCCAGGTACAGGGAGGTTAGGCCATGAATAGAACGCAGAATTCTGACTCCTAGTTACCTGCTCTAACCACTCTGATCGCTTACTATAGAGATAGAATGCTAATAAATGAGTGCCCTATTCCAGTTTTATTCTTCAGTCTGTGTGATGCGGCCGGTCATACTGAACTATCTTAACAGTCCCATCTGGCCTTAGAATCCATGAAACCTATTTTTAAAACATAAAGCAGTTTTCAACAACATGCACTGACTTGGATTAACAATTCTGCAAGATTAAAAACAACACAAGCAGAACTAATGGGCGGTAGGTTGGGGATTGGTCCTGCTTTGAGCAGGGGGTTGGACTAGATGACCTTTTGAGGTCCCTTCCAACCCTGATATTCTATGATTCTATGTGCAAGAGACACGGAGATGCAGAGCTGACAATGGCAAGGTTTGCTGTACGCAAAGGCTGGATTGTGCCTTGGCTCTGTAGTTCAGATAGACTCCTCCCACTGCCCCCCTGCTTGGAATAGTCCACGGTGCCCAGAATCATTTGGGCTGGGATTTCCACTGAAAGCCAGGCACCCATCTCCTTTTAAGCTCAGCTGCTACCTCTCATTTATATCTCAGATATTATATAAGAACCATTATTAAGAAGCCAGCTTTTGAAAACACAAAAACCAATGTAGGATAAGCACCATAAAACAGCTCTGCTTTTTCTGGTATTGATTTTGCTTATTTTGAAGTTAAGCGTATCCATAAATACGTTCTATGCTCCCTTGAGGTAAGTCTCATAAGAGATATTAAAAAAAAAACATAAGAATTCTTTGGCAGCAATTACCATCTCAGATAACCTGCCTGGGGTTGGGAAAGCGTGCCAACAATCTGTGCAGAAATAGCTTTCATTTGGGCTGTTTATTTTCATACGCTTTGTCTGCCACTTTACTGCTGTGGCGGGGGTACTTAACTGTCAGCTTCCATTAAACACTTTGTCAGCTGTTCCCACTCCAGGCAGAAACCAAAATTACTGTTCATCTCCCAATATTCATTCAAGTTGACCCACTGGCAGGAAGCGAGAGGGACAGCAAAGGAAATCATCCTTGGGCCAGATAATGAGCTTTGATTGGGCTCCTTAGTTCCTGTACTCATCCAGTCCCCCTGCTTCCCCTCCTCCCCACGCACACCTGACGTTAATTTCAAATGCACAGCACCTTCAGGGCAGTCGCCCTATTGTAGAACACAGTCTGGCTGAGTGAGCTACTCCGAGGAAGCTCGAAGACTTCAAATGGCCTGGAAGAAAACAGTGTACAGTATAGTGGTTCCACATTAGTTTCAAGCAGTGAAGCAGCTTAATCATGAATGCGATCTGTCCCTTCCTGACCCAGGGCAATAATAATCAAAATACATTAGAGCTGCTAAATCATGGGCTTGGAACTAGTGACATTTTTCAGATGAATAGTTTATTCAACAAAAAAAAAATGCAGCTTTAGTTGACCTGAAACTATTCCTATATTTGACATGAATAGTTTTTGACCATTGACAAAATGGCCCAGGAAAGAGTAGGAGTGGACAAGGGTGTCAGTGCTGCCACTGTCCCCCACACCCTTTATAAAGTTTAGGCCGGTGCTTAGGGCACTCAGCTGGGATATGGGAGACCCCTCCTCCCCCCCAGCTTCAAATTCAAGCTCTGGAAGAGACCCAGAAGGGACCTTCTTGATTCAGCAAAAGTTCCAAAAAATTTCAGATTTGGTGCAACCGAAACAGATTTTTTTTTCTAACTGCCACCAACCCGAAAAGTCAGTAATTCACTCAGCTGTACTTGGAACTTATATTTTAGGAGATTTCCCCCCTCCTTTTAAAGAGTTATAGTAGGGTTTCTTTTTATAAACAGATGTGGGACTGTAAAGTCCTAGCTCCTAGATTGTAACGCTGTCACCCCAAATGCAATGAAAACCCTTAGGGACAAAAACAAACAATTCTCTACAGCAGGATCTCTTATCCTCTATCATCGCTCTTCTTCCTAAAGAAAAATCTTTCAGTCTCACTGTATTTGCTCCCACTCGTACTTGTACTCCTAGAGCTTTGAATGAAAGTTTTGAAGCCTTCCAAGTAGCTTGTAAACCAGAGCCCAGTTTTGATTCAAGTTTGTCCTCCCATTCAGATTTTGGGAAGTGGAATGATTAATTGATTTCCATCATCGTTCTCCCCATAAGTCACAGGCTGAGCTGCTATTTCAAGTTTCCATGGACAAAGATTTCATTATACAAAGCCATAATTTTTAACCAGAGCTGTGCAATGATTTCAGTCTTCAACCTGAATTAGGCCCATATGTTTTAGTCAAATGTGGTGAGTGCAAGTTGGGGGGAAAGTTGTGGTAGGGGAACAGGTCTATCTCAGTGGCTGAATAAACTTCCACCCACATCAGAGCACAAAGGGGCTCTGACTTGGTCGTCTTAACCCTTATCTAAACAAAATAAATCAGAAATACAATTTTCCACTTGACGCTGAAGGATTTGCTATCTCAGCCGAAAAGCAATTTTAAACACTCCCAAGATGAGCAAGGCTGAATTCCTGCAAGAGGACTTGACTTCTGAGATGGTATCCCTGGGTCCCCAACCTCTCATGCCATGTTGTCATGATGATTGCTGCTACGCTAGCACCTGCTAAAGGACCCAGCCAAGATCCGGGGCTCT
The DNA here is from genome assembly GCF_015237465.2 of Chelonia mydas. NCBI lineage: Eukaryota > Metazoa > Chordata > Testudines > Cheloniidae > Chelonia > Chelonia mydas. The sequence continues at coordinate 13,262,466 of NC_057851.1, forward strand.
TTGTGCTCGATGCTGTACAAACACATAGGAAGAGACAGGTGCTGCCCCAAAGAGTTCACCATCTAAACAGAAAAAGCAGACAAATGAAATGCTACGTTCTAGAGATGGGGCGCTCAGGTAGAGAGAGACTAAGTACTGACCCAGCGTCACACGCAGTCTGTGGTAGAACAGAGAATTGGAGCCAGGTCTCCTGAAACCCAGTACAGATCCTTAAACTCAAGCTCAACGTTACTCTGAAGACCATCCTCATCATTCTTTGTTCACACACTGAATACAAATTCCCAGCTCCATTGCTGCAGCTCAGCCTGTAAAATCTCCTCACGGCTCCCTCTTCCTCCCGCAACATTTACACTTAAAGCACGGTGTAACTGTTAGTCTGTGCTCAAATCCACCAGATCCAGGACCAGATCCACCATGACCCCATGATGGGATTCCACTAGTGGGTATGAAAATGGGAGCAATTGCTTAAATAGAGATATGTCGCTAGTGTGCATTTGGGAGAGGAAGGGGAAGGTTATTAATACAGCTAAGCGACTAACTGATTTTTCAGCTTGGTGGCCAAACCAAATAATCCAGGGAGAAAAAAAATGGTTTATTTTGAACTACAACTGAATTTTTCCCCCCTCCAAAACAATAAAAGAAAAAAGAAAAAATGTCATTCAGGTCAAATGAAACATTTCAAATACCAATTCAGAAATATAGGCCTTAACTGATGACCCAGACCAGGAGTGGCGGAAGGTCCCTGAAAGTGTTGCGGCGGGGGTGGGGGGCAATCAGCACCTGAAACATGGCCCCGCCCCCACACTGCCCTTCCCTGGGGCTCTGCCCCCGGACCACCCCTTCATCCTGATGCCCCGCCCCATCCAACCCCTTCTCCCCGAGGTCCCGCACTCGTGACACCCCTTCTTCCCGAGCCCCCACCCTGATGCTGCCCCTACTCCCGAGGCCCTGCTCCCGCACAGCCTCTTCCCCCAAGACCTTATCCCCTGCTCACTCCTCTCCACCTCCTCCCCCCAGTCACTCGCCCTTATGGCCAGTAAAAAGTGGAGGGGCCATGGCCCCCTCAGCCCCCCGTTCTGGCATCCCTGGCCGAGACGCTAGCTAACTTCACTTCAGTTATTGATACTGACATCAACTCCAGTGGCCCTGAGCCTTTCTTGGGCAAACTCCGGTGAGACAGATGCCAGGGGGGACATGAGGTCTGAGTAGCCAGAGAATTTGGGGGAATCTCAGAGTTTCAGAAATCTGGGCAAGGGGGAGATGACACCCTTCATAAATAGTTTTTGAAAATAAATTTCTGGCCTGTGCCTTCCTGGCTACATAACTCTTCATGGGTCTTAAAGTAATGAAACTCAAGAAATTCAAGGGTGAAAGGCTTCTTCCTGTCTTGAAAGTTAGAGCTAGGCCCAAGATGCTAAGTTCAGCTCCAGACTCACATTTCAGGGATGTTCTGCTCCGGGGACTTGGTTCATTCCACTATAGAGATGGACCCGAGCTGCAAGGTTCAGATGTGGAGCTGCACTTCTTGAAAGTTCCTGGGCATCTGGGCATGGGGATTCTGATCACGTCAGACTCTAGTGGAGACATTATTTTCTCTGTATTTGTTTCAGGCCTTGCTTAATTCAGATGCAAACACTGAAGCAAATCCCCACACAGCCCTAGAGTTCAGCAGCACAAGCACCAGCTGCTCAGATTTTGCTGCAAGGCCTGCTTCTACCTGTCTGTAACTCCAAAGAGATGGACTCAGACAGCCCTTTCAGTTCAGGGGGCTGACCTTTCAGGACTAATCTCAGCAGAGCCATATTTGCAGCTCTGGCACTGGGCATAGAGACATAATGTTGCCTATGCTCTTCACTGAGGGACTCTTTTCCACAAGCTCATTCCTGACTTAGCTGGAGAAGCTGGATTTGACATTATTAGGTATTCAGTTGCAACATGAAATTACCAAAATGTAAAACATGGGAAAACAGTCTGAAAATCACTTATTGGCAGGTCTCTCACCTCTTGACAAGTGCACAACTGGATATGTTCAAGCCATTTGGAATTTCCAAAATAGAACCTAGAAGAAATTCCTGAAGAAAGATATTTTCTACTGGCTTATCTGAGTTTAACATCGGCATTAATATTTCAGTCTTTATACTGCAAGTTTGCAGTCTGCAAATCCAAATTTCATTTCACCTTCTAGCTGTACAGTAGTTCTATTGTTTTTTTTTTTTTAAACAAAAGTAATTTTTCTTGGAAATGTCCTGCTTTGGCTTTTCAAAAAGAAAAACGCAAGGACTCAGGGGATTAGCAATGGGAATGCAGAGCCTTTACCCTCTAAGTGAAAGGGTTTATACATTTAATGGAAGTGCATGACCTAAACTGAGTAAACACATATTTGTATTACTGTAGTCCCCTGCCCTTCATTCTGCCGTCAGTCCCCATTGTTCAGCTTGTTGGGAGAAAGGATGTTCTACTGAGAGGAAGGATGGCTTTGTGGCTAAGGCACTGAACTGGGATTCAGAGATCTGGGTTTAATTCTTGGCTCCTCCACAGTCTTCCTGTGGGACCTTGGGCACGTCATTCAATCTCTCTCTGTGCCTCAGTTCCCCATATGTGAATTGAAGATAATCACACTTTCCTTCTCCAATCCTTTCTCTCTCGCGTCCAGTGACAATATAAACTCTTTGAGGTAAGAACTACCTTGTAATGTCTGTATTTACATATTCTGTAAATTGGGGAGAAGCTTTTTTTGTCTCTGTTGTTTTTCCTCACGATCACTGCATGATAAATATTAGACAATTTAATTACTGAATAATCATTTTAAAAAGGTCCTATCTAGGAGTGAAGCGAATGGATTTGAATATCCAGGCCACTGCAAAGGGAGAGAAAGGCATAACAGTCTGACAAAAGTGGATGAAAGAGGCACATTTACTGTTTCAGAGTTTGCCCCAGAATTTGAAACATGCTTTGCCCCTAACTGATTGGTGACAGCAGCGAAGAAAGAAGATTTAGATTTAGACCCTGGCATTAAAGCAGAAATGAGTAACGGCAACCGCCTATCTATGTAGCATCTTTTAACCTGAAGGATCCCAAAGTGCTTTACAAACCTAGGCCTCAATCCTGCAATTAATTCTACATGGGAGGACTTCAACATATGGCTCCCCCTGGGTGCAGCAGTTCACCCACCCAGAACAAATTGCAGGATCAGGGCCTTAAACTAATCTACTAACTACAGCAACAGATCAGTTCACCTACATGGGGGTGGGGAGGCGGATCATGGCAGCTGTTGAAGAGCACACAGAGACAACGGTTTAAGGCAGAGAGTAAAGGGGACACCAGGAAAAGCTTTCAAATGGGCCTCAACAGGGCCTCTCAGTTGCATGCCAGCTAGCACTGCAATGCACACTTGTGAAGCATGGACACCGACACACCCAGCGGACATGCGAAAACTCCAGTATGATCACCGCATGGAAATTCTGTCACAGGAACATGCATGTATTAGAATCTGTTTCCTGATCTACAGGTGAGAGTACTGGAAGTGTGTGTGCAGAAAGTAGCAATTTGTATCCAACCGAAAGTGCAACTGGGGACTTATGCTGGGAAACGTAATCACCCACATTTCAGGTTGGCCAGGACACTGACCTGTCTGCTTTCATTTACTCTCCTTACTTTTGATCTGATAATTTGCAAGTTTGATGGAAGGCAGCATATCACAGACTTGGGGCAAGGTCCTATTTTCCTGTTATCTGCTCCTTTTTCTCCTAATTGGGTCTCAAAACTTAGCTATGAGCAATGTTTTCCCTTAGGGCAGAATTAGCCCACATGGTAATTTGAGAGAAATGGGAGAGGATAGGACTGCCGAAGTTACAATGCCTGGAACCACCTACACAGCCATGGTACATAACCCTCCGATCGAAACGCACTTGGTAGCTACTAACTCGCAATATCTGAGTTTATTTATTTATTTTCTTAAAGCCTAGGAAGATGGTTTAAAATTAAGGACACACATTAGTCAAACATCTACATAGAGCTAGATGTTTTCTTGCCATTGCTATAACCCAGTGGTCCCCAAACTGTGGGGCACAGAGGAACATTCGGGGGGGGGCACAGTGGGGCCTGGGCCAGCCCCCAAAGGGGGCAGGGAGGGAATGACATCCAGCTCCACTCTGCCCCCAGCTCCTCTCCAGCCCTGCCCCTAGCCCCAGTCACAGCTCGGGCCCCAGCCACAGCCCCACTTCCAGGCCTGGCTCCACTCCCAGCTCCGGCTCATGGCTCCTGGCCTTGTCCTCAGCTGCAGGCCCTGAATGTGGCTCCACTCCTGGCCATGGCTCTAGCCGCAGTTCCAGCCCCGGCCTCGGCTCCAGCCACAGCTCCGGCCCCGGCCTTGACTCCCGGCCCCAACTGCGGCCCCCAGCTCCCAACCCTGAGCGTAGACCTTGACCGTGGCTCAGTTCCCAGCCTTGGCTCCTGACCGTGGCTCCAACTCTCCTCTCAGCCACAGTTCTTGGGGGAATGGGATGGGGAGCACATACAGGTTCCATTATGGATAAGAATGGGGCACAACAGAAAAAGTTTGGGGACAACTGCTACAACCAGTTCTTAACTCCTTAGCCTAGAGGGCATGCCCTCTCCTTAAAACTTGTATATACTGGATCCTCTAAATTAGCAAGTCTTTTTAGAGATTATACACAGCCAGTATCCCATAGAAGCTCCGAGTTCGTAGTGCTTGTTATGTAAAACAGTGCATGTTAGTGCTGAGCCTGGTTGATGATTCTAGAGATAAAATACAAATTTATCTATAAAGCCATCAAATGCTCCCAGGGATTTCAGAATAGTGTCCCTTGGCTGCCGCAGAAATTTATTAGCTTTACCAATATTTTCTTTCTTAGTTCTGCAAACTCAGCGAGCACTGGCTATGCAGAGCCTTGAAACCACATGTTTATTTTCCTAAGCTATAAAAAGTTTATAAGGGTAGCTGGTATCCTTATGGACCACTGTACACTGACTTGCTACTGCATTCCATGCTGATACAGAAGAGCTCTGTGTTCTATACCAGAGGGAAATCCTTGTGATACAGCTGTCCACAAGCCAACAAGAGTACAGACATCTTCAAAACTATATTGCTGATTAAAAAGTGGATCGCTGAAACTTCACAAAGCTTCACATATGGGAAAAATAAGCCTGGACAGTGCAATGACCTCATGCATCCCAATGAGAGCAGTGGTTTAATGAGTCCCGCAACAACTGTAACAAAGAAAACACCAGCCCAAGGCTACACCTCCCTGCTTTTCAATTGTCACAATTTCGACGTGGCAATTCCATACGTATTAGGGCGATAATTAAAAGGATAGTAGATAAACTTCTACTTTGAGGCTCTCAGCAGACACTGAGGTGGTGTAAACTGACGAGGCTTCAATGGAGCTATGCCAATTTACATCAGTGGCTGAACCTGGCCCTTAGTTATTCATCTCAGAGAGGAGCAGATAGCTTCACAAGCTCATGAGGTTTGGTACACTCCAACTACTACTGCTCTGGAACTCGTGATTCAAATCACATCAAGGCGGATGTTTCGAGAGAGCTAAAGAATACACAACATAGTTCCTGGGGTTGTAGGACCAGTAAAACTTGCTTTTGAGCACAGTAAATGGCTTCCTCTGGCCACTCTTTCCATCACCTCTTAACAGTGGAATCACCCCTTTATCCTTCTAAGGTAAATACTCTCATCATCATGGAATTGCTCAAATCAGGGAAGGGGGATTTTTTCACATGAGACCTTAAAAGCAATGATATGCTGAATGTGTCCATCGAGCGTCGCATGGTGCTTCATGTAAGTATAGGGATGTGCTCCAGTTTCCTTGGATAGCTTTCCTCCAATTCCCTGCTGCTGGGCAGTGTGCCATGTCCCCACGGGGTTGCCGGCCTCCTCTTCATGGGTGGCAGTAGCCCTGCGGTGCTGTTTGTACATGATTTGTAAAGCACTTTGGAAACTTTTGGGCTGAAGGGAGCTGTCATCAGTGTAAATAGGACTTAGGCCCACATTTTCTCCGCCGGCTTCTGCAATTGCATTTCTAAGCATTCTGCAGAGGTGTGCAACTGTTTACATGTACAAAGCTCACTATTGTGCATGTAGAGTCCTGGCCGCAGGGATAAAAATTGCCTGCACAGATTTGGAAGTTGTTTTGGAATATTTAGTTTTTAGATCACACTGAGGAACTGAAGAAAAATATACTCTGTTCCTATCTCCATAGTGCTATTATACTCTGACTTCCCTGACCAACTGGGTAACACTTCCAACTATTAAAGCGCCCCAGCTCCCTGCCCCCTTCTGAGTTTTCCAATCTCTTCTGCCCTCCTCAGCACTGAAAACCCACCACAAACTTTTCACCTTGATGGTTGGGCCTACCTGAGTGTCCTCCCAGCCGCTAGTTATTGACACTATGGCTGAGTTGACAACAAGTGGATGAATCAGTCAGCTGGGAGGCTGGGAAATATTTTCATGGGAACTTCCAGGACGTGATATACCCACACTGGGAACCATGGCGCCCAAACTGCCATGCATTTTGCATATACCTGCTGTGTATTCACAGATGTTTGCAGAGATGTACTAAAAACAGAGCTGGGAGGGTATTTCAATGGTCTCTCAAATCATGGCTGATATATTGGGCGCCTGATCCCACGATCCTAAGGAGTTAGTGCCACTGGGTGTCTCACATGACCTCAGTGGGTCTACTCTGACCAAGATGGTTATTCAAGTGAGCAGGAGTTGCAAGTTGGAGCATAGTTTTGTAGTGGAGCAAAGAAAACCCCTATGCCTTTAACTGTGTCCTTCACTTCTCTAAAGAAATACAGAATTTCTGGCTGCAGCAAGTCGTTGCTCCCCCTGGAGCTATCCCCTGCCACGCCCAACTATTCCACTTCCTAGTGATATAGGCATAAACATCACATCTCTCAGTGAAAACTCTGCTACAGCTCGAGCCGGCCCACTCGACAGGAAGTCTGAATGTTTGGCCAATGGAGCATTCTGGCCAATAGAGCCCCCACAGGGCTATATTCATTCCATGAGTAGTCCCAGTGAAATCAAGATACTGCTCAGTGCAACGGTGTGAATAGGGGGGTAGTATCTAGCTAATAACATATTACTCGGCTGTAAATTCTTTTCTAAGTAAGGCTTTCAGTTAATGGACTCATCTTTCTCTTGCTCCATGGCATGCAGCGGGGTAGTCAACAGGCGGACCATGGGCCAAATCTGGGCCAACAGACGCTTTTGAACAGACCACAAAATCTTTTTATTTACTTATTATCATTATTGTTATTGCGGTGTGAAAAATATTTCTCTGGAGCCTGACAAAAGATAATTGACTACCCCTGGCCTATGGCATTTATTGCAGTAATGTTAACCAGGATGAACATGTTTGCTACTAATACAAGTGCCATTAATAGACTCCTACTGGCATAGAGGTTTCTGCTGTAATTCAGTCACCTGATGGGACCTTGATTTGTAAAGGATGCTAATTTCCTACTGCAAAACAGAGAAAAGTGGCGCAAGCTGGTGGTATCCTGGTGCAAACATAATTGTGTGGCCCTCTTAGCAATAAAGCTCCTTCTTAATTCACTCAAGGAAGGATTCTTCCCTCTTTACTCATAATGATACCTTACTTTGGGAGTAGCCCTAAGAAATTCAATGGAACAAAAAACTACTCAACATGAGTAAGGATGGCAGAATTCGGCCTTCCATCACTCTCTCTCTCTGGGCACAACTGGGAAAGGAACTCAATCTATTTAGCGTCTCGAAGAACAGGTTAGGATGTGATTTGATCCTGGTCTAAAAGTACCTACACTAGGAGAGGATATCTAATAGTAGAGGATTCTTTAATTCACTAGACAAAGGCATGGCAGGATCTGATGACTGGAAATTGACACTACATAAATTCAGACCAGTATATAAAGCCGAATTTTAAGCAGTGAGTGTAACTAACCACTGGAACAAGTTCTCAAAGTGTGTTGTGGATTCTTCACTAGAAATCTTTACATCAAGACTGTATGCCTTTCTAAATAACGTGCCTTCGCTCAGGCAGAAGTTGTGAGCTTGATTCAGGAATCAGTGGGTGAATTCTGTACGGCCTGTGTTAGACAGGAAATCAGACTAGATGCTCATATTGGTCCCTTCTGGCCTTAAACTCTATGAAGCTCTGAGAAGCTGAGCAGTTTCAGGAGTACTTTTCTCTTCTCCCCCTCTGCCCTCCTTCCATTCTCTCTCCTCTAGTTCCATATCTATTTGCAATAAACTTATTGTCATAGTTGTCTGAGTGTCTGACTCTGCACAGCTCCCAAAGGGCAGAACCTTTAAAGAGAAAGTAACCTTCCTCCAGAGACAGCAGCTTGACTAGGGTTATATTCCAACACATTGCCATCACTAATCCTTTTATCTTGTACTGGTATTTTCCCAGGATGTTATATGGTCAAGGAGAAAGATCAAAGGCAGAGAGCGAAAGGTTATTGGGTGAAGAGATATTCACAGAAAAAGGAAAATATAAAGATTAAAAACTAAGGAGGAAATGGCTCAGGCAGGGAGACAATAAAGGAAAGAAAGTGGGGACAAGGTTGGGAAAAAAGTAGAAGACCTGTGCTGCAATCACCTTGAAGACGAGAGTTTTGTAGTTAAAGCCCAGAACGGGGAGTGAGGTTCTACTCTTGCTGGGCCAGACTTCCTGTGGTGCCTTGGGCAAGTCACTTCATCCCTGGTGCCTCGGTTTCAGCATCTGCTAAATAAGGACAACAATCGTTAGCCTCACAACACACTGTGAGATAGGTTACTGTTTGCAAAATGCTTTGAGCGCTTCAAAGAAAAGCTGCTAAAGGAGCACAGAGCATTATGGTGTAGTAGCATTTACCCATCGGAGGGCTCAGGTCACCTGTGCCAAGCAGTCGTCATGCTCCCAATACAGCTTTAGACCCAGACCCTGAGTTTATCCTAGTTGCAATGCAGTGTCATAGAATCATAGTCTATCAGGGTTGGAAGGGACCTCAGGAGGTCATCTAGTCCAACCCCCTGCTCAAAGCAGGACCAATCCCCAACTAAATCATCCCAGCCAGGGCTTTGTCAAGCCTGACCTTAAAAACTTCTAAGGAAGGAGATTCCACCACCTCCCTAGGTAACCCATTCCAGTGCTTCACCACCCTCCTAGTGAAAAAGTTTTTCCTAATATCCAACCTAAACCTCCCCCACTGCAACTTGAGACTATTACTCCTCGTTCTGTCATCTGCTACCACTGAGAACAGTCTAGATCCATCCTCTTTGGAACCCCCTTTCAAGTAGTTGAAAGCACCTATCAAATCCCCACTCATTCTTCTCTTCGGCAGACTAAACAGTCCCAGTTCCCTCAGCCTCTCCTCATAAGTCATGTGTTCCAGTCCCTAATCATTTTTGTTGCCCTCCGCTGGACGCTTTCCAATTTTTCCACATCCTTCTTGTAGTGTGGGGCCCAAAACTGGACACAGTACTCCAGATGAGGCCTCACCAATGTCGAATAGAGGGGAACGATCACATGCCTCGATCTGCTGGCAATGCCCCTACTTATACACCCCAAAATGCCATTGGCCTTCTTGGCAACAAGGGCACACTGTCAACTCATATCCAGCTTCTCATCCACTGTAACCCCTAGGTCCTTTTCTGCAGAACTGCTGCCTAGCCATTCGGTCCCTAGTCTGTAGCGGTGCATGGGATTCTTCCGTCCTAAGTGCAGGACTCTGCACTTGTCCTTGTTGAACCTCATCAGATTTCTTTTGGCCCAATCCTCTAATTTGTCTAGGTCCTCTGTATCCTATCCCTACCCTCCAGCGTATCTACCTCTCCTCCCAGTTTAGTGTCATCTGCAAACTTGCTGAGGGTGCAATCCACGCCATCCTCCAGATCATTAATGAAGATATTGAACAAAACCGGCCCCAGGACCAATCCTTGGGGCACTCCGCTTGATACCGGCTGCCAACTAGACATGGAGCCATTGATCACTACCCACTGAGCCCGACAATCTAGCCAGCTTTCTGTCCACCTTGTAGTCCATTCATCCAGCCCATACTTCTTTAACTTGCTGGCAAGAATACTGTGGGAGACGGTGTCAAACGCTTTGCTAAAGTCAAGGAACAACACGTCCACTGCGTTCCCCTCATCCGCAGAGCCAGTTATCTCGTCATAGAAGGTAATTAGATTAGTCAGGCATGACTTGCCCTTGGTGAATCCATGCCGACTGTTCCTGATCACTTTCCTCTCCTCTAAGTGCTTCGGAATTGATTCCTGGAGGACCTGCTCCATGATTTTTCCAGGGACTGAGGTGAGGCTGACTGGCCTGTAGTTCCCAGGATCCTCCTTCTTCCCTTTTTTAAAGATGGGCACTACATTAGCCTTTTTCCAGTTGTCTGGGACCTCCCCTGATTGCCATGAGTTTTCAAAGATAATGGCCAATGGCTCTGCAATCACATCCGCCAACTCCTTTAGCACTCTCGGATGCAGCTCATCCGGCCCCATGGACTTCTGCTCGTCCAGCTTTTCTAAATAGTCCCGAACCACTTCTTTCTCCACAAAGGGCTGGTCACCTCCTCCCCATGCTGTGCTGCCCAGTGCAGTAGTCTGGGAGCTGACCTTGTTCGTGAAGACAGAGGCAAAAAAAGCATTGAGTACATTAGCTTTTTCCACATCCTCTGTCACTAGGTTGCCTCCCTCATTCAGTAAGGGGCCCACACTTTCCTTGACTTCTCTTGTCTTCTGGGCTGGTTTCAGAAGGCTTGTTCCATTTATTTCAGTTTGCGGTTCTTCTCTGTTGAGGTTAATATCAATGTCATTGTGTTACCAGTTTAAAACAGCTTCTCTGGAAGTAATCATAGGGGTACAGGGCTAAGCGGGCTGTGAAAACCAACCTCGAAGCGGGCAGTTACGGGGGTGGGATGAAACATAACCTGGCTTAACCCAAGGTAAGGCCACAAGGGGTGGCCATATGCACAAATTATCCCACAGGTGGCTGCTATCACTCCCGGGCTCAATGGCGAGAAGAGTAGCAGACCTTGATTGGGATGTTTGCTGTATATTTTTCAAGGGACAGTTGTTTCTTTCTATTCTTCAGAAGTTTGATTTTTTTTTTCCCCAGTGGCCTCTGTTCATCTGAGAACCCACACTGGTAGATGAACATGGCAGAATGAAGTTGGCATATACCTGATTAATGCTTTTTTTTTTTTTTTTTAAACCAGCACTGGAGCTCAAAATAAAGTTTAGCCAATAACATGTTTACTATAAATCTAGGCTACTTTAAAATTAGAAGGCAGACTTGTGGATAAGACACTGGACTGCAAACTGAAGGCAATTATGCCACCTATTCAGACTTAAGAAAAGTCTTTCTACAAATGCAGGGAACCTATTTTTTTAATCACGTATAAACTTGAAATTTTATTTTGGTTTCAAACTCAGCTGTTTCTATCCTGAGACAAATGTGACCACTGAGGTTATATAAAGAAAAGGAGGACTTGTGGCACCTTAGAGACTAACCCATTTATTTGAGCATAAGCTTTCGTCAGCTACAGCTCACTTCATCGGATGCATTCGATGAAGTGAGCTGTAGCTCACGAAAAGCTTATGCTCAAATAAATTGGTTAGTCTCTAAGGTGCCACAAGTACTCCTTTTCTTTTTGTGAATACAGACTAACACGGCTGCTACTCTGAAACCTGAGGTTATAAAGTTCATCCCTTGTGAGAAATACACACATGTACGATTTTAAACACTCCGTAAAAGTGAGCTGGAAAATCTGGGCCTGGGTCTCCTCTCTGGAGCCAGTCCTGCACTTGGCTGGAGGGGGTCATTGTTGAGTGAGGTGAGATGCTCCCAGATCCCATCTTATTCAGCTGCAGACGCTGGGCTTGTTCTCCTTTTAACGATTCTACTCCTGCTGGTCTAAGCATTCAAGAAGAGAACTCTGATCCCCACCAGGCAACTTACTGCAGGATTACATGACCCCCTGCAGCTCAGCTCCCTTTGTAGAGAAAAGAAGAGCGTGGGCCCAGGGCAAGTGATCCTGCTTCTCTCAGTAGCTGTGATGCACACACAGCAGGGACAGCTAAACACAGAGTGGACACCATGCTGCTGAATTTTCGCTTTCATCAGCAAACCCTTGCTCTTCTAATATATGCCCGAGGATCCTTACCAACACTTGAGAGAGTGGACAGCACTTTTGTTTGAAAAGGTCTCGTCTGAAACTTGTATGCAGTAAAGTATATGGTAAAGATAAAGGGATGGGTCATTCCTACAAGGATGTGAATCTAGGACACCGGATAACATAGCTATTCCAAAGCAGATGCTTAGAGCATTCAGCTACACCTCTTGGGCCTGAAACCTTGGGCACTTAGGGCAGTTCTACACTACTGCAGGGATCGACACTCTGAGATCGATCCACCGGCAGTCGATTTAGCAGGTCTAGTAAAGACCCGCCAAATTGACTGGAGATCACTCTCCAGTTGATCCCTGTACTCTACCCCCGACAAGAAGAGTAAGGTAAGTTGTTGGGAGATTTTCTCCTGTCGACCCCCCGTGGTGTAGACCCCGCGGTAACTCGACCTAAAGTACATCGACTCCAGCTACATTATTCATCTAGCTGGAGTTGCATAGCATAGGTCGACTTACCATGATAGTGTAGACGTAGCCTCAGTCCTGCACACAGCTCCCATTGACTTTTTGTGGCAAATTAATGCACAATATGGCCCCGAATGAGGGGAGGCATGAACTGGTGGTTTAGTTTCTCTTTTTGTCCACTGCAAAAGAAAGGAATTGGAAGATAAATGAAAAGAGTGTTGAGATTGCAAGCCACATAGGCTTGTGATTTTATTTTCTTTGTTATGTTCAAGAACAATAAAATATTTTCCAACAGCTTTCCCTGAGCTAGGTTATATTGATTCATTATTTGAATCTGCTGGGAGTTCACTGCACTTACCTGTGAAAGTGCTTACAAGCCTACGGGATTGTCCTTCAAAGTGGAGGATAAACGTTCAGTGAGTTAACCTGGACAGGAAAACACAGAGGGTTTTCTATTTCAATACTTATTAGCAGATCAAAGGATATGTAACTAAATCAGCACAGCTTCCATACACCAGTTGTTGTCTCCTGGGACAGACTACTATTATTTCTTTAGAAGCGTGCCAGGCACTTCACAGTACTGTTGCAAGGCAGCTGGCACCTGGGATTAAAATTGGTTCAGCGCCCCGTGCCAGAACAGGTGCTCCCCGGGGAGCCACTTAATGGGCTATGGCTGCACCTGGGCTATAAAGGGCCAGAGTGAGTTCAATGAGGGCAGAGATAGACCGAGAACTGCAGAGTGAAGCTGCAGAGAAGGAGGATCTCCTGCAGTGGTCCCTGAAGAAGGGAGTTTGGGCTTGGTAAGAAGATCCAGCTGAAAGTTTTGTTCTCCCTTTGGGAGAAGCCAAAGAAGGCAGGTCAGGCCTTGCCTCGTCTCCGGCTGCTCAGGCCATGCCCAGCTTACAGTTGGGTGGAAGATTTGGTTTTGTGTTTGCTTTTTGGAACTTAGCGTCAATAAAGAAACAAGATCCCAAGAAGGGCTGTGACTGGATGAGCAAGACTGTATGGAGTTTTGTTTAAGGTGCCCTGAAGAAGAGGAAAATAAGTGCAGGGCACTGCGGAGACACCATTGCCAAGAGGGGGCGCTTGGGTGGTGGCCACCATGTTACAAGTACAAGCAGCTAGACATGGGCTGTGCCCCGGAGTTAACAATCTAACTGTAGGTACTATGAGTGGTGAGTACAAGGCAGTAGGGAGAGGATGGGGGTAGGTGTGGGAGGAAGCGGCACTGGTGACAGAGTGAAAGAGATGATGATGGTTAAAGTGCAGGTAGTAATGATTACAGCAGGGAACAGGGAATTTGACACTACAGTGATAGGCAAGGTATAAATGCTAAAGTAGGTAGAATGAGAGAAATCAGGATTCTTGGGCTCTGGTCCCTGCTGTGTCACTCTGACTCTCATGACCAACCCTCAGAACAGCATCAGAGCAGGCATCACAATGAAAAGAGCACTCTGGTTTTGGGAGCTCCTACCTAGGGATACGATTTTCAGCACCTGAAAATTCTAGAAACAGCCCCAATGACTTGTCATCTGTGACTCTCTAGAAACCCCAAATAAGCACTTGTGTGCTGACTACATGAATGGTAAAATATTGTTCTCTGCAATACAGATGCAGTGGAGAATGGTTATACAAGCTACATTGTTTGACTGGAAGCATAAACATGTGCTTAAGGGAGACAAGTCTGACAGCTTAGAGACCTAATCTTCTTATTAGCAGCCTTCCGTGTCTATTACCTTGTCTTACTACATTTCCTTTTGTGTCATAGCTCAGATGGCTTTTGCAACAGAACAAACAGACGTGCCCTGAGATTTGCATAAAGATCATTCTTGATATTAAAAAAATGTTTCAAGATGTCGCTGGCACAGGGATGATTTTCTCATACATTAGGAATCCCAGTTATAATCAGCCCCCTCTCACAACCGATTGTTAAAAGCTTCTAGTTTTCCATTGTTTACACATTGCCTAGCTCAGAGTGTTCCATGAAGGAGCGGAATTACAGGTCAAGATTTATATTTAAGTGAATTGCGCTCTCTGGAAAATGGAGAGCATCTCTGAGATCACATGCCTGGAGCAAGAGGGAGCAGGGAAGACATAAGTGGAGTCGTGATAGCGCCCCACAAATGAAATTGTAAGTAGACAAAGTGAATAATTTACCAGTCCCCTATCTGGTCCTTAATCTCTTCTTTTATGTATACAGGGCTGTATGTGTAAATGACACTTTATGAACACATGAATGACATAGCAAATAATTCACAGCTGGCTTCATGAGTGCAACTCTATGGAAAGCAATGGGGTTGCATTGCCAGGACCGAATTTGGCCTATCAACTTTGCCCTGAGAAGCCATTGTAACACATTCATAAAGTATGTGTTGTCTCTCTTTCTAGTGGCGGCTCCATTAGAGGACAATGACCTACTATTGCTACCATCTAATGGAGGTATACCTTTAAAGCAAGAGATTTGTGCTTTGGTGCTGAAGGTCCTAATTTGACACTGCTGGCAAGCCACACATGGGATCATTAAAACTACAATATATAGTTCAGGCAGACAAATATGAGAAGCCAGAAGAGAGCGCAGACAGAAGATGTCAAGGAAATAATGTTAATACTGGATGCTTTTGCAAGAGATACTTGTTTTAAAGGGGCAATTGCTAAGAAAAGGGGGATGCTTGGTGGTCAGGTTGCTTGGTGGGGCTGCATAAAAGCAGGCACAAAGCCAGAGAGTGGGAGAAGGAAACTGTCGAGAAGATACAGAGTAGAATAAGAAGTGGGCGGGGAGAGCAGGAGGAAATGAAAGTCATGGCAGTTTGGCATGCAGAAGTACTTCAGAACCAAGGCTCACAGCAGTCTTCTCTCCCATTGGAGGAGATCAGTCTCCTGCTAACCCAGGCCTTCCACTTACCACTTTGGTCCACATTATTGTGACAGACATAGGCAATGAACTTTTAAAAAAATAACTGTAGATGCAAACGTTTAGCAATGAGTGTGATTAGCCGTTGGACCCGATCACAGAGGGATGTGCTATATTCTCCATCACTTGCAATCTTTGTATCAAGACTGGATAGGTTTCTAAAAGATACACACTAGTTCAACAATTTGTTGTGGAGCTAGATGCAGGAATCACTGGGTGAAATTCTACAAACTTGGATTATGCAGGAGGGTAGACTAGATGATCAGAAGAGGCTTTTCTGGCCTTAAAAAAATCTACCAATCTATTATTTTAATGGGAGCATATTGTGGAACAGCAATCTTCCATTTGAAATATAGACTTACCTCCTTCACCACCAGGGATCGGTTCTCGGCCCTACACTATTTAACTTTTCTATCAGCGATGCGGATGGAAACATAAAACCATCACTGATAAAGTTTGCAGATGACACAAAGATTGGGGGAGTGGTAAATAATGACGAGGACAGGCCACTGGTACAGAGTGATCTGGATTGCTTTGTAAGCTGGGTGCAAGCAAACAATATATGGCCAAATGTAAACTCATATCTGGGAACAAAGAACACAGACCATACTTACACACTGGGGGACTCTATCCTGGGAAGCAGTGACTCTGAAAAAGATTTTGGGGTCATGGTGAATAATCAGTTGAATATGAGCTCCCAGTGTGATGCTGTGGCTAAAAAGGCGAATGTGATCTTTGGATGCATAAATAGAGGAATATAGAGTAGGAGTAGAGAGGTTATATTACCACTGTATTTGACACCAGTGTGACTGCTACTGGAATACTGTGTCCAGCCCTGGTATCTACCATTCTAGGAGGACGTTGATAAATTTAAGAGGTTTCAGAGAAGAGCCAAGAGAATGATGGAAGTATTGAAAACTATGTCTTATAGTGAAAATTTTAACAGCGAGGGTAATAAACCATTGGAACAATTTTCCAAGGGTTGAGGTGGATTCTCCACCACTGGTGATGTTTAAATCAAGATGCGATGTTTTTCTAAAAGATCTGCTCTAGTTCAAACAGGAGTTATTTTGGGGGACGTTCTATGGCCTGGGTCATACATGATGTCAGAGTACATTATCATAATGGTCCCTTCTGGCCATGGAATCAATACATCTATGAAATCAGGCAGCTTCCTTCCAAGTTCAACTGCCCAAACCCAGATCTGGCACAGCCTAGAGCAATCCAGAGGGCCAAATGCAGAGAGAGTCCTGCTCAGTCTCAGATTGGAGCATGCTTAGTGAGAATGGAATTTTCAGGGAATGTAGCTGCTAAAATCTGAGTCTCTGAGTATGTGCAGACTGTGATTATGCTCAAAAATTTATAATTTGGCCTAATTTTGATGGATTTTCACCAGCATGGCAAAGGACACATCTGTGATACCAAGGCCAGCCCTTACCAAATTTCAAGTCCCTGCTCTGAAGCATGGAGGCACTAGACCTGTTCAAAGAAAAGATTTCTAGAATTTTTGAATATGGAAAAGCAATGTACTATTCACTAGTCTCATTCTTGGAAACGCCTGAACTGTTTTAGTGGAAAGTTTAACAACAGATTGGCCTAAGGCAAGCACTCACCATGGAAAATTCAGCCCAAATGGCTAAAGTTTGGCAAAGTTATAAGCAATTGAAAACAGGGTCTTATAATGGGAAGCATCGGGCAGCTTTATTAAGCAGCTATCAGTCCTGGCTCCAGTGATGATGTTACCAGTCTAGAAATCTCACACATTTTTCTTAATCCTCCCTCATGAAGAAGTGTAGTAGCATAGTCCATCTGGCATGCAAATGTAATGTAAGATTATGCTTTGCTTGAAGGCCTCTAATGATGCCAATGCAAAATAGAGCTGAGTGAATAATTAAAAACAAAACTAAAACTAAAGTGAAATAAATTTTTCTGTTTCATTTTTAGGTAGTTTTCCTCCTGTTTTGTTTTGTTAAAATAAATATAGTTAAATATCTAAACAAAGTATTTTGAAACAAAAAGTTGAAACACTTTGTTTCAAAGTGGCCAAAAATGCATTTTTCAGCAAATGCTCCAAAAATGCATTTTTTCAGCTAATTTATTTGCCCAAAACATGCCATTCAGCTCTACTACATAATGAGATGAGTTAAGAATAGGGTTTTCTGCAAGTCTGGTGAAAGGAAGAAGTATAACTTGCTTGTCAGTAATTGACCTGACATCACATATTTCTTTACACTGTATGGTTCAATGATAATTATTAGATATAGTGGCTTCCACATTATTAGTATTATTTATTTATTATTGCTGAGAGGACAATGCAATTTTTCCCCATTAAATGGATATTTGTTCACATTTATTTTTCAATGAATTGGCTTCAGCTGCCATTTGTACATTCCAGTGACTGGGACTCTCAGACATAAATGGACCAGGAAAGTGAATTTCAAGGGCGAATGGAAGAGTATTCACAGGAACAGAATTTTAAATTCACGCATACCGGCATTTGTGCTGGAAGTGCTTGCTGTATTCTTTCAAGGAAGGTAACAGAAATAATGCCAAGTGACTCTCTGACCAACACGTCTAAGTAACACTGTTCAACTGCTGTTATTCACAAACTATCAGGTGCCAAAAAAATGCATAATATCTGTCGAAGAAAATCCACTGTAGTAAACTGCAATTGGCTCAAAGATATTCCTTGAGCAAGAAAAGAGGTTACACTTGAATAAATTATTTGTGGTGAATTATTCACTTAGCTCTCGTTATTATAATTAAATTATGGTTTAATATGTAACATTCATGAGAAATTCCTCCATTCTGTATTTACTCACCATTTCATTTATCATGACTGAAAGCACTGATTAAACATATACATTAGCTGACTGTTTTCCACTGAGATGCTGCAATAAAAAAAAACCATGCAGAACTTTTGCTGAGAGATTGAATCAGGAAATAGATACTTCCGAATTAATGAATAGGCAGAGTGGTTGGGATGGTGCATGAGTCCAGAAGTACTTTAAGTAGTGAAGAATTTTCACTGCTCTTCCAAGTGAACCATATTGTTTAGAGTCTTTTGATTTGTGACGAAGAAGTAAACCGATTTTATAAATAAATTAACTTCTCTTGAGCAGCTGAATTTATGGGTTTTGTGGTGTGGTCTTTGCTTGAGCATTCATATGAAAACACACCTTGTTTAACTGGCTGCATCTCACAGTGTCAGAGTATGTGTGCTGGCACAATGGTGACAGGACGAAAATACCATATCATATGGCTTCTGAGGCTCACTGTGCATGCAGTCAACTGTGGGAACAGTAGAGCAATTGGGACAATGGCAATGAAAGATCAGAGCAATGGCATACAGAGGGACAGAGATGTGAGATGTAGGAAACTGGAGATCAAAATTTGATTGCATCTCTGGAAAAAGGTTGTCAGGTCCTCCTGTCCCAGAGAAGGACACCCTGAAGAAAGGGGAACTCCTCACACACATATCAGAGAAAATCCCTGCTTCAGAACCATCAACTCTGTGCCCAAACCTTAGCATCTGAGTGCTCAAGTCATGGCAAGGTGAGGAATGGCATAATTCATACAACTGCACAGTTTCAGTTCACAAGAGCTCATGCAAATCTTTTCTTCTGCTTTGGTTTGTGTGGCCTTATCCCCCTCTGAGTTCTGGTTTCCTATGAACTCAATAACTCAAAGTGAAACCCAGCCAAAACCAATCTGTTTTGCCTGGTTTCAGATTGAAATCACTCTGTTTCACAGGGTGTTCATCTGTAACCATAAACTGACCCAGGTGCACTCAAAGCTTTGCCCAAGAGTGTGAAAAACTAGCAAACTTTTCAGCATAACTGGCCCCAAACATTGGGATTGTCACAAAACCCCAAACCAGACATCAGTGGTTTCACTGCAAAGATCTCTCGCAGCTCTCACCAAAGGCCTCCTCTTAATTGCACTCAGGGTGCCAGATGAGAGACTCTGGGAGGATTGCCAGGAGTTCAGCCCCACAACACTCCAACAGTGGCCAGCACCAGCTGCTTCAGGTGAAGGTGCAAGAAACCTGGTAAATAGCCAGTTTTGGGATAACCTTCCCAGAGGGAAAATTTCCTCCTGACCCTTAGTTGGGTTATGCCCTGAAGCCAGATGGTTTATATCCCCTCCCAAACACTTGCTTATTTTTAAAGTGTTTATTTGGGCATTTTTGTTCTCCCTATTAATGTCAAACCCTGCTAAACTCTTGGCCTCACTGATATTGTGTGTCAGTGAGTTCCAAAGGCTAACTGTTAACTGTGCTGAGGAAGAATGTCCTTTGACCAGGTTTGAGTTACAATGCTGACATTGCTTCTTTAAATGATTATTATTGCTTGTTTTTTCTCTTTAACGGTCCACCCAGTCATTGCATTGCTGTTCCAGGTCACAGCCATGGGGGTGATGGCCCCTGTACAAGTAGGATGTCTGGCAAGCCAAATACAGATGTGCCCTGGGAAAGAGCTATCCCTGGTTTAGGGACATGAAGGAGAGAGCAAAATGGTAATGATCACAGCTCCAGGATCGACTTCACCTCCCAAAGACTTTATTCACCAGCATTCTCTCTCTCACTCTATTTTAAGTATGATTTTGGCCATGATGTCCCTGAATCGAAACCACTGCCAATTACAGGGTTTTTCACATTTCAATGTGCTTCCTCAAGTGCTGAGTGCCTTCTGAGCAGCCACCTTCAGTGGGTGTTGAGGGCACTTAGCAACTCTCATGAGATGCTCAGGATCTTGCAGATTTAGGACCATCACCCTTGTCTTCACCTTTTCAGTCGACACACTACCAAATACACCAGGTTGTGTGGGTGGCTTCATCAAAGGTCATTCCAGCAAGAAGCAGAGCGCCATGTATTACATGAGAAAATATGCTTTCATTCCATTTCCTGCCCAATTTGGAAGTTCCTGAAGTTCAGCTAAGGTTAAGAGATACATCTGAACTCCTGGATTTTTATCCAAAATACAGATCCCTGACTTTGGAAGAACCATGCTGCAGGGGACTTGGAGCAGGGTTGCAGTGAGAGTTTTCTTAGAACACCCACAGGAACTGACTCTCTGATAGTTATAGTGAACCCCTCTTACTATAGTATCTCACAATTTTTAATGTATTTTTCTCTCACAACACTCTCATGAGGTAGGCAAGTGCTTTTATCTTCATTTTGCAAATTGGGAAATGCAGCATAGACAAGCGACTTGTCTAAGGTCACATAGGAAGATTGTGGCAGAACCGGGAACTGAACACAGGTCTCCCAAGTCCCAGGCTATCACCCTACTCACTGGACTATCCTTATTCTTACTCCTTGTAGTGGGCCAGGAGAGAATGTGGACCAGAATTTGTGGAACGTTTTCAAAAAACAATTGCTTTGTATATGTAACCTGTACATGTGTGGATCTATCCCTTCATAGTGGCTGGTCCACATAAGAGTCTACTATAGCTGGCAGATAATGGAGTTTCTCCTTTAGTTCAAATAGTTGAGATGAGTGTCTTTGGTGCTGGAGATTGCACGTTCAACAGCACTGATAGCTCAAGTGGGGTGGATTACACATAAATTTGCAGTCATTTAGTTAATTTACTCTCTAGATTTATTGTCTCAGTGTGAGCATTTTATATCTCCAGCCAGACATCCAAATGAATTTACTACCCCAGACAATTACAGTAAAGCTAGTAGCTGAAAGCCCATGCTGTCGCAAAGGTCTGGCAGTTGGGCCAAGTAATCCGCCATCTGTGCAGTCTCCCTTATACAAGCGATGCAACTGTTGCATGCAAATTAGCTGTAGAGTAAGATGGTGATTGGTTGACTTACCTCTGATATCACAATGGGCTAGGACTCTTGACATGGCATAGATACATGGCTGACTGCAGCTGTACACTGCACAGTGTAATTCATAAAGTCAAATGGCTGAGAGCCACTGGATGAAAACAGACAATCCCAGTGACGATTGAACCTGACGATATGCTAAACAAAAAGGGTTCTCGGTGACACTTGTAGCTGTTTCCATCACTTCACACTGACTCACCTGATATTTTAGGCTTCAGAGTGACACAGAGACAGAGTGACAATCCTAGTGACAATCTAGCTATCCAAGCCTCTATGATGTTCTTCACCTCCAAATTTGACATTTCCAATATATTCTAATAATTTTACAATCTGAATGTTTATCCCTAATTATGAGATAAAACTATGACCACAATTATGTACATGGATTTTGGAGAGACTTGAAAATTCAGCTTTAATCAGAAATTTGGTTGAAATCTTAACCACGGAGCGATCAATGCTTACTGCATAATATCAGACTCCTACAGACAAGCAGCTCTGCTGGGCAGGATCGTCGCTAAAGGACACACTGTGAAGTGACTAGCATTAAAAGATGGCATGAAACCTATATTATAGAGAGGAGAAGGTGATGTTTAAACTGTGAATTTTGATTCTATGACAATTAGTAATAATGCACTCACACACACACACACCAGAAAAGGGAAAGCCAGAGACGCCTACCACAGAAAGGTCAACCACAAGTTTAGGATCCAAGATGAAGTACCAACCTTATTCTTTAGCTCTATGTGGTTGCAGATAATGCTCTTATTTCTGAAAGCTGACAGCTAGGGATAGATGACTGTTTAAACTGATTAGATATGCCTCTGCCACAGACTATGGTACAAAAGATGAAAGCCCTTTTCAGATGCATGCCAGTGGTACCCAACTAAAGGAATAAAAGCTGGCCTTAAAACAAACAACATATTCTTGGACATATATCTTAAGACTGCTTCAAAGTGAAAGGTCTTACAACTGCCAGTACTTGCTTTGTTGCTTAAAGGGTTTAAAGCAACATGTAACTTTAGCCCAGAGCTTTGTAACATTCTTATGACTTAAAAGAAGACCTTTTATGGCGAGCTAAAGGAGGGAAAGCGCTCTCAGGGAGGCCAGAAGAAACATTTCAAGAACTCCCTTAAGTTATCCTTGGGGCATTTCAGCACTGACCCAGAGTTTTAGGAAGATCTGACTCATGATAGTTCTACCTGGTGAGGCCTCATCCACACTGGTGCTATCGTCTATGAGCAGAGGAGAACTATAGAGGCAGAGCAGAAGCGCCAGCAGCATAAATCTTGCAACAGCAGCACGTCCACTGTTAATCAAGTCATCCTTAGAGGCATCTCTTGGTCAGCGTGCCACAGGGAGTTCAAAGCTCAAACTGACCTGATAAGCCATGCATGTGTTCACAGAAACCAAATCAACCAGTGATGTCATGGGCATGTTCGAACTCAAAGGATGAACAACATGACATAAAAAAAAAAAAAAGAAAGAGACCAGCAAATGTTACAGTTAAGAATGTTGTTTCCTGAACCCACATAAATGCACTGCTAGAGACCCCTACACCAAGTCAAACATACTGATCTGTGAGAAAAGTAGGAAGGGTTTCAGCATATGGTTGTATATGAAGCACACACAGGTATGAAGAGCCACATAATTCTCCTAAGTGCAAAATGAAGAATTAACAGTGAAACAGGACACTGCCTTTCTTTGCATTCCAGACCTAGGCCTCCCACTCTGCTAATTTACTTTGAGACAAAGGAAGTACCGCCTTTCATTTGAACGCATTACGAAAAGGCTAGGGACTAATGAGCTGCGGACATCCACACCAGATTTCTGACCAGGACTTTGGAATAACCAAAGAAAGGAAAGGCCCCTCCAACTCAGAGATCTCCCCTTGGATGTGTAAAATACACCTACTGGAGAAATTCACACACATACCCCCATACCGAAGGCCAGCACAAGGCCTATTTCACACACATGTCCCAGTAAGTTCTTTGTTGATAAATTGTATATCAATTACTTGACCACACTTTGGTTTGTTATGAAATATACTCAAGAGATCAAATAACCAATGTAATTCAGGATTATTGCTATAAGCCAATAATACAGGAAGAGGTTCTATAAGATACTGATCTCTGAGAAGCCATCTCACGCAGCATTGTTACGTTCACCTTACGCAAAAGGTGTGCTCTCAAAGTTACAACCCTAAAGCCATCCTTTTATACCCTACCTGTTTACAAGTAAAAGATACAGTGTACATCATCTGAAACTGGATGTAACCAATCAGCTTTATACCTTGTTTTTCTGTTACCATGGTGTATCCCTTATCTTTCGGTTCGGAACACATCCATTTCAGATACCAAAGGGCACGAAGGCACCTCCTAGGCCCATACTAGGGTAGAACAATCCTATCTCTTGTCCTCTTCCTTTGGGACACACCAGTACAGGCAGGTGAGAGTAACTCCCTTTCTGTTGCTTTGGCAAAGCACTCATCCGTCCTGATTTTGACAGCTTCCCTATTAGCTCTAGCCAAAACGTACTCCAGTGAATGCAAGGGGTTATGGGATACTTAGCATACGTGATCAGGGTTACATAAAAATAATAGGCCGATTTTGGTGATATAACTGTTATAATATTAGTGCTTAATGCTATTTTTGATTAATGCAAATACATATGGCTAATACATATTATTACTATATCCTAGCCATATATTAGTCAACATCTTAAACTAGGTAAAAGGGACTCAGATGGTGTCCAGATTTTGTACTGGCCCTCTACACAGGGTGATTTTCAGCCATAGTGTAGACATGATCAACTCCATGCTCATTGTCATGAATTGCCAATACTGAATCTTCGGGCTTTTATTAAGCTCCCAGTAACCTAGATCCCAACACACTTTCATAGCTGTTTTAGACGAAGGGCTATTATTTATTAGAAATGTTACTAACTTAACATTGTTTTAATCACATGAACAATAGTTATGTATTTTCACACAAGCGTTTCCAATAAATGATCAGAACAGTACATCTCTGTGTACATATGTGCGTGTATAGATCTGTGTGCACGTGTACTGGTGCTTGTGGATATATGTGTGCAGACGCATATACTGATATATAACTCTATGCACCTCTGTGTGCATATATATAATGTGTATGAATGCATAAACATACATGTACGCCTTGCTAAATGAAAGGTCACATACATCTAAGAAACAAGAATGTAGGTCACACTTAGGCGACGGGGGACTCACATATTTTGGACGATAGTGGCTCAGAAAAGGACTTAGGGGTCATGATGGAGAAGCAGCTGAACAGGAGCTCCCAGTGTGATGTGGTGGCTAAAAAAGCAAATCCAAGCCTTGACTGCGTAAGCAGAGGAATATCTAGTACAAGAAATCTGAACACAAAATTCAGACAAGAAATAATGTGGACATTTTAAACAGTAATTAACTAAGTAATTAAGAAAGCTTTCTGAGAGATAAAGCACTGCAGAAAACAAATGTACACACTGCAGGAATCAGCCTCCCAGAACTGATCAGGAGTATGTTTATTCACTGTACCTGTTTTTATTACCCTCTCCTCCCGGAACAGCCACATACTGACAACCCTGCAGCCCAAACCCAGCCCAAGATCAGTTCCTATTGCTATCTAACGCATACTGTCAAAGAGAGACCCTTCTGTTTCCTGTTTCTCATATAGCAATGACATCACTGGTTAATAACTCAAAGAACAGTAACCATACTTCAAAGCATCATTGGACTTTCTCATTAGGATTCTATAGGATTTGATTTTCCGCAACTCCGGCCCTGCCAAAGCCATGTTAAAAATAGGCTTGGTAATACTTTTCACATTTGTAGGCTGTCATGAACTGTTAACAGGAAACAAGTCATTCAAATGCACATAACTTTATAATTAAGGCAGCTCACTTTATAAACCCCATTTTTCACAGAAACAGTGACTTTTAATAAAGCAAAGTAGAGCTGTGGGGGGACTCTGTGGTTTCTGCCTGCAGGCTTTGTGTGAACATTTTCATTCCTGATCCCTCAGCACATACAGACCACGGTCATCACTCAGAATATTTATTTCCACTTTAAGAGACAGGCTGGTCCAGTGATCGGGACCCTGGGCAATGAGTCAGGAGACCTGGTTCTAGTCCTTGCTTTTCTTCGCTGTGCCAGTTTCCCCATTCCAACTCAATTCAATTCCCAACTCTGCCCCAGACTCCCTGTGTGACCTTGGGTAGGTCACAAAGTTTCTGTGTCGCAGTTCCTCGTCTGTAATATAGGGACAGCAGAACCTCCCTACCTCACAGGGGCCATTAAAGATTGTGAGGCACTCAGACTCTGCAGTCATGAGGGTCATAGAAAGATTTAGTTATGCACAGTACCAAGCACAATGGGGCTCTATGTGCAATTGTCGGCCTATTCGTAATGACCTAGATAAACTAATACAATAGTTTATGAAACCTCCCCACATATGCACAGTGGTGCTGCACTAACAGTTATATTAAAAATAACGTGAGAGAAATCACAAGAGAGGCATGCAAAATATTGAAAAGCCAAACAGCAGGAAAGGATGCTATGGAGGTGACCGTGATTACAGCTGACTCGACTCTCTGGATCCCCCCTTTCAGCCTGCTGTGTTTATACTTTTAAATGCGGGAGATGAGCTGAAGTGGATTTCCTCAGGAGAGTGATATCCACCTCCTCCAGGCTGCACAGCAAAACTTGGTCACCAGCTTATTGAGGGCCATGTCCAAAGACCACTGAAGTCAGCAACATTGGACTGCGGAAATGGATGATGGCAGAACACCTAAAAAGAGCACAGATTCCTGGTGGGCTCTCAGTACTGTGTGGGCTTTAAACAAAGCCAGGACTCTGGGCTTTGCAAGTGATTGAGGCCAGATTAAAGTTGATTCACCACCTTGCAGGCAAAAAGCATAAAGAACTCAGGACAGGTGTAATACTGCTCAGGTCACGGAGGAGGCAGGACTCCCAAATTCTTCAGAAGCAGCAAGTGATGGGGGAGCCTATTAAAAAGAACCCAAAACAGTCAGGCGTTTTGCTTACAGGAGCATGTATTGCTTTGGGATAAACATGGGAGAAGGTTGAGCAAACTGTGCAGTGGAAGGAAATGTTTTTGTATGTTTCACACAGCTAAATGCTGAACAGAGGGAGGATCTGGAATCTGACTGCCCAGTGTACTAGGTGTTAAAGGTTTGATCCACATCCCCTCAAGGTCAGCGGCAGTTCTTCTATGCACTTCAAAAGACTCTAATACTCTAGGAATGACCAGTCCACAGAGAGGGACTGGCCAATACCAGTGCCAGGAGTCAGACACCACATTAAAGTCACAATTCACTCAAAAAATGTAATTTCATTAGTCTTTGCCTCTGACCACGTTATAATGTAGCAACCACCACCTTTGCGATGAATGGCCAGCTGGGATTAACAGCTCACAGCTGCACTACAATAATCAACTTCTCCCACAGGGTCATTAATTCAGAGGACATATCCTTCACCTTCATGGTTATGCTTAACCAGAGGAAATGACAGATTTAAATTGGCATGTGCCACACAGAGAGCAATGGCAAACCTAAGAATTAGTAGAATTGTTTTTACTATGGATGTAGAGGACACCTTTGTATGACAACAAAGGAAATCATGTTCTCAACATCTGGAGTTTACACTATCCAATCTGTAATAATGTATTAATGCAGAGCATGTATATGTCTCATTGCAGAGCAATACTAAAATGTTGTGGAAAGACTAATAGTTCTAGCTAGCTATCTTCATCTAGGTTGGAACATCGCCACTCATCTGAATACCTCCATAATCACAACAGACCATTGGTTAATTATCCTCCCTACTTCCCACAAGGCTATGCTTTTCCTTTCTTTTTAATATATTTCTCCTTTTCTCTAGTTGCTCACTCAGGCTCAGATTTAGAAAACATCCCTATTCAGGAGTTTGAGAAGAATGGGACAATTTACCCCTCTCAGCGGAACCATTTCAAGAGGTCTGCAGACTCAGCATCGGTTACACTTGGTTCACATTTTCAAGCTTTTTTTCGGCAACCGTTTGCAAAAAAATTAGTTTTTTGTTAAATGAAATCTGAGATTTAGATGTAATCATCTGATTCCAGGAGCTGGTGCCCAAAAATCTATAGTGCCTATGCTTTAGTCCAGCCCTGATTAAAATCAGTGGGCCTTAAGCACATGTTTAAAGTGTTTAAAGCAAGTGATTAAGTTCTCTCCTAAATCTGGCCCTTAAAATCCATCTGAGAAAAGCTGGTTCCTTGGAGCGTGCACACACTACCTCATGTTAAGACCTTATCTGAGATATGCTCAGAGCACTCATTTTTCTACTGATTTTAACAGGAATCGAGGGTATTCAGCACTTCATGTGATCAGACCCTGAGGATACAGTCAATGGGTCCGATTCTGATTCTGTGCATCACTGATGTAATTCCTTTGATTCTAATGGAGTTTCTCGTGATTTATGCCAGCATGATCAGAGAATCAGGCTCACAGACTGACGTGGGCTGGGGTCTGGTAAATTCAGAGTTCAGTGCGCTAGTCAAACATGTGGATGGGTAAAACCAAAGCTATCGTGGTCTCACATAAACCAGTCACAGCTTCCACATTTCAGTGTTTGCTTTTATTGTACAGAAGAGAAATAATCATTAAAAATTTGCAGAAGCTCGCAAGCTCTGTAGAGAGAATTGTGAACAAGTAGCTCCACTCATTAGAATATCGTTTCCTCCCGAGTGACTGAAATACCCATGTTCCTGTACATCAAAGGAAACACATGCAGCATGTGATGCAGCAGCTGCTCTGGTGCTGTTATTCCCTATCTTTGTAGCAAGAGCAACGGAAGCCGTTTTGCAAAACTTTGCTAGATTATTGCTCTGTCAGCTATTTTTAGCTTTCAGACTGCTGTGACTTACACATCATTGCCTTTCATTTGATTATTTTCCTCCACAGGCTTTTTTTTTTTTTTTTTATTCTTCTCTAACTTATAAAAGCCCCAGGGTCCACAATCTCCCTCCCTCTTCACCACCCTTCACTTTGTGTGCCAGTCAGCTCATCACCTAAATATTAAAAGGCAGCTGATTAGATTTATTCAGCTGTGGGTTTGGATTTCAAACCTGCCATAGCTCAGGGGAGAGCGCACCTGAGAAAGAGACAGTTCCTGCTCCAAAAAGCTTACAGTCTTATTAGACCAAGGGCGGGAGAAAGGAAGTATGATATCCCCATTTTACAGATGGAGAATTGAAGCACAGAGAGATTAAGGACCAGATTTTAAAAGATACTTAGGTGTCTAGTGGGCTCTTTTGTTGATTGCAATGGGTGATAGGTGCCTAGATGCTTTTGAAAATCCCACAAGGTGCCAAAATACCTTTAAAAAGCTGGCCCTAAGTGACTTCCCCAAGGTCAAACCCAAATCTCCTGAGCCCCATCCAGTGCCTTAACCTTCAAGACTTTTTTTTTAAATCACCACTTTGTTGCCAAAACTTTAAAAAGTCAATAGCTCCTGTTAGTGCATTACCCTGAAACACACAAGTAATGCAGAGGCAACCATACAGCCAGAACAAACCTTATTTCTACAGCTGGAATGATACCATCGATGACACTTCTGACAAGGAAGTAAACAGGAAAAGCTGAGTTGGCTCAAGCTCCATGAGAAACAGGGAGGGACACAATTTGTGTTTACTAAATGGAAAAGGACAAAGCAGGTACAGAACTGAATGTTATTTTCAACCCTTGCAAAAGGGAATAAGACAGAATGGCAAGGAAAGACAACATTTAAAAACCACTTTCAAGAAATACTTATTAGTGTCTCTTCTAAAATGGGTGTAGAGTCTGATCCTGTGGTTCACACCAGTCAAGGAGAGGAAGCAGGGCTGGATCCATAAATGTCTCTTTGGTTTGAAATCTTTTAAAAGCTCTTGATAGTTTTTCTGGGCCTGAAGCAACCCCCTGGATCCAAAGCTTCCCTCCACTCAGAGGATGTTTGGATTCACCTTCCGAGCTGAACTCTGCAGCTCTGGCTCATGCTTCATTTTACTGACTGTCTCTGTTAGCTGAGATATCTAGCTTGAATTTTTCCAAGACATAGTAGGAAGTATTTTCTTTTAATAATTATAAATATATTCCTTTGATGTAGATGATGTGTTAAAGCAGGAGCTGACAAAGACATGGAGGAGATTTATTGGGTAATCGAAGGCCTACAACCCTTATCAATGTGAGTAGTAATTACTGACATGAGCAAATCCATGGACTTCAGTAGGGTCTACTCATTGGAGCAATGGTGGCAGGGTCCTTCCTCCTTTCAGTTCAAGACTCGGGGTATGTCTACACAGCATGGAATCCAGCTACTGCAGATAACAATGTGCACACAGTCGACGCTGGACTTCTATTACCCACACTGCATTGTCTTTGCTTCTGTCGTTACCTGGGCTAACTGGATCGAAGCTAGCTCAGGTAAGCAGCCACGCAGAGTTTTTGCTATGTAGATGTACCCTAAATGAACTAGTGCTTTTGAACTGAGCCCAAACCTCTTCTTCTAGAATCTTAATCACGTCTGTTCACCAGCAGAAGCTTCATCTTTATTATTTTAACTACAGATTCCACATTACATTTTTTTTCTTCTGATTGTTACAGCAGAACTGGGGCAGAAAGATGGACTGACCCTTCAGACTGGCTCACATATTGTGAGCATCACAAAACTAGGGCTCTGCTCAGCAAGCTGCCTCCAACCAAAAAGTGTGCTGATTACAAAATGCACCCTCAGATTCCATCCAGAGTTCACACATGGGACGAAGAGTCTTCCGCCATAAGACTGTCAGATCATTATCACTGAAGCAATATTGGTTTGACTTAGTAGAAAAACGATATTAGTTAATGCTCTTTGTAACCAGCCACCCCAAACTCATCTGAAATCACAGGCCCTGCACCTGCATGTCACAGCAAATGCAGAACTGGGTTCTTAGAAAGGAACAATCAGCAGAAGAGCTTCCACTGATGTGAGTGGGACAGAATCAAGACCTACGATGCCCATTTAAAAAAAAAGAAATCTTCCACTTCAGTTTAACTTTGCACAGCTTTGAGAGTTGATATAGAAGAGATGATTTTAACTGTTTTTTCCTAAACTGCATACAAATGGGGGGAAGGGGGGCCTATCTCTGACCTTTCAAGGGAAGTTTAATAGTAATGTTTTTAGTCTCCATAAATTTTTGGGTGTCACTTGCTAGGAAAAACCAGGGGAAATAGCCTATCCATATGAAAACAATAATCATGTAATATTTATTGTCTGGGATTGAAATGTTTCAAATATTCAAAGCAATAAAACGTCAGGAAAAGCTAGACTTCCTGATGTAAAAAAGGCCATAAATTTATCCTTTCATAAGACACAAGAAGGGGGAAAAAAATCAATGTGATATTTTATGTGAAAGCAAGAAAGAAAAAAACTTAAATCTAAGTTAAAGCAGTATAAAGCCCCCAGAGGGCACAATCGACTTACCTTTGGGAGTCTGAAGGAAACAAATGGCAGCCAAGTGCACAATTCTTGTATAATAAAATATAAGGAAATTTCAAATACAATATCAGCAACCAATGAGGTATTTCTGTAGTGTCCCAATCTGACAACTCCTTTCGAAATATGAGTGTTGTAAAAATACCTACTTCAATGCACAAACTGGGAACTTATTCCCAGCCATTTGGTATCTTTGCTTTTCAAACAACATTTTATTAGATACTTTAAAAATAAATAAGTCAATATTTCACTGTCAAATTTAACTTTGCAAATACAGGTCAAATTAAATATACTCCACGTTTTGCAGAGATGGGATAAATCAAAATGGTTGCCAAAACTGGGTAGTTTTGTTTTGTTTTTGCAAAATCAGGGCTAGTTTGTGTGTTTTGGTTTCAGTCCTCTAGGAATATGGAGTATTTCTTTTTAATTTTCTAAGTCTCCGCTGCTTACTTGTGAAGCAAATAGCAACCATCTTCTTCTTTACTCTTCAAGCTATTCTTGCTTTGCCTCTAGGATTACCAGAAAAATACAGTAAGATGCAAAAAAACTCAGACACCACACTGCAAATCTATACCAGAGCCCGCACAAAATAAACCTCAGCAATGTACCAATTCATATAATATCATGCACAAACCCGATCTCAACTGGGTAAAATGCACATAAAAATTCCAATGGCAAAACTGAAAAGGTTTGGAATTTGGACAAGTATCCAAAAGTTTGGCAGTTTACCCAAATTCTATTCTACCGTAACATTTGGAGGATTACAACCTGCCCTCTCACCTTTTATCTCCAGAGAGCCTAGTTCTACCATGATGAACAGCCAGTTCCTTCCTCCCTCTTACTTAGCATTTGAATTGTGGTAGTACACATTGGTCCCAATAAAGATCAGGAGCGTATTAAGGCAGGCACTGTACATACACGTAGTAAAAGAGAGTCCTCTTACTCCATAAAACTTACAATCTGAACACTCAAGGAAGTATTGTCATTCTCATTTTACTGATGGTGAATTGAAGCAGAGAGAGAATAAATGATTTGCCCAAGGTTACACAGGGAGTCTGTGGCAGAGCTGGGGACTGAATCGAGTCCCAGGCCAGAGCCTTAACCACAGACCTTACACATAGCTCCCTCTTTCTGCTGAAGAGACCCTGACATGTTCTTACAAATAGTTCTTTCCAGGAGATGGCTGGCAAGCCCATTCTTCCTTGGATGACTTTGGAGGAGGGGAGTGATAAGAATAAAACAGGCCTATTTCTCCTTTTGGATCTCTGTGGAGCATCTATATCCATTCTTCTCCAGAGGAAGACGGTACCTCTCCATTTGCTCCCCTTGAGCATCCAGGAGGCCAATGCCTTCTTCCTATTCCAAGGTGGGTTTGACACAGGGAAGGTTCATGGTAGCTTTGTTCAGGACATGGCAGCTGAGCAGGTCTGACAAGCTTAGATCACTGCTCCTGCTCCACTATGCAATGAAATGTGGAATCTGCTGCAGAATCTAAGTGTTCTTTTAACATAAAATAAGTTCATAACCCCTATAGCTGCAAACAATAGTCATTATCCACAATATGGGACAAAGTGCCGGATGTCACCAATTGGGCTATGGGGCAGCTGTCAAGAGTTGTACAGGTGGAAAACTAAGGGGAGTTAAGTTCAATAGAAGCATTAAGTCACATCCACCAGTGCCCTGAAGGGGACAGGTAAAGAAGAGAAGCACCCTCCTCCCTAGTGCCAAAAAGTTTCAGCATCCTCCATGGTGCCCAAAACCTAAACTAACTTCTGTCCCTTCCTGGATGCCCAAAGCAGCTGGTGAAAACTGGTGCAATGCTTTTGTGTGTTGTCCAGACAAAAATACGTGGCATACTGAAAATTTAGGAGCAGCATAACATTAAAAACATTCCAAAACTGAGATTTGTATTGAGTTTAATATTCAAATACAAGTAGGGTGACCCAAAGAACATTAGACTGATCATTCCTAATTCAATAAAACCTCTATTCACTTGAAGCTGCAGCAAGAAGTGTCCAGGTGGCACTGAATTCAGCCTTTCTGACCTGCATCAACCAGGGTGTCTTGTCCCATATTCAGAGGACCCTACTAATGGAATTCATGCTCTAAATGGGCCTTGTTTCTGATGTGTATGTGGTAGCCTTACAGTTGCTGTTTGTCCTGCAGAGCAATTTTATATTTTTACTCACCTGTGTTCAACACACAGCTGCCGTCATTTGATTCCGGGTTTTGACGAAATCATATCAGCACATGAAATGTAACAGTCTCGATGGGTTTTTATTTTGCAGATTAATTAAAAACTTATGGAAACGAGGGTTAATAACAAACTCGGATAATTATACACTCCCTCCCGCCACTTTCATTTCCTGCCCTGATGTGTTGGGTGCTGCTGTGTGATGGTGAACAGCAATCGTGTTTCACCTCAGAAGTGGCTGCATTTCATAAGCAGATGAAGTGAGTCCTGTATAAAGTTCATGTTAATTTAAGTTTGCAAAGTGATTTAGAAATCTTTGAGAATTTACTTCTGTTATTAAAGTTCGGCTTGTGCTTTACTGCTTTTGCTGAATCAGGGCTTTAGTCCTCGTTTGCAACACCTTTGTTGTTACAGTCCCAGGGTTCTCTCTAGCAAAGATTGTCAGATTCAGTTGAACTACACAAAGCTACTTGGTTATTTTGCAATGTGAACATAGAAATAGGGTGAAACCACCAAACACATTTATATTTGTAAACTCATCTGCCTGTGGACTCACCCAGGTTTTCATTTCTTAGCCCATTTTCTGCCCTGTCTAGAACACAGCAGGGTTTTAAAATTGTACTTGTAATATTATTGCCTGCAGTCCGACCCTTGCCAGATCTCATAAACTAGGCATAGGCAGGCTGTGTTCATATTTGGACGAGCAATCTTGGGGAGAACACTCAGGTACTTCAGGAAGTGGTGCTGATTAAATAGTTTGCAATCTTCCCTCAGAGATGGTACAGAGCCAATGCCCCAGCATGATTTCAAGGGACAGAGTATTGCAGGAGCTGCCATCTTTTAGATGATGTGTAATGCCTCTGTCTTTACAAGATGTGATTATTACAGAGCCCATGGCATTTATCAGGAGAGTAAGGGTTTTACCTACTGTGTCCTGGATAATTTCTAAACTGAGTAATTATATTCCTTCTACCCAATTCCCCTTGAAGTTCCAGCTGGATACTGTATTTGCCACCTCTTGTCCTAAACCATTGGGTTGAGTTGTGCACGGTTAGACAGTTGTAGTATTTCAACTACATGGACAGGAAGGATGACCCAGAGGTCAGGGCTCTAGCCTGGGATGTAGAAGATCCAGGTTCAATTCCTTGCTTCACCCCTGACTTCCTCTATTAGCCTGGGCAAGTAATGTGGGGCCAGATTTTTACATTTATTTAGTTGCCTAAAGATGCAGCTAGACACCTAGTGGGATTTTCAAAAATGCCTGGGTGCTTAACTCCCATTGATTTCAGTGGGGAAAGGCTCCAGTAGTTGGGAGCTGCAAGAACCTTTCCCCACTGCAGGGAAAGGCTCTGGCAGCGGGTGGTCGCAGGGAAAGGCTCTGGCAGCAGGGAGCTCCTATTTACAGAGAGTCTTTTCCCACTACCACCCCCCTGCCAGAGACTTTCACTGCCACATGTAGCTACACACCACTTTTCACCGCTGCGTGTAGCTAAATGTACTCTACATGCCACCATCAGTGTAGACAAGGCCTACGGTTGCCAGAACACATTTTCATCCAGTCAGTGAGAAAGTCTGCATGAGCATCTGGATGAAAAGTGTGATAGATATGCAAGATTATCATCAGTATAAAGGTTTTCTGCCAGTATTTCTGTCCAATAGGAATTAAGATGAATTATCAATAAATACGGACAAAAGCTATGAAATGAAAAATAAAACTGTATTATTATAATCTCAGCTCTTGATTTTCCCTATTTATCTTTCTGGTCCTGTTCACCTCCTAATCCATTTTGTTTAGTAAAAATGGTGAATAAATGTCTGGGGCTTGATTACTGAGAAAGGCTATTACTGTATTGGCTCCGAGTGCTCTTTAGGGAGTTAAAATGGTTCCTAACAAAGTATGAAGGTTGCTTTCAAATTTGCAGGCATCTGCCTTTATAAAGTTTGTTTCACTTGCCAACATTTCAATTATTTATGAAAAAGTTAAAGTATCTTATTCTTGCTCCTCCACAGTGGATGGCATTTTCTTTAAAACAATGCCATTGTCTTGAGCACAATAAATAAAGAGTTGCATTAGAAGATTCAGTTTTTAAAATATATATATAGTGGCATCTGGCCTCATTTAAACCATCAAATTTACATTCAATTCCTTCGGGGATGGTTTCATTGCTTAATGCTGGCTTGGTGCCCTTTGAATAAAGCCCAGGATTTAATGCATGCCACCGCGTTTCACTAGCTGTATTGCTGTTCAGTACAGATGTACAGTAGGGGTACAAAAAAGCCTAAACCTTGGACTCCAAAACAAGAAGATTCACTTATGCAACTGTAACAGAATAGGCTTCAGCTAGGGGGTAGACCCATGACATATGTCATTCTCTATTTATTCTTTATTTGTAGAAGTGTTTATGAAACATTCTGTGTGAGCTAGACAGGAAGTTATAAAATATTTTATGAGATCTGCACATGACTGATGGCAGAATGTCAATACAACAGTAAGGTCCTATTTAAATTCAAAGAGCGCTGGAAAATAATTGTTTGCAGAGTGATCGTCGTTTGATCAGTGGTACTGAATTTGAAAGGCATTACTTGTGTCCAATCCTGCAAAGTGCTAAGCATCTCCTGAGAAGTTCGGCGCATCATCTGTCAGCTCACACTGACTTCAGTGGGAGCTACAGAAAGAAGAGTGACAAGTGACAATTCATACTGTATGTGGAGATCAGATGATCTCTAATTAGAAATGCACTTTGCATTTAAATAGCTTTTTCCAGCTAAAGATTTCAAACTGATTTACAAATATGTTCATAACTTTACCTGTTTCACAGGTAGGTAGACTGAGGTACGGAAAGATTAGGTGACTCAGGCACACTGCAAGTCAGAAATAGAGCTATGAGTAAACCCATTGTTTCCTTACTCTCAGCCCTGTTCTCTACTCATTAGATACACTGGGTATAATCCTGGCCCCAGGAAGTCAATGGCAAAACTCCCATAGACAGGCTTTCACCCATTGTCTCCCCCTCGTTCAGGTAATTTATAGCACAACAACTGACCTACAAATACTGATTCTAATATTAAAAAAATCTGTGATGAGAATCAACATTATTTACCAATTAAAAGGATGTAAAGCAAAGCTGTTAATATATGGCATTTAAGTTGATCCTACGTTAGTAATTTTCACAAGTGATTCAAAATCATACCATACGTTACCTTCTTAATTTTTGTTTTTATGCTCATCTTTTTTCCAGGCTGCATATATTCGAGTGCTGTTACAGAAAACTGCATCAGTGACACTCACTCACATTGCCCTCATTTATGTTAGGGAAGGAATCAGAGAAAGGACTGTGTAGCGACAAGAAAAAAAAATAAAAAATGAATATTCCCCAATTATGTGACTATCTAGCCTAGTCCAAGATAGGGAGACATAACCTACCTTGTTTTATTCTAAATTCAGCTCGCTGGCTTCTGGAGAGAAGTGAAAGGTTATTATATGGGTTTACTGGGAAAACCCAGATTTTATAAATAATTGCCTGTCAAACTGTTCAAGATAGACAAACATACAGCAGACCAACAAAAACATGATCTGTCATATTTCTGAGAGAAATGTATGTTGAGTCTTCATTCTCTGGGACTTTACGTAGACCAGTAAAAACTAAGCGCCAG
This sequence comes from Chelonia mydas, assembly GCF_015237465.2. NCBI lineage: Eukaryota > Metazoa > Chordata > Testudines > Cheloniidae > Chelonia > Chelonia mydas. The sequence goes on from NC_057851.1 coordinate 13,299,189, forward strand.
TATTTTTCCTTCTTATGCATATTTTAAAATGTAAAATGTGGGAGAGAGACAGCTAAGGAAGGAATTTGGATTCCAGAACCCAACGCCTGAAATGGTTTCTTCTGTCTATATGCCTGAAGATCGAAACCAAATACAATAAATGCTGGTGTCCTTTTAAAAAGTCTGGATGTTTACAGCAAGCATATAATTTTCCATGATTAGGGACGCCAAGAAAAATAAGAACGATGATAAAAAGAAAAGTTTAATCATACATTTCAACAAGCACAGATGGAACATCAGAAAACTTTTTTCTTTTTTAATATACTGTATTGTACACATTATTTTTAGTCCTTTACATTCAGATTAATTCCAGAAGGACTGGCATGCAGCAGGTAAAAAAGGAGGCAGTTTATGGATAGCAGGAATATTGGATGCACTGTGATTACATTTACAATGCTTCACAATTTTTTGATCACAAGGAAGAGACATATGTTTTTAGTTTAATTTTTTTTCACGAGTGGGTCCAGGTACTGCCCAATGAAAACATTTATAAAGTATAAGACTGTATCAGAAGAGTGGCAGGAGCTGAAACCTCACATACTAAGCACAAAGGAGGAGACTGCTTACACTATATAGAAGTAATGCAGACAGTTGATCTCCTAGGTCTCCTGAGCGATCTATCTTTCTTAAAGGTTTACTTTAGTCTTTAAGGCCCTGACTCTGCTTTGGGATACACTAGCACTGACTTCTGTTCCAATGGGATGCCATAGGGGCACAGCAACAGATTCTGACGCAGAATCTCGGCCTAAGCCTTTTGGTCTCCTCAAGCGTTGACCTTGGTTACTTCTAGATGTGTATAATTTCCATGGGAAAAAATGAATGGGCTTGTGAGGATATCAAAGACTGGAAGCACAGAGAAGGGAAAAGGGGGAAAGGGAGAGCCAGAGTTTGGAGAAACAAAACAAAACCCCAAAACAAACAAAAAGAAAAAAACAAAGCGGAGCAACAGAAATTAAAAATAAATAAGGGCCTGGATTTTCTCCCATTAACATCAACAGGATCCGGTCCACACAGCAGAGCACTTAAGCAGGGCTGTACCTTTAAGTACTTGAGTAGTCCCATTGAAGTCAACAGAACAATATGCTTAAAGTTACACACATTTAAGTACCTTGTGAACTGGGGCCAAAAGGCCAGATTAAATGATCAAATAAAGTCAATAGAAAGACTCCCACTGACTTCAGGAGAGAGAAGAGGATAAGAAAAGAGATTTCAATATTAAGAATTTACAGATTTCAGTATAGATGCTCCTTGGGACTCTAAAAATATTAATATTTAACTGAAACAAGAAGACCTGAAGTCATTTACCTGAAGTTTTCCTATCTGAAAAGCCTTCTTATCTGAACTTAGCTCATCTCACCTCCTATGCATCATCCTCACTGAAAAATCCCTTGTTTGGCTAGACAGGGTATTATTCTGTTAGCATTTTCTAAGAAATTGATTTGAGAGGAATTAAATGCAAAACAATGCAGTTTTACTTTTGAAAAAACAAGGAAAGCATAAATAATCATCCAAATCCTTGGCCTCTTTTTGCCTCAAACCTGCTTTACAAAACAACACATCTATTAAAACATACAGACAAAAATAAAAAATGACACTGCACTTTAGATATGGGGGCTGACAGCAGTAAGCCCACTGCAAATTTCAAAATTGTGTGATCTGCATTCTTGTCCACCTACACACTATCCCAAACATCCTGCCATTAATTAGCTTAACATTCCAGCTAGTAAACAAGAATAACGATTGAGGGGGCTGGAAAAAGAGACGGAGTCAGCCAGTAGATAGTCACAACAAACCAGCCCACTCACTGGTACACAGACACATTAGAGCTTGTATTTTTTTTCTTCCATGGAGGGGAAAAGAAAATCACCTTAATATAACACTGTCTTTCCTGTCACTGCAGCCACATCCATATTAGCAGGCTAGAAAAGTCATCCCATTTCTGCAGTAGGCACTCTGTCAAAGAAAGAGAAAATCTGTAATGAATTATCACATCAACACAAACAAGGGAAGGAGGCAGAGCAAGGCAAGGCTTTCTTCCTGTTTTGTAGACTATTCTGGCTGCAATCTAATAGTGTGCTTAATCTGAACATTTCTGGTCGGGAAGCAATGAGCAACCACTCTGTCTATTAAAAAATCAGTGTGGTTAACAAGTGGTTAGTGATTCTATTTCAAGAGAGCAACAGATATGCAAAAAGATGACATTATTTTGTTAATTGCCTACAAAATATGTGGGGACAAAAAATATACTATTATGCTGAATCTGCTTGTCCTTTATAACCATGTGTTCTCTATTCACATTGCTCAAGAATCACTTCTAACCTAAAAATCTTAATAGTCTATAAATTACTGACTCATTACAGCTTTTCCAGATTTAATTTATAGTCTGGGCCAAAAGCTATATAAACAGGCACTAGTATATCCTCCCAAAACCAAATTAAACTTAAAGGAGTTCTGTGCAGTACAGAAAACTATGATCTCCCATATAGTGTAGCCTGGGATCAAGTCTTTCCACTGATAAAGAAATGGGAGGGTTAAACAGTAGTTGAGAAAGAGAATTTTAATAAGATACAGAGCTATATCTTACTAATATATCCTCCATATACTTTAAACATCTCCTCCTGAATTAATGCAGGAAGTTGTGCCTCCTTTACACAAAAACTGGACACCACAAGTTTTAAGGGGATATTGTCAAGTTAAAATGCATATTGTTGAAAAATATTTCTTTGTGATACTAATAACATCTTCAAATGAAAGAATTTTAAATGACTTTCCCCACGTATACTGTTGGTTTACTTTCTGTTTGTCACTGAGCTTGAAAAAAGAAAACAGATTAGTCTGTTTCACTCTGCTTATACTCTAGTTCTTAGTCAGGTTCACTTTCTGCCTCTTATGTAGAGCCACATAGGAACTGTCATATATGATCAGCCCATCTAGTGCAACATCCTATCTCTGGCAGTGGTTATTATCAGCTGCCTCACAAGAAAGGCTAAAATGACCATAGCGGATAATTATGCATAACAAGCATAACGTTCCATTGTGTGTGAGGAGTATGAGCAGACACTGTTGAGGAATATATTTATCTCCATACAGAACTTTTTTCTCCACTGAAGTTTTTTAAAAATGGTAGAAACATTTTTATTTTTCTTAGTTTGGAAAACTTGGGACAGATTCTAATCTCAGTTCACAAAATCTAAATATGGGGCCTATCATTGTAAATAGATGTCTCTTTAGTTGTACCTATCCATTACCACCTTTGTGCTTCTCTGGGTGTTTATATATAAACTCTGAATTTATTTCCTAACTAATATGAGCGTAATCAATTTTCCGTCTTTGGAACTGGATACTGAATAATGGTGTTAAATGAGTACAGGGGTTAGTCTCAAGTAACTTTTTGATGTAAATTATACGTATATTGAATTTTAAGTGAACAGACTTAAAAAGACCAATCAATTTCTATAAAGAGACGTTTTCAGACAACTGAATATGCAAAAAGAAAACATACCAGCTATTTACCATAGCACCCTCTATCATACAAGTCATACTACAATATATAGATTGAACAGTATTAAAATAAAAGAGAAGAACATTAGTCAAGAGGATACACAGCTAGGCATCTGACAAGACAATACCAGCACAAAACAAAAGACTATCAAAAACCCAATACCCAAACATGAACTATACAAAAATAGGCCAGACAATAACTTTAATAAAAGGATACAATATATTCCCACAACCACAAGCATAAACTCCCAGGGAGTTTGGATCTACAGCTTGCCCAAACCATTATGGCTGGCATTTTGAAGTCCATGCAAAAATAATGCTTTAGCTCCTTCACCTCAGTATTTTACAGAGTTTATAACCACAGTGACAACCTTTAACACATAAATATAATATTTAGGGCTACTGTGGAGTTTACATTGAGATAAATGAACCTGAGACTAATGTTGGATTCACATTAAAGATAAATGGTTATATTCTGTCCTGTTGGGGAAAGGATTTTTGGCTGAAAGGCAGACTCAGGCTTGGCTTCGACCACCTGGGAAATAATCAAGCTTAAAGTTTTCCAACATAGGCAACATTATATGGTTCCCTATACCCCTGAATGATGACAGGTTTCAGAGTAACAGCCGTGTTAGTCTGTATTCGTAAAAAGAAAAGGAGTACTTGTGGCACCTTAGAGACTAACCAGTTTATTTGAGCATGAGCTTTCGTGAGCTACAGCTCACTTCATCGGATGCATAGCATATCGTGGAAACTGCAGAAGACATTATATACACACAGAGGTGGGAGGAAGTTTTGTTTCATGGTCTCTGTGTGTATATAATGTCTTCTGCAGTTTCCACGATATGCTATGCATCCGATGAAGTGAGCTGTAGCTCACGAAAGCTCATGCTCAAATAAACTGGTTAGTCTCTAAGGTGCCACAAGTACTCCTTTTCTTTATACCCCTGAAGAAGTCATTTTAGAAGCAAGTTTCAGAGCAGGGAGGACATCATCTTCACAAAGCAGGACACTCCACTAGATTATATTTAGCAATATATTATAGTTAGTGTCTGCTAGAGCTAGGTCTGCAAATAAGTTTCCTACTTAACTCCGTTTTCACTCATGCCTCCTTAGGCTGAAATTTTCCATTCTTTAATCTCTGCCTGAAGCTGAAGTTTTCCGGAAAGTCTGAACAAAATTCCTTCAGCTGTTTTGGAGTTCAGAGAGAATGAAAACAAAACACTTCTCCCTTCCAGTGCCTGCCAAAGTGATTTTCATCTATGCACATTTTATTGAATAACTTATTTATAAATGAGTGACACTCATCTGCAGTGGTCTCTCAGTAATTTACCTAAACACGGGCTGTACCTCAACCTCATTCTAAAGGGAATGTTTTCGGAATGGGTCCTTTATAGCAGCAGGGAGCTTGAATCACCCGGTTCCAGAGGAAAAGAGCACTTCTACCTAGTTCTGATATTTCAGGACATCAGATCTAAACACTGTTATGCATAGGAAAGCTATTTTACAGGTATCAAATAGTCTGACTAATACATTTTAATCTCTGAGGTCTATGACAGTTGGATTCACAGTATTGAAAGCCGTGGCTCTCCAGGCCAAGATAGGTGAAAAACAATGTCAACAGGTGTTTTCCAATTCTTTATTACAATTCTAAAAACATTTTCTTTTTTTTAAACAGGAGACCAACTATGGTGTGGCATAAAATAAAGGGTTTGGCCAGATTCTTATGTACACCAAGGCTACCTTATATCACTCTGGCAGCATACAGTGGTCTTGGTGTAAACGAAGATCTAGCCCTTTTTCTTCACTTGTTTGAGATGACTTGTAGAGCCAGTCCTTGGCTTCCCACTTCTAAGCAACATGGCAACCCCAAACTCATGCCAATGAGACCTTTATACCACACTATAGCCTCATGTATCCTCCCTACGTGTATCTTTCTTTCTTTCAAAAGAGTCACATCATCAATCTCTCAGGAACAGTTACAGCCCTTAACTTATTTAAGCAGATTTATACTTAATAGCAAAAATGTTGATAGCAAAAATGTCCTTCTCTAGAACTCCTACTGTTACTCCATAAATGTAAGTCATCTAGCAAATTGAGTTTTTATAAACAGTATGAAATCACTGGCGTTAACTCTATGTGTTGTCAGGAGGAGAAAGGAAAGATCACTGTTGTGCTCTCTCTCAGTCATGTGCAGCAACTCCATTCCTTTCCCTTTGTTTGGATGAGAGTGGGCAGAACTGTTTGTCTAGCTAGAAAATGGAAGCTGCACACCATTATGATGCAGATTTAGAAACCAAGCCCGAGAAACAGGTATTCACCAAATGACTTCTTGAATGCTACAAAAAGGGCCTCTAGTCTTTTTGCCCTACGCATGTTTTTCTTATTCACGTTAGCGAGAGATGTGCAAAGAAACAAAGGGAAGAACACCGCTCCCATCCCATAATAAGGGCCCAGGGTCATTCAGAATGGAACACAACTTACCGTACATCCAACGGCCATCACAATGTTACTTTATTGAATGGTTTCAGAGTAACAGCCGTGTTAGTCTGTATTCGTAAAAAGAAAAGGAGTACTTGTGGCACCTTAGAGACTAACCAGTTTATTTGAGCATGAGCTTTCGTGAGCTACAGCTCACTTCATAGCTATGCATCCGATGAAGTGAGCTGTAGCTCACGAAAGCTCATGCTCAAATAAACTGGTTAGTCTCTAAGGTGCCACAAGTACTCCTTTTCTTTTTATTGAATGGGCATCACTGGGTTTTTCAACACAGACATACCGAAGCAGTGAGTCACAGAGGAGAGCCTGAACCAAACCCAAGAATTTGAATACTCCTGAATTTGTAAGAACTTCAGATCAGAATCCTAACACTGCTGGACAGACCCAGCTCTAGTTAACTTCTATTATTGCATGAATTATTTCACTGCTGTAACATGATGCGAGAAAGACTGATACTGGGCTGAGAAAGAAACAGATGTGCCATGATTTTTGAATTGGTTGGCTTGCGTTAGATCTTTCACTGGGTAAAAACTGAAACATTTATGAGTAGCACACCCCTAGTGTACAGCCCAAGTGCTAAAGTATACTGGGCCAAATTCTCGACTGGTGTAACTCTGCAGTTCCATTCACTTCAGTGGAGATACACCAATTTATACCTGCAGAGAACCTGGTGCATTGTGTCACTGAAAAATTGTGTATCTCTGAATTAAGGGCCGTTTCTATCCAAGTTGGGCAATAGCTTTTTCAAAACTAGAAGGCTTGCTTTCTTGTTGTCCTTGTGTATGTGTGGGGGCAACTGATTTGATTACAAAGCATAAAGCGAATGGCAGACTGAGACACCAAAATCAAAGCGAAAGCCTTGGCTGAACTTCATTAGCAAGCACAAATAAATATAGGCTCCATATCTTGTTTGTGACATACCATGGGCCTTTCCTCCTTTTATTAATTTTGCTCTAACCTCTGATATTTGCATACATGTAAACTGAGCCACATGAGGTTAATTTATCTCTGATATGGGACTTGTGTGGAAAACTTTTTCATTAAATATTTCTCCTGCTGCATTTTTACAGTTTTACTGTGAAAAACGGGGAGGATTATAGCTCAGACAGTGGAAGCCTCTATTTGAGAACAGTGGAGGGAGCCCTGTCCTCTAAGTAAGAGACATTCTTGGATCAGATACTGGCTGGCAGGATGGAAAAAAGGATGTATCATTAACTTTCATTCCATTCCAAATAACCTGGAACCCATAAAACACAAAGATACCCGAATTTTAAATATGCTCTTTCCCCCCATTTCTTCTTTCCATTTTATTTGTGGAATGTTAACTTTGAAACTTCATAAGTCCCCAAATATCAAACAAGTCATTTTGGACAGATTCATAACTCTTTGAACATAGAAATGTCTACATTAAAAAAAACCAGTGATTAAAAGGTTACTCTTCTAATTTCTCCAGCCTGCTTCATCAAACCACATACAAAGAAGTGTCAAGTTATTTAGAGATTATAATAAAAATTAACTTAAGGGGCTAAGTATAAACAGCATTGTAGAGAAAAGAAAATCCATGTGCCACTTAGAATTAGCTGCTTCTGTTTAGGTCCAACTTAACCTATATGGATATGAACTATCCTTACGAACAATACATATAGATACAAAAGTATAATACTGTATTCCTCTTTAATATAGGACAATAGCAGTTAAAGCTCTACTTCAACTATCCCATGTTAAATCAGCAGTCATAGCACAGATGTTTATTATTATTCCAAGTATGTGTGTGTATTATTTATATAAGTGCCTAGTATATACTGTTGGCATTATACAAAAAATGAACAATAAATACCACATATGTATCCATGTGTGGCAATGCTGAGCCATCCAAATTCTGCTCTCTGCTGCATTCATGCATCCTTACTGATTTAATTTACGTTAGCATTGGATCGACAGTGCTGGAAAGTGTAGTATTGATCCACAAAATAGTGAGCTCATCAGAAGTGACCCACATATATGCTTCAACCTAGTCCTAGTCACATCTAGGGGTAGGCAAAAACTTCAGGATTTGTGCCTATTTTTTCCTTGACTGTTGAGACTGCTAATAAGCGTCACAACAGTGGCTTCTGTGATGTGGACATTTGCCCGCTAGGAATTGGACCGAAAACACCAGCACATTTTAGTAAGACAACCACAAGCAAACACTGATAAAAGTGCAGCCTCGAAAAACCACCCTTCAACAATCTGTAACAAAAAGCTTTTCACTGAAGTCAGTTCTGGGATTCCGCTTACTGTCTACTGCCAATGGTATCAACTTTTTAATAATCACACGGAACAGGGCTGCTGTATCTAGATGCACGTGTACCCTACCCAAGTCTGTTAAAGAAAACAGCCTACACCCCAAATTCAAAGTAACTTAAAAAAATACCTTGTTTTCTGTTGCTGAGAACAACAATTATAAAAAGCATTTTATTTTATTTTTAAACTAGAGACAAACAATGGTGTGGCAGAAAATAAAGGGTTTGGCCAGATTCTTATTTACACCAGGGCTACTTGTTTACACAAAGGCTGCTGCTGAGAATAACAAAAAATCCCCAATAACAGTCTCTGTTCATATATAGGACCTATGAAAAACAAGGACCAAATTCTGATCTCAGTTACCCATTGATGTTGCACAGGCAAAACAGTTGACTTTGGCTTGTGTACTGTCATTCAGCTAATTTTACCAGCTTGGAACACAGCAGGTAACGATCAAATGCTGTTTTCAGGGCTGTGCTGATATCCTCATAATGAAGGAAATTAAAGCAAAGGTATGATGGGTTTCTGCTGTAGTAAAAACTGGGGTCTGGGAGTAGGTGATCAATGTTTGCAAAAAGAAAAAGAACAAGACTGGCAGGGAGAGAAACATCATTTTAAGTTTCTCAGAGGGTACTGTAAACAATGGAGAGTGAAGGAAAAAACTGAACTATAAAGCAAAATTTGGCAGCATAGTAAATTGCAAAACAGACCTACTTTTCCAAAGTCCTTTCCATCATTGCCACCAATTTTAATAGACTTATTTGTCTGAGAAAGAGAAATTCTTTTGCATTGTTAAAGAAAATGAGACATTGCTTAGTATACTGAAAAGAAAAAAAAATCCTGCTCTGACTCTTATCTCATGTAGCCCAAAAACTTTCCCCAGCATAGTCTTCTTCAGGGGTGAGGTATTAGGAATCCCCCAGGATTCAGAGTGGCTGGTGAGTTGCTTTACCACCGCTTCTCTACCCAAACCAGTACAGCAGCAGATCCAATGGGCCCACCCACTGCCTCAAAATCTCCGTCCACGATAGCACACAAGGATCCCCACATGGAGCTTCACCCCACTGTATAAGAACATAAGAAATGGCCATACTGGGTCAGACCAATGGTCCATCTAACCCAGTATCCTGTCTTCTGACAGTGGCCTGTGCCACATGCTTCAGAGGGAATGAACAGAATAGGCAATCATCGAGTGATCCATCCCCTGTTGTCCACTCCCAGTCTCTGGTATGAAAGTGATATGCACCCCTGAGTGGGCTATCAAGAGCTTGGCCTATCCAACATGTTAGAACTGCAATAGGGACACTCTGTATCCATAAGGGTGTGGGGCGGAATTTTGCCCCTTAACAATTTTACCTATTTATATCAAACTGGGTAGATAAAGAGTGCTGGAGTGATATGCTGAAGGGTCCTCTTTTGATATTTCTCAATTTGTTGGATTTAACTGTACTGCAACCATAACATATGTATGGGAAGTTTATTAGATCCAAGAACAAGGTTAAAGTCCTGAGACACCTGGGGAGGAGAACTTTAATGTATGGTTGGAGTCTGAAAACTACCGTTTATAACTCAGAGCACTGTTAGAGATTTAGTCACAGAACTCCCATGGAAAATGTACCGCAAACTTTTGGACCTCCTTGGACTTGCGACACAGATTAATTCTACATGAAATGGCCTGACTGGACTCCTCTTCAAGGACAGATACTTTTGGCCTTTCAAGGTTTCATTTTAGTTGCTGAAGGGGCTCAGGCTGTTACTTTGGCCAGCACAGAAAATAGTTTAGTTTCTCTAGATGTCATTATGCCTCACAATCCCTGCTTGCGTACTGAAAACAATTTTCTTGGTAGCGAGACAGTGTGGTCCCGTGACTTGAACACAGGGGTACAAGCCAGGAAGTGCTGGGCTCCAATCCCAGCTCTGACACTTACTTGTTGTGTGGCCTCAGACAAACCACTTAACTCTTCTTTGTTTCTATTCCCCCCGTCTTTGAAATGGGAATACTACCATTCACCAACCCCAGTTCTGAAGACTGATTGATTACAGAGCTAATGTTTGCACAGCACTGAAAATACAGCATGCTATATAATTATTATTTTTATTAGATTATTTCTTCCCACCAGTTCTTAAGTCTAAAATATTACATTTACAGAGGCAGATGTTGAAATCAGCATTAGAGGAATGGAACTTTGTTTGAAATGAAATTAACTGGTTTAGGAAAAACAATAGCTTATAAAAGGCCTTTACCTTTACTCAATCATTTCTTGGGATTTGATTAACTCCTTTTTAAATGTTAAACTGAAACACAATATCCACAGACATCTTGCACCATATTTCTTCCTCCCTCCCCTCCCCCCGAAATGTATTCTATGAATGGTGCATTCAATATATGTAATTTTGTATTCTTTCTTTTATGCGATGAATCATTTCAGCTGGGAAAATAAGACCCTGTCCAATAGCAGAGTGCAGAAAGTTGTTCTGCAAACAGAGAAATTTTCTCAGGCTCCAAGGCCGTTGCTGGTAGAAGCATTTGGGTGCGGCCAGTTCTATTACTGGTCAGCACTCATTACTGACTGATGCACTCTGTTTCCAGTGGGGTTCTTATTCACCATACCAGTGGGAGGTAAGAGGAGTTAAGGTAATGCATCAGTGGTTGCCAGTGGAGGAGATGGGAAGAAAAAAAGCAAAAGAAATATACTATTTCAATCAAAGTCAGAAATTTGTAGAAGTGGTTTTGGTCTCAAATATAGAAAAAATATTTATCCAAGAAACTCCTACTCGGGTGCGAACATCCTACTTCGAGTGGGATTTTATTTGGCAAAGTGCTGTGAAAGAGTGGAAGCTAATACAGAGCATGTCTATAAACAAATATATTTATTTAGTACAGATTGACACATTCACTAGAGTATTTCAATGATTACACGTGTAAAACTATTTCCTATAGTGGTTTCCTTTTGTGATTCCACTAATTTATTCAATTCCACCCAATTTTCATGCATTGAATGTTATGAGCTATTTCAGCCACCCAGACTGAAATGTGCATTTGGAGACTACATGCCTGTTTTTACATTTAATCATCGACACATAATTATTTGGTAATATTAGGATTTGAACTCCAATGGAAGCCAACCAACATTTTAATATATTAAAAAAATCATACAGAATGAATTCTGCCCTGAGGAGAAGAATTAAGAGCCAAATCCTAAACACCTTTACTCAGGTTTTATTCACCCCTCTCAGGCAAAACTTGCATAGACTGCAGTTAGACTGATTAAAAACAGAGGAACATACATTCTGCAATCCTTGCTCAGGAAAAACTCCCTTTGACATTAACAGGAAGGAATTTTACCAGTCTAAAGACTGTGGTATTTGGTCCTGAGTAAGATTTCAGGATTAGTTTCTAAAATGGAACCAAATCTATCTTTCATAAGTATTTCTATACCACCGATTGCTGTAGACTAAGCACTGATGTAATTTATCCTGTAATACTAATCTTTTACCAGAAGTATACATTACTTTGTGACATTTCTAACAATTTAATCTGAGATGGACTGAAACTTAAACATGACACCTGACTCTGCCTGAACTTTGGGAGAGTTTGGATCCGGTTCTGACTTTTCGTTGTCGTTGCTTTGTAATAGGCCAGAACTGGAACACCACATCCAAATATCTGCAGCCTTTACAGCTAAGGCCCATTTCTAAATTAAACTCTAATCAGGCTTATTCCACACCAGTGGTTCCCCAACTTGTTCTGCCACTTGTGCAGGGAAAGCCTGTGGCGGCCGGGCCGGTTTGTTTCCCTGCCGCATCCGCATGTTCGGCCGATCGCGGCTCCCAGCGGCCATGGTTCACTGATCCAGGCAAATGGAAGCTGCTGGAAGCGGTGCGGGCCGAGGGACGTACTGGCTGCCGCTACTAGAATTATTTGATCTTCAATTATACTGGGCACTTCTGATTAAGTGCTGAGGGTTACTTTTTACGTGCTATATGCACAGCACTTTACCTGCTGTGTGCACAACACAATCTACCAATTAAAAATGTGAAGGCTGACAATTAAACACTAGTGGGACATCACCTCATCTATTCTGCAAGCTTTGCTTCCGATCGCTGACAACCATAACAAAATCTCTCTCCCTTAAACAACCACCCAAATTAATTTAGCCTTGCTCAAGTATCTTTTCTGTTGACACACCAGACTAGAGAGTATTACATGTCAAAGTAATGAAAAGTATATAGTTGTGCAAACTAAGCACTGGATCATGGGATAAAAACAGCCTAAAACACAGATAAATTAGCATACTGCAAAATGTATGGAAAGAGAAGACCACCTCAATAATAAAAATGATCAGCTTGTCCACAAACACTGACTGATCCACTGACTGGGCCTTTGTGCTAATGTCCCATGCTTTTCACCGTCTCCTACCAGTATACAATTAAGATCTTAGTTCCAAGATATGCTCAAGAAACACCTGCATCTATTTTGTTAAGGACCAGATTTTGGATTGCTCTTTTCCAGTTGTGCAAGTCAGGGAGGGCAAAAGGAGTATTTTCCCATTTCCACCTCTCATGATGTGGATCACAGCTATAGTCTCCATGCTCCCTGAGGTACAGTGACTGCCCCCTGCAACTATCCCTCAGTTTGCAAGCCATCCCCAAAGGGCAAGTGTGATGGCTTTGCTGCACAAGGCAGCATCAACAGAACCACACAGAGATACAAAAGAATCTTTGTTGTACCCAATCCAAACACGAAGACTTTAAAAAAAAAAAAAAAAAGACTCCGAAGACTTCTTAGGTATAACTACACCTCTCAAAATCCAGGACAGTCAGTCACTCATGGATGAAAGGGAGGAAGGGTGATGGGCTCTCATGTGAGGAAGGCTAGGCTCCTTCTATCTTCATGAGGGACCATCCCCATTCATAAACTGGTGAAGTTGCCTGAGAAGATGGGGGGGAAATGCCATCCAAGTCCCTCTGATGTCTGGTTGAAGTTATCCATAAACTTTCCAAGTGTCTACCTGTCTTTCTACCATTTCTAATTTGTCCATCATTTTTGCAACATATCTCAGTTGTTCTGCTGAGCTAATGATCCACCATTCACTTCAACATCCCTCTCCTATTTACAGTATTTGCTATGTTAGTCATCACTTTACTGCACCTTCTTTTGAAGTGACTGGGACTGGCCAATGTCAGGGACAGGGTAATGGACTATATGGACCCATTAGTTTGATCCATCATGGCAAAATTATGCTCTTAAAGAAAACTAGCCATTTTATATTTCCTTTGTATACAGTAGTACAGCAAAAATCCATACGTTTAAATCTACAACTAGTATTTGTCTAGCAACAAACTGGCTGGGCTGTGAGATTCCCCTGGCTGACTGCCGTTGTTCAATCATTTAAATATAGGCGTATGAATGAGGAGAGATGGATTACCTGCTCATAACTCCATCAAGGGCTTGTAGTGATATCACAACTCATTTTTAAAAATCATATATTGAAAAATATTTAAATCCTGTAGGAAAGATTTTTTTAAAATAAGTACTTCTTTGATGTAAGAACATTTTGATTTGTGTGCATGCTGACACCAGAACAGCTCGATTACTTTGTGTGCTCATTTATCATGAGTGCAAAGTTGATCTCATTAGGATGTGGGATTATTGCAGCAAGTATCTTTCACATACACTAATTACACTGACAGCAATTACTTCATTTCAGATTTTTGGGTAAGCAAAAACACTAAGCAAATATTGTAAGTATGATCACTTATTTTGGTCTCAATAAAGAACACTTAATTAAGTTGAATCCCAAAAGGTAAGTTTTATTTAATTAAAAAAAAAGGGGGGGAGAGCTATTTCTTGAGCCACATTGAACGTTCTGCTTTCACAGTCAAGCATACAGGGACCCTGTGGATCCAGGCTTGGGGCAAAGAAAGGGTGTGGTGCTTAAACTGCATTATTCCCTGTGATGGTGCAGTTCCCTTTTCCCTTGCTTTTTTTCACTGCACAATGGCTTGTGGTAAGACTGGAGTGTCAAGTCCAGGCTTTCAGCCCTACAGTAGCTCTGGATTTCCTGGCTTTTGTGGGTTTAAATCAGACCCTTAACATTACTTATATGCATTTGTTTTGGGTAATTGACATTAATTTTCAGGTTGCATCACTGGCATCAATCAGCAAGCTTCTCCAAGGACTGGAGTTAAGGGGCCACAATAAAGGGTAAGACATTGTTTCTTTTGTTTTATTTTTGGAAACATTTTAACTACCATATACTTTTCCACTTGCTGTTATATTCATTTTGCATAATGCAGTATAAAACGTTAGCGTCTGTCTTGCTGAAAAGATTATTTTGGCATTTCTGCAAACGACCTGGATCTGGAGTCTGGTGATAATCAACATCTCTGCAAAGTCAGGTTGATACACTAGACCTACATAACGCTAAAACAGCAGAACATTGCTTTTCAGGGAGATACATTGCCAGCTACAGATGTTTTCCATATGGAACGTGGAAAGTCACAGACCTCCACTCATCAGTGTTCTCACCTCGTAGAACACATCCACAGACAACACTGCTGTAAGTGACATTCAGCAGCAGCCTCCATTACCATGTAGTGTGGAGGAACAAGTACATTTTCATTGCCAAAGGTAGGAAAATGCACTAGTGCAGTCTGTGTATTGTGACAATTCTGACATTTTCAACCTCCTGTTTTGCTCGTGTACTGCATACCTATTCAGGTGATGGGTCAAGAGAGGCCAACGTGACCTTCTGAGGCTGAAGTGTCAAAATCATCTTACTCTGAAGATGGGTTAACTGTTGCAGGAGATCATGTCAAGGTTTGAATGTTGAAAATCGCAGCTGGTGTTCAACAAGAGCCCTACAAAAAATCCTCATGGATATGGAGCAGAATCTGTATGAATTACTGAGTCTGCAGTGAGGAGGACCTAAGGGAATTCAATAAGGCTAGTCCTATTTTACCAGCAAAATAGTGCTAAGTCAGATGTGAAAGCCTACCTGAGGTCCTCCATAACACACATTTTGGGGTAGGGAGCAGTCCATGGTTACACCCAGACTTCATGTCATCAGGGCCAATGCATACTGCATATACAATTAAAATATACTTTGATACAGAGCCAGAACTTCAAAAGAGCGCAGAGTTTTATTTTCAAGTGCTCAATATCGACAACTGGGGCAAGATTTTCAAAAGAGCTCAGCTCCCACTTAGGCACCAAAATAAGAACCAGATTTTCAAAATTTGCTCAGCACCCAAAGCTCCCATTTGTAATACACGTGGCCAGATTTTCAAGAGCACAGTGTCCAAAGTGCACCCAATGTGCTGCACTCTTCTGCAAATCCGACCACTTATTTTAGAGCCTAAATGGGAGCTGAGCTCTTCTGAAAATCTGGCCCTGAATGTGGATGCTGAATGCTTTTGAAAATTCTGCCTATAGCATATCCATTTTGGGTCTGTATGTCCATAACTACACAAAAATATACTATTGTCTTGGCTCAGAGGAAAGAAAATTAATCAACACCAAAAATACTTCAAGTAAAAATAGTTCATTGACGTTAGCCTTCTGCTTCAGTCAATACTGCAGAATCTGAGAAACTATTTGTAGCCTGAGGCAATATTGTACTATTAGTGTCCTCCAGGCTAGGCAATAATTCTAAAGCCATACATATTTAGTAATGTATAAACTTTACCATGTAATATTTGGCACCATTTCTATAAAATTTAAAACTATGCTGGAGATTCTTATAGCAGACTAGAGGTTTGAGCCATGCTACTCTCAAATGGGAACTGTGTGGTTAAATTCCCTAAGTCGGCTTTGAAATTCTGAAACAGTATCTCCTTTGAATTTTATTCTGCCTTCTTTCCCTTTTCTTTTCACCTTTTTCTTCTATATCTTGTTGTACTTTTCCACCATTTGCACCCCTTAGACTGATTTTCTAGAATATGTAAAACACTCAACTTAACTGAAATCTTCTCTAACTCATCTTTCTTCAGGATATTTTCTTTTCTTATTCAGCTGAAAAGGAAAAATCAATGACCACACGCGCAAATATCTTTAATTCAACGCTGCTGCCAGCCTTGTTGTACGGCAGTGAAACATGCACTGACGAAGAAAGAAGAGCAGCGGCTGTCAGTAGCTGAAAGGGCAATGGAACGAGCTATGTTGGGAATCTCCCTTCTGGATCGCATCCCAAATAAAATGATCAGAGAACGCAGCGGTGTGAAAGATATTGTCGTGGAAAGCAGACATAATAAGATACGATGGGCAGGCCACACAGCATGGCTCCCAGACAATAGGTGGACCGCAATCATAGCTGAGTGGTACCCACGAGAACAGAAAAGACCGGCCGGCCTCCAAGAATATGGGAGTGAGCTGTAGCTCACGAAAGCTTATCCTCAAATAAATTTGTTAGTCTCTAAGGTGCCACAAGTACTCCTTTTCTTTTTACGAATACAGACTAACACGGCTGCTACTCTGAAATCTGTATTGTGTCTCAGTGAGTCATCACTTTCTCCTGCTTCTCCCACATTCTCTTGCCACTTCTTCCAGGTCTCCTCTCCTGTAGTTCCTGGATCTTACTGGCACCACCCAAGAGTGGGGCCACACTGTGACTGGAACCTAGACCAGTGATTCTCAAGCTACCTGATGTGGGGGACCTGCAATTTTTTTTTCCTATGTGCGCGCAGACCAGCAGCCGATGGCTTGCGGACCGACACCAGTCCGCGGACCATCACTTTGAGTAGCACCGTCCTTGACAACACCTGCTTTATCCTCTCCTGCAGGCAGTTCTAGTTCTACTGCAGTCGCATATTGCTAGAGCTGCGGAAAATTGGACGTATTGCTTATCATGTGGAGCAGGAGGGTTATGGCAGCAGAAAAAGCAGCAGTGAGAATGGAGGAGAGTTTAACCATCTAGTAAAGGGTCAGGATGATTATAAAAGGAACATTTTTGGAGGGGGCGGCTAGATATTTCTCATGGGGGAACTGGACACAGTTTAGAAG
The DNA here is from genome assembly GCF_015237465.2 of Chelonia mydas. Classification (NCBI taxonomy): domain Eukaryota; kingdom Metazoa; phylum Chordata; order Testudines; family Cheloniidae; genus Chelonia; species Chelonia mydas. Next base: position 13,316,515 of record NC_057851.1, read on the forward strand.
CAGAGGAGTAGGGGCACTTCTGATGGGGAATTGGTGAGTTTTGCAACCTGGAGCAGGTCACATTGCTCGCGGAGAGCCAGCAGCCAGGGAGGGTATTGGTAGCTGGGGTGCAAGTTTTTCTAGGGTTGCTGACACACAGAAGCAGCCAGTCCTCTCCTTCTCCCTGTGCTCTGAGGATGGGATCTCTGGAACACTTGAGGTAGGCTCATTAGTTTTCTCCTTCTTGTGCTACAGGGATGGGGTTCCATAGCAGAGAGTCCCCCCAAAGCACAAGGGAGTTGCACACTCCTCCCATACAGAGGTTCAGGCTTAGAACCCAAACGTCAGTGGAGAATGCAGTTTTTTTATTGGGCCCTTTGCTTAAGGACTAAAAACAGTGGGAAAAAAAAGACACACACACCTGATGCCCAAGGAAAGCATGTTTGTGCCTAATCCACTGCAGCAACTGGTCAAGAACAGTTCATACTCCTGAAAATATTGCCCTCATAAATGCTTCTGAAGTCAGTGAAAAATTGGGATTTCTCCCTGCTCTGGAACTAGACTAATTCACAAACTGCACTTTATAGCAAGTTTCTATTTGTTTTTCATGAATCAGTGTTACTTGGTTGTCTGCAGCATTTCCCTTTTCCTTTGTCTTCAGCCCTCATGGGTATGAGTCAATGAGCACTGTGTAATTAACTCTTATGGAGCTCTTTGCAAATGCAAAGATGTCACATACCAGGGTATTCTCTCTGAGTGAAATTAACTCCTCCAAATAGGGTTTAAGTGGTGCAAACCCTTCTACTGGCTGTCTGCCCAGGGGTGAATTTCACCCACTGGGCAATCAGTTTTAAGTGGCTCCTCAACCACACCATTTTATTTAGTGCTCATAAGAGGTGCCAGACTGACAAAGAACTGAGTCCTTTTTTTATCCACAGAACAATCAGTACAAACTTCCCCATGCTGCCCCAGTGAAGTGTCTCAGTCTCAATGGGAAAGGAGGAGAAAGTATTCCAGTCTCCATTACCGATTCAGTCCTTGGCCTCTCTGCTGAAACTACCTACCAGGGTGCCAAATGGGGTGTTGGTTTTGTGTTGTGGATATTTTTCAGCAAAGCATTAGACTGAGATAACCAACTCATTCCTCATAGGCCACTCTTCTCTCTCTACTGACTTAGGCTGGATTTGAACAGGCAAACAGATGAGAAAGCCTCCATTGTCCATTACCCAATACAGCTCTGAGAATTTGTTTCCCAGATACCATGCAACTTGCTCAGAACAGGTTTGTCAAGTAACATTCGCTATAAACAAATTATATCAATATTCCTTATCATATGCCACCTATTCATTTTTTTTTTCAAAGTGTCACATAATGATTTCCTTAACAGGGCCCTCAGTTAAAGCACATCAGATTTTATAGGTCAGAGAGAGAGAGATCAGTTGCAAAGTCAACCAATAATTGAAATAAAATATCCAGTAAAAGACGTATTATTTACAATAAACAAAAATAATTAGATATTCAGATACAATTTATTGCTACAATAGCCTAAATTAGTAAACTACTTTAAGTGATCATCTTCTAGATGAAAGGAGTATGCATAGTAACCAGCTTTGTGCAAAATATGTGTTAAAGTAATGTACAATTAATTCATGGCTTTCTAAAAGGTTCAGACAGTTCAGTATAAATCCAAATGTTCCTTAGTAAAAGTAGCATTTTTTTGTTTTGGTTTGTTTGTTTTCCCACTGTCTACACAAAAACTGTCTAAGCCGGATGCTCCAACTAAATACATGGAAATAAAATTTTGTATAATTAGAAGGCTTCACTCACTCTTGTTTTACACCTGGGTAACTCCGTAACTGATATAGAGCTACTTTTGATTTACTTGTGAAAATGGGGGGAGGACCATGGCTTCAAATTCAAACACTGACGGAATGCATTTACAACATGGAGATGTTCTAAAAATTACAAGTTGAATAGTCTTTCATAGTAAGCATTCCTTCCTGGGTGCATGAACATTAGGTATTTTAGGTTAAGAACATACTATCATTTAAGTATGCTTTGAGCGGTGGTAAAAAATACATATATTTTTCACATGGCGACCATCTTTAGCAAGCAACCTTTATCTTTCCAGTTCTCATGTATGTTCCACACATTTACTATCAAGATTAGAGCTGCATGAAGTTTTCCCAATTTGCAAGGAATTTTGTTGTTGTTGAAAATTTGATTAAAAATATCCCCCCAAAACAAACAGGATAATGGGTCAGTTTCATTACTGGTTTCCTGCCAATGCCTTTTCAATATGTTGTAGAAGCTGAGGAAGAATGAAGCCGTATCTTCAGAATTGGTGTTAATTTATACAGCATTCAGTGATAGTCATATCCTTGAAGTTTCCTTAAAACAATGGTAAATGGAGTGTTTCATTCACAGAAGTTAAAATGGGAGGTATAATTCCAAATTGGACCACTGAATGGAGCTGTTCATTGTGGCTCCCATCTCTAGCAGATCAGCTGCACCACTCTAGGAAGCAGAAGAGTGGGTGTGAGCACAAAAGCTGAAGGAGAATTCACAGTGGGATTTAACACTGAGGGAAGTGAGAAGAAAGGGACTGAAGGCGTAAGCAGATTAATGGGTCCTTCAGACAGGGTACTTTCCCCCTTTATAGGGCAAACTGTTGAACAATCAGAGCAGCTCAGTCCATAGGGTTTTCAGGGCAAAAAAGGTTCATAAGAGCTCTGTAACAAAAGGAGAGGCCTGCCATGGGAGAAGCTACCATTCAACTGTTTCAATCTTATTGCAGTAAAATTCTGTTCAGCCTCTCACATGAGTGTTTTTGTGCTAGAATATTCCTCCCAACTCTCCCTTCCATTTAGAGTGCAACAAAAAAGCCCATCAAAAATCATTCACAAAAGGAGAGAAAAATTGCCCCTACAAGTATGTCCACCCAACTCCTCAACTTCTTTCTAATCTATCAGATCAACACCTCCTTTAGCCTTTCTGTTTGTTACACTATTGGTCCCCCCTTCTTGAACTTTCACTTGAAAAAGGAAGATCCCCAAATCTTATCAAATTTTGTAAATCTCCCACCTCTGACCCAAACTCTTCTGAATTTTGAAAAGGTGTGGTTACTTTTTTCAATTAATTTTCATTTTTGTGTGTGTCTGCCTGGGAGCAAGAGTGAAAGTGCTGAAATATTATGAGAAAGGCTATTCTCAGGGGATTTTTGCCCTATCAGAAGCAAATCCCATCACAAATACCAAAATTTGTTCTCAAAGGATACACAGTTCAATTCTGCAGATCCAAAAGTTTCAGGTAAGCTCCAGTGATAGCGAGCTTATCCAGATCAAACTGATGAACCTTTTGGGGTTGCCCATTACTAGACTAGGAGCAAGCTTGGAAATGAAACTTGAAACAAGATACATTTAATCCTATTTTGGGTTTTGGACCCATGGGAAAATCAACTGATATATGAATGAACCTTTTGCCAAATTTACTTGCTGTCATTGGGTTCCTGACACAACTAAGTGGGAGCTAAATTCCAAATGAAATGGGAACTCTGCAATTTTGAAGATCTCCCATGACTATCTGAAGGCAGTTGGCCTTTGAAATATCAGTCAAGTGTTGCTGCTAGAACTATTCTGCAGGTGCTAGCTTTCTGTTCGAGGCATTCACAGCCCTGCAGTAGCATAGATGGGTGCCCAGAGAACTCATTTTTACCATATTTCTCCGCTCTCCTTTTTTAATTTAATGTTGTACCGTCACTCACCTGAAATGCAGAATTAAAATAAATAGAATTATAACTTTACTAAAGAACCCATAATTGAGGAAGTCTCTACCTTTTTAGCAAAAGAAACATTAGGAAAGGGGGAGGGAGAGAGAAAATAATCCTACTGGATTCTGGACAAAAGATGTGACATGTAAAGGAAGGTAAACATGCAGGGTGATAAAGTAACAGTAGGTGCCTACGTGAAAAATATAAGACTAAGGTGATATATTTTAACTGCACAAGTCACAGTAGCTACCAACTACTTTCCTTAAGTTCTATAGTCCATGCCACTGGCGACGGATTAAGATCCTTACAATTGCAGTTAGTCTTTCGCCAACATTTTTCCATATGCCCTCATGGCTGGTGCACATATGCCAATATTCAAAATTGAATTTAATTGTACTCTTTGCCCCAGTGAAGGCCTCACCTTCTTACTATCCCTGCTGGTATAGTCATTTAGGCCTGGAAAGATACCAATTGTGATCATTGGTTCCATATTTCATTGTCAATGCTGGGAATCAAACCTCAGTCATAATAATACCAAGAGTTAACACACCCCGGCGCAGCTGTGCCAGCTCAAACCAGTTATTTTTTTCTGGCTCTGTGGTGGTTTAAGTTTTCTTCCCCTCCCCCGATCAGGGACACACATGGCTGCCCAAAAGCAGCAGAGCATTTCTACCAAAATTACTCTCCTTTAGTAACAAGACCACAAAAGACTGAAACACACATCACTGCCTGCCACCTCCCTATTCTACTTGATTGTCTTTTAATAGCTACAATAAAGTTGTGCAAGGAAGTAATATTCCACATCCCTGACTCTCCAGGGCAGAATATGGACAATCCCTAAGGAAAGTGGGACTTAGCTGAATCTGCTACTTTATGACTAAAACAGGAAGTTCGGTCCCCTTTTATTGTACCTTTTTTTTTTTTTTTGAAAGGCTGCCCAAACAGTTCCAAGTTGGGTTGAGGCAAAGTTATTGATGTCAAGGAGCCAAGATCTTTCGCTATGGTTTGCTGCATGAGGAAGGAAGAAAACTGTTTGTGCTCAGCTGTCCTTTACTTCTCCAGCCTAGCTCTGAGCCAAAGAAGCAGGAAGAGGAGAAAGATGAATAAGTGAAAAGGGACAATGTTTATCTTTTAACAAAATCATAATGTTCTGCTCTCAACCCGAGCAGCCAAAACTCGCTATTGCATTTTTAAGACAGATAGTCTCTTCTCTGAGAGACGACAGGCTAATTATAGTGCTTCTGCCAGAGGGAACTCACACATGCAAACCATTATGTAAAATATAATTTTTTTCTTTAAGAATGCTCAAGATCATTAGACATGGTTTTTTCAATGCTAGAAAATCAAGCCAAAAATGAAAGTAAACAGTTTCAAGTATTTGCAACATAATTCCCTCATGCATTTATGGAAATATAGTAAAAAGCGCCCTAAAAATGTGGTTTGACATTTCATGCTGTTCTGTTTTGCTATTTTTCCAGTTCTCAACATTTGCCCTCTTGTCCTGTATCATTTCAGTTTCACTGTAGTTTGGAGCTGAGGATGGTGGTAGCCATGCACATTCACTGCAGAACATTTCAGCCTTGATTCAGCTAATGAGGGACAGGAAGCAGCACAAGAAATTGTAAATTAACCTATCTCTTTATAAATTAAATGTAGTGTGGCATGAATGTAAATGTGAGGCATACAAACATGACAAACCCTTCACTAAGATAATTAGGTGTAAAGCATTGCTTTCCCTAACAACATACTATGCTAATTTAAGGCTAAAGCGATTATCTAGTTCATTTAACAGTTAAGTATGTAACCTCTTACAAAGTCTGCAATAACTTATGGGAGATCTATTACTTATACTGCTATATGAACCTCTTGTTGTTATAAGGAAAAAGTCTTTTGGTTCACTACATCATAAAGCCAAAGAAAAATATTTTAGTAGGGAATATAAAAATCTTAGTACGAAGAAATGGGACGATCCCTTTACTCTATCTTAACCAAAGCTCATCAGGGTGTAAGTATGCAAATCGCTGTTTTTCCTTGTTTTATACATTGTACTTAATCTTTCTTGATACTATATCATCATCCTTGCCTATTTAGTGCTGGTGTCCAGGCCATATAGATAACACTGCTACAAGCAAGCAAGCCTCCAGCCATCATTGCCAAAACATTATTCATCAAACTAAATGAACGGCATGCTGGCCACTCAGACACTTTTGGGGAGAGAAGCCATTCCAAAAGGAAATAACATTGTCCTTTCCAAATTTGCTTCAGTCCAGAAGAGTGGGTTTAATACACTGTTATCCCCTATAGCATTTGTTAGTTTAATATGAATGAGGAAAAAATTCACCAGCAAGTTTGATTTACAATGACCATATTGGATCTAAAATGGATTCAGCTTTGTCTTAATGAGGAGGAAAACAAAAATACCCACCCCCCACTATCTAACCTTTCCCTATCCAAACTAATAGTTACTTCCAACTTTTATTTGGCTTATAAAAACAAAGGAGTATTCAAGCTCGTAGGTAAGCAGCAGCATGGTCTAGTTGATTAAGAAAGCAACTGGGTGCCATGAATTCCTCAGGTCTAACCCTGACTTTTCCACAGCCCACTTTCATCCTTTGCAACATTCAGATAATACCTATCATTACTTCACAAAGGTGGTGTGAGAATGTACAGATCTTAACAAACAAAAAGTTCTAAGTATGTCCCTGCCTTTTATTTAAGTAAGTTGCTTCCTGGGATTTCCACTGTGTGACAATGGCCCCATTCCCCAAAGCACCTATCAGTTGTCTTCTCTATCCTCCTCTCAGGCGCATAGGGCACCCGTCAGTTTCTGCCATTTATTTTGGTCTTGTGTTGGTGTGTTCAGGTTTCTGAGTATCATGTTGATGGATCTGGCTTCTCTCTCTATTGGTCAATGTAATGTTTCTCTAGGTCGCTCTCTTTTCACTTTCCAGGTGGTGTCCATATTATCACTTGCCATAAAAGTCATGTTGGTGGCATCCTTAAAGCTTTTCCTAGAAACTTCTTATTATATTTGATGCGTTAGATTGCTTTGCTCTACTTAGAATTTCTGATCGTGCAAGAAACTGTTTCCAATGGATTCTGAAGATCTTCTGCCGGCATTCTGCATGTGCTTAAGTATTTTTCTGGTCTGGGGCTTAAGTGTAATTTTTGCTGTAAACATAGCATACATGTAAGACTATTTCCATGACAAACCATTAATATAGGATGGATAGGTATTAGAGACTATTTGGTTGAGTAACTGATTATTATTATTCTCACGTCACAACTATAACACCGTGAATATTTTGGTATGTAAGTTATTTGTTTAAATTTGTATTTAGAGCCTAAATGTACAAATAGCTCAACTTAAAAACCAAAAAGTGGCAAAGCTCACAAAATCAGTTTAACATGTTTCAGCAAACTGTATTTTTTTTTTTACTACTGGTGCCTGGACATATGACATTTGGCATTCTATAAATCCCTAACATAGATGTGTTTAAAAGCTGTATTTTATTAAATAGGCAAAATGTGCCTTTCCATATATCCTACATACTGTATAATTCGATAAGGAATGCCCACGTAGCTTAACTTTAGAGAACAATCACACATAAAAGACAAAAGATACTGGTCCAAGGCAGGAGGCAAAAAGAGGTTAAATCAGTTAGAAACAGGTTTTTCCTTGGTTTTAACTCATATGTGATGACATAAAACCCAGAAAAAATAGCTCTGAGTTGAAAATTATTTAAATTTGCCAGCGCCAACCTTTTCTGGAAGCTTGCCAGGCCTAATTTGGATTTGGGCACAAAGTTTGCACAGCTCTAACTTTAACCTGCTGCAGCCTAAAAAGCGGACTAGGTAACAGACACAAAGATATTCCACATAATTCAACACAACTGACAGTCTGTTCTCAAGGTACCCAGCATAGACTCAGAATGTTTTAGTTGTTTCACTCCAGAAGAGGGTGGTACTGTGTCTCTATTAGTAAAGGAATCCATGATAGAAATGCCTTACCTACCAATGTAATGTTACACAGGATAATGCTCACAAGAGGGAATATGACCTGTTTTCTAGGACGGAACATTTTCAGAGATGTGCTTTTTATTTTTTATTTGCAAATCTCCAAATTCAACAGTTTTTTAGCCTCTATAAACTTTCAGATGGAAAGATCCAGTATTTGGAATAAATAATGTCTATGCTTCATCTTCATTGCAGGGCATTTTCTGTCAGAAGAATGCTATATCCTGACTACTGAAATACACAGAACACCTTTGTAATAAAGCTATCTCACTATACCATTCAAAATGTGTCGGTAATGAGCTTAGTGCTTAATAGAAACATAAAAGGACATAGGGAAAAGAAAGAAAGAAAGAACGAACGAACAAGAGTTCTGACAAATGTGTTGGCTGGAAATGCCAATACCTGGCATTGTCTGACAGTCAAGGGTTTGTTTTTTTTAATATGTAATCGTACTTCGTGAAAAATCATAATATTGAAACATAAGTACATTTATCTTTTCACTATTTTTCCTGACTTCTTCCAAAATTAAGCTGGTTATTAAAACATAAATGTAAATAAAAATGTTCTGCATTAAAACTTACCTCTTCTTTTTCCTCTAAATCATTGTTTGCTCACACATATTCTCATAGCAACAGACTGATGTCACAAACCAAGTGCTGTTACTTCATCTGATGTATGCAGTAGCATAACACAAAATGAGTTATGAGAAAATGTTATTGAGCCTATAAAATATACCTCTAGCAGTCAAACAGAAGTTTTGGATAATGTCTTAATTATGATGAGCATAAGGCAAGGAAACAGATCACACTAACGTATACCAATGAGGTTAAATACTTTCTATAAATAATATTTATAGGTATACAGTGCTTTTCATCAGAGGATCTCAAAGCACATTTTAAACATTAATCCTTCCAATGTCCTTTGAAGAAGATAAATAATATTCCCATTGTACAGCCAGATAAAAAGGGATGTAACTTGGACAAGGTCATATTACAAGCCAGTAGTAGTGGAGAAACCAGAAGTTCTGACTGATGGGCCCATCCTAACCACTAGAAAAAATTGCAGCAAGCAATATGACATGGCAATGGGGAAACTGGGTGAAATTAATTCAGACCTACTGTGGTCTTAAACGCACAGCTGAAGGCCTAATGTTCTCAAAGACACTACTTGTGAATTAGTGGGACAAAACCTTCACAATGAGAGTGCTTTATGGCAATTATAAAATGTTATTTGGATGGTTCTAGAGCAGGGATGGGAAAATGTTTTGGCCCAAAAGCCATAACTGAGTACGGAAATTGTATAGAGGGCTGTGAATGCTCATGAAATTGGGCGTTGGGGTGCGGGCTCTGGCTGGGAGTGCAGGCTCTGGGGAGGGGCCAGAAATGAGGGTGCGGGAGGAGGCTCCGGGTTGGGGCAGGTGGTTGGGGTGCAGGGGAGGGGAGGACTCTGGCAGGGGGTGCAAGTTCTGGGGTGGGGCTGGGGATGAAGGACTTGGGGTGCAGGAGGGTGCTCCAGGTTGGGACTGAGGGGTTAGGAGGGCAGGAAGGAGGATCAGGGCTAGGGCAGGGGGTTGGGGCGCAGGAGGAGGTTAGGGGTACAGGCTCCGGGCAGCGCTTACCTCAAGCAGATCCTGGAAGCAGTGGCATGTACCCCCTTCGGCTCCTAAGTGGAGGCGCGGCCAGGCGGGTATGCATACTGCCCAGTCTGCAGGCGCTGCTCCCGCAGCACCTGGAATCAGCGGCATTTCCCAGCTCCAGCTCCTATGCGGAGGTGTCGTGCTAGCCAGGCAGCTCTGTGCGCTGCCCTGTCTGCAGGCACCGCCCCTGCAGCTCCCATTGGCCGCAGTTCCTGGCCAATGGGAGCTGCAGGGGAAGCACTTGGGGTGGGGGCAGCGTGCAGAGACCCTGGGCTATCCCTACATGTAGGAGTCAGAGGGAGACATTCTGCTGATTCCAGGCGCTGCGCGGAGTGGGGCAAGCCCCTGTCCGTCCTCCCTGGCTGGAGCACCAGAGTGGAGTAAGCCCCAGACCCCGCTCCCCTGTGGGAACTCAAGGGACAGATTAAAACATCTGACGGGCTGGACGCGGCACACGGCCCATAGTTTGCCCATCCCTCTTTTAGAGGAAGGGGATACAGTTTCCTATTCAATGCATTGTTATTCTATATTATTCTATTCTGTTATATTGGATATAAAGTGTTCATGAAGGACAGGCAGGGCAGAAAAGGTGGGGGAGTTGCATTGTATGTAAGAGAGCAGTATGACTGCTCAGAGCTCCAGTATGAAACTGCAGAAAAACATAAGTGTCTCTGGATTAAGTTTAGAAGCGTGAGCAACAAGGGTGATGTCGTGGTGGGAGTCTGCTATAGACCACTGGACCAGGGGGATGAGGTGGACGAGGCTTTTTTCCGGCAACTCACGGAAGTTACTAGGTCACAGGCCCTGGTTCTTATGGGAGACTTCAATCACCCTGATATCTGCTGGGAGAGCAACACAGCGGTGCACAGACAATCCAGGAAGTTTTTGGAAAGTGTAGGGGACAATTTCCTGGTGCAAGTGCTGGAGGAACCAACTAGGGGCAGAGCCTTGAGTCAAAGCTCTTCTTGACCTGCTGCTCACAAACCGGGAAGAATTAGACCAAAATGCAATTGGGTAGGGATAGGATACAGAGGGACCTAGACAAATTAGAGGATTGGGCCAAAAGAAATCTGATGAGGTTCAACAAGGACAAGTGCAGAGTCCTGCACTTAGGACGGAAGAATCCCATGCACCGCTACAGACTAGGGACCGAATGGCTAGGCAGCAGTTCTGCAGAAAAGGACCTAGGGGTTACAGTGGACGAGAAGCTGGATATGAGTCAACAGTGTGCCCTTGTTGCCAAGAAGGCCAATGGCATTTTGGGATGTATAAGTAGGGGCATTGCCAGCAGATCGAGGGATGTGATCATTCCCCTCTATTCGACTTTGGTGAAGCCTCATCTGGAGTACTGTGTCCAGTTTTGGGCCCCACACTACAAGAAGGATGTGGAAAATTGGAAAACATCCAGCGGAGTGCAACAAAAATGATTAGGGGACTGAACACATGACTTATGAGGAGAAGCTGAGGGAACTGGGATTGTTTAGTCTGCAGAAGAGAAGAATGAGGTGGGATTTGATAGCTGCTTTCAGCTACCTGAAAGGGGGTTCCAAAGAGGATGGATCTAGACTGTTCTCAGTAGTAGCAGATGACAGAACGAGGAGTAATGGTCTCAAGTTGCAGTGGGGGAGGTTTAGGTTGGATATTAGGAAAAACTTTTTCACTAGGAGGGTGGTGAAACACTGGAATGCGTTACCTAGGGAGGTGGTAGAATCTCCTTCCTTAGAAGTTTTTAAGGTCAGGCTTGACAAAGCCCTGGCTGGGATGATTTAGTTGGGGATTGATCCTGCTTTGAGCAGGGGGTTGGACTAGATGACCTCCTGAGGTCCCTTCCAACCCTGATATTCTATGATTCTATATATTTTAGTGCTCATTTTTCCTCCAGTATTATAATCTAGAGGAAAAAGAGAAAGTTACTCACCTTGTGCAGTAACGATGGTTCTTCGAGATGTGTGTCCCTATGGGAGCTCCACAGTAGGTGCGCTTGCATCCCTGTGCTCTTGGAGAACTTTGGTAGCAGTGTCCGTTTGGCCAGCACATCCACTGTCCCGCCACTGTGCTCTACCACGAGGCTAACCAGAGTGTGGGGACAACCCACCCACTGCAGTTTCTTCTCCACTGCAGAGTCCTTGTCAAGAATTCCAAAGTAGAGGGGAAGAGGGTGAGTTGTGGAGCACCCACGGGGGACACATCTTGAAGAGCCATCATTACTGCCCAAGGTGAGTAACTTCCTCTTCTTCTTTGAGTAGTGTCCCTTTGGGTGCTCACTATAGGTGACTCCCAAGCAGTATCCCCAATGGGAAGCTGGGGCTTTTGAGTTGAGTCTGTTATGGATGACAATACTGCAGAGCCGAAGATAGCGTAGAAAGCAGTCTCTCCAGTAATCACATAGTGTTCTACGAAGCTATGTGCAGATGCCCAGGTTGCCTTTATCTGTCGGTATCATTGCTTCGGTGCCTATGCCATTCAGGTCCTTAGGCGCAGCAACAGTACCTGATGCTTCAGGTCCTCGTGAACTATGGGTACCATGTTTAGACTGTCTTGGTACTGATGATACCAAATGTGCCAGTGATCTTTTTTGGCTAGCTTGGGGCTCATGGCCCTCTTTTGTGAAGCCTTATCTGAGGGGTCCATGGCTGTTTTCTTTGACCCATAGTCCTTAGATGTCAACGGCTTTGGGGAGGATTTGTGTCACCTCTGTGATTATTGGCACAGGTCCAGGAAGGTTGAAGAGCTGCCTCCATGAGCAGTAGTTTAGTCTCACTTCTCTGTCCTTCCGAGATCTGGACTTGAGTTGTTGGCAGAGATCCCGCTTTTGGGAAATGTGGCTTTCCCCGAAGCAACGTGTACAGCAGGAATGTTTATCTGCTACAGGGATGGCCTCCTTCCATAAGAGGCACCTCTTATAGCCCGGTGAACTGGGCATACCCCATGCTGGGGCAACCCAAGACAAAGGAAAAAAAAATAAAAAGTTTTTTTTCCCAAAAGAAAGAGAAAATAAAGAAAGCTCCACAACTAAGAAAGGGATTAACTAGCTATTGAAGTGTGAAGAGAGAGGTAACGATCTGATGAACGGACTGCTAATAGCTCTATCTCTTGCCAGGGGCAGTTGGAGGAACTTGGGGGGTGGAGGGTTCACCCACATGTGCTGGTTAGCCTCATGGCAGAGCATGAAGTGGGGACGACACATGCGGGCTGAGTGGACATTGCTACCAAAGATCTCCGATCAGCTGTGCAGGGACGCAAGTGCACTTACAATGGAGCACCCATAGGGACGCTACTCAAAGAAGTTGTCAAAGGCTTTGCATTTAAAATTGTGCCAGCTCCTCATGTTTTAGAGCTTTACTGATTTTAATGCCAAATAAGGCTGTTTAAATACTATACAGTAATTTAAATAAGTAAAATATCAATCTGCTCTAGACACTAATGGAAGTGCACATCATACAACACCCCAGACTCACTTTACTATTTCAATATGGCAAAGAGGTGTTAGCTCGTAGTGTAAAAATAGGCCTATCTGTAAAACAGAATAATAATTCTTGCCATTACCGTCCATGTTTGGATTAACTGGTTAATGTTTGAATAGACAAAGTGCTATACACATCAACATGCTAAGTATTATTACTACTTGGAGGGTTCTCACTGAAAGTGTATTTTCAAGATGAATTTCAGTGTGCAGATGGAGTTCCAAGTACGGCATTAACATGGAAGAAGGCATAAAAATGAGAGTGGGAGAAGAGTGAACTCTAAGATCATTTAAAGTAATAACCTACACATACAGCTTCATTTGTTTTCAGAAAAGGGTGGCAGACGATGATCAGGCCTCAGTTATTCACACCTTCATCGCTTCTCAGCTGGACTACAGTCGTGTGATATAACGGGCATGAAGCCCTCAGCTCTTATGCAGAATGCTGCAGCATGTCTCCTTAGCAACATGGGCTACCATGAACACATTGAGTCTGTCCCTCACTTCATAGAATCATAGAATATCAGGGTTGGAAGGGACCTCAGGAGGTCATCTAGTCCAACCCCCTGCTCAAAGCAGGACCAATCCCCAATCAAATCATCACAGCCAGGGCTTTGTCAAGCCTGACCTTAAAAACTTCCAAGGAAGGAGATTCTACCACCTCCCTAGGTAACGCATTCCAGTGTTTCACCACCCTCCTAGTGAAAAAGTTTTTCCTAATATCCAACCTAAACCTCCCCCACTGCACTTCCTACTCTGGCTTCCCATAGGATTTTGAATCAAGTTCTGGGATTCAGTCCTTATCTTCAAGGTGCTCCAAGGGCTGGGCCCAGGTAAGTAGAAGATCACAAAAGCTCTGAGACGAAGACTGTGGTTGAAAACTTCACTCCTCTGACACAATGGAACTTTCCACAATAAGAGTAAAACTCATCTGTGAAGGAGACAAATTTTCCTTTTTGGCCAGTATGAGACTGTGGAATGGTATCTCCCAGGAACCTAAGGTCCATCACGAACTTCACCATCTTCCACTCCAAGTGGAGAGGAACATTTCTTTGACCTGGCCTTCTCTAACATAAATACATTAAAAACTACATATTATTTTTAAAAAAAAAAACCTACCAAAACAAACCACTCCACTGCACACTCTTCTGTCCTCGGGAGAGGAAGGAGAGAACAAAATGTGACAAATGTGCAGTCACACTGCTCAATGCACTAATGGAAGGCGCTCAAATACCCTGGGGATAAGAGCAGTATAAGAACCTACATAGAACAGAAAAGAATCCTTCTGGTCACAGAAAAGCATTTCCTTTCCATGCAGGCTTCAATGTAGTATCAAATTGTAACAAAACTCAGTTAAACATTAAGGTACCTGACTGTCAGAAGGGCTGAGCACCTATACCTCCACATGAACATAAGGGGAGTTGCAGGGGCTCAGCAGCTCTGAAAATCCCAGTCTTGGAGTCTGATTTTCAAAGTATTCAAAGAGAATTAAGTGTCCAAATCCCATAGGCTCCTTTGAAAAATCTCAGCCCAAGTAACTGGAAAAAGAGTTTCCTACTTGAATGGCTTATTTAATTTGGAAAATAACTGCAGTCAAAATGTGTACACTTTAGTTGCCAAAGCAGTTAATTATTCTGTCCACATGAGAAGTTTTTTTTTGTTTGGGGAGTGGGATAAGAGGGAAAACAGGTATCTATGTGATGCTGGTAAGGCTGTGTTTATGTGCTGATAAGGTCTTGCTCCACTAATGAGGAGAAAAGGCCTTCAATTCCTGAAAACCTAACTATTTTCTCTGACGCAAACCCTTAGAAAAGCAATGAAACATTAAACTCTGCCTCCTGTCCTTGTGTATCAGAATGGTCCGACTGCTATTTTGAGCCAAATTGCCTACAGGGATGCAGACATAATATTGAATTTAATATCTGGAACTGTTCTAATTTGTTTTTTGTTTATGAATCAAACTGATGAAAACAAGCAGGTTGAAAGATTAAAAAAAAACCATACACCCAACATGTCCGTCACTTGACTAAATAACCATTTCTTGCCTGGAATACTTTGTTAAGTTAAATCACTATCAAAAACAATATAGCAGAAATAGAAGGCGTTAAGAAACAGGCAATGAAAAGGAATAGAGGCCTGGGGTGACTTCCACATGAAAAGAGAAAAGGTCAGGACCGTTCAATGTAAAGAAGAGCTGAATAATAGGGGGACATGACAGAGAAAATAATGACTAGCAAAGAGAAGGTGAAATAAAAGAAGAGCAACAGGACAGTCAATAAAATTGAAGGGCAACACGTTTAAACTGGCAAAAGGAAACTTTTTAATTTAACCCATAATTAGCCTGGGGAACTCATTGCTACTGGAGATTATTGAAACCAAAAGCTTAACAAGATTCGAAAAATATTATCCATTTATATGTATAATCAGGATTATCTTCAGTTTCAGTAGACAGGCTACTTTTTTTCCTTGAAGGATTTTTATTGACAAATATTGGGCCCCGGCAGTTAATGTGCTGGATTTTGTTTCACAATTTCTTCTTCCTCCTCACATCCCTCTGGTCAAAGAGGGACCTTGTTCATAACGCTTCATTCACTATTATAATTATTTATTATCTCTGAATGCTCAAAAGTGCATGAGACACTTCAAAGAAACAAGTACTCTGCTCCCTATCCCAAAGAACTCATGGTGTAAAGTCAGATGTGAGGGGTAAGGGAGAAGAAAGACCAGGTAATAATAATAAGATCATGCAATTAGAAGATGACAACTTGCAACTGAATCAAATATGTGAATATCCTATTATTCTGCTGCCCCATAGCCCTCCACCCTCACTTAGTTCATTTCACTTACCATCATATCTTGCCTGTTAGACTGCAAGGTCTTTGAGGAGGCACGGCAATTTTCTATATGTTTGTACAGCACCCATGGCTTGAAGGCTCTACTGAAAATTAAAATTAGGGTTTGTGTTTCTCTCTGCCCCATCTTTAATTCTCACTACTGAGAGAAAAAGACAGGCTTTCCTTGCTTTGAACAGCCTGTGCCTGAAAAAAACAGTTACCTACCTTTCATAACCATTGTTCTTTGAGATGTGTTGCTCATGTCCATTCCATTCCAGGTGTGTGCGTGCCCACATGCGCGACCGTCGGAGATTTTTGCTTTAGCGGTATCCATAGGGTCGGCTGTAGTGCCCTCGAGTGCTGCACGCATGCGTCGGTATATCAGGCACCGCCAGCCCTACGCCCTCTCAGTTCCTTCTTGCCAGCAACTCCAACAGAGGGTGAGGATGGTGGGTAATGGAGTGGGGATGAGCAACACATCTCGAAGAACAGTTACAAAAGGAAGGTAACAGTTTATTCTTCTTTGAGTGCTTGCTCATATCAATTCCATTCTAGGTGACTCACAAACAGTGTCCCTGGTGGTGGGCTTGGAGCTCACGGTCAGGTGGTTTCCAGCACTGCTCTGCCAAAGTCAGCGTCGTTGCGGGCTTTCTGGGTGCGCGCATAACAAGACGGAAACATGTGGATAGACAACCAGGTAGCAGCCCTGCAGATATTCTGAATTGGCACCTATGCCAGGAAGGCTGCTGACAATGCCTGGCCCTAGTCCAGAGGGCAGTCACGGTTGTGGAGGCACCTTTGCCAGGTCATAGCAGTATTAGATTCAGGCTGTAATCCAGGACAAACATTGGGCGACTTTGGGCGCAGACACTGGGTGATCTTCCATTCTGTATGCCACCGCAAGGAACAACTGTGTTGACTTACGAAATGGCTTGGTCCTGTCGATGTAGAAGGCAAGCACCCTCCAGACATCCAGGGCATGTAATTTGTGCTCCTCTTCTGATTTATGAGGCTTTGGAAAGAAGACAGGTAAGTATGTCTTGGCCGGTATGAAACTGTGAAACTACCTTGGGTAGGAATGCTGGATGCGGCCGCAACTGGACCTTGTCCTTGTAGAACACTGTATAGGGCGGCTCTGAAGTAAGTGCCCTGATCTCAGAGATCTTATGGGTGGACGTTATTGCGACCAGGAAAGAAATTTTCCAGGAGATGATGAGGAGGGAGCAGGAAACTAGAGGCTCGAAGGGAGAACCCATGAGCTGCAACAGCATGAGATTCAGGTCCCAGGGTGGGATGGGATCCCTGATGTGTGGGTAAAGACGCTCCAGACCTTTAAAAAAACGGACCATCATGTTGTGAGCGAAGATTAAGCTGCCCTGGAGCGTGTGTGTGTGTGTGTGTGTGTGTGTGTGTGTGTGTGTGTGTGTGTGTGTGTGTGTGTGTGTGCGTGTGTGTGTGTGTGTGTGTGTGCGTGTGTGTGTGTGTGTAAGGCCAAAACAGCGGCCAAGTGGACTTTGATCGATGACAAGAACAATCCCTGGAACTTGAGGTGCAGAAGATAGTCCAGGATAGCCTGCAGCAATGTCTGCTCAGACCGGATACCCCAGTCTGAGGCCCAGCCCGTGAATGTCTTCCACTTGGCCAGATAGGTTGCTCTTGTGGAGGGCTTTCTGCTACCCAACAAGACCTGTTGGATCCAGGCTGAGCATTCCCATTCTTCCACATTTAGTCACACAGAAGCCATGTTGTCAAGTGCGGCGCCACGAGGTTCGGATGCGGAAAACTGCCGTGGTTCTCAGACAGCAGGTCCAGCCAGACAGGCAGCTGCAGCAGGGTGGCTACTGAAAGGTCCATCAGCGTGCTGAACCAGTGCTGCCGAGGCCACGCAGGAGCTATCAGGATCAGATTTGCCTTGTCTTGTTTGATCTTCATAAGGACCTTGTGGATTAACTGCAATGGTGGGAAGGCATATATCAGAGCCCCCAACCACCGGTGCAGAAAGATGTCTGACAGGGAGCCCCTGTCTAATCTCCAGAACTAGCAGAACATGTGGCTTTTCCTCTTCTGATGGAATGTGAACAGATCCAACTGGGGAGTTCCCCATCTCCAGAAGATCACACTGACCACCCCCGGGTGGAGCGACCACTCATAGCGAGATGAGAAGCTCCTGGGTGAGGCGATCTGCTACCACGTTCTTGGCCCTGGACAGATTCGCAGCCACCAGATGGACGGCATGCCACACACAGAAGCCCCAAAGGCGGAGAGCTACTTGGAAAAGGGCCAAGGACCTGGCCCCACCCAGTCAGTTGATGTAATACATCACTGCAGCATTGTCTGTCAGGACCTGCACCACCCTGCCCTTCATGTGGGGCAGGAAAGCAGGCCAGGAGAACCGCTTGAGCTCCCCGATGTTTATGTGGAGGGACAGATTGTCCCACGACCAGCAGCCTTGTGTGCTGAGCTTGCCCAGGTGAGCTCCCAGCTCTGGTCCAAAGCTTCAGAAACCAGGATCAGCGATGGGGCCATGGCCACAAAGGGAACTCCCTCCAACACTGATTCGGGGCTCAGCCACCAATCCAGGGACGATCGGATGTGAACCGGCACCCTGATCATCCGGTCTAGATTGTGTCTGTTGGGGATGTAGACTGACACCAACCAGACTTAGAGTGGCCGGAGATGATGCCAGGACCACGTACGTACATGCTGCCATGTGGCCTAACAACTGCAAGCAGATGTGAGCAGTGGTGAATGGATAGTTTTTCACATGGGAGATCAGGTCCGACATGGCCTGGAAACGCGCCTTCAAAAGGAAGGTTCTGGCTCGTGTGGAGTCGAGAACCGCCCCAATGAACTCTATTCATTGCACCAGCCTTAAGGTTGATTTCTTTTCATTTAATAACTGGCCCAGGTTGTGGCAGGAGGAATGAACCAGATCGAGGCTCCTTTGCACCCAAGATCTGCCCTTGATGAGCCAATCGTCGAGATATGGTTAGACCTGAACCCCTTGATGCCTGAGTTAAGCAGCCACTGGTGCCATACATTTTGTAAACACCCTTGGGGCAGACGAGAGACCAAAGGGCAGCGCCATGAACTGGAAATGGCAACTGCCCACCACAAAATGGAGGAATTGTTTATGACCTTGGAAAACGGAGATATGGGAATAAGCGTCCTTCAGACTGAGGGCATCGTACCAGTCACCCGGATCCAGAGAGGGGATGACTGAGGCCAGGGAGACCATGTAAAACTTCACCTTTTTGAGAGACTTGTTGAGGTGCCACAGGTCCAGAATGGGTCTTAGACCTCCTTTCGCTTGCAGGATTAGGAAATAATGGGACTTTCCCCTCATGTCCCAGTGGACCTCCTCCACTTCCCCCAGCTGCATGAGGTTCTTGACCTCTTGAATAAGGAGTTGCTCATGAGAAGAGTCCCTGAAGAGGGACAGGAAACGGGTGCTGGGGGTGGGCGTGACTGAATTGCAGGGTGTAGCCCCGAGATACAATGTCTAGCACCCAATGGTCCGAGGTGACCTGCAACCAGGCCGAAAAGTAGGGATGGTAGAAGAAAGAATGAGGCAAATCCAGAGAATTGACGTGGACATCTCTCTTGATCGCACCCTCAGAATGAGTGCTTTGGGCCCCCGGGAGGCTTTGGCGGGCCAGGTTGTGCAGGGGAGCAGGAGGAGGAAAGGCAGCGATGACCAAAACTCATGTCTCTATCCCTTCTTGCATGCCCCCGTCGAGGCTTCTTGGTGGGAGGGGTGGCTGGAGCTGCTTCCTCACTGACTGCGGCGTATGCAGACCCAGCGAGCAAAGGGTGGCCTAACTGTCCTTCAGTTCGTGCAGCCTCGTGTCAATCTGTTCTTCAAATAGACCATTCCCATCAAAGGTAAGATCCTAGATCGAGGCCTGCATCTCTTGGGACAGGCCAGCGGTCTGAAGCCAGGAGCTGTGCCTATGCCATCTGGAAGGAGGACCTTGCAGCTGTCGGACCCGCCTCCACCACTGCCCCGCATTCCTGGGCCAAGTCCTGGGGCAGTGAGTCCTTGAACTTATGGAGGGAGTTCCATAAGTTCAAGTTGTATCTCCCCAAGAGAGCCTGGTGGTTGGCCATGACAGCATCGCGGAGATCAACACAACCTCAGATGCCCACTCGCGCTGGTGAAGGGTTGAATTTCCTTTCCTAACCAGAGGAAATACCTTCTGATGACCATGGAGGGGCTGTCAAAGCTTGTGTCTCATGGCTAGCTGTCACCACAGGAGACCAGTACCTCGAGTAGGAGGATCGGGGCCGGGGGATCGGTACTGTGACAGAGACTGCTCCGACTGCTGGGATCTGTGCCGAGGAGACAGCCGGTGGGAGGATGATTGGTGCCGGCGGTAGGGTGACCAGTGCCTTCCTCTAGGCGACCCGCGTCAAGAGTGCAGAGACCGTAAGCATGGTGCTGGCAGTGTAGGATGTCCTGCAGAAGACAGAAGAAATCTGTGGCGTGGAGGTACGGATCACCCGGCAGACCACACTGCTATGCTTCACTATGTAAATCTATATTTGAGTGCATGTTGCTCAAGTAAATACATATTGAGGCTTGTGTAAATTTGTATTTAGGCCCTTTGTTTTATAATAATCATCTTTAACCTCTTAAATATGTATTTTAGTGCACTAATTATGGTATGCAGTTTTTAGCATGTGCGCTATTTAAAGGGAAGACATAACGAAATATTCTTGTGTGTGTGTTTCTTGGCTAAATAGTTTAAAATCCATTTTAAAATGCATATTATTTGTTCAGAAAAATACAATATGCATTCCATCCATGTGGAGTACAATTTTCAGTATATTTATTATGTATATGACAAGGACAAAAATCAATTTAAAAATCAGGCTTCTAGATTAAAAACCTTTTACCACCTATTGTTATAAGTGGACACCTAAAATAACTGCAGTTTAAAGACAGAGGAAAAATATTAATCTTTTTCCCCCCCAATTGCATACTTTGTCCATTTGACAGAATTTTTTATATAGTAAAGTTCACTTTTTCCCCTGTACAGTGAGTTTCCTCTTTGTGCAGGTCTTTCATATGGCAAAAGGGAAAAGAAACATTTTTCAAAAATAGGAAAATATGACAGCAAAATTGACAAAAGGACTCAGTGGCACTTTACTACATTTTTTGAACCAGCTAGATTTCAAATTGATGGTGCCCCTTTTACAGGCACTCAGATGCCACAATACAAGAACCTGAACACAACACATGGATTATGGTAATTACATGCATTATTAGTATTGGCATTAACTATGAAAACATATATACAATACCTCACATACAGGAGCCATGGCTATGTCACCACAGTGATGTGGTATATATCATCCTATTCTTAGGTTAGAAAATAACAAAAAACCCTCAGATACTATTGTTTGGTCACTGTTAGAAAATGTTAACTTCTTTATTTTAACCACTGTATCATAATACCTTCTCATGTAAATGCAGTAACTGCTACTTTCTGAAAAATGGTGGTTAAATACATAAATCCCATCCAAACTGATTACTGACCTCCCTTAATTATCAATCTAGTTGTGAAACAAGTCAGACTGTGAATAACAGCGCTAAAATGTTTTTTTTGTTTTTTTGTTTTTTTTTTTACACGATTTCAAATGGGGAATATACCTTCGTAAATAGAATAACCTTGTCATAACTCTCCCCACAATACTGTACTTAAAAGACAAGAGTTCACATTATTGTATAATGGGATGATAAATCTCTGAAAACAACAAAAGAAAGTAAGTTCCTGAACTATAACCAAAATGTTCTTATACACCATACAAACTGGAAAACACATTGTTCAAAAAAACGTGTAAGAACAGTTATGCACTTTGTAGAGTGACAAAAGACTTGGTAAATGACAAGTCTGGGGGTATACGGAGAATGCTGCCGATTAAAGGTCTGGTATTCTGCTGCCTGGCAGCAATAAATTCTGACCTGGGCACCAGGGACTGCCTCAGTTTTCTCCTAAGCGTTCTCCTCTGGCAATCCCAGGAGCATCAATGACAGGTGCTAGAAGCAGCTACAACTAGCTCCTTTTTGCTGCAGGGGTTGCCACATAGCAAAGGGTGCGGTGGGACTACGGACACATCTTGAAATACTCCTTCTATCTTCATCAGGGAGGAAAAAGTAAATCTGCCAAATTTAGGCCTAGAAAAATATCCACAGCTGAAGTGTTAATGCCTGAAAGTCAACGCTTTGATGAAAGAGAAGCAAAATGTACATAACAAGCAATTCGGATTTGAATAATTTGTCATGAGAAGCTATCTGAAAAAAATGACCTTGGAGCCATGAAAAAACTGTTTACCAAGTTTCACTCTGCTTACGTTTTTGTTATGGACATTTTAATGCTAAGCTAAATTGAGAAATGAGCCTCAACAAGGGGTGGGCCATAAGATACGTTATCAGGCTGTCGTGAAGCAACAAGCACATCCACCCACTGAAAGCAACAGTCTGTTATGAAACTCCCTCAGGAAAACCCTGGAGAGGCTTTCAGCTGATCCGAGGTTTTCACAATATTGATCTTTCCAGACATGCAAACTCCTGATCTGAGCCATCTGACACTCACAACGGGCTGCTGAGCTTGGGGCTGAAGCCCCTTCACAGCATTTTTTATGCTGTCTCCCCAGAATCTGATTAGTTTGAGTGAGGCCCTGGATTGATCAGTGACTCACAATTTCCAAAGCATTGGTATAACGTGACAGCCAGAAAAAGCATGACCTTTAAACAGCAGATCCACCACAGATGAAGGTTTCATAGGCAATATAGCTTATTTTTATCACATTTTTATCCTAATTGTACACTGAGATCAAATGATGATGGATTAATTGAGATTCCTGACAAAAGCCCAGCCTACACTCAGATGGTAGACAAGACAGCTACTATGACCAACTAGACCATGCTAGACTAACTTCCTGGGTAGTCTCCAGCATGCTTGTCAGGGGAAAAGCAAAACAAAAAACTGTTCACACTGATCAGGACAACTGCACTAGACCATGGTTTCAACCATAACCATATTGTGGACAGGGTCAGTTTTGCTAGGATTATAAGGGAAGAGTAGGAAGAGTAGAAAGTCACATATCTATTCAGGGGACACCGTCATAGGACCTAATCACATCAGCCACACTGTCAGAGGCTTGTTCACCTGCACACCTACCAATGTGATATATGCCATCATGTGCCACCAATGCCCCTCTGCCATGTACATTGGCCAAACTGGACAGTCTCTACATAAAAGAATAAATGGGCACAAATCAGACGTCAAGAATTATAACATTCAAAAACCAGTTGGAGAACACTTCAGTCTCCCTGGTCACTCGATTACAGACCTAAAAGTCGCAATATTACAACAAAAAAACTTCAAAAACAGACTCCAGCGAGAGACTGCTGAATTGGAATTAATTTTGCAAACTGGACACCATTAAATTAGGCTTGAATAAAGACTGGGAGTGGATGTGTCATTACACAAAGTAAAACTATTTCCCCATGTTTATCTTTTCCCCCCTACTGTTCCTCACACGTTCTTGTCAACTGCTGGAAATGGCCCATCTTGATTATCACTACAAAAGGTTTTTTTCCCCCTCTCCTGCTGGTAATAGCTCACCTTAACTGATCACTATTGTTACAGTGTGTATGAGAACACCCATTGTTTCGTGTTCTCTGTGTGTGTGTGTGTGTGTGTGTGTGTGTGTGTATATCTTCCTACTGTATTTTCCACTGCATGCATCCGATGAAGTGGGTTTAGCCCACAAAAGCTTATGCTCAAATAAATTTCTTAGACTCTACGGTACCACAAGTACTCCTGTTCTTTCTGTGTATATGGAGAAAACTCTGGGGCTAGAAATGGAAGTGTGTGGATACAGCTCCCTTTGATGTAAAGAAATCTTCCATGATATCTCAAACTGCTTGAATGTATTTAACATTTGAAATGATAAATAGATATAGGTTTTGTGGGATTTATCTGAAATCAACAGAAGTACCTCATGAAATATGAAGTGAAATCACTGACATTACATTAATGTCAAAAATAGCCGACTACTAGGTCAATGAAAGATTTTAAGAATTACTGATTTTCCCCCTCATTTTTATCCCTCTTTCTCTTCCATCTCAAACATGGAGATCAAATCAGTTCCAATGTCATTACAAATGACATTAGTTTGTTCATGATATTTTAACAATTCACACTCTATATAAACATAACTAACTACATTTTTCCTCCAAATAAGCCATTATGTGGATGCTTATTCACATATGCACTGAGACTGCAAATACAAGGAACTGTTACAATGGTATTTATTTTTTGTTGAGTTCCTATCATGTTAACATCTAGGCGTTATTTACAAAAAGTAAAATCACATGAAATTATATATAGTCTACCTAAAAAGGACACAAGCCAAGTTGACAGTAAACTCTTTGGGGCAGAGCTTTTTGTGTGTGTGTTTTGTGTGTTTCTGTAAAGCATCTCACACACTTTTGGGCAATAAATTGGCACAGGCAGGAAATTTTCTGCAGCCAGATTAAGATCATATTGTCAGACTATGTGGGGAAAGAAACTTAACCACAATACTAATCAACTAACTAAGTACCACAGCAAATGTCCCAAAGATTGCCTTATATAGGCTCTGATTCTGGAAGCTCATACAGGCAGATGGACCCCTGAGCCCACATGGAGCATCAATACAAATTAATCAATAACAAACAAACAAGCAAACAAAAAACCCCCCAATCAGCAGGGGTTTCTCTGCACCCACGAGGATCGGGGCCATATTCATTACGTACTGATTCTGACCAGATGTGCTTGTGATGGACTGACGATACTGACACTGAATTTTCTTACTTTTGTTGGTTTAAGATAGATTCTTCATATTACTTTATTTTTTAAAGAACATATCTACAACATTTTCTACAAAACAAGGAAATTCCATGTATTGTAATGGACAGGATTTCCTTCCAGTGAGGGACTGTATCTTCTGTTTCCCCATTATGAATAAAAATCTTTAGTCCTTTACCTAAATATATAAATTGGGAAGACTGCCACTGATTTTTAAAGGACTATGCCGTAATAATGGACTACACTTCTGATATTAGTCACAGTGAAAAGATGTTATTTACAGTAAGTTTTGTTGATGATGAGGATGGCTATATCCAAGTAAAGGAACGCTTTATCGGTTTCCAGTCTGTGGACAACTCTACCAGAAAAGGCCTAACAAAACTGTGTATGAACATTTTGAATGAGTATAAAATAAAGCCTCAGGACTGCCGACAACGGCACGAACATGAAGGGAAAAAACAGTGGTGTCCAGAACCCTTGCGCTGAATCCAAGAGATTTCTTCATGCCTTCTGGCTGCCATTCCCTCGACCTGGTTGTGTCAGATGCAGCGTCATTTTCGTTAGATTCAGTATCTCTCTTTGGAGTACTGCAAAGGATATACGTCCTGTTTTCAGCATCAACTACCAAGTGGAAAATCCTCACAGACAATGTGACAAATCTGACTGTGAAGTCACTAAGTGACACTCGCTGGGAAAGCCACATTGACAGCGTAAGGCCAAGGCTGGAGTCCAACATGAGGCACAAAGCCTGGCAAACCAGATCACTGACTTCAATTTGGCATGATATGCTGTTCCAAGTAAACGTTGCAAGCAAGGCATTACAAACTCAGTGGATGGACATTGTGACCACTATTACTTTGATGAGAAGCTGCCTCGATTTCAATGTGACCTATAGAGACAACAGATTTGAAGACGCCCATCACTGCTGTCAAAGAAATGGCGGAAAACTTAGGACTTAAGCCTGTCCTCAAGTAAACTCATATTCATTGGAAGAAGAAACTGTTTGGTTATGAGGCCAGAGACGAGGTGATGGGGAAACTCGGAAGAAAAATTCAAGAGGGAGTTTTTTTGCTCGTTCGTTGACACTGCTTGAGTGTCCATCATAGAAAGGTTTGGACAAATGAAGCACCACAAAAAGACCCGGGGTTTTTTGTATGACCTTAGTAAGCTGCCAGCAAACAGGAAAACATTCTTGAACAATTGTATGGACCTTCACTGGATGCTGACACATGGGGACTGTTCAGATGTCAATTATAAAGACCTCTCTGTAAAATTGGACAACATTTTGCAGCACGGGCACTCCAAGTTCTCCAATTCATTCACAATGCAGAGCTGAAGGACACTTTTTCTAAGGTGTGGATAGCTTTGAGGATTCCGCTCACGGTGCCGGTTACAGTCACGAGTGGTGAGTGCAGCTTTTCGAAGGTCAGGCTCATTAAAACATATCTTCGATCAACGATGGCCATAAGAGACTGACATTGCTTCCTATTTTATCGCTTGAAAATGCCATTGGCCAGTCTTTGGATCTCTCTGACACTGTGCTTCAGTTTGCAAGGGCAAAGGCGAGAAAAGTGACTTTTGGACTACAGGATTAGAGTTAACATACTAAGGCTGTCACCTATTGTAACACTATTTAATACTGGTCCACCCAATGTTGGCGCCCAGTTCAATTTCTTGATGTTAGTACATTTCAGTTATTCTTAAAATTAAAAAGTTTCTATAAGCTTAGACTAAATGAATTTTTTTATTTGCTTATATATGGCATGAATAAATACAGATTTAGAGATGCTAGCATGCAAATTTATTGTCTTATATGACATGGATAAACCATGCACGCAAATCGTGCATCAAAGTAATGAAATGGGCTACAAATGCAATAAAAAATAAGGTATTCAAAAGTTTAACAAATGGGGGGAGGGCACTGAAGACACTCCTCACCTGGGGTGCCATATGGTCTAGGGCCGGCCCTGATTGGATGCAGTTTGCAAATCATTCTCCAATGTTTAGCTGTATATTCGATCTTTTGTAAATATTAATTGTTTTTTAAAATGAAGCCGTTATTCCAAAGTAATATTGGACAAGTGTTCATTAGTCATTTACATGCAGAAATCTTGTGTGTATGTATAAAGTGTGTATATACACAAAGACACTAACAGATCTTATAATGCAATATGTTTCTGTTATACTGAAGCCAGACTTCCTAACAGCTGCATATTTTAATATACATAATCCCATACTTGAAAAATAATAAAATGTATTAGTTTTCCAAATTAGGCATTTATGACCTAATTTAGGAGAGTATTACATCTTTATAACTTTTAAAAGAGCCATTTTGATAAAACATCCCCATAAATAGACTGAGAAAAATCAGGGTACCTAGCATCTGTTGCTGGTTGTTTTTTTAACAGGCTAATAACATAATGACACATTTTTATAACATTTCACAACAATATAAAGTATTAAAATCGAAACAGATATTGAAAAAATGTTCTCATGATCCCTTTTTATTTTATTTTTCCACTAGGTAAAGTTATGGTACTTACCTGATTAATATTAACACATCTTAATTATGTCGACAAAATGGAAATGTGCCAATGACATCCAAAGAATGGAAATAACTTGTTATTTCCACTACTGCAATTAAGGTGGTGTTTTAGCATGTTTTGTTCTCAATGTGTGAACAGAGCAGATATATTGAACACTGCACTTTATGGAAACAATGGACCACATCTTCAGCTGGTATAAACTGGCATAGTTACATCAACTTCAAGGAGTTACACTGATTTACACCAAATGTGCATTTGGCCCAAAATCCAATTTAATGGTATTTAGTAACTGTACAGGGACAACTGCGGATCTTCTGAGAGTAATACAAGATCAGAATCTGCCACATAGCCCAGAATGAATAAGTAGACAATGAACCTTATTATTCCAAAACTAACTCCCCAAAATTTATTATTGCATGTTTTATAAATTATGTCACATTAAAGCCACACACCAGAACCTCTCAAATTCACATTTGGTAAGCCATAAACCTGCACTTTATGTGGACATGCAGGCTGACAGTTTATGGAGCACATAGCAGTGAAAGTTCTACTGCATTACTTCATAAACTATAACTCCAAGATTCCTATGGATTTTAAGGCCAGAAGGGACAATCTAGATAGATCATCTAGTCTGACCTACTGCATAACACAGGTCATAGGACGCTCACATCAAAGACCTGTGGTTGAACTTGAGCATATCCTTTAAAAAGCATCCAATCTTGATTTAAAAATTGCCAGTGATTGAGAATCCACCACTATCCTAAGTAGGCTGTTCCAATGGTTAATTTACCCTTACTATTAGAAAGCTAAAACAACAAGTAGTACCTGTGGCACCTTAGAGACTAACAAATTTATTTGGGCATAAGCTTTCATGGGATCTACATTTGTCTACCTTCAAATTCCAGCCGTTAGAGTTTGTTATACCTTTGTCTGCTAGTTTGAAGAGCATATTATGAAATTTTTGTTCCCTATGTACCTATAGACTGTAAGCAAGTCACCCCTTAACCTTCTCTTTGTTAAGCTAAATAGATTGAGCTCCTTGAGTCTATCGCTATAAGGCATGTGTTCCAATCCTTTAATTGTTGACATGGCTCTTCTCTGAATGCTCTCTAAATTATCAAAATCCTTCTTGAATTGTGGACACCAGAACTGGACACTGCACTCCAGCAGTGGTTACACCAGTGAGAAACACAGAGATAATATAATCTCCCTACTCCTACTTGAGATTCCCCTGTTTATGCATCCATGAATTGCATTAGCCTTTTTGGCCAGAGTGTTGTTCTGGGCGCTCATATTCAGCTGATTATCAACCATGACCCCCCAAGTCTTTTTCAGAGTCACTGCCTCCCAGGATACAAACCTATATATATATATGGTCCACATTCTTTATTCCAAGATATATGACCTTAGATTTGGTTGTATTGAAATACATATTTGCTTGCGCCCAGCCTACCAAATGGTCTTACAGATTTGCAAAAAGAAAAAAGAAAAAAATTCAGTCTCTTTTTAACTTGCTAAAACATGTGTCCAAGAAACTGCTTTGATCCCTATTACAATCATAGTGTCTCAGCTTTGATGATATAAGTCAGAATTTCACAAAAGCCAATGTTATTCTTGGTATACATTTCAAAACTGCTGAAGCTAAGAGTTTAATACTGACCACAGAGGTTTGTGTGCCGCTCCACCGCTCTGAAGCTAAAATATTTTTTTGAAAATATATTTAAAATCTCAATTTGATTTTTTAAAATAAAAGTTTATAAAGTTGGGAAGAATTTTTTAAAATGAAAAATAATAAATATAAAGGTTCACTTCAGCCAGCAAAAGGAAATTGTGCACTGAGGATTTGGATGAGTGGGTAGTAAACTGGGAATCAAACACTGTACACTGCGACATTTGCTCCCATACATAGCAATAAATGCTGCCTGCAAGCTATAATATAACTGATAAAGTTTCTTGCCTGAACAAACATGAACAGGAGAAAATATTTACCTTTTATACTATGAGTACCCTACTACGAGTAACCTCTGTTTTTGGATGCTAAACTTGAGATACTTGAAAGATGCCTTATTTTCAGAAAGTTCTGAGCACCCATCCTCTGAAAGCAGGCCTCTTTCAGGTGTCTCAAGCTGGGTACCCAAAATTGGACACATTCAAAATCTCGTCATTTTTTGATAATTTAGGCCTGTGCTGGTGAAAGGTATAGAATATGTCCGCCACTACTGTATGTGGTGGGACCAGGTCTGGCTGGCTAGAAGGGGCAAGAGCATTGGGGAGACTGAGATTTGCCCAGTCGAAGCAGCGCAGACTTGCTTCGCGTAGCTGCCACTTTTTCCTCATGGGGAGGGGAGTTACCTTGGAGAAGGAAATTTCAGTTCATGGCAATGCCAAAGAATACGTATTGTTGAGATTCCCTTAGTGACTCAGTTCAGGACTGCATTGTTACATCCACTGCACAACGAATGAGAGCCCAATAAATCAAGATGATCAATGGTGGCATTCAACACACACAATTTTGGAGCTCCCTGTTAAGGAGGATAATACAGTGGCTTATGTGCTAAACTCTTCATATTTATTCCTTCTTTCAGGATCACAAGAACAAGCACAGAACTGGTGATTAGATATGTGGGCACAGAATTATGCATTTGGCCCTCAGCTTCACAGCTGGGCCTCAGCAGTGAGGCAGCTCTGAGTTGGCATAGATGGAGGAGCGCTCTACAAGGAACAAGAGACCAGGTCAAGGAGGGGGATGCTCTGAGACAAGCTGATGCCATTTGTACACACTTTGGCAGCCCATGGAGCAGGCACTGGATGTGATTCTTTTTCACATTGGCAAAAAAGATGATCAAGGCTAAGAGAGATTTGGGGCAGATCCAGGATTTTTTTTATGCGGGTGGATAAGGCTGGGGGTATATGAAGAGGGAGGTGGCCAAATTCATAGGTAACCAAGAGGATTTGTAATTACTCACCTGGATATATCTTACTGGGACCCAAGTTATTCAGGGAGGCTGGGGTTCACCTATCTGACTGGGGAGCAGATATATTTTTGTCTGATATTAAGGAAGGAATATCTGGGAACCTGACAGGAGGTGGGGAGGAGGCAGCCACTCTAAATTGTTGGCACCTCCTTGTGACAGATGTTGTGCAGGTGCTCATTATGGAAGGAATACGGTCATAGGATACAATGAACTGGAAAAGGTTTTAAAGGGAAACATTCCTTATGGGAGCTGAGCCATGGGTGTTCAGCGCTTGTACGTCTCATACAGCCCCCTTAACCCTCATACAGGATGGCTGTGACCAGGCTGCAGATTATGTGGAAAGGATTTAAAAGAAAGCACCCTTTAAGGGAGCTGAGGAAGACCGCAACAAGATAGTTGAGATCAGGTTCGATATTATGTGGAAATGACAGGTTTCAGAGTAGCAGCCGTGTCCATCTTGATTATCACTACAAAAGTTTTTTTTCTCCTGCTGATAATAACTCATCTTAATTAATTAGCCTCTTATTCCACCTTTTCATGTTCTGTGTGTGTGTGTGTGTGTGTGTGTGTGTGTGTATATATTTATCTATCTTCTTACTATATGTTCCATTTTATGCATCTGATGATGTGGGCTGCAGCCCATGAAAGCTTATGCACTAATAAATTTGTTAGTCTCTAAGGTGCCACGGGTACTCCTGTTCTTTATGTGGAAATGATGACGCACTGCATGATGTACTGCAGGGTACTTCCAGATATTTTAGGTGAATAAAGTTGGGGCCTAATTAAATCATATCCATTGCCTCCTGTCTTTCTTCTGGTATGGCCCGACAATTGAAAGTCCCAGTAAAATTAAGCCTTGTTTAGCTATAGAAAATTTAGCATTCACTTTCAAAGTAGGAGGATTTGAACAAGTGGCCTACAAGTACAGGGATTCATAGTTCATTACCAATCTATTAAGCCATCCAGTTTCTCTGTTCTGTTCCCACAGTGATCATTGCAGCACATCTAAGTCACTCATAGTTGGACAGAGAAATTGCTTCCAAGAAAGACCTTATTGTATTAATATTTGTAAACACCTAAATACTATGGTGGTAAGACCTGTACAAATGCCTGTGGACAGATGGATCTTTTCCTCAATAATCTAGTAAACTATCAAGCGTAAAACTTCTTAAAGTGGCAGCAAGCATTATCTTTCCACTGCATTTGTATTTTGCTATATGCCCAACAGCAAGAATATTCAGACTTCCTTACCAACACAGCCACTTTGAGAATAGGGTATTGAATTTATGACTACATACATTTTCTCAAAAGCTCGTACCCTACTTCCATACTAATCATGTCTGCTCCTTGTGCCAACTTAAGAAACATTTCTAAGGACCAGTCAGTGTTAAATATTTTTCTTGTATCCAAAATATTTAGAATGGGGTTCTTTTTACTGGGGCAAAAAAAAAAAAGGCTAGCAAGTTCTACCCAATTCATTTCCAGGCTACTCATACTGTAATAATTCCACATGGCTATTGCTTGCTTCCGGCAGTTTTATCACATTCTCCTATATAACACACACATATAGATCCCTGGAGGCTTTTATTCTTCTGTTGTCCAAATCCGTTATTATTTATAATGGCAATCCTGTCAACACGTCATCACGTTCAGCGCACTACCAGGCCTGTGTCAGCGCTCTACTTTATATAGATTACATTTGCTATGATATGGCTTCTTCCAGCAAGTTACAGGTATCTTCCTCTTTTAGCTGTGGAGATGTTAATAAGCTGGCAGAAGCAGTTGTATATAGACATTTAATGTGCAACCATTTCTTTCGTGCCTGCACTGTGCCAAACGTTAAATTCAACACCCTCCCCCCACCGCTTACTCCTCCATTTCTGTGGCACCACGACTTAAATTCTGAAGGCAGGAGTTTTCAATGAGAGGCCCTTAACTATCGAACCCATTTTCTATTGGTACAAGAGAACACAAGTTTGCTAACTACCAAGACCACTTTTAGGAGTCTTAGGCTGGGCAACCAAAACCAGACACACTCAGAATCACTAGTCACTTTTGAAAATTTAGTCGTATTTGTGTATTTAGTGCTGGGGAGGTTGGGTGTTTATGGAACATTTCAAGTTGTATAGAATGTATTAATTCAGGATTCTGCCTAAAGCAGGTTGTGTGTATGTGAAATTTCTTCTATGCTTTGAAGAGTTTCTCAGAGTCCTCCTGAGTGAACAGTAAGTTATGTTTTAATTTGTGGTTGTTAACTGATGTAAATATTTGCATCTCACAAATTGAAAAATAAATAAAATAAACATTCTCTCTTGTGTGATTAAGTGACAACTAAATAAGGGAGGGCCCCACTGAAGTCAATAAATATCTGAAGAGTGTAAACACTAAGGAGGGAAAGAAATTATTACAGAGTGATTCTGAAAGTATAACTAGGAGTAATGGGATGAAATTATGAAGGGAAACTTTAGGTTTTGTATCTTCCTGACAGTGAAATATATTTGGGTGTGGAACAGTCTCTAAGAATGTACTGGAAACTCCTTCATTTTAGACTTTTAACACTAGACTGGACGTAACGCTAGTAAATATATAATATAGAACAATGCAGCACTGGCAATGAGATGGAGTAGGTAATCTGACTCTCTTAGTTTCTGCATTCTGTTATTCCTGGTAGGGGCTCTGCCTCCATTTCACCTAACAGCCAACATTGTCTAAGCCCCGTGACAATGCATTATTGTTCCCTACAATACACGATCGAGTGCTCTGTCCTATCTAGCTTTAAATGTCTAAACTTCTAAAGCAGCCAGTAGGATTTCCAAAATGTCTCTTTGGAAAACTATTTCAATGTCTTATAGACTGCAGAGTCAGGAAATGTACCTTTCTTGATTTCATCCCATTTTAAACTCCTCATTTCAACTCTTTGTGCCACCTTTAATTCCTTTTACTCTTATGTTCTTATACCTTTAACGTACTTGCAGACAATTATGTCCCACAGCGAAGTTATGTGATGTATAATTTGTTTTTTTTAATACTTTTACGATCAGAAATGGAGGAAAGTGAGATGGAAAAATTCTTGAACCCAACTGAGCTGTCTTACTTGCATTCCCACCCATTCCTTGTTTAGCCTTATGCTTGTTCCCCTTAAAGATATTTCTGAAAAGTTTTCCCTTTTCTCCTACAGTAGAAATGTTAGTATCCTTTCTGCTCCAACCTAACCTACTACTGTGCCTTTAACTCTTTCATTAATTACATAAGGAGAACAGAAATCCTTCTAAGCTGAAAGATCTACTGTAAACTAAATATAAGATGTGTTATATCCATAACTGTTTTCTTAATGGCTCAGAAAATTCACTTTCTGCTTCCGCATATCACAAACAGAAATCAACATGCCAGCAAGGGTCACTGCATACCTAAATATTAATTTTTAACTCTTGACTTCTTGCATGTTCATAATTTCAATGTTAAACTTTAAAAAAAATGGGGCCATAAGGCAATTCTAAACCTACTTTATATAAACAAGGCCCTTTTACTATACTTGATTTATGCATTAAACTTCTACCACCATCAAAAGGGGTTCCACCATGTAGCCAGGGCAGAGTCTGGCCCACAGCTATTTCCACTCATTCACAGAGATCTAGTTGTAAGTCTAGCTATTATTGACTATGACACTACTGATGATCAAGGTTGAAGTAGTGGATGGAATAATAATGTTGATTTATTCTAAGTTTACTCTTTCCAATTTTTGTTGTTTTTTAAATGTTAATTTCATTAATTGGCCCATAAATAAAATTGTTACTTTAGTTTTCTACATGACACACTACTCAGACAGTTATGTAAACTATTCATATTCAGCTATATGATAGTTGCCTAAAGCAAGTACTTTTGCAACTGTATGTATGAGAGAAATATAAACAGAGAAAAATGCTGCAAAGTCTTATACTGGCTTTAAAACCTCCCCCCACGAGACACAGTATCTTAATTGCAATGACACCTTTGTTGTAGACAACCAAGAACTCAACCTCCTGATGATATAATTAAAGTCATGTCAAACACCAATGCCAAAGACCCCACCATCACATAAAGGCCAAATTTTTCATATCGATATATCTTGGGGATGTAGGCAGAAAATATTAACTAATTAGAGGATGGACCTGGGAGTAAATAATTAAAAGCCATAATGTATAACTACCTCCTAGTGTTGCAGTGAAATTTAAAAAAATAATTTTCAAAAAAACTTTGAGATTCTTTCAAAATATTCTAACTTTAATCATCTCTAAGGCTCCAGCACGTGCCTAAGTCCCATGAAAATTAGGCATAGCCACCGGCTTAAAGTTAAGCGTGTTCTTAATAGATTTGCTGAATTGAGACCTAAACTAAGTAAAAAGCACATCAGTGTCTTAATTTTAATTTCACAAAGGTAGACCAAGTCACTGGTTTGCCATGTTCAGAGAAGGGGGGAAAAAAACTCACTTCCCCCATAGTTCACAAATACTGTTTAGCTGTCAAAAGTCTGATATTTTACATTGGTGCAGTGGGGGAAACATTTACAACTACTGCCAAGTGTGTAATTTGGCCCCTCGAATTAGCCCTATTCTGGAGAAGAGAAAACAATTTGCTACAGGGCTCATTTGCAATGTGTAAAAAGAAATATGCAGCAGATAGAAGAATCAGGCTCTACAGTAAAATGAAAATGCAGGTCTAAGAATTATTTTTTTTACAGTTGATAACGTGTAAACTACAGAAATATGATAGACGTTCACCCTTAGAATACGTTGCAGTATAACATTTTCAGCATTTTACACTGAAGGACAAAATCTATATTTATCTAACCTAGTGGGTTAGAATTCTATTATTATGTTGATGTGCAACATGAAAGACTCCACTTAGCAATGAGGCCTCATGGTGTTTGATATTATACAAAAAGATGGGCAGACATGGTCCCGGCCCCGATGAGCTAACAAGCACGTCTATTTATGTTGCAACCTCTTTGTGGCAGGGGCCATATCTTTCTGTGTATAGCATGTAGTGCAATAGGGTCCCAATCCTAACAAACCTTTGGATAGCGCCATAGGATTAAGTTGAAAGAAAGAGAATGCAAACAGGAAGAAAAAGATATGAGGGTTTCATAAGACATGTTCTGTAGGGCTCTATCATGGGGTGTATACATGCTGGCCTGGCAACCAAAGGGTCAGTTCAGGAACATCTGGCCAGCACTGACTGACAGCCTCACAGAGGCTGGGAGGATAAGAGAAGCAGAGGGGCAAGGATGGCTACTAGAGGAGCAAACAGCCCAAAGAAGGAAACTCCTGCCATCAAGCTGTTGAGAACCCATCCAGAGACCACACCCCAGAGAGCGGACGACTGGATCTACAGGCTGGAGAAGCCCACAGAAACCCAGGGAAGTAGGAAGGAGCTCAGGGTACAGCAGGAGTTGTTAACACCTGATTCCGCCTGCCTGGTTTAAGGGCCCTGAGTTGGAATGCAGTGAAGTGGGCGGGCCTGGATTCCCCTATTGGCCGCTCAGAGGCTTAAGGACTGAAGGGATTTTCAGACTTCCTCAGTAGCAGGACCAGCTGACCCTGCCAAATATATGGAGAAAACCCACTGTGACGTACTGTAGCTGAGGGTACGCCCTGTACCCACATATTCACCCTCACTGTATGATTATATGTTTTGTCCAAAGCACGCCTTGTGAGCTATCATTTGAAAAGACTTGATTTGATGAACCTCATTATCCTGTTAAAATGTATGTATCATCATTGTATAAAGTTATGAGACTTTGCTATAGGTTTGTTACTGAAATATGTTGTGCGTTTGGGAAACGCCCACAGACGAGCCTCTCAGAGAGGACAAAAACTGCAAACACAGAGGCCTTACACGCCAAACCTCACATAGACAAAAAGTGCAAACAAAAATTTGCAGTTCATAATGAAGGATGGTCAGCAGCTCACGTACACAGGGGGACTGCCTAGCCCCATGACACAGCATGAATTTTTCCAGCACTGATGAAAAGTATAATGGGGGACAGTGACATCACCAAGGGGCCTCTCTCTCCTCCCGCATCTCAACACCTGGAAGCAAGATTCTTTGGAAGACAAAAAAAAGTCTCCTTGAACTGGAGATGAAGGGCAGTGGGGGTGGGTGGGGCATGTAAGGGATGGTGCTAACTAGAAGGCTTTCTAATTAGTATGAACTGTGAACTGAAAACTGCCTGCAACGTCCAGTAGGGTAAGAAAAACTGTTTTTGATTCAAATCTTGCTTAGCCTGATAAAGTTTAGGATTTAGAATGTGTGTACTATTTACTTATTATTTCTTATGTAACCAACTCTGACCTTTATGCCTACCACTTATAATCACTTAAAATCTATTTTTCTCTAGTTAATAAACTTATTTTGATGTTTAATCTAAACCAGAGAGTTTGTCTAAAGTGCTTAGGGCATCTGCTCAGATTACAGAGGCTGGTGTATGTCCACTAACCTTTGATGGAGTGTCAAACTAATTAATGAGCTTGCATTGATCAAGGTCTTGAGCAGTGTAAGATGGATATATCTGGGTGCAAGGCTGGGGGTTGGGGGAATCTGCTGGCATCTCCCTGTATACAGTTCACAAGTGGCTGTGCGAGCCTTCATGTAACTTTTATTGGTGTGCCTCTGCATGCTGATGGCTAAGTGAACAGAATCTGAAGGGGTTTGCTGTTCACTAGCATAGCAGTGTAGGAGATAGCCTGGGCAGGAGAGTTAAGGAGGGCATAGCAGTTTCACAGTCCAGATTGCACCCCAGGGGATGTCACACCCTTCATAGCCCAGAATGGGACAACTACAGAGACTTGGGCAACAGAAGAGGACAGATCGCCCCGCTAGATCAAGTGAACTCTGTGCAACGCTCCGTCTGACCAAAGGGGGCACTGTCACATCAGTATACCCGCTCACAGGCTGCAATCCTACATTACCAGATCATCCTGTCTGCTGCTTTCTAATTCACCCATATGCTTCTCAGAATTTTACTTGTTTGAGCACTGTGTATATAGTACTTGCAAGGTGACACGTCTGTGGCCATACTTGTGCTGAAAGCTGCAGCTTCTAATGTTTTCATGTGCTTCTTGGGGCAGAATTTTGCCCACAGAATACAGAAGAAGGGCTTAGTTCTGCAAAGCGATGAGTATCCTGAAATCCCACTTCAGTCATAGTTGAGGGCAATTTAGCACCTTTCAGGAATCTCTCAGTGGCACTTGGCCTCAAAAGAGAAGTGTCATTACAGCTTAAATGTGCCTTGTGAAATAAAGCCATGTCCAAATTCAGTACTTGATCCCGCAAAGTGATGGGTGTATTTGGAATTTTCAGTGCAACACACATGGGCGTAAATGTCTCTTAAGCAGAACCCATTGCAGGATTAAATTTGTAACTGGAGGAATTTCAAAATGGAAACCCAGAAATGACTTTATTTTGGGGATGTCATTCGCAGCAAAGGTTTTCACCATAACAACAAAAGATTATTTTCCACTTTTATAAAGTCTTTTGTCTGGAGAACTCAGCCTGTTTTGTAGACTTTAATGAATTAAGACTCACAGCAACTCTTTGAAGTGGGTATTATTATC
This sequence comes from Chelonia mydas, assembly GCF_015237465.2. NCBI lineage: Eukaryota > Metazoa > Chordata > Testudines > Cheloniidae > Chelonia > Chelonia mydas. The sequence continues at coordinate 13,354,187 of NC_057851.1, forward strand.
CCTTTTTTACAGCTGAGGAAACGGTCACAGAAAGAAAAGCAACTTGCGACAGAATTGAGAGTATAAAACATATCTTCTGTGTCTCACAGATTTGTTATAAAACTATTAGACAATGCTGACTTTCTGGTATTCCTCCTTTAGGGATTCTGAGGAGAGTTGGTGTACCTTAGGTAACCAAACTCAACACAAAAGTACAACATGTCTTTCGAGTCCTAGAAATAAGATGAGCTATAAAACCAAATTCCTAACTATTTGTAGAAACTAAAGGTTCCATGGGAATTTTCTTAAAACAGGGACATTAATTCCAACACAGGCAATTATATTCTAGGTTTCTGTAATTCCCCTGCTGTTTCAACTAAATTGTTCACTTCCTGTCCTAAACAGCTCTGTGGCATTTCTGTGTACCACTACACAGCTGCTACATTTCACCTTAAACCTGGCTCAATCTCAGTGATGGATGAATTAACTGTTGTGTGTAGCTTAAATTTGTAAAGTGCTTTGGGATCTTTCAGAAAGAAAAACAACTATATAGATGAATAATCATTAGATCAAGGAGAAGCTGAGGGAAGTTTTACAGACTTGCAACTATGTCAACCTACATTGTATTGCATAACAGTACATAAGAACATAAGAACATAAGAATGGCCATACTGTGTCAGACCAGTGATCCATCTAGTCCAGCATCCCGTCTTCCGATAGTAGCTGGTGACAGATGCTTTAAAGGGAATGAACAGAAGAGGGCAATTATCTCATGATCCGTCCCCTGACACCCAGTCCTATATTCTGGCAGTCAGAGGTTTAGGAACACCCAAAGTATGGGGATGTGTCCCTGGTCACCTTGGCTAACAGCCATTGATGTCCAATTGATGTACATGATGTTTTTAACCTAAGACTAACAGGGACTAACAGATCCCCCAAAATACAAAAATAACAGGGAATCTAGACTATTTTCCTAACTAATGGCAAGAAAGGAATGATTTTCATTCTTCATCAGAATCTCTCTCAAATTGCTTAGCAGCTATTTACTAACATTTATTTATTGTTCTGATCGTGCATATCCAGAATGTACACATTGTGTGGATATGAGTTACAATCTATGCACAGCCTGTGCATGTTTCTGTACCTAACTTTGATAGAACTTCCTGAAATTTCTAATGTATAGAATTGAGTTACTCTGTCATTCAGACATCTGACTGTATTTTCATTATTACTATACTACTCTACAATAGCCATAAAGTGTGCATCTGTGTTGCTGCAGTGTATTTTGAGCTAGTACCACAGAAACCTTGAGGCCAGATTCTCATTTATACTACTCCCTTTACATCACACTGGCAGTGTAAGGGAACTTAAAGAGAGAGTAAGTGTAACATACTCCCATATTAAGGTCCTTCTATACTACCAGAAGGAGCCTTCGGTGATAATGAAAAACTGGCTATCTATATATATTTATACATATTTAAACAAGGCTATGCTGAACATTTAATGGTTATAAATGGTTTACAACATTAAGAGCTGTATTGTTTCCTAGGAGAGTTGCAGCTAAAGTGCACTTTATAGCTACCTTGTCTGTGCTTCTTTTTTCCTAACAGATTTAAAAAAATTTCTCAAGTGGCCAAATCAGAAGTTCTTTTATTGTGAGATATGACTCTAAAGAAATAAACAATTAGATACATTCATGCTGCACACATGTAACTAAATAAGCACTTGCACTGCTAGCACTAAGTGTGTGAAAAGATATGACAGTAGTGGTCTTTTGCACTCTTGTAGTGCAAACTTCATGTGCAGAGTCACTTTATGCCAACATCTTCTGGCTGAACAGGACCACATCTATACTGCCTAGAAGTCTTGTATGCTGCTTGCAACAATTCATGTACTGTGTTGTGTGTTAAGACACTGATGTATGTGCAATCCAAGAATTTTAAATGTCCCCACAGGATATCAAATGCTATCCAGATCATTTGTAAATACTTTCCCAGTGCTCCAGAGAAAATGAGCCAGTTCTTTTCATATGTAGTTAAAAGACATTTTTGTGTTATCTAAAAATCTATGTTCCTGTTTAATAAAATTATCTAGGCAACTTACTGTTTCATCAGCACTGCGTGCTAACTCTTTCATTCATTACTAAATTCTCTTTGAGTGTTAAGATTATCCCCAGTAGAAACAGCTGGGAAACTGTAATATAAAGTCAAACAACATGTTTAATGACCATTGAACTCCTAGAAACTTAGTCCAGAATGATACATCATTGTGTCAGATACTCTTAAGCAATATGCTGTTTGGTCTCTCTCTTTAGAAATATGAAACCCCTTGAAACCGCTACCACAAATAGTGAAACTTTTAAATTATTGCCAAGCCACCTGCTTTTCTCCAGGAAACTTCATAAAACCCTCCAAATTAGTAATGTCATTAAGTAAAGCTTACGAAACCTTTGTCATCCTGAAAATGTTTAGCTGTTGAATTTAAAGAGGGCAACAGAGCTTCTAAAAATCAAAAATATTGTCATGTATACTAAATAGACTTTTAAATCCTTTCCAAATGAAATGCTTTAAAATAGCTTTAAATTTAAATCCTGTGTATGCAGTTCTTCTGAATATTAATGCTAGGGGCTGATCATATAGATCTTATTCTCAGGAGTAGTCCCATACAGAGAGGAGTACTGGACAAGTCATCTCCACTATTTATTTATCCCAATAAAATACTGCACAAATCTGCAGCATTTTGCACAGTATTTTAAAGAATTGTTTGTAATAAACAAGTAGTGACAGCTTGAGTTTCCCTTGTCCAATGCTCCTTCCTAATGGTTCTACAGAAAGTGGGTAAGGATGGATTATAGGACTGCATTCTGTCCATAAAGCAGCCAAAAATGTATCATCTAATCTTGGAGTAATTTATCCAATAAGATGATTTAGAGGACAGTTCAGTGGCACCATTTTTGGAAGGCAAAAGCAGAGGAAGGAATATAAATCAAAGGTGACTGGCAGGTAAAGGATATATGCAGCAATCAGCCAAACCATGTGCACGCTGGCACAAATTCAACAAGATCATTTATAAAAATTTTAAGTCAGGAGTACACAAAAGGGGGTCTGGTGCTAACTAAATCCACAGATAGATTACACGCCACTGAAATAAACACTTCCAGATGCTAGCATACAAAAACCTTTTACAGAAAGAAATGTTTTCTTTCATAAATCTGAAAGGAGGAACTTTGGGGTGAGGGGAAGGGAACAAGATTTTCAAACTGAGATCTGACTTCCTAGTGTTTTTATAGAATAATAATTCATATTTTCCAAATACAAAGTGTTTATATTATAGAACAACAAGTAATAGACAATGCCCTAAAATACATCGGAAGGAAAAGTAACCATAACTGTTTAACACACAATAGTAATATTTATATTTTAAAAGTGAAAAAGAACCAAAACCAAAATTGTTTAAATAGATTTTTTTCTGTGTAATTAAAACATATGTTAAATCATATGTAACTGATTATAAACACCTTGGATAACATTTTCAAAAGCACATAAGAGACTTAGGAGCCTAAATTTAATTTTGAAAAGTAACTTCTGCCCTAAGGGTGAAATCCTGGCCAAAATGAATTCAATGGCAAAAATCACATTTATTTCTCTGGGTCCAGTATTTCATTCACATTTTCAATGAGACGTTGTCTCTCTAGTGTCTAAACTCTTTAAAAATGGCACTTAGACTTCTAAGTCACAGAGGTGCTTTTGAAATTTTTACCTGTAATGTATGCAAATTATGTATCTGGAATCAAATTTTGTAGCATTTACTCCCAAACTGCTTATTAATATAGACTAATCTACTGTTTTGGCTGCAGCTTTCAGAAAATGTTGACAATAATCAAGATTAAACTTCCAGGTACTTTTCCAGTTAAGAAAGATGGCTTGCAGAGCAAATGTAAAGAAAAATCTTTATACATTTGATATGGCGTGCCTCAAGCACCCTTGCTTTTCTATATTTCCTATACAATTTATCTTACTGATCTCTTAGAGAGTAAGCACCAGTTTATCTTTCCTTTATGGGGACACTGTTGAATCATATTAATTTATTCATGATCCCAACAATCTGTACTACCTTAGTATTTTAAAAAGTTTACTCTCTCTTTGCCACCAAAAAATAAATCTAGTTGTCACTATTCTAGTGTTTTAGTCTCAAACAACAGCTAAGCATTGGCATGCCAGTAATGTTTCATAAATTTTGTTTTCTTTTTCATCAGTGATCATGGAAACCAGTAAGCTCCGGTACCAGCTTTATCAAAGTTTTTAAAAGATGTGGCTATGTGCTTCAGTGCTTTGCTGAATGGGATGGATTTAAGCATCTGCTTAAGTGGTTTGGTGAATTGGTGCCATTGATGGTAATGATCTTATATTTCCATAGCATCTTTCATTCAAAATGAAGTGGAAGTTCTTTATAAACTTTACTATTTGATTGTACTATATATTACACATGTGTGTATATATATATATACACACACACACACACACACACACACTCACTCATACTTGCTTGCATGCACAGCAGGTACCATTAAAAACTACTTGGAGTGAATAAATTTATTATTTGTTATCTACATACAACATGATGAGCACGGTAACAAGGCACAAATAAAATCACTCCCTGCCACTAAATGTTCTGTGGCACCCTCTCTATGGGGGGGATTCATTAGTGTTCAGTTCTGTTCATTAAAAAAAGATATTTATAACTAGAAATATTAATCAACAAAAAAGTCTTTAACTGCAAAGAAATTGTACTAAGCTCTTTCAATGATCGTTCACTTGTTCTTAGTTTTAACACTTTGAGCCACAGCATAAATCCTTTTACAGACATTTTTACACTGGGTCCTATAAGCTGTAATTGTCTGAAAAAGAAGTCTTTCTGAAACTCCTAGTATGATACGTCACACTCACGGATTTCAACACAAATCTGACTAATGCAGACAGTAATAAATAATATAGGCATGCAAATACTAGCTAAGAGTAAGGAGTGGTGAGCAGAACAACCAAAGCAAGAGGATTCTCAGCATCCTGATATTCTTCTAATCAGGAAATTCCAAAACTGAGCACCATGATTTTTAAAAAGTCTATTGTAAACATATAAGGGCATAGGCTGAAAGAATATGAAAATGTTTCCAAAACAGATTTCCAGAGCCCTCCAATATATGCTAATTCTGGACTGAATTATTATAGATCAAAGCAAAAGCTAAGCTCTGTCTAGTGGAGGAGAAATTGAGTTCATAAGATAAGATGTATTACTGTTCAGACACTTGGAGAGAAGGTGTGCATTAGTAAACCGCATAAAAACAGAGTCTTGTATAAAAGTAGTTAAAAGTGGGAAGTGGGGGGTGTGTGTGTGTGCGCGTATTTGTTTTCAGGGCAATACTCCTGGCCCAAAGTAATTTCAGTTACATACAGTATCCTTCACTTTGTGTCCTAAACTATCTTTTATTAGTGTCATTGTACATTATTAAACAGTTGCTGTAGTTCAGTTCCAATCAGACTGCCCTTCAGGATTGGACATAACTAAGGCTAAGATTTTGTCACTGAGGTCATGGAATCTGCAACTTCCAGAGACCTCCATTACATTTTCTGCTTCAGTCCCGAGGCAGCGTGACTGGGGGTGTCAGCTGGTAGGGGCCCAGCAGCTCTCAGTTGCTGGGCGGCTGGGGACCCACAGCTCCCAGCTGCCGTGGGTGGTGGCTCCTCCACAGCTCCCAGCTGCTGCAGGTGGCAGGGAGACCCTGCAGCTCTCAGCCACCGTGGGCGACATGGGGGCTCCCCCAGAGTTCCCAGCTGCTGGGGGTGGCAGGGAGACCTCAGAACCTAAATTCCACTAAAAATCACTAACAAAATCTTAGCCTTAGACATAACTCTCCTATACCATGGGCATCATTAAACAATGAACATTTACTAACCCACACTGTTTATTATGGTAGCACCTAAAGGCTCCAATCAAGATTAGGGCCCCATTGCATTACATGAAGTACAAACAGAGCTCTCTGACGTTCTAAACATCTAATTAAAATGAGACACACGCAAGTGCAATAAACAGATGGAAGAACAGGGGTTTGTCATCCCAAACATTCCCAAATTGCTTCGTGAACAATATGCATGCAGCCTCACTCAAGTGCTGCCAGGGCTGGGGTAGCAGCTAAGCGTTGCAGCACATTCTGTATGACAGATTGCAGGGAGGAGGGAGATAAAGGGAAAATCTGGCCAAAGACAAGGGGGAAATCCATACTCTTATGAAAAATGCCATAGGACAGCAAACAGAACCTCAGTTTTTAAAGTCACATTGGAAACATTTAACACTGGATAAATTAATGGGCATATCAGATTATATTAGAATGGCTCACCATTGGGATCTGCACTCTAAATTTGAAATGCTAAACTTGAGTAATGGACAAAATGCCCCAGGCAGTTTCTGGTTTTAAATATTTATGGTTTGAATGCACTATTTATGGTCATATTTAGATATTCTAGTCTATACATTTTCAACGCCAGTTTTGCAATGTTCTTTGAATGCAGCTCCTTTGAAAAACAAATGATATGACAAGGGCTCATTAAAATGGACATCAAAGCTGAACGACTCTATAATAACCAATCATTGACAGTTTTGTACCTTACAATAATGAAGATTTTACATGGATGTTATGAGGCTTAATTAATTAGTGTTTGCGAAGTGCCTGCAGATTCTTCAAATTAACACAAGCACCATATTTACTACAGTTTCTGAATTAATTTTCATATCTATGAAGACATTGGACTAAATCTGATCTCACTTTCACCCGAATAAATCAGGAAATATGACATTGAAATCAATGGCATTACACTGGTGTAAAATATAAGCTAGTCTATAATCAGGGCCTTAGGGTGAACCATACACCTATCAGGCTACTAATTAATGCAGTTTACTTTCCTTCAAAAAGACCCTCCAGTGACTTCTGATTTAACCTGAAAGGTAAGACATTATTTAGGGCAAGAGAGGTAATTCACTCACATGCTTCACTGTAGCTATGATTTGAGTTTATCCGAAGCCAAGACCTCTCATCCAATGAATGATGAAGTGACCTAATTATGTGAGTGGTGGCCTATAACCACCAAATTTATTCTAATTCGAGCCCTGACTTGGACTGAACAGAAGGATAAGAAGTGGGAATTCAAGCTTTCCCCCCCTCTTTCCAGCCCTTAAACACGTTAAGTAAAAAATGTGGAAAAAGTTCATTTAATTTAATAGTTCATAAAAGCATTACTTCAATTTTCTGCTCAAATATAAATTCACATCTCAGTATATGAAATTCTGTTAATCCTACTCTGGCAAAACTCCCATTGAATTTTGCCTGAATAAGGAAGTAAGATTTAGCCCACAATGAAATAATGCAGAAATGTCTTACTGTTTTAGCTAATATGCATGTGGCACAGAAAAAATGGATTCAATTACAACATATGGAATTACATCATCCCACATGATGAAGAGTTACATATTTCCCATTCCTGTCTTGCAAAATTATATGGCACTGTGTTTTAAATCAGTCATTTACATTGCTGCTGGTTGAAAGTCGGGATCATGCTTTAAACTAGGTAATAGAGGGCACCACCCATAAGCTGTCAATAAAGAATACATGGATAAAATATATGTCTAGACTATCTTAGACATGATAGAGTGCAGAAGAATCTAGCATACACTTGCCGGCTTTCCATTGTGGCTTATGCTCTGAGGCAAAAACCTAAATGCTCTAATTATGTTAGTCATTTTGACATAACTATTAAGGTTAGAATAAATGCAAACGGATCATTTTCACTACTTTAATGTTAGCACTCTGTTACCATACGATTATGAAACTTTTAAAGTCCTCTTTAGGTCCAAACCAACATCTATCAAATACTGCTAGAGAATAAATTACATAAGTCAACTCTTTCTCCAAAACTGCCTCATTAACAGCACACATCACAATCATCAGATGAAGGAGATGGGAAAAATGGTGAAATAACAAAAAAAAAGGGAGAAAGATCAGATGACAGAGAATATTTCCATATTTTAAATCTCATGTACAGTGCCAAGTACATTGTTAATGCTTAACAAATAATAATAGCCATGCTGGAAAGCATATTCCCATTGGAACTTATATTTCTTGACAAAATAAGTTATGTTTCCTATGTTTGCTCTCAGTTTTCTTTTAAACAGAAGTAGAATCAAATATCACAGTCAGCTTTTGTGATTCAAAGTTACATACTAGCTAGTGCAAGGGACTAGTAGTAAGGACTAGAGCTGGCTGGAATGATTTTACAACTAAAGATGCCCTTTTCACAAAACCGGTATCTTCTGCAAGAAAATGTCAATATTCTGTCTGGAAAATTGAGATGGTGGCTCCCTAGCTGTGCCCCAATGCTGGAAAGCTCTAGTCAATTTCACTTTTGCCCCGTGAAATTGACAAAAGCTTTCCCAGCGGGCTGCAGAGGCCAAGGTGCTCTGCCTCCCACTTCGCCATTAGCTCCAGACGACAGAGAGGCACAGAGCCAGGGTGCTGTGCTTCCCTGGCCCCCTCTCCCACAATAGCTCTGTGAACTGGAGAGCTCCCTGGTCCTTGTCACTGATTCAAAGCAATCTGGATTGCTTAGTAAACCAGGTTTCAGAGTAACAGCCGTGTTAGTTTATATTCGCAAAAAGAAAAGGAGTACTTGTGGCACTTAGACTAACAAATTTATTTGAGGTGCAAACAAACAAGATTTTTTTAATACGGCTAAATGCAAACATATTCAGCCAGGAACAAAGAATGTGGGCCATGCTTATAGGATAGGAGACTCTATCCTGGAAAACAGTGACTCTGCAAAAGATTTGGGAATCGTGGCAAATACCAGCTGAACATGAGCTCCCAGTGTGATGCTGTGGCCAAAAGGGCTAATGAATCCTGGGATGCATAAACAGGGAAAACTCGAGTAGAAGTAGAGAGGTTAAGGGATCACTGATGATGGTTTATAAATACCTACATGGAACAAATATTTAATAATGGGCTCTTCAATCTAGCAAAGAAAGGTATAACATGATCCAATGGCTGGAAGCTGATGCTAGACAAATTCAGACTGGAAATGAGGACACTTTTAACCGCGAGAGTTATTAATCATTGGAACAATTTACCACGAGGCATGGTGAATTCTGCATCTTAAATTAAGACTGGATGTTTTTCTAAAAGATATGCTTTAAGAAATATTGTTGGGAAGTTCCATAGGGCTGTCTTAGACAGGAGGCCAGATTAGATAATCACAATGGTCCCTTACACATTAGAATGTATGTATCTATTAAATGGACTGCTTGTCCACAGCTGACTGAGGTGGAGCTGTTGGCTTAGCACTGGAATTGGATGATCTCCGACACTGAGACTTATTTCTCTTCTTTGAAAACTGACTGCCGTGATGGGTAAAACAGCTGTCTGTAATACTGTCACTGCTGTTGCTGAAGCCTATATTAGTGTCTCCTGGGAGCTGTGGTATATGCTTGTAAGGAGCCAAGAGTAGCTTGAGAGTCCTTAAATGAATGTAAGGTTTTATCTATTTTATCAGAAAGCAGGGATCGACCATCAAAAGGAAGGTCTTCAATTGTTTGAAAACTGTCCTCAGCTGTGTCTGAGTTTTGCAACAAGGATGCTCTCCTCATTCTTGGCAGATGCCATCACTTTGGAAGACGAGTCTCTTACATCAAGAGTACTGGAGAGAGATCTTAGCCACCACACAATCATAGCAATGTAGAGCTGAAAGAGATGTCAAGAGGTCATCTAGTCCAGCCTCCTATGCTGAGCAGGACAAAATATATCTAGACCATTTCTGATAGGTGTTTGTCTAGCCTGTTCTCAAAAAAACTCCAATGATGGGGTTTCCACAATCCCTCTTGAAAACATATCCCAGGGATCAACCATTCTTACAGTTAGAAAGTTTTTCTTAATATCTAATCTAAATCTCCCTTGCTGCAGAGTAAGCTGATTTACTATGCACGTTTACAGAGAGAAGGTGAACTAAATTTTTCTCACAAATAAATCAGGTATCTTGTGTTCAGTCTTGTCCTACCTTCAGAGGACTTTGAGAAAATTAATCACTGTGCCCTTTACGACAGCCCTTAATATATTTTAAGACTTATCAAACACCTCCTACTCTTCTGGTCTCAAGATTAACAAACGTCCAATTTTTTTAACCTTTCTTCATAAGTCAAGTTTTTTAAACCTTGTGTCATTTTTGTTGCTCTCCTCTGGACTCCCTCCAATTTGTCCACATCTTTACCAAAGCGCAGTGCCCAGAATTGGACACAGTACTCCATCTGTGATCCACGATAAACCCCAGATCCTTTTCAGCAGTACTGCTGCCTAGCCAGTGACTTCCCACTTTGTAGTTGTATATTTGATTTTTCCTTCCTAAGTGTAGTACTTTGCACTTGTCTTTACTGAATTTCAACTTGTTGATTTCAGACCAATTTTCTACTTTGTCAAGGTCATTTTGAATTCTAATCCTGTCCTCCAAAGCACACGCAATCCCTCCCAGTTTGGTGTCATCCATTAGATATGTCCTCCCAGTTTGACAGCAAACCACTGATAACTACTCTTTAAGTACACTCACTTTTCCTTAGTTTGCTTACGAGAATGTCAGGTCAAAATGTCAAAAACCTTACTAAAGTCAAGATATGTCATGTCTATACCTCCACCCCATCCACTAGGTGAGTAACTCTGTCAAAGAAGGAAATTAGATTGGTTTGGCATGATTTGTTCTTGACAAATCCACTAATAGAGCCCTATGAGCCTCTAGGTGCTCACAAATTAATTGTTTAAAAAAAACTGTTCCACTATTTTACCAAGTATCGAAGTTAGGCTGACTGGTCAATAAATCCCTGGGTTCTCTTTGTTCCCCTTTTTAAAGATAGGTATTATTGTTTGCCCTTCTCTAGTTCTCTGGGACTTCACCCATCCACCATGAGATCTCAAAGCTAATTGCTAACGGTTCAGTTAGTTCCTTAAGTACCATAGGTTGAATTTTATCAGGTGCTGCTGACTCTAAAACATATAAATATTCCTTAATCTGCTCTCTTCTTATTTTGTCTTGCATTCCTTCCCCCTTGTTGTTAATATTGTGTTAAGTATCTGGCACCATTAACATTTTTTTGGTGAAGACTAAAGCAAAATAGGCAATACCTCAGCTCTCTTGATGTCATCTGTTATTAGCTCTTCTTCCCAACTAAATAGAGGACCTACACTTTTCTTCATCTTTCTATTGCTCCCAGTGGATTTATATAACTTCTTTTTATTGCTTTTATGACCTTTGATAGGTATAAATCATTTTGTGCCTGAGCCTTCCTAACATTGTACCTACGTTTGAGCTATTGCTTTGTACTCATCCTTACCGATTTGTCCATGTTTTCACTGTTAAAGTCTGCTTATTTGAAGTCCATTGTTCTTATTCTGCTGCTCTCATGCCTTACTTTTCCTTAGAATCATGAATTTATATCGCAATCTCTTATTGGTAACTACTACAGAGTTTGGTAGAGAATGAAAAAAAACAAAACCCTTCAAAACTGCATTGGGAACTGATAGTGCTTGTCCGTGAGCCTCACTGTAAGAGCCAAAGAGGCCCGTGTATGCCATAAAGTCTTTGCTAGATTTAGTAGTACCTCATAAACAGAAAGGGAAACCTGGAGAATGTCTAAGAGCTTGCATGTGTTTTCTTGTATAAGCTCTGCTTGAATACCCAAAGATGCAGCCATTCTTCCTGGATGCTCCTGATGAAATTTAAACTATTCAGGAACTGGAGAAGATGCATCCAGGGTTTTAGAATCATCTGGTGAGGAGGAGGAAAGGTTAACAGGAGCTGATGGATCCTCCTGTGGTATAACAGTCTCCTTAGACGATTATACCACAGGAGCAAAAAAGGCAGCCCAAGCAAAAAAGGCAACACAGATTTGGAATAGACACCCCACACCACAGGCACAATTTATACCCTGGAGAACACTGCATACCAATGGTGCATAGCACAAAGACTAACTAAAAAAATAAACTAAGCTATAATAAAATAAAAAGAAAACTCAAACGGCACTAAACTGCCAGTGAACACATCCAACAGAGGGAAAACTAAACTAGTTAGCTACACAGGAGAAAAAACCCATAAGGTAAACTGCATGGGAAGCTCAGACATAGGCCACTGGTAGTGAGAAGAAACTGAGGGGGTCTGGGTGGTGCCACTTTTATGCACCTTCAGTGGGGACTAAATAGAGAACAAGGATAATAATGAAGAACACTGTAGGTGAGTGCAATGGGGGCAAAGGCAGGATGACTAGTGGGAATCAACAGTATTGCCAGTAGAGATGGGGAAGTATTCATGCCATTGTTCAAGGCACTGGTAAGACCTCTTTGGGAACGCTGTGTACAATTCTGGTCACTCATGGTCAAGAAAGACGAGTTCCCAACTTTGTGTCATCAGAAAATTCCATCAGCACACTCCTATTTCTTGTGTCAAGGTCTTGAATTATTTTGGTCCTCAAGGTCATCTAATTTTTCCTCCAAAGAGGCAGAAAAGCTATTTAAGCTGAAGGACAATGCTTCAGCTTCAACAAGAAAAAATGGATCCCCAATCATGGACCAGGACCCCCTTGTGATACCCGCTATAGAAACACAACGAAAAAAAGGTCGCTGCCCTAACAATCTTACAATCTAACTGAGGCATGTAAGTGACTTTCCTAAGTTTACGCACGAAATCTGTGGCTAAGCCAGAAATTTAACCCAGTCCTCCAGTGCCTTAAGAACATGATCCCATCCTCTAGGGAGAAAATCTGTTACCATGATATTTGATTTTATGATACTTAGTCTTAATGTAAGCTGCTTTTATTGAAAATTTCAACGAAGACATTATATTTTTTCAAAGTTTCTGTTTTTTGTCTCAAGGGCAATGTCACAGGGTCTCCTATCCTGAGATCGCTCATGAATAGCTTTGGACACCTTTTGGTTGATTATCACCTTTGTGAGTTTTATTTATCACTTCCAGCAAACCATCATCACAATCCTGTGCAGCAAGCACAATCCTGTGCACCTGCAGTCACAGGTGCTGACTTTTTTTTTTGATGGTGGGTGCCTTTGAAGGTGTGTGTGTGTTTGGGGGCGGAGAGGAGAGTGAGGGGGGCACTCTGCCAGTTTTGGCGGGAGGCTATTTTCAGCATATTTATATACTTCTTTCATATTCTAGTTATTGAATGTGTCTATTGTTGGTATTATTATTATTTTAATAATGATTAAATTGTTATGAATTACATTATTACATTATCATGAATTACAATATATTAAAATCATTGCCATCACCCACAAGCTGTCTTCACTAACATCCCAGTGTAAAGACATTATGTTTCACTGTAGATTTCTGGATGAAACTGTCAGCAAGCTTATTTACTTCTAGTTCCCTGGTATTGTCTTGATGCATGTTAAGGACAGCTACATTATTCAGTTGTGTCTGTCTGCACTGATGACTGGAGATAATTTTTAAGTCTTCTGAAGCTGGAGAATGAGTTCAGGATAATACAGGCACAAAGAGAAGGATTCTTATATATTTGCAGTACTCTGGAAATTTAGTGCTTCCAGAGTACTGCAAATGACTCGAAGATCTCTTTCTTGATGGGTAACAGCTAATTTAGGCACCATCAGTGTGTATGTATAGTTGGGATTATATTTTGCCATGTGCATTACTATGCATTTAACATTGAATTTCATCTGCCATTTTTGTGAGGTCCCTTTGTAACTCTTTGCAGTCTGTTTTGGACTTAACTAGCTTGAGTACTTTTGTAACTTTGCCATGTCACTGTTTATCCCTTTTTGCAGATCATTTATGAATATGTTGAATAGCACTGGTCCCAGTACAAGCCCCTGGGAGACACCACTATTTACTTCTCTCCATTCTGAAAATGGACCATTTATTCCTACCCTTTGTTTCCTATCTTTTAACTAGAGTGCCTGGGAATGCTTTCAGGATCATCTAACAATTCTTAATTTAAAGACAAGCCTTTTATTATCTTACTCACCCTGCCTCTGTTTACAAACAAAGTCCCTGCCCCAAGGGCAGAAGCTGGGAGCAGCACAGAACTCATCACATTCCACACTCAAGCTCTGGCTCCTGGGTGCTGAGCACCCACTATTTTTTTCCCACGGGTGCTTGAGCCCCGGAGCACCCATAGAGTCGGCGCCTATGCTATCTACAGTTTTTTCCTAATCCTCAGATCTTTCTCTAGGGAGAGGAAGTGAAAGATCTTATCACCCCGAGACCTTTCTTCCTCGGAGCTCTGCTAGCCTTCCCCTCCTGCACTGCCTTCCTGTGCCTTTTTATCAGTCCTGAGATGATGGGCTGATTAATGCTTTAGCTCACCCAGGGTGTCAGCCTGATTAGCTAATTACATTTCATTCCCCAGTCAGACCTCCCTGGGGAAACTAATTGGTGCCAGGGTGATCAGAGTGCTGGCTCACCTGCTAGTTCCCAGCCCTCTATCACAGGCAGTTAGAATTTTCTCCTGTGTTTTTTGAATTAATACACAATAATTTTTACATTCATAGAATTCTTCTTATAGAGGACACTCGTGTTACAGTCTCAATCAATGTAAAAATCTGGAGTATCATCAGATCATTTGCTGCTTCAGGTTTTTGTCTGTTTCCCCCCCAGATGCGCTGCTGATTTAAACTCAATCCATTTGTGTAGACAACACAGTCTTTCAAAAGATGATGTTCTGTTCTTAAAAGTTAAAACATGACAGACAGTGAATTACTGCAAGATTACTGAACACCGCAGGTGAGGCAGCATGCCAGGAAGCCAAAAAATGACACAACTAAATGAAAAGTAATCTCCCAAATGAAAAATAACCTGTCCATTCTCTGCCTGAAGTGACTTGCTGCTATGAAATGGAAATTATTTTAAAATACAAAATCTTGCAGATAGTGTCCATTTCCTGGTGGTTTTTTTTAAATTATTGACCTTTTAGCTAAGCCAAGTTTAGTATCAGTTTAATAAAGGGGACTGAATCCTGCCATTGGAAGGAGATGGATTTAGGTCTTTACTATCTTTAACTACTATAGACACAAGCATGGCACCGTAAACAGAAGATTAGAAATCTTTGCTTATATATAAAGACTGTTCATAATTATGTTGTACTTATTAAAGTCCAGAGCATTTCTAGTGAGCCTATGTCCTTAAAAACCTGAGACATTCATTAAATCCCCCAAAATACTCTGTGCTAAGGTCATTATGGATCCTATAAGAAGAACAGACAAAAACATTATTTTAAACAATACATTCTAACGGTTTCCCAACTTCTCTTCATAGTCAGTATTTTACATACTATACTTATGTCATCAGTCCTTGAGCCAAGCCTTTCTTGACAATTGATGCTTGGTACTTTTGACAGTCACATAGCAGAAATCAATCTATTCAGCCATAATCCATGGTATGAGATTTCAACCACTTTCCCAAACCATTCTATGTTACTCAGAACAGCTATTTACACAATTAATTTTCTAGGCATGATTCAATTTTATGCTGGTATAATGAAGTTACACTTGGGTAAAACAGTATGTTGGCTTCAATGGAGTTACATCATTTTTGCCTGGTGTATTAGAGTGGAGAATTATGTTTCTAACTATACGCCATTCTAACCCTTCTACTTGATTGAACTGAGGGCATGGCTACACTTGCAGATGTAGAGTGCTTTGAGTTAAACCAGCATTCGTAGAACGCAGTAGGGAAAGAGCTGCAATCTGTCCACACTGACAGCTACAAGCTCACTGGCGTGGCCACATTAGAAGGTCTTGCAACGGCCACAGAGAGCAGTGCATTGTGGTAGCTATCCCAGCATGCAAGTAGCTGCAACGTGCTTTTCAAATGGGAGGTGGGATGGGGTGGAGTGTGTTGTGTGTATGTGGGGGAAGAGAGAGTCGGTTTTTGGTGGGGCTGAGAGCATGTCAGCATGCTGTCTTGTAAGTTCAGACAGCAGCAGACTCTCCTGCCCCCTGCCTCTCGCTCTCTCTCACACACACAGCATTCCACAGCAATGGTTGCTTTGTCTCAGAGCAGATAAGCAGCCGGCTGTCAGAAACGGAGCTTTCAAAGGGCATATCCGCATTCCTACAGTGAGTTCAAAACAATGAGAAGAGTGGCCACTTGACTTAAGGGGATTATGGGATGTTTCTGGAGGCTGATCAGAGCGCAGTAATGCAACACCTCGTTCACACTGATGCCTGGGCGTTTCAGCCAAGGCGCACCAAGCGTTAATCTTCTTGCCAAGGTGGAGTACCAGGAGCGCTCTAGCCGTGGAGTCAGAGCGCACTACATGCCTTGTCAGTGTGGATGGGTGGTGAGCTAGGATGCCCGAGGCTACTTTAATGTGCTCTAACTCATAAGTGTAGCCAAGCCCTGAGCTGGTATATAACTGGTAAGAAAGATCAGCAATTCTTCCACTGCCTCATGCTGGCTCTTTTCTTTTGTTTACTGTGGGTCTGGTACCATGCATGGCAAGTTGCCACCAGGGAAGCTGGTGGAAAATGGCAGGATGCGCAGAAAATCCTTCCCCTTCCTGCTCACAGCAAACTATGTCAGAGGGCCTATTAATTACAAAACAAAATCCTTATGTGGGAGAGTGGGGAGCAGCTTAAAGAGGAGTTGGGCTGCTGGTAAGCAAATGTATTGATAAACTTATTTATAACTTTATCATGTCTGTCTTACCCAGCCCTTTGTATATCACTTGTAGTTTAGGCTAACTTTTGTGGGGAGAGACCATGGCTAAAATCCTGGCTTCATGGAGTCAATGGACTTCAGGGGGGCCAGGATTTCACTCCAAGTCTTCGAATGCATTTGTACAACACTGAGCATAATAAGGTCCTGATAGTGTCTCAGCATGCTGCTCTAATACAAAAACAACAACAATAATAATGGAGAATTCCAGGTTGCTAAATAAATGGTCTTAATTTAATCTTGTTATTTAATTAATTTATTCTATAGCTAGATTCCATTTTTATTTTTTTAAAAAGTTGTTAAAAGAATATTGTTAAGGTTGCAAAGCCCAGCACTCAAAAGTTAGGAATCACCAGAATTAAGATTGCCTATGCAACCTTAATTTGGCTCCTAGAGTATGTGCAGTACAATACAATCTTTAATTACATGTACACTTTGTCTTCTTCACAAGCTTGCTGGTCATGCAGTGCACCAGACAGATGATGCTCAGTGAGGGCTAGATTGTGATACCATTTCTCATGCTTAGTATTAAACGGCTCCTCAAGCAGTCTCACTGAAATCACTGTTCAAGCAGTAAGATACCACAATCCGGCCTAGACTGAGGCAGCTGTCCAATATTTCTTTTTATCCTCATCATTCAATGTACAGCCCCAAGTCTTATTTACTGCACACCACCCAAATGCTGCACCAACTACAGAATTTGTTTTAATTTTCTCAAGGGATTTTCTGTTGGGTTCATCACCACAGTATCTGAGCCTCTTGAAGACACTAATGGATTTATATTCTCAACACCTCTGTGAGGTAGTAGAGGACTATATTTATCTCCATAAGCAGATGTGTCATAGAATCAGAGTTTAAGGCCAGAAGGAACCACGAGATCATCTAGTCACCTGTATATCACAGGCCACCAACATACCCAGCACTAGATTCAACAACCAAAATTAGACCAACGTATTACAGCCCATAGGAAAGATGATGAACTGAGACAGAAAAGATTAAGAGCTAAAATTTTCAATTTTGGGTGCTCAACTTGAGACTGCTAAGGCCTAATTTTTCAGAGGCACTGAGCACCTGTAGTAGCTACTGACTACAACTGCCAATGTCAATGCTTAGCACTTTTGAAAATCAGGCCTGAGATGCTCAAAACTTGGGTGCCCAGAAATGAGGAAAGCACAATTAGTGCTGTACTCAGATAATTCTGATCTAAGTGACACACAGGAAATTTGTGACAGAGTCTGGGATAAGATCTCATTCTCTTGACTCCCAGTGCATTGCCTTATCCATGAAGTCATGCTCCCTCTTACTGCGGCCTCCTGCCACATTTTCTACACACTTTCCAATTTCTGTGATGAATAAGGCAGGGAAAAAATGAGACACTGACACCAAGCTACCCAGAGCCAACCTCTCTCAGTCCTGAGGAGCAAGGAAGACAGTCTTGGTGTGTATGTGGACTTGGATGACGGCGGTGAGAGCAGTCACTGTGCTTCCTCTCCTTGACCTTTTACCTCCAGCTAGGGACCCCAGAGAGCTGCGTCCCAGACAGTGGCTGCAATGGCTCAGGCACAACATCTTTAAAAAGGACACACAGCTAACGGACTACATAAAAATACTGATATGGGGAGAAAAACCGGGAATGACAAAGGAAGCATCACATGCCTTTTGTGATCACTGTACTTTTGCAGTATAGAGGAAACGAAGGACAGTTTGGGCAACTCCCCCTTTTATGCTGTTGGAACTGTGTGTGACTAGAGAGGGGTGAGCGGTCCCAATAGGTACACTTATCCCAAGAGGGCAAAATTCTTGAAGCAGAATATAGATAGATTATTTTAAATACATGTACTCTAATACCTTTGACACAAGGTCTTCCACAACTGGCCATCAGGAAGTTTAGACTTGAAATTAGACGAAGCTTTCTAACCATCAGAGGAGTGAAGTTCTGGAACAGCCTTCCAAGGGAAGCAGTGGGGGCAAAAGACCTATCTGGCTTCAAGATTAAACTCAATAAGTTTATGGAGGAGATGTATGATGGGATAACATGATTTTGGCAATTAATTGATCTTTAACTATTCATGGTAAATAGGCCCAATGGGATGTTAGATGGGGTGGGATCCAAGTTACTACAGAGAATTCTTTCCTGGGTATCTGGCTGGTGAATCTTGCCCACAAGCTCAGGTTCAGCTGATCGCCATATTTGGGGTCGGGAAGGAATTTTCCTCCAGGGCAGATTGGAAGAGGCCCTGGGGGGTTTTCGCCTTCCTCTGCAGCATGGGGCATGGGTCACTTGCTGGAGGATTCTCTGCACCTTGAAGTCTTTAAACCATGATTTGAGGACTTCAATAGCTCAGACATAGGTGAGAGGTTTATTGCAGGAGTGGGTGAGTGAGATTCTGTGGCCTGCATTGTGCAGGAGGTCAGACTAGATGATCATAATGGTCCCTTCTGACTTTAATATCTATGAGTCTATGAATCTATCTTTATCATTCTAAGAATAAATGTAGGATCTGCTCTACAGCAACCTAACCTATCTAGTAGATGGCCTAAGACTGAGTCCTTGTTTCTTGGCCTGTTTGGAGGGACCAGTGGCCTTTTATCTCATCAAGCACCAGGGATAGAAGCTAATGCCAGGGATATATGATGGCCAATGATGCACAGCTTTGGTTATTCATGAGATGTTAAGCTATTTAAAAAAAAAATCACGCTAATAGTACTCTGCATGCCCACTCTGCCCTGTGGATACAGAATACCATCCTGTCTGGTGACACAGATAGTCTACTCCTGAATTTCAAATCTCTACCTATAAATTAGTTGCTTTTTGGAAGAACAAAGTTGTTTCACTATAATTGGGTGCAAGCAGCCTTTTCCTTCTTTACAGTGTATTTCATTACATTCTCTGCTTTCAGAGGCTATCACCTAACGTATAATTAAAGCCTCTGCACCACTCTGGAATGTAACTTCTGTGCTCAATTGTTACATAATATTAAACTAATAGTTGTGGGTGGCAAATGATACAGTTGAGATTATATACAGAGATTCATTAAAAACATGTATCTATAACTATCATGAATAAAATATATATGTAATACCATATAGGCGTACATATAAAAGCACCAGGCACACCTATGGCATTATGAAAATAATAATTTAGCTTACTTTTCTTAATTTTATCCCATTACTCCTAGTTATAATCTCTTGGGACCCCCTAAACAAACCTCCTTCCTTGATGCTGGCAATTTTCAGATACTTGTAGATGGCTATCTTATGTAGAAGCATATTGCATGTGGTTAGCCTTTCTATTTGTTTTAATTTTTCCTTATAAGCTATTTCTTCTATCATTTTAAATGTTCTTTTCTCAAATCCCTTGAAGTCATCAACTTCTTTCTGGCTATCAGCTATTCAGATCTGAACACAGCATTACGTCTGAGTTTTATTGACTTAGAAGTTTATGTGAGATGCACTCTCTTCTAAATTGTGAGACATTATGAAGTACGAAGGAATATAGGCCATATACGGTAGCCAGTCACAAGGAGATGCTCCTAATTTATGACATCAGACACATCTGGCAGCTTTGAAGTTTACATCAGCTGAAAATTTAAATAAATAATTTGTTTGGCTGCTTTGAATAATGGATTTTAATTTGTGTAGAAAATCTGATGGGAAAACCTCACAATCTATCAACATTTTACTGGAAGCTCAATTCTATTATGTTTCAGTGGAGGCTCAAAATTGTTTAAAGAAACCAATCTGCTCTTTATCCAACCCTAAATGTATCACTTGAGATTTGAACTTCCAACAGGAGCAGTATCTGACATGTAACTAATTTTAGAATACAAAATGCTCCTCAACATATTGCAATACCTATAATTTAAAATAACAGTAAACCTAAATTTTGCAAAAACAGAAAATTCGAGTGCTAACAAAAAGCATAATTTATAATTGAAAGAAAATAATATTTAAAAGAAAACAACTTTTGTGTCCTTCCAAAAAGAGACAGAAATTACTAAGTTTTATTTCCCAAGAGAATTATGCCACTTTTGTAAAGAAAATTACAGTCACCACAAATTGCTCTCAACAATTCCAAGGCTTCTTCATTTGACCACTTGAAAATCAAAGTTCTTTAAGATTATAAATATAACTTTTTATAACTCTGTTATTACGTACTGTGAATGGGGAAAGGGGGCCAATCTTGTGGCCGTAGCGCCGAATGGCCTCTCTGATGTGGCAGGGCTGGATGGCATCACTTTGAGCCTCTATACCACAAGCTGCAGTGCTCTGCAACAGAAAAACATAAATTGTTACTAAATCAAAAACACACAACAGACCTGCAGTGCATAAAATATGAAAATAAACCTTTATAAAATGGACTGATTTTTTTTCCTGAGGATACACATCATTGTTGCCACACACTACATCTTAAAAATCTATTAACAAATCAAAGAGGACTTTTACATGACTTGTGTTTAACAGACCCAGAGAACAATATATTTGTCCTCTTAAATCTTTTACTGATTTAGCTGATGTATGTAGCAATGGAAAAGAGAAACAAATGATCAAATTCAAATGAAAGGATCATGGAAGTCATGCTGCAATAACCACAAAAAGCTATTTCTGAAACATTTCAAGCTTTCCTTATAATATTAAGGGGTGGCAAAAAAATTCTGATAAGGATTTCAAAGCAGACACTAAGATCACAATTGTCTGATGTCAAATTTAAACTGAAAATGAAACTGTAACATAATTATAAAGTCACAAAGATAAAGAAATATTTTAATAGATTCAAACTGGAAAATTTTCAGATTTTAAATAGATTTTTGAACTAAGGACACTGTGCAAGAAATAGCAGATTCATGCATGCTGGTCCACAGATGCTACAAAGGTCTTCCTGGCTATGCAGGAGTAGAAGCTGTATTGTATTTTTAGTAGGCAAACTGTAATATTGGTGTAGGGCTCTCTGGCTATCCAAGACAGC
Organism: Chelonia mydas; assembly: GCF_015237465.2. Classification (NCBI taxonomy): domain Eukaryota; kingdom Metazoa; phylum Chordata; order Testudines; family Cheloniidae; genus Chelonia; species Chelonia mydas. The sequence goes on from NC_057851.1 coordinate 13,375,898, forward strand.
TGCTTGCGAAAATTCACAGATTCCATCCAGGTGACTACCGCGTGACAAGATCAGGGGAATGCCACTGGTGAATCCATTAAGCATGACCAACATACAGTGGACACTGCATGTACAAGATGTACACAAACATACTATGAATATATACCATGGGCCAAAATTTTCAGCCTTGAATGTCTAAATCTAAGTATCTAAATAAAGTGCCTGATTTTCAGAAGTGCTGACCACCAACAGATCACACTTGATATCAATGAGTGGAAACCACATGCTATATAATGTGTTGGTGGGACCTTTCTAAATGACATGCATAAAGGGAATGTGAAACCCAATGCTCTGTGTTGGTCTGGGCCCTGATGTAGTATGAATAGCATGCTTCACTAAACAGCTGGTCTAGCTCAACACCTTAGCTATGCCTAGTAGACGCCTGTCAAAACTGGATATGTAGTTTCAGTGAAATTGTACAGCGGTTTATAAATATCACATTTTTAAAAATGACATTGAAGTAAGAGTATGAATTTATATTAAACTACACCTAAAATTGCATCCTTAGCTAATATTTTGTGCCTGTGACCTGCAGTGCAAATCACTCATATGAACCCTACCAACCCAATGTAAAAAGGAAGGAGGAAAAGTAACATTCAGAACTCCTAACACAAATATTTTTACAGATCATCAAAGAGTTCCTCATTGGTATGGTATGTAACAAAGTCAATGCTGACAGTTAATTTATTAGTGAGGGAAAGTTGAACTATATGGGGGGTGTACCTCTTACGATTCTATGAGAAGCATATAAACACCTTGTTTATTGTTTGATAATGTCAAGGTAACAATTACTAGTGGAATGTGCATGTTTCTTGGCAAGAAAATAATGTAATGAAAGCAACACTAGTGATTCAATTCATACATGCTGACTTTGAGTTATAGTAACATTTTTTTTCCCCAAGATTTCCCCCCACTTCAGTTTTATATGTTCATCCCTCCCACTTAGAACACCTGGCATTACAGTGAAAACTAGGAATGATAATACTGACATTGGGTATCTTGAATGTGAGATAAAAGATACTCACATTTCATTCAAAGCATCCAAATATCTAAGCTAAACTTACTGAGATAAAAATAAGGATACTGAAGTTCATAAGCCTTTTCAGCAATTTTGATCTTTAAAGTTTATGTCATATTTTAAAATTGAGTTTTCAAAACCAAGATTTCAAACCCAAGAAAATGATCAAGATCTTCAGCAGATATTTTGAGTGCCTATCTACTACAGCCTCATCCACACCAACCTTTTTTCTTTTTCTCTGTTTGACTTTGGTGGAGTCTTGTCCAATGCCTCCATTCCCCAGGGCTCCAGACAGTGTTTTCCCAAGGTGTTGTGGTCCTGCTGCTCCTGGGGGAGTGGGTGTAGGAGGTGGTGTGTTTTCCGGGGAGTCAAGACTGCTCTTCATATTTGTGGTCTGGCCTAAGAGATGTGGCTATCAAAACAAAAAATCAAGCAGTCATTGTAAAACGATATTTTTAAAACCTGTTTCATTGGTTTCCTGGACTTTCTGTTACAGGAAGTATAACACAACATTCAGTTTGCATATTCGGGAAATTACTGTGATTGCCGATCCAGGTAATTACAGCAACTGTTGTATCTGTTGTTGTTGATATGTATGCGTATTAATTTCTAATGCTGGAATAAAGGTCCACATACACGAAGCAGTTCAGGGCTGGAGGTGGGAATTTCTATATAAGCAGAAAGAATTTTCATTTTTAAATGTAAAGCTGTCATCAATAATTTTCAAAAGTCTTTAATATGTACATTTGAAATGTTTTTTTTAATAGTTATAAACATACAGTGATTTTCCCCATCCCAGCATGAGCACATCAACAGCTGTCAGATACAAATACATACTAGAAGGAACTGAACAATTCCAAAAAAATGCATGTACTAATAAAATAAGTACCACCCTTCATATGATATTTATTTCTACTCTTATGCAATAATGGATATACTGACAATATAAAAAAAAACAAGTATTTACCTCAGCAGAATTGTGATACTGTATAAAAGTAGCAGATATTGCATGACTGAATGGATCACCTGCTTTGGGAGCCATATCCTGTTTGACCAAAAGAGCCAAGTCCACCAACTAGAAGAGCAACAAAAGCAACAATTAAAGACTAGGTTCACTGAGATGGAATTAACTGCTTATGAACTGTATCTCAAAAGTGAAGGAAGACACTATATGTGTGTTGACACAAATGATGCTAATTCTAATGGTAACTAGACAAATTCAGCCTTGAAATAAGATGCAATTTCCTAGCAGTAAGGGTAATTAAATGCTGGAACTGTTTACCACAGGAGGAGGGATTCATCATTGAGTGAAGTCTTTAAGGCGAGATTAGATATCTTTCTAAAAGATAAATTTTAATCAGCTTGTAGGAGAAATTCTGAAGTCCGTGTGCATGAGGTGTCAGTCCCTTCTGGCCTTGGAATCTGTGAATGTATGAATCCCCCTATTCATTTCTTTCCTTTAAGGGATATGGAAAGAACAGGAAATTCTACATTGCTCCCCATATGCTTACCCAACGCTGCTTGCACCGCAGTCTGCAGCAGTCAGGAAGGATTTTTTTCCCCCTGAAGTACAACTGGACAGATGTAATTTTTCCCCTCCACCTTCCTCTGAAGCATCAGGGAGTGACCACAGCTAGAGATGAGACACCAGATAGGGTGGACCAGTGCTCTGAGGTAATAGAGAGAATCCTCTCTCTCAGATACCTGGCTGGTGTGTCTTGTTCACATGCTCAGGGTCATACTGATCACCAGATCTGAAGTTGGGAAGGAATTTTACTTCAGGTCAGATTGACAGGGATTGTGGGTTTTTTTTCACCTTCCTCTGCAGTATGAAACATGGATCACCACTAGGATCATTAGGCATATCATTCCAAATCAATTTCCTGCCATTGCAGGGACCTCAGCTCTCCTGTTCTCTGCATGTGGCACACAGTTTAGCCATCTGAAAAGTGAAATGCTTTGGTTTATCCCAAGTTATTGGGCTCAATATAGGGGTAACTAGATAAAATGTAATGGTCTGTGTTATACCGGAGGCTAGACCAGATGATCTAGTGGCCCCTTCTGGTCTTAAACTGTATGAAACTATAAATGCCTCTTTAATAGAGTTTGAACTGCAATGAGTTACTTTAACTTAAAGAACTGGAAGTTACTTAGCTGTAACAGGAAGCTCTTTGAGATGTGTGGTCCCTATCTGTATTCCACACAAGGTACAGATGCATGCCATGCAACTGAGTCCACAGATTCTTAACAAGAGGTGTCCATTCGCCCGCACACACGCAGTTGCTCTCCTCATGCTCCAGACCAAAGACGTAAGAGGTAGTGCTGGCTGCCGCCTCTCTCACCATGAATCCAACAGGATCCGAAGCAGACGGCACGGAGGGCGGGTAGTGAAATACAGATAGGGTACATCTCAAAGAACCTACAGTTACAAGTAAGTAAACTCCATTTCTTCCCATGCTGGTCCCTATGTGTATTCCAGAGGTTGGTGCAAGGATGCCACCAATAAAGATGCTTGAAGAACTGCAGTCCCCACAGCTGCATCTGCAGCAGAGAACTGAAGTAACGATGTGTAATGTTTTGTGAACATGTGACTGGAACTCCAGGTAGCTCTCAGAGAGTGTCCTTACCCCATCCAGACGAGGGAAATGCGCTAATTGGTAGTATGTGATGATGCAACCAAAATCAATTTATTGATTCTCTGAGGAGATATTTCTTGTCCTCGTGACCTTTCTGCTATAGTGAGCAATAGTCTTGGTAATTTTCTGATTGGTTTGGTCCTTGACAGGCAGAATTCCAGGGCACATCTGACATCCAGGGAATGAAATCTTTGGGTTTTGTGAAGGAAATGGAAAAGTGGATAGGTTGGTTGACATGGAATTCAGAAATTACTTTAGGGAGCAATTTATGATGAAGATGAAGGGAGACCTTCTCCCCGTAGAAAGGGCATATGGTGGATCAGTCATGAGTGCTCCCATTGTGCTCATTCTTCTGGATGAAGTAATACCATGGTAGGGGTCAACCCTTTTTAGGTAGACAAATTACTCAGTAAATTTATAAAAGATGAGAAAGGTGGTTCTTTGATTGCTGATCCCTATGCGTATTCCACATGTGCCTGAGTCCAGAGGTTCATGAAAAGCAGTGTCTGTTGGCCCACATAATGTTTTTCATCCTAGTGAGGATCAAAATGGAGTTTTCTTTGTTCATGCAGAAACACCAGTGTTGCTAGAAGATGAAGCAGGAACAAAGTTGCTAACCTGACCTCATGGTAGGAGTGATCTGTTAGGAGCCAGTCAACCAAGTATGGGAAGGCTGTGCAGCCATTGCATCTAATTTGGGGTGCCACCACAAAAAAACCTTTGTGAATACCCTGGGTGCTGTTGCTTGTACAAGGGAAGGACACTATATGAAAGTAGGTGTCTTCTATGTCGAGAGCCACAAACCACATTCCCTCCTGTACAGAGGGGATTACTGTTGCTAGTATAACCATCCTGAATTTTGACTTTTGAATAAAGATGTTCAGTTGTCAAAGATCCAGACTGGGTCTCCACCCTCATCTTTTCTGGGGACTAACAAGTATGGGGAATAAAACCTCCCTTCAAGTTGAGATTGCACTTGTTCTATTGGCCACTGTTGGAGAAGAGAATCTGCTTCCTGGCAAAGAATCTCCTCGTGAGAGTGGTCCTTGAAGAAGAACCAGGAACGGGGTTTGTGGGAGGGAAGGGAGATAAATTTGATGGAGTAATCATGGTGGATGATTTCTAGAACCCACATGTCTGTCATGATAGAGTCCCAATTGTGAGCAAAATGTGAGAGAAGACCCCCAAAGTTTGGGGGGCAAGGGATAGAATAGAAGTATTTGGCATCCATAAAGATGGGTAATTCTCAATTGAGGCGTAAAAAGTAGCCCTGAGTGGGTGGGTGGCAATGGGTGGGAGAAGGGCATCCAGTTCTCCTCAATTCCCTGTCAGGACTCATCTCTCTGCAAGGAGATGAATGGCTGGCCAGAGTATTTGACTCACCCAAGTCAGAGACCTGCTCTGGCTCTACTGGTGGGGTCGTCAGTAGAGGAAAGTGAACACTCCTGCGTCAGGGTTGGAGCAGGGAGGAGTCCTGAGTTACTGAAGTAGATTCATCGTCCGATGTGGCAATGTCTCTCAGAGGATGGGTCTAAGAGGAGAGGGGATGAGACATGAGTGCCCACATGTCCCAGGGTTCAGGGTATATGGGCCGTCAGGACTGATGATTCCGATGCATCCCAAGATCTTGCAGGTGGCTGATCCTTAGAAGAGTGGACTGGGACTGCCATAGAGTCAGGTCCTGCACTCTTAGATGGAGCCAATGGATGCCAGTCTTTATGTTTAGGAGTCAGAGCTATCAAGAGAACTGATGGATTCTTTTTCTTCTGTGTTTTAACTGCATGCCTGGGGCCTTCAGCAGTTCTGAGCCATTAGGATGTGCGTGTGAAGGTTTGCCCAATCTGGATGGGGTCGGGGAAGGATCCCTTCTCTCAGAAACAGACCTGGATGGGGATCTGTCCTTGCATCTATGAGAGTGCCTCTTACTCTTATAGAAGCCCTGAATGATGAGTCCTTGGGTTTAGCAGCTTTCGGCTCTGCTCCCAAGTTCAGGCTTGGAGAGCAATTGCACATATGTAGGCCAACAGACACTGCTTTTCATGAACCTCTGGACTCAGGCACATGTGGAATACGCATAGGGATCAGCAATCAAAGAACCACCTTTCTCATCTTTTATAAATTTACTGAGTAATTTGTCTACCTAAAAAGGGTTGACCCCTACCTTTTATTTACAGTTGGGATGACTGAACCCAAGTGAATCGCCAGAACTCACATAGAAAAATGAGTGGTTTCAGTGGCCTCCTAGCTGCCAATCTTTTGCTATAACCATTAGCCAAAAGTGCCACTTACACACCAGAGCAATGAGCACGGAACAGTACAAAAGTTCAGATACAGCAGATTACATGAAAGTTAGAAAGGAATCCAGAGACAGTCCCTTGAAAGGTCAAATACACTTTGAAGAAATGTTAACACACAGCCTGAAGTGTCTGCTGAGATTAGTTGAAAGATGTTTAAGATTACTAGTTACCTTTGTTCTGCTGTATCACAGTAGATATAGCTCATTCCCTTACCTGTGCCACAGTCTCATATGCTAAATATGCCAAAATCTCCATGGCAACTGCATTTGGTTTTATTTCCATACTGCTGCAGTCCAGCCAATCACGAAACTTGGAAGCTTTCTTGGCTGTCAGTTCAAAACAAAGTGAACAGAAGTTAATTTTAACAATAGATCTACATTCTTATTTGCTTAATTCTACATCTGACAGGGTAACAGTCAAAAAGTAAAACTGAACTTGATGTGAAGGGCAAGAAAGAGGCAGTAGAGGGATTCAAAGAGGGGGTTAGAATGAGACAGTGAGATTAATGGGTAAAGATGCTAATTTCACAGGCAGCAATTTGGGTAGCCTATAAGAGAAGGCTATGACAATCATGAAGGAAAGAAGGAGAAAAAGATGCAGTAATCAAGGCAGGAGATTACAGTATGGACAAACAGGAAGGATTGGATTTACAATATATTATGGTGGAAGAAAAAACAGGCTTGTGTCAACCCTTGGATGAATGGCGATAAAGATAGGATAAGATGACTCTGAGGCTCCACCCCTGAGTGAGGAGGAAAAGGATGTTATCAACAGCAATGAAGAAAGGTGGAAGTGATTTAGAAGGAAAATTAAGGAGCTCAGTTTTAACCATGTTAGGGTCTTGGAGGATGACAAGCTATCCAGCATGATTCGCTGGGTATGTCTGAAATACGGTATTAGGCAGAGGGAAATAAAAGGTGCAGCCAAGTAGATCTGTAAATCTTCAACACAGAAATAACGCTTTGATCCCACACATACTCAGGATACCTCAGGAATAAGGCAGAGAAAAAAAGAAGAGATGGGCAGAGACAGAGACCCATGGGGGCTTGCACAAAGAGGGGAGAAGGTGGGAAGGCCAAAGTGACGCTGACGGAATGGCAGGAAAATTAAGAGGAGAACCAGGAAAGGCCAAAGGGAGGATAAAATGTTGTTAAGGAGAGAGTGAACAATGGTGTCAATGACTAGAGAAAGATGAAAGAAACTTGGCCAGGAAGTAGTCCTTAGTGCTTTTGGTGAGAGCTGTTTGTGAAGAGGGCAGAAATCAACTGGAGGGCATCTGGGGTGGGAGAGTAATTTGATATAGAGTTGTAAACTGCCTGTTCAATCAGCCTGGAGGTAAAGGGGAGAAGAGAGATTGGGTGTTTGTTGGAAAGGCAGCTGTTATCAAGGATCATATTTTAGGACAGGGAAACAAGGATATACTGGTTGGCTGAGGAAAAGAAGCCAAAGTAGGAGAATTTGAGGATGAGTAAAAGGGAGGTGGCAGGATCAAAAGCACTGGATCGAATATTTATACATGCCATCTTAAGAGTGTTTGACATTTGGGGCAGGGAGCTTTTCTTTCAACAGTTTTTAAAATGCCATACAGATTTATGGTGTCATATAACTAAATAATTATAACACTACTGTAACATTGGATGACTCTTCAGGAGCTAATACATGGCTTTACCTTACAGTAATATGGATTTATTATTTTAAACCCACTGCAGTTTTTAATTCAATTTCTACTACAAATAAGGGAAATATGGAAAAATAGTCCTTTGTCTTAATTTTTAATAAAAGGCCGTGTGCCATTTAGCATATTACTGTATTATCTGGTTTCCTTTATGCTAGGTAATGAAATTGTGAGTATGATTCTCCTCACTAGTTTTACACCAGTAAAACCCCATTGAGATCAACTAACAACTTGATTGATATTAAATGTGAGGGGAAAATGAGGCCATGGTTATTCAAAAATGTAGCAAAATTATCCATCAGATCATTAAGAAAAATAATCATGATCTCCAGTTCATCAACATTGAATGTTATTTTGTAAACTGAAGATTTATATTTGTACTGAGTTCTGATTATAATTTTTAGGTTTAAAAAATGGCATTATCACAAACCTCTCATTAGCTGAAATCACCCCAATCTGAAGTACCATTTACCTAATGATTCACAGATGTGTGATGCCAAATTACAACTGAGCTTTCAAAACATATTGAATTAGGAAAAGAATAAATACTTACAAAACATGTTTTCCTACATTTGCTGACATTTACACAGAGTGCTATTCTGGATGTGTCATTTATTTGCACTTTATGATACATAAATGAATCACTCATGCACCCAATTCAAATGCCTTGTTATAAAAAACAAGATAAGCGTCTCTCATTTAAAGATATCATTGTATTCAATTTTGTATTGTAGGGTCATGTGCTATTTTGTCATGCTTTTCACTAGCTCTTTCACCTCACTTTCTCTTTGACCTTTGACCTGAAGCCTTAGTCATCACTTAACCGCTTCTGTAATTATGTTTTGCTACATGATCAAGCCCATTAATTTACAACCCATTATAGTTGTGGCCCACAAGCATTTCTAGTAAGCTGGTTTTCAGTGCTAGTAAAGCCCTAATTCTGTCATCATGTTATTAGTGTTGGAATGGCGTGTACTGATGAATTTGGCTGATGTTGAATAAATTCCACGGCAGGAGGTTACGGCTTAAAATAGAAAAGACCCTTTAGTAAGTTCTTTGTATATCTATGGATGCAGAAATAAAAAGGAAAACTTGATACCATTAGTTAATTTTAGATACCTTCAGAAGTAATCACAACACTGAGGGTGTATTTCATTTATCAGCTGTGTATAACCATACCATGGTAAGCTGTATACAAACATGGTTGTTTAATACATAAACTGGTTAAAAGTTTTATCTATTTATGGATTTTATACTTGCACTCAGCACCAGAGTATTTGTGAAATCTGGGAAATATAAAAATAAATAAAATAGTCTGCCTGATCTCAATAGAGTGTAATAAATTAGCATCGCTTAGCAGTTCTGAGGACAGAGAACCTAACATACTCTTTCATGCATTAAATAAATACATTTCCCAGAAATGTATCAATTAGGTTCTACAGTGTACATAAAATAACTGCACATCTAAATACTGTGCAGGAGTTATATGTGATAGTACTTACAAAAACTTAACTGACGACTTTCACAAAATTCTGCATACTGGGCTGAGTCCATCATTCGTGTTTGTCTTTCTGCTCTCTGAAAAACAACGGGTAGATTTAAATAATGCACTTTATTCAAACAAGAACCACATACTGCAAAATAAATGCCACCCACAAAATTCTTGCAGGCATAACTCTGAAGTTAACCCAAAAATTAAATGTTGTTTTAACAGAATAAAATGCATAAAAATAACACGCGGTTGGGTTATTTCTCATGGGTAATATTTGCCAATGGTAAGATTCAGAATTTTGATTCCAGAAGTTTGCTTATATATGTTCCTTATGCAGCACAACAGTTAGGGCTCAAGCCTGCAAGGTGCTGAGTACTCTGGCCCTGATCCAGGAAAACACTTAAATACACATTTAAATTTAAATCCGTCAGTAGTCCCACTGTGTGCTTAATGTTAAGCACATACTTGTGTTTTCCTGAGTCAAGGCCAAAGGGCTCAGCATCTTGCATAACGGAGGCTATGACTACACTAGAGAGGTTACAGCAGCGCAGTTGCACCAATGCAGCTGCTCTGCTGTAACTTCTCAGTATAGCTGTTCTTAGCCGACGGGAAAGAACTCTCCTGTCGACTTAATTAATCCATCCCCAGCGAGTGGTGATAGCTATGTTGGCAGGAGAATCTGTCCTGTCCACATAGCGCTGTCCACATAGGTCAGTTTAACTTATGTCACTCGGGGGGAGGGGTTATTCACATGCCTGAGCGACACAAGTTATACCAACATAAGTGATAGTGTAGACATAGCCTGAGCCCTAAATCTTTTTGAAATAGACACTAATGATATTGTAGCGAATGGAAGACTGGCACCACTGTGGGGATGCCCCAGGTCAGCAGGAGAGCAACAGAGGCGAATTTTGCTCCACACCAACTTGGTACATGCAGGAGCACTGGGATGGTGATTGCTGGCATTTTAACGATAACATTTGCCTTCATTTTTATTCTTCAGAAAGCGAAGGCAGCTAGGAGAGGAAGAAAGTGAAAATTAAACAGGGTAATTAATTAAATCCATTTGAGAAAAAACGTTCTACTGGATAGTTTTAATTGTATTTCATACAGATATAGTTAAATGTAAAATAAATTCTTATGTAACACAGTGCCTCAAAACAGGCAAAGTATTCAAACCGTACATGTCTATATATAGCAACCCGTCCAAATATCTGCAACACCATATTTAGGCCAAGATTCAACCACGCATTTATGTTTATATTTAATTTTAAGGAGGTGCTTGAGTCCCATTGACTTCAATGGAGCAATGCTGATTTACACTAGCTGAGGATCTATCCCACATAGTAGACTTTACACCCTCTGTGACAGTCTATACTGTTATGTTCACCGCTTTTACAAAACTATAATAAATTACGTACAAGTATGCCCTGTGAGGTATCGTTTGAAAAGTCATAATCTGCTGAATATCATTATCCTCTTGGAATTTGTGTAGCAATACTATATGTGAAGTTTTGAGATTTTACTGTATGATTGTTACTGAAATATGCTGTAATTTCAGGTAACACCCACAAACAAGTTTTTCAGAGACAAAGATACACTGGCCCCAGCCAGGTGTTAAAGAGCTATCACCAGCTTAAGCGGCCATTCTCCAACAGGGGGAAAGGTGTAAACAAATTTACATTCCATCACAGGGATCAGTCAGACTTCACATCCACAAGAGAATACTTGTCACCAGCACCCCCAGCTGGGGGTAATCCTCAAAAAGGGGATGGTGGAACAAGAATGAGAAACAGTGGCCTCCAATTTACCTCTCTCCTCCTTCATCTCTGCTTATGACATCAATGCATCTCAAAGAACTGGACTAGGGAGAAGGGTTCTAGGCTGAAAGGAGACAACCTGTGACATTTACTGATTTTAAGTTCACCTAGCTTTTAAGTTAGGTATTAGCTTGCATTTTATCCTTTTAGTGTATTTTGTAACCAATCCTGACTTTTATGCATCATCACTTGTAATCCCTTAAAATCTATCTTTCTGTAGTTAATAAACTTATCTTATTGCTTTATCTTAACCAGTGTATTTGGATTAGGATGTGTAAGAAACTCCATTTGGGATAACAAGGCTGATGCATTATCATTTTCCTTTGATGAAATGACAGACTTCATATGACTTTATACTGCTAAAAAGGGTATTGAGCAGTACAAGACGCACATTTCTGTGGAGACAAGGCTGGGACTTAGAATTTGTGGGTGTTGCTCTGGATGTAGTTCATGAGTGACTGTTCAGAGTGCTCATGTAATTTAGCTGGGAGCGAATTTGCATGGTGAAGGCTGTGTGAGCAGGCCAGAAGCAGATGTTCTGACACCAAAGCAGTGTAAAAGGTGCCCCAGGCTAAGAGATAAATGGGACACAGCTGTTCATTGGTCCAAATTGTCACACCCTTCATAAACTGGAGGCAGGCAGAGGTGGTTAGACGATACTAAATGACTGTCCTTTTCAGTAGCAGAGAGCAGTTCACTCAAATTTCTCAAACAAGAAAAGTATGTTACCTTAATCTTAGAGAAAGGAGTATCATCTCCTTCCAAACTCTAACTTAATGAATAAAGGAAAACCATTCAAGCTAACAAAGGCAAAATTTTGGCACCAACAGTACAGTCTTAGAATAGGAGTGGCCAATTGCACCGCAATCCATAAATTTACACTCAGTGCATATAGCCAGAGTTAACATATACAATTACAAGCCAAGAAGCGATACATGTGGTAAATCTTGACTTTAGTAAATTTTTTGATATGGTCTTGCATGACCTTCTCATAAACAAATTAGTGAAATATAGTCTACATGGAGCTCCTATAAGGTGAGTGCATAACTGGTTGGAAAACCATTCCCAGAGAATAGTTATCAGTGGTTCACAGTCAAGCTGGAAGGGCATAATGAGTGGGATCCTGCAAGGATCAGTCCTGGGTCAAGTTCAGTTCAATATCTTCATCAGTGATTTAGATAATGGCATAGAGAGTACACTTCTAAAGTTGGCAGATGATACCAAGCTGGGCGGGGTTGCAAGTGCTTTTGGAGGATAGGATTAAAATTCAAAATGATCTGGAAAAACTGGAGAAATGGTCTGAAGTAAAGAGGATGAAATTCAATAAGGACAAATGCAAAGCACTCCACTTAGGAAGGAACAATTCATTGCACACATATAAAATGGGAAATGACTGCCTAGGCAAGAGTACTGTGAAAAGAGATTTAGGGGGATATAGTGAATCACAAGCTAAATATGAGTCAACATTGAAACACAGTTGCAAAAAAAGCAAACATAATTCTGAGATGTATTAGTAGTGGTATAGTAAGCAAGACACGAGAAGTAATTCTTCTACTCTACTCCACACTGATAAGGCCTCAACTGGAGTACTGTTTCCAGTTCGGGTGCCACATTTCAGGAAAATTGTGGACAAATTGGAAAAAGTCCAGAAGGCAGCAACAAAAAAGATTAACGTTCTAGAAAACATGACATATGAGAAAAAATTGAAAAAAAAATGAGTTTGTTTAGTCTGGAGAGGAGAAGACTGAGGGGGGACATGATAACAGTTTTCAAGCACATAAAAGATTGTTACAAGGAGAAGGGTGAAAAAATGTTCTCGTTAACCTCCGAGGATAGGATAAGAAGCAATAGGCTTAAATTGCAGCAAGGGAGGTTTAGGTTGGCCACTAGGAAAAACTTCCTGTCAGGGTAGTGAAGCACTGGAACAAATTGCCTAGGAAGGTTGTGGAATCTCAGTCTTTGGAGGTTTTAAAGAATAGTTTAAATCAGCAGTTCTCAAACAGCGGGTCATGAGTTCATTTTAATGGGGTTGCCAGGGCTGGCACTAGACTCAGTGGGGCCCAGGGCAGAAAGCTGAAGCCTGAGCTCAGCCGCCTATGCGGGCTGAATCCGAAGCTTGAGTAACTTAGCTTTGCAGGGCCCCCTGTGGTGTGGGGTCCCAGGCAATTGTCTTGCTTGCCGCCCTGTAACACCAGCTCTGTGTACCACTTCTTTTCTCAGCCACTTGCCTATCAGAACTGTCTGAAATGATTACCTAGCAACTGACTGAGCATGTTGTGGTTGAAGCCAGTTTGAAAAGTTGCTCTAGAAATAATTGTAGCAATGGACCATTTTCTGAAGAAAACTGGAGGAAAGTGGGGTAATGAAGGGGAGTTGATCGCCACTCGCAGCAAAAGAAGGATCCTAACAGCAGTAAAATCGAAGAAACCACAAATATGATTCAAAACATTTGGAATATGGATTTACATGGACTGGTTTTGAGGAGGACCCACGGCCACAGTGTTTGGTGTGTAGCGAAGTTCCGGCAAAGGATAGCTTAAGACCTTCAAAAATATTGCGGCACTCAGACGCAGCACAGTTCTCTTTAAACAAAACCGATTGATTTTTTTCAGCAAAAGCTGAGAGTGCTAAGGGCCAGAAAACAGTACTGAGAACAGCAGCTATAGCAAATGAGAAAACCCCAGAGAAATCTTCTGATGTGTCATATTGGATAACTAAAACCGGGAAACCGCACACTATTGGAGAAAGTTTTTTTCTGGCACATGCAAAGAAAATGGTTTTGATTATGTTGGGGCAAGATGCAGTGACTCAACTTGATTCGATTCCCCTGTCTAATGACACTATTGCCAGGCATATTCACAGTATGGCAAATGACATGACTGAACAACTGATTGCCAAAATCAAGTGAAGTCCTTTTGTTTCCCGTTCTTCTTGATAAAACGAGGAACGTCTCAGGTGCTGCTCAGATGCTGACATACATAAAATTTGAGAATGACAAAAAACTCCAAGAGGAATTTCTGTTCTGTCGGTCATTACCACAGGATGCTACAGGGTAACAGCTCTTTGCACTTTTGGATATTTTTGTCTCAGATTCTGGCTTGTAATAGCAGCGCTGTGTAGGAATTTGCAGTGATGGTGCTCATGCAACGACTGGAAAAAAACAGCGGGCTAGTCACCCAGGTGCAGGCTGTTGCACCACAAGCATATTAAACTCACTGTATTATACACAGGCAAGCCCTAGTTGCAAAAAAAAAAAAAAAAAAAAAAAAATGTCCACCTGTTCTAAAACAAGTTCTCAATGAAGCTGTTTGTACAGTCAACATCTTCAAGAGTAGCTCAACAAGTGTACGTCTGTGTGGAGTTTTGTGGACATGTTCAACATTAGTCATTACATTTAATATTTTAGTCACCAAAATGTTTAGAAAAATATCCAGGTGTTCTCCCCCTCTTCGTAATTCAGTCACACTGACTTGTAGTGACGCTTTAGTGTTAATGTCTAATGCCTCATATTTATTCTCTTTTGTGAGACCTAACTGCAAGGACAGATGTTGTATTTCATTATTTTACGTTCTCAGTTCCTTTTCTGAGAACCATACATTCCTCCACCTCCTCTGTTCTGCTTGCCTGGGTTTACATTCTGCAGCAATTGCTGTTTGAGATTTGTCAAATTTTTCATTGAACTTTTTCCACCTTTGCCAGAAAGCAGGACTGCAGGCAATGGAAGAATTCTTTTCTACAGTCTCCTCTGAATACAACAGAGCTTTTGTTACAGATTCTAATTTAACAGAAAACAGCTCTGATGACCGTATTTACCTTTGGTCTTCAACATTTTGATAAACAATAAAGCTTTACACATGTGTTCATTTAGTCCAGGATGGAGAGCTGAAGACTTTGCTACAAAATTTCTATCCAGTTCTGCTCCTCCTCCCCACCAACGCATAAGCATAATTGTATTATTTCTTATCCTCTAAAGAAAAATTATCTTAACACGTGCCTCAGCTCCATACTTCTTCTAGTGATACTATAACAGTGATCTGTTCTGGAAGCCACCTTGCCACTTAGACGTTGAGTCATACGTTTCAAGGTCAGAAGGGACCATTATGATAATCTGGTCTGAGCTGTGTAACACAGGCCACAGAATTTCACCAAGTGATTCTAGCATCAATCCCATAACTTCTGGTTGAGTGACATCATGTCTTTTAGAAAAACATCTAATCTTCATTTAAAGATTTCTAGTAATGGAGAATCTGTCCCATCCTAATTAATTAATTACCCTATTTAAAAAAGAAATTCACCTTTTATCTAGTCTGAACTAGTCTAGCTTCAGCTCCCTGCTATTGGATCCTGTTATGACTTGTTTTGCCACAATAACAAGCTGTCTCTCATCAGACATCTTCTTATGTAACCTCTTAACCATCTTAAATAGACTGAGCTGCTTTAGTTTCCTGCTGAAAGGCAGGTTTTTCCAGACCTCAGTTCATAGATACTATATGCTATAGAAGGCACTCAATCTTCTTAAAATATCAGTCTAAACAGGAGTTTGTGTATCAGAAGTACTCCCTAGGACTGCATGTACAATATTTAGGGGGAGACTTTCAAAAGGGCCTAAGGTGTTTCAGTGGCACTCATACTCCTAAATAGGATTTGTGCTCCTAAATCCATTAGACAATTTTGAAAATCTCGTGTGAAAATAAACAGTAGTTTCTTCTGAAAAGTTTACATTTGTACATCCCTTAGTGTGAACTAACAGTAATTCTCCATTAGCTTCTGTATACCTAATAGTTCAAATGGTTTCAGACTTTATTTACTTTGATCTATTTATGGGTGATGCAGGTCAAATCATGCACCAAGACTATGCACTCATTCAACGCAGGACAATCATAGCGAATCTTGAACATGTAGTAAACGGACAACCCTCACAATGTAGTCCAGAGCAAGGATGGTAACAAAGAACTGTTATTCAGGCACCAAGAGGTAAATTAGTATCTTCATATGAATAACTGTTGACAGCATCCTTGTGTACATAGGGAAATAGCTAGATAAGGAAAAAAAGATTTATATGAGAGGTTACAATTGGAGGGGAAAAAATTCCTGTCTCCCCCACTAAACTCACAAAGAAAAAAGAAATCTAGCATAATCACATCACCCTGGGGGTATACAAGAGTGACACTTTAACACACAATCACAGACCTTATGTCCAACAGCATCTAGCATCCCACAGTTCCTGTAACATACAGCATCATAACCACAAGTACTGTACCAGCCTCACAAACTGAACCTTAGAGCAGTTACATTAAATTAAATGGGACAGCAATGACTAAGGGTAATCAAACAACAGACAAATTGCTGATACATCACAATCTATGCACTGATTCAGGAATTTTCTAACTAAGGAATACAGTGCACCAGAGGGGAAGTCTCTTTCACTTTCTTCCAAGGGACAGGTAGCAAATAACTCCAACAAAACTAAAAACATCTTCTTGCTCCTGTATAAAAATTAGGGCTGTCAAGCAATTAAAAAAAAAAATTAATCGCAATTAAGCGCACTGTTAAACAATAATAGAATACCATTTATTTAAATATTTTGGATGTTTTCCACATTTTCAAATATACTGATTTGAATTACAACACAGAATACAAAGTGTACAGTGCTCACTTAATATTTATGTTTGATTACAAGTATTTGCACTGTAATAATACAAAAGAAATAGTATTTTTCAATTCACCTAATATGGGTACTGTAGTGCAATCTCTTTACCATGAAAGTTGAAATTACAAATGTAGAATTATGTACAAAAAAACTTGCATTCAAAAATAAAACAATGTAAAATTTTAGAGCCTGCAAGTCCGCTCAGTCCTACTTCTTGTTCAGCCAATCGCTCAGACAAACAAGTTTGTTTACATTTGCAGGTGATAATGCTACCCGCCTCTTGTTTACAATGTCTTGTTCTCATGGCACTGTTGTAACCGGCGTCGCAAGATATTTACATGCCAAATGCTCTAAAGATTCACTCCTTCATGCTTCAACCACCATTCCAGAAGACATGCTGATGACGGGTTGTGCTTGATAACAATCCAAAGCAGTGCAGACTGATGCATGTTTGTATTCGTTTTCTGAGTCAGATGCCACCAGCAGAAGGTTGATTTTCTTTTTTGGTGGTTCGGGTTCTGTAGTTTCCACATTGGAGCGTTGCTCTTTTAAGACTTGTGAAAGCATGCTCCACACCTCATACCTCTCAGATTCTGGAAGGCACTTCAGATTCTTAAACCTTGGGTCGAGTGCCGTAGCTATCTTTAGAAATCTCACATCAGTCCCTTCTTTGCGTTTTGTCAAATCTGCAGTGAAAGTGTTCCTAAAATGAAAGATGTGCTGGGTCATCATCTGAGATGGCTATAAGAGGAAATATATGGCAGAAGACGGGTAAAACAGAGGAGGGTATACAATTCTCTCCCAAGGCATTCAGTAAGAAATTTAAGTAATGCTTATTTTTTTAATGAGCATCATCAGCATAGAAGCATATCCCCTGGAATGGTGGCCAAAGCATGAAGGAGCATACGAATGTTTAGCATATCTGCCACATAAATACCTTGCAATGCCAGCTACAAAAGTGCCAGGCAAATGCCCATTCTCACTGTAAGTAAGAAGAGGGCAGCATTATCTCCCTTAAATGTAAACAAACTTGCTTGTCTTAGCAATTGGCTGAACAAGTAGGACTGTATGGACTTGTAGGCTCTGAAATTTTACATTGTTTTGTTTTTGAGTGCAGTCATGTAACAAAAAATATATATATATACATTTGTAAGTTGCACTTTCATGACCAAGAGATTGCACTACAGTACTTGTATGAGGTGAATTGAAAATACAATTTCTTTTGTTTATCATTTTTACAGTTCAAATATTTGTAAACAAAAATAATATATACTTTTATTTCAATTACAACACAGAATACTATATATATGAAAATGTACAAAAACATACAAAATTTTTAATAAATTTCAATTGGTATTCTATTATTTAACAGTGCAATTAAAACTGTGATTAATCGGGATTCATTTTTTTTTTTTAGTTAATTGCGTGAGTTAACTGCGATTAAATCGACAGCCCTAATAAAAATTTGCTTGCTGGGGGACTTACTTGAAGCGTGAAAGCTATAAAACCCTAGGGATATGCTAGCTACAATTGCAGGTTGATGCATTTTGTTTCCTCCTGGAACCCAGATACAATGAATGACACAGGTGACACTTTCTTAATGCTTTATCTGAAGAAAAAAAACCTTCTTAATATAGTGCCAGTTCGCTTTGCAGTGGGGTATTAGTCTTTCTAAGCAGTTAAGAAATTGAATTATGTGGCATACAGCACAGTTAAAACATTCTGCACGCTTCCCTTGGAACATGCTGAAGGATGCAGCAGGTAGGAGCTGGCACTGTAACTGTATGCGTAGTCTTCCAAAACTGTGTTGCATTGTATCTTACTTTCAGCATGAAGAACTAAAAAGGAAGACCGGAAAAAAAGAAAAAAAAAGTGGGGAAGGGGAAGGGGTAAAGCATTACCTGTTGTCTCCTACCACCTCAGATGAAAAATAATTTTATTTTGATTTCATTTTAAGTTTTCACAGTTGACACATACATCTTTTTGTGTGTGTGAAGGCAAAAGGCCAAATGTTAACTTACCTACCATTTAGTGTTTGGAGGAAACGTACCAAGTAGCTGCTACAGTGCAACATCTGAAAAATGTACATTCCCTGTCTGCTCCCACCCACCCACAATGTTTGGCAACAATCATGATGAAATTGCTGGCTTCACAAACTACTTGCATATTCATATTGTGCCAGGAGTTCCTGTTTCTAAAGACCTCTTCATTGTGTAGCTATCTTAGCTTCAAAGGAGCTAGGAGTGTATTCAGGAGAAAAAAGCATTCCCCTGAATTAGCTGGAATTGCTATGAAGTAAAAGGAGAGTTTAAAAGAGCAAATGCATCATGGCCTCAGACACTGGTGTCTAGAAACATGTACCATTTGCCAGTAATGTTCTATATTCCTAAGAGAGTGGTTTTCCTTTAGGATGCTAGAGCAGTGCAGTGACACCTACTGTACTTGTCAGCTCTCGGATAACAGATCTGAATGGCTCAGCTTTGAATGCGAAAAAAAAAATGGTGTTCACTAGAAAAAAAGAGATACTGTAAGGTAGCTCAATAGCATAGAGTTAGCAGAAATATGTTGAAAATACATTTTAAATCCTATATGTCTTGAAACTGTTAGCTGAGGATTTTCATTATTTAAATTTCAAAGAAAAAATGGACTTGCTCTTCTTAAAACCACTTTTAATGTAAGTGGTAAGCAAAGAAAAAGGGGTATTAAGGAGTAAGCCTTCTTAAAGATTAAACAGTCTCAGGCTTTTATATGGAAAATAACAATCTCACTTTGGGATAGATTGATGGATGTTGTGATAAAACTTACTGCAGGTTTGGCCATAAAGTACAAAATACACAGGCAATTCTTTGTTATCTTCCTTACCCTTGCCTTATAAAACATACTGTAAATTCTGTACTATCCATTAGTTTGAGTAAGTCCATAAAACAAACTTGAGACCTTTGATGTCATGCAGTTTTGGTGTGGCTTACTTGTAGGGTTAGCTTACATATGTGTTTTGCCCTAATATCTACACTTATTAGAGTAACATCTAGACTGAGGCACTTTCCAGTATACTGAGACAATCCTAATTTTAATGAATTTGTACAGTCACAATCTAATCAAACTTTACTTTTCAGTTTACAAACATGAATTTTCAACAAAATAAAACTGATTTACAGAATTTAAATTTTTAAAGGGCTGATTTTCAGAGGAGCTGAAAGGAAGAATCAGACACTTAAAATGCATATATTATTGTGAAAGACCAGAAATCCTCACAATATAGAGTATGAGATTTTATATCAAGAAAGAGACTATTATGTAGAATACTGTGACAACTAAGCATGTGGACTCTGAGCAACATGAAGAAGATAGATTGGAAAGGGCAGGTTTTTGTCTTGTTCCCACTTGTAGAATTGGTTGTGAAGCCCGGGTATTTGGAGTCTGTGAAGTTCCTTAAGAAAGAAGTCGCTGTCTGTGTGAATGTCATGATGTGTGTGTCCCTAAACTTTATCTGATATGAGTCATGGTTGAGTGTCGAATCTGTAACTCTTTGTGAGTTACCACAGGATACTTTGAATACAGTATCTGCATTTTCTTTATAGAGAGAGACTTCTGTGTAAGACAAAGTAAAAAGATTAGGGCTGTTCAGCGTAAAGAAAATTTGATTAAGGGGGATCTATGACAGAAGTCTATAAAATCATGAATTGTGTGGAAAAAATGATTTGTGAGATGTTAGTTACCATTTTCCACAATACAAAACCCAGAGGTCACCCAATGAAATTAATAGACAGAAGATTTAATACATAAATGAGGAAGTAATTTTTCACACAACACACAATTAGCGTGTGGAACTCACTGCCACGGGATGTTGTCGCCTCTTCTTTCCCACTCCAATGCACCAATCAGTGTAGCTAAGTTAATATGGAAATTACCTGCACCAGGTATAGGGCAGCGCACTTCCCTTTTGGGACAAAGGGGAAGCAGGGATCCAAGGGTGTCTCTCTGAGAAGCAATTTAGTTCCTGCTCTGCTCCTGTGACAGCGCAACTGTGCTGCCCCATAGTCAGGGTTTGAGGTAACTCCATGATCTAGTTCAAGATGTTTAAAATGTATTCTAACTAGAGCTCTGCAATTGACAGATCTTTGGTTCACTGGCAATTCTGAAAAAAACTTTTAAAAATTGTTTTGGGTTGAATAGAAAATGAAATGTTTTGAAATTTTCAGGAAATTTAAAAGTAAAAAAATATAAATAGCAGTCAAACAAAAGGTTTTCTTTTGAGTATTTTTAAAACATTAAAAAAATTAAAGAAAATTTCTAAACAAAAAGTCATTTTGAATTGAAAAATCAAAACATTTCACATTGAAAACACTGAAACAAAATATTTTGATTTTTCAGATTTTTTTTTACTTTATTTTAGTTTGTTTTTCCTACCAAATCAATCTGGCAAAATCAATGTGAATTTCTGAAATGTTTCTGTGTCACCAAATCTGCACTTTTTACTGAAAAATAGTTTCAGTTAAAAATTGTCAACCAGCTTTAATTTTACCAATGTTTATGGGGAAAGGGATATTGCCAGGCAAAGTTCAGATAATGTGAAAAGTTTTGAGGGAATTTTAAAGTAATAAAGAAAATCACAGTGCAGAAACAATCCTGTAAGTAACAAAAAGTACTTCCCCTCCAAGTATAATCTCAATGTTCAAAGAATATACAACACTGCTCTTATGTTACACGCTCATTGTTCCTTTAATACTAGGTTTTCCTTGTATACATATATAATCTCTAAATACTGAACTTATTTGAACATAGGTCCGTATCAGATTCAAATGTCCTTGTCTAAATTTATTACTGCTGGTGTGAAACATGGAGCTGGAACCTGTAAATGAAACATTTCCTGTTCATGGGATACCTTTGATTTCCCTTGGAAAATATTTTTCTCTGTTCCTAAATATATCTCAATGTGTGTTCTAAATCATGTGTTAAATTTATGACTAATTTCTACCAGTGTTTTCCAAAAGCTATTAAATATTGGATAAACCTTGCTAGCAAACAACATAAAAAATTACGTGGGGCTTATTACCAGACTAATACATCAAGAAGACCTACCTTCTTTTACTTTTCTGATTGAGGATGCTGTAACCTTTTTCTGTGGTTTCCAATTGGCCGTACATCAAAAACTCTACATACCAGGTTAATATGCAAGAGACCTTTATGTTTGCTGAGTAGCATTCTTCTTAAAACTTCTTCTAGTTTTACATCAATTTCCAGATCAGATGAACATAAACAGCTTTAAAATCTGACCCGTAAAAGTATGGCTACAGTTAAATCTTTTGGTCATTTAGGGTAAACTTCAAAGCATTGCCTGGGAGATGCACACAGCACACAAAAGCTCTTTTCTGCATAATGGGGTTTCTATATTATCTGCCACGCGGGGCAAAACCTGTCCCTGTACTCTTGCTGTTTAACGTTAACGCAACAACCGCAGAGACAGACTCTGTAAGAAACTGACCTGAAAACCTGGAGACATTAAACAAACATTTCTTTTTGACTGCACAATGAAAGACGTATCTAAAATAATATCATTTAAGGGCTGAAGTTTGTTAATAAGCCATGCCGTATTTCATTTTGCTCATGCAAACCTGAGTCTACGCAAAAATATAATGTAAATTACATTGGGTGATGCCCAGGGGTTCTTTCTGGAATCCTCCAGCTTCCCTCGATTATTATTGTTTTCCTTCTATCATTTCCAGAAGTTTTGTTTTAGATCCCAATTTTGGGTAGATCCCCTTGCTTTCAGGATAAATAATTTAGCACTTTAGAGAACAGGTAGATCTTTGAAGACTTGCCTTAAACAAAATAGTAATTCCAAAAAATAATGGCAAAATATGTGTGTTCAAAGTCAACGAATTCAAACCACACAAATCTATATAATTGATTGTGAGTATTATACCAATAACTGCAATTTTAGAAGGTAATTTTTAAAAGGTGAGGTTTAGGAAATTTTTTTCCATCTAAATGAAGTGGGGTTAAAGTCACAACGGTAACTAATACTGACAACTGCTATCACGCTTATTTGCTCACAATGAGCCACATTCAAACCAGTGTAATTGAGTGCAATTCCACTGATTTAATGAATCTTAAGTCTGAATTGGGTCGTATGATTAGGATGAAATCCTGGTTTCACTAAAGTCAGTAGCAAAACTTCCATTAACTTTTGTAAAGACAGTATTTCATTCTATGTGTCTTAAACATTTTTAATTTGGTGAAAGAAATAAGGTTTTTTAAAAAAACTATGTTTCAGCAGTGCAGACCCAAGCTAGCTTCAGAACAACAATCTGCATTCTATTCTGCCTCGTGCATTATCATCACAAATGTCACCTATCTTCAGGCTTTGTGTTTACTTGATGTAGTCACATATAGTGTAGGAAGAAAGCATCATGAGTTTTGAATACCCATCTGAATGTACAGTTCTCATAGACAGAGAAATCCTTTTTTAAAAACATGATAGGAGAGTCACTCAATGAGGCCAGTTTTACAGAACACAACCACGCTAAGTTTCTTGCACCGACACCAATATCTTAGGAACAAATTCTGTCCTTAGATGCATGCACTTGGCATGTGTAGTCACCAGGAGCTGTGCACGTGTGTCTCAGTACAATTTAACTAAAACGAGCTGCCTGCTGTTTTTACTTTAACATCTGAGGTAAGTCAAGCTGTTTTTCCATATAAAGGCACAGTGAAGAATTTGAAGACTTACTATTCATGAACAAATCTGCATTCAAAATTAGCACAATGAAACAGTCAAAAAATTCTGAAAGAAGAATAGTTTTCTTTTCAAAAACAATATGTAACAAAATATATTCAAAGAGACAGGTTGGATGAAAATATAAATAATATTATAGGAGCACTGTAAGTATCAATGGCAATAACGTGTCAGAGCATACGGAAGTTTTGAAAGACTGTATTATAGGAAAAACCTTCTTGCAATTGGGTGTCACCTGAATTCAGATTATAAAATACTCTTAAGGTTGTCGTCTCAAGTGAATGTTCCTAATCATTTCAAAAGATGGAGGTTTTTTATTAAGATTGTGATGAATTGTTTTCATGTGTCACAAGCAAGCATGTTCATCAACAGAAATCTGCCACACAAAAGTCTTAGTTAACAAAGAAAAGCATAATAAAATGTATCTCTAGCTATGCCAAGTTTCACTCACTAGGGAACAAAAACAAGAGAAACAAGGTGAAAGGTTACAAAACAACTTCAGCCAGCCATTTTTCAGGAAGGATCCAAACTAAGTATCTCTTTAAGCGGCGGCCAGCACATCCCTCAGCCCGCGCCGCTTCCCGCAGCCCCCATTGGCCTGGAATGGTGAACTGGGGCCAGTGGGAGCTGCGATCAGCCAAACCTGCGGATGCTGCAGGTAAACAAACCGTCCCGGCCTGCCAGCGGATTTCCCTGATGAGCCACGTGCCAAAGGTTGCTGATCCCTGATCTAGTATATACATTTGTAAAAGATGACATTTTATATAGTGTTATAGATTTGTTTTCTCTCTTCTCTGGCATATGGCTGGATGTTTTGTATATTAAGATGCACCAGCCCAAAAAAGTCTTGAAGTCACTGTTTCTGTAGGAACCAGTAGTGATTGAAAAAGAATATGTAGTGGTATCCAAGAATGCATTCTTATCTTGATACAGAAAGTGTGTGTACGGATATTCTTGTTAGGATTCAATTTATGGAATTTAGGCCACTGTGTCAAATATCATGGTTAGACTTTTTAAACCACTGCTAAGATTTGTAAAGCAAGATAAAGATAATCAAATCACATGCTTCAAGGAGCAAGCTAATCACCAGTAGTGTTAGAAGGAAAACTAAACATTTAGAACACTAAATGGTTGTGCTTTGCATGTATGTGTATATAGAGGTTTCTTAATTACAAAGCATCAGGTATTTAGGTATATATAGAGACAGGCCTATGGTCTTATCGGGTGTCGCAATTCGTAGGTTTACTCACAATGTAAAATAAAACTGGGTTTAAAAACACAGTTAATTACTTATAAATAATAATAGTAATACAGTAAATTAATAAATCAGGTAAGTAACATCATAGTTTAGATGTAATCATACAGCAATCAAAGGGTATATGTCTACACTGCAATCACAAGAGGTGACTGAAGCTTGGATAGCTTTAATCTAGCTATTTCGGATCCCAGAGCAGTGAAGACACAGCTAGTGTGGGTTTCAGCATGGGCTAGCCTCCCAAGTAATTATCCAGGGTCCCGGGTGGCTTGAACAACCCACACTGAAGCCCACTCTGCCACAGCTTCCACTGCTCTGGCACCCAAGCTAGCTAGATTTAAGCTAGCTCGGGTATGTCTACAATGTGTGGCAATCACACCCCATGTTGATCAAGGATAAGTATGTTGCTTCAAAGCAAGATCATTTGGTATAGAAAAAATATAACTTTAAAATATTTACAAAGATTTTACTGCAAACCTAAACTATTTGTATTAGTGCATATGATGTTAAATTTGTTAATATAAGAATGGCCGCATTGGGTCAGACCAATGGTCCATCTAGCTCAGTATCCTGTCTTCCAGCAGTTTTACAAGGAATGGACAGAACAGGGCAATTATTGAATGATCCATTCTCTGCTGTCCAGTCCCAGCTTCTGGCAGTCAGAGGTTTAGGGACACCAAGAGCATGGGGCTGTGTCCCTGACCATCTTGGCTAATAGCCATTACTGGACCTATTCTCCATCAGCTTCTCATGATAAAGAGATTGCACTACAGTACTTGTATGAAGTGAATTGAAAAATACTATTTCTTTTATCTTTTTTACAATGCAAATATTTGTAATAAAAAATAGTATGAAGTGAGCTCTGTACACTTTGTATTCTGTGTTGCAATTGAAATCAATATATTTGAAAATTTAAAAATAACCCCAAAATATAATACATTTTAATTGGTATTCTATTACTGTTTAGTAGTGCAATTAAAACTGTGATTAATTTTTGTAATCTAGTTAATTTGTTTTACATTAAGAGCTTGTGTTAATTGCGATTAAGTGACAGCACTACTTTGTAATAAATTGGTAAGTCATGATTTTCCTTTAGAAATCATAGAATATCAGGGTGGGAAGGGACCTCAGGAGGTCACCTAGTCCAACACCTTGCTCAAAGCAGGACCAATCCCCAATTTTTGCCCCAGATCCCAAATGGCCCCCTCAAGGATTGAACTCACAACCCTGGGTTTAGCAGGCCAATGCTCAAACCACTGAGCTATCCCTCCCCCTGATAAAAGCTGTGTTGACTCTTCCCCAACTTACTGTGTTCATCCACATGTCTTATAGTTCTGTTCTTTACTATAGTTTCAATCAATTTGCCTGGCACTAAAGTTATAGATATTTACTGCTCAGAGAACCTACATTAACAAGCATTCAGTAAAGCATTATTAAAAGGAATTGTTTAATATACACGGACTAGCACGTAAGCACTGTGGGCCAGATCTTGCTCCCATTGAAACCAATAGTAAAACTAGCACCGACTTCAGTGAAGTCAACTGTATGTGATCAAGAAAAGGAGTACTTGTGGCACCTTACAGACTAACCAATTTATTTGAGCATGAGCTTTCGTGAGCTACAGCTCACTTCATCGGATGCTCACGAAAGCTCATGCTCAAATAAACTGGTTAGTCTCTAAGGTGCCACAAGTACTCCTTTTCTTTTTGCGAATACAGACTAACACGGCTGTTACTCTGAAACCTGTATGTGATCAGCATGCTACAAAATTATGTGCAAATACTCTTTGGGAAATTGCAGCATGAAGTCAGTGCACAAGCGATGCACGATTCCAAACATAGGCACATGTGTCCGAGAGTGTTATCTAGCTGTTAGAACAAGGAATTGGGCACCAGCAATGCTAGGTCCCATTTGTGGCACTGCCACCAAATTGCTGTGTGACTTTAGAGAAGAGAGTGAGTGAGGCTGGTTTAAGCAAGTGTTTATTAGGCATTTGCAGATCCCTGCACGGTTATTTCAGACTTTTAAAGCAAGGCAACTCTTAGGGCTTGATTCTCAGTTAGTCCAAACCTCCTGTAGTCATTGACATTAGAGCAAAGTGAGTGCAGAGAGGTGTATATAATACTCCCAAGCCAGAATGACAGCAGTTTACACCCACTTTACATTAGGGTAAAAAGCTATACAAGGTGTAGGGCAATGGAGAATCAGACCCTCAGCCTCAAAACTAAAGTTTGATTGAAGAATAAAAAAAGATACCAGGACAAATTTTGCTCTCATTGGGAATGCACATATGTAACTGAGAGCAGGATTTGGCCCACTGTGTATATTTCATGAATCTAATGCTAATCTGTGCGATGTTTTATTGTTTGTTTAATTAATTCTGTAGGATTTTCCATGATACTCATCACCACTGTATCTGAACAGCTCACAGACATTAAGGAATTTACCATCACAGAACCCTTGATGTAGGGATTATCCCCATTATAAAAATGGGCAACAGAGACACTGCAACTTTCCCAAAGTGCAGTGCTTTAATCATAAAACTATTCTCTCTCTTCCCCAATGGTTACAAAAAAGGATAGAGGTAAGCCCCTGGAATGAATTGACCTTGCTCCATTAAACACAACTGGAAAATTATGCAAATCTGGACCATCATTCTCCGTTTAAATTGTCTTGTTTCTTCTGCCCAAGAACAAGCACCCCACAAAACTACAAAGTGTTCACAAAAAAACAAAAACCAGATGCTGGTTGACATTAATTAAAATATTACAATGAGCCAAAAATACTATGGGAGTGTTTCTGTAAATAAAAAAGAAAAAAAATACCCAAAAGTATTTTCCCCAGCAAAATCCCACAGAAGACATTTCTGAGTTGTGCAAAATTTTCATAACAAAACCACAAACCAATGAGTTTTGGGGGTTTGTTCACACCTGAAAGTCAAAATGAAACACAATGAGATGTAAACCCATTCAAATAAAAAAAAAAAAAAAAAAGTTTGCAAAACCCCTATACATAGAAATTGGCATCTTTCACAGAGTTCCATTTAATGCCCAAAATGTGGATGTTCCACACTGCAGAAATCAAATTTCCCTAAAAATCTATCTCCAGTAAATCAGGTCTTATATCATTTCTACTATTTCATGGTACGTCGAGTATTTATATTTTTGGAGAGTGGTGTAGCGCATCCATAACTTCCATTGACTTCAATGGAAGGAGCAGGGCCTAAACACTTCTCAGAACTGGGTCCTTGCTTTGTGACATGATAAATTAGCGTAGTAATACTTATGCTTTATGTATTTATAAAAATAAAATACTAGTACAATAGTTTTGAAGGGTATATTTCCTGGGTTGGGGGGGAAAGGGAGAGCAAAGAGCATCTACTGTATGTGGATTCATTAGCATAAGCTTTACTGATAGTTTATCCTGTTTCCTAATGAAAGCAAAAAAACCACCATGTCTCTATTAAAAAGCAATCAGATTTGCTATGCTGGTGACACTTTAAAGAGCACATTATGTGGGAAAACAAAATAAACATTTACCCTGGCAAATGCAAGTGGATTTGGGGTTTTGACATACTTGGCAGGCAGGTAGAATTACATTCATGTCAAGTATGCAGAAAAGCTAATATAATATTTAAATATTTGTTTAAGTAGTGTAGTATTTAAAGCAACACATTAGAAGAAACATTTTTATTAAAACAGTTTAAAGGTTTTTTTTTTTATTAAAGGACACTACATAAAAGTAATGTTTAGCTGAAATCAGTACTTTTGCTCCCTTTGTTATAATTCCATTTATTTTCCCCAAGGTAAGTGTCTTCATCCTCTTTAACCGTCAAGTCTTTGTTTATATTTCTAAAACAAAGGCAGTTTTATAGTGATGATTTAAACTGATAATGAATATGTGCAACTTTCCAAGGATCCAGCTCTTGAGAATCGTAATCTTACAAATGTAGAAATAATCAGTTAACGCTCGCTGGCCACATACCCAGCTAAGTTTTACAGATGTCATGTGGCTTTAGATGTTCAACACACACACTTACTTTAAAGCTTTCTAATTCTGAATCAAAATGTAAAAATATATATATGGACTGAGATTTGCAAAGTTGCCTACAGATCTCAGCCATACTGCATACCATGAACCCAATTTATAAATAGGGCTGTTTCAACAGGACACCCCAAATCCGCATATTTTGCACAGTTAAGTGGGCTCTTAGTCACCAAGGCATGGGCTTGAGTGTCCAAAATCAGGATCTGGATGTCCTGTTTACATGTTTGAAAATTCAGCTTCCCAATGTGTATGCATCTATATTTGACACCCTGTATACATACACATACACACACACACACACAGGGCCATTCATCCATGCTAGCAGAAGCTACAAGGATGAAAGTTCAATATCCATTATAAGCCTCCATTAGTCTCAATTACTCATAATTTTCTGAAACAATTTCATTTGTATAAGAGATTTTTCCATGCTTTTTCTCAGCTCCCAAGAGAAGTTTGACAAAATACGTAACAAAATTTGTTCAGCCATTTCTGAACTGTGCGTGTGTAAAACTAAAATAATATTAAAAATAACACTTTTGCCATACTTTTTGAACATACATAATTTTAAAACATACTTAGAATTTGTTTGAACATCTGCAAATCTTATTGAGATGTAAATATTACGCAAATTCTAACAATAATGAGCATAAGCTTTCGTGAATGCATCCGATGAAGTGAGCTGTAGCTCACGAAAGCTTACGCTCAAATAAATTTGTTAGTCTCTAAGGTGCCATAAGTACTCCTTTTCTTTTTAAAGAACTGATAGTCTTACAGTAGTCACAATTTGAAGTTAGGCTATAGTTACCACATTATGTTATCTGAACAATTGCAATATCTTCTGTGATATACTATTGTAACTGCTAGTAAATGCTGACTCCGTAGTGAGGACTGCTACTGCATGCTTAGGGTTTTGAGTTTGTCATGACTCTTTGAAGGTCGTATTTGGAGCTGTCAATCAAAAGTGGACCGCTTAACTTAAAAAAAGTAAAAATTAAAGATATCAAGATGATCAAGTATATTGTTATATCATCTCCCTAAGAACTTTACTCCAATTCAGAAACTGGAAAACAGCTCTCCGGTCTTAGTATGCACAGGGAAAGATTGGGCAGCTAACACTTTCGTTTTGTATGTGTGTGGTTACATGTAAGGCAAACTGCCTGACTTCAGTATGTCTGACAACACTATTATAATTATCAGATATAAAACAATTAGCTTCTGATATGAGGTGACAGCTAAAACATCTATGATATACATTTTTTCCAAGCGGATGTAGTGTGTGTGTGTGTCCCTTTTTCTAAATCGTTTGATTTGGTCTTCCAGAGGAGATGGGACCTAACGCCAGATGCTGTGTGTAGTACAATTTTTTCCGGCAGATGTCTGCAGCCTGAGAGAATCAACAGGGCTTTGAATAACGTCTCCAGCATAAGAGTCTTCTTGTCACAGTTGCTGTATGTTATAGGATATGAATCCCACACAAGTGGATGAACCGATTTTAAATAATACCATCTGACAATGGCAGAAAAAATTGTTAGAAGGTCTGACAAAGTCCTGGAGATGGCTGTTAGCCTTGGGAAATAAAATCCAGCCCACTGACAAAATCTACTCATCCTTCTTTTGTTTGATCAGATGAACATCCAAATTTAATGATTCCTTTCTAAGATCCAGAGGCAATGTTTCAACAGCATTTAACTGAACTGCCAAGGAGCTTTCATTTTTGCCCTTTAAATATGCCATTCAAAAGAATATTTTAGAAAGATGCTAACTTTAAGAACTGTTTGAATACACTACAGCATGCATCTTCATATGTTTTTGATATTAACATGATTTCACATTCACAGTTCATGTCATAGCTTGTAATGAAATCATTTTTAGAATTAAAAAGAATAACTAGCTAAGACTCAAATGTGGTACCGACCATATTGATTCCAGACTGCCAAGAAAATTATAAGAGCGAGAAACAATCTGTATAAAAGGGGTCAACATCTTATTCCTCAAGTCAATAATTCCACAGGCCGGAGTTAGGGGCTCTTTTCTAGAAGTAAAAATAAACTCAGGGCCCCCATTTTTTTAGACTGAAAACAATCTCCCAAGTTCACAGCAATTTATTTCTAATGGTGATAGCACAGGACCGGGGCTATGTCTTCACTGCAAACACAAGTCTGTTTTTACTTGGAGATAGTTAACCCAAGAAAGCTATTTTGATGTAAAATCCTAGTGGAGGTAAGGTACTGTAGTCATTACCTTGATATAGCTACTTGAGGTAAATCCCAAATTGGGGGAGGGGGTTATAGTGTTGACCTGACTACCTGCAATGAGGTTAAAAACTACCTGTATCTTGTTTCCACTAGGATTTTATACTGAGATAACCAGCTCAAGTAGACAATCTGAACGTAAAAACATACCGTATGTAGCAGCAAAGACATAGCTTGGGAGTCAGTACTTATGGATTCTACTCCCAGCTCCTTGAGCAACTGATTTAACCTCTTTGTGGCTCAGTTTACTCAAATGTAAAACACCTTAAGCAATAATTATCTGTATTAAAAGGCTAAATATTTAATATTTGTAAAGTGTTGTGTGATTCTTGGTTTAAAAGAAACTCATATAAATACAGGTTTCAGAGTAGCAGCCATGTTAGTCTGTATCCCCAAAAAGAAAAGGAGGACTTGTGGCACCTTAGAGACTAACGAATCTATTTGAGCATAAGCTTTCGTGAGCTACATCCAATGAAGTGAGCTGAAGCTCACGAAAGCTTATGCTCAAATAGATTCGTTAGTCTCTAAGGTGCCACAAGTCCTCCTTTTCTTTTTGCGGCTACAGACTAACACGGCTGCTACTCTGAAACCTGTCGTTATGCAAGGCACTGAATTTAGCCATATGGAGTGGAAATCTATCAACTTCATGAAAAAAAAAAGCTAGGCATCCGATGAAGTGAGCTGTAGCTCATGAAAGCTTATGCTCAAATAAATTGGTTAGTCTCTAGGTGCCACAAGTCCTCCTTTTCATGTAAGTACAGTTTCATTATTGTTAATGGCCACTAAATCTAAAAATCTATTGTAATGAGAAATGTACATGGTTATTGCCTAAATCCCTTAAAAAGAAACCATGCCATTTGTCATATCATCTGATCCCACTATCTGAGCGGTGTCTTCCTGAGTATTGGGAACTATCTGGAGTATTGTAGAGGAACTTGGAGGCTCAAGGAAGTCAAAGGTGCCTCCAGTCTTAGCTCTCTGTCCTTCCTCATGTGAGGGGTGAAAGCAGAGCAAACTGTTCTCTAGGACATACATGAACCTCTCCCAGGCACACTAGACACCAAACATGCAGCAGTCTATGGAAAGAGGGCTGAGCAGGACTCAAACCTTTTGAATTCTGTTCGGGGTTTGGGATCTGACAGAGCCTTTTGGATAATCTGAAGCAAGCAGCTCCAACTACTCCAACTAAATTACGAGTACACCTAAGAGACTAATTATAAGAAGAGAGGCTAACTAGAGTGCAGACAGAGGTAGTTCTGTTTAACTCTCACACTATCCATCTGTCTTCTCCTCTCCCTTGGAGTCCGTTGAACTTCAAGGCTGTGTGTGTGGGGCTACGGAGAAGGAACTGAGGCTACTGGGTTAGTGCTCTCCATTACGTAAATGTAGTCAATGATGTCATCCTAATATGACAGCACTCTTGCCCCTCACCTGCAGCATACATAGCTTTGGTGTACAGTTCCTCAGCGTGATGCTAGAAGCTCCAATTCCCATGAGTGGGAATGCACGAAGGCCCTCAAAGAGCAGCTTCAATTTCCATGCCAACGCCGAACAGTGTTCTAGGATTTCATGGCCTCTATGACAGCTATATGATTTAGTTGGGGATTGGTCCTGCTTTGAACAGGGGGTTGGACTAGATGACCTACTGAGGTCCCTTCCAAACCTGATATTTCTATGATTCACTATGTCCCATGCAGTTTATGACCAAAGTCGTCATGATGGACACACGCTGGCTCTGAGTTTTGAGATGGAATTAGAAACAGGACTGTTAAAAAATATACCACTGTCAAACTTATCTCCTCTGGGCTTTGATCCTAGTCCCTGTCAGGGTGATAGACTTGTGTGCCCTTGGAGACTGATTGTCAAAATGATTTAGTTATGTTTATTTATTTATTCAGATTTACAAAAAAAAAAAAAAAAAAAAGGACCAAAAAGATGCTCACCTATGGCAGGTACCTCTAAAACTCTTACACCCAGAGCTGCATTCACTCCTGTGCCAGGTCTGCTCAGTTTCTGACTGCCACTGCTCCAACCACCACACCTGACTGCCCACACACTGGTCCATGACAGGTAACGTCTGTAAGACCGCTAAACCATTGCTCAAGCAAAACTAATTTTCCATCATAGCCTCAGGCAGAAGGGGTGGGCCGGGCTGGGGGCTAGCCTCCCCGAGCCCGCAGTTCACCCGTTGCCCATGCTCACAGTAAACTCCCATGGTTTTGCCACGAGGATAAGTTTTTATCTACATTTTCTTTTTGGATCAGTTTTCTTTCCTGTATCAAGAGAATAACACAGTATGTGGGCATTGTCCCATATATTTAGGTTGCCCAATATTTTCCATTATAAAGGATTCTTGTAGCCTTTCGTTGGAGAAGCATTAACATTCCTGTTGTTTGCAGCAGGCCTTTGCTATTCAGGAGGAAGACACCTCTCAGGAAACAGAAGTGCCTTTCCTCTCTTCCGTGAAATTCCATTCACATTTAGTTGTGTAGTAGTAAAGTGTTAAAAATCACCATTTCTGTTCTCTCACTCGAGTTCCACAGGAAAATTCTGATAGCATGCCAAAATCACTGAGCGTTCTAAAGAGCCCAGCTTGTGCTGTCACCAAAGCTGCAGAAGAGGACATTGTACTGGAAATGTATAGGAGCAGCTATAAGGGGAGGAGAGAGTGAGAGCCAGGCTGGGTTTCCCCCTCCACACATGGCCCTAGCAACGCATACTCTCTGGTGGCACAATATGGGACAGGACCACCCCAACTCCCTGGAGGGTGGGAGATGGAGAGAGACAAGGCAGGCTCTCCATAAACCTACCTCTACTGTTACATCTATCACATAGTCCCAGCCTAGCATTCTACACACACACACCTCTGGGGCATAACAATGGAAACAAAATCCTCCAACTCCTGGCAGCCCATCCCCCCTTCTAGGGGCACTATATGGGGCAGGAACCCCCACCTCCCAGAGAGGGGAAGCGAAAGAGCTGAGTTGAGCCTGGCTGCGTCCCATCACCACCTGGATCCAGCACATGGATCCCAACCCAACCCTCAACTCTGGGATAAGAGCCTTCCCTGCTGCCAGCTAACACACTGAGTCCTCTAGTTCAGGTCAGCTAGGTCTGTGTTGCAGTGCTGAGGCTCAAGGTTCAAACCCCGCTAACGATGCAAATGGGGGGACTTTGTGAGAGTTGTATAAAACAGAATTTGTTTTTACGTTTACCTTTAAAAAAAAAACAACCTCAGAAATTACATACAATGACTTCAATGCACAAAAATGACTTCAAAGGAATGTTACTAAGGTTGCAATGCCAAGTTTTATGGTTGACTGTGCAACCTTTGTTTGATCCCGTTGTGCATATGACTTTAATTACATGATCATATGTGATGTGATCATAAGCACACATTTTTCCAGGAGACCCCCAAACTCATTCAGTGCATAAGGATACTGAATTAAGGTTGCATGGGCAACTCTAAATCGGGTGTTTCCTCATTTCTGAGAGCATGACTCTGCAGCCTAATTAATGTTGTTTTTGTTTTTATTTAGTTTAATTTGTGTGTGTATATCTTTTACACACACAAATTACATTAAAATAATGTTATTAAGGTTGAAAAGTCAACCACTAAAAAGTTAGGAAATGCTAGAATTAAGGTTGTCTGTGAGTATGCATTATGATGCAGTCTTTAATCACGATACTATTTTTTCCACAGGATCCCTTTCTCATTCAGTGCACAGAATCGATGGTGCTCACTTACTGAGCAGCTATTTAATATTTTGTTTTATCCTCATTGTTCAATCTGTGGCCCAATGCCTTATTTACTGCACATTATTCAAACCTTGCTCTGAAGACACAATTATTTATTTCCTCATGGACTTTTTCTATGCTGCTCATTGCTGTAGTATCTGAATACTTCACAAATATTAATTTATTTTCACAAAACCCTCTGAAGTGAGAAGGTGGTATTATCCCTGTGATGCTTTATGATTAAAGATGACCATTTATATCATACAATTACCATACATCTTGTACAAAGGGTATCATGTAAGGTGTCGATGGAAAAGTTATAATCTATCAAACATGATTATCCTGGTTAAATCCATGTATCATCTTTGTATCTGAAGTTATGAATATTGGCTATGTACTTGCATCTTAAACCCGTGTCGTATTCTTGGATGACATGCACCAGATAGATTTACATCAGGGCTAGATAGCTATGTATTGATGGTCTATCAAGGACACTCAGCTCCCACAATGAGCTATAGAAGAAACTCA
Source organism: Chelonia mydas (assembly GCF_015237465.2). Taxonomy (NCBI): domain Eukaryota; kingdom Metazoa; phylum Chordata; order Testudines; family Cheloniidae; genus Chelonia; species Chelonia mydas. The sequence continues at coordinate 13,411,084 of NC_057851.1, forward strand.
TCCCACCCAGTAGGTCTTCTGTGGATGCCTCAGACAGCTACGTGCTGGTGGCCATCCCGTGATTCAGCAAACCATGTGTAAGGACATGTGATATGCTCATGTCACCCTAGACACCATTCTGGGCCACCTCTTCACAAACAAGGGCTGTGGACTTTGTTTGGGACAGTAATTTTCCATGAAGATGGCAGAGAACATAAAAGACATCTCCATGTTGCCTTCTTTCCTGCTCTAATTCTCTGGACGGTGGATTTACAACTAAAAGGAGCATCTTGAACTATAAACTGAGGACCTTCCAATCTCTTGGAAGTTACCAGAGAGATGTTACAAGTCATCAGTCATTTCCATCACTGCTACGAACCTGATATAAGGACTTTGCAGTCATTTGTATGCATATGATCTATTAACTATTTATAACTCTGCTTTTCTTTTATTAATAAATTTTTAGTTAGCTTACTGAGCATTGGCTGACAGTGTGATATTTGGGTAAGATCTGAACTATATATTGACCTGAGGGTGTGTCTGATCCTCTGGGATTAGTAAGAACCTCACATACGGTGAATTAGGTTTTCAATAATCCCTCACCATATCAGACCTATTTATCTGGATGGGAGCCGAGGGCTGAAATGTCTAAGCAGGACTATGTTTGGCTTCTGGTTAACCAATATTGCCCTGCAGAAGCTATTTTGTTACTGGCTTGGTGAATCTATTTAGAGAGTAAACCACCAGTTTGGGGGGTTGCCTGTCCTATTTCTTGCAGTCTGCCCTGAGTGTGGTATTTTCAGTGTGGCTCATCACAGGCACCCAGTCACAATCCCCATTTTATAGATGGGGAACTGAGGCACAGAGAGATTAAGGGTCAAAAGTAGCTACAGTTTGAGACACCTTCGACCTGATTTTTGAGAGTACTTAGTATTATATAGCATTTAATATGCTCAAAACACCGTTCCCACTGACTTTAGTTGCAGCTGAGAGTGCTCAATACTTCTGCAAAGGTCTCAAGTCAGACACCCAGAAAATGAGGAACACACAAAAAGTGACCACAGGCAGCAATTTTTGATTTAAGTGACTTGCCCAGCATGGGGTCTACACGCAACAGTCTCCTTCACTACAGAATCCTGATTCATTTCCAGAGCAGGTTCACCTTGTGCACTGAATGAGACAAGGGTTCTGTGGAAAAAATAGCATCATAATGCATATGCAAAAGAAGGCTGTCTAAGGAACCTTAATTCTGATATTTCCTAACTCTTGAGTGCTTAACTTTGCAACCTTAATAATGTTCTTTTAATATAGCTTTTTTGGATATATATTTTCTAGGCTTTAAGAAAATATAAACTGGGAAAAAAATTCCATAAGGTGGCATCATACTGACACCCACATGGGCAGTCAGTAGCATTGCAACCTTTATATTCACCACACAGACCTTAGCAAACAATAAACTGATAGTAGGAGCAGACTGAATTTTGTATGTGGACCAGTACTAGAAGGGGATAAAATGCTTTGCTGAGGGGTTCACAGATATTTGCTGACAGCAGAGGAGCGGTGAGACTCAAGAATCCCGGATTCCCTTCCAGGCTCTGGATGGGAGTGTGGTCTAGTGGAAACAAACTCTTTTGCCATATCCCTGTTCCATCCTGTCTCTTCCCATGCCTGGCTCCGTGTCCCAGTCCCATTCTCCTTTCCCAGCCAGTCCTAGTCTCTCCCTCCAGGCTCGCTGTTGGAATCCCAACTCCCAGTCTCTCCCCCTCCCAACATCCAGTTCTTGTCTTCTTGCCAAGCCAGTTCATCCCCTCCAGGCTCCTTGTCCAATCTGTCTCTCCTTTTCCACCCAACCAGCTTTCAGTTCCAGGCTACCTCCCCAAGCTCCTCATCCAATTTCAGTCCCAGTCCAATTTCAGTCCCAGTTCTCCCACTCCGTGTCAGATCTGTCTCTCCTCTTGTTGCCCCTGTTCCCACCCAGTGGTTCCTAATCCCCAGTCCTTGTCCATCCAGTCCCTGTCTTGCCCCCTTCTCCCCAGCTCCACATCTGATCTGTTTCCCCCCAAATAACCTTGCTCTCCATATACCCCCAGTTTCCTTCACTGGCTCCCAATGCCACCCTCCCCACCCCAGCTCCCAGTCTTCTTGTCCAGCCAATCTCTCTCTTTCCCATGGTTCTCAGGCTGTCTCCTTGCCCAATCCATCCTAGTCTTGGCTCTCCAGCTCCCAGGGGCAGTTTCCATCCCTTCCTCCAGTCCCAGTCTCACTAGACTACTTATCCCAATCTACTCCTCTCTCCCCCTCCTGGTCCACAGGTTGTTCCCTCTGCATTTTAATCAGATGGCTTCCTCCTCCGGGGGGAGTCACTGAGAGCACAGAAGAGACAGGCTGCTCTCACTTCCAGTGCCCAGCCCCCAGCCTGATGCACCGCACCTAAGGGCAGCAATTTGTGCTCATTCTCTACATGAGTATAATGAACAAGGTATTTGGGCACTACTATACCTTTTTGAAACTCCACACCCACTGTTTCTACAGAACACACAAGAAATGAACCAGTCCTATACATTCCACACGCAGCCCTCTTCCTGCTGGGAGATTAAAGAAGAATTCCTTGCAACTTACTCTATTTTGCAAAAGAGTGAGTGAAACTAGTTTCTTTTCCGTGAACTATGCACAGCTCACCATAGGCTTTTCAATGAGTGCAAGTATTTCCATTAGCTCCATTGGGAGAATCAGATCTAAACTGAATATGAATCTACGGATCTTAGAACAGGTGGTATACTGGCCTACTTCGTTTTTAAATATGTCTTGTGTGTAATTTTATAGGACAATATCTTCTAACAAGCCACACATTTTGCCTACCCCTTTCCAAATGTAACCAAGCTTTAACTTTTTCTTGGCTTCAAGCCTACTTTATAAAGGTACTGTATTCTTCTATTGAAGTTATTTTCCCTCCACTGTTTATTCAAAAATGCAATGTACTATGAAAGCATTATGGTGGCTATTCCTGCTGAATTATTGCTGTATAAAATCGGAGTGTTGGAAATATATCCCTAAACTAGCAGACAGAGTGACAGATGAATGGTGTTCCTTTTAATCCTAAGGGAACAACAACTGAAATACAGCATTCACAGTGTGATGCTGTTTGCATTCCTTTGCATGTCAGTTCAGATTTCTGATGGGAAGGCTTTTTCCCTGTGGGGGAGATATCACCATTATAAAACAAATGATGGCAAATGACTTTTTTAGAAAGGAAAAGAAACCTTCTACACTAAATTACATTTAAAATGGGTCATTTTTGCAATTACTTTAGCTGAAAATAAACAAGAGTTCTGACTATTAAAATATTTGTTTCTAATTTTTATCAGCATATAGCAGTAATTCTGACAAATTTTTATGTGAAAAAACAACATTAGGAGAACTTTACGTGGGTATTCTCAAAAGCAGCTAAGGGATTTTAGAGCACACTGACTTTCAATGGGTCTTGTGCTCCTAAATCCTTTAGACACTTTTGAAAATGTCCTGTATTTGCACAATTAAGCATTCAGAAGTAAGAAAAGACCACTGGCATCCTTACTTCACATTATGATTCAGTATACAATTTTTGTAGCCAGATATTTATTTAGCATTTTGTAAGTGCTTTGGTTTACTGTGTGTGTTGCAGATAAACAAAGTACATAAAAGCCATTTCTGTAAAGATTACGGAGTAAACTGTACTTATGCACCATGTACTAAGATTGGAAACCAGATTCTCTTCATTGATCCAGGCCATTTCCACCACTCAGGAGGTACAGAGGGACTACGTATTAACCATTACCTATCCAGCTGTGAATTCCTCTGGCATGTGGGAAGTCTCAGCTGACATAAAGTCAGCATAATTTGCTTCTATGCCACCACACCTTTTGGTCAGAGATAAGGGACGGGCCACAAGGGGCATGACTGGAGTTCAGCAGTACTCATTAGCGGATGGTCTCTTAGGGACTGTTACCAGGTGGCACAGGTTGGTTGTTCTAACTCATGTTGGGGCTGAGATTGTGCAGGGCAGCGAACCAGAACATTGTAGTTTACCTGAGCTTAGAAAGGAATCTACCCCAAATATAAGAGCAAATCTACTTTCACTCTGTATTTCTTGACAGTAGAGTGTTACTCTTCTTAACCTTAACAGAGCATTTCCTGACCTTTGAGAGCTTGATTTTGTAATCTTAATGGGGCACTGCTGCTAGGTTGTTTTTTTAAAGGGTCCACCTCGCAGGAATTAGTATCTTATTGTATATTAGGTGACACGAACGAGAGAGTTCTTGCCTCAAAAAGGCATGTAATCGAAGACAATTACCACAGCAGCCTGAAGCTCCTCCAGCACATCTTAAAATCTGAAAGGCTGTCATCCATAGGAGAGTGAAGTATGTGGCCAAACTAATATTTATGAAAATAGACCACCTGAGAAGTTCGAAGTACCAGCGCATTCACATGCACACAATCCAATCAGTAAATTAGAAGACAAATGCAAAAAGTTTAGACCAGCACATGCCAGCTCACCTCTTTGGTCAAGCCATGTCGTACACAAATTCTAATTCTAACCAATTTTCTCTTTTGAAGTGCGACTTTTAAGACACAGAGGAAAGCAAACTTGCAATCTATTTGCAATGTTTCATTGTGCTAATGGATTCTATGGTACACTAGAGGCAGCAGAAGGAAAATTCAATCACAGAGTGATGCCAATGCTGATTATTCTACTGCACTTTAAAGGCAGGAGGCTACAATCCATAAGTCAAACACGGTTTCCCAAAAGACTACCACAGTTGTGGTTTACTTTTGAGAAACTGTAACCTATCAAATCAGAAACAGGCAATTTCTATGCTCCTGACAGTTCCACTTTCTACTGTCTATAGTCAAGTTATGTCTATGAGGTGGAATATTTTATTCCATCTACAGTTTTGTTACTTTAAGTAGCATGACATGGGTCGTTTACTGTTAGTTTGGAACACTGAGGTTTAACGATTCAGTGATACAGAATCACTAATCCAGCTTTTATTGACAAGGCAGTTGACTACTGCTGCAACTATTTATTGCTGTTTTTGATACTTTCTTATACTAATACATGGACTGTAATATACAATTGCAATATAATCATGTACTTAATTGAACTGAGAATGATTCTTCTACTCTCAATTACTTTTAAGCCCTGAATTTTAAGATTATTCATCTTTCACTTGCACCTTTTTGATTCCTATAATTGCCAGAGGTAGTATGCTTGTCTCAGATTAACACTATAGTAAGATGTCTCTAGCTGCAAGATATTCTGATTGTAGAATGCCCCTTCTATGTAAATTAACAGAGTTAGCTGATATTTTTCAATCAAAGCTACTTGTTCTACTTCATTAGTGTTTGAAAATGGGTTGGAGCTTTCCTTAATCTTCAGTGATGGAAATATGTGATGGACATCATAGAAGAGGAAGACATTTCATGTAATTTCAGCTATAATTTTATCAAATATTTTTTAAAGAAATAAAGCATAGACAATATTTGCTTTCGGTATCGTAAGTGAAACCATACCACTAAACAATCATATCCTGTTTAGCCCATAATGACATCAGAAATATATGTTTATCATCTGCTCTGGACAACTTAGCATGTTTTTGGCCCTGGGCAAAGCAGAACTGAAACCATTTGCAGTTGTCCAAACCAAGATAACCACACATTTCTGAGGTAATTGATACCTAAAAGGAACACTGCCTTTAGATCACAGTTCACGATTTAAGTACACTAATTCCTTAAAGAAGGTTGTTAAAGTTTTGAAAGTATGTATGTCTATTGGACTTCCTCCAAAATTTAGCATGGGTTAATCATAATCTACTGCACACAGAAAATGTGATACACTAGACTACTTAACATACTAACAACTCTTCTTTTTAGGAATGGAATACATTCTCTGCAATTGCTTATTTCTCCCGATCCACTCCAAAAAATAAAATTAAAAAAAAGTGTGGAGGGGGGCAAAATTCTGAGCACTTTGAAGTAACATGCATCATGAACTAGATTTCTGGTTCTATTACAAACACTGACTACAGACTTCATGGTGTTTCAATGTGAATGTACTGTAAAAGTTATAGGGCATGGCTCTTTTCTCATTCTGGTGCAAATCACGAGTAAATTCATTGAAACTAATGGAACTAGACCACTGTAAAACCAGCGTGAGAGGAGGATCAATCCTATTATGAATTTAATTGCATCCCCTACGATTCATGAACTGAACTTTTATGAGGGGGAAAAAAGGGTAAATGAAGTCATGCTAAAGCTTAGCCTATGGCATGTGAGCATATTCCCCAGCAGGCTGATAGAAAAGAATTATCTAGAAAGTAGGAATGGGCTCCTCCAGGATAAGTGTCTTCACACTTTTCAAGCAACTCCTACAGTTTAGCTGACTAAAAAGTTGGTTGTACTGGCACAAGTAAATGTAAAGCAGCAAACAGTTGTGGGCCAGGGCCCAGAACAGTTGCTCTCTCATTAATATAGTATTACTACTTACCACTTGTATTCTGTGCCAAAAACATGCATGGTGCTGTACAGAACCAATAAAAGGAAATGTCCTTCCTCCAAGGAACTTAAAATGCAGGTTGAGTGGTGAGGAGGGAAGATCTTAAATGACTTGGCTGAATTGCTACTCCTGCTACAGAGGCTGGAAACCACTGCTCTATGGCATGGTTTCTCAACCTGGGGGTCTCAACCACCCAGCCCTCCCCGTATTACTAAATGGGGGGAGATCCTGGCAAGATTCTGCCTAATTGGGATGGGAGGTCCAAGTACAAGAAAGACTGAAAACCACTATTCTAGCACAGGATGAAAATCAAGTTATTTCTTATCTAGGCTTCTTAGGAAATCCACCAACAGATAGAAGAACCAGGAAGGCATAGTTGTCAAATATGTCAGACAGCTCACCACAAAGAAAAGAAAAACAACAACAACAACAAAAACCCCTACCACCTCTCTACCACTGAAAATATGTAAATTCTTTTTAAAAAGCAAACAAGACACTTTAGAGATCTTATAAATAATACAAAGTAAAGACATTCAGGGCAGATCTCTGAAATAATAATGAAGATAGACTTTAAATGTATACATAGAAAAGGAAGCAGAACTTAAACAGAGAAGGATAAGCTCAAGACTGTGTGGTGTGGGAGCAGAACACTTTCCACTTTATTTCTAAGCTATGCTAACATGGAAAAAGGAAGCTGATTGTACATTCTTTAAAAACATTTTCCCATATAAAAGGAGTAATCAGAAAGACTTCCTCACAACTGGCACTATCCTAACCACAATATTTTGAAATAGAATTTGCTGTCTATCCAAGGAAAACAGAGCTGACATGGATTGAAAGATCTATGACTACATCTAGTTCATCCCCCTACCTTTCAGCATGCATACGCAGGATATCAAGAAACATTTGCTTCTTGGAAGAAACATGGAAATAAGATAATATTTACACCATCTACCTAGAAAGGCATCAATGATTTGAAAAGTGGTGAGAAAAAAATATATCAGAACAACATGATGTATGACATCTATCGCACAGTTCCTTTCTATTCTGGGATTGGATGTGAGTGGGGAAAAGGACAGAAATTACCTCCATCCGCTCTTGTTTAACATCATCAATCTCATCATCTTCAAACATAGCCAAGAGCTCCCCAGTCTGATCAATAGAGTTGAGAAAGTCTTGAGCCAGCTTCTGACGTTTGTTGACACTGCTACTGTTGAATTTGTCTATAGAAAGGTGAACAAAATTAAAAACAAGTCTGTTATTTTGGTTCATCTATGACTCTTTACATCTGCAAGACATACTTTAATAACATTAAAAGTGAGGACCTGTTTGAACAATACAGTGCTTCCCATTCTGCTAACAAATATATTCTAAATGTTCTGTTAGTCACTAAGTTTAAACCCTCTTTTGGAAAAGAACATTTTTGCTCATGGGCGGCTCTGTACCTGTGCACAGTTGTGAGGGCCTGCTTTTACTTATATCTTCACACCCATCCTCACACCATCATTAGCGCCTCCTGACCCCAAATGTCTGAGTTTGGAAAATGAGGCCATGACAACCACTTATCAAACTGCAACATTAATTACTAACATCACAGGCTTTCATAACCAGAGTGCACTATGAAAGTGAACTATATCAAACAGGGCACTACCTGCTAATCATCTGAGCCAAAACTGCCCTATGCTCAACCATAACTGATATGCCCTCTGCCCTGCCAATCATAAGCAAACACTTTAAAACCCTTTCTTGTTACCACCTGATCTGCACAGAATCTTCCTGTGGAGGTGACTCCTCTCTCATGTGCATGCATACACTCAGCCAATGTAACACGGGGGAGAAAGTTCCTTCCCAAATGCATACATGGCAATCAGTCAATCTTAATGACCTTATGTCTTAAAAACAATCATCACACAAACCTCAAAATGCAACTTTGCTGCTAGGACAGGATATAAGATAGGTCACCTCTCAGACAAACTCCAGAAGACCCTGGGTAAAAAGTTAGCTAAACTGTTGGCATTAGAGCAGAATTAGAGCCTGTTTTATCCCACTGTCAACTACGGAGATAGTTGGACACACAGCCTATTTACCAAGAGGACAATCCCCTCCCAGTAAAGAAACAAACAAGAAAAAGGGGAAGGAAGACAACAAGCCAGTTGCTAAGTAGCCCATGAAGAAATCCTGGCACAGCATGTCATATCTATATGAAGGCTGGGAACCTCATTTTGCTATAAAACTGAAAATTCAGCAAGTACAGTAGATGAGACCACAAAAAATGACGGTCAAATTTTCAAATGGGGCTTCTATAGTTTCAGTACTATATTTGCGCATACAATTTGTACAACGGACACGGCACGTGTGCTTAGAATTCATGGCTGCAACTGTAAAGCCCCATTTGAAAATTTAACTCTTAATTTTCAGGGGAATACTTACTTTTTAGTGGCATTTTCAAAAGCTCATGACTTACGGAAGATTTAGATATGAAAACTATAATTTACTACTTAATTCAAATCAATTTAGTTCAATTTAGTGAGACTTTATTGGCATGACAAGCTACAAAAGTTTTACCAAAGTGTAAAACAGAAAGAGACTCCCTCCTCAAGTATCTATTAAAAGTAAGAAAGATTTACCTCCGATCGGGTCTATCTGCAACCTTACTATCTGCCAATGAGAGGCCAGCTCTTCAGCTAGTGTAAATCAGCATAGCTTCTCTGACTTCAGTGGAGTTAAATGGATATTTACTAACTGAAGATTTGGCCCAAGATGAAACCAAATTTACTCAGATTAAAAGTTATGTCCAGTTGTTTTAAATTCTGTGACTTGCTTATGAAATGGAGAAGAAAAAGTGTTTCCAATTCTTTAAACTATGCATTGGTTCCTTAAAATTTCAAACAACACAGGAAGAAAGTTCTGGTCATATATCAGTAGTAAGTGACTTTAAGATTATGGTTGCTTCGTAAAATATGTCAAAAACCCTTGATAATAAATTAACAAATGTCCATTCAAATGAATCTCAAAGACATGTACCTCTCCCTTGCACACTGTAGCTGCCACATTTAAATTACCCATACTGAAATCAATTAGCCTTTTAATCAGCACCAATTTCTTAGTTCAACACAGTTCTGACATTAAACAGTCCGACTTATCATTTGGATGGTGAATGGAAATATTGAACTTTTATGAAGTAATCTGAATGGAAAAGCATAAGGTTAAATGGACTTGCCAAATAAGCCAATATTTTGAGTGTCAAAAACTATTTAGATGGGGGTATATATTTTCTGTTGAGATACACAGTGCACAATTTGATTATTCCCTTAAAAAGGCAAAAGTATCTTAAAGTTTTTCTACCTTCAAGGAGATCATCTTCTTCAATGCCTTTGACAATTTTAGATTTGTAGTCTCGGAAGAACATATATTTGAGCAGCCTTCTGAGCTTTTTCTAAGGGAGGAAAAAAAAGTACGTTGATAATGATTAAAATGTATACAAAATGTTGCTTTACAGAATAGGGATCATTATAGAACACACACTGTGTGTACGTAGAGAGAGAGAGAAAGTAAGTATATTATTCGGTTAATATGTAATATTTACTAAATATATCCAGAATCTCTGATTTTCCAGCAGCTCAATGCATGGAAAATCCCAATGACTTTAAGGAATCATCCACATGAGCAGCTGCTAATTTGGGCCCTCTACAGATTTATTATAGTGCAGTGATAAAAATTCTATTGACTCTGGGGCCTAAATTTTCAAAAGTGACAGGAGATTTTTGGTGCCACACCACTAAGGGCTGATTTTCAGAAGGCGGATGCTCAACACTTTCAGAAAATCAGGCCTGCTTAAGGTATCTCAAGCTGGGCACTCAGAATCATTATTTACTTTTGAAAATTTAGCCTATAAACACACAGTTCCAGGAGCTTTGAGTGAACATTAACCAACCTCCTCCAACACCCTCTTGGAAGCCTAACAGCTACTGTGTGCATATCATGCTCTGTGATTAGAGGTGAAAATTTTCAAATGATATGTCAAAAATAGGCCATTTTTCAAAATGAAATATTATCAAGAATTTGTGCTTTGACAAAATCAGAAAACACAAACTGTTGCAGTTTCTCAGCTTTTTGGGTTTCTTTGGTTTATTGGTATCCCTTTCCTTTTCCTTTCTTACCTTATTTAGTGACAAAAGAAGAAAAAAGGGTAGTGATTAAAGAAAGAACAAGTGGGATACAGGAAAAAGGGGAAAAAAGGAAAAGGTGGAAAATGAAAAATATTAAAAAAAAAAATCAAAGAAAATGTTGAATTTTGAAAACTTGTTCCTTGTGTAAACCTGGGGAATGAAAATGATTTCAACATTTTTAGTCCAAATTATTTCATTTCTTGACCAGAATACTTATCCACAGATCCCAAGGCTAGAAGGGACCACAGTGATCATCTAGTGGGACCTTCTGTATAGTTCAGGCCATAGAACTTCCCCAAAATAATTCCTGGAGTTCATCTTTTAGAAAAACATCCAATCTCAATTTAAAAATGGTCAGTGATAGAGAATCCACCACAACCCCTGGAAAATTGTTCCAGTGGTTAATTACCTTCATAGTCAAAAATGTACACCTTATTTCTGAATTTGTCTACTTATTATAATAGAAGAAACTAAGTCAACCAAAATATGGGGTTGCACGACACTTTCCATTACAAACTATTCTTATAGTCTTTTTCTGAGAAGCTCTAGCAGCTCCATTGTTTGCAGTAAGCCTACAAAATGCAGGAGGGACAAAGCACTGAGGCTAGAATTGTGCCATTCATTTGTCCCATAAAATTCCAGTCAGGTTTGGCTGCGATATTAAGCTGTTTAAAATTACCATTTCCCTTCTCTTGCTTGCATTCCTCAGGCAATTTTTGGCAACATACCAGAACAATAACAGAATATGAACATTGTAAGGCCACCACACCACAGCAGCAGCAGAGACCCCATTCTAGGGCTCCCTTTATCACAACATACACTGCCCCACCCCAGACCTCGCACATGGCCTCAGCTGCCCATCCTCAGCTCAGTGCAGGCACCAAACAGAGTAGGAGCCCTTCATCTCACAGCAAGGGATGGAGGAGAGAAGAGAGAGACAGACAGGCAGGAAATCATATTACAATAACATTATTTAAGTTGAAATATCAAGCACTTGAAAGTTAGGAAATGCCAGATTTACAGTTGCCTACACAATCTTAATTTTGACCCTGGGGTGTATGGATTGCACCTTTAATTACATGATCACATACTATTTCTTCCACAGGACACCTGTGTCATTCAGTGCACAGGATGGACAAAGCTTACTTGAACAGCAGCTACTCAATATTTTATTTTCTCTTCATTGTTCAGTTTCCTTACTTTTGAGTGCTTGACTTTGCAACCTTAATAATATTCTTTCAGCAGTTTTGGGGTGTAACTTTCTAATTTCTTAAAAAGCAAACTAAAAAATAGAAAATCCATCATGTGGCATTATACTGACATCACATGGATCATCAGCAGGGTTGGAATCTGCAGATCCACCACACAGACCTCTGCCATTTGAGCCAACTGAGTAACTGACAGCAGTAGTAATTAGCCATCCTCTACTAGAGAGGAATGAGACACTGTGCCAGTGGGTTTCATAGATATTTGCTGACAGCAAAGGAACGGTGAGACTCAGGAATCTTGGGTTCCATTTCAGGCTCTGGAGGAGAACGTGCTTTACCATTTCTTTGCCAAGCTGTCCCTCCAACTTTTGCTCTCAGTCCTGGTCTCTTTGCCTAGGCATTCCAGTTCCTTCCCACCCCAACAACTCCTTGTCTTCAGTCTCCTTGATCAGTCAGTTCCAGTTCCCGCATGCTGGCTGAAACGCCAATGTGTCTTTCTCCCTTCCCTCCATCTCCCGATGCCTCCCCCCTCACTTAAGTTATTCCCTTCTCTGTCTCGTTCCCAGCCTTCTCATCCAAGCTCCTCCTTCCACCCAGTTCTTCCTCCCAGTCTCTTTGCTCAGCCAGTCCCAGCTGTTCCCCCGCATCCTAGCTCCTCATCAGATCTGTCTCCCCACCCCACACCAGCAGATCTGTCTTCCCACTGTCACACTGCTTCCCATTTCCTGTCTTCTTGCCCCGCCAGTCTTAGTGTCTACCCCCTGCTCCCAATGCAAGTCTCCTGGCCGAGTCAGTCCCAGTTCCCACCCCCCAACCCCATCTTCCAGTCCCAGTCATGGGTTACCCCAAGCAACTTGTCCCATTTGGTCCCCGTCCGTCCCCCCCGCATGCCAGCTTTGGCTCTTGTCCCATCTATATTTATATCAGGCAGCTTCTTCCTCCATGCTGCACATCAGCAATGGGGGCATTGCAAGCACAGGAGAGACAGGTTTCCTGGTCTCAATTCTTGTACCCAGCCCAACATGTCTGCACCAGCCCAGAGCCGCCAGTGCATGGAAAGTCACGCTCAATCACGTCAGCTGGAGCATGCCCATTATAGATGGAATCCTTAGAATTTTTATCTGTTAAGCTCTAGGAAGTCTCTACTGAGCACGTGCAAACTGATTTTTCAAAGGCTTATAACTTGACCTAATTTGGGTGCATTTTCATGGGGATGGCAAAAAGCACATTCTTGACACACAAACCACACTCTTGCCAAATTTCAAGTTCATATTTCACAGCATGGAGGGACTAGAGCCCCACAAGGCAAAGGTCACCGGAATATTTTTAACATGGCCAAAAAAGTGTATTTGTCCCTAGCTTATTTCTTAGAAAAGTGTACACCATTTTAGTTGAAATTTTCCACAAAATTTCAGCATGAGGCAGACACTTGGCAAGAAAAATTTCAGTCCAAATGGTTAAAGTTTGACAAAAGTTTTAAGCAACTGAAAATGAAGTCTTATAAAAGGCAACTTTAACAACAGAGTTGCTGGTAGCCCCGGTATAATAATGAAACGATGGTCCATGTTGCAAAGAGCTTACAATCTAAGTAGACAATGAGACCTGATTGTGAAGAAAGAAAAGGTCATATATACATCTTGTTAGTTTCTGACCTTAAAATACTTTAGGATAAATGTTGAATTGGCTAGGAGTCTGTTAGATATTGTAGTTTATTTTTATAAGCTAACGTTCTTATTTTGAGGAAATCGAGGGGAGGAAATGGAGGTCAGCAGTGGAAGACTAATCAAGAGAGGGATTTGAAGGAGAAGTGGCAAGCAGGATCAGAGAAGGTATTTCATGTTTGGTGACAGTGCAAACCACAGCTGGCTGTGGAAGATGGATGCCAAAATACAGTAAGACATGTTGATTGATGAAAATGTAAAATCTGATGTAAAAGGAGATCAGACACCTGCAGAAGGATTCAAATAAGAAGGAAAAATTCGTAATAATGAGAGTTGAAGACGATTTTAGTTGCAACATGCAGGATTAACTGGAGTGTACAGTTTGAGGGTGGCAATACTCAAGATGAGAGAGGAATGGGACATCAACCAGGGTTTTGGAAGCTTGTTTGGGAGGGAGGAAGAAGGAAGAGAGATGATCTGGGGAAATATTATTAAAAAACAGACATGATTTATTGACATCCTAGATGTAGAGAGGGGAAAGGACAGAGCTGTGCCAAGTGTCACTTCAGGAGCCAGAGTTCAGGTAAGTGGAAGGATGTTATAATGATTGATAATGATAAAAGTGGAAGGGAGAGAGAGGCTACGGCTTATCATAGTCTAAATTATTATTAGAGATGAAAACAACCTACTAGGTCAACTTGCCATCACTCTGCCAGTGTAGGTGAAAACAATCAAGTGAAAAATCTATCGATAAGTAGAAGTTATCCCAGAAACTAAAACTGAACTAATTATAATGACATTATCCTTTTTACAAATTGCTATTCATAAGGATGCCTCCCTTGGTTTAAACTAAGTGAACAGATTAAGCTAACATACACATTGTCTAACTTACAGTTCATAATACAAATTGACTAGCTTATTACTGTACCTTATCTTTGCGCATCAAAAACAGAAGATCTTCAGCAGAGATGACTCGAGCTCCTCTCATCTGAGAAACTTCAGCTGCTTGCTGCAACTAATAAAAACAAAGAAATGTACAACCATGGCTTCTGTAATATATGTTGTATTTAGTAGGTTTCAAAATAGGTTCAGATAAATACATTGTGGTGACATGTTGGAAAATATAGATCATCTTAAAAATATAGGCTGGGACTTTCAGAAGTGCCGAAGGGAGTCAGTCACCCAACTCCCATTAACCAAAATTCCAGCCATAAATTATATAAAGACTGAAAAGCTTTTGGCATATCTCAACAATCATAATGCTGCATTTAAAAGTAAAACCTCTTGTTTCTCAGCATATACAATTGTAATTTCTACCATTTCTTTTCTTCAAAACATTTTCTAGTGCAGTCTAGAGAACAGACATGAGTCCTCTAATGCAGACAAGTAAAAAGCAAAGCTCTTCCTATAAAGGGGGCAGACTAGCGGGCTGATCCTGCTGAGAATTTCTGGGCAATAGCAAACATTAATTCTATAAATATACATGAAGACATTTTCAGGGAAAAGTCCTTCACTTTCAACAGTACCAATCTTATCCATATGCTAGGAATGTTCTTTTTCACTCAGACTTGAAGGACACAAAGAAAGAATTGAGCAATTGCATAGGTTTAGATTATGGCTGCCACGGGAGTGCGAAGGGAAAGAACTGCCTTCATCTACATTGTAATCATTGTGGCCTAAAGGTTGTGCCTCTGCAGGCCAGCAAGACCTCCAAGTCCATTGAGTCTTCTGTCCATGGATCAAAGGTCTCCTGAGAAGAGCCTTTAACGCAACATATAATAAATAACCCCCTTTACACCAACAGCAATGTGGGTGGCTTCAAGAAAATTGGGCTAAGAGTCCACTTCCAAGTCCCAAAAGAGTCCATTTTAAAGACAGCATAACACGAGTTGACACCAAACCTATGGCAAACTGATAAATAACAAGTTGCTGGGCTAATGAGGCCTAATCCCAAACCCAATGAAGTCACTGGGATTCCTTCCACTGAATCCAATGGGCTTTGAATCAGGCTGGCGGTCACTTTGAACACCAGGTGGGGGGACATAGAGTTCTCATTGGACTAGTTGCTTCCCTATCCCAAGCTTGGGAAACATTTTTCCAGTAAGGAGAATTTCATCACAGGATGTTTGCTTTCATCCCTGTCTTTCTCAGCTGGTGGGAGGAATACAATTACATTAAAACTCATGTGTACACCTGCAACATGATACAAAAAATATATATCTCATTTCTTTTCATGCAAAAATGCCTCCATACTCCACTTTCAGAAATACATTAATGCACCTGAAAATAATTTGTAGAAATTCTATCCTTCATACTCATGCTAGCAATGGTTTCACTCAGCATCACTGGCTGAATAAGTATATTATTAATCTGAGCTCCCATGCTGCTATGTCTTGAAATAGACCTATTCAGAAGTTAAAAAGATCAACAAAAACAGTAGCTGTTTCTAATATCCAAAGGAGAAAAAAAAGATTTTCATTTTGGCAAGTGTTCAGTGGGCAAAGGATTCAGTCCATAAATCATAATACTGGACTGCATTAATTTTTTTCCACACTAATCACATGCACACAAAACGTTAACTGTATCTGGTATGCACAACACAAAACATACTGCATGAAAAGCTTCAGATTTTTCCTTGAAATGCTCACTTGGGCCTTTACAGCGACAGAGAGCAGAGAGTTTTCAGGAATTCAGAAGTCACAGTAACATAATCTTACTTGAAACTGAACTGGAAAATGTAAGAATGTGAAAAATGATCGTTCTATTTTTTGGCAAAGGCAAAACTGCTTCTTATTCTGATTAGTCTGAGGGCACACAAGGTACTTATATTTCCAGCATAAAATATAAAGAGGCTGGGGAAAAATATAAAAAGAATGGGTTGCATTTATCCCTGGTGTAACTCAGATCAAGTCAATAGAGTTACCCTATGGGTGAATTTGGGCCAATACATTTATAAGTGTTTCAAAAACTGACCTTGGCATGGACAATAATGCAACGCAGCCTTTTCAAATATCATAAAATTGGAGAACTACTGAAACTGAAAAGATATCTTAGTGTAACTCCTCTCTGTGCAGAAAATACCATCGTTTAAGACACTTGCATTATCCTTACAACATTCTTCTTCTAATCACAAAAAAATGACATCTTAATTTATGTCAACTACAAACAAATCTTTCAAATGATAATGAAGATATGAATGTGACAAAAATAATTTAAAATGAAGGCTTCTACTTCCTTACCAACAAAATAATGGTGTAAACGAAGCACATTTGGCCAGACTCAGGTCTCATTTACACCCAAGGAAATCCAGAATAACTTCACTGATTTCAACAGAAGTATTCTGGATTTACACTAGTGCAAGCAAGATCAAAATCTGGCTTAATGTCCTTAGTTCATACCAACACAATAGGAGCTGCATAGTTGAATTTTCTCGGTTTAGTTGGTTGGTTCACCTCCTTAATTTAGTGAAAGCACAACGAAGCTCTGTATTTTAATTTCTTCAATTTTTTTTTTTAAAAAAAGGCAAAACAGGAGAATAATTCTTTCATGCAAGGTTATAAAATATGAATTATTTATTCAAAGAGACCATAACTACTTCTGAACTGGTACATACATATTTACCTGAGTAACTGGAACACATTCAGGTAAATATGTATTTAGGCATTTTTTTTAAAAGTATATGCCACATAGTCCAGGCTGGGGGCAAAATATGTATTTATAGTTTTAAACAGCATATAATTGACTCATATAACCACAATATCTGAGTGCAAAGCTATAATTGTATTGTAATGAACTGTCGTGACTGTCAGAGTTACTATTAATATACAAAAAGAAAAGGAGTACTTGTGGCACCTTAGAGACTAACCAATTTATTTGAGCATGAGCTTTCGTGAGCTACAGCTCACTTCATATACAACGTTTCAATTCCTTCCCTTCCTAGGAATTCAGGAGAATTCCTATGATCATGTTGTGTGGGGAAGGGGGATTTCAGGAAATTGCATAGAGGATATATACGTCAAGCTCTGTATAGCTCAGCTCCCTCGGAACATCAGGTTCAGCTATGCATCACTGCAGTCTATAGGAGTTTTGCCATTGGCTTCAATGGGAGCAAAGTCAGCCTCAAGTGCAATGGCTTTTTAGGGTGGAACAGCCAGTGACGGGTCAAGTGGATCTACTGCCACTCTCTCCACATGGTGTTTGGGGGTGGGATGTAGTGTAGGGGCTATGAAGACTATTCCCATGCTGAGGCTGCAGTAACAACTGTGGAGTGGCATCAGTGCTGCCCTGACCCCTGGTGAAGATGTAGGATTGTTTCCCACCACCTTCCTGTGGAGTTCCCTATTCCCTACTCGAATTAGAGCACTCAGGTTGGGCACTAGGAACAGAACTTGCTGTAGTCTGAGTGCAAAGCTACTGTATATTAATAGTTTTTTATCTTTAAATTATTAAATATGCTTAGTCAATATTTGAAAACATTTTATTTTGAGCTATTTTAATGCACAGGAAGCACCCACACATATTTAGCCTTTTAAGAACAAAAAAAAAAGGCAAGCCCAATTTTCTCAAAATTAGAAAAAAAAAGAGACCTCAGAATTTTTATTACAGTAAAATTATGAATCCCTGAAAATAAAAGTGTTGAAATAACCCTAATTATAGCAGTGCAAATGAGTTCATGAAAACTAAGTGTATTTTACAATTTTGCACGTTACAAAGAAAGTAGTATATACTATAACTATATTTTAAAATCTGAGAAGAAATACTGGGGAATAGTACTTTAAAAGTTAATTACTGGTTTAATTACTTAACTAGAATATGTTAATAGTCACCTTAGGGCTATTTATTTTTCTCTCTCTCTCTTTCTTTTTGTATATTCTACGAATTATAAATTTGATTAAAGGAGTACTCACTCTGCTGTGACAGTAACAGTTACCTCAATCAATACAGTCTGTTTTTTCACAATGAATTTTTTCACAACCAACAATTGCCGCAAACATTGTAAAGAAAATATTTTAACAAAATAGGTAAAAGGCTGGAAACCAAACAGGTTGTATTCGTGAAACAATAATTACAGTTCTTAAACTACATTAAAGAAGGGTGCTAAAAAAGGCTAAGTGCTAACGTTTGCATACCTTTAAAGTGGTCAGAGCCAAAAATAATGCTTTAAGAAACTATGCTTTTGCTTTCATTATGAAGGTAAATTAGATCATAGTTCATCTGGTTACAAATTGGGGTTTTTTATGCGTGTATCAAAAATAATAATTCTTTTAATCTTCCACTGTGCCAAAAAGGTGCAACAATAGCTTATTATGAACTTGGGTACAATACTATAAGTAGCTTTTAGTATATTCTGTACATAGTACTCCAGTATACTTTGAAGGCACGTAAGTGTTAGACGTAAACACAGCTTTTAATTTTAGGCTTTTTCATATACCATTTTTATGAGCAAATAAAGCTTTCGCCAGAAATTCTAGTTTTAATGTAATAGGGAAAGATATTAAAAAGTGTTTTTACAAGTCAGCACTGTATAGGCGTTAAAGAGACACAGTGCACTGAGAGAACTATTACATTATGTGGTCTATTATCATAGCACACTAGTAGGTAAAGGTTTAGTAGGGGCACAGTGTTTTAAATGCATGACTAAATCCCTGCACTGTGTTCTGAAAAAGTAAGCTTCATTTTGAAGGTTGACGGATTTCAATTAATTTTTCAGTTATTAGGAAGCCATTATCAAGGCTAATATATTTTCTTGAAGTGTATTTAATGGTGCAACAGGTGCCAGGGTGCCAAACTCAGAGAATAAAGCCCCGTATTCTATTTTGAGGTCTTTAGTGGTGCATAGGCTTTTGCTAGCCCTCCTCAGAGGGTGAATTTCAGCACTCTAATTAGAGGTAGTGACTTGATTCTCAACCCTAAACTGGACTAAGAGAGTTTAGTTCAGCCTCCATGACAATTCAGTCCTTGGACACTCTGATAAGACACTGCTTTCAAGGGTATAATTTGTGATGTTTTTAAAAATGTGGATATTTGTTCACTAGTAGCTAGACAGAAATCACCAAGTTATTCACTATTCCTTCATAGCAGCCATCAGATGATAACTTTCAGATGCCACGATTTCGGCCGTATTCAGAGCAGTGATGTCGAACATAAAAGAGCAGCAGCAATTACCAATTCTTTGAGCTTTCAAGCTTCCTTTTTCATCTTTCTACACATGTTTCAAGATCTAGCTCTCTGTTCTGTACTAAAATCAGCAGCCAGTTTAAGGTGTAAAGAGGACAATAAGAAAATACAAAGCTGTTTGGTGGCATGATTGACATAAAGGACTAGGAATCTGAACAGACTTTGGGCTTTAAATCTGAGTGAGTCACTCACTCAGGAACTTTGGCAAGTCACTTGACTTCCTTGTTATTAGCCTTGTTTCTATTACAGTAACTCCCAGAGGCCCCCATCATGAATTACCAGACTACCACCAACGGAACAAACCAAAGTGTCCTACAAGTGGCCTTGAAAATACCTTAACACAGACAAGTATTTGTAGGAGTACAAAAAACAAAACTAATTTTTCAGTTATTCTAGTGAAAGAGAAGCCATCAACTGGAAAATCATTGGTTTGATCCTCTTGTTTCATCAGCCCTACTTGGTCCTTCAGCTTATCTGGCTCCAGGGGAATCATCCCAAAGAGTGGCGTAGAGATGCCACAGAGCAGTCTTCAGATTATTCTAATGTACGTTGGGGAGAACCAGCCTTGCACACAGTGACCTTCAGATTGCACCCCTCTCTCCTGCACTGCACGGTGTACACATTAGCTGGAATCCAGAAACTAGCCTCACATTTCCATCTGAACATTTTTAAATCTGCTATTGTTATAAAAATAAAATCCTAAAGATTACTGTAATGGAGAGAGAATATAGTGGCAAATTGTGCCGGTCTGTTTGTATTGTACACTTGACAAATTTTTGGACATAGTCATCTTCACTGTTTTGTTGATTGTACACATACTTTCTCAGACTTTGTAAGAGGGTGTTTACCAGTAATATCAGCAGACCTGAAACGGAAAAGTCAGCAAGCAGCAGGCATATGTTTACAGGAAGAAAAAGGGGCAGAGGAGAAGTAGCTTTCAGCACGTTTGGTGTTGTTGCTCTTCATCTCTTCCAAAAGACCCTTCTGAACATAAACAGAATAGAAAAATCCAGTCAGCCATTTTTTTAACTAGATGGAGCAAGTGGAGTAGTAATTTACCCATTTCATGCCAATGACCATCCCCTGCACAAAGCCAGAGTACTATTCTGGGGGTTGAGATGGGTTTTGGGTGAATTTCATCCAAAGACAACATTAAAAAAGAAGGTTTCGGAGAAGAAACAAAGAAAATGAAGAGACACAACTGAATGCTACTTACTAAACATCAACTACAGTGCTAGCTAAACGGATTTGCTATATTTACACTGAGGCACGATGAATATTACAATCCACATCTGACTCAAAGTGCTGGATTAGCACCTTGCAAAGTGCTGGATTAGCACCTTCAGTCTCTGTGTTACCTTTGCTCCATGGGGAAATAAACTGAGCCAGCCTTTTTTTGGTGCAGATTACTTCCCCCTCTACCAGCTCAGGCTGTTTGGGGCTAAGGAGGTATTCCGGGGTCTCCCCACTTCCCTGTCCACTTGAGTAGGAGAAGGAAGTGGTAGCTGCTCTCCACTGCCATGCAGGGTCTAGGGATGCTGATAGCCTATTGCGGACAGTGAGGGGGTTCCTTACAGACACCTTTTTCTCTCTATGGATGGGCATGCAGGCTCACAGTTGGGCCCCATATTACATGTATAAGATAAGTTATGTTAAATTACAATCACTCACAGAAAATGGCAAAAAAATATAGAATCTCCATTTCCTAAGCCTTTCCCAGACGATCAAACCTACTTGTTGATAGATGCAAACAATTAGTGATTTATTATTGCATTAAGCAAATTAAGTAATGGAAGCACATATACACTACTTTACTAAAACTACTTCCATCATTCCTGTACACATATTGCTGTTTCAACAGAAGTCAAACCTTAAGTCAAAGGGTCTACTGTGATATTTCTTAAGTCTGTTTTTATATTACTATTTTAACTCATGTATGAACTCACACTTCTCAAATGAAATCCTGCTATTACAATTTTCAAATATTAAAACATACAGAAGAACTTTAAGTATAGCAAGAATAATTCTCAAATTTTAACTTAAGCTTCAGCATGTTAAATTGTCATTTCCCTTCTTTATTTTTTCCATTTAAATTCTGAAATTAAAGCTGGAGGTCTAATATTTTTATGTCCATAATCTTTGCAATCTACATGGAAAGAAAGTATTGCATTCTTGGTACTGTCTAAAAAGCCAATACAGACCAAAAAGCTTTCATTATATTAAAAACAAACTCTGTAGTTCTTACAGTTGTGAAGCAAAGTTTGAAAAATGTGATCTGAATGTAAATGATGCAGTGATGTCTGCATGAGTCTGCAGACAGCTTGAAATACTAGCTCAGAAAGATGTTAACTCCAAGATCAACTGCCACCCCTTCCACCCCCCCAGTAGTGAACTTTCTGGAAGCAGGGGGAAATTGCTGGGTTCAGAGCACTATCCCACCCACTAGATACATTCTAGATACTGGGATGCCACTGAAAGTCAATGGGAGTTGCGTGCCTAACTTACTTCAACTTCTCTGAAAATCCCAGCCTAAATAAGTACTGAAAATATTAAAAGAAATAATACTGAAACCACCTACTCTTTGACTTCCCACTTTCATAAGCAATTGTGTAATTTTTGCATCAGTATGTATGCAGCTAGTTCCAAGTTATGTATTTAAGGGACACATTGAATCTAAATAAATATGTCTGACTGCCCTTCATGATTCCATAATGCTGCTTTTCCTTACGATTTAATTTATAAAGTTATTAGAAATCAATAACTGAACCATTCTTGTAGAATTTTTTAAATAATCATTTAGCTCTCTTAAGCATTGAATAAATTATATGTTTTCTGATATTTGAGCTATTTGTTTAAATATATTTCTTCTGTACTAACTATTTCTATTCTTTCCACAGTGTTTATTATGATATGCACACAAGCATGTGAGGTTTATATTATATTGGTTTCCTCTCCTATGGTTTCAAACACACTTGACAGCCAAAGGCAGCTACCATTTAGGATTATTTTGATGTGATTACTAATTTTGCGAAGTAGAAGAAACTGTTCTTTGTTGGCTTAGATTCTATCCTAATGTTCTAATTACGTGCATCATTGTGAGCATATGAATGTGTTTCCTCCCTGTGGTGTTACACAAAGTAGCATTTATTCAAATCCTGTACCATTAAATTGTTTATATAGGAAAATAATATTTACTTCATATTTGTTTAATCAAATTAGATGCAAGATACTAAATAAATACTGTTCTCTCTTATGATGGTGCTATTCAGTGGCCTTCATCAGGGTTACTCTGGGGAGGCTTTAGCTCATATAAAACTATAGACTGAGCAAACCTTACAGATATATAAAGTAGAGCTATGTGAAAATGTTTGCAATGTAACACAAAACTAAGCAACACTTGTCTGGTTTCCTTTTTTGTCATAAGCCAGGAAATTAATACATATTCACCTATTCAAAAATGAAGATTAAACATATTTTTGCTAAACCTGAGGCTGACAAAAGATTATCAGAGAGGGAAAAAAAATGTTTCAAATGAAAATCAAAGCAGCATTCAGATACTTTCTTGTGGAATGTGATGAAAAGAGAACTGACAGGGACTTTACCCTTCTGGCTTAGCAGATATCAAAACCAAAAAAGACTTTCCCAGAGAGCTGCAAAAAGAAGACCAAATACATAAGATAAAATTCAAGTAATGTGAAGAAAAAATGGTTACCTACCTCTCTTAACTGTTGTTCTTCAAGATGTGTTGCTCATGTCCACTCCAATTAGGTGTGCGTGCACCGTGTGCATAGTCGCCAGAAGGTTTTCCCCTAGCAGTATACATTGGGTTGGCCCAGATGCCCCATGGAGTCACACCTTCATGTTGTTGCATATACAGCCCTGCAGACCCACTGCCTCTCCAGTTTCTTCTTGCTGGAGTACTCCACCAGAGGGGAAGGCAGGTGGATTTGGAATGGACATGAGCAATACATCCCGAAGAACAACAGTTACGAGAGGTAGATAACCGTTTTTTCTTCAAGTGCTTGCTCATGTCAATTCCAATTAGGTGACTCCCAAGCCTTACCTAGGAGCAGAGTTGGAGTTCATGGAATCATTGACTGAAGCACCGCTCTGCCAAATGCTGCATCGTTCCTGCCATGCTGGGTAATAGCATAATGGGAAGTGAAGGTGTGGACTGAGGACCACATTGCCGCTCCACAGATCTTCCGGATTGGGACCTGGGCCAGGAAGGCTGCTGAGGATGCCTGCACTCTAGTGGAAGGCGCTGACAGCGTGGGGCCAAGGACCTTCGCCAGGTCGTAGCATACCCGGATACAGGACGTGATCCATGATTATATCCCTTGGGAGGACACCGGGAGACCCTTCATCCTGTCCACCACCACGACAAGCAGCTGGTTCAACTTGTGAAACGGCTTTCTTTGTTCAATATAAAAAGCCAATGCCCACCGAACATCCAGGGAGTAGAGCCTTTGCTCCTGGATCTTAGCATGAGGCTTCAGGAAAAAGATTGGGAGAAAAATATCTTGATTGATGTGAAAGTGAGATATGACCTTTGGGAGGAACACTGAGTGCGGTCGAAGCTGCACCTTGTCCTTGTAAAAGATGGTATAAGGAGGGTCAGATGTGAGGGCCTTGAGCTCAGACACCCTTCTAGCTAAAGTTATTGTGACCAGGAACGCCACTTTCCATGACAAATAGAGCAGTGAGCATGTCGCTAAGGGCTTGAATGGAGGCCACATGAGCTTTAAACAGTACCAGATTAAGATCCCAAGCCAGTGAGCTGTAGCTCACGAAAGCTCATGCTCAAATAAATTGGTTAGTCTCTAAGGTGCCACAAGCCCTCCTTTTCTTTTTGCGAATACAGACTAACACGGCTGTTACTCTGAAACTTGAGAATATAGCCTGTGTAGAGGAAATGCATCTTTCCATGGAAGGAGAAACGCATCTGCCAACGAGCCCAGGCTGTGACTCAGGAAATAGCAGAATTGTAGGCATTTCCTGTTGCTCCTTGTGGCAAACAAGTTGATCTGGGGAACTCCCCACTGCTGGAAGATATTGTTTACCACGTCTGGGCAAATGGACCACTCGTGACTGTGAAAAGATCTGCTGAGATGGTCTGGTAGCTTGTTCGGAGACCCGGGGAGGTAGGAAGCCTCCAGGAGGATTGAGTGAGAAATGCAGAAATCCCAGAGCTTGAGGGCTTCCTGACATAGGAGAGAGGAACATGCTCCACACTGTTTATATAAAACATGGCTGTTGTATTGTCCATCAGAACTGATACACATCTGCCCTCCAAATGAGGCTGCACGATCTGACACGCCAGATGAACTGCTCTCAGCTCCTTGACATTGATATGAAGTAGCAGACTGAGTTCTGTGCTTTCCGAGATGTGCTCCCCACCCCACTGCCAACACACCAGTGACCAGACACAACGGGGGGCACGGTCTGGAGAAGGCGACCTTTGTGCATGCCATTCGGGGATCGAGCTACCACTGAAAGGACTTGAGGACTCGCGGTGGGAGTGTGATCACTTTGTCCAGACTCCCTCTGCTCAGTCGATACACCAATGAAATCCAGGCCTGAAGAGGTCTGAGCCTGAGCCTCACATGTTGCAGTATGTATGTGCAAGATGCCATATGCCCAAGGAGTTTTAAGCAATCCCTTTCTGTAGTCTTGAGATACTGTGTGAGATCTTGTATAAAGTCATGCATAGCCTGAAAGTGGGACTGAGGTAGGAACACTCTGGCTTGTCTTGTGTCTAACACTGCCTTTTTAAACTCTATTCTCTGAGTGGGGGCTAGGGTTGAATTTTGTGCATTCAGCAGGAGACCCAGTCTGCCAAATATAGACATTACCAGATTGACCTGTTGTTCCACTTGTATTCTGGAATGGCCTTTGACTAACCAGTTGTCGAGGTAGGGGAATACCTGAACTTACCTTTTCCTCAGGAAGGTGGCTGACATGCATTTGGTGAATATCCGAGGAGCCGAAGACAGGCCAAAAGGAAGGACTGTAAATTGGTAGTGAGTGCACCCCACTACAAATCTTAGGAAACGCCTGTGGGGTGGGATTATGGAAATGTGGAAGTATGCGCCCTTCAAGTCGAGGGCGGCGTACCAATCTCCTCAATCCAGGGATGGGATAATGGCGGCCAAAGAGACCATACAAAACTTTAGTTTCTTCATGAACCTGTTCAGGATGTGCAGATCCAAGATGGGTCTGAGGCCCCCTTTGGCTTTCGGTATTAGGAAATACTGGGAGTAAAACCCCATACCCCTTAGTTCCAGTGGATCCTCCTCCACCGCTCCTGCCAACAGGAGAGTTCGAACCTCCTGTATAAGGAGTTGCTCATGAGAAGGGTTCCTGAAGAGGGATGGGGAAGGGGTGTGTGTGGGCGGGTTGAACTGAATTGGAGGGAACATCCCTGTTCTACCATGAGACAGACCCAATGGTCAGAGGTAATCTGGGACCATATATGATAGACATGGGACCAATGGGCCAAAAAGGGTAAAGAAAGATCCAGGCTTTCGGTTGGTATGTTGACCCCGAGCACGTCTTCAAAAGGCCTGCCTGGGGCCTGGCAGTTGTCTTGATGATCCTGAGCCCTAGTTGTTAGAGGGATGGGACTGACTATGCCGGTTCTTGTTCCTGCCCCTTCTCCTATTATGGTCCTGCCTAAGGTGACCTTGATATGGCCAGGACATAGGCTGGGGCCTAAAATGTCTACGCTGGGTGGCTGGTGTATGTAGCCCCAGAGATCTCAGAGTGGCTTGGGAGTCTTTTAAGCTATGCAGCTTCGACTCCATTTTCTCTGAGAACAGTGGATCCCTTGAAAGGGAGGTTCTGAATAGTTTGTTGCATCTCCCCTGGGAGGCCAGAGGCCTGCACCCAGGAGTAACAGCGCATCACAATGCCTGAGGACATGATGCCCGTTGCTGAGTCCACAGAGTCCAGCATAGCCTGTAACTATGACCTGGCCATGGCCTTGCCCTCATCCACCTAGGCCGAGACTTGGAGTCCGCTGAGACAAGGTCCATAAATTTAGACAGGATTTTAAATTTGAGGGGGTCAACAAGCATGTGGACAAGGGAGATCCAGTGCATATTGTGTACTTAGATTTTCAGAAAGCCTTTGACAAGGTCCCTCACCAAAGACTATTAAGCAAAGTAAGCTGTCATGGGATAAGAGGGAAGGTCCTCTCATGGATTGGTAACTGGTTAAAAGACAGGTAACAAAGGGTAGGAATAAATGATCAGTTTTCAAAATGGAGAGAGGTAAATAAAGAAAATAAAAGAATGCTACTAGCCATCACCTTCAGCCCCCAGCTAAAACCTCTCCAACGCATCATCAAGGATCTACAACCTATCCTGAAGGATGACCCATCACTCTCACAGATCTTGGGAGACAGGCCAGTCCTTGCTTACAGACAGCACCCCAACCTGAAGCAAATACTCACCAACAACCACACACCACACAACAGAACCACTAACCCAGGAACCTATCCTTGCAACAAAACCCGTTGCCAACTGTGTCCACATATCTATTCAGGGGACACCATCATAGAGCCTAATCGCATCAGCCACACTATCAGAGGCTCATTCACCTGCACATCTACCAATGTGATATATGCCATCATGTGCCAGCAATGCCCCTCTACCATGTACATTGGTCAAACTGGACAGTCTCTACGTAAAAGAATAAATGGACACAAATCAGATGTCAAGAATTATAACATTCTTAAACCAGTAGGAGAACACTTCAATCTCTTTGGTCACTTGATTACAGACCTAACAATGGTGGGGGGGGGGGGGGGCGGGGGGAATAAACAAGGGGAAATATTTTCACTTTGTATAATGACTCAACCACTCCCAGTCTCTATTCAAGCCTAAGTTAATTGTATCCAATTTGCAAATTAATTCCAATTCAGCAGTCTCTCATTGGAGTCTGTTTTTGAAGTTTTTTTGTTGAAGAATAGTCACTTTTAGGTCAGAAATCGAGTGACCAGAGAGATTGAAGTGCTCTCCGACTGGTTTAAGAATGTTATAATTCTTGACATCTGATTTGTGTCCATTTATTCTTTTACCATTCTTTTACCATTTATTCATTTATTCTTTAATTTATTTTAAACTTGGAAATCCTGGGCGCACCATCATCTCAGGCATTGGCACCCTGACAGCAGGACTGTCTGGCTATGTAGACTCCCTCCTCAGGCCCTACGCTACCAGCACTCCCAGCTCTCTTCGAGACACCACTGACTTCCTGAGGAAACTACAATCCATCGGTGATCTTCCTGAAAACACCATCCTGGCCACTATGGATGTAGAAGCCCTCTACACCAACATTCCACACAAAGATGGAATACAAGCCGTCAGGAACAGTATCCCCGATAATGTCACGGCAAACCTGGTGGCTAAACTTTGTGACTTTGTCCTCACTCATAACTATTTCACATTTGGGGACAATGTATACCTTCAGATCAGCGGCACTGCTATGGGTACCCGCATGGCCCCACAGTATGCCAACATTTTTATGGCTGACTTAGAACAACGCTTCCTCAGCTCTCGTCCCCTAATGCCCCTACTCTACTTGCGCTATATTGATGACATCTTCATCATC
This sequence comes from Chelonia mydas, assembly GCF_015237465.2. Lineage (NCBI taxonomy): Eukaryota > Metazoa > Chordata > Testudines > Cheloniidae > Chelonia > Chelonia mydas. The sequence goes on from NC_057851.1 coordinate 13,439,426, forward strand.
TGGACCCATGGTAAAGAAGCCCTTGAGGAATTCAACCATGATTTCAGCCATTTCCATCCCACCATCAACCTCAGCCTGGACCAGTCCACACAAGAGATCCACTTCCTGGACACTACAGTGCTAATAAGCGATGGTCACATAAACACCACCCTATACCAGAAATCTACTGACCGCTATTCATAGAATCATAGACTATCAGGGTTGGAAGGGACCTCAGGAGGTCATCTAGTCCAACCCCCTGCTCAAAGCAGGACCGATCCCCGACTAAATCATCCCAGCCAGGGCTTTGTCAAGCCTGACCTTAAAAACTTCTAGGGAAGGAGATTCCACCACCTCCCTAGGTAACACATTCCAATGTTTCACCACCCTCGTAGTGAAAAAGTTTTTCCTAATATCCAACCTAAACCTCCCCCACTGCAACTTGAGACCATTACTCCTTGTTCTGTCATCTGCTACCACTGAGAACAGTCTAGAGCCATCCTCTTTGGAACCCCCTTTCAGGTAGTTGAAAGCAGCTATCAAATCCCCCCTCATTCTTTTCTTCTGAAGACTAAACATCCCCAGTTCCCTCAGCCTCTCCTCATAAATCATGTGTTCCAGACCCCTAATCATTTTTGTTGCCTTCTGCTGGACTCTTTCCAATTTTTCCACATCCTTCTTATAGTGTCAGGCCCAAAACTGGACACTGTACTCCAGATGAGGCCTCACCAATGTCGAATAGAGGGGAACGATCACGTCCCTCGATCTGCTGGCAATGCCCCTACTTATACATCCCAAAATGCCATTGGCCTTCTTGGCAACAAGGGCACACTCTTGACTCATATTCAGCTTCTTGTCCACTGTAACCCCTAGGTCCTTCTCTGCAGAACTGCTGCCTAGCCAGTCGGTCCCTAGTCTGTAGCGGTGCATGGGATTCTTCCATCCTAAGTGCAGGACTCTGCACTTGTCCTTGTTGAGCCTCATCAGATTTCTTTTGGCCCAATCCTCCAATTTGTCTAGGTCCCTCTGTATCCTATCCCTACCCTCCGGCGTAGCTACCACTCCTCCCAGTTTAGTGTCATCTGCAAACTTGCTGAGGGTGCAATCCACGCCATCCTCCAGATCATTTATGAAGATATTGAACAAAACCGGCCCCAGGACCGACCCCTGGGGCACTCCACTTGATACCAGCTGCCAACTAGACATGGAGCCATTGATCACTACCCGTTGAGCCCGACAATCTAGCCAGCTTTCTATCCACCTTATAGTCCATTCATCCAGCCCATACTTCTTTAACTTGCTGGCAAGAATACTGTGGGAGACCGTGTCAAAAGCTTTGCTAAAGTCAAGGAACAACACGTCCACTGCTTTCCCTTCATCCACAGAGGCAGTTATCTCGTCATAGAAGGCAATTAGATTAGTCAGGCATGACTTGTCCTTGGTGAATCCATGCTGACTGTTCCTGATCACTTTCCTCTCCCCTAAGTGCTTCAGGATTGATTCCTTGAGGATCTGCTCCATGATTTTTCCAGGGACTGAGGTGAGGCTGACTGGCCTGTAGTTCCCAGGATCCTCCTTCTTCCCTTTTTTAAAGACCAGCCTTTTTCCAGTCATCTGGGACCTCCCCCGATCGCCATGAGTTTTCAAAGATAATGGCCAATGGCTCTGCAATCACATCCGCCAACTCCTTTAGCACTCTCGAATGCAACGCATCCGGCCCCATGGACTTGTGCTCGTCCAGCTTTTCTAAATAGTCCCGAACCACTTCTTTCTCCACAAAGGGCTGGTCACCTCCCCTCCATGCTGTGCTGCCCAGTGCAGTAGTCTGGGAGCTGACCTTGTTCGTGAAGACAGAGGCAAAAAAAGCAGTGAGTACATCAGCTTTTTCCACATCCTCTGTCACGAGGTTGCCTCCCTCATTCAGTAAGGGGCCCACACTTTCCTTGACTTTCTTCTTGTTGCTAACATACCTGAAGAAACCCTTCTTGTTACTCTTAACATCTCTTGCTAGCTGCAACTCCAGGTGTGATTTTGCCTTCCTGATTTCACTCCTGCAAGCCCGAGCAATATTTTTATACTCATCCCTACCTACATGCCTCCAGCTTTCATTCAGACCACACCACACGATCCATTGTCTACAGCCAAGCTCTACGATACAACCACATTTGCTCCAACCCCTCAGACAGAGACAAACACCTATAAGATCTCTATCAAGCATTCTTACAACTATAATACCCACCTGCTGAAGTGAAGAAACAGACTGACAGAGCCAGAAGAATACCAAGAAGTCACCTACTACAGGACAGGACCAACAAAGAAAATAACAGAAAGCCACTAGCCGTCACCTTCAGCCCCCAACTAAAACCTCTTCAACGCATTATCAAGGATCTACAACCTATCCTGAAGGATGACCCATCACTCTCACAGATCTTGGGAGACAGGCCAGTCCTTGCTTACAGACAGCCCCCCAACCTGAAGCAAATACTCACCAGCAACCACACACCACACAACAGAACCACTAACCCAGGAACCTATCCTTGCAACAAAACCCGCTGCCAACTGTGTCCACATATCTATTCAGGGGACACCATCATAGGGCCTAATCACATCAGCCACAATATCAGAGGCTCGTTCACCTGCACATCTACCAATGTGATATATGCCATCATGTGCCAGCAATGCCTCTCTGCCATGTACATTGGTCAAACTGGACAGTCTCTACGTAAAAGAATAAATGGACACAAATCAGATGTCAAGAATTATAACATTCTTCAACCAGTCAGAGAACACTTCAATCTCTCTGGTCACTCGATTTCTGACGTAAAAGTGACTATTCTTCAAGAAAAAAACTTCAAAAACATACTCCAACGAGAGTCTGCTGAATTGGAATTAATTTGCAAATTGGATACAATTAACTTAGGCTTGAATAGAGACTGGGAGTGGTTGAGTCATTACACAAAGTAAAACTATTTCCCCTTGTTTATTCTCCCCCCCCCCCCACTGTTCCTCAGATGTTCTTGTTAACTCCTGGAAATGTGCTAGAAATGACCCACCTTGATTATCGATTCAAAAGGTTTTCTCTCCCCGCACCCCACTCTCCTGCTGGTAATAGATCATCTTAAGTGATCATTCTCCTTACAATGTGTATGATAAACACCCATTTTTTCATGGTCTGTGTGTACATAAATTTCCTCACTGTATTTTCCACTTTATACATCCGATGAAGTGAGCTGTAGCTCACGAAAGCTTATGCTCAAATAAATTTGTTAGTTTCTAAGGTGCCACAAGTACTCCTTTTCTTTTTGCGGATACAGACTAACACGGCTGCTACTCTGAAACCCCAGGGGTCTGTACTGGGACCAGTCCTATTCAACATATTCATAAATGATCGGGAAAAAGGGGTAAACAGTGAGGTGGCAAAATTTGCAGATGATACAAAACTACTCAGGATAGTTAAGTCCCAGGCAGACTGCAAAGAGCTACAAAAGTATCTCTCAAAACTAGGTGACTGGGCAACAAACGGCAGATGAAATTGAATGTTGATAGGTGCAAAGTAATGCACATTGGAAAACAATCTCATCTATACATATAAAATGATGGGGTCTAAATTAGCCGTTACCACTCAAGAAAGAGATCTTGGAGTCATTGTAGATAGTTCTCTGAAAAAATCCATTCAATGTGCAGCGGCAGTCAAAAAAAGCGAACTGAATGTTGGGCATCATTAAGAAAGGGATACATAATAAGACAGAAAATATCATGTTGCCTCTATATAAATCCATGGTATGCCCACATCTTGAATACTGTATGCAGATGTGGTCACCCCATCTCAAAAAAGATGCACTGGAATTGGAAAGGGTTCAGAAAAGGGCAACAAAAATTATTAGGGGTATGGAAGTTCTTCCAAATGAGGAGAGATTAATAAGACTGGGACTTTTCAGCTTGGAAAAGAAACAACTAAGGGGGGATATGATAGAGGTCTATAAAATCATGACTGGTTTGGAGAAAGTAAATAAGAAAGTGTTATTTACTCCTTCTCATAACACAAGAACTAGGGCTCACCAAATGAAATTACTAGGCAGCAGGTTTAAAACAAATAAAAGAAAGTATTTCTTCACACAAAGCATAGTCAACCTGTGGAACTCTTTGCCAGAGGATGTTGTGAAGGCCAAGACTATAACTGGGTTCAAAAAAGAAATAGATAAATTCATGGAGTATGGGTCCATCAAGGGCTATTAGCCAGGATGGGCAGGGATGGTGTCCCTAACCTCTCTTTGCCAGAAGCTAGGAATGAGCGACAGGGAATGGATCACTTGATGATTACCTGTTCTGTTCATTCCCTCTGGGGCACCTGGCATTGGCCACTGTCACAAGGCAGATTACTGGTCTAGATGGACCTTTGGTCTGACCCAGTATAGCTGTTCTTATGTTCTTAAAACTGTACCGGGTAAGAATTGCCTGCACGGGCGTGCAAACGGGGTGTGTTGGGTGTGCCCAGGCACACCCTAATGTCTCCAAAAAAAAAGTGGCTTTGCGTTTTAATTTAATTGCATGATATGCTCTTTTAGTTTTAAAGTACTGATTGTTGTATTATGCAATAAGCACTGAATTGCGTAATATAGATGCTGTATAAATGTATAGAAAGCCCGCATTTGCTCACAGCATGCATCCCCACTACTGCGGCGCTGCGTTACCATTGGTCCTCCCCTCCCCTCAGACTACTGTTCTAGAAAATTCTTTGACCTATATAAGCAGCCACATCAGGCGTGCCCAGCGCAATGTCTACAGGGTTTGTAATCTTTGTCGCGTGTACTCTACTGAAATAGCATAACAAGCCTGTGGCTTTACGTTTTAATTCAATCGTATGATACCCCCTTTTAATTTTAAAATATGGAACGGTTTGTTGTTAAGATAAGAAAAGGAGCAGACAAACCGAATTATAATGAATGTGCTGATAGTAGTGCAAATACCTCGGACTCCTCGGTTAAGAACTTACATGAAGATAATGCTGCCACCAGTTCCAGTGCGTGCAGTAAACTGAGTAATGACCAACAGAAACAGATGTTGTCTCTTAGTACAGGTCAGTGTAGTTCCTATTCAAAGCCATCAAACATTCCATCTGATGACCCGGTCTGTGATATTCCAAAAAATAGATTAGAACGCCGGTCTCGATTATCTAGAGGTCCTTATCAGCTTAGATTGAGCATGTTTCCTAGAAGTAAAATAGGGAATAAAAGAAGTTTTCAGTCCGATTGGTATGAAAAGTATAGGTGGTTAGAATATAGCCCATCAAAGGACGCAGCATTTTGCTTTTACTGCCGTTTCTTCTCCTCTAATGATGCAGCAAACAAAGGTCACACTGATCCAGCACTTATTGACAAGGGATTCAGAAACTGGCATAGGGCTAATGAATGTTTTAAAAACCACCAACTGTCAAAATCTCATGTGTTAACCTGTTTTTCATGGTCAAGTTTTAATGAAGGGAAACCTATTGATGTATTGTTGGATGAGGGCAAACAGGCTTATCTGTCTAAACAAGAAGAACGGTGCCATAACCGAAGTGTAATGAAGTGACTGATTGACATTATTCTGTGTTGGCGAAAGGTGGGAGATCATTCAGGGGTCACAATGAAAAACCTGACAGTTTTGAGAAACGTTTATTTCTAAATCTTGTCAATATGCTTCAAAAATATGATCCCGTAATGGCAAAGCATGTGCAACAGTCTCCTCAAACGCTACCTATCTGAGTAATCGCATGCAAAATGATTTCATTGTGGCCTTGCACAATGTTTTGCAACAAAAGATTGTGTCTTCACTAAATGGAAAAATGGCCTGAATAATTGCCGACGACATTGCTGACTGTGGACACAATGAACAGACGTCCATTGTGGTGCGGTATTTTGATAATGAAAAACAGTCCAGTTGAACATTTTGTGTCTGTTTAGAGACTATTAACAGTTGATGCTCAGTCTATTTTTGACCAGTTAAATGACGTCCTTGGCATTCTTAAAATTGATTGGTCATCAGGGATGTCTGTCTGTTTTGATGGCGCATCTACTATGTCTGGATGTACTGCAGGAGTTCAAATGAAATGTAAAGAAAGAAACAGTGAAATACTCTATGTACACTGCTATGCGCATTGTTTGAACCTCATCCTAGTAAATGCATGCACTTCAAGTAAACAAAACTGTCTTTGATTTTTTTGGTGTTATTCAGACTCTTTATGCCTTCATGGAGGGGAGTCCTGTGCAACATGCAGTAATGGAGAAGATTTCACAAGAAGTAGGATCCCAGTTGAAGACTTTGAAGTCACTAACAAACACAAGATGGGCATGCAGAGCAGAAGCAGTGGCTTCTGTAAAACAAAACTACTCCATTTTACAAGCTTTACAAGAGATTATCGAAACAACTCGCCTTGCTGACGCTATAATAAAAGCCAGGGGCCTTATCCATGAACTAAATTCATTCAAGTTCATCTTTGTCCATCCACCTATAGTGCACATGATGCACCCTATTCTCCAGATGGTGGTAAAAGTGAGTAAGGCTCTTCAAGCTCCAGATCTCAACTTACTTACTGCAACGACAGGGGTGAAAAGCTTGAGTAACTCTTTGGCTGCAATGAGAAATGGCCCAGAATATTTTCAATCTATTTTCAATGTGAAAATGTGTGTAGAGAATGATATATCGATTCCCCCAGTTAAGAAGAGAAAGGTCCACTAGTATTGATGATGAGTTTAAGTCCCAGCATCACTTTGATACAAAAGAGGAGCAGGAGAGAATAACTTCATTATACCCACTCCTAGACTCAATGATTACTGGCATTGACCAGCAATTTGAACAGGAGACTTGTAAAATTGTGACTGCAATGGGAAAACTGCTGAGCTTAGACATTGGCAGGGACGATATGAGAATCATTGCCAACAAATTTAAAGTGTCCTTGGATGAGTTGGAAGCTGAAGTCAGATTGCTTCGGGGTTATGACGGATCTGTTCCTAAAGGTAGCACTACGAACACCACCAGAGAGTGGCTTGATTGGCTAAAGGAATCAGATCGGTCTTCCATGTTCCAGGCCTTTTACAAATCTATTCAATGCTTTGCAGTTTTACCTGTTACAAGCTGTTCAAGTGAAAGAGCCTTTTCGAAACTAGCACATGTAAAAAACAAACGAAGAAGTACAATGTCCCAACAGTGCCTCGACTCACTCATGATTTTGTACATTGAACAAGAATGGGCTTTGTCAGTTAATTACAATGATGTGATTGAGGAATTTAAGTCCATAACACCTGGTGAGCGACGTCTCATTCTCTAGGACAGGAAGATGAAGAAACCTTAATCTGTTTTGGTCAATTTGGGTTAGCTCATTATCTGGTTAAAAATAAAGATCATGAAAATTTACTGTGTCTTTGTATACGCCTGGTTATCACTACAGCAAAAATTTGGTATTTTGTGCCTCATTTTTTAAGTTTGTATTTTTAAAGTAAAGTTTAGTTGTTAATTTTAAAAAAATTAAGTTAAGTTTTAGTTTCTTTAGTTTGTTTGATGAATAAAAATAATGTCCTTTATGATTGAGTATTCAATAAATGTTTGCCTTTTAAAAAAATAAATAAATACAATTCCCTGGGTGCACACCCTAATGAAATGTGCTGCGCATGCCTATGATTGCCTGCTGATTTGCAATGCAAAGCTGGAGCCATCTGTTGGAGTATATCTTCCTCCCGAAGAAATCCAGCTTCTTTGCATCCTTAGCCCAGGGAGTGGGCCCCTGCTGCCCTTGCCTCTCCTGCTCGTTGACCACTGCCACTACCACCGAGTCCGGTGGGGAGTGCATAAATAGATATTTGGAATCCTTGAAAGGCACAAAATATTCCATCTCGACCCCTTTGGCCATGGAGGTCAGAGACGCTGGTGTTTGCCATAGGATCTTAGTAGTCTCCTGAATGGTCTTAATCAGGGAAGTGCCACCATGGTAGGGCCTGCTGGGGATAAGATGTCCATGATAGGGTCTGACACCACAGTGACCTCATCCATCTGGATACCCAGATTCTGTGTCACCCACCTCAGGAGTTTCAGGTGGGCTCTGCTATCCAGAGGTGGAGGCCCTGAAAAGGTTACCGCCACTGCCTCATCGGATGAAAACGATGAGGAGGCCCGGGCCAGAGCGGGTCCTTCCTGGCCATCCGGCTCATCGAAGCGGTCCCAGTCATCTGTTGCTGCACCCAATTCAGTGCCTATTGCGGTGCCGAACGCAGTGCGGCTGCGGTGCCATCTGTAGCCTGATCCAACTTAAAGGGCACAAAGGCTCACCCAGACCCAGAATCAGAAGAAAATTATGGAAAGAAAGAGCTTTAATTTCTAATTCAGTATAAGAATCTAATTAGAATTGAATACAGAAAGGTGGGCTGCAGGACTGAATGAAGTATCTTGTAGCATTTAAAAAGAACTGTGCTCTATGATCATGATAAATATACCAAGATTTGAAGATTCTTTATGTTATCAATCACCCAGAACTGGAGAGTTGAGGGCTCCTTCTCTTCCTTATGTTTTTTATTATTATTGTTCTTTTCTTTAATAGGGAAGATAAAAAATGAAGAGATGGAAAGGCTGAGTTTGAGTTTCAATGGAACTTACTCCCTTAAGTGACTCAGGTGCTTTTGAAAATCTTATCTAACTGCCAAAATAAAACTAAACATCAATAGCACATATTTTGAGTGTGAAATTCACACCCTATTTTAAATACACACACACACACACACACAGAATAGGAGGAAAAACAACAATCCTGTTTTCTTGATAATTATCCCCAAACTGAATTTATCTAAAACATTTTCTATATGAAACTAGCACAAAAATTTTTTTTATCTCTGGGTACGCTAATTGGCTCCTTGACCAATCTAATTATTCCAACAAAAAGAAATAGGCTTTTTTTAACAATATAATCTGTTTCAGGAGGATAAGTTTCAACTGCCTAATTTTGTATTTGCGCTCCCAAATTACACTATATCTGTTAGAGATTGTTCACAACAATTCTTCAAGAAACAGGAGGAATCCAAGTTTTTTGAGTGCACATCTGATTTGTGTAGCTGAGTACTATAGAGTTCTTTTCATAATACCAGCAAACAATAAAACAGAAATGAAAGCAAACAACTGGTTAGCTTAAGGGATTTAAGTATCTGCTACGTACCAAAATTTGATTCAAATGTATTGTGGCAGCACTAAGTGGATCAAATGTAAATTCTACTGTGTTTTAAATCATACAAATACTGAAGTTCACCAACTCCTAAATAGTTCTGGAGACTTTTTTAAAAAATTGCATTAAAGAGTATTATGTAGTAACTATCGTATCTAATACAAATTAACACTATGTTTTCATGGCAAATATAGTTACAAAAGACATAAAAATGAAATCCATTAGAATATCAATATAAACAGCATGCAAACAAAGTTAGAATAAGGAATGCACAAAACATTTAGTTCCAGCATTCTGTTTTTACCAATATAACATACAGTTAAACTAATATATGATTTGATAGTCGTAGTCACCCAAAACACCCTTCATTCTGTCATTCAATCTTTATTCATACTACTATGGGAAACTATTTCTCAATTTGTAAAGAAGACATAATCAGAATATGTACAGGATACAAATATGATTTAGGGAAAATAGATTCCACCCCACTGGAAATGTTTAAAGAAATCGTCTCCTAAATCACAAAATCTCCAGTTAATTTCAGCATGCGTAATATTTAACAAATAAAAGCTGAATTGTGAGCAACACTGTTGATTGTGATTGTTGATTCTCTGGGGCACGAACAGTCTTATTACTCATGTATATAATACCTCTCACAACAGGGCCCTGTGTCTCAGTGGGGCCTACATGTAGTACTGTATTAGACAATCATGAATGTAATTTTAATATTTTGGATATTTAAGATAAAAAAGTAATAAACTATCAACAGCTCACATGACTTCAAAAACATAAGTCAAAAAGATTCCTCAAGTACCTAAATATCTTACCAATTAACTGAGATGGAGACACAACAGTCAAGATACATGGGTGAGTGCCCATGTAAGTGTGATGTGGGGTAAGGAAAGTGTTGGCCAGAAATTTTCCATCCAAGTAAAATGTTGATGAAAATCAGAAAAATAAACTGATGAAAATTTGTGGAAAATATTTCTGCTTTCCCACCAGTCCCAGAATTTTTTTAAAATGCAAACTGTGAAATTGTCAAGAACATTTGTTTTGTTTTCCAACCACCTGACCAACACTGATGCAGGCATCTTATTGCAGTGATTTTTTAAAATGTTCATCAAAGAACTGTTACAAGCAGTATAAGAGTATGTAAGAAGGGGTGAATGTCAAACTAGGATTTTTCATGGGTGGATGAAGAACAGTAAAGGAGAAGATAGGAGAGAAATGAAGGTCAAATGAAGAGAGTAGAAAGAAATGCAAAGTAGCATAAACGTGAACTTTGAACAACACATATTTGTACATGAAAAATGGCACAGAATCCCAAGTCTTATTTAATGTGCATTCTTCAATTAGCATTCATTTCCCAAGGACCTTGATTTGAATGGGCTGTTTCACATCACCTTAGCACAGAGAGAAAGGATCACTTTTAAGCTGTGAAAGGGCACAGAAAAAAAATAAACACGCCTGCTGAACATAATTTCCTCTTTATTGCTACTGCAAAGTTATGAAATGAAATCTATTATTTAATTACATTGGATCAAGCAACAGGAAAAGAAGGGAGTGTTCAAGTCACAACATCCCTAAAAGAATAAATTACTACACTTACTTTTGAGTAGAAGACAGTTTAAACGTATGGATTCAAATTATCCAAACAGTTCAAATCAAACTACTAGGAAGGTGAGGGGACCTTTTTATGGAGGCATGGAAGACTGCAAAATGCACTCTAAAAATGCTAACCAAAATATCTGCTGAAAGTGGAAAATAAAAACCAGCATTTCTGCCAGAGACCCTTTCAATATTTGGAAAAAACTACCTTCATTCAATATTCTCCTACAACTTGAAGAGAGCCTCAAAACTGTACAACAGTTTTTAATATTGGTTTGCCTTTTTAATTTTCCATGTTGAAGACTGTTTTAGTTCGTTTACTATGAAACCTCCAAAATTTGTCAGGCTATTACAATCAAAATTTTATTAGCCACGCAGGATTTGCCTTAACTATGCTTGAGTAACATTTACTAGATCTTCCAAATTTAATACAACTGTTAGGAAATAAATTGCTTTAACTTTTTCTCTCTTTGGATTATATTCTTGGCAGAAGGAAAATATGGAATTTTAAAACAATATTGAAAAGGTAAGTAGCATTCTATGATACTGTGATAGATCACTTAGCATCTGGCATAGACCCCATAACTGAGAGAACACCAGCCAAATTCTCTTATACACACACTCCCATTGACTTGAGTGTAGTTTCTCTGGAATATGAGCACAGAATTTCCCACTAAAATATTTTCTTCTCTTTAAATACACCATGTAGTATTTAGTTACTAAAAGCATTTCATCTACTAAAGAATAAAACTTTGCTTCCAAGGGATTCCTACAATAATAAATAAATAATACTCCATAGCATGGCTGCACTTAAAATGTTGCTTATGTTTTGAAAGATTTTACCAGTTTGAGAGGCATTCCCTACATTGGAAAGGAGGAATACTTCTGGACAACTAATATTTCTTAAAACTGAAAATATATTCAAGTGTAATTGCACTTCACAGATAATCTTCCTTTAAGTAAAACATAATAATGAATTACTTAAAAGCAATTGCATGTAAGTTTCAAGTCCCTGTGTGATAATATCCTGTACTATTATAACAATCATACTTTGCACTTGTATCTTTCACCTGAGGATTTCAAAACATTGAAAAAAAACCGGTTACTCACCTTTGTAACTGTTGTTCTCCGAGATGTGTTGCTCATATCCATTCCAATTAGGTGTGCGCACGCCACTTGCACGGCCATTGGAGAATTTTTACCCTAGCAACACTGGTGGGTCGGCTGTGGAGCCCCCTGGAGCAGCGCCTTCATGGCGCTTGATATATACCCCAGCCGACCCAGCGCCCCCTCAGTTCCTTCTTGCCGGCAACTCTGACAGAGAGGAAGGGGGGTGGGTTTGGAATGGATATGAGCAACACACCTCAAAGAACAACAGTTACAAAGGTGAGTAACCGTTTTTTCTTCGTTGAGTGCTTGCTCATATCGATTCCAATTTGGTGACGCCCAAGCCTTACCTAGGCGATGGGGTCAGAGTGAAGTAATGTGGATTGTAGGACCGCTCTACCAAATGCTGTGTCGTCTTTGGCATGCCAGACGATGGCATAGTGTGAAGCAAAAGTGTGTACTGAAGAACAAGCTGCGGCTCTGCAGATCTCCTGGATTGGCACCTAGGCCAGAAAAGCCACCGCCGAGGCCTGGGCCCTTGTGGAGTGAGCAGTGAGGGGCAGGGTTGGTACACCGGCCAGATCATAGCAGGACTTGATCCATGAAGAGATCCACTGAGAGGAGACCGGGAAGCCTTTCATCCGATCCGCCACCGCAACAAAGAGCTGTGTCGTTTTCCTGAACGGCTTCGTACGCTCAGTGTAGAAGGGCCCTACAGACATCGAGGGAGTGTAACCGCTGTTCCTGGCGACTGGTGTGCGGTTTTTCGATAAAAAACCGGGAGAAAAATGTCCTGGCTGATATGGAAGGCCGATATCACCCTTGGGAAGAAAGGCCAGGTGAGGCCAGAGCTGCATCTTATCTTTATGGAAGATCGTATATGGTGGTTCTGAGGTAAGGGCTCTGAGCTTGGAGACACATCGCACCAACATGATAGCGACAAGGAAAGCCGTTTTCCAGAAGAGGTATAAGAGGGAGCAGGTGGCCAGTGGCTCGAACGGGGACCCCATGAGTCTGGAGAGGACCATGTGGGGACTGGCTGTCAAACCTGTGGGTAGAGACGGTCCAGGCCCTTGAGGAACCTACCGACCATGGGATTGGCAAAGACAAAGCAGCCATTCGCGCCTGGGTGAAAAGCAGAGATGGCTGCAAGGTGAACTCTGACAGAGGATGTGGCCAGGCCCTGCCATTTTAGCTCAGGAGATAGTCCAAAATGAGAGGCACAGATGCCTGGAGGGGGGGGCGTGCTGCGCTGAGTGCACCAGCACGAAAACCACTTCCACTTAGCCTATACGTGGCCCAAGTGGAGGGCTTCCTGCTGCCCATCAGCACTTGCTGTACAGAATCCGAACAGAGAAGTTCTGAAGGGTTTAGCCGTGCAGCATCCACACCGTGAGGTGGAGAGATTGTAGGTCAGGATGGCAGAGGCGGCCATGATCTTGAGTAATCAGGTCTGGAAGAAGAGGCAATGGGACTGGAACATCCACAGAGAGCTCCAATAGCGTGGTGTACCAATGTTGTCTGGGCCACGCCGGGGCCACCAGAATCAGTCGTGCCCTGTTCCTGCGCACCTTGAGCAAAACCTTGAGCAAAACCTTGTGCAGGACCTTGTGCACAAGGGAGAATGGGGGGAAGGCATAAAATAGTCAACTTGTCCACAGGAGCAGAAAGGCGTCTGAGAGAGAGTTCGGTGAGCGGCCTTGAAGGGAGCAAAACACCAGGCATTTCCAATTGCTGCGGGAGGCAAACAGGTTGACCTGGGGAAACCCCTGCTTTTGGAAGATGGGGTGGATGACATCTGGTCAAAGCGAACACCCGTAGGAGTGGAAGGACCTGCTCAGGTGGTCTGCCAGCGTGTTCTGGACCCTGGGGAGAAAGGACGCCACTAGGTGAATGGAGTGGGCTATGCAGAACTCCCACAGTCAAATGGCCTCTTGACAGAGGTGGGAGGAATGGGCCCCCCCTTGTTTGTTGATGTAGAACATGGCCATGGTGTTGTCCGTGAGGACTGCCACACAATGACCGTGCAATGCTCCTGGAAGGCTTGACAGGCAAGGCATACTGCCATCAGCTCCCGTATGTTGATATTAAGGGAGAGCGTGGACAGGGGCCATAAGCCCTGCACCTGAAGGTCCCCAAGGTGGGCACCCCATCCCAGAGCTGACACATCTGTGATGAGGGACAAGGAGGGCTGAGGGCTGTGAAAGGGGACTCCTTCGCATACCACCCAGGGATCTAGCCACCACCAGAGGGAGGCCAGGACTCGCTCCAGGACGGTGACAACCAAGTTCAGACTCTCTTGACTTGGGCAACAGACCGATGCCAGCCAGGCTTGTAGCGGTCAGAGTCGAAGTCTGGCGCACCTGGTCACATACGTGCAGGAAGCCATGTGTCCTAGAAGACTCAAGCAAGTTCTTGCCGATGAGGTCGGGAAGCTCTGAAGGCTCCGGACGAGGCCCACTATAGTTTGGAAACGAGTGTCTGGCAGGAGGGCTCGAGCCTGCACGGAGTCCAGAACCACCCGGATGAATTCTAGTCTCTGGGTCAGTTCTAGTGTCGACTTTGCCACGTTGAGAAGGAGGCCTAACCGATGAAACATGACCGTGACCAAGCAAAGGTGGGACTATACCTGTTCTCTGGTGCACTCCCGGATAAGCCAGTCATCGAGGTAAGGGTTTACCTGCACCCGCCATCGACAAAGGAAGGCCGCCATGACTGCCATACATTTGGTGAACAGTTGGGGGGGCCGTAGAGAGACCGAAGGGAAGGACCATGAACTGATAGTGTTCGTGGTTGACCACAAAGTGGAAGAAACATCTGTTAGCCGGATGAATCACTATGTGGAAATACATGTCCTTCATTTCGAGGGCAGTGTACCAGACTCTAGGATCCAGGGAAAGTATAATGGTGCCCAAGGAGACCATATGGAACTTCAACTTTACCATGAACTTGTTGAGTCCACGCAGGTCCAGAATGGGCCAAAGCTCACCCTTTGCCTTGGGGATTAGGAAATATCGGGAGTAGAACCCCCTGCCCCTTAGCTCCCTTGGAACCTCCTCGATCAACCCCATCGCAGGGAGCGTCTGAACCTCCTGAATAAAGAATTGCTCGTGAGAAGGATCCCTGAAGAGGGACGAGGAAGGAGGGTGGGGAGGAAAAAAATTGGAGAGAGGATCCCGCTTCCACCATGCGGAGGATCCAGCGGTCCATGATTATGCGAGACCAAGCATGGTGGAAATGGGATAAATGATTCAAGAAAGATGGGGTAGGATCCTGAACGAGGTCAGGTAATCGTCCTCAGGCGTCCCTTCAAAAGGCCTGTTTTGAGCCGGATGAAGGCTTGGTCGGGCCCTGGCCTTGTCCTGACGGGGGGTTGGAGGGCTTCCTCCAACTATTACGTCCCCGCCGCCTATAGAAATCCTGCCTCGGCTGAGGAGGATACGGGCTACTGTTGTGACTGCTGAGGCTTGAAGGGTTTCCGCTGGGTAGCTACTGTGTGCATGCCCAGGGACTTCATTATTGCCCTTGAGTCTTTAAGGCTTTGTAGCCTCAAATCTGTCTTTTCCGAAAACCCATCAAATGGGAGGTCCTGCAGTGTCTGCTGAAGTTCTGGTGGTAGTCTGGAGGCTTGCAGCCAGGAGATACGCCTCATCGCAATCCCTGAGGACAAAGTACGTGCGGCGGAGTCCGCAGCATCCAGCAAGGTCCGTGCCACTGTTTTGCCCTCTTCCGCCAAAGCTCCAAACTCCTCTCTGGACTCAGGAGGTACTAACTCCTTAAATTTCAACATGGAGTTCCAGGAGTTAAAATTGTAATGGCTCAGGAGCGCCTGCTGATTGGCGATCCTGAGCTGAAGTCCCCCCGAGGAATAAACCTTGCGCCCAAACAAATCAAGGCGCTTGGCATCCTTTGATTTAGGTGCCGGGGCCTACTGGCCATGTCGTTCTTTTTCGTTCACTGATGCCACCACAGGTGAACAGGGCTGTGGATGTGTGAACAGATAGTCATACCCCTTTCAGGGGACAAATTATTTCCACTCTACTCCCTTATCAGACAGGGGAATGGACGCTGGTGTTTGCCAGATTGATCTGGCAGTGGTTTGGATGGTCCGAATAAGGGGTAGGCAGCTTCGGCGGACAGAATATCCACCACGGGTCCTCCACCTCTATCACCACCTCCACCTGCAGGTTCATATTCTGCGCCACCCTGCGCAGAAGGTCCTGGTGGGCGCGGAGGTCTATCGGAGAGGGACTCGAGACTGAAGTTCCTGCCACTGACTCATCGGGTGAGGAGGCAGCGGCGGCGGACACGGGGGGAAGAGGGTCATCTAGGACCTCTTGCGGCGCTGGTCCCAGCTGTCCTGTGCCCGCGACCTCAGTGCCCGGACCAGGAACTGGTGTTGGAGGAGGTCCTGAAGCGGGGAGAGAAGCCGTCATGCCTCCTGGGCGGGCCGACTGGCAAAAGCCTCTGGCACTCGCGCCCCAGTCGGAGCACCCTGGGCCTGGTGGTATGCCCAGGGTGTCCAGAACAGCCATTGAGTGGCTCCTTGAGCGGCACCTTGCTCCTGCCAATGTCCAGCCCCTGACTCCAGGTGGCTGTGGTTCAAATGGCGGCGCTCTGAGAAATGTGACACAGCCTCCGATCCCGAAGAACGAGAGGTGGAACGTGAGGGCCACGAAGGTGCCTAGCGGATCTGCGCCAAGTCATGTTGACGAGGCAATGGGGAATGGTGCCGTGACACTAGAGTGCGGTGCCGGAACCTGGACCAGTACCGAGATCTGGAACGGCACCTGGATCTGGACCTGGGCCGAAATGATGATCGGCGTCAAGAGTGGCGACGGGTCCAGGATCTGCTCCTTGACAGCGACTGGCAGGCAGAGTGGTGCCGGGAGTCGGAGTGGTGCAGCTAATATGACCGGTGCCGCGAAGAAGAGTGGTGCCGGGACTGCGAGCGGCGTCGGGAGCGGGAACGGTGCCAAGAACGGGATCGGCGCCGCAGCTTGACCGACAGTGCCAAGGGTGGATGAGTGCCGGCTTGCCCTGGGACAGTGCCACACGACAGGCGCCAGCGCCTTGGCTTGAGACTGAGGGGATGCCGATACTGTCATGGCAATAAGATCATTTGCAGCCGCAAAGGTATCTGGAGTGGACAGCAACTGCAGCTCAACCACGCTGCGTGTCAGGGAGTCCAGGGGCACCGGACTCAACAGCTCTGCCATCAGGGCCGGAGTCAACGGTGCTGAAGCCATAGATTGTGCCCCTAGACGCTCCCCTGCAGGATGTGTCTCCGCGGGCGGTTCCAGGGAGGCTGGTCTCTGTAGAGGTGGGCCAGCCTTTTCCGGCTTCCGGTGCCGCTTCTGGCCAGGAGAGTGGAAGCGGTGCCGGGCCGATGATGTAGGTTGTGGTGCCGGGGAGCGCCAGTGCCACAGGCCTCTGCCAGAGTCCAACCGCGGTGCTGCTCCTACTGCTGTCGCCCGGGCGCTGCATACCGAGGTGCTCGGTGCTGGATCTTGGCATGCCGCAGGAAGCTGAGGGCTAAGAGCCGTCTCCATAAGGAGCTGTCTTAAACGAAAGTCCCGCTCCTTCTTAGTCCAGGGACAAAACCCTTTACAGATCCTGCACTTCTCTGCTTGATGAGACTCCCCCAGACACTTCAGGCAAGAGTCATGGGGGTCGCCCGTTGGCATGGGCTTAGAGCAGGAATTGCAGGGCTTAAATCCCGGAGCCTTGGGCATGAGCCCAAGAGAAAGGACAGGGAGGAAGGGAAAAAAAAACCCAGCCCCACTAACACTAACAACTATAACTGTCAAACACTATAACTAAAACTAGTAACTATGAACTATGAACTAAACTATGAGATATACGCTAGGGAGAGTGGAGAGCAGCGAAGGAGCACTCCACAGTTCCAATGACTGTCATGGGTGATAAGAAGGAACTGAGGGGGCACTGGGTGGGCTGGGGTATATATCGAGCGCCATGAAGGCGCTACTCCAGGGGGCTCCACAGCCGACCCACCGGGTGTTGCTAGTGTAAAAATTCTCTGACGGCGATGCGCGTGGCACTTGCACACCTAATTGGAATCGATATGAGCAAGCACTCAAAGAACTATAGTGCCCTCATGGCCAAGATGGAGACCACTCTATGGGGCAGCTCCAGCCAAGAAAAGACACACGCAGGAATGCAGCATGGAAACTCTCTTCCGTCCCAGAGTAAACACTCACACACACAGAGGAACAGTACAATGAATATAAGAAAGGGAAATATTTATTTACAGAGGGGTGAATGGATGAAAAAAACAAGGCAAAATGATGGCGGAAGGGTAAAACATGATGACACCCAACACGAGGACCTCAGGCTCAGTGGTACCACAATATAAAAGGATAGGTGCTGAGCGATGTCTCTGGACTCAGAGTTCAGGAATCCTGGGCAGAGTTCCAGTTTGGAAGTGAGTCTTTGGTGCTCCTGGCTATCTTCAGCACCACAAAACTTCCCCAACAAAACTCTCCTCATGTCCTCTTCTGCCACTTTCCACAAACCCACACAGAGTAACAGCCTCCTCACTTAACTAGCTACAACCTTCCTCCTTATTCCCAATGCAGTCAAAAGCCTCAGTACTCACAGCCCTGTACAGTTCTGGGCTCCAGTGATACTGGGGCTGGTTCTAATTTGTCTTTCATACATGATTCCTTCCTGGCAGTGTTCCTCCTGGCTCCTGACCTGGGACACCCCTGTTGGGCTGCTCTGTCCCTGCAGGGCTTTGGGCTCGTTCCTGGCTGCTTTGCTACATGAGGCCCTCTTGTCTGGAGCTACAAACACAGACCTGTCCCTATCACTCTCACGCTCTCGACCCTTCTACTCTGGAACAACCAGCACTTTCTCTCCTTCAGGATGAGGTTTTAAAGGGGCCGTGCTCCCTAAACCACAAGGGGTGACAACACTTTACACACTATAATGAATCCCATAAAAAAGGAGTAATCATAATCTATTTAAGTATTTATACCCTTTGCATCACCATACAGTTTGCATGCCTCGCATATTAAATTTATAACCCACCAACACCTCTCATGCACAGTGTTGAGGGGTTTAAGGTTTGGGTTTTTGGTTTTTTTTTAAGATTCATTTATTTATTGTGGAAAAGCTAAGGCCAGTAGTTGAGATCCGCTGTACATCCATTTTACAGAAGGGCAAAATGAGGAAGATATTTACAAATTTTAAACAGCAGGCCATTGCCAAAATCAAGAATGGAATTAAAGAATCTGAACTCCCAGTCCTGTGCTTAAACCACTCGACATCTCTCCCTCACTACTAGCAACTCTTCTCTAAGGTAATAAGAGAGATATACAGGACAATGCAGAACTAAGAAAAAAAGTACCACTTCTGAGCTTTGCCTCACCCTTCAGTATCTAAACAATTATGTACTTTTGATTAAAGATCACAAATATTTTCCAGTGCCTAGAACCATGAAACATGGAGGTGATTTACAAGGCATACATCTATAAAAACTGTGCCCAATGTATTTCTCTTCTAATTTATGAGGCTGGGCAGCTTATTGTATAATATAATACCACATATTTCTCAGTAACATATAAACGAAAAACCAACAGCAGCCTTCAAACCTCCACAAAGTGTTATAAATAATATCAATACTAATACAAGGCTAAGAGGTTATAGAGTAAACAATATCAACACAGTCACTAGTTGGCAGCTTCAGATCTGGCCCAGGAAAGAGATTTGCACACACAGACCCTTACTCCCACAAGAAAGTGCTTTTAATTCGGTGGGTCGCTGAGCGGTGTAGGGGGCCACCTGCCCAGACAGACACTTTGGGGCTTTAATTTGTGAGTTGAAGTCTCACATATTCATAACAAAAATCTGAAAATACTGTGAAGGTTAACTAAATATTAACATGTTATTCCTATCATTTTATTAAATCAATCACAACCAGGCTCCTGCTCATATATGTCTCTTATCACATCACTCTGCCACTTCTCTAACACCACCACCACCAGCCACGACTATCCACTTATCTGTTCCTTCCACAAATGTCTTCGAAGTTTCTTCTATGCCAACCCTTATGCCCAAACTGCCCTTTCGGAACTGATGTTTGTTAAAGCTACTAACCTGTCCTCCTTCAAATCCACTCTGGAGAGCCACTTGCGCCCGTAAGAAATCAACCAAAGTATTGTGGCCAGGGTCAGGGGCAAATGGGCAAAGTTAATATTTATTTATACTATTACAAAACACAACATTAGAATACGACAAATGTACCTAAAAACTATTATTTATAAGGGCTCCACTAGCGCAAACTTAATTCTGAGTACTTGACTTTTTAAACTTAACATTCTTTAACATAGGTCTAGTTATCTTATTTTTAGAAGGAATTCTTCTATTCTTAGATTTTAAGGCCAAGAGGGACCAAGAATTGTTCTTCTTAACCTCGGAGGATAGGGCAAGAAGCAATGGGCTTAAATTGCAGCAAGGGACGTTTAGGTTGGACATTAGGAAAAACTTCCTAACTGTCAGGGTGGTTAAGCACGGGAATAAATTGCGTAGGGCTGTTGTAGAATCTCCATCATTGGAGATTTTTAAGAGCAGGTTAAGCAAACACCTGTCAGGAATGGTCTAAATAATACTTAGTCCTGCCATGAGTGCAGAGGACTCGACTAGATGACCTCTCGAAGTCCCTTCCAGTCATATGATTCTGTGATCAGATCATCTAGTCCAGTGGTTCTCAAACTTTTGTACTGGTGACCCCTTGCACACAGCAAGCCTCTGAGTGCGACCCCCCCTCTTATAAATTAAAAACACTTTTATAAAATATTTAACACTATTATAAATGCTGGAGGTGAAGCAGGGTTTGGGGTGAAAGCTGACAGCTCGCGGTCCCCCACGTAATAACCTCATTACCTCCTGAGGGGTCCCGACCCCCCAGTTTGAGAACCCCTGATCTAGTCTGACCTCCTGTGTAACATAGGCTATAGAATGGTTTCAGAGTAGCAGCCGTGTTAGTCTGTATCCGCAAAAAGAACAGGAGTACTTGTGGCACCTTAGAGACTAACAAATTTATTTGACCATAAGCTTTCGTGGGCTAAAATACAGTAGGAAGATATATATATATATACACACAGAGAACATGAAACAATGGGTGTTATCATACACACTATAACCAGAGTGATCAAAATGTCACCCACTACCCTTGCACTGAGCCAAAAAACTTGAGTTTCACTAAAGTGTATCTTCCCGATAGGTATCTCGTCTCGATTTGAAGACATCAAAAGAGAGAATCCACCACTTCCCTTGGTACTTGGTTCCAGTGGTTAACTACCCTCCCTGTTAAAAATGTGTCCCTCTTTTCTAATTTGAATATGTCTGGTTTTAAGTTCCAGCCGTTGCTTCTTATTAAGACATAGGAGACAACTGCCTCATTCTACTCAGCACTGGTGAGGCCTCAGATGTATTGTGTCCAGTTCTGGACACCAGAGGAGAGCAACAAAAATGACAGAAGGTTTAATAAAACCTGACCTAGGAGGAAAGGTTAAAAAAACCTAGGTGTGTTTAGTCTTGAGAAAACAAGAATGAGGGGGAAACTGAAAACAGTCTTCAAATATGTTAAGGGCTGTTCTAAAAAGGACAGTGATCAATTGTTCTCCATGTTCACCGAAGGTAAAACAAGAAGGGAGATTTAGATAAAATATTAGGGAAAACTTTTTAAATATAAGGATAGCTAAGCTCTGGAACACGTTATCAAGGTTGGTTGTGGAACAGCAGTCACTGGAGGTTTTTAAGAACAGGTTAGACAGATATCTCTCACAGATGGTCTAGGTATACTTGGTCCTGTCTCAGTACAGGGAGATGGATTAGATGACCTCTTGAGGTTCCTTCCAGCCCAACGTTTCTATAATTCTATGATTATCATCAGCTGCTGGGGATCCAAAACATTCCCAACTCTAGTAACCTTAAAACCAACACTGCGCACATTCTCTCAGTCAAAGGCAGATAATCACCACCACATCTTGGGGTTACTGCCCCAAACTACCTTCACCACCTCAATTAGCCTGCTCTTTTCCATGCCCCAGTCTCTATCAACCACTGTGTGCAGCATACAACACCACAGCCTCGGATGGATGAGATAGAGCAGTGGTTTTAAACCTTTTTTCATTTGCGGACCCCTAAAAAATTTCAAATAGATGTGTGGATGCCTCTGGAAATCTTAGACATTGTCTTGGATCCCCAGGGGTCCACACACCACAGGTTGAAAACCACTGAGATAGAGAAACAAAGTCCATACCACCTTACTAACCCTCCCAACAGTCCCATATGTACATTGAACAAGGAGGAGGACAAGATGGAATTTGCTTACTTCTTCAGTAAATAATAACTGGTTCATTTGCAGCAAGTAATCCAGGTTGATGAATGGCAGTTGTGTTTAAAATGAGTTGAGCAGGGTTATTGGGGTTGGGGTTTCTTTTGAAAGAAATTGAATGAAAATCAGCCTTCTATGGGGGTGTAAGTATTCCCAGAATAGAGTCCTTAATTATTTGCAGTCTTCGTTCATTCAGATAAATAGACTGCACTAATATATGTTTGAGCTTCATTTAGGGAAAAAAACTTATTCATTACAGATGTGAGCATCTCTGCTTTGTATACTTAGCCACATGCTGCAGCAAAGTGATTCAGTTTCTAGCTCGCTGCTAACTTTATATTTTCAGCAAGTTCACGTTTCCTCCTTAAAACTCTATGGGCTATATCCTAAAGGCCTAACTGAAGTTTTATGCAGTGTGACCTAAAGAAGAGCTCTGTGTGGGTTGAAAGTTTGTCTCTCTCACCAACAGAAATTGGTTCAATAAAAGATATTACCTCACCCACCTTGTCTCTCTAGTATAACTGGAGTTTTGACAGAATAAGGACTTCAGAATTTAGGCCTTTTAAATTGAGCAGTGTAAACAATTTATTTTTGCAGACCAGAGATCATTTTATACATCTACTGATCTAAAATAGGTTCTAGGATTTTTAGAATCAACTTTGTTGTTGTTATATAATTCTTACTATACCAATATATGAAAAAAGAACATTTTTATCTCATGAGAAAGTAGAAATGCAGGCAGTCTTTCTGCCCTCTCCCCCGCCTTTTGCATGCTATTTATTAGAAAAACCCTGGGTATTAAAGATTTGAAGTTGGATTAATGGCAAAGGCTGATGAGACTGGGGCTTCAGGTCACTAACCTCCAAGAAATCTCAGACCCTATGTACAATGAATAATAATAATAATAATACTCTTATACATTGCTTTTTATCAGTAGATCTCAAAATGTTTTACAAAGGAGGTCAATATCATTATGTCCATTTTACAGATGAGAAAACCAAGGCACAGAACAATGAAATAACTTAGGATCATGCAACCAACGGGCAGCAGAGCAAGGAATAGAAGTCAGGTCCCAGTCCAGTGAACTAGCCACTCAGCCACACTGCTCAATAGAATATCAGATTCAACAATACCTTCTGATGTTTAGTGAATCCATGCTTTTAATGCTGTAAGAATATAAGCACAAAGCATCGAGTCTTCATCTCTTCATGTCTTTTAATAAAGACTGGATGCTCTTCTGGAAAATATGCTTTAGTTACTGGGATAACAGGGTGAAATCTTTGGACCTGTGTTATACAAGAAGTCAGACTAAGTGAGCTAATGCAGTGTGTGACAGATATGGCAATTTCCCACAATATCCCTGAAAAACTGTATTGAATTAAGTTCAAATAACTTTGGAGTCCATTGTATTAAATGCAAAGGCCATAAACTGGTGTAGGCCAGACTGATCAAGGACTCTATTGAACAATGTGGCAAAATGATCTTCTGGGACAATATGCATGAAGTGGAATTACTGGGAAATACCTAGGGGTAAATACCCTCCTCTGGTTATTCAAAAACCCAAGCTTTTGAAGTTATGCCCTGAGGACAGAAGCATGGTCCGCTGATTACCTGTCCCTGAAGACTGGAAATCAAAGCTCAAGCTCTATAAAGAAACAGGCTGATTTGTGCAGTCAGCGTGCTTGTTCTGAGCTGACACTGTTATGAACTTGTAACCACAGAAGAAAACCTTTGGTGGGGTATGAAGGACTGACTCCTACCAGAAACCCTGCTGGAGCTTGATCATCTCTGGAAGCTTATTGGCATCCGTATAGATTCTTTTATTGTTTTACTGTAATGCTTTCACCATGAGAATAAATGTGCTTGCTTAGAAAGAGCTGTGTGGTAACTTATAATGGTGGGTAATGACATTGTTCATAGCCTTCAAAGAGTAAAGAAAGCACAGATGCTGGCTTGGTTAGGCAGTCTGGCCTCCTGGGGATATCACAATGTTAGCAGGGAACAGCGCAGCCTCAAAAAAACCCAGTCAGGAGGTAGAGAGATGCAGGTCTCCACACAAGAGAAGTGATAGTTGAGGAACAGGAAGTCTAGACTGGGTGTCCTTGCTGGACCATAGTGGAGGAATATAGGTGCCCTGAGCTATGACACAGTGTTTCCCAAACTAGGGAAGGAAGGTTGCAGAGTAAGGGAGCCTACCCCACACTCACCCTGCAGTGGCAGCTCCTGTTCTATTGGGCTGGGCCTGGCTCCCCACTCAGATATTGCAACCTGGCATACAGGGTCATCTTGACATTCAGGTTGGCCTGCTCACCCCTTTATCAGTCAGAATGCCATTCGCTCAGATTTGGCCCGGCCACCCCTCTGACATGTTGGAGAAGTGGTTGAGCCAAACCTGAGTGGTGTTGCGACACTGTGCACCAGGTCATAATGTCCAATGTGGTGAGCCAGTCATTGTCCTGCAGAACAGGAGCCTCCGCTATGGGCTGAGTGCAGGGCAGGTTCGCTCTTAAGTCCACCCCCTCATCTCCCTCCACACCAGGCTGGGATTATAGTTGCAGTGTGGGGCGGAGGAGGCACTGTCAATGGAGGATGATGACTACACTGGCCTATGATTTTGCCTCCTTAGCCCTCCTGAATTTGGACCATGGGTAGGTCACAAAAAAAGGCAAAACATAGTTGGTGGGCTGCCTTACTAGAAACCACTGATCTAATGGTCCCTTCTGACATTAAAATGTATGAATTAATTTTGCTTTCAATGGATTTGTACCCTTCAAGGACTTATGACTACCCTGAATATTCTTATTGCCATAATTTTCAATAGTTTTTCCTATAAAGTGAAAAATGATGGTGTACTGCAGGGACTACAGACTAGTGCTTAAATTAGTAATTACAGCCATAACTGCTTACATTAGAATTAGAAATTTAGTACCAAATTCTGCCATCAAATATGCATGTACAACTTCTACTGATATCCCCGAGTGTCAGTTCAGTGAAAATAATGGCATTGCTGAATTCAGTATAGCGCTGCTTGTGTATATGAGGGCAAGAATTTAGCCTTAACAGATACAGGCAGTCCTTGGATTTACGACAGTATTGGTTCCTTACAATTGTATCGTAAGTCGGAATGTCGTAACTCGGAACCGCAATCTACTCCATTGCGGGACCGAGCATCAGAAACTCGAAACCTACAGTCGTAAGTCTAATCAGGGTGTCAATGTAGAAGCATCGTAAGTGCCATTCGCTGTAACTCGAACGCCGTAAAGTCGAGGACTGCCTGTAGATATTTATTCATTTTCATTGTTCCCTTTTACCCTGGCACAGGACAGAGTAGCTACAGGGCACTATAAGAAGACTATATGTTCAATCGTTTTTAGGTACTGCTCTCTTTTTCAGGGTTTTTAGAGTCATGTCATAAAGGACTAAGGGCTCAGTCTACAAAAGTACTTCAGCACATGCTTAACACTTAGCACATGAGCAGTCCCAGTCCCTTTGGTTTCAACAGAACAACCCCTGTGCTTATAGCTAAGCACGTGCTGAAGTTCTTTGCTGAAATGGGACCCAAGATTCCCATTTGATATAGGTAATCTTGGTATAATTACTGCATGTGGCTGTTATTTCTGGTGAAAATGCATTTTGTTTTACTCCAAGTACAATTTTTGTACTTCTGGTGTCACAAACTGTTTGAAAAGCTGCTCTATATTTTAATTACATTCCCTCATTTTAATGAAACTATGCTAATACCAGGTGCATGTACTTAACCGATCTAAGCAAGGCTTGTGATGTTTTATACAGTTTAGACTGTTTCTCTGAAGAGAGAGAGGCAAACTTATGTTTACTTTAATGGGAAGGTATTCAAACAAAATACTCATATTTCAAACTATTTTTATGATCTTCTACTTCAGCATCTATTCTCAACAATGTTCTAACCTCTTGCACCACTAGCTGTTCAAACTATGAGAAAGATTAAGGCCACTCTTACTAGCACACTTCACATTCACCTCTGGGCCCACAACTCTAATCTAATCTGAAGTACTAAACTAAATCAGTTTCTGATGTTTAGCTGCCATCCACATCACAAACCCCCTCCACATACATAATTCACTGCAATTTGACATCATTGGCAGACTGGCTCAGGAAAAGACTAGTACAGCTTTAATTATCTCTAAAATCCAAGCCAAGGTTGAGGTCACTGGTGAGGCTGTGGGGAAAATTTCATATTTTAGCCAACTGCACTTGTACCTCACCTTGGATAAATATAGTTCTTCAACTTTCTAGTATAGCTACTTTCTTTTCTTACAAGCACAGATATTCGATCTCAAAAGTGTTTTACACGCCTTACAATTTTACAAAAATGTTTACGCAATATAATCTGTAACATTGGTTAGTAAAACATGAAACACGTTCACAATCATCCCAAACCCATGGTTTAAAAAAGAAAACAACACAACAACAACAAAACCAATATTTGACTGGGTTCATATGGCAATTTAGTTTAGATGCCCTTGCCAGAGAATTACTAGAAACATTTGCTTTACGTGTATATAGCAACCAATTCTAGAATCGTTTGTTTACTTTTTTAAATAGATTACTGTGAATGCTGTAGAGAAGTTTTTAAGTAACTTTCATTATAAATCCTGTTTTCACTTGCTTATAACTTTCTGAAAAAATTATATTGTAATATTGTATGCCTGCTCTAACTCAAAAGAGGGATTTGGTTTTGAAAAGTTAAGGAAAATTCACTCAGCCGTTTTCAAGTTATTCCAGATGGAAAGAAAAACACTTTTTGCATTTTAAAAATACATTTAAGAATGTTTGATATACTGACTCAAATGTTTGATACTGAAATTCTAACCTTGTTTATCTCTAGTCCTCAGTAAGGAGTCATCAGATAAGTTTGAAAAAATGTTAAATTTAGTATGTTACTAGTGACTAAACTAAAGGCTTCATTCATACACTTTAAAATGTTTCTTCCAAATTTTCATTTTTATCTATTTCATCATTTTCTTTAGAATTAGAAAGTTAAATGCAAAAAGTTAACTTAACACAATATTAAGTCTGCAAATATAAAGCCACAAAAGTCAGGAAATGAAAAATTTAAGATATCATTGCAATTTTCACTGTCTTGTTGTACTTACTAAAAATAAAGGCAATTATTTAACAGCCAATGTGTTACATTCTGATACACCTACTCATATTGAGTAGCACCTTGCTCCATAAATGGTCCCATAGAAGAGTGCAAAACTCACCTTAGACGGTCAAGGACAAAAAAGTTCCATTAGTCAAGATAGGAGCCTGGATGAGAATTTTGGCAGCAGGACAGAAAGGACAGACTGTCTCTGAAGTGTTATGTAGGAAACATTGGCAATATTTGGGCATAGTCTAGAAAAAAAGTCTAGAGAAGGGGCCAACCAAAACCACGCAGATTAAGGGCCTGAGTAGCTGGGAGGATGGTGGTATCATCCAGTGCTGACAGAGAAGGGAAGAAAGATGACGATCTTGGTTTTGGCCTTGTTGAGCTTACGTTGATGGGAAGACATCCATAAGGAGATGTCAGAGAGTGGCACAAATGCAGCAATGGCCGGAGAGAAACAGGTCAGGAGTGGAGACATGTATAGGAGTCACAGGAATAGAGACGGTAGTTGAGGTTGTGTGAGCTGATGAAGACACCCAGGGAATGGACCACCAAGGGAGAAGAGGAATGGGCTAAGAACAGAGCTTTGTGGGATGCCCACAGAAAGTGAAAGGTGGGGCGAAGGATCCACTGAAAGAGATATTGAAGGTGTGACCAGAGAGGCCAGAGAAGAAACAGGATAGAGCATTTCCTCTGAGAAAAAAAGCACTGAACAAAAACAAAACAAACAAAAAACTGACCATATTTCGTAATAGGTTTTAGAAGTGACAGCGTTTCTGGATATGAGAAGAGTATCAAGCGCTTTATAAAAGAACTAAGTTATTCTGGAAGTGAGTAGCTCTTCCCTTCAAATGAACCTCACAAAAGTGAGAAGGAAAAGAGTCAAAAGTTCTGTTTGTAAATATTAGACGCAGTAGATGCAGTGAAACCTGTGCATCACAGTCTTCTCTGCCTGCCAATTTATGGACAAACAATAATGGTATTAATTCAGATTTGTACCTCTGATGAGCACAATGCACTCAGTCTCCCTCTTACAGCACTGCAAAGGCCTCAATGGCAGGCTGCTGATCAAAAAATTGTTCTGTTACACTGAGGGTGGAATTCTACATTGCCTTTTTCTCCTATGTGAGCTGGTACAGAGGCATGCTGTTTTGCACCTGTAGCATTTATAAGGTCTGATCAGGGTTTTAAAGAAACTGCTAGTTACTGTATGTTTTATGTGTAATAAGCAGCATGTGGTCCTTATACTTGCTTAACAACTCATTATCAGCCGAATTAAACTGCTGTGTGAAACATGGCACTTTGAAAAATGACCTGTTTTGGATTACATATCCCACTTTTGGCCCATTTATGTCAGGGACAAACTAAAGAGCATAGAGTTGTGCTGTTCTGATTTTTCAGAAACATTCACTACAGTTTGAGATTTTCAATAAATGAATATGCAGAGTGCCACATACAAATGGATGCCATCAGATAAATCTCTTTACCTCTTAGGTAGACTGAAGAAAACAACAATCCAGCAAACGGTTTTATATATGCAGTAAGCAAATTATACCCACGGGTCCACGTTTCTATACCTCTTCACCTTAGACTCTTTCAGACCCTTACGGAATACTGGTCTGGAGATTGTTCTTTAGTTCTGGGACCTTGTAGATTCTCCTCTCGATTTACTACTTTCAATCTGCAATTTTTTCCTATTTTTCTATAAAGAAAAGCCTTCACTGCCTGTGAAAGAGAAGGGATATAAAGCTAAATGCAAGCCTGTTGGGAAACTGTGTACGCAAACAATGAGATGACTACAGATATGTTTCAGAGTAACAGCCGTGTTAGTCTGTATTCGCAAAAAGAAAAGGAGTACTTGTGGCACCTTAGAGACTAACCAATTTATCTGAGTATAAGCTTTCGTGAGCTACAGCTCACTTCATCGTATGATATGTTGTTATTCTTATAAAGAGATCAGTAGAAGTTTGTATCATAATATTTGTTTTCAGTTGTACACATGTAAAGTGTTAGGTGCTGTACAAACACAAAAGACAGCATACTTCATCTCCCAAAGAGTTCACATTCTACAAATAGAGGGAGCAGACTGTCAGAGAGATGAATGCTCGTGGGGGAAAGAAAACAAGCAAGTAAGTTTAGAGACAAGTATACAACCATCGTATCACAATTATTTAGATATAGATATGAGCAATATTGCCTATGATCTATTTAGCCCACAACACAAACACCCATCACACGGATACTCTCCATGGACCTCTCACAAGAACATTTAGCTCGCAACAATCTGGGGTTTAAGTCTACTCTGCACTAAGGGCTTGTCTACACTTACGGCGAGGCAACAGCACAGATCCACCAATATAGCGCTTAGTGAAGACACTACCTACACTGGCAGGACAGCTTCACTCGTCAGCATAGATACTCCACCTCCCACAGATGCAGTAGCTATGTTGACAGGAGAAGCCCTTCCGTGAATACAGCGCTGTCTACACAGGGGGTTAGGTCAATAATAACTATGTCGCTCAATGGTCTAGATTTTCCACACCCCTGAGCAGCGTAGTTATACCAACATAAGTTACTAGTGTAGGCCAAGCCTAAATGTCCATGTGGACCCTGTTGCCAGGCGCTAAAGGTTTCTTAGTGCACTTTAATCTACCCTGCTTTGAAACAAGAGTAGACTAAAGCACAGTAGGGAACTTTTGCTGCTCAGCCACAGGGTCCACATGGACATTTAGTATGCAACAGGCTAGTGCAGGGTAAATTTACTCCCAGCTTGCCATGAACTGCCTTAGGTGAAGAGCTTAAAGAGCCAAGGATAGTAGGAAATGAACAATGGAATTTATGCTGCTAACTCAGTGGGGCACACATGTCTAATCACACTTGATGTCCTCCCCCATTAACTCCTGCAGCACTCTCAGTGATCGATTATATGCTCTGCAATGTTGCTCTCAACACTAGTAGTGCACATGGGCTCCCCAATCCCTGTCTCCACTAACATGAACTGGAGAAGTTTTCTCAAAGCCTTTTCTGTGACCTTTCCCACCTTTGGCTTTTGAAACCTTGTTTTCATAGACTCATAGATATTAAGGTCAGATGGTACCATTATGATCATCTAGTCTGACCCGCACAACGCAGGCCACAGAATCTCACCCACCCACTCCTGCGAAAAACTTCTCACCTATGTCTGAGCTATTGAAGTCCTCAAATCGTGGTTTAAAGACTTCAAGGAGCAGAGAATCCTCCAGCAAGTGACCCGTGCCTCATGCTACAGAGGAAGGCGAAAAACCCCCAGGGCCTCTTCCAATCTGCCCTGGAGGAAAATTCCTTCCCGACCCCAAATATGGCGATCAGCTGAACCCTGAGCATATGGGCAAGATTCACCAGCCAGATACCCAGGAAAGAATTCTTTGTAGTAACTCAGATCCCACCCCATCTAACATCCCATCACAGGCCATTAAGCATATTTACCATGAATATTTGAAGATTAATTAATTGCCAAAATCATGTTATCCCATCATGCCATCTCCTCCATAAACTTATCGAGTTTAATCTTAAAGCCAGATAGGTCTTTTGCCCCCACTGCTTCCCTTGGAAGGCTATTCCAAAACTTCACTCCTCTGATGGTTAGAAACTTTTGTCTAATTTCAAGTCTAAACTTCCCAATGACCCGTTTATATCCATTTGTTCTTGTGTCCACAGTGGTACTGAGCTTAAATAATTCCTCTCCCTCTCCGGTATTTATCCCTCTGATATATTTATAGAGAGCAATCATATCTCCCCTCAACCTTCTCTTAGTTAGGCTAACCAAACCAAGCTCCTTGAGTCTCCTTTCATAAGACAGGTTTTCCATTCCTTAGATCATCTTAGTAGCCCTTCTCTGTACCTGTTCCAATTTGAATTCATCCTTCTTAAACATGGGAGACCAGAACTGCACACAGTATTCCAGGTGAGGTTTTCCTCTGAGTCTCTATCACCTCTAGCAATAAATCATATTAAAATAATCATTTCACTAGAGGATCCTTTTGTATTAACAGCCCAGATGGGATTGTCTACCATGACCTAAAATTGGAGGTGACATAGTTAGGGATGCCAACAATTAGGGTTTTGGGGACCTTATATTTTGACAAACTGTATATGTTTGGGATGACATTTTCCAAATTTCAGCAAAAATTGTCAAGCCATTTCTCAGGACAAGTTCGGGGAGGAGGGGGGCAATTTGTTATTTACCTGTAGTAAAAAAATTCTTACAATTGTTTTGTTGAGAAACTCAAGAAACTCCATGCTTTCCAGGAGGTATTTGATTTAGGCAGCCCCTGATTTAGAGGGTTTTGTCATCCAAGTGGAAATCTGCCAAAATCTGGCTAAATTACAAGCTTCTGGAATATTACAGTTTGTGTGTGCTCATTAGAGACTTGTTATGAGTTTAGCAGCCAAATTCTCCACAGATTCCATTTGTGACTGAGCATGTGTCAGCCCATGGCTGCAGGACATGAGCAGAGCTTCCCCTGCAATTGCTTCTCTCGGAAGCCAGGAGCTGTTGGAATGTTGGGCACAGAACCAGAGAGCAGGGAGACTGACTTTCCTATGCTCTCAGTGCTCCTCTTGCTGGCACCCAAGCAGCATGGAGGAGAATAAGGAAGCCATCTAATTGGAATGCAGAAGGATGAGGAGCCATGAGGGGAAGACTGGGACAAGGTGTGACAGATATGGCAATTTCCTGCAATATCCTGGACTAACCCTTATTGAATTGAGTTTAAGTATCCTAGGAGTTCATTGTATTAAAAATGTAAATGTTTATATATTATTGTGGAATTGTATGTAATGTTTCTAAGAAGGACACCTGACTAATGTAAAACTTGGGAAGCATTACAAGCATCAAAGGACTCTTCGAAACAATGTGCAAGACAAACAAAGTTTTCCTAGGAAATACTTGGAAGGAGAGGTAGGCAACGTCTCACCTGTGGACCCATCCTTTTGAAACTAGGCTCTGAGGAGAAAGCCATTGTCTGATGATCCCGTTACATAAGGACCAGACCAGGGGCCCAAATTTGATAAAAGAGTGACTTTCAGGTTCAGGGCGGTGCTTTTGTGCGAAGGGCTGTTCACCAGCCAAAGCCCTGCTGGAGTCAGGGGTGATTTCTGGAAAGCTTATTAGCATGTGTGGAGGTTCTTTTATTGTTTTTAATATTTTTTTCTCTGTAATGCTTTCACCTTGAGAATATATGCACTTGCCTAGAGAAGAGCTGCGTGGGAACTTGACAACACCAATTACACTGTTTAGTTTCTGAAGAGAAGGCAAAGCAGTCCTGCTTAGGCAGTCTGTCTTTACTGGGGAATTCACAGTGTAGCCAGGGAACTGTGCAGGCTAGAAATACCCCAGTCAGGAGGGAGACATGCGGGTAACCACCAAAGAGAACTGATGGCTGGGAAGTTGGAAGCCTATGAGAGGGTGCCCTTGCTGCACCATAGAAGGGGAATACAAGGGCAGTTGCCCTGAACTGTGACACAAGGGTTCAGGAGGAGATGGACAGGGAGATTGGAATGAGCAGCTGGGAGAGGAGCGAGATAGGGGACTGAGCCGTGACGATGGAGGACTGGGACTAGGATGTGGAGCAGAGGTCCACAAACTCGGGGGCACGCAGGACCATTCAGGGAGGAGGGTGCATCTGGGGCCCGGGCCAGCTCTGCTCCAGCCTCACCCCCAGCCGCGGTCCCAGCTCCCATCCCTGCACCTGGCTCCACACCCAGCCTCAGCACAGCTGTACTCCCGGCCCCGCCCCCAGCCTCAGCCCCTGGCCACGGCTCCACTCTTGGCCCCAGACCCATTCCTAGCTGTGGCCCCTTTACCCTTGTCTGCATTCCCCCCCCTCCCCCCCGCACCTGAGCATGGCTGCGCTCCTGGCCCCGACACTACCTCCACTCTCGGCCCCAGATCTACACCCAGCTGCAGCCCCAGCCTCGGCCCCGTTAGCCTCCCCCGAGCCACGTCCTCACTCTTAGACCCAGGTTCCAGGGGGCATGGACAGGGGCAAGGAGGGTGCAACCCTCAAAAGTTTAGGGACCACTGATGTGAGGGAGGTTGGCAGTGTGGAATAGGGACTGTGACTTGTTGCTGAGGTAGGGGCTAGGATGAGGAACAGAGGGGGAACAGATAAAGGGGAATGGCACAAGGACAGGCTGGAAGGTCCAGAAGGCTTTAGGGTGGGCAGGGGTGAAGAGTCTGTGCACTAGAGCGCACACTTCTGTAGTGTCTGAAATGGAAGCCAAGATTCCTGAGTCTTACCATTTCTCTGCCATCAGCAATATGTGAAACCGACTGGCAAAATGTGTCTCTCATTGTATTCTAATGGCTGGTTCAGAGAGCGGATAAAAGCTACTACAGCTATCAGTCATTCTGTTACATAAAAGAGTGCTGTAACGTGGATCAAAGATTCTAACCCTGTGATGAATGAAGTGGGGTGAAGATTGTTCCACATGATGGAATTTGTCTTTTCAGTTTACTTCTTTAACAACCTAGAAAATTACATTAAAAAATTACTTTTAAAAGAATGTTAAGCTTAACGTTCATGCCTCTTTGAAAGTCACAGACCTTTGTCCTATTTGATTTACTTGAAAAATAAAAATTAATAGTTAACATTTACATAGTACTTTTTATTCATCTCTCTCAAAGCTGTAAGTATCCTTATTCCCATTTTACAGACAGGGAATGTGAGGCACACAGGGGCTAGGTGATTTGCATGACCTCATACCACTAGTCAATAGCAAAGCCCAGCACAGAACCCAGGTTGTGTCATTGGCTCTAAGCAGGGGTTCAATCTATATGAGACTTCTATAGCATAGCCTTGTCTGTACTGTTATTGAAAAATGAGTACTGAGTTTCCCAGTGTAGAAACACCTGTGACTTGTCATGCTCATGCTGAATGACTGGCAATCTGGCAGAATACACAGTATTTTATCTGCTACCATAATGTGCTTCATGAAACATCATTCACATGCTGATGGTTTATCAGAGCACTGTAGAAGGCAGAGTACAGGTTCTTCTTCAGGATCACTGATTAATAAAGAATTGATCAGCATCCAGGGGAAAGGAGTCTGTTGTCATTTCATTATGAAGGAGACACTGTAATCAATGGGCAAGTTTCTCTCACCTAAATGGTCTCACTGTTAGACAATTTTTCTGGTATTTCTGTTATTAGAATTAGATTATGAGAGAGACACGCATACTATAAAGACAACTAAAATGACAGATCCTTGCCCTGAAGAATTTAGAATCTAGTGTTTGATCTTGTAAGATTCCAAGTACTTTAAGATAAGGAACCGAGAACCTTAAATTCCCCTTGACCTTCATCAAGTGGGATTCACTCAGCACCTTAAAGGAGCAGGCCCTAAAGTAGATAATTAGACCCAAAATAGAGAATGGCAAAAATTGACAAGGGACGCACGGATGGGCAGGGATGAGAGGAGATACAGGAGGATAAGGATTTCATCAGTGAAGGATCAAGAGATATACTTAATATTATCTACACAGCTTGTTAGTTCCTGTATGGATTTTATTTAATTTTTTAGATAAAAGTATTTATTCACTGGATTTAATATATTATTATTTGCATATGAGGAGGTCTGGATTGAAGGTCACGTTGAGCATCATTGCTAGATTTCTTGGACCAATTTATCTGGAATGTAGCCAACATATATTTCAGAAAAACGATCTGATTGAAATACCTCTCAAAGAAATCAGCGAAGAAGGGAAACGTGCTCAGTATATGAAGAAATGTATGAAATCCATAAATCAGAAATTAACATTCATATTATACATACATATATAATGAAAACATAATTTTAATCCATGATAACTATCTTAGTTATTTTAGAATGCACCAAGTATTTATTAAATTCCAACTTTACTAATTCTGGGCTAATCTGTTTATTTGAATTCATCTTTAATGAGTTTATAACCATAGCATCTTTGAAAAAAGCATCTATTGATCTGATTGTTAAATTCAGAGTTATCGATTGTCCCTCAACCAGCTTTCTATCAGCTAAGTATTTTGTTTGGCAAGGACTCAACTTCAAATGAAGGGGATTTACTGGGGTGATAATTTGCTGTATGTGCACCTATAGGGTTGTTAAAATAGACCTAGCTGTGCCATATGCAAGTGTTTCAACTTTCTTAAACAAACAGCTCTACCCCTATCCCCAATACACTTGCAATTACAACGTAAGCAAGCTAAGTAACAGCAATTTCTTATCTAGCATTTAGCTTGGAGCCGAGTCTGGCAAACAGCACAGATTCCTTTTCTAAATCACATCACTTCTGTTCACATGATCATAATGTACTGTAAGTAGCAGTATTAAGCTCTGGGTCAAGCAAGTTACTCTTATTTCAAATTGTCAAGTAAGCTTTGCAACTTTGGACTTCATATGGTACACTCTGCAATTCAGCAAAGTTCAAATACAGCAGCCACAACTTGCAGTTTTTGACCATAAAAAGATCTCCATTCTTGTGATCATTTATTTTAGTATTTGATGAGTGACCACCATTAGTGAAGCGATATTTTTAGCGGATCTACACAGTTGCAAATGCATTGATAAGTCTCCTCCCCCAGTCAGCTTGCTCACCACTTCCCCCAGGGTCCCTATCTCTAAGCCTTTCCGGTCTGGTTTGACCCTCAGGCAAAATTTTACTCTCAAACCTGCAGAACAGATCTTGGTTTTGAAACACGGTTTTATAGAACTCCCACTAACATACTGCAAGGGTAATTAAAAAGTCAGTATTTGTGAATTGTTACCACAGTTAGTTTTTCTCTGTGATTAGACGGTTTATAGATTCATAGATACCAAGGTCAGAAGGGACCATTGTGATCATCCAGTCTGACCTTCTGTATAGCACAGGCCAGAGAACTTCCCCAAAATAATTTCTGTTTGAATTAGAGTACATTTTTGAAAACATCCAATCTTGATTTAACAATTACCAGTGATAGAGAACCACCACAACCTTGGGCAAATTCTTCCAATGATTAATTACCTTTACTGTAAAAAACTGACACCTTATTTCCAGTCCAAATTTGTCTAGTTTCAACTTCCAACCACTGGATCCTCTTATATCTTTGTGCACTAGATTGACAAGAGCATTATCAAATATTTATTCCCCATGTAGGTATTTATAGACTATAATTCAAGTCACTCTTTAACCTTCTCTTTGTTAAAATACATAGACTGAGCTCCCTGAGTCTGTCACTATAAGGCACATTTTCCAATCCCTTAATCATTCTCGTGGCTCTTCTGCTATTTATTAGCTTCCTTCTTGAATTATGGATACCAGGATATGAGACAGTATTTCAGCAGCTGTTGCACCAGTGCCAAATACAGAGGTATGAAACCACTCTACTCTTACTCAAGATTCCCCAGTTTATGCATCCAAGGATTGCATTAGCCCTGTCAGCTAGCCAGTTTTTAATCCATTTAATGGGTAACACATTAATTTAGTAATATTCTAGTTTCTTAATCAAAATGTTATCCAGTACTTAGTTGAATGCCTTACAGAAGTCTGTTACATTAATACTATTACCTTCATCAACCAAATAAAGGTTACTGTTGGCAAATGCAGTTTTTAGTGGCAGTTATTATAGGGCAGGATTTCAGACTCAAGATCTACAATGTGTATCTGATGAGAATTTTGCCATTTGTGTATTTATAAGTAATATTATTTGCTCAGTTTTACTAATCTTTCATTTTGGAGCTTCAAGGCAGTCACATTTTTCACCTCTGCAGAAATTCAATTTAATACAGTAACATACCATCATAGAGGCACCGATGTTGAAATACTCCTCATCAGTGACCAAAAGAAAATATACACTAAAGTTTGTTTTGAGCTAGAATGTTAGAAGGAGCATTATTGTGTACTTCATGCAACTCAACCACTTAATGAGCTTGATTATCAGTGCTGAAACATACAGTCCCAAGGAGTACAGCAAGATAAACTTTGTAAATCTCACTCGTATGGTACGAAATGTCTTCTTAATTTTCAAATGATAAAACAGCTCATTGCCTTTTCAGCATGTCAATAAGATACCAGATATCTCTCTGTGTGGAACAGGCTACTAATTGGGTGAAATGAAAACTCCTCTTGTTCTACTGTTTTGAAAATTATTTTTATACTGATCCACACTCTTCCAATAAAAGTAATAACTGTGTACACATACCAGACTATTTGTTTCATTTGTTGTTTTCACAAAATGCTGCGGGGCAAAATAATAAAGCCAAGCACTTACAGTGGATACAACTGCTTTGGATAGACGTGTTCTGAATACCAAAGATGAGAAGTGCCCTTGGCCATTTGGCCTGTGTGGTATTTATGAGCAACACTTCGTTTTCACCAGCTGAAAACATTTAAAACAAACAACAATGCTAATCATTCTCAAAACACTTGTTGAATTGCAAATATTTTCTCAGAGAATAATGTTTGCTACTTTCTGTTTTGATATGTGTGTTTGAGTCACGTTATTTGTAGCTTTAGAAAGGTATGAAGTTCCTGCATATGATACTAAATGGTAAATCTTGAGTGTTAGTGTCTTAGGACTTTAAAGAATATTTACTATTGTAAATACATATGGCTTTATAGGTTATTTTAGAAAATGATTTAAAATCATCATGGTAATAACTACTCTGCAAGGTCCCCAATGGAGGAAACTGCATCATTCTAGTCAACTTACAGCAGAAGAATTACAATTGCAGTCTCACTGCGAATACATAAACAACATCTTTCTCTGTCAGAACTGGGATACACAAATCCTTGCTTTCTATGAAATTTATCAGGTCATTTTCCCCTCATACTAATAAATACTGACCTCGAATCAGCAATTTTGGTATTTACTAGAGACTCAAACTTTATTCATAACTCAACCTAATACCTATGTGGGCAGTACTACAATCATTTTATATAACTATTTCACATCATATATTTAATTGTCAGTGACATTATACATTTAGCTGGCAAGTCTCTCTTTTTGCATTTAATAAATGCCACACTTTTAAATAAGAAATTGTATTTCAATCTAATGTTTACATTTTGACTGTGCCTAAAATGTCCTTATTGTAGAACACTACATCAATAAATGAACAATTATTTCTCAGTGGCATGTAAAATACATAGTGATGTCAGCAGCATTAAATTCTAGTGCCAAGCAGGGAAACAGTTAAACTTAGTTTTACTACAAAATCAATATTATACTAATTTTAATAAAAGGAAAAGATTTACCTTGTTTTTCATTCAGACATGAAGTCATGTGCAAGGTAATTCAATACCCACTGTATAAAATATGAACTATGAAAATGTTTTACAGCTGGTTTTGATCAGCTTCCTTTGTTTAACATTAGGCGCTAACCTCCAGAAGATGCATACAAGCTGCACATCCTACAGGTAATGATATCCAGATGGGATACTCTCCTTGAACATCATGCTTGGTAACATGAAGAATATAGTGTGAAAAAAGCACCTTGGCATAAATTCTGATGTCATCTTGTTTTCGGTGGCATCATAGCTGTTTCCCAACTCACGCACACAATTCTGGACAACTTCCAAAAATCTACAGAACAAAAACGCCCAGAACGCAGACAAAGCTTTAAGCTGATTGCTTGGCTGTGGCGGCAACTAAATAGAGAAGTGATACCTTTAATTATTAATTACCTTACTCTGGTGAAATTGTTCACTTTATTTCAGCTTTAAGGTCAAATATTCTGTTACGATTTTAGGCCTGTCCCATTATGGGTCATTATCAAAGTCTTCAAGTGGATACAGTACTGAGTGGGAAGCAAGTGCATACTTTGGGACACCCAAGTAGTATGTTCTCATCATCTTGGAACTCACTGTCATATGACATAAAAGATGCAGCTTCTTCATGAATTTCATATTCTGTGCCAAGTACAGAGTTACAGTAGTCCAGAGTGCAGGTGAAAAAATATATAAACCATTGTAGCTAGGTCACCAGAGAGGAATGGGAGAATCCTTCATTAACTGTAGATGCAAGAAGGCTGTTTTGGTGACTATCCTTGTCTGGATGCCCAGGTCATTCAGCCACTGCCCCAGGGGGAGCTCAGAAAACGAGGGAAATACAGCCTGCTCCTCAAACCATGCCCAGCCAACTCCACATACAAAATTACACAACCAATAAGAAGGGGCACCCTTCCTTCCCTCTCTTTGTCATCGGCTCTTGTGTAGAGTGCAAGGACAATGGGACAAAAAAAATGCCCCTTGAGTCCATCTACTCTCATGCAGGATCAGCGAAAATCTGGCCCCTAGACTATAATCTGTTCAGGACAGACACTGCCCACGTGTTTGCCTATAAAGGAGCTAGCACACATCACTACATTGTAGAACAGGGGTGGCCAACCTATGTGGCTGCTCTTCAGAAGTTAATATGCGGCTCCTTGTATACGCCAACTTTCCAATGTGCCGGGGGGGGGGGGGGGGGGGGGGGGGAGTGGGGAGTGCTCACTGCTCAACCCCTGGCTCTGCCACAGGCCCTGCCCCCACTCCACCCCTTTTCACCCCCTCCCCGAGCCTGCCATGCCCTCGTTCCTCCCCCCAAAGAGCCCCCTGCATGCCACAGCTCATTGGGAGGTGCAGGGAGGGAAGGGGAGGCGCTGATCAGCTGGGCTGCTGGTGGGCAGGAGGCGCTGGGAGCTGATGGGGGTGCTGCTGACGTATTACTGTGGCTCTTTGGAAATGTGCATTGGTAAATTCTGGCTCCTTCTCAGGCTCAGGTTGGCCACCCCTGCAGTAGAATCTCAGAGTTACGAAAAGCTCAGGAATGGAGGTTGTTCGTAACTCTGAATAAAACGTTAGGGTTGTTCTTTCAAAAGTTTACAACTGAACATTGACTTAATACAGCTTTGAAACTTTGCTATGCAGAAGAAAAAGGCTGCTTTTAACCATCTTAATTTAAATGAGACAAGCACAAAAAGTTTCCCTACCTTGTCAATTTTTTAAAAAACTTTCCCTTTTTTTTAAAGTCGTTTACATTAACACAATACTGTGCTGTATTTGCCTTTTTTTTTTGTCTCTGCTGCTTCTGCCTGATTACATACTTCCGGTTCCAAATTAGGTGTGTGGCTGACCAGTCTGTTCATAACGCTGAGGTTCTACTGCATATATAATTAAATAAGGAAAGATGCAGAGGAGTGCATGACTCAAGGCCTTCAGTAAAGATGGCCACTATTTCACTAAGGGTGGTGGAAGTGTTCCATCCCTTGTAAAGATGTCTGCCATGTCCCATTGCTTCCAACAGGATTTCAGCATGAGGCTGCTGTCAGGGAAGATAGTCACAAGTGCAGCAGTGCGTTGCCATTTCAAAGTCAAATTGCCCTTTGTAAAGATGGCGGCTATTTCCCATTTATACCTCCTACACTCACTGTAATAAAAACTATGGAAATTTTATAAACAAAAACTATTTTTAAAAAAGGATTAAGGTAGATTGAGTGACATCTTTATCATACAATACCAGCTGCACTGAAGCCACAGGCTGCCATCAGGGAAGATGGCCACTATTTCACTAATACCAGCACACCTGATCTCTCAAGCTCAAAACTTGCCAATGTGTGACACAAGCAATAAAAGGCATATGACAAAAGGTAAAAACATGGAACAGTTGTGTTTTGCTGCATGTCTTGCAATACCTTAGATTTCATAATAATTTCTAACTATAAAAGCAGCTTAACTATAAAAACTGTGTATTAAACCATTTTTTTTTTTAAATGGAGAAACAAGTTCCATCATGTCCACGCACAAGGGCTCACCACCGGGATTGCCAGCAAGTCTTGTAAGTGAATCCTGGATCTTCAGCACTGCTGCATAGTCCTTGAGCAAAAGGAGCAACGTGTTTTTGGACCAGCCATAAGAGGGGGTCATGCCATACTTTGTAAGGAGTTACAATAATAGTTATTCAATAACGACAGCAGTGACATGCTCAGGAATATTACAAACAGTGCAAGAGATGAGATTTGACTTTCCAACTCAATGCACTCTCCCATAGGCCAAAGGATATTTGATAGGGAGCTCTCTCGGTCATGAACTCCAGCACAGTCAAAAGAAGCATGTCCTGCTCTGCCAAATAACCATGTGAAGTGGCTTGTGATACTCAGATTCCACAGTGTTCCCCACCAAGACTAGGCAGGTTGTGATCCTGAGACACAGGCATTGGTCAGAAAGACAAGCTAAAAAGTCACAGGGCAGATATCTGGCACAAGGGTGCCCTGGTAAATTAAAACATGGGTGCAAAGAAGCATGCTTGCCAGAGGGAGGGAGGTATAATTAAATAGCAGAGACTGGAGCAGGCCATACCTCTTGCCAGAGGGCTAAATAAAGCGGTATGAAGTGATTGAGTCAGGCAACGTCATAGGGACTGGGGAAGGGGGAATGGATCAGTGTTTGTATCACATCCCCAGCCCACCCCAGGGAAGCTAATGACCAACCCACGGACCAAATTCAGTGATGAATCCTGGTCAGGTGCCATCTGCAGCACGTTGCACATATGCTAAGAAGATAAGGACCTGGAAAGAATATAGTGCGAGGAACTAAAACAACTGCAGCAGAGTTAATTTCATAGCTGGACATCTAAATCAAGCAGAAGTGCAGCAACCTGCTAGTGGGAGCCATACAGGAACTTCAGTATGTGTGCAGAAATGCAATGGACAAGGGCACTCGACAAGACTCATAATGGACCATAAACAAGTTATCCACTTTGTTTGAACAGTGCCATTAAATGTTATTGGGACCCACCAGGTGCTACAGTCAATATAACCTAGCTGCTAATGCACTTTCAATGTTTGCCTTTTAGTTATTGCACATTTCTGAGCATCAGAAGAGATTTTGTATATCACACTTCAGCAACTCCTTTGGTTAACGACATTTATACTTCCTGCACTGCTTGTAATAAGAACTATGGAATTTTATAAACAAAAACTATTTTTAAAAAAGGATTAAGGAAGATTGAGTGACATCTTTACCACACAATATCTTAAAAACAAGAAAATGGCACGTTATGGGCCATCTCTCAAACGGATGCCCACATAGCAAGTTTCCACTGAAAATAAACTACATCTTCACGCAGAAACTCCAACAGATAACAAAACACACTGTA
Source organism: Chelonia mydas (assembly GCF_015237465.2). Classification (NCBI taxonomy): domain Eukaryota; kingdom Metazoa; phylum Chordata; order Testudines; family Cheloniidae; genus Chelonia; species Chelonia mydas. The sequence continues at coordinate 13,481,932 of NC_057851.1, forward strand.
TACAATACATTAATCTCCCACACAGTATGAAACAAAACCTTAATTTCAACCTCATACTTCATCCAGAAACACAACACATACTACTTGTGCACATACATTAATACTGCATACTTGCTAAATTCATTGCTCAAGGCTGTACCTGCTCACAAGACAGGTAGATGGACCTGCAATGAAGGCCTATGGTGTGAAACTGCAAATGGACCTAGAATCTCTCAGAGTAACGGCCCATTCCCGGTCTCACATATACATACACAAGTGTCTTCGTACATGTGTGTGTGTGGGAAGTGTACACAACCACAGATACATACAAAGTCTGCAATAGGTCTGGACCAACTTATGGTCTATCAGGTAAATAAGTACTTTAAAAAAATTAGAATTCATTATATTCTTGCTATAAACGGGAACAGCTCCAATAGTGTTCAACATTTTGTGAGTTTTTCAGCTATTTTCTTTATATTCAAAGAAAAAAGTTTTGAAAAATTAGTTTGAGTTCCTGAACTTTATGCAATTATATTAACTATCATTTTGTGTCAAATATATATATCAAAATTTTAACTACAGGCTAATTACAGGGAACTGTAAGTCAGATATACAATGTTTAACTGGAGTCTAAATTTTGAAATCACAGTGTTTGAAGTTGTTTCAAAATTATGCATTAGTTGAATCAATCCTAATGTTAATATAATATAGATGCCATCACCCTATGCAGCGCCTCTCAGACAAAGATCCCAAAGGACTTTACAAACGACATATATAAATATTGGAGAAATATCAAAAAGAACACACAAAGAAATCAAGTTCTAAACATTAAGCTGAAACAATGTTAAGGGTGTGCGTTAAACCCATGAAAGGAAGGAAATTCACAGTTTATGCTGAAACTCCAGCCTTCACACAAGGAGAAAAGAAGACAGATTTGGGCAAACTATACAAATCAAGACCACAGTGGATTTCCAGTTTTAACTCTGAATTGTGACAGATTAGAGGATCCTTTGTTTCATAATTTTTCCATACAGCTGCAGGGTAGAGTATGGACAGTATGGAATATATTCAACCTGCTTAGGTACATTGGATAATAAGGTCTCCCATCTCAAATTAGGTGCCTATTAAAAAAAATTCTTGAAAGCAACAGTTCTAGAAGTCACATCATTATGTTTAGCTGTGTTGCCTTTCACAATGAAATACTCCTTGAAGTGCCAGTTTTTGGGGGCAGTAGTTTCTACAGCAACTTCCTATTATGACACCTGTATCAACCAAAGTGTGCTGTATGATTGTTCTAAAACAGTTTATGGCACATAATACCAACCTTTGGGTAGGCACATACCCTCTTTCTTTGTCAGTACCTTAACTTTTCCAAAGGAGGGCCCTGATTCAGGAATGTAATTAAACACATACTTAAGAGCTTTCCTGAACTGGGACATAGGCTGGGTTATCTATACTGCAGAATAATCAAGATAAAAATGTCCCATTGCTGAAGTGACATAATGAATTTGTATTACCATTGATGTGCAATCAATAAAATATGTTTTGATAAAAAATAAAATATTCCAAATGGAATTTAACCAACAAGTCATTATCTGTATTCTGACTTCTTAGAATGATGTGGGGGCAGCATAGCCTAGTAGGGCAAGCACAGGACAGACTGCCTGGTTTTTAAATACACATGCTAACACTTGTATGTTGTCTTAAACAAGTCATGTAACCTTTCTGCCTCACTTTCCATTTCTGCACATAGATGTGATATATAACTTCCTAATAAGAGTGTTGTGAGAATTAACTAGCTAATGAGTGTAAAGTGCTTTGACGATGAAAAGTACTATGTAAATGCTAAGTATACAGGTATGATTAATAAATAGTTGTTTTTTTAGTTATAAAAGTTAAAAATGAAAGAAGGCAAAAGGGGCCACAGCAGGAAGCCAAGAAGTCTCGGGAAGAGAATATGTACACTTCTGCAGTTTATGTTGTCATCAAACCACCAATCCCCCACTTTGGTAAAATTACATTGCAGAGAACAATTTTTAATTCAAAATGTAAGGCTCTCTGTATTATTTCGAGATGGAAAAATTGTACTAGATTGAGTCCATCCCCCTGGCATGGCACATTATAGGGCCCTTTTCTTCCCAATAAATACACACACTCCATTTATAGATGGGGACATATAGAATCACATATATTCCCTCAAGATTTCAAGAACTTTTAAAACTATGCAGAGAATACAAGCATATTAAACAAATAAATGATATATACTTTTAAAATATTTTACATATATTGCTCTCCACAAATCCTGAGAAACCTCTGACCTATTGTTTGTACTGTGACGTTTTAATTAGTTAAATCATTCAGAGTTCTACCTTAAAAAGTAGCTTTGTGAAAATGCAGTAGTTGCAGAATATTTTACTCCTGGGCTTGATAAAACACTAAACCAGAAACTGCTTTAAAATAACTGCCTGCCACAGGAGTTTTAGCCAACTTTTGCACCTGGTGCTGAGAGAAAAAGCCAAGTGAACTTTCACTCACTTGTTGCATGTCAGCTTCAATGTGATGTCTTTCTTCTGTTGTGTTTGGGTTTCTAACTGGAAGAGACAACTAAGCTAAACTAGCAGCCAATCAATTCATAAATTCTAAGAATGCAATAAAATTTGATACCAATAAATCTTTTCTTTTAACAGCCAGAAGAGATTAACAAAGTTATTTGAAATTTTATCCTCCTCTGTTCTTTCAATAGGACGATCACCTGACAATCCAGTTGAACCAACTGGCAAAATTAAAAGGGACACAATTAAGCTTATATATACATAGGAACAGGATACGCATTTATGCATATCCCTAATAGGTCCTCCACCATTTATTACTCCTGGTGTATTTTTTCTTCCTCTCACTATAAAAGTTATTACACCTTTGGATTGTCAAATAAAAACCCAAATGGCTGAGACACAGGCCATCAATATTAAAAGGCTTTGCACTGTTTCCCTGTCAACTACAGCTGGTCAACTGTTTTCGGCTCTGCTACAAACTCCTTGTGTGACCCTGGGAAAATTTACTACTTCTTCTCTGTGCCTCAGCTTCCCTATCTGTAAAATGACCCAGATTTTTTTTTAAATTGGGATACTGATGGTATAATGTTTACACTGGTAAGAATTTGTAACTGTAACAGAAGTAGGTTTTCATGGATGAAATGAGGGACACAAAATTATATAAGGACACATTCCATAATTAAAATTAAGAAAAAAATATACTTATTGGACATATATCAAGATGGTTGCTAGCAGCTGGGTGGCTAACTTGACATTGTATGAAAAAATGTGTGTTTTAACATCAGTCCCTATATCATTATCAAGCAGTTTTCTTCTAATAATTTCATCTCCAAAATATTGTACATTTATTTATATATGGATATGTATACCCACATATAAATCCACCATGTGACATTTATCACATGATTCTTCATTTTATCATGCATCTTTTGATTTTACATACTCAATCTCCCTTTTCCAGTCAACCTCTTATTCTAATTCCTGGTGACTTCAATTTCCATATAAATGTCTCAATTGACTCAGTAGCTTCCTGCCTCCTGGCTCTCACCTTTGACCATCATCTAACTTCTTTCAACACAATAAACTTACCCACTGCTAGTCCCTTCTCCATCCAGGTCTTCTGCAACCTCCAGTCCACCAGCATCCACAACTTCTCTGCCAAATCTCAGCATCCTCCTTCCAGTTCTCTCATTACTCATTTTAGCAGATACACTTGTTTATTCCCTCCACTCCACTTTACTCACTCATTCATTCACCCTTAATTCCCATGCCCCTCTCTTTCACGAAAATCATCATAGAATCATAGAATATCAGGGTTGGAAGGGACCCCAGAAGGTCATCTAGTCCAACCCCCTGCTCGAAGCAGGACCAAGTCCCAGTTAAATCATCCCAGCCAGGGCTGTGTCAAGCCTGACCTTAAAAACCTCTAAGGAAGGAGATTCTACCACCTCCCTAGGTAACGCATTCCAGTGTTTCACCACCCTCTTAGTGAAAAAGTTTTTCCTAATATCCAATCTAAACCTCCCCCATTGCAACTTGAGACCATTACTCCTCGTTCTGTCATCTGCTACCATTGAGAACAGTCTAGAGCCATCCTCTTTGGAACCCCCTTTCAGGTAGTTGAAAGCAGCTATCAAATCCCCCCTCATTCTTCTCTTCTGCAGACTAAACAATCCCAGCTCCCTCAGCCTCTCCTCATAAGTCATGTGCTCTAGACCCCTAATCATTTTTGTTGCCCTTCGCTGGACTCTCTCCAATTTATCCACATCCTTCTTGTAGTGTGGGGCCCAAAACTGGACACAGTACTCCAGATGAGGCCTCACCAGTGTCGAATAGAGGGGAACGATCACGTCCCTCGATCTGCTGGCAATGCCCCTACTTATACATCCCAAAATGCCATTGGCCTTCTTGGCAACAAGGGCACACTGCTGACTCATATCCAGCTTCTCGTCCACTGTCACCCCTAGGTCCTTTTCCGCAGAACTGCTGCCTAGCCATTCGGTCCCTAGTCTGTAGCGGTGCATTGGATTCTTCCATCCTAAGTGCAGGACCCTGCACTTATCCTTATTAAACCTCATCAGATTTCTTTTGGCCCAATCCTCCAATTTGTCTAGGTCCTTCTGTATCCTATCCCTCCCCTCCAGCGTATCTACCACTCCTCCCAGTTTAGTATCATCCGCAAATTTGCTGAGAGTGCAATCCACACCATCCTCCAGATCATTTATGAAGATATTGAACAAAACCGGCCCCAGGACCGACCCCTGGGGCACTCCACTTGACACCGGCTGCCAACTAGACATGTAGCCATTGATCACTACCCGTTGAGCCCGACAATCTAGCCAGCTTTCTACCCACCGTATAGTGCATTCATCCAGCCCATACTTCCTTAACTTGCTGACAAGAATACTGTGGGAGCACCCCACTAACACAACTTTGGAGCAGACTCAGCCTCCACTTCCACCACTCCTGTTCTCATGCTGCTGAACACTTCTGGAAAAATATCAGGGGGTAGCATGTTAGTCTGTATCCACAAAAGCAATAAGGAGTCCGGTGGCACCTTAGAGACTAACAGATTTATTTGGGCATAAAAGAAGTGGTTTTTTACCCCCAAAAGCTTATGCCCAAATAAATCTGTTAGTCTTTAAGGTGCCACCAGACTTCTGGAAAAAGTCTCATGACCTCCCTCCCTCCACTGCAAGTTTGTTCTCTCCTCCTTCAATTCTGCCATCTCCCTGGCCAAACAAAACTTTATTGAATTCGATTCCCAACGTTCCTGTTGCTTATCTGCAATCTTTGACACCTTCATTATCCCGTCTCCCTTTTACTCTCTCTGCACAGGATTTTATGTCTTCAAAGATAAAAAGTACAAAATTCACAAAAGCTTTCCCCCAGTTTTCCCGTCTCAACACTATCACCTGTCACTGACCCTGAGGTCTCTAGCCTTCACTTCTAACCCTATCTGAGTCAGTTTTTCCATTCTTTCTTACCTACTTACCTCTCAACATTTCATTGACCTCTGGCTCCTTCCTCTCACAATATAAGGATACCCCAAATCTCCCCTCTCCTCAAAAAACATCTTTCAACCCTACCTGTCTTTCCAAATATCTCCCTTCGCCTCTAAAAGCATCGAACATGAAGTCTTCCAAATGATGCACTGAGATCATTTCCTCGAATTTCATCTTGGATGTACTCCAACCTGGCTTTTGACAACTCCATTCCACTAAAACTGTTCACTGCAGCGTCCATAATGATTTGTTTGTGGTCAAATCTCTGGGCCTCTACTCCAATCTCATCCTCTTCAATCTCTGCTGCTTTTGACAGTCAGTCACCTCTCCTTCTTGACATCCTATCCTCACTTCTGAGATACTGTTCACTCCTGGTTGTCTTTCTACTTCTCTGACCATTCCTTCAGTGTCTCTTTTGGTCAGTCCTCCTCCTCCTCTGCCTTACCGTCTGTGGTGCTATCCTTCACCCTTTGCTTTTCATACATTACACTGTCTCTCTGTGGGAGATCTCTTCAGCTCACATGGTAGTTATGGTCTCTACGAAAACATGCAAATCTATTTCTCCACCATTTACTTGTCTTCTTCCATTCTGTCCCATATCTTAGCCTTCCTCTATTAACTCTACTCTTGGATGTCCTGTAATCATTTAAAACTTAACATGGCCAAAATAGAACTCGCTATTGCTCCTCCCAAACCTTCTCCACTTCCCTCTTTGTCTATTATGGTTAACACCATCATCCTCTATATTGCCCAGGTCCAGGCTAAAGTTACTTTTTGTATCCTCTCTCCTCCTTGTCCCACACATCCAGGCTGTGTCCAAACCCTGCTGCTTCTTCCTTCTCAATAGCTCCATCATCCGTTCTTTTCTCTTCATCCACATCGCCAAATCTCTTCATTACATATTCTGACTCAATAACTGCAACATCCTCTTCTTTGGACTGTGAAACACACACATTCCTCAACTTCAATCCATACAAAATGTATCCACTAAACTCAACTTCCTTGATTGTTCTGACCATGCCAGTCCCTTCTTTGAATCCCTCTACTGATTGCCAGTCTGCTATTGCATCAGATTTAAGCTCTTTGTCACCACCTTCAAAGTACTACATAACTCTGCCCCTCTGGACTTTCCTCCCTTGTCAAGTTTCATGTTGCACTCAATCCCCTTCATTCTGCCAATGTTTTCAGCCTTGTCTAGCCATGTGTCAGCTTCTCATACAATCACTGCTTTGCCTTCTTACAGACAACCTCCTTTGCATGGTACAACCTCCCTTTCCTCATCCAGCAGCTCCTAGGCATCCCATCGATAGCTATGTAACTCCCCAAAATCCACTTCTGCCACACTGCTCTCAGTGATTTGAATTAATTTATATACAGTTTGCATACAAGTTGCCTGTTCTTGTTCCCCTTCTCCTAATTACCATCAACTTGTCTGCCTTTACACTGTAAGCTCCTCAAGCGGCGACCATCCTTCTTACATACTTTGACAAAATATCCAGAACCACAAATAAACGAACTTTGAGCAGCTCACCGGCACTTTACCCACTAATCCATTTTCACTGTGACTACTTTCAACATTCTTAACTTCTAAGCAGTTTCAAATAGCTGCCATTTTATTTTTCAAAACAACTTGTCTAAGACATTTTTCTTTCTGTCTCCCACAAATGCAGAATCTCATATAACTAACTGAAATGCATACATTCAATTCCCCACTATCACACTCAGTCACACAACTTGAAGTCAGACCTCAGCTAGGTCAAGATAACTTGTCTATAAAGAAACATGCAGTAAACTGTGATTTGCAGATAAAGAAGTCAGAGTTTAGGGTGAGAGAAAAAGGAAGGTTTCAGAGTGGTAGCTGTGTTAGTCTGCACAAAAGGAAACAAGAAGTACTTGTGGCACCTTAGAGACTAACAAATTTATTTGAGCATAAGCTTTCATGGGCTAAAACCCACTTCATCAGATGCATGCAGTGGAAAATACAGTAGGAAGATATATATACACAGAGAAGATAAAAAAAATGGGTGTTGCCATACACACTATAACAAGAGTGATCAATTAAGGTGAGCTATTGTCAGCAGGAGAAAAAAAAAGGAAGATGTACCATGTGTGACAGAGTCAGATCAGAAGGATATAAGAGAGTGGTGGAAGGCAGGTATATCAGCCTCTCGATGAGCAGGCCCCTGTTCCCTGGCTAGCCAAACAAAGGCTACTCCAGGCCAATCAAGACACCTGACACCAATTAACCAGTTAAGGTCATTAGGCTAATGGAGAGAAGTGGAATCAATCAAGGTCTTACTCAGACTGCTTAAAAGCTCTCCTTTCCAGTTCCCTCAAGAGAGCCCAGGTGAAAGGAGCTGGAGGAGGAAGCATTGCTGTATCCTGAGGTAAGGGTAAAGCTAGGAAGAGGGGACCACGGGGGAAGTAGCCCAGGGAATCAAAGCAGCATCTAGAGATGGAGGGAAAGCCACCAACAGCTGCTACCATTAGGGTCCCTGGGCTGGAACCCGGAGTAGAGGGCGGGCCCTGGTTCCTCCCCCCCATACCCTACAGAGATCCCCTTGAGAGGGGAAGCAAGACTCGGTCCCTTCAGGAGGGCCAACTGCACCTACTGAGCACTACGGAGCAACAAAGGCTGTGGGGTATTTCCCCTTTCCATCTCCCATGCTAGCCTGTGATGAAAGTAACTCAATAGGCTGTGACTCTTACCACTACACTGTGAGAGGAAGATCAGATTGGGGCCTTAGTGAGTTTCCTGGATCTGCCAGGAAGCACGGGACCCACAATTACAGGCTCGGAACTTTGTCACACATGGCTGATTATGTTTTGGAACTGAAAGGGAGTTTGTTGTGGAGAACAGCCATCTGTGGGTATATATGGGTGATAAGATATATCCGCTGAGACTGGCACATGGTTGTGAATGTGGGTGTAATTGGTGTATTCCTGGAAATTTAGTGATTTGTGTTGATAGAAAATAAATTAGGCAAGATTAACTGTAAATTATGTACTTTTTAATCTGGGGGATTTTCTCGGTAACAAACAAGTATCTACCAATGTAGATAATCACATTTGTAACTGTTATCCCTGTAGGTTCCTGCATAGCCCCCTTCCTGCAGCCTGGCTCACCCAGACTGCATGGATTGCCCCCACCTCCTCTGAATAGTCTGATACTGCACCCATATCTTCCAGTCCCCTATTTAACCCCCCTTTTAAAGAATGATAAATACCAACATTTTAAAAATGAAGTAGGAAAGAGTCTAGAGTGAGAAGGGACTGAGCAGGGGGAAGTCCCTAGGGGTAGGGGTGGAATATGAGATCATTGGAGAAGTATATCTTCAGTTGGAGGGCTGGAGGTTGGAGAAATGAATCCTGAAAGTAGCACCTCTCTGATGAGCTTCCAAACTTTGACCAAACGGAGGGTATGTCTGGCCCCATTTTTCCCCTCTGAGGTCTGTGGGTTCTGGGGGAGGATGGGTTATAAAGTGGGGAGCCTGGATGGGGTGAGAAGCAGAGGGGTCCCGGGAAAGAGACTTATCTGTGTAGCAAAACACTGAAGCTTCAAGGGTTTCCCACAGAACTGCTGCCTGGTTTGCTGCGAAGCCAAGGCAGTAGTGCTGTGGGAAGGGCTGAAACACCAATGCCTTTGTGCAGAAACTCCACTCCTTTGGTGCACCTGGCTACAGCACGGTGAAGAGCCAAGGGGAGGTAGATCAAATCAAGGATTTAAGACTTTAATAACAAAAACAAAATGCGCCTTTACCTACAGCTGGAAAATGCTATATGAACAAAACAGATTACCATGCTGTGCACAAACCAAATTCTTTTCTGATATAAGCTTACAGTCTGTTCAAATATCACGTACAAAAATAGATAACATTTTCTATGTACCTGCACATTTTTGGCTTATTTTTCATCCTTCTGTAAAACGTAGCAGTCCCCAAAATCCGTGATATTTTAAGATAAACCCATATGGAATTCCTAAAGTAACATTACCTTATAATTAATAGTTTATTAATACTAAGTGAACCTCAGTGAACGTATGGGAAGGGGATAGTGTAAACTACAGACTTTTCTATATCAAATTACCATCCTTGTCAGAAACTATAAGCAATTCACAGTCTGAGTGTTATCTTATTTCTGCCCCTCTTTTAAGCAAAAGTTGTTTTGTGCTGGATTTTTTAACTTAGTTATCTTCTGTCTTCTCAAGGGCTGTGCTAACATCAATAGTCCCATCGGGTGGGACTAGTGACTTGAAGATAAAGGAATCACAAATAAAAAGCATGAGATTTTCCACACAATGAAACACTGACATATCTAAGACTTTGTTGGGTTTTTTGTCGTGGGCACAAATTAGTTATATTTGCCAAAACCAAGCAATTTCAATATTTAGAAAACATACATTATGATAGTTTTGAGAGGTACAGTACTTTAGCAATATTTTCCAATAGTGCTGTTAAAGTAAGATTTTGCAAACTATGGTACTGTGTGTGTCTGAAAATATTGGGGGTTTTTTTTGAGAAGGGAGGAAATGACAAAGGTGTATAATCTTACCCTTTCCAGCTATTTATTAGCAATAAAGTGTAATATTAGAAAACTCAAGAACAGTGAACACTAGGTGTCAGTGTAAGAAATGGAAAAATATTAAAAAAACTGTTGTTTTCAATCAGGTGGATTAGCTAAGAAACCAGAACCAGCTGTGACCACATTTACTTGTAACTGCATAATACTGTTAACAAGCCAATCTTCCTAAAAAAATTATTCCAAAACCATCAGGTTTATTTGAAATCAGATAAAATGGCTGTGAGAAACGACAATGAGTTCACTCTATAAAATACACAAAGATGACCTTAAAACTTTGTAAGTACATTTAAATACCTTGCAATATTACGTCTTAATCCGATCAGTGATGGATATCCATAAATTAGTTCAAGTCATCCATGATTGCACAATTAAGAAACAACAACACAGTAGAAGATAGTTACAAAACCTGAAGGTGTGTGGACAAAAGCAGAAGGAAGACTGTATGTTACCATCTATCCATCACTGACAGTCAATGTGTTTGTGTTATTCTTGGAAATACAGCAGACAAGAAGGGTACAAATTTTAAAGTGCCTAGTCACTTACATGCTTTCAAAAATTTTACCTGAAGTTGCCAACTCAGATACCCTAATCAGATGGTATTTTGACATCAGTCTCAAAAAAGTTGAGGCGTATAGTACCTATGAGAATGATAATCAAATGGAATTGTAGTTATATTTGAACCCAGAAGATGGATTGTGATTGCTCCCAGCTAAAGGAGGGTTTTTGATTCCAAGCAATTTTAAAATAATAAAGCAGTCAGGAACATGGGATTTGCTCTATCACATCACTCCACTGATCCATCTAGTCTGGTATCCTGACTCTGGTAGTGGCAAGTCAACAATTTCAAAAGAAGATAAAAATTTGCCCAAGAGCATATGTATATAGACAGAGGAAGAAATTGATCCTGAACCCCCAAGATTATTGCTTAAACTCCTGAATCTTGAGATTTTATCATCTTTTACAGCTATTACAAATTAGTGATCATAAAATTATACATCTCCTTTTCAACCACAGCATAGTTAAATAAAAAAGTAAAGTAAAATTTTTGATGTCAGTATTTTTAAATTACAGCAAAAATGAGCTGAACAAGAATTTATGAATTAATAACACTAATTTTAAATAAAGGACCCTATAAAGTAGAACCACATGCAAAAGGTTGATTTAGTTTAGTCATATGTGTAACATATATATTACATGTAATATATGCAGTGTTGTTGTTGCTGTGTCAGACCCAGGATTTTAGAGAGAAGATGGGTGAGGTAATTTTGCCACCAGGCATGTCACCTCCCTATATACCAACATCTCTCAACAGAAGTTGATATTACCTCACCCATAATATAACAATATAGGTAACATCATAACATATAGATTACTCCCTATCTCATATGCATCATATTTTCAAAGGCAGTCTCCTAGTATTCCACAACACTCCAGGAAAATTCATAGCTTCCAAGGCCAAAAGAGACCATTGTGATCACCTAGTCTTACCTCCTTTATAACACAGGCTACAAAACTTCTCCCAAATAATTCATAGAGCAGGAGTGGGCAAACTACAGCCTGCCAGCCATTTTAATCCGGCCTTCGAGCTCCCGCTGGGGAGTGGGGTCTGGAGCTTGCCCCCCTCTGACGCTCCAGCCGGACAGCAGGGTGAGGGGCTGTTCCGCAGGGCTCCCAGAAGCAGCAGCATGTTCTCCCTCCAGCTCCTATGCGTAGGGGCAGCCAAGGGCCTCCGCTCCACATGCAGCCCCGGCAGCTCCCATTGCCCGGGAACTGCAGCCAATGGGAGCTGCAGGGGCAGCACCTGCGAATGGGGCAGCCCACAGCAGAGCCGCCCGGCCGTGCCTCTGTGTAGGAGCCAGAGGGGGGACATGCCGCTGCTTCTGGGAGCTGCTTGAGGTATGCACTGCCCCAAGCCTCCACCCCCCCCGCTCCCCAACCCTGATCCCCCCTCCCACCCTCTGAACCCCTCAGTCCCAGCCTGGAGCACCCTCTTGCACCCCAAATCCTCATCCCCAGCCCCAGCTGGAGCCCGCACCCCAACCCCGGTGCCCCAACCCCCTGCTCCAGCCCTGATTCCTCTCCCACCTTCCAAACCCCTTGGTCCCAGCCTAGAGCACCCTCCTACACCCCGGAATCCACACCCCCAGCAGGAGCCCTCACCCCCCACCCTGACCTCCACCCCCCAACCCGGAGCCCCCTCCGACACCCTGAACTCATTTCTGGCCCCACCCTGGAGCCCACACCCCCAGCCAGAGCCCTCACTCCAAACCTGATTTTGTGAGCATTCATGGCCCGCCATACGATTTCTATACCCAGATGTGGCCCTCGGGCCAAAAAGTTTGTCTGCCCTTGTCCTAGAGCATATCTTTTAAAAAGAACATCCAATCCTGATAGTGTAGCCTCCCTGTCAGGAAATCAAACCCTGGTCTCCCACATGACAAAGAGATTCTCATCACTATACTGACGAGGAAGGAGCTAATAATGAGGAAGGAGTGGATTATTAGTGTGAAATAATTAATTGTATCAATATAATTCATCAAAGCAATCTGAATACTAAGCAACTGAAGCAACTCTGAATACTAGTTGATCATAATTTATCCAAGATTTAATAACTATTAATCTACTTTACAACTACCAAAGTATATATTAAAAATCAAATAAAAGGTGTTTCAACAATATTTATATTTATAAAATCCAAGCAGGGCTCCATTAAATCCTCAAGGTGCTTAAGCACATGTGTAGCTTTACTGACTTAAGCACATGGGTAGCTTTACAGGTCCCACTGACTTCATTGTTTGAAGTTACATACATACTACTCTATTCCTTTGTTAAACTGCAGCCTAAGCACATTAAAAGAACACTGACTGTTGCAAAGCCAAGCAGTTAGGAAATTCCAGAAAGAAGGCTGCCTGTGCAACTCTAATTCAGCCTCTTTGTGGGTATGCATGATGAGTCTTTTATGACACATTTTTCTCCAGGACCTCCCCATCTCATACAACGCACAGGATGGATGGGTGCTCACTTAATGAACATCTATTAAATATTTTGATTTCTCCTCATTGTTCAATGTGTGGTCCCACACCTCCTTTATTGCACACTATTCAAACCCTGTGCTGAAAATAGAATTATTAATTTCCTTCTCGGCTTTCGTAGGACACTCATCACTACAGAGTCGGAGTGCTTCTCAAACATTAGTTAATTTACTTCAAAACACCCCTGTGAAATAAGGGGCTGCTATTATCCCCACTGCACAGACAGGGAGCAAGATACAGAGAGATCAAGGTAAAAAAAACTTCCACAAATTTTGAGTCCAAATAAATTTGACACCTAGGACTTGATTAGTTCAGAGTACTTAGCATTATATAGCACTTCATATGTTCAAAGCACAGCTCCTTCTGATTTCAGCTAGAGCTGTAAGTGCTCGGTATTTCTGCAAATCAGACTTCAACACTTCTCTTCCTGCAGTCCTCTGCCTCATTCACTGCACCTTGTATCTTCTACAACAAATGAAGCAAGGGTCCTACAGACAACAGCCTCTCTCATTACACAGCCCTGACTTGTCTCCAGAGCAGGTCCATCCTGTCCACTAAATGAGACAAAAGATATCAATAAAGCACACGATAAATGGATTATGAACTGGCTTGCTGGCAGATCTAAAAATGTAGCTGTCAATGGGGAATCATCACTGAACGAGTGTGTTTCTAGCAGGGTTACACAGGGATTGGTACTAGGTCCGACACTATTCAATATTTTCATCAATGATCTGGAAGTAAATATAAAATCACTAGTAATAAAATTTGTGGATAGCACAAAGATTGACAGAATGGTAAAAAAATTAGGACAGGGCACTCAGAGCATCTGGATTGCTTGGTAAACTGGGCCCATTCAAACAAAATGTGTTTTAATACAGGCAAATGCTAAGTTACACTTCTAGGAACAAGGAATGCAGGACACAGCTACTGAATAGGTCACTGTATCCTGGAAAGCAGTGACTTTGAAAAGGATTAGCGGTGGTAGTGGACAAGCAATTCAACATGATCTCCCAGTGCAGTGCTGTGACAACAAAGGGCTAATGCGATCCTTTGAGATATAAATAGAGTAGAGAGTAGGAGCAACGAGATGAATTTACCTCTGTATATTGTATTGCTGGGACCCATATTGAAATACTGTGTACAGTGCTGGTGTCCACATTTTTAAAAGGATGTTGAAAAATTGGAGAGTGTGCAGAAAACAGCCACAAATTATTAGAGCCCTGTAAACAAAAATGCTTAACAGTGAGCAAAAAAGAGCTCAATCTGTTTAGTTTATCAAAAAGAAGACTGGCAGGTGACTTGGGTTGCAGCATATATAGGGAGAAAACACTGGGTACTCAAGGGCTCTTTAATCTAGCAGAGAAAGGCACAATAAGAACCAATGGCTGAAGCTTGAGCCAGACAAATTCAAATGAGAAATATGCACAAATTTGTAACAGTTAGGGCGATTAACCATTGGAATAAATTTCCAAGAGAAGTGGTAGATTCTCCACCTCTTGTCTTCAAATCAGGACTAGATGCTCTTCTGGCAGATACGCTTCAGCCAATCCCAAGTTATTGGGTTCAATACAGGGGTAACTGGGTGAAATTTAATGGCTTATTATATACAGGAGGTCAGACAAGATGATCTAATAATCCTTTCTTGCCTTAAACTTTATGAATCTAGGATACAATGCAAAAAAAGGGGGGGAAAACAAATTCTTAATTACAGCTAGCCTAGCTGCAGAAATCCATATACTAATTAAGCAGCAGAAGCCTTAAGTGTCAGGATACCCTCTGCTAGGGCTTAGTTGTCATGGGAGTAATACCTGGCCTCCAGGAGGACAAGGAGAGGGTTGAAGCTATTCTGGTTAATCTTCTGTAAACTGGGTACCTTCCTTCAGTCTAGGAAAAACATCCTGCTTTTATAACATTTCTGCTTACTTATAACCATTGACTGAAACTGATTTTCAAATTTTTGAAACAAAAGAAGTACCAGGAAATACTCCAAAACCTTGTTGGAACACCAAGGTAGAGAGACCACAGCAAGTTATTTCAACCAAGTTGTAATTTCCTTAAGTAAAGAAAAAATTGAACAGCTTTATCGCTAATAGTGCAAGTAACACAAAACAAATGATGACCACATCTTATTAAAGTGCACTCCTAGCAATTAAAGATATATGTGATTGATTATCAGACAATCATGACTGCTTTTTAGTGGCAGCTTCCCCTCTCTCTCTCCTCACACAAGTGAAATACCAATAGAATGCATATTATTGGTACTCAAGGAAATATTTGTACCAGAGGATTATTTTCTACTTTGTTTTACTCCAAGGCAGGTGTGTCATGAGTCTGCTGTAATTGCATATATGTTGTTTAATTTATCCTACAGTATGAACAGACTGAATACTTGAGGATTTTTCCCAGATGTTTTTTGTGAACTCCTTTCTCCTATTCATGTAAACACACAGTGTGTTCCGGTTTGCTGAGTTGTATATACACTCTATGACTTAGTACAAAGTCTGAATGTTTAGTTAGCCAGAAGATTGTTTCCATCCTGTGATTCATTAGGTCCCTATGGTACCTCCACTTCCTTTATTTTATACAATCACAAATTATATTAGTTTGTCTTATTTTGATAACCCCTCTAATTAATGTTCTGCACAGGAAACTTTATTACTGTTTTAAAACAGTCTCATAAAACAAGGACTTTTCCCGATAGTGAGGTGGCATAAGTGACATTTTCAAATAACTTTGTGACGAAGACTGAACAGCGCTTTCCACTGATTGTTTATGAGACTGGGTAATTTATGTAAATGAATGCACTGTTTTCAAATTTAAATCCCCTCTTTTTACCAATGTTAAACATTCTCAAATTAAGTATCTAACATTACAGCTAACATTAAAAATGCAATAAGATGAGCTTTAGAACATAATTTTGATTTCTTTAACAGACGACTATACAGATTATAACAGGACTAATACAGTTTATGAAAGAGGAATTGTAATTTGGTTTCAGAAAAATCATAAGAATACATGATACAACAGCACAACTCCTGTCTGTCTCAGTTCTCATTTTCTCCTACTTCCCTACCAATTCCATTACTGTCTGTGCTACAGCTATGCTTCTCTTTTGTGTGTACACATAGGTTTCTTCCTCTCCTGACCTTGTGACTTCTTTCACTCTGCTCTGCAATGTTTAGTAAGTGCAGGAGTCAAGCCTGGAAGAGGAGAAGACACTGCATTTTTATTAACTTCACTCAGAGCAGTCAGAAACTGTTCAGACTTCTGAAAATAATAATTCACACTGGGCATATTTTGGGACTTAACATATCATACCAGTGTCCTTATGTAACTCTATATTTAAAATTCCCTCATCTCTCCTATTTCCACTCCTAAAGCACTCAGACTCGGTAGCGATGAGTGTCATACAAAAGCAGTAAGTCCAACAGCCAAAAAACTGTCTTGGCTATCAGGATTACAATAGCCTTGTACCTCTTGATCTTGGACACTATCCTGGGGATGGGGCAAACTGGTGGAAAAACATAGGAGTCCTTGAGGCAATCAGGGGAAAAAAAGGATCCAGCTTGGAAAAGAGGAGGTATAGCGGTATATAAAGTCATGAGCGGTGTGGAGAAAGTGAATAAGGAACAGTTATTTACTTATTCCCGTAATATAAGAACTAGGAGCCACCAAATGAAATTAATGGGTAGCAGGTTTAAAACAAATAAAAGGAAGTAGTTCTTCACTCAGTGCACAGCCAACCTGTGGAACTCCTTGCCTGAGGAGGTTGTGAAGGCTAGGACTGTAACAGGGTTTAAAAGAGAACTGGGTAAATTCATGGAGGTTAAGTCCATTAATGGCTATTAGCAAGGATGGGTAAGGAATGGTGTCCCTAGCCTCCGTTTGTCCGAGGGTGGAGATGGATGGCAGGAGAGAGATCACTTGATCATTACCTGTTAGGTTCACTCCCTCTGGGGCACCTAGCATTGGCCACTGTCAGACAGGATACTAGGCTGGATGTACCTTTGGTCTGACCGAGTATGGACATTCTTATGTTCAGCAACAATTCGAGGTTCACACACCTCTGGAACAGAAATTCAAGCACTTGGGGAAAGTTGTTGTTATAGCTCTCTATTTCTCATTTCAGAATGAAGGAAGGGATGGGGCAAAAGAAAACACCACCACCAGAGTGTATTGATCCAATCCTTCAATTTTTTTCCACAAATTTAGGCTCCCTAAAACTTTTTACAAGTAATTCCACTTCACTCAGTCAAAACCCTTTTCTGCATATAAGGATAACAAAATAGAAAAGCAGCTCAAAAACAAGAAATGATTTCTCTCAAAGGTTTGAAGGGAGCAACTGTGCAAGCAGTTTCCACCAAATTAAGGTGCCACAGAACCAATATGAGTTGAGGGACAGAGGCTCAGAGTCTTTAGTTTATCAGCTGGTTCTGAAAAAAAAAATGCTTAAGGAAACATCCCCATACCAGCTCTGTAGCTTAAGCATCACAAGCAGCTGGAGGGGCTAGCTGCCCCAAGTGCATGCCCATCAGAGACACCAGGAACATTCTTGGGGTGGCTAGGCCCTCTTTCCTCTTGCACCATTGTGGGTACAGTCTATTTTTAGTGTGCTAGCTCAATCACAGCTAGCACAGACAAGTGTCCTCGACATCCCCAGCTCTAAGTATGTACACACCAGCTTGAGTTAAGTGGTGCTTTAAGGTTGAGCTACCTAGTACATCAGTGGGGGTGAGTTGAAGCTTGAGTGCTGCTGAAACTCATGCTAATATTGTATCAGACAATAGTGTCATGGCATCTTGTGTGTTCTCTTGTGGCTGCATGGTCTGACCTGTAACGAGCAAAGTCAAAACCAGATGTCACATAGAAATGTGTAGGATCCCACTGAAAACTTGGCATGATGCTGATTGGAAGTGAACTTCAGTTTTTTCCAGGCTGATGGTGAATGCCAACTGTTTAGTTGCCTCTGAGAACCTGCCACGGATAAACTGTAGGTCACTTTCACCATGACTAAGTAGAGCACAAACATCTTCAAAAGAGCTTCATATAGAAGTTTCTTAAGGACACTTGTCTTTGCAGTAAGCCTTCGGACATTGAAGAGTTTTCCATCAGTTCTGTACCTTACATAGATATCCTTTTGAAGGTTGTCAGTATGCAATTCAGAACGGCTGCAAAGAAGAGACCAAAGAGGACTGGTGCCAGCATGCAGTACTGTTTTAGCCCATTAAATACGGGGACTGGTTTAGAGAGATCTGAGAGTATTTGACCAGTCATGTCTTCATGGAATTGATGTACGATAACGAATTTGGTGAGGCAGCAAAACATTCTTCCAGAATTTACCAGAGGCTATTTCTTCTTACAGTGTCAAACACATTTTTAGATCAATGAAGACAGCACATAGTTCTGTGCTTTGTTCAATGCATTTTTCCTGAATCTGCCTCACAACAAAAATAACTCTCACAGGAAAATGACAAGGCCAAAACACCATATCACCTATGTGTGAACACTTAGAATCATAGAATATTAGGGTTGGAAGAGACCTCAGGTCATCTAGTCCAATCCCCTGCTCAAAGCAGGACCAACACCCCCTAAATCATCCCAGCCAGAGCTTTGTCAAGCCGGGCCTTAAAAATCTCTAAGGTTGGAGATTCCACCACCTCCCGAGGTAACCCATTCCAGTGCTTCACCACCCTCCTAGTGTTTCCTAATATCCAACCTAGACCTCCCCCACTGCAATTTGAGACCATTACTCCTTGTTCTGTCATCTGCCACCACTGAGAACAGCCGAGCTCCATCCTCTTTGGAACCCCCCTTTAGGTAGTTGAAGGCTGCTATCAAATCCCCCCTCTAAATAACTAAATAACTAAATAGACTAAATAACCCCAATTCCCTAAGCCTCTCCTCGTAAGTCATGTGCCCCAGCCCCCTAATCATTTTTGTTGCCCTCCGCTGGACTCTCTCCAATTTGTCCACATCCTTCTGTAGTGGGGGGACCAAACTAGATGCAATACTACAGGCGTGGCCTCACCAGTGCCGAATAAAGGGGAATCATCAGTTCCCTTGATCTGCTGGCAAAGCTTCTACTAATACAGCCCAATATGCCGTTGGCCTTCTTGGCAACGAGGGCACACTGCTGACTCATATCTAGCTTCTCATCCACTATAATCCCCAGGTCCTTTACTGCACAACTGCTGCTTAGCCAGTCAGTCCCCAGCCTGTAGCAGTTCATGGGATTCTTCCTTCCTAAGTTCAGGACTCTGCACTTGTTCTTGTTGAACCTCATCAGATTTCTTTTGGCCCAATCCTCCAATTTGTCTAGGTCACACAGGTCACTTTTCACAAAATGACTACTCTACATCTGACCTATCAGTCTTCATCCACAAAAGAAACCTGTACAATACTTTCAAAAGACTAGTCTGGGAACTTAAATTCATAACTTTCCTAGACACTAAAAATAATGGACTGAATAGACACATTGGATTTATGGCTTATTATAACAATCTATAATCCACTAACAACCGTCCCACACCAGCTGCCTTTCCCCTTCTCTTCCTTCCCTCCTATAATGAGAGGGTTGTTTA
Source organism: Chelonia mydas (assembly GCF_015237465.2). NCBI lineage: Eukaryota > Metazoa > Chordata > Testudines > Cheloniidae > Chelonia > Chelonia mydas. Next base: position 13,501,662 of record NC_057851.1, read on the forward strand.
CAGGCCACTTCACCTTGAATAGTCCCTTGCATTGTGGGTTAACTACTCATGCTAAATAATCTGTTCCACCTGGTATTTAGCTGTGATACATAGAGTTCGTCTTCATGTACGTTTGAAAGCTTGTTTCTCTCGCAAACAGAAGTTGGTCCAATAAAAGATTACCTCACCCACCTTGTCTCATAGACACATAGACTTTAAGGTCAGAAGGGACCATCGTGATCAACTAGTCTGATCTCCTGCACATTGTAGGCCACAGAACTTCACCTACCCACTCCTGTGATAGACCCCTAATCTCAGGCTGAGTTACTGAAGTCCTCAAATCATGGTTTAAAGACTTCAAGTTATAGAGAATTCACCATTTACGCTAGTTTAAATCTGCAAGTGACCATGCCTCATGCTTCAGAGGAAAATCCCCAGGGTCTCTGCCAATCTGACACAGGGGAGGGGGGCGGGAGGCGGGGGATAAGGTGATCAGTTAGACCCTGAGCATGTGATCAAGACCCATAAGGTAGATACCTGGGAAAGAATTATCTGTAGTAACTCAGAGCCCTCCCTATCTAGTGTCCCATCTCCAGTCGTTGAAGATTTTTGCTACTGGCAGTCATCAATAGACCACATGCCATTGTAGGCAGTCCCATCTTATCTTCCCCTCCATAAATTTATCAAGCACAGTCTTGAAGCCAGTTAAGTTTTTGGCTCCCACTGCGCCCCTTCGAAGGCTGTTTCAGAATTTCACTCCTCTCATGGTTAGAAACCTTCTCCTAATTTTGAGCCTAAACTTGTTGATGGCCAGTTTATATCCATTTGTTCTTGTGCCCACATTAGCACTTAACTTAAAATACTCCTCTCCCTCCCTGGTATTTATCCCTCTGATGTATTTATAGGCAGCAATCATATCTCCCCTCAGCCTTCTTTTGGTTAGGCTGAACAAGCCACATTCTTTGAGTCTCCTTTCATAAGGTAGGTTTTCCATTCCTCAGGTCATCCTAGTAGCCTTCCTCTGCACCCATTCAAGTTTGAATTCACCTTTCTTAAACATGGGAGACCAGAACTGAACAAAGTATTCCAGATGAGGTCTCACCAGTGCCTTGTATAATGGTACTAACATTTCCCTGTCTCTATAGAAAATACCTTGCCTGATGCATCCTAGGACTGCATTAGCTTTTTTTACAGCCACATCACATTGCCAGCTCATAGTCATCCTGTAATCAACCAATACACCCAGGTCTTTTCTCTCCTCTGTCACTTCCAACTGATAAGTCCCCAGCTTATAGCAAAAATTCTTGTTGTTAGTCCCTCAGTGCATGACCTTGCACTATTAAATTTTATCCCATTTCCATTACTCCAGTTTACAAGGTCATCAGATCTTCTTGTATGATATTTCCAGTCCTCCTCCATATTGGCAATACCTCCCAACTTTGTGTCATCTTCAAATTTTATTATTCACTTTTTGTGCCAAGGTCAGTAATAATAATGTTGAACAACATTGTTTCCAAGGCACATCTATGAGGAACTCCACTAGTAACCTCCCTCCAGCCAGACAGTTCACCTTTCAGTATGACCCGTTGTACTCTCCCCTTTAACTAGTCCCTTATCCATCTTTCAATTCTCATATTAATCCCCATCTTCTCCAACTGAATTAATACTTATCCATGTGGAACTGTATCAGATACCTTACTGAAATCTAGGTAGATTAGATCTACTGCATTTTCTTTGTTTAAAAAATCAGTTACCGTCTCAAAGGAGGAGATCAGGTTGGTCTGGCATGATCTACCTTCTGTAATCACTTGTTTGAGATGCTTGCTCATCCAGCTTGGTCTACAACCTTTCCCTATGAATTTTTTCCCCTTGCTTGGGATGCAGGGTTCAGATACCTTAAGTCAAAGTTGCAGAAGCTAATTCCAAGCCTCCTTCACATTCAGATCCTTGAATTCTTCAGTACAATCCACTTCCATAACTAATTCCCCCTCTTTTTTTTTTTTATTAAAGTTAGCTCTTTTGAAATCAAGGACCCTTGTTGCAGATCTATTTTTGTGTATCCTTCCACTTAGTTTAAACTGAATTAGCTTATCACTTGAACCAAGATTGTCCTCTACAACCAGTTCTTCTATGAGGTCCTCACTACTCACCAATATCAAATATAAAATATCACCACCTCTTGTTGGTTCAGCAATTATTTGGTGAAGAACTCTGTCAGTTATTACATCCTGGAAAATCTGTCCATACTACTGGGCCATACTGTTATTAATAGCACTTGTCGTCCAATCTATATCTGCTAAATTTAAATCTCCCAAATTCACACAATTCCTAGTAGTATTTATTTCATTAAAAACATTAAAGAGGTCTCTATCCATATTCAAATTGGATCCTAGTGGTCTGTAGAATACCTCAAGCACTATATGTCTGTATACTAATGCAAGAAGTATGGGGAATAAGCAGGAAGAACTCAAAATGCTAGTAAATAAACACAACTATGACAGTTGGCATCACAGAGACTTGGTGGGATAATATGAATGACTGGAATATTGGTATAGAAGGGTGCAGCTTGCTCAGGAAAGGCAGAAAGGGAAAAAAGGAGGAGGTGTTGCCTTATATATGAAAAATTTATACACTTGGACTGAGGCTGAGATGGAAATAAGAGACAGATTTGTTGAACGTCTCTGGTTAAGCATAAAAGGGGTAAAAAAACAAGGGTGATGTCATGTTAGAGGTCTACTACAGACATCTAACCAGGAAGAAGTCGTCGATGAGGCTTTTTTAAGCAACTAACAAAATAATCCAAAGCACAGGACTTGGTGGTGATGGGGGACTTCAACTACCCAGACATCTGTTGGGACAACAACAGATTATCCAACAAGTTCTTGGAATATATTGGAGACGAATTTTTTATTTCAGAAGATGGAGAAAGCTACTGTTCTAGATTTGATTTTGACAAACACAGAGGAACTAGTTGAGAATTTGAAAGTGGAAGGCAGCTTGGGTGAAAGTGATCATGAAATGGTAGAGTTCACATTTCTAAGGAATGGTAGGAAGGAGAACAGCAAAATAAAGACAATGGATTTTAAGAAGGCAGACTTTAGCAAACTCAGGGAGTTGGTAGGTAAGATCCCATGGGAAGCAAGTCTAAGGGGAAAAACAACTCAAGACAGTTGGCAGTCTCTCAGAGAGGCATTATTAGGGCACAAGAGCAAACTATCCCACTGAGTAGGAAAGATAGGAAGTATGGCAAGAGACCACCCTGGCTTACGAAGATCTTCAATGATCTAAAAATCAAAAAGAGTGCTACAAAAAGTGGAAACTAGGTCAAATTACAAAGGATGAATATAAACTACTAACACAAGTATGTAGGGACAAAATTAGAAAGGCCAAAGCACAAAACGAGATTAAACGAGCTAGAGACATAAAGGATAACAAGAAAACATTCTACAAATACATTAGAAGCAAGAGGAAGACCAAGGACCGGGACATCCCATTACTCAATGAGGGGGAAAAAACAATAACGGAAAACGTGGAAATGGCAGAGGTTCTTAATGACTTCTTTGTTTCACTTTTCACCAAGAAGGTTGGTGGTGATTCAATGCCTCTCATACTGAATGCCTGTGAAAATGAGGTAGGATCAGAAGAGGCTAAAATAGGGAAACCAAGTTAAAAATTACTTAGACAAATTAGATGTCTTCATGTTACAAGGGCCTGATGAAATGCATCCTAGAATACTCAAGGAACTGACTGAGAAGATATCTGAGCCATTAACAATTATCTTTGAAAAGTCATGGAAGACAGGAGAGATTCCAAAAGACTAGAAAAGGGCAAATATAGTGCCAATCTATAAAAATGGAAAAAAGGACAACCCGGGGAATTAGAGACCACCCAGCTTAACTTCTGTACCCAGAAAGATAATAGAGAAAATAATTAAGCAATCCATTTGCAAACATCTAAAAGATAATAAGGTGATAAGTAACAGTCAGCATGGATTTGTCAAGAACAAATCGTGTCAAACCAACCTGATAGCTTTCCTTGACAGGATAACAAGCCTTGTGGATGGAGGGAAGCAGTAGATGTGGTATATCTCGACTTTAGAAAAGCTTTTGATACTGTCTCACATGACCGTCTCAAACAAACTAGGGAAATGCAACCTAGACAGAGCTTCTATAAGTTGGGTGCATAACTGGTTGGAAAACCGTTCCCAGAGAGTAGTTATCAGTCGTTCACAGTCATGCTGGAAGGGCATAACGAGTGGAGTCCCGCAGGGATCAGTTCTGGGTCTGGTTCTATTCAACATCTTCATCAATGATTTAGATAATAGCATAGAGTACACTTATAAAGTTTGTGGATGATACCAAGCTGGGAGGGGTTGCAAGTGCTTTAGACAATAGGATTATAATTTAAAATGATTTGGACAAACTGGAGAAATGGTCTGAAATAAATAGGATGAAATTCAATATGGACAAATGCAAAGTACTCCACTTAGGAAGGAACAATCAGAATGGGAAATGGGAAGTGATTGCCTAGGAAGGAGTACTGTGGAAAGGGATCTGGGGGTCATAGTGGACCACAAGCTAAATATGAGTCAACAGTGTAACACTGTTGCAAAAAAAGCGAACATCATTCTGGGATATATTAGCAAGAGTGTTGTAAACAAGACACAAGAAGTAATTCTTCCGCTCTACTCCGCACTGATTAGGCCTCAACTGGAGTATTCTGTCCAGTTCTGGGCACCACATTTCAGGAAAGACGTGGACAAATTGGAGAAAGTCCAGAGAAGAGCGACAAAAATGCTTAAAGGTTCAGAAAATATGACCCATGAGAGAAGATTGAAAAAACTGGGTTTGTTTAGTCTGGAAAGAGAAGACCGAAAGGGGACAAGTACATAAAAGGTTGTTACAAGGAGGAGGGAGAAGAATTGTTGTTCTTAGCCTCTGAAGATAGGACAAGAAGCAATGGGCTTAAATTGAAGCAAGGGAGGTTTAGGTTGGACATTAGGAAAAACTTCCTAACTGTCAGGGTGGTTAAGCACTGGAATAAATTGCCTAGGAAGGTTGTGGAATCTCCATCACTGGAGATTTTTAAGAGCAGGTAGACAAACACCTATCAGGGGTGGTCTAAATAAATATTTCGTCCTGCCACGAGTGCAAGAGACTGGACTAGATGACCTGTCCAGATCCCTTCCAGTTCTATGATTCTGTATCAGGGAAACATCTAGTAGCTTTCTTCCCCAAAGTGATTTTGGCCCAAAACAGATGGTCTTATCCTCTCCATCACTTCTAATTTCTTTACAGTCTACCTCATCATTAATATACAATGTTACTCTACAACTTTTGCCTTTATTTCTGTCTTTCCTGAACAGCACATACCCTTCAACACCTGTACTCTAGTCATGACTACTATTCCACCATGTTTCTGTTATCCCTATAATATCTGGATTCACTTCCTGCAACACTAGTTCTAGTTCCTCCATTTTGTTACCCAGGCTCCTTGCATTGTTTTACAAACATTTTAATTGTTGCTGCTTAGCTTTGCCCACATTCCTTGCCCAATTGGTTATGATCAGTCTACTGCCAGTATCGCCTATCTGATTGGTATCAGAACTATCCTTCCTCTTAATGTCCATTCTCTTACCTTCTGCTGTTCCTTTCTCCATTGCAGTATCCTTTCTGACTTGATTTTCCTCCCTCTCAATGTTAAAAACAGGCATGGAGATTACATGAGCATCTCCCAATCATCTCCCTCAAGTTCCTAGTTTCAAGTGCTTTTAATGAGTTGTGCCAACCTTCATCCCAGAAGTCTATTTCCCTCCCTACTTAGGTCAAATCCACCCCATAAGAACTATCCTCTGTCCACAAATGCACCCCTGTGCCAACATCCTAAAGCCCTCCTTCTATCACCATTGCCTGAGCCATCTGTTGATCATCATAATTTTGTCTCGCCTTCATTCTCCTCCCCTAGGCAGAGGCAGAATCCCTCCGAAGATCACCTGAACCTCCATATCCTTACGCATCTTCCCGAACCTGGCATAGTCTCCCTTTATATGTTCTAGTCCAGAATCTATCTGTGTCATTTGTTCCCACATGAAGGATAATCAGTGGATTCTTTCCTGCTACCATTATGATCCTCTTCAGCCTCAGGTCCACATGCCATATCTTAGCTCCCAGGAAACAGCACACCCTTGTTCTCTGGACCAACTCTGGTGGCAGGCCTGTCTGGGGACTCCCTACTAAGAAGAACAATCACATAGATGTGCCTTTTTTTGGTGATGGTGTGATTCTTTGGCCTTCCTCCTGTTCTTTCTGGCTGCAAGTCCTCTGGTCTTTTATTCTCCCTTACAATCTTCTGCAAATCATCCTGTATCATTTGGGTGCTCTGAACTCTGGGTATCCCCACTGGCTCTTCCCCTCTTCTTACAGTACTAGCCGCTCCTCTCTTCTTCCATGCCCTCCCTTCTTCTGTTACAGCCTGCTGTGCCACTTCTTCATTTTCCAACTGAGCAAACCTGTTCTTGAGCTCTATTTCTCCTTCACTAGCCGGTCTTTTCCTCTGCCTGGTTCTCATAGTCATATGCTTCTGCTGACCACCTTCCTCACCCAGAACTCTCCTCTCTGAGTTCTTCAGTCCAGTCTTGGCTTTTCCCTTCAGCCTCCTCTTGCCTTTGCTCCATCATCTGCTCGAACCCCTTTCAAAACTCAACTATAGTTTCCACCTGCATCTCCAAGTCTCTAATCTTTTCTTCCATCAGCTCTATCAGGTGGCACTTCACACAAATAAAGCTGTTTTCAGGTACCTACACTAGAATCAGGTGCATCCTGCAGCTTCCACATCCAGTCATCTTCATTATCTCTTCCATTGAGTGGGTCACTACCACTGCTGCCTCTACATCTGTCATAGCCTTCCTGCCTACACTCCTGCCAAGGGAAAAGTGGGGGAAAAACAAACAAATCCAGACCACAACATACTGTCTCCACCCTCTCCCCCTCTCCTTCCCCCTCCCCCCCCCCCCCCCCCCCCCCCCCCGCAAAAAAACAACCTCTCTAACTCCAACTCCCCTGTTTACAGCTCTGTTCGCTGGCTCCTGTGCTGCTGGCTGGCTGTTTGGCTGCATGTATAAGCCCCTTAACCAGAGAAGCCCCACCCCTTAATCAGGACTCTGCTTCTCTCACAGCACACTGCCATCTACCAGCCTGTACAAACTGAACAAAAAGAGGAAAAAAAAACCACACAGAAAACTGAAAACACACACAACACCCATGAAAAAACCTCATTCATTGCCCCTAAGATCAGGGGCTTGTCTCCTCCGACAGAACTCCCCCTCCAACTCCTCTGTTGACTACCCATCCCCTAATCTCCCACAGCACACTGCCCCATAGCAGGCTCTATAAACTGAGCAAAAATCCCAGAAAGAACATACAATACCCATATAAATTCACTCACTGCACGAATGACAACGGCTTTCCTCCTACCTTCCTCTCCAATAGAAGTCCCCTTTTGTGATACTCACTCCAATATCCTGGAACTGACACGGCTACAACACCACATACAACAAAAATAAAGACTGTGGTGTTCTGACCTGATCTAAATCCACACTAGGCCTCCAATAGAAGCTTCTTGCATACTGTTTCAACAAGATGATTGAACAAAATACAAGAATTTTACCACCTACAGAGCTAGTGACACAGTGGGGATGCAACAGCTTGAGTTACAACTCATCAGCAGCTAATGCTATCACTCTGTGCTGCTAATCAAATCTCTGTGTAACGCGAGTGTTGTTTTGAAGTGTGGTCACTCTTACTTGAGGTAGGCCAACTTGAGATAGTTCTGCTGTGAAGACATACCCTCAGAAAGTTGATGCCCAGCCCTTCACACAGCCAAGAATACTAAGAGTCACACATCCAAATACAATTTAACTTCCTATCCTTGCACCTGGCTTTGAAGGTGCACCAAACTGTGTAACAGTGAAATATTTAGACCTTTATTCATCTGTAGCTCTGTGGAAATCACCTATTCTGGAATGATCCTGTGAGTCATGTTGACAAGAGTTCCCTTTGAGAGAGTTTCTGTTACTCCGACAGCTTCTGCTCCTGTAATAGGAGTGACATACTGACAATCTCTTGGGCTCAGAATGCGTGTACGAGAAGCGCAAGATTGATTGAACGATAATAGCCAGAGACTGGGAGTTGCACTGCTGAGTAAGTGGAGACATTGTTCACCCCATGAGCTGTAGTTTCAATCTCCTGTCCACTTAAGAGAGAGCAGTATTTACTACAACCAGATGGCTGCATTTTCACAGGGTGCTTTCTCTAGACAGAGGAAGCAGGATACATCACAGGCTATGGAGTGCTCCAGAGAGTATCAGAAGAACTAAAAGTAATACCTTTCACTATGAAACACTGTTTTAATCTGAAAAAGGAAAGGGGATCAGGAAGAATAAAAAGCATCAAAGATGAAAGTTAAGTCTAGCCAGTCAAACTTACTCAGCCCTACCTGTTTCAGACAATAAGCCCCATGAGCAGGTTTAGCCAGCCCCTTTTAAAGGGAAGAATGACATCGTGAAAGCTTTTATTTCTCTATCAGCTGGCAAGAGAAATTATACCCCTGGATGAAATCATGCTCCCACTAAAGTCAACAGCTTAACTCCCACTCACTTTAATGGGGTCAGGATTTCACCCACTGTCTGAACTAGAAAAAATGGACTTAGAGAATGGGGTCTTCCCTTAAGTGAAACAAGAAGGGATCTTCATGCCCCAAAAATGGAAGCCAAGACCTTCAGACTGTTTGCTGATTGGAAAGGTGTACATATGCTATCTTTCATTGTTATGTCTTAAGTGTCTCTGATGTACAAGAACAATAATAATATTTAGCTCACAAACAGCACTTATCTTCAAAATATGAAACCCACACAATAGATACTTAATGAGTTAGATATTAACCTTTGTATTAATTGGGAAATGTGGGCAGGTAAATTGTAAATTACTTGCACAAATCCAGAGGAAGGAAGCCGCAGAGCTGAGATTTCTGCCTCCCAGTCCTGTGCTCAGACCATGCCTCTCATGAAATAAAATTTCACATCTCTTTACTAAAGATTTCAAAAGTCTTGTCAATATATAGAAACGAATACAAATAAAAATAGAATTTCGGGCTAAATTCTGTCTTCAGATATCATGGGAGGCACTTGTGCATAGTTGAGAACAGAATATAGCCCTTAAGCGTAAGGAAATACCACATTGCACAGAAATTAGTGAATTAACGGGCAAAAGTATGTCATTCAGACTGAACAATATGGTGGACAATATTTAATAGCACAATGCTTTCAGTTCTTCTGTTCTTATTACTCCTGAATTTTAACTGCTTCTAGTTCTTTATATGAACTTTACCCAGCATTTCCTGTTTTGTTTCCCAAAATCTGCTGCTGTAACTAACTGCACTGCTAAGTATTACATTTAGTACTATAATTATTTGCAACAAGCTGTAAACAGATGGAAGCTCATATATAATGCCCCTTGTACTATGCATCTAGAACAGGGGTTCTCAAACTTCATTGCACCGTGACTCCCTTCTGACAACAAAAATTACTATATGACCCCAGCATGGGGGACCAAAGCTTGAGCCCACCCAAGCCCCACTGTCCCTGGCTTCTATTCATGTGTGTACAACACCCAGTACAACAGGGCCTTGGAATGGAGCATCTAAGTGCTACTGCAATATAAATAAATAAAATCTAAGAATTATTATTAAATCATGTATAAATAAATACAAATCAGTTTTTAAATATTTGAACAAAAACTTTCATTTAGCAAGGTTCTTCTCTGGAAATGTATTCCAGACCCCCGATGAACTTGATTTTGGAATAAAAACTTCGCTACTCTGCTCTGTGGGGGGGAGATGTAATTAATTATTTTGAACTTTAAAATTTTTTTTCATGTCATTATTTTGATATATTGAGAATATGTTCAATGTGCCTATTTTCATGTTATTCTTGCTTATTGTTTCTGTTTTCTATTGAGTGTTCTGCAAATATCCAAAAATGTATTATTAAAATACAGAAATATATTTAAACATTATTAGCATGGTTAATTTCCTAGTATTATTATAGTAATGTACGCAGTTTGCATGTACTATTATACTGAGCTGATATTTTTCTGCCTAGTACAGCTTAACACCTGCTTGAATTATATACTAGTGGTGGAAAAATTGGCCATTTCTATTTGTAGTGCATTATTCAGTACACCAAAGAGATTATTTCTGGTAGCAATCATGATGCATTAATTTCAGAGCAGCATGCTTTTCAAGGATTTGTCTTGTTTTGTGTTGTCATTCCCCAGGGCACCCAGACTTCATGAAGTGTATAATGGTTCAAAGTAGCCACCATATGAATCTGTCCTAACTGGCCCCTTCTTTAATAGAGTTCTGATAAATTTTAAAAATAGGAAGTCAGAACTATAAACTTCAGAGATACCAAAAGTCAACCCATCAGTGCTAATCAAGATGGCAACTTATTTTGGAAGCACATATCTGGATTTAATCAAGTATTCTCTCTTCCTACAAATGCCTACTAAGAAAGATGTATACAACAACATGTTGACCTTCCATCACAAACACAAACAACTTCTTAAATGAAATAGTAGACAAATGCAAAAATATATCACAGTTTTCAGGAGGAAAATAATCAATTGCAAAAGGAGATTTATGTAGTACAGTATTTTGAGCAACATGATTAGAATATAGGCACTGTGCAATCAACTCAAGTTTACAACAAGCATTTATTACAAAGTTAGTGTGTGGTTTTAATACTCTCATATAGGCATAGTTATCTAAAAATGAGAAGACAGTATGAATATTTAATAACAACTCAGTAAGAATGTGAAATATCATAGGATAACGACTGTGCAAAAATCATTTCCAGAAGCCCACCATGGCATATATAAAAGGCCATGATTTAAGAGTTCCGTCCTGTAGATGTCAAAGGTCAAAACAATGAGCTATTAAAGATATTTTCACTTCCTCTGAAATAAAGTGCTGTCTTGGGCCAAAAGGTGAGAGGTTAGAAAAACTGTGTGACTGCTGGTCTATTCCCATTCTTCCTCCTGGCAGAAAATCATACATGCTCCTACACACCATTTAGGGTTAACCTAGGGTCATGGCCATCGACTAAGTACCCAGCTAAAGGAATTCATTATTTATTTATTCAAAAGACTGCAAGACCACAGGTTAAATTTTTGTCAAACACAAATTTTACTCTAAAGTTCAGCTAAGCATTAATAGAGCAATAAAACAAATAATCCTCATTCCATTGCCACTAAAGGAAGAGTAAAGCTGTGGCCATAATTACGTTTGATTAAGGAGACAACTTTAAAAAAAAATTATGATTATGTACATGGTTGTTAGGTCAAGACGACAACTGATTTTTCTTAATAGGTATAGGACTGAAATTGGGAATTTCATCTTATCCTTCATGATGTGGTTCAGACCAAATCCTGTAACTCCAATATTGAAGTTTTTTAAAATGAACTATAAAAAAGCATAAATTATTAATTTGTAGTGAGGTTTACTATTATTCAGGTGCATGTTCACAAGTCTAAAAATTGTCCTGCTATGCTTACACAATTTTGGGGGCCACATAGTAGAATAATATACCTAAATGTTTTGTAAATACCACCAAGTGTCAAAATACAGGGGAAAAGAGGTTCTCTTCCTGGTTTGAAACAACAATTTCTCAATATAAAGTCTTCAGTAGACATGGTTGAATTTTATTTTTAATTAACAAAAAACAAAATCAAAATTTCAAAGTTGCTTGAATTTCACAGGATTCAGAACAGGCCCTTTTTGGTTTTACACAACTTTTTGATCACCGTTTTTAATAAAGTCAGGGTTGTTTTTTTTTTAACTGAAAATATTATAATTTTTTCATTAAGTATTCAGTAAGCAAAAAATGTCAAGCATTTTGATGTTTTTGATAATTGTTTTAAAACATCACACAAAAATGAAAATGTCAATAGATCGAGAAATTTTTAGTTTTGAAAAGGAAAAGGCTATTTTTCAATTGAAAATTTGTTCTTTGAAAAATTTCAACCAGTTTTACCCCCAGTTTAGCTGGGTCTGGAATTACACACATATAGTTACACAGCACCACAGAACCAGGAACAAACCATATGCCCTGGGTGTTGAACTAGGGCTATGTCTCTACAGTCATGAGACTGAAATTATAAAGTTGTATTATGACAAAATGCTGTATCATAAATGCCTATATGTACATGGACCCATCTCTGCTGACAAGACCCTTAGAACATACACCCCAGACAAATACAATGGGAACTAAAGGTTAATGATGGTACTTAACCCTGACAAAAGGTTATGCTAAAAAGTAGCTCAAGCCTTGAAAATCCACTTTAGCTGAAGGGAAGGGGAAAGGCAGGAACAATGGAAAGTTACCCAGAAGACAGAAGAAAGCCACACAGGAACAGGGGAACCAGACAGGAAGTAGTAGTGTGGGGCAGGAGAAAGCAAGTTCACAGACATGGGTAAGGGGCTCCAGAAGGAGAGGTCAACAAGCAAGTAGCCGCCTCATGGGGTAGGGGGGCCCTACACATTTTCCTGAGCCCAAATGGCCTCAAAGACTCTGGACCACCCAACAGACTCAGACCCAGCCCAAAGAGTGCCCTGGAGTGGTGGGGAAACTGAGGCAAGGACATATATATAGTGTTTATTGTTTTGTATGAACTGTACTCTCCTTACGTGATTAAGGATAAAAGAGCATTAATGTGTTAAACTGTACGAAGTGTATGTGTGTATATGCATCACAACTACTAAATGCACCTGAAAAAGTTAAACTGTAAACCAGAAGTTTCATATCTTTGGGGTGGAGTTCTGGGAAAGAGGTGTGCACTGTGTCTAGAGGTGCTAGGAGACTGGAGAGCAGGTTCCAGCACTGGAAGAGGGTGCCAGATAGTAGGTCTGCACACCAAGACTGTGACTGGGGCAGTGGTTAGATGCTGTTCAGGCTCCAGAAGCTTAAAACTCCCCAGGGGATCCAGAGCACAGAGGCTTGGATTCCCTTCACAGCAGTCCTACTGGGTGGGTGGAAAGGGGTTCTCACTTGGACCTGACACCCTTCATATCTGGAAGCTTAACACTGAACATGTCGGCAAAGGTAGTACCTTTGTGTTTCTCAGCAGTGATTTCTCTAGACTATCATGGATGGAATAAATAAATTTGTTAGTCTCTAAGGTGCCACAAGTACTCCTTTTCTTTTTATGGATGGAATGTTATTCACGTATTCTAAAGGGAATCCTCCTTTTCTCTAAGTACAGTCACTACATGATAATTATAGCCTTAAGAATGAGGGGTAGAACATTCTCAATATTCTTACAGAAAAGATGAGATTGTACCCACAAGGAACATATTGTAATCAAAAGACTAAAGATATTCTTACCAAATTAATCAGCTGCGTATGAATGATATCTTCCACTAATACTGCTGTTTCATGAAGGGGCCTCCGGACATCCCCTAAGGAAAACCTGAAAGAAAATTGTTTCACATAAGGCTACCAAACTGGAAGAAAAAAAAAACAAAAACACAAACCTTACATTAAACCAAGCAAAAAGAAAAAAATCACCCATATTTAAACTTCTAGTGAATTGAAGATGAATTGTTTAGTGTGGTACAAAGAAGTATACATAAAAATAATTGGATTAAATTAAGAAAGAGCACTGGGGATGAATATCAGAAAAACAGATCCTAACACAGTGAGATGTATTCAAGAGTGGAATGGCCACTGAAGAGCAGATATGAAAGTCCAACTACTAGGAACAAAACTAGAGTAGCCCAAGCTGTAGTAAATATACTGTAGAGATCAATCCTGTGTTAGAGAGGGGATTCATTTAATAGGCTTAATCATCTTTAATTTCTAGGAAGCAGCTACAGCCACATCATAGTATGGTATTTAACAGTAAAGATATCATTTTCCCTTCTGTTTACAAATTGACATAGGGCCTTTTCAGTTTTCACTCATCAAAATATTTACATTAAATGTTTATGTTAATATCTTCTTTTTCCAAAGCTAAATGCTAAGCAACACATGCTTTCAGAAGGAATTGTTATGGATTAAAATAAAGGAATTTTTAGGAATTATTACAGATGCATTGTCAAGTGAATTTTCTTTTATGACCTTTATAATTCAGCCCTACAATGCCCTGTACATAGCCCTGTCTCAAAATGCACAGTATTGACAAGAACAGGAATAGTTACAGAAGCAGTTGTGGTGGTAGGTTTGAAAAGAAAAAGACACACAAGAAGGAAATCAAAGATTCAGGTGAAATACCGGTAAAACCAAAGAGAAATCTTCACAGCACAAGGATATTTGTTGTCAGCCTAACTTTGATTCAACAGCACTTCTTGGTAAAGGAAGTGAATTGTTCACAGCACTCACGTGATTAAACTGGTTCAAGGGAAGACTCTCAATGCATTGGAAGAACTGAAGTAAGGTGCAGCCCCTATCCTATCTCTAATGTGATCTGGCATAAAAGAAGAGTATCCAATTACTAGGACCAGGCCAAATCTCTCTCTGAATCAGGTATCTGTAATAAATGGCAGGTCGGGGCCAAACATTATGGATCTCCTCAGTCTAATACCAAATTATTCTTACTCTTAACAGCATCATCTGCAAATCACAGGCTAGACCACCAGCAGCCTTCTTAATCCCAAAAAAACAGGGGAGATCAGAGAACATGTGGAATAAAAGGGGAAAAATGGATCATTAGGCTAGCCAATTTCTACCCTATTATGTAAGTCAGATAGGATCCTATTTATTTGAAAAAGGTGACCAACATCTCTTCTGTTCTCCCAATACCCTGAGGTTGGAAGTCCAAGCCACACTCAGGTAGAACTGAAGTATCCAGGATTCTGACTGTGGGACTCTGCTTACCATCTCACGCTTACACTAACACTGTGACAAAACTTCCCACACAAAACAGCAGCTTCACTGCATTGCTGCATGATACACACATAACTTAGAAGCAAATTTTTAACACATCAGCCACATTACATGCTGAAACGTGCAACTATAAAATAAGTAGCAATACTCAGCCCTTGCCTACTTTACATATATAGGTTTCAGAGTAGCAGCCGTGTTAGTCTGTATTCGCAAAAAGAAAAGGAGTACTTGTGGCACCTTAGAGACTAACCAGTTTATCTGAGCATAAGCTTTCGTGAGCTGCAGCTCACGAAAGCTTATGCTCAAATAAATTGGTTAGTCTCTAAGGTGCCACAAGTACTCCTTTTCTTTGTACATAGGTTTAAGAGCTGAAGAGTGAGAAGGAACTTAAAGAACTTTTCCCTCACCTCAATTCCTCCTTCCAGATAAAATAAGACATGGAAATTTCTTCCCTGGCATGAAGTGCAGTACCATAGCCTACTACTACCTGGCAACAGATACTCTGCATCTACAACAAAGCTTTATTAGTATCTCTTGCTTCAAATTAAACGGAGTAGCTGTAACATCTGACAAGCACACTCCAATCATCCAAAATAATCATGAGAACTTGTAAAGAACAATGATTTTAGCACCAGGATTCTCAGGAAAACACAGAAGTCATGGGCACTCATTATTCTTCAAGTCTTGTTGGTTATCTCAGCCTCTACTTTTGGCTCCCTCTCTATTCAATCTTTGATTAGATTATTTTAAATCTTTTCATCCCAATATGCTTCCAACAGAGTGGTTATTGCTTGGATCAGTCAAAACTTCATAATACCAAATGTATGTCAAAACAAAGAAGCCATTTCAATAATATATCATTGCAGACATGAAGGAAGACTTAGCACATTTTCTAATCTCCCTTTACATTGTTTCTTATGGACCAAATTCCGCCTTCCTTAGTCACACTGAGTTTCTACAACAGGGCTATTTGAGGAATAAGATACTATTCACTGTGAGAAGAGTCAAAGTGGTAGAAGAGGAAGTCACTCATCTTGCGCAGTAATGATGGTTCTTCGAGATGTGTGTCCCTATGTGTGCTCCACTGTAGGTGTATGTGGATCCCTGTGCTTCTGATTGCTATCAAGATCTCCTGTGTCCATTTAACCCTCCCATTCCCTATCCCCTCCTCATGCTCTGCCTCGAGGATAATTAGCATTGCGTGGGCGAACCATCCTTAGTTCCTTCTCTACCGCAGAGTCCCTATCAAAAACTCCAATGTAGAGGGAAGTAGGGCAGGTTGTGGAGCACCCACAGAGGGGCACATCTCAAAGAACCATCATTACTGCACAAGGTGAGTAACTTCCTCTTCTTCTTTCAATAGCGCCCCTGTGGGTGCTCCACTATAGGAAACTCCCAAGCAGTATCCCCAAGGAGAGGTTGGGGCTTCAGAGTTGAGTCTGTTCTGGATGATAACACTGCATCTATCACAATGAAATTAAGCGGAGGGTGTGAAAAAAGAAATTCCTCATTCCTGGGAGATACATAATATTTTTTTATCGACCCGTTTGCGTGGCAGAGTGGCCAATTCTGGCATTTGCCATATAAACTTAGCTGGATCCAAAAGTGCCTTGTTAATGGGGAGGGCTATCCTGGAGGAGGAGTAGAAGAATATCCAGAAGCTTATGGTGAATGTCTTTTAACCTCCTCAAGAGATACTTGTAAGGTATCTGCCACCCTTAGTCAGGTCTTGGAAGACTTTAAAATCATCTGCCATAGACAGTGGAGGGGGCATTTCTGTCTTATCTGGAGAGGAAGAAGAGATGTTAGTAATTGGTGTAACCCTCTCCTCTAGTCTGACCTCCTGGCTCCTCCAAGATCTCCTCAGGAGGTTCTTAGGCTCTAGAAGTGGTGGCTGAGGGGGAATGCCTCGCAGTCTTCTGGTGGGTCACACTAGATGCCCAGGAGGCATCGTGCCTACAGGCTGTCCATGGATCACAACAGGACCAGTGGCTGGTGGAAAAAACATGGGTGGTTGATCCCATGATTGGTCATACCACAGGGGTTGTCCAGACCGAGGGTATGACTGGGCAGTCCCAGGTTGATAGCAGGAGTAAGCATGATAAGAGCAATGAGAGAGGACCCCCTCCTGGTCACTATCTGACTCTCCACTGGAAAATGGTGGAGCCAATACAGAGCGGAGGTGCACGGCTTGGTGCCGGTGGTGATTCTTGGGCTTAAGATATGTCTGGTACTGGGGCCCCGGTACCGATTAGAAGAGGCTCTGGTACCTCAGATGCCATGAGGTCGTTAGAGAATCTAAATTCCTGTGGTGCCACTGTAGTCAGTACCATCAGTGATTGCCAATATTGTGTCGGTGGTACCGAGGGAGTCGGAGATCTTGGCTTCACATAACGATCCGATGATGGCTGCTCACAGTCATTGGTGCTGAGAACATCCGTACTGATGCCGTCTGCCTTGAGGTGATATGGTCTCCACTTCTGTCCCTCACTAGCGGTACTGCTGCTTCGGTGCCTGTGCCCATAGGGTCTTTAAGCATACCAGCAGTATCTGTCGCACCAGACCCACGCAATCTATGGGTACCATACTTAGACACCTTCAGTGCCATAGCTAATGAAGAGACTGAATGTGCCAGAAATTTCCTCTGGCTGGTTCGGGGCTGACAGCTCTCTTTTTGGTCTTATGTGAAAAATCCGAGGATTTTTTTTCTTGGTTCACCAGCCTTAGAGTAGAAGGCTGCAGAGAAGACTGATGTCACCTGGGAGACTCTGGGCACGGGTCAGTCACAGGCTGAAGAGCTCCTACCTTGAGGAGCAGCTTTACTTTCAATTCCCATTTCTTCCAGGATCTGGTTTTCAGCTGCTGACAGAAGGTACACTTCTGTGGAACGTGGCCCTCCCCAAGGGAATGACATAGTGGGAAAGACCATCCCTTAGTAGAATGGACTCCTTACAGGAGAGGCACCTCAAACCCAGGAGAACCCAGCATGCCCCTTACTGGGGACAATCCCCAGTCCGGGGGAGGAAAAAGGGGGCAGGGGTAAAGCAAAAACTTTTAAGGCTTTTTTTTTTTTTTTTTTTTAAAACAGGGGAAGAGAAAAAACTAATGGAAACTCTATGAGATTAAGAAGAAAAACATTAAAACAAGCTAAGAACAAATTTCTAAAGAAGTAAAGTATCCGTGAATGGACTGCTAATTGTTCCATCTCTAGCCAGGGAGGTTGAGCATCCATAGGGACTCTATTTGAAGATTATGGCCCCAAACAAATAAGATGTTATATTGTAGTTTCATAACGGCAGACATGTCTGCACCTTAATGCACCAAAATACTCTTTACCTGTAACCTCGACTCAAGTATCTTATTGACGACTGAATATACTGGATTGATGCTTCCTAACAAATACACTCTTTCTCTATTCTAACAAAACGATTTCCAAGACTACTTCAGGGCAACTTAATTTCCTTTGCTACGGAATTACAACAGCAAAGTAGGTACATACTAAGATCTTTTTCTTTTCTTCTACAAAAATGGGCCTAACCATTTCTGCACATCTATTGAAATTCTAATGGTTTAAAATATACATTCGTAGCTTGAACAACAAAGAAGAACACATTCAAACAGCGTCCAACAGATCTCTCTTTCCTATCAGATTTTTTAAATTTACTCCATACATTTTGCCCTTCTTGTTTATTTAGACTGTAAGCTCTTTGGGGCAGGGACTCTCTCTTACTTCAGCTACAGTACGAGCGAGGGGTCAATTCCCCGGCTCATGTAAAGTAACATGTATAGTCATGTGCTCACATCTAGTGGTTTCAGAAGGGAACATACTCAACATGGTTAATCCATACCTCTGTTTCCTCCACCCATGCTACTGCAGCTACATTGCTATTTATACTCATGCTAGCTCAATGTGAACTAGTGAGAGTATGTGTACAAAGCAGGGGAAATCACATCCCTATCTCACAGTGGTGATGTAGCTTGTGTGTTCATACAGTTCCTATCAGAAGTCCAGCTGACAGAGTAAATGGCTATAAAATGTTAAATTATAATTTCAGATACCTTATTATGATGTTTTGGAGTACAGTACAGCAGTCACATTATGGTCCTATCAAATATATTTTTAAATGT
Organism: Chelonia mydas; assembly: GCF_015237465.2. Lineage (NCBI taxonomy): Eukaryota > Metazoa > Chordata > Testudines > Cheloniidae > Chelonia > Chelonia mydas. Next base: position 13,520,707 of record NC_057851.1, read on the forward strand.
AAATATTTGAATAGTGTGTACAGTGTATATAAAAATAGATCACTCAAGTTCATATTGCTCTGTGACATGACATACAGTAAGTAATCTACAAACCTAAATCTATTTGCTTATACATATTAGGATTCATAAATTTATCAGTAATTCTATTAATGTTTTTATTAAAATGATTAAATACAGTATGTAATGAAAGCACAAATTCTTTGCAAATATCCAAATCATTTACATACGCCCTAACTAGCCTATGCGGTACCTAAACTAAAAGGATTCAGCACAGTCATGACCAGAATACACTGACCATCATTATATACTGATATTTTAAAATTTAAAATTATTTGCCTTTGTTCCTAAGGCTTTAAAAGACACAAAACCAAATTTGGAACAGCGCAAATAAATGGCTGGCTACTAACTTATTAAAAATTTGGATGCAGCAAACCAGGGTCTATATTATATAAATATATTAATAAATGGACAGTTTTTCTGAAAACAAAAAAAGAGGGCAAAAATCTGCTCTCTGATTAGAGCATTGGCTCTCCACTGAGATACTGTGCTATCCTGAACGCACAGATCTCTCACTGATGTAACTGACAGCTCCACACATATGCAAAGTAAAGAAATAGCAGAGACAAGTTCCAATACACAGATCTGAGAGGTGAATTTTGCCCCAAATCTTTTTTGCTCCGTTCAGATTTGCAAGAGGATATATCAAATTTAATTGCTAAAATTCCATATTTGACCATTAACTAGAGATATCTAAAAGCAGATTCACCGCTATACATACACACACACTCTTGCTCTCTCTTTGAATGTTTGAAAGTTATTTGGATCTCAGTTTCTCTTCAGTTTTTCCCACGTTACTGTTGCCAACTTCTTTCCTCACACACAGAAAGCTAGATATTGGCATGGTGGTTTCTGCAAAAAGAAGTAAAAACCACCACATGTACCCACAGCCGCTTCCTCTTTCTCTGAAATGTACAGTGGATTTTCAAGCTACTGAAAAACAAAAACAAAAAAAACCCCATGAAACCTGAATAATTGCTCATGATATTTTATAGTTTGTCCTTTACCCTATTATTCTCTTGATTCCGTTTAATTAATAACAATCTTTTCTATGTCAAACAGGAATATCTCTGACCCTTCCTATTTCCTGGGATAAAGTTATGCTTCTGACATGAAGCTGACAAATACATGAACATTGAGAAGTTAAGGCTTTGATTCCTTGCTTCATTTATGCTGTTGTATTTGAACAAGCAGTAAACTAAAACCTGGAGTGGGGGGAGGAAGGGTTCACCAAACTAAGGGCTAGCTGGTGGGTAGAGGAGAGACAGAACAAAAATAGCTCAGTGTCGTTGCTTCTGGGGTTGAAATCAGACTTTGTTTAATATCACTTTGTGTGTTTCATTTCCTATGGGCTATTGTTGTTGTTTTTTTTAAATGGTGCAGTAGACAGCACTTAAAAGAACACTCTCCCTGGTTAAAGAATGAACCATTTTCCCTGTGCCCCAAACCAAAATTTGTACAAAAATACAGTGCGAACTTGTAAGTGAATTCCAAAGAAAGAATAAACTAGATAGATAGATAGATAGACAGACACACACACACACAGTCAGTGTACCAAATGGTAAAATGCCATAGAACAGTGGTTTTCAAACTGTGGAAGGCACTGGGTCATGGCGGCTCCGGTCAGCACCGCCGACCATGCCGTTAAAATTCCCGTCGGCGGTGCTGCCCGGCTAAGGCAGGCTAGCCCCTACCTGTTCTGACACCACGCTGCACCCCGGAAGCGGCCAGCAGCACGTCCAGCTCCTAAGCAGGGGGGCCATGGGGCTCCATGCGCTGCCCCCGCCCCGAACACTGGCTCTGCACTCCCATTGGCTGGAAACTGGGGGGGCGGTGCCTGCAGGCGAGAGCCGCATAGGAGCCGGACCTGCCGCTGGCCGCTTCCCGGTCACAGCATGATCTGAGGTGCCAGGACAGGCAGGAAGCCTGCCTCTGCACCCCTGCTGCACTGCAGACCGGGAGCCGCCCGAGGTAAGCCTGTGTCTCAACCCCATGCCCCAATCCCCTGAGCCCGCCCCAAACCCGGAGCCCCCTCCTGCACCTCAAACCCCTCATCCCTGGCCCTACCCCAGAGTCTGCACCCCCAGCCCAGAGCCCTGACCCTCTCCCGCACCCCAACCCCGTCACAGCCCTAAGCCCCCCCAAACCCAGAGCCCACTCCTGCACCCCAAACCCCTCATCCCTGACCCCACCCCAGAGCCTGCACCCCCACCCCAGAGCCCTGACCCCCCTCCAGCACCCCAATTCCGTCACAGCCCTAAGCCCCCCCAAACCCGGAGCCCCCTCCTGCACCCCAAACCCCTCATCCCTGGCCCCACCCCAGAGCCTGCACCCCCAGCCCAGAGCCCTGACCCCCTCCTGCACCCCAAACCCCTCATCCCTGGCCCCACCGTAGAGCCTGCACCCCCAGCCCAGACCCCCTCCTGAACCCCAAGCCCCAGCCCAGAGCCCCCTCACGCAACTGAACCCCTCATTCCTGGCCCCACCCCACAGCTCTCACCTCTGTACCCCAACCCTCTGCCCCAGCCCTGAGCCCCCCGCCCCCACACACACATCCCACATCCCCAGTTCCGTTGGGACACGGACATCCACAATTTTCTTCAACTGGGTCTCCAGAATAAAAGTTTGAAAACCACTGCCATAGAACACTTACCTGATAAAAGAAAAGATTTGTTAAATAAAACACATTTACTGTCCACCTAACCATTATACATTCCATACAAGAAAACCTTCTTAGATAACCTCATTTCAAGGAGCTTTTTTAAAAACTGTAAGTTTGGGTGCAACAAGATTATCAGTTCAAAAGGTTTTCACTGGAGGATAAAAATAATTGTGGTGTGCGGAAAGACTGCAGCAGCTGTTTATTTACTTTCAGCTTTGCTTCCATTTGCTTTCCATTCTATCTCTGCCCATGTCATGATACCTCCAGGTATATCAAATGGTGTCGATGTCCCGCCAACCCACTGCATCCATGAAATATCATGGCACATTAATGAAATATCATGGCACATTCTAAGTAAGAGTCCATGCCATGGGGACATAAAAGTCAACTTCAGGAGGAAAGACCTGGACATCTATAGACATGGATAAAGAATATTTTCTGGTATGCTCGATTGGTTTACGGACCAATGTCTCACAGGAGTCCCCAAACCTCACCTTCTCTTTATGTATTTATTCCATTATATTTATTTTCTGTCTACTTGTGGAGTGGCCTGTGGGCATCTGACCTTCACAGATAAGTTTATATACAGCCACCAGGGCATAAAAATAGGCAAAAATCCATGGGAAACCACAGAAGTGCTTTTAGTAATAGAGCTACCCAACATGTAGATTCTGAAGCCATCTAAAACATGAGGAACCAGTGGAATGGGAGGGATGAGGTGTATGTAGTCATGCAAAGTCATCTGTAGCAGCTTCAACACCAGGAAAAAACGGTTACTTACCTGTATAGTAACTATTGTTCATTGAGACATGTATTCCACTCAGGCATGCATGCGGTCAGCGCATCAAAATCAGATAACTTTGCTTAGCAGTAACCATCGGGGAGCTGCTTACGCCGTTTTGCCCTGTAGCCCCTCTGATAGCTAGAAAACAGCAGTGCTACCCTGATCCCCCGCAGTTCCTTCACACTGGAATCCAAGGCTGTTCCAATACAGAGGAGACAAAGGATGGGTCATTGAATAATCCCGGCTCCCACATGTCAAAGAACAATACTTAAAGTACAGGTAAGTAACTGGTTTTTTTTTTCTTCGAGTGGTTGGAGATATGTATTCAACTCAGGTCACTCACAAGCAGTACCTGAACGAAGTGGGGCTTGAAGTCTACCTAAAGAATGATTGCAAAACTGCCTTCCCAAAGTTTGTATCTGTCTGATCTAGATGCAGTCATAATAGCATAACGCTTGGTAAATACGCACTGAAGACCAGGTAGCTGCTCAGGAAATGTCTAATATAGCAACATCATTGAGGAATGTGACCGAAGCGGCTGAACGAACCACCACTTTTTGTAGAGGTGTAGACTGAGCTAATCCATATGTTGCTGTAATACAGGAAGTAATACATCTGGAGATCATCTGTGCGGAAACCACCTGACTCTTCACTTGATACACACAAAAGACAAAGAGTTGAGCTGAATGACAAAACAATTCAGTCCTCTCCAAGTAGAATGCCAAACGTCATCTCAGCTCCAATGTATGAAGGCACGGTTCCTCTGTATTCAGATGTGGTATAGGAAAGAATACACACAAATATATAGTTTGGTTAAGGTGAAATTATGAAACTATTTTAGACAAAAATTTTGGATCCAGCCTTAGGGCCATCTTAGGCATGACAAATTGCATATATGGAGATCCTGCCATGAGAGCCTGCAACACACTCACCCACCTTGCATAAATTATGGCTACAAGAAAAGCTGTCTTTCGGCAAAGAAGCACAGAGAGCAGGTTGCCAAGGGCTCAAGAGAAGACCCAGGTTGCTGTTTCTTTAAAAGGAGGGAAGAGATGGACATTCCCTTTTAAAAATCTATCCACCAGAGAGTTAGAAAAAAACTGAGTTCCCTTGAAACTGTGGCTGAAATGTTGATATCTCCACTAAGCAGACCCTCAAGGAGCTGAGAGAGAGACCTGAGGATTTAAAATGCAACAGATAATCCAAAATGTCCTGAATGCGTACTGGCTTCAGCTGGATTCCCCGAGCTAGAGACCAAACAGAAAAATACTTCCACTTGACATAATATGTATTACTAACCGATTCTGAACACCAGGTAAGTGTACCGCTGTAGGGGCTAATGTCCTTCTTGAAGCAAAGATGCCAAAAATTTATTGCTTCCTGGCAAAGTTGGTTGGAATGAGGTCACCCTGCTTGTTCACATAAAACACTATGTTGGCACTGCTGGTAAGTATGTGAACGACTGTACCCCTGATTTGAGATCAAAAGGTCTTGCATGCATCGTAAATGGCTTGAAGCTCTAGACCATTGATTCGGAGTGAAGCTTCCTGTTCTGACTACAGACCCTGAAACTTCAGTGACTTTAGAGGCATACCCCAGCCTTTGTGGATGTATCATTTCCTAGAGTCCTGGCTGGAGAAGGATATTGCTGGTGTTGTTGCTGACTTCCATAATGATGTATTTGTGGCCTGGGTATAAACCCCCAATGACTGCAGAATAGCATGAGAGCCCTTAAAATAATGCAATGTCTCATCAGTTTTCTCCGAAAATAAAAACCGACCATGAAAAGGTAAGTTCTCTGTGCTCTGTTGGACCACAGGAGATATGCTGGAGTTCTGTAACCATGAGGCCCTTCTGAGAATGATGACCTGAGGCCATAGGTGTGGATGAAGCATCTGCCATGTCCACTGCTGACTGCAAAGACGTCTTTGCCACCAAATGACCTTCTGCAATGAATGCCTTAAACTCTTCCCTAGAGGATTCTGGCAATTTATCCATAAACTTGCACAGCATCCCAATTCACAAGATCACACTTAGATAATGGAGCCTGCTGGTTTGCAATGCGTATTTGTAATGAAGAGGCTGAATACCTCTCCCCATCAAGTCTAAACTCTTAGACTCTGTCTTTGTGTGTGGATTTATATCTCCCCTGCCATAATCTCTTGTTTGCTGCCATCACAATAAGCGAATTAGAAGGTGGATATGAGACAAAATACTCAAAACCTTCTACAGGGACATAATACCTATTATCAGTAGGCCTTGCCATGGGCATTAAAGATGTTGGGGTTTTCCACAGAGATATGGCAGTCTCTAATATCACTTCATTACAGGAAGAGAAATTCGGCCAGGAGATGAGGACTGAAGAACATCCACTCAACAAACTCAGCCTGAACAGCCAAGGTCAACACCATTCATTTCAGGAGATCTTAATATGATTTAAAATCTTCAGGCACTGGACATGAAGAACCCAGCACCGTAACATCAACTGGGACCAACGGAATCTCCTATGGCAACACATGTGACTGTAACAAGGGGTCAGGTTGCACCGACTCAGAGGGAGCCACCTCAGTCTGTGGATGCAGCACAGCTGCTCAGGAGGGGAGACTGCCAAGGGAATGGGTGACCTCTCCTTGGATGGAGCAGAAGACCAGGGACTCACTGAATGAAGACCCTGCCAGGGATCTCAAGGAGGCCACTGTTGATAGGAGTATGGCTTTGTGGCCAGTAGGATCCGGGCCATAAACCTTTATCCCTATTGCAAAAGCAGTACTGATCCCGGTACTGACGGTGATTCCCCAAGAGGTCTTGACGACGTTTGAGAGTAGTACTGCAAACGTGAAGAAGAGGGAGATGTCTCCGAACTCAATTCTGAAGACCCTTCCAGGTAGTCTGACAGTAATGGAGGAACCACTCCAGGTGTAGCAAGTAAACACCCTGCGTCAGTCATAGCCCAACACACAGGTCTCATCAGTACAGATGATTGTACAGCAGTCAGCACTTTTAGTACCAGTACAGGCACTGAACTCACTCTAGGTACCAAAGCAGGCACCAGTACCGAGGACGAAATTGGTACCAGACCCACCAATGTAGATTCTACTGCATGATAGTATCTGCACTGGCAAATCCCTCAATACTGAGCAGGAAGCAAGCCTGCCCCCTGGTATGAGGCAATTTGGACGATGGTACCAACAACGATTAGTCTGGAAGCAGTCCAGGCAGTGACAAGGACATCAAAGAAGAAGCTACCACAGTCGAATGTTCTTGGGTAGGTGGACAGTCAGGAATAGAAACACACAGTAAGTTTGCTGCTACCTGATACATAGCCAGTATGAAAACCATCAGTGCCAACACCACTGTCATCAGCACTGGACTTAATGGACACAGCACTGGACTACCAGAGTTGATGGTACGGTGTCTGTCTGGTCTCACTTTGGTACCAGACAGCACATAGATGGTCCAGCTCTATCTCATGTCCCAGAAGACTCCCAGTGGCAGTCTGCTCTCCTCTTAGAAGGCGAGGAGGAATCTCTCCCATCTCTGGAAAGGCCCTGATCCGTTTTGTGGTTCCTTTTTCTCAGAGGACCAGACACCGGAGAACAATCTCTGCCTGCTTGGCAAGGAATCCTAATCTGGTTGTAAAAAGAAAAGGAGTACTTGAGGCACCTTAGAGACTAACCAATCTTTAAGGTGCCACAAGTACTCCTTTTCTTTTTGCGAATACAGACTAACACGGCTGTTACTCTGTAATCTGGTTGTGTAGCTCCAGCCCATAGTGGCTCAGGTGCTCTCTGGGGGGCCAATCTGTGGTGGTCCCTAGTGCCCAAGCGGGCCTCATGGCCTGCTCCATATGGTGCTGCTTCAAGCTCAAGTCTCTGGCCACCTGCTTTCTCTTCTTGAATGACTTGCAGATGGAGCAACTTTCCTTAATGTGTCCTTCCCCAAGGCACAATAAACCCCACTGACTCAAGTGGTGGATGGTAAGAAGGAACTTCATAGATTCTAAGGTATCATTGTGAGCATCTAGTCTAGCATAGGTCACAGAACTTTCCCCAAATAATCCCTAGAAAATATCTTTTCAAAAAATTTCCAAACTTGATGTAAACGTTGTCAGTGATGGAGAATCCAAATTGTGGGCTCCAGAACTGGAGAGAGTATTCCAGCAGAAGTCGAACCAGAGCCAAACAGCAAGGTGAAATAACCTCTCTACTCCTTTTTAAGACTCACTTAATCCCAGGATGATATTAGTTCTTTGGCCACAGCGTCACACTGGGAGCTCATATTCAGCTGATTATCCACCACATCCCCCAAATCTTTTTCTGGGTCACTGCTTCCCAAGATAGAGTCCCCAATCCTGTGAGTTTGGCCTACATTCTTTGTTCCTAGATGTATACATTTATATATAGCAGTATTAAAACACATTGTTTGTTTACTCCCAATTTGGCCAGTTAATTTGTGTCAGGCCAAGAAAGGAAGGGGTCATGTAGTAGTAAAAATTTATGTTTGTATTTTATATACAGTAATTTAAATAAAAAATAATAATGTAGCATGTATTAAATGTATTGGTGTATAATTTGACCATATTCTGCCAGCCACCCTTTCTGAAAGCAGAAAAGAATGGCCTAAAAGCAAAGTAAAATATGTTGCTGTGGCTAAACACCACCTCCTAGCTGCTATATAAACAAGAAATAAAATTAAAAAATAAAACTGCCTTGGCCATAAAATGTACTAAAATGCAAATTCTTAGTTTAGCATCACTTAAACAGAAAATGTTTTAAATAATATCTAAAAATGTTAGGGTATTAACACATTTTAAAACAACAAATATAAATAAATGCAATATGTTTCCAGCATAGTTAAGCCTAATTTGTTATTAAATAACATTATTATTAAAATTGCTCACCAACAATCTATAAAAACAAAAATATAAAAAGTGAGCCTGATGCCAAAATTAACCATGAAATCCTTTTGGCTACCCCGGGTTATAAAGCCCTCAAAAATAGGTATGCTTGTCCCTACCTGTCACCACAAAACCATGTAGCAAAAATACCTCATTAAAAACATATATATATATAAAACAAACTAAAAAATATAATGTGTGTTTTGTACAACAATGTTTATGTATTACATCCTAAAAAACAATATTTTTTAAAAAATGCAAGTATCAGCCAACCCCCAATAAATAAATGTAAATGTAATGCCAGTGAATTGTATACTAACAATCTCACATACTATTTACCAAAAATAAAAAAAGCACAAAGCGTTATAACCGCAACCCCGGTTAATTTCTCTGTTACCTTTGGCCTAAATTAGCACAGTCTAACTAATCACTTATTATCAAAAACCAAAGTAACTCAGTTTTTACAACAAACACAGAAAAATACAAAAATACATGTCATTCAAATATTGCATGCAAATAAAAACAACCTATCATTAGTACAAAGTTTTTACAGGCTGGTCCCCAACTTCTAAGGGCATATTATCTATCACGTTCCACCCATTGCTAGTTGTGTTAATACTGTCCTGTGTTTGCCTGCTAAAAAAAACAAAAAATGTTTGTTATATTACAACCACAAGCTCAAATTGCCTCTCAATATATTGCTACAAAACAGTTGTATAAAATATGACCCACTCAAGAATTGTTCTTGAGGGGTCAAAAAACAACACGTAGTAGTAAAATTTTATGTTTGTATTTTATATAATTTCAATAAAAAATAAAAAAATACGTAGCATGTATTAAACATATTAGTGTATAATTTAACCATATCCTGCCAGCCACCCTTTCTAAAAGCAAAAAGGAATGGCTTAATGGACCACTGGTAAAAATGCATCAGCTAAAATCTGTGTCTAAGCTAATTTCAAGGCAGTAACAGACCTTTTAGGGTCACCACTTTGTTGTAGGTTTAGCATTTTAAAATAAGTAAAAAAATGCAATAATTATTTTTCTCTTGCATTGCAATTTAATGTTCCTGTTCACATGTTCTGTGTAAATCAATTCTATTTTGTGTATAAATTAAAAATATGTATGTTAAAAAATAAATATGAAAACCATCACCAAATGTTCTAAAAAAACTAAAAGAAAAACAAAACAAAACCAAGGACTGACACAAAAGCACCAAAAAATTACAGCACACTCCTATTAAAATATCAAAAAAGGGCAAATTAACAACTCTAAAAATAAAACAGGCACCTATCAATAAAAACAAAATTGCTGTAATCAAAACCAGCATAAAGTAACTCCCTAAAAAACTTAATAAAAACAATTTCAAAAAACAAGCACTCATCGAACAGCAATTAATTACAGCAAGGTACCTCACCAAAGGCTCTTAAGCAAAGTAAGCAGTCATGGGATAAGAGGGAAGGTTCTCTTATGGATTGGTTAAAAGATAGGAAACAAAGGTAGGAATAAATGGTCAGTTTTCAGAATGGAGAGAGGTAAATAGTGGTGTTCCCCAGGCGTCTGTATTGGGACCAGTCCTATTCAACATATTCATAAATGATCTGGAAAAAGGGTCCAGAGTAGCAGCAGTGTTAGTCTGTATCTGCAAAAAGAACTGGAGTACTTGTGGCATCTTAGAGACTAACAAATTTATTTGAGCATAAGCTTTTGTGGGCTTGTAGTCTGTTCTTGAAGCTTTTCTCTTGCAAAATTGCCACCTTTAAGTCAGAGAGGTTGAAGTGTTCTCCTACTGGTTTTTGAATGTTATGTAAACAGTGAGGTGACATGCATCTGACGAAGTGGGTATTCACCCACGAAAGCTTATGCTCCAATACGTCTGTTAGTCTATAAGGTGCCACAGGACTCTTTGCCGCTTTTACAGATCCAGACTAACACAGTTACCCCTCTGATACTTGACACACAGGAAAAGAGATGCTGTATTGGGCAATCTATGCACCATCAATAGAAGAGGAGAGAGACAGAACAAAGAATAAATAAAGGACAAACTACCCACAAAATGAAGCACGTGGATTTAGAGGAAGAGAATGGTTGAGAGAGATGGAAGGAGAATAATTGATCTGACCAATGAACTGGGAAAGGGGAAAGGAAAAGGCACACAACTTTTAGGTTAGCGAATTTTATTTATTTATGCACCCACATATAACTGTATTTTCCAGGCAGACATCACACTGTCTCATAAAGAGGAAATGGATATGTCAAGAGTGTTGTTGCTGTAGGCATTCATAGTATGATTGTTGGATGTTTTACTCAGTAAAGGGGGAATGCATTTCAAAATACATGCTGGCTTTCTGAATTTTCAATTCTTTAGTTTGAGACAAAGGGACAGTTTCAATATACTCACTCTCTCTCTGTTAGCTTTAAGTTATGGTAACAAACCTACATATTCCACCAATGTCTACTAGAAAAAAGCAAGGAATATCCCATCAACACTTGTTAAGTAGATATCAACACTTTACTTATCAGGTCATTTCCACCACTCACAGGGTATGTATCTTCCCCTTCATCCTGAACACCCAACCTGCTCCGTGAATCTTGGTTATATATTCATGTGTTTTGTTGATCAATATAGGGTTGACATGGCTTTCAAAAGTTACAGGGTACTTTACATGGAGATGGTGAAAGTAAGTGAGGCACAGTGTCAGATTACAAGGGGTGGCCGTGAGGTACATTTTTCTGTAATGTTTAAGAAATGTGCATGATCCATGTTAAAAGTAACTGTTCAGTCCCACTGAAGACCAGGATGTGGAAATAAAATTCAAACAAGTGTGAAACAAAGCAATTTTAATCTTGCTTTAAGTGCAAATCTTAGTTCAGCTATACCTATAAAGCTGCTATCAATATGTCCATAACATATACTACGAATATATAAATATTTTATACACACACACAAACACATGCAACAATTATAGCAAAGCTGGTGTTCCATTTTAAGCCCATTTTCAGTTGCTTATAGCTTGCTAAACTTTAACTTTTCAGGTTAAAATTTTCCATGCCTCTGACTGAATATTTTTTGGAACTTTTCAGGAAAAACAGTTTGGCTATTTCCAAGAATGATTTTGGGGGAAAATAAGTAGTTTTGCCAATATTAAAAAAAAAAATGTTCCAATAATTTCTTTCCAGAGCTCTGGTGTCTGCAAAACTTGGAGAAGCAAACTGAGATTTGGCAAGAGGGTATTCCTTGGGGTCAGTGAGGTGTTGTTTTGCTGTCCTCATGAAAATCCACCCAGATCTGGCTGTGTTATAAGACTGAAAACCGCCAGGTGCACATTCTCACCTTTTGAAAGCTTGTTGCTACAATCTCTGAACATTCTGCCTACACTGAACATACTTGAGCCCCCAGACCTTCTTCAATACCACACTGAATATGCTACAGCCCCAAAGAGCTCCATAACAGATCAACCACACTAGGATCCTAGGCACAGAGTGAGCGCTCCAAACAGGGGAATTATGAAGCACAGTTACAGCAGCTGCCACCACCTCTTAGTTAGAGGAAGGCAGGGTTATTACAAAAGAAAGTGACAGGTGTGAGCTCAGTTCCCCTTCTCCTCCTTGGCTTTTGACAGATGTGGTGAAAGTGTCTCTCCATCCTGTTTGAATCTACTTTTAGCATTGAGGGAATGTGTGCTACATGCCAGGAAGAGACCATGAGTTCTGGTCTGAGCTCTTCCACTGACAATCATTTTGTGTAATTCACAGCCCTTACTACTAAGGTCTCATGCCCCTATACTGGGAGGCAGGATAGTATAATTCCTCCCACATTTACAGATGGGATAACTCAAGACTTTGCACTAGGCGAGTTATGGTTGAACTGGGTATAGAACTCAGGAGCCAAATTCTGTGTAGCAACAGAAGGTGCAGAGCAGAAACCTCCCAGATTCTGGAAGCTGAGCTAATAGTCAATGTAAGTTAGAGCAGCCCAGAGGCAGCTTATAGATTTCTCCATATTCCAGTCTCTCATACACCCCCTCCTTACTCTACACTGGGGACTTTGAGGAGAAACATTGTAGGGTCTTGCATACCAGACTCAACAGTGCCTGTTCCAGGGCCAGAATCAACAGCTCTGGATGAGTTGCCGGGGTCTCAGAGTGGCCCGGTGTGGGTCACACTCTGCTAGTATCTCTTTGCCCCATGGACCTCAGAGATGCAGATCGCCCTATCTGTCATCTTCTGCTTCTTTCTCAACACCTGTGATGAAGAGCAGTGCCGAGAGGCACTTGCTGGAGTGATCTTCTTCAGCATCTGGGATGACAGACAGTGCCAGGAGTCCTGAGAAGCAGAAGCAGCATCCTTTTTTGGCACAGACTATGTGGAACGGCACTGAGCCTCCATAATAGAAGCCAGGGTGCTTCTTATTGAGGCTGAAATACTTGGTGCCGAGTCGGAGTGACTCAGCTCTGAGGGAGGGCAAAGGCTGCCTCAATGAGGAGGAACCTAAACCTGGTGTCCCTGTCTTTTTTGGTGGGGGCCTGAAGTCTCTGCAGATTTTGCAGCAGTCCCACACATGAGCTTTCCCCAGGCATTTAAGGCAAACAAATCCATTTCTTTTGTAGCTTTTCATTTGGGACTGCTGTCCCTGCTATTCCCTTTCACTAGCAGCTGACACAATCAGAGCTCCTAGGGAGGAATGGGAGTAGAGAAACTCAAATCCCTGTCTGTGAACAGAGTATTTATGTTCAGCCCTTCCTGCAGAGGGAGGAAGGGATGAAGTAGTCTGCCATAAGAACTTAGTATGCTCTAAAATTGCCTCATTGATAGGTAAGGCCACCAGCTATGGCCCGGTGGTAGCTAAAATAACTACTTAAGGTCCCAGGCAGGAACATTTCATGAAGGACCCGGAAACTAGGAGGAAACCCCACAGGTTCCAAAGGGACCACAGGACAGGTGGAGGACCCCAATATCTCCTAGCCACATACCTGATCCCATTCCACAAGAATCTCAAAACAACCCTGGGTACAACTGACTAGCCAGGGAGCATCATGACTGCCTCCATGGCCAGGAAACATAGAAGCCAACCTCTGATTCAAAATCATCCTCTGCGGGCCTGGGGAGGCCTCTCCCAATGGAGAGAGGTCTAGATGCTGCCTGAGCAGAGGAATGCTTGGACTTTGCACTCTACTCTTATCCACATGCTTAACAGATTTAGGGGCCGATGAGCTTCCTCTCTCAACGGTTTGACTAGAGGTCCTGTGTCTCTTCGTAGGCATCAGAGGGGGGGAGGCATCAGAGAGGGAGGGGGTGCCAGGTCTCAGGTAAAATAGGAGGCACACTCCTAACAAGCCAAAGCCCTCGGTGCCAAGCCAGAGCAGCTAGGCTCTGAAAGTAGTCTCAATCAGCAGAAACTTCAGCTTGGCTTCTCTATCTTTTTTAGTCCTCTGAAGTCTTTGCAAATCTGGCAGCTATCTCAAATATGTGATTCCTCCAAACACTTCAAACAGCTTGACCAAGGGTCACTCACAGGCATCAGCATTGAACAACTAAAGCACGGCTTAAAGCCCAGTGATAAAGACATTCCTCTGTACTGAGAAATGGAACCTCAAACCAGGGAACTGAAAAAAAAACCCTGATTCTGTTTATCAACACTTACCTAATAATGAACTATAAAAACTAGAAAAGGAGTAGTTGTGGCACCTTATAGACTAACAAATTTATCTGCGCATAAGCTTTCATGAGCTACAGCTCACTTCATCGGATGCATGCACTAGGCAACTGTTTATAAGAATTTACAAGTAAAACACTGAAAGCACTTGCTAAGGCAAACCTAGCAATTCCAGTTATCACAGTTGGTTAAGAAGGATGGAAGGAGGATTGGAAGCGGCTCTGCCTTTTATATTGACATACAGTGCTGCGCAGAAACAGAGGGCATAGAATCAGAGTTGGAAGGGACCTCAGGAGGTCATCTAGTCCAACCCCCTGCTCAAAGCAGGGCCAATCCCCAATTAAATCATCCCAGCCAGGGCTTTGTCAAGCCTGACCTTAAAAACCTCTAAGGAAGGAGATTCCACCACCTCCCTAAGTAACCCATTCAGTGCTTCAACACTCTCCTAGTGAAAAAGTTTTTCCTAATATCCAACCTAAACCTCCCCCACTGCAACTTGAGACCATTACTCCTTGTTCTGTCATCTGCCACCACTGAGAACAGTCTAGATCCATCCTCTTTGGAACCCCCTTTCAGGTAGCTGAAAGCACCTATCAAATCCCCCATCATTCTTCTCTTCTGCAGACTAAATAATCCCAGTTCCCTCAGCCTCTCCTCATAAGTCATGTGTTCCAGACCCCTAATCATTTTTGCTGCCCTCCGGTGGACTCTTTCCAAATTTTCCACATCCTTCTTTTACTGTGGGGCCCAAAACTGGACACAGTACTCCAGATGAGGCCTCATCAATGCCGAACAGCAGGGAACAATCATGTCCCTCGATCTGCTGGCAATGCTCCTACTTATACAGTCCAAAATACCGTTAGCCTTCTTGGCAACAAGGGCACACTGTCGACTCATATCCAGCTTCTCGTCCACTGTAATCCCTAGGTCCTTTTCTGCAGAACTGCTGCCTAGCCACTCTGTCCCTAGTCTGTAGTGGTGCATGGGATTCTTCCGTCCTAAGTGCAGGACTCTGCACTTGTCCTTTTGAACCTCATAAGATTTCTTTTGGCACAATCCTCTAATTTGTCTGGGTCCCTCTGTATCCTATCCCTACCCTCCAGCGTATCTACCTCTCCTCCCAGTTTAGTGTCATCTGCAGTGTCATCCCTGGCTGGGATGATTTAGTTGTGGATTGGTCCTGCTTTGAGCAGGGGGTGGACTAGATGACCTCCTGAGGTCCCTTCCAACCCTGATATTCTATGATTCTATGATCTGCAGAGGCACTGACGCCTCCCTGACAGGTACCACTGAGGGAAAAGTTTCCAATAACTGTGCATGGGGCGTTCTCTCACCACGAGTGGAATGCACATGTACAATCACTCAAAGATGAAAAATGAGATTCTGGGACAGGAGGGAGAAGAGAACAAGATATTACTGGCATAAACAGTAATAAGCCACAGGCATTCCTATAGCTAAACTTCTGCTGCCACTGCTTCCAGAACTTCTAAAAGGAAAAGACTTCATTCTTGAGGACAAAAAAACTCTCTGGAAATATTATTTTATCTTCCTGTAGTGAGAGCTACTGGAGTGCATATTACAGTAAAATATTCACCTTCCTTAGACAATTAGAAGTCAGTACTGAAGTTTGCTTTCATGAACAATTCAATTCAATTGCACATAATATAAATACATCAAAATGAATTACAAACAAAAATGCAATTTCAAAAAATTTAAATTTTTATAAACTTCCTTTGTAAACTAATGCTATGTCTCTATTACATCTCTACATATTTCCCCATGCTCAGTATGCTCTATGTATTATTGTGTTGAAAAAGGCCATTAATTTCCACACAAAATACAAAGACATAATTAGACCCCTATCTGACAAATCACTCTCTCTCTCTCTGTGTGTATAAAAATAAATAAATACGGAAGGGAACTTGGCACACAAGTCCCACTGGAAGTAAATTCTTTAAGCCTCTAAATTCTTTAGGTGCTTTTAAAATCACCCCCAAATAATCTTTATGGGAAGTGGTCCCACTGAACTCTGTTGGGTTACTCATGTAAGGATTTGCATGTTTACAATCTTTACTTGCTCATAATGCATCTGATTCTGTAAAGTACCTGAGTCTTGAGACTTGTGCGCCTAAGCGAGTTAGGTACCTTAGAAAACCTCACCCTCCTAAGATACAGTGGATTTGATCCTGGCTTTACTTATATCAATGTAAATAAGGTGTTACTACTGAAAATCAATAGATTTATACCAATCATCGAAATGTAGGACTGGAAGGGACCCTCAGAATGTCATCTAGTCTAGTCCCGTGCACTCATGGCAGGACTAAGTATTATCTAGGCCATCCCTGACAGGTGCTTGTCTAATCTGTCTTAAAAACTGCCGAAGATGCAGGTTCCACAGCATCCCTAGGTAATTTGTTCTAGTATTTAACTACTCTTACAGTTGGGAAGTTTTTCCTAATGTCTCACCTAAATCTCCCTTGCTGCAATTTAAGCCCAGTACTTCTTGTCCTGTCCTCAGTCGATAAGGAAAACAATTGATCACTTTCCTCTAAAGAACCAACTTTTACATACTTGTAGACTGGTACCATGTCCCCTTCAGCCTTCTCCAGACTAAACACATTTTTTTTTATCTTTCCTAATAGGTCCTGTTTTCTAGACCTTGAATCATTTTTGTTGTGCTCCTCTGGACTTTCTCTAAATTGTCCACATCTTTCTCGAAATGTGGTGCTCAGAACTGGACACACTTCTCCAGTCGAGTGATGAGTAGAATGGAAGAATTACCTCTTGTGACTTGTTGACAACAATCTTGCTAATACATACCAGAATGATGTCCCCCGCCCTTTTTTTTTTTTTTTTTGCATAAGAACGGCCATACTGGGTCAAACCAATAGTCCATCTGCCCCAGGATCCTGTCTTCCGACAGAGGCCAATGCTACATGCTGCAGAGGGAATGAACAGAACAGGCAATCATTGAGTGACCCATCCCATCATCCACTCCCAGCTTCTGGCAAGCATAGGATAGGGACACTCAGAGCACAGGGTTGCATCCCTGAACATCTTGACTAATAGCCACTGATGGACCAATCCTCAATGACAGTATTATACTGTTGACTCATATGTAGTTTGTGATCCACTAGAGCCACCAGATCCCTTTCTGCATTTCTTCCTAGGCAGTCATTTTTCATTTTATATTTGTTCAACTGGTTATTCCTTCTTAAGTGTAGTACTTTGCATTTATCCTTATTGAGTTTCATCCTATTTATTTCCAGTTTGTCAAGATCATTTTGAATTCTAAACCTGTCTTCCAAAGTGCTTGCAACCCTTCCCAGCTTGGTATCACCTATAAACTCTGTAAGTTGTATCCTCTGTGCCAGTGGTTCTCAAAACTTTAGCAATCCAAGGACCCACATTTTAGTTTAAAATTTTTTTGTGGATTCCCAAGCCCCCTAGCTCAGCCCCAGGCCGCAACTATTCCCACCCCACTCCACACGTGCCCCTGCTTCCTCTTACCCGCCCCCTCCTCCTCCCTCCCAGAACCTCCTGCACACCACTGAACAGCTGTTCCACGCATGCAGGAAGCACTGGGAGGGAGGGGGAGGTGTTGATCAGCGGGGCCAGCGGCCCTGGACATGATTCTGCCCGCTCTCCCGAGTATGCCCCGTCCCCACACCATCCCCTCCCTCCCAGCGCCTCCTGCACGCTGCTGAACAGCTGTTCCCCAGCATGCAGGAGGTGCTGGGAGGGAGGGGGTGGAGTTGAGGGAGGGAGAGGGAGAAGTTGATCAGTGAGGCCTGCGGACCCCCTGGAGTACACTCACAGACCCCCAGGGGTCTTGGACCCCAGTTTGAGAAACATTGTTCTATCCAAATGATTATCCAAATCATTTATGAAGATATTAAATAGAATCTGATCCAGGACAGATGCCTGTGGGACCTCACTCAATATGTCCTTCAAGCTTGACGGTGAATCACTGATAAATACTCTGAGTACTCTTCCCACCAGTTGTGTACCCACTTTATAGTAGGTTCATCTAGGCTGTATTTCCCAAGTTTGCTTATGAGAAGGTCATGTAAGATGGTATCAGAACCCTTACTAAAGTTGAGATATGTAACATCTACTGCTACACCAATGTGAAGCTGGGGTAAATGAGATTAGAATCAGAACCTTGGTATACAAAATTGTTACATTTCCAGTTAAGCGTTTGAAACATAGATTAATTGTATAAATCCTTATGACTGCCAAAAGGAAAAATATATAATTTACTCCAGTTGTAGAGTATAATATGTTCCATTTGCTCATTCACAAAGGGCTTCAGTTTGGATCAGGAAATAAATTAGACAATTGTCTTTCTAGAGTACGCAGACTGGATTGTGATCAGTTATTTCTGTTCTCTGTAAAGTTGGGAAAAAGTTCATCTCTAGTCTCAACAATATCTCCAAATACAAAGGGAATTTAACAAGGCCAAAAGAGATGAATTTTCAGTTTGCTCTCAAGAGAATAGGACAAAAAAGTGATGAGGAAAGGAGGAAGTCAAAACATAATTCCACTATATATATACACATTGTAAGTGTTAACTGAGTGTGGAAATCCCTAGCTATTTTCAATCTAAATTAAAACCACAAGACAATTACAAAATACAAGCTAGTATAATTTTTTTATGTAAATCTTGAATTTATTACTTTTCAATCATTTGAAATATTCTATTTATATTTCTGTAAGAGAATTCTTGCATGTTCATTTCTTTAAAAGTCAGTTTCAGAATTATATGACAGATTAAGCAGACTTTATGCTAGGCTAAACTCTTTACAGAAAAAAACTGAGGTTCTGATTTTAAAAATTCCTAATAATAAATACCATCTAGTGGCAAAAGAAATTTAAAAACCACATGACTACAGGTAGGCTTCTACGCCCATCTTCAAGCATCTAACTAAAAGGCATGATTTTTTAAATACGCTGAACACTCAGCAGTTCCCAAAGATGTCAATGGGAACTTCAGGGTGCTAAGCACTTTTAAAATGCATGCCAGGCATGTAGATAGCAGTTATTTTCATTTATTAATCCTTGCAACAGCTCTCACAGATAGTTATTTCCCCATAACTAAAATGGATAAGGTAACAGACACAGAGAGGTTAAGTAATGTGCTAAAGGCTAACACAGCAAGTTACTGGCAGAGCTGTGAATCAGACTCTCCTCAGTTAATTAGACCACACAGCCTCCTAAATAAAATAATGAAGTAGCCTTCAAGATTAATCACCTTTTATGCCACCATTATTTTTCTGTGTGTGTAAAAGAACTTTATTCACAAGCAGACACATATAGAATAAATCAGTCCAAATAGCAGGACTATAGTCCAAATATAGCATATTCGCTTAGGATAGGTTTCAGAGTAGTAGCGGTATTAGTCTGTATCAGCAAAAACAACGAGGAGTCCTTGTGGCACCTTAGAGACTAACAAATGTATTTGGGCATAAGCTTTCATGGGCTAAAACCCACTTCATCAGATGCATGGAGTGAAAAATACAGTAAGCAGTGTATATATTACAGCACATGAAAAGATGGGAGTTGCCTTACCAAGTTGGGGGGTCAGTGCTAATGAAGCCAATTCAATTAGGTAGAAGTGGCCTATTCTCAACAGTTGCCACTTCTACCTAATTGAATTGGCCTCGTTAGCACTGACCCCCCAACTTGGTAAGGCAACTCCCATCTTTTCATGTGCTGTAATATATACACTGCTTACTGTATTTTTCACTCCATGCATCTGATGAAGTGGGTTTTAGCCCACCAAAGCATATGCCCAAATAAATTTGTTAGTCTCTAAGGTGCCACAAGGACTCCTCATTGTATTTGCTTAGGATAATTACCTTTAACTTCAGATTGCACTTATACAATAGCTACTAATTTCTGAGGGCCAAAATCTGCATTATGATGTACCATTGCCCAATATCATAAGTACATTATAAATACAAAAATAAAGCTTTTTAAATATTTTATTAATGCAATCTATGCAACATGCTCCCCTAGAGTAAAAAACTAGAAATCCTGTGATAATATCTTTTCAGGAAAGCCAGCATACTGTCATATCAATGCTGTGCTCTTTTCCCTGCTTTCAAACAGAATACTTAAATGTTTAAAAATGTTATAACCCACAATAATCTGTTCCAGGCACCAATGAAAAGGAAGAAAAAAATTACAGAAGTCAAGATGTCGCCTGGAAGCACTTTATGGCAAACATTATAAAGATAACACAGAGCAGAAAAGCCCTAGTTCAATCCATTATAAATACCCCATTCTTCTTAAAATCACAAAAATGTATTTATACTTAAGAACTCTTACATGCTTTTTCCTTAAAAGACTTCATTTAAGTACAATTTGGCAGGATTTTTGGAACAAGAAAAGAAGAATTTTATAAAATATTGATGTTTTAAAATCACCCTAGTTTTGATCTATTTGCTATGAAAACAAAAGCAGGGAGTTTGGAAGATGACCACATCCGTGTTCATTAATTATAATTTGGTTCCTGACTTTGTCCCAGAAAGTGCTCCAGCAGCTCTATTCAGCTTTAACACTGTATCATCATGAAGACAATTAAATCCCGTTGAAAAAAATTAGGATTATTTTCTACAAGTTACTAATGCACGTATATTGTAATGTTTAAGAGAGGGAAACAAACAGTAATCTTATTAAGTGTAAAAACCTAGGTCTAAGGGAACATTAAGGTTGCAAAAATCGAACACCTGAAAACTAGACAATTCCCAAAGTTAACGTTCATCTGGTAACATTAATAGAAGCACATTGCAGAGTTGATTGAAATTGGAATTTACCTTCCATGGGAAATTCTGACATTTAAAAATTTCCTTTTGTCACAAACCAGAACAAAAAGCCAAAATTCCAGAAAGTCTCCAACACTTTTCTTTTATTTTCTTTCCGAATATCAAAGTGACGTTATCAAAGCTTGATTCTGACTTAATTGCTTCATTTTTTTAATATAATAATCAAAATGATAAAGTTGAAATAAAGTGCTTCAACCTTACTGAAACAAAATATTCTGATCATTATCAGCTTTGTATATTTCATGGTATACAATAATATCAAAATAATATGCTAGTTTCCATTTAAAAATGGAAGGAAGAGTAGAAAATCTATATATGCACAACATATCTAAGAATCTTTAATTTTTGTAATTTCCTAATATCTCCATGCTTTATACTGTAGCCATACCAATATAATAGCAGTAGTTCTTTGTATTTAATTTCCTGTTTTATTCTACAGGATAAAACCAAAAAGTGACAAAGAAGATAAGTGTCATTGCTCACACAGAGCCCAGCTGGAGTCAACAGGGAGCTACGCAAGTGCAACAATTTACCCATGTGCTGTCAATTGCAGAACTGAGGCCCACAATACCTCCCACCACCAATCACATGCGAAGTATTCTGATCCTCCTGTAACCAGCTATCGCCATACTTTCTACGACAACAAAATGCTCAGGAGAGCTTTGCAAAGAATTCAGACCAAAAATTCCTAACAATTTCAACTCATTAAGAAATAAAAACAGACTTCCCTGAACCAAACTGACATGCATTTTAGTAAGTGGATTTAGTAGAACGTCAACATTTAAACTGCATTTAATGAATATTTGAATTCGGACTTGTGATTTCAGTTTACAAATTTTCAATTGTACAAGCTTGGCTGAATGAAATCAATGCATCAAATGTTTGCTTTTAGGGTGTTTATTTTTTCACAGTTCACTTTGCATTGCTGTCTGAATCTTATTTAGCAGTGCAACAAATTCATGTATATATTACAACATTTTGGGGAACACATGAGCTCTGTTTTCATAGTTATGGTATATCTACAATATGTGATGCGAAGCAATATCTCTGGAAAGTCTTAATTCCTCTAGCTATTCTAGCACAGAGTATAAAAAAATAATGTTCTGAGGGCTCAAAAATTAAAAAATATATACCTAAGCAAACACATATACAAGAAGTTTTATTCCCAGCTGTGAAGTGCATTACGAAGCACATGGCTGAGGGTCAAGTATCTGCTGCAGTTAAGTATTTTCTCTCAACAATTCCACACACTGTCGAGTTTCTTTTATATGTAGGAGTAAATAAACCATTCCCAGAAGTTTTAATTTAATCTTTATTACTTTTATTATTAAAATCAATATTTCTGTGGTCACAGTAGAAAGATGATGTACGTGCAATTTGTCAAGAATTTGCCTACATGTGCTGCAGCCAGACCAACATCAACACATGCCCAGTAGGACGTAGTCTTGCAGGTTATTGCACTGTTGAGCTAAGACTCACATAAACTCTGCTAGTCTCCTTCACTCCATATCTAATCCTTGGTCCTGTCCTGACACACAGGCCAGCCCACCAATGACCACTCGGTCCAAAGCCCTAAATATAGGTATGCACAGTATCCCCAAAATAGTCCACACTGCCAATCTCATATTGAGTATTCTGGTCCTCCTGTATCCAACTATCAGCCTCTAACGGTCAGCTCTTTTATAATTCAGGGGAGCAATAACTGACATCCTCCGAAGCACACTAGGTTTGAGAGGATGCTGAGTGGTGTTTAACTGCCTCCTTGGCAAGGACTAACTTGCCAGACCATGCAGAGGTTGTGATGATATAATCTCAAAGGATAAAAGACTAGAATTCATGAGCAGAACACAATTACAAAAACAACAAACATGACTGAGCATACACAGAACACAATCACAGAACCCAGAGCACCATACATGGAGAAGCTGACAACCAAGCAGCATGGGCAAGAGGCAGGACCATAGCCCCAAACCGGACCTTATGGAAATCAGGAAGCCTTCCTATCTGCTCAACATAGTAAACTTCCAATCAAGGGGCATTAACCAGTGACATCACCACCATGGCCAAGCTCATCAGACAGATTTCCCCATCAAAACCTGAAAAGAAAGCCACTGGTCTGCATGTCAGTCCTCCTGGTGAGGACTAATCAAGGCAGTACAGCCAATGAATGCAGTACCAAATCACCCACTGTCTCAAGTCAGGGAGGTAGGGGAGAGGGGCAATAAAGGAGTTTTCTCTCCCTCTCTCCGTCCTCCCATTGGTCCAGACAAGCAATGCCTGGCTTCATGGGCTGAGCTGAATTACCCCAGGAAAAGTGATGTTTTCCATTCACTGAAGCAATCCTAAGGTAAATATGCAAAAAATAGAAGTGATCAGAGTTACTTGTTACAGAAAGTAATTGTAGTTTCCATTCAGCCATTGGAACTTCATATACTTTCTCTTTCCACCTCTGCATCAGAAGCCACAGGTGCTCTGCTGTGGAGGCTATACAGAGGCACTCTTAATTTCCCCTGTTACCACGGAGCTTGTCAGATAACAGCTTCAGGAAGTAGTGTAGTAGTGAGTTTAGTTTATTTAAAAAAAAAAAAAAAAAAAAAGGCTAGCTCCATTTCTCTGTCCAGTCACAGCCATTACTTCTTAGAACTCCAGCCTGGCATCAACGATACACAGGCAATGGTTTCATGACTGGGTGATTTGTGCGGTTTACTTAAGCTCTGCTTCCTTGAAAATGTGTGGCATCATACCAGAGTTTATTTAGACCTAATTCTCTTGGTCATAACATGTAAGTTTATTGTTTATGATTTACTTGGATAGCCTTCTTGGGTAAAGGTAAAAGCAAGTGGGTGACAATTTACAACATATTCCAAGGCAGGTAATAAGACACATGTGGTTGGACACTTGCAAATACAAAATCCCCTAGTTTAGTAGTTCATGGACACCAATGGTTTCTGGAGCATGTTGCTGGTAGTGCATTGAGAGATGGATGGTAACATGGTGCTGGCTCTCCTTGTTTCCAGCTGATACATCATATGTAATGTATTTTAGCTTTACTTAATATTTTCCTGTTATTACTAAATGTAGGCAATTACTGTGCTTGCTACAAGGAGGTTATTCAGTTGCCAACGGCAGGGGAAGCGGTCCTTATAGCTGTGAATGGGAAAAGACACTCTACAAGACAACCTCCTTATTATGATGTAATTCATACCTAAAAAAGTTTGAGAACCCTTGTTTTAGCACTTTTATTTATTCCCCCTTCAATGTAATTATGTTCTTTGGTTTTTCATTGAAAGATCTGCTGACATGTTGACCATCATTACAGAACACAAAGGAAAATGTGATAAAATAAATGAGAATAAGAATTAAATTTCTTGACCTATTGCCATAGATGGGGAAAAGCTCCAAGTCATATTCTTTCCTAGCTAGGTCTCTCTCAGTAGCTGGACACAAAGGAGAGATTGAGATCAAATATGTGTGGGTGATATTGGCTCAGTTCTTTTCTAGGTTTATAAAATATTAGTCCAGTGATTCTCAAACTTTTGTACTGGTGACCCCTTTCACATAGCAAGCCTCTGAGTGCCACCTCCCCTTACAAATTAAAAACACCTTTTTTTGTATATTTAACACCATTATAAATGCTGGAGGCAAAGCGGAGTTTAGGGTGGAGGCTGACAGATTCCGCCCCCCCCCCCCCCCGCATTGTAATAACCTCACGACCCCCTGAGGGGTCCTGACCCCCAAGTTGAGAACTCCAGTATTAGTAGATCACAGATTTACAAGTGAAACTCAAGATCACTCATGATAAAACAAACAGAAGGACACAGCTGATGCCTGCACAACTGGAACATCAATCCAAGAAAAGGAACTAGAATCATAGTCATTCAGTAAGAGGAAAGCTGTATTTCTTAAAGGATTGAATGTTATATGACAATTTTATAACAGCAGCATCTAGAAAATTGTCACAACTCACAATATGCTTGCTACTCGAGCAATTCTTTTAGGCTCCAATTCAATAGTTTCTAGGATCCAAATTCTCTTAACATGCACATAGAGTTTGTCCAGAACTTGGATAATGGAATGGAGAGTATGCTTATAAAATCTGTGGATGACACCACACTGGGAGGTTTCAAGCACTTTGGAGGACAGAATTAGACTTCAAAATGACCTTGGTCTGAAATCAGGAAGGTGAAATTCACTCAAGCCAAATGCAAAGTGCTACACTTATGAAGGAAAAATCAAATTCCCAACTACAATATGTGGAATAACCAGCTAAGTAATAGTACTGCTGAAAAGGATCTGAGCACTATAGTGGATCACAAACTGAATGAGAGTCAACAACATGATGCATCTGCAAAAAAAGCTAATATTGTTCTGGGGTGTATTAACAGTCGTGGTCATATAAAAGAGTCAGGAGGTAACTGTCCCGCTCTACTCAGCAGTGGTGAGGCCTCAGCTGGAGTAGTGTGACCACTTCTGGGCATGACACTTGAGAAAAGATGTGGACAAATTAAAGAGAGTCCAAAGGAGAGCAACAAAAATGACAGTTTAGAAAACCTGACCTAGGAGGAAAGATGTAAAAAACTGGGCAAGTTAAGTCTTGAGAAAAGACAACTATGGGGGGAAACGAATAATATTTTTCAGATATGTTAAGGGCTGCTATAAATTGTTCTCCATGTCCACTGAAGATAGAAGAAGGTGGCATGGGCTTACTCTGCAGCAAAGGAGATTTAAGTTAGATATTAGGGAAAAAATTCCAACTAATATGGTAGTTAAACTCTGGAATAAGCTTCCAAGGGTGGTTGTGGAACTCCCTTCGTTGGAGGCTTTTAAGAACAGATTGGACGAACATCTGGTAGGTTTATTTGGCCCTGCCTCATTGATTCTATATCCACTTACTGCATATTCTCCTACCTTCATGTTGCCTAAAAGGAATCTGGGGAGGTACATCAAATTAACTGAAGGCGAGTCGCAGAAATGGAGTGAGAGCCTATAGAAACATTTGCAATACTAAATCAGGTTTATTGTTCCGTTGCCAAACTATTTGAGATTATATTACCAAATTCTGCACTTACGTACACCCATGAAACTACACTGAATTAAACATGATTGCAAAGATGTAACTAAATAAAGAATTCTGCCCATGAAGCTCACATGTACGCTCTACATTTTACACATTAAAAACAGAGTAAAGGAATATTAAGGCTGCAATCAAGTACTCAAAAGATAGGAAATGGCAGAATTAAGGCTGCCTATGGAAACTTAGTTCAGCCTCCTGCATTTTGAAGCATTCTTTATTTCCATGATCACATACTATTTTTTCCATAGGATCCCTGCCTCATTCAGGGCACAGAATGGACTGTGCTCACTTAATGAGCAGTTATTCAAAATTATCTTTTCTTCTGTTGTTCAGTGTGTGGACCCAGGACTTATCTGGTGGAAACTAACCAAACCATGCTCTGAAGAAAGAATTATTACTTTCTTCATAGGTGTTTCTATAGCACTTATTACCAATTTCCCTCATTTTACAGATTGGGAACTAACGCCAGAGATTAAATTCAAAATCTCCAGTAATTCCGGGCACCCAATTTGACACACCTGGGACCTGATTTTTTCAGAGTAGTTAGCATTATATAGCATTTTACATATTCAAAGCACAGTTTCCACCCCATGGTCTCAAATCAGGCACCCCAGGAAAAAAAAGGAACACACAACTAGTGACACCTCTGAAAATGACTTGCCCAGCATCACACAAGACCTGTGGCGCAGAGGCAGGGACAGAATCTAGTTCTGCAGGGCAGCATTCAACTGCCTTAACCAGGAGATCATGCTTTCTCTTCCTACAATTCCCTGTCTCATTCACTACTCACCTTCTAACTTCTACAACAAATGAGGCAAGTGTCCACAGCCTTCTTCACTACACAGCCCTGATTCATTGCCAGAGCAGGTCCATCCTGGGCAATGAATGAGGCAGGGGTTCCATGGAAAGATAGTTTGTAACCCTGTAATTAAAGACTGTATCATAATGCATATGCATGAAGGGGACAAATTAAGGTTGCACACTTCTGGTTGCTTGACTTTACACCTTAATATTCTTTTAAAGTAGTTTGTGTGTGAGTGCAGGTTTTTTAAAAAGCAAACTGAAAAAAACAAATTGCATCATGTGACATCATAATGGGCAATCAGCAGGGTTGGAACCTCTGGGTCCACCTGAAACAACAAGTAACTGATAGCAATATGAGGTTGTCATCCTCTATACGGACCACACAGAGGAATGGGGGCACTTTGCCAGAGGGTTTCAGAGATAACAGCTGAAATCAGAGGAATGGTGAGGCTCAGGAATCTTGGGTTTCATTCCAGGCTCTGGAGGGGTGTGCGCACGAGCTGGCCCATTCACCTCAAACTTGTACTTTTCTGCCCTATCTCCTCCACACTGCCCCTGCCCCATCTCCTTGACCTAGTCCTATTCTCCTCACTTAATCCACTCTCAGTCTCCACTCCTAAGGCTTCTCATCACAGTCCATCTCCTTGTCCAAGTTCTAACATCCTCTACAGACTCCAATCCCAAACCCTGCTCCCAGGCTCTTTGTCTAGCCAGTCCCAGCCCCACACAACATATTTTTCCCCAGCCTCATTCTTGGAAACAGCTGGACCTTTCTGGCTGAAATTTTCCTAAAAAATTCAGTCTGAGAGACATCCAAACATGGCAAATTTCAGTCAAAACACGTATGTTTGACAAAGTTATAAGCAACTGGAAACTGAATTTGATAATGGGAAGTGTTAGGAAACCTTAGTAGGCAAGGGTGCTACCAGCCCTGCTTATAAATCCCTTTGTAGTCCAGGCCCTATGCAGTAGTTAGGGAGAGCTGGAATGGTCCTGCTTTGAGCAGGGGGTTGGACTAGATGATCTCCTGAGGTCCCTTCCAACCCTGATATTCTATGATTCTATGAAAACCTGTATCTGTTCTCAGACCCTACAGTCAGTTTAGACAGTGCATAAAGCAAGAATCTTTCAGGTAAGAAAAGTTAATTGTTGGCTACTTTTAGGGCATATCCTAAGTCTCATTTATTTCCCAGCCTATCCTTTAACTTTGGGGGAGGGGGTCTCTTTTCCCTTCATATGTGCCTCTTCCTATCCATTCATCCATGGTTCAGAGTTAAGTAAGGAATTAATCTTTTTGGTAATGGGGTGATTTGTACCTTATGGAAAAATCTAGCAGGAGAACTGTTTCTAGTGGCAGAGCTGGAGCAAGTCCCAGGACAGTATGTTGCATGCCTTCATAAGGCACTAAAGGCTGGGTTGGGGTGTGGCCTCCCTCATCCTCTCTCTGACTAAAAGTGAGGAACATACTCAGTGAACTGATCCTTGCTGGGAGCCTCTCAGAGATAGAGCAAGGCTAGGTCTGCACCTGTTTTTCTCTCTTTCCCACTTCTCCAAGACTAGGAGCTCCAGAGAACCAGTCCTTGAGGGGATCCACAGATGTGAGGACTGCCATGGCTGTGCATTGGAGGAGTGGGGCTTAAAGAGAAAGGGCATGTCCTCTGGATCATTTTTGGGATGGTCCCATCAAGACAATCCTGTTTGCCTTATACCTTGATCCACAGAGGACAGTCCCTGTTTCATGGTCTCTTCTGGCAGCTGTAGGAACTTCTCCCTTGTTCACGTAGAAGAGTCCTGAGGAGTTAGGCCACTTGGAGTGTGGTAACACAAACATCCTCTTCTCTTGACCTTGGAACCATTGTTAGGATCAGCCATGCTACAACAAAGATACATATGCTCTCAGTGCATCATGTGCAGCTGCACAAAACTAGGTGAAAGAGCAGCAGGTCCCCAAGTCCTAGAACAGAATCTTTCTCCAAGGCTCAGTCAACCTGCAAGGATTGGGCAGGGTCCTGCACTTAGGACGGAAGAACCCAATGCACAGCTACAGACTAGGGACCGAATGGCTAGGCAGCAGTTCTGCAGAAAAGGACCTAGGGGTGACAGTGGACGAGAAGCTGGATATGAGTCAGCAGTGTGCCCTTGTTGCCAAGAAGGCCAATGGCATTTTGGGATGTATAAGTAGGGGCATAGCCAGCAGATCGAGGGACGTGATCGTTCCCCTCTATTCGACATTGGTGAGGCCTCATCTGGAGTACTGTGTCCAGTTTTGGGCCCCACACTACAAGAAGGATGTGGATAAATTGGAGAGAGTCCAGCGAAGGGCAACAAAAATGATTAGGGGTCTGGAACACATGACTTATGAGGAGAGGCTGAGGGAACTGGGATTGTTTAGTCTGCGGAAGAGAAGAAAGAGGGGGGATTTGATAGCTGCTTTCAACTACCTGAGAGGTGGTTCCAGAGAGGATGGTTCTAGACTATTCTCAGTGGTAGAAGAGGACAGGACAAGGAGTAATGGTCTCAAGTTGCAGTGGGGGAGGTTTAGGTTGGATATTAGGAAAAACTTTTTCACTAGGAGGGTGGTGAAAGGCTGGAATGCGTTACCTAGGGAGGTGGTGGAATCTCCTTCCTTAGAAGTTTTTAAGGTCAGGCTTGACAAAGCCCTGGCTGGGATGATTTGATCGGGGATTGGTCCTGCTTTGAGCAGGGGGTTGATTCTATGATTACTGTCCCTCCACCTGCTGGCAAATGACTTAAGGGACAGCTAGATCGTAGTATACAATAGGAGACATTAAAGTAAAATAATAATAGTAATAAAAGAATGATCCATCTCTATCTGCTTATTGGGAGAAACCATAACCCAGGTGTCATGACTGGTATGGAAGATCATAGACAGATTAAGACCATGTCTACACTACAGATGCTATAGCTGCATAACTAGGATGCTGTAGCTATGCCAGCAAAACTCCATAGTGTAGATGCAGTGTACAGCGATGGAAGAGGTTTTCCCATCACTGTAGGTACTCCACCTCCCCGAGAGACTGAAGCTAGGTCCAAGCATTCTTCCATCAACTTAGCAGCATCTACAATGGAGGTTAGGTCAGCCTAGCTATGGTACTCAGGAGTGTGGACTTTTCTTACCACTGAGAGCTGTAGCTTTGTTGACCTATGTTTTAAGTGCAGACCACACCTAAGTGTATTCTCGGAACTACTATTAAACTGATATGTTTTCTCCTTCCCCTCCCCGTCGTTTCCCCCTACACTCACTATATGGTCCAAAAAGGGAGGCACAGTAATAGAATTCTAGTGGAATCCCTAGTCCCTCAGACAGATGGAAATATAAACCATGGGGTGATTATACCGTGCAATCATGAGCCTGCTTTGTATGCTCAGGAAATTCTCATGAGTTTTCTTAATGAAAAAGTTGCTAAAAAAAGATTTGCTGTAAATATCTTCTGAGCCATGACAAAGTACCTTATAAAATATAACCATTCATAAACAGTCAAGCCTCTGGAATTAAAACACTGACACTTTCTATTAAAAGGTGCTTAGTCACAGTTCACTAAATATTTACAACGAATCATTTATTCTGTAATTTCATTTACTTTACTGTAGCTAGCAAAACTCAAGAAAATTTTCTGCATGTGCGTGAATGACTTGTGTATGCAAACCACAGCTTGCAAAGTCAATTTTTATGGGGCACAGAGATTTTCCCCAGTAGGTGCTCCATTTCAACAGCTATCTATGAGCAATTTTGCTTGGGTTTCCATTGAATACAAAGGCTCTCAGACTAACTTCATTTTGTCATAAGTTTTAGAATAAAGGGAAAAAAGATAAAACCATCAAATTCACCATACCGCAAAGTTTCACAAAAATATTCAGATACAAATCCTGGGGTCCTTACTTACTTTTTACTCTGCCAAACTCTCACTCAATTCAATAAGTTTGAATGAGTAGGGGCCGAATACCTCTCTGCTTTTATCAAACGAATTATTTGTATAGCCCTTCACCTCTGTGTAATCAGAAAAAAAACACAAGATTTGACCCATAGACATTTACAGCTATTTCACCACAGGAATACAGAATTGTTTTTATTAAAGTATTCTGATGGAGCAGGAGTCTAAGTACTACATGCACTGAAGCTCTCCAACACAATATATATTCTTTTCACTTTTAAGGTAAATTAGGTACTTATGAAAATAAACAGGTCTCTGTCAAAGATGCTGGCTTAATATTATCAGAAAACAGGGGAGCTCCCACACTCAGCTCTGCCAACAACATACTTTTGTATGTGCTTCTCCTAAACAGAGGTTACTAGTTGGGTGAAATGTGGTGGTTTTGTGATGTAGGAATGCCTATCCACTAAGGATTAGACTGAAACCACCAAATTTATTTATACTGCAACTTAAATCTGATTTGAACCCAACTCTCCAGATGTGAAAGTCCTCTGCATTTACTCCTTCCAGCACAGTTTATACTTTTTTGGAATGTATTTGTAAAGAGAGTGGAATTTGTTATAGATTTAATGAGGAAGAAAGTCACAGATCCTAATATTTAGGATTTGTTAACTCTGCAACCTATAATCATAAAGCAAAATTAAAATTCAATTGAGAGTTGGACAAAAAATTATAGGAGGTATTACTTGCAAAAGATTCCATCAGTGGACAATTCCATCGCAGCAGTAGGTAAATACTGTTTAGACACAGGTTGCCAGTTTTGGAGACAACCCGAGTAAACAATATTAGAAGATTTGTATAATTAGGGTTGCCAGGAATGCCCGCTCGAAAAGGGACCCTGGCAGCTCTGGTCAGCACTGCTGACTGGGCCCTTAAAGTCCAGTCAGCAGCACAGGCAGGTTCCCTAGCTGGCTCCGTGTGACTCCCGGGAAGCTGCCGGCATCTCCCTCTGGCTCCTAGGTAGGGGGACAGCCACAGGGGCTCTGTGCACTGCCCCTGCCCCCAACACTAGTTCAGTTGCTCCCATTAGCCAGGAATCACAGCCCATGGGAGCGGAGGGGGCAGCACCCGAAGGTGGAGGCAGTGCAGAGAGCCACGTGGTTGCACCTCCACTTGGGAGCCAGAGGAAGATCCCAGCAGCTTCCTGGGAGCTGCCTGAGGTAAGCACCACCTGGAGCCCGCACCCCCTCCGGGCACCCCAATCCTCTGCTCCAGCACAGAGCTCCCTCCTGCACCCAAACTCCTCATCCATGGCCCCACCCCAGAGCCCACACATCCAGCCGGAGCCCTCACCCCCCCCCCCCGCACCTCTGCCCCAGCCTGGAGCCCCCTCCTGCACCGCAAACCCCGGCCCCACCCCAGAGCCTGCACCCCCAGCTGGAGCCCTCACCCCCCCACACCCCAACCCTCTACCCCAGCTCAGATACCTCTCCTGCACCCTGAACCCCTCATCTCTGGCCCCACCCCAGAGCCCGTACCCGCAGCCCTCACCCCCCTACACACAACACCCCAACCTCCTGCCCCATCTCGGATCCCCCTCCTGCATCCTGAACCCCTAATTTCTGGCCCCACCCCAGAGCTCATACCCCCTTCCACACCCCAACCCCCTTCGCCAGCGTGGAGCCCTCTCCGGCACCTCAAACCCCTCATCTCCTGCCCCACCCCAGAACCCATACCCACAGCTGGAGCCCTCATCGTCACGTCCCCCCAACCCCGCACCCCATCCCCCTGCCCCAGCCCGGTGAAAATGAGCAAGTGAGTGAGGGTTGGGGAGAGCGAGTGACAAAGGCTGTGATTGCAGAGCCATTGGCCATTATCTTTGAAAACTCGTGGCGAATGGGGGAAGTCCCAGATGACTGGAAAAAGGCTAATGTAGTGCCAATCTTTAAAAAAGGGAAGGAGGAGGATCCTGGGAACTACAGGCCAGGCAGCCTCACCTCAGTCCCCGGAAAAATCATGGAGCAGGTCCTCAAGGAATCAATCCTGAAGCACTTACATGAGAGGAAAGTGATCAGGAACAGTCAGCATGGATTCATCAAGGGTAGGTCATGCCTGACTAATCTAATCGCCTTCTATGATGAGATTACTGGTTCTGTGGATGAAGGGAAAGCAGTGGATGTATTGTTTCTTGACTTGAGCAAAGCTTTTGACACGGTCTCCCACAGTATACTTGTCAGCAAGTTAAAGAAGTATGGGCTGGATGAATGCACTATAAGGTGGGTAGAAAGTTGGCTAGATTGTCGGGCTCAACGGGTAGTGATCAATGGCTCCATGTCTAGTTGGCAGCCGGTGTCAAGTGGAGTGCCCCAGGGGTCGGTCCTGGGGCCGGTTTTGTTCAATATCTTCATAAATGATCTGGAGGATGGTGTGGATTGCACTCTCAGCAAATTTGCGGATGATACTAAACTGGGAGGAGTGGTAGATACGCTGGAGGGCAGGGATAGGATACAGAGGGACCTAGACAAATTAGAGGATTGGGCCAAAAGAAATCTGATGAGGTTCAATAAGGATAAGTGCAGGGTCCTGCACTTAGGACGGAAGAACCCAATGCACAGCTACAGACTAGGGACCGAATGGCTAGGCAGCAGTTCTGCGGAAAAGGACCTAGGGGTGACAGTGGACGAGAAGCTGGATATGAGTCAGCAGTGTGCCCTTGTTGCCAAGAAGGCCAATGGCATTTTGGGATGTATAAGTAGGGGCATAGCCAGCAGATCGAGGGACGTGATCGTTCCCCTCTATTCGACATTGGTGAGGCCTCATCTGGGGTACTGTGTCCAGTTTTGGGCCCCACACTACAAGAAGGATGTGGGTAAATTGGAGAGAGTCCAGCGAAGGGCAACAAAAATGATTAGGGGTCTGGAACACATGACTTATGAGGAGAGGCTGAGGGAACTGGGATTGTTTAGTCTGCGGAAGAGAAGAATGAGGGGGGATTTGATAGCTGCTTTCAACTACCTGAGAGGTGGTTCCAGAGAGGATGGTTCTAGACTATTCTCAGTGGTAGAAGAGGACAGGACAAGGAGTAATGGTCTCAAGTTGCAGTGGGGGAGGTTTAGGTTGGATATTAGGAAAAACTTTTTCACTAGGAGGGTGGTGAAAGGCTGGAATGCGTTACCTAGGGAGGTGGTAGAATCTCCTTCCTTAGAAGTTTTTAAGGTCAGGCTTGACAAAGCCCTAGCTGGGATGATTTAATTGGGGATTGGTCCTGCTTTGAGCAGGGGGTTGGACTAGATGACCTCCTGAGGTCCCTTCCAACCCTGATATTCTATGATTCTATGGCCAACAATAGGAAAACAACTACAGTCCCCACTATCCCTAAAATGTATATGACTACATTTCTAAAACAATACTTTATAGGCCATTAGAGTTGTGCCTGCAATTTTGCTCAAAAGTTAAATGAATGCACAAAATCCTATATTTGCCTGCAAATCAGAAACACATCTACTGGTACATGCAGGCAAGTGAAAAGTTTTCAACACACAAATTCTGATACAGTTTTATAGGCCTATAGCAAATTTATCACATCAGGGTACAACCGCCTTATTTAATCTACTGTTCCAGTTCTCGAGAGCAAGGATCTAGTGGTTAGAAAAAAGACTTTAACCATCAGGACTCCTGTGTTCTATTCCCAGTTATCTCACTGATTCACTATGTGACTTTGGGCAAAATGTGACCTCTCTTTGCCTCAATTTACCCATCTGTGTAATGGGCACAATAATTACCAACTTCATAGGGGTGTTACCAGGCTCAATTAGTGTTTACAAAATGGCATGAAATCCTCAGATTCAGCTAACTAGATAAGTGCAAAGTATTTTCATGGCCTCCGTAAGGACAGAATACTTTTCTTACTTTTGAATCCTATCTTTGATTTATTGATATGTCAGTGGCAGGGTGAATAAAATATTTTAAAGCAATTTTTATTTAAATCATGATTTAAAAATAAATTGGATTTTTTTTATTTACATGTTGCTAATTCTTACTTTCTTCCCATGTTATAGTCTTTAATTTCTAGAGTGGATGTTTTCTACTTGATTCTTTAATTTGTTTCCTGTCAGAATTTAAAATTTTACAGAGTTTTTTTTATAGGAAGTTTCACACTTAAAATGCTAATCTATGCTGAAAAAGACAAGCCTTATTAACACCCTTACAGTGAGAATAACAAACCCAAACACTAAGTAAATAAGTCTTTGCTAGATTTTCAACCAAAACCACCTTCCAGTACTGAACTTCCATAAGCAAAGAAAGCTGAAATTTGTCTACCAGGATATACTCCTCCTTCCGAGTTTGCAGTTCTAAATCAAAGGGAACTAGTCACAGATTTTAAGGCCATATTGACACATTATGATTATCTAGTCTGACTTCTTACATACTGTAGGCCAAACAATTTCACCCACTAATTTCTACATCAAGACCACAACTTCTGCTTGAACTGTATCTTGAAAATATTCAGTCTTGATTTAAAGACATCAAGTGAGAATATAACACATCCCTACCTACGTAAATTATCCCCAAGGCTAATTACCCTCTAAAAATGCATGCCCTAATTCTAATCTGAATTTGTCTAGCTTCAGCTTCCAACCACTGGATCTCATTATGCGTTTTTTTACTATATTAAAAAAACTTCTCTTCCACATACAGGTAGCTAGTAGTAGACTATGATCAAGCCATCTCTTAGCTTTCTCTTACATTAACAGATTGAACGCCTTAATATATCACTTTGAGGCGTGTTTGTCACATATGGATTCTTCCTTGCAACTTTTTTCTGAACCCTTTCCAATATTTCAACATCCTTCCTGAAGAGTAGAAACCAAAACTAACCACTCCTACTTGATAGTCCCCTGCTTATATATCCAAGAATCACGTTCACCATCTTAGGAGGATCACCACATTGGAAGGTCATTTCAACTGGATATCTGATGCAGCCCTTTCAGATTAGGGACTGTTGTTTGAAGACAAATATTTTTTCATAAGCCCTTTACATTTACTATAAACATTTTAAAAAATCAATAACAATAAGCCAATATTATTTGTTTTGAGAGATTGACATGAACTTGAAAGGGTAAAAGGATGTTCAGGGAGTGGGAGAGTTAAATGTTCTTAGTTTTAGATTATAATAAAATGTGGGACCCCCACAGGGGTTGTGCCCTAAGGGTTGAAAAACACTGATTTACCATGACCCCTAATATTCTGTTCAGTGTTGCTACATTCCAGGATACAGATCTCCTTCTTGTAAGTGTGGCTCATATTCTTTGTTCCTGGACACCTGACCTTGCATTTGACTGTATTTAAATATATGTTGTTAAATGGATAGCTGATCTGTCACCATCACTACTCAACGCTCCACTAACTTGTGTCATCTGCAAATTTTACCAGTGACAGTTTTTCATTTTCTAATAGATCATTGATAAAGATACTGAATAGCATTGATACAACAACAGTCGCCTCCAGGATCCCCTCCTAGAAACACTATTGTGGGATTATGATTTCCCATATGCAATTACTTTTTGCAATACATCAGTTAACCATATTTTAAACTATTTAATACGAGCTACATTGATTTTGTAACTGTTTCTTTTTTTAATCAGAATGTCATGCAGAACTAAGTCAAATGCCTTACAGAAAGTCTAAATATTATGTCAAGACAGTAACCTTTATCAACAAAAACTGTGTTCTCATCAACAAGACCTATTTTCCATAAAACCATGTTGGCTGGCATTAATATGCTACTATTTACTGGTTACATCTCATTTCAAACTTGCTATGGTTTTACCAAGGATCAGTGTCCAGCTAACTGCCCTAAGGCTACCTTGGTCATCCTGTTTACCTTTTAAAAATATTGACATGACACTAGCTTTTTTCCCCAGTTAAAAAGCAACATCGTTATCATGTTCTTCTGTACCAGATATGGGCTGGTCAAAGAGATTACACACAGCAGATGACTTCATCATAAAATCCTTTACTGTTCTGCCAGATATAGCTCAGGTTAGCTTAAATATGGTATTTGCACACAATGCCAACTAGTGGCAGAACTCCTTTAAACTCTACATTCCTACCATTTACAGTATTTACACTACCATACTGACTTTGATGTTCAGTATGTAACAGTCTGCTGAATGTCTCTGAATCCTACTAGTTTTTAATTACATGACTCAAACACATAGCAACTTGGTCATCTGGCTGTCCATTAATTGTAATGACTGGCTGTGGTTGGTGTGGAATCCTTGAGTTGTCTTCTTGTTCTGCATCTGCCATCTGTAGAGTTTACTCTTTTCATTGTTCCTTCTGAGCAACAAACTAAATGTTGACTGTTTCTGTTGAACTCTCAGGGAATCTGGGAGCTGAATTCTCTCTCTTTACAACAGCTGGAGTTGTTCATTCTTTTCCTCCATCCAATTTGGCACGAACATGGGTCACCAGATTCTAGACTAGGAAGCTACTCACCTTGTGCAGTAGAAATGGTTCTTTGAGATGTGTGTCCCTATGGGTGCTCCACTGTAGATGTATCTGCGCCCCTGCAACTTTAATTGGAGATTTTTGGTAACAGTGTCCTTGAGCCCGCACATGCACTCAGCCTCAAGGCAGACCATGAGGGAGGCAATCTAGCACTGTGCAGGCAAACCTGCCCCCAGCCCCAGTTCCTTCTCTACCGCAGAGCCCTTATGGAGAACTCCGAAGTAGTGGGGAGGATGGCGAGTTGTGGAGCACCCATAGGGACACACATCTCGAAGAACCATCGTTACTACACAAAACGAGTAATTTCCTCTTCTTCTTCAAGTAGTGTCGCTACAGGTGCTCCACTGTAGGTGTCTGCCGAGCAGTACTCAACACTGGAGCTGGGAGTTCGGAGTGGAGTCTGTTACTACAGAGAGTACTGTGGAGTCGAAAACGGCATCAGAGACTGAATTTCCAGCAATCGTATAATGTTCTGTGAAAGTGTGGGTAGAGGCCCAAGTTACTGCTCTGCAGATTTCCAAGATAGGGATATCTTTAAAGAATGTGACTGAGGTAGAAATTGACCTAGTGGAGTCCGTATGGACTCTGGACGGAGGCAGCAGGTTGTGCCCTTGATAACAGTGATTAATGCTATCAGAGACCCATTTGGATAGTCTTTGAGCTGATATTGTGGAGTATTTGGATCTTTCCGTGAGCAAAAGGACGAGTTTAGGGGACTTCCGGAAGTCCTTAGTCCAGTCCAAGTAGAAAGCTAGTGCTCTTCTAACATCGAACATATGCAGAATTGCCTCCCTAATGAGTCAATGCGGTTTTGGGGAAAAAACAGGAAGATGGATCTGTTGATTCATATTGAAAGCGGGAGGCAACTTTACGGAGAAACTTGGGATGCAGCCTCAGAGCTATTTTGTCTTTAAAAAAGACCAGGCATGGTGGGTGTGCAATCAGGGTTGCTATTTCTCCTATGCGGCTAGCTGAGGTGATGGCAATTAGAAATGCTGTCTTCATGGACAAGGTGTAAGAGAGATCAAGTGGCCATAGACTCAAAGGGAGGTCCAGTCAAAGCTCTGAGAACTAGGTTAAGATCCCAGGCTGGAGCGGGTGGTCTCACATGGGGGAAGAGATTCCCAATGCCCTTAAGGAATCTATGTGTCAGTGGATGAGCGAACACTGAGAATCCATCTACCGGGCGGTGGAAAGCCATTTTTGTCACAAGATATATCTTAAGAGAGGTAGGTAAGAGTTTTGATCTCTTGAGGTCTAAAATGTATTTTAAAATCAGAGGGAGGGAAGATGAGGTTGGGTCTATGTGCTTAGAATGACAACAAACTTGGAATCGTTTCCATATTGTAAGTAAGTACGTAGAGTGGTCAACTTTCGGCTATGCAACAACATGTCTTTCTCCTCATAAGAGTATTCTGCCTCTAAGCCTTGGAACCAAAAAGCAGCCAAGGCTGGAGGCAGAGGACTTGCAGGTTGGGGTGAAGGATCAGCCCATTGTTTTGAGAGAGCAAGTGAAGAATGGGCCAAAGAGGAACTTGCCTTGGCCAGGAGGGGCAAGCAGAATAACTGTCACTTTGTCTTGTTGAATGTTCAACAGGATCTTGGATAGAAGAGGAAACTGGGGAAAGGCATACAAGAGGTCCCTGTCCCATGGGAGGATGTGGGCATCTCCCAGTGAAAGTTTCCCCAGGCTGTCCCTGGAGCAGTAACAAGGACATTTCTTGTTCTGGTAAGTAGCAAAGAGATCCATAGTCAGGGTTCCCCAAAGGGTGAATATATCTCTAAGCACCTCTGGGTTCAGTTCCCATTCATGGTTGTGAGAAAAATTCCGACAGACTGTCAGCTGTCACGTTCTGTATCCTTGGTAGATAGACAATTGAGATGAGCACATCATGATGGATGCACTAATTCCAAAGTTTGAGTGCTTTGAGTGCTGAGGGAGGGAGATCTGGCACTATCCTGGCGATTTATGTAAAACATACACGTCATACTGTCCATCATGATCTTCGTGTGGGTGTTCTTGATGAAAGGCAGAAAGTATGCACAGGCGCTCCTGACAGCCCTTAGCTCCAAAAGATTGATGTGGAGGGTCACTTTTGGGGAAGGCCACTTGCCCTGAACCTTGTGGTTGTGTAAGTGAGTTCCCCAGCCTATTAGGAAGGCATCCATCCCAGGATGGTGAGTCTGTGTAGGGGGAGGAACACTCTCGCTTGTACTGCATCAAGGTTGGTGTTGATAAACTCCAGTCATTGTACCAGGATTAGTGCGCTGCTATGATGGAGAGAACCTGAGTGGAGCAGTCTGTAGAGATAATGGTCCTGCCCAAAGGTAAACCAATGAATCTTCTGAACAATGGTTGTATCGAGATACGGAACTAGACATCTTGTAGGTTGAGGGCCAGAAATCAATCTCCTTGCTCTAGAGCTGGAATAATAGTTTCTAGTGTGACCATCTTGAACGTCTGTCTCTTCCTGTATTTGTTTAATGCTCTTAGATCTAGAATGGGCCTCCAACCTCCCTTCACCTTGGGATCAGGAAATAATGGGAGTAAAACACCTTGCTCCTGAGTTGCATCGGGACTGATTCTATGGTCCCTAGGCATAACAAATGATATATTTCCTGATTAAGCAGGTTCTCGTGAGAAGGGACCCTGAAGAGGGACAGGGAAGGATGATTGGGACTGGGGGGGGGGGGAGGGGAGGAGGAGTGAATGGTGTAACCCTTCGAAATAATCTTCAGGACCCATCTGTCACAGATGATATTCTCCCAACTGCTGTGAAAAAGGGCCAGGCGACTTCCGAAGAGGCATAACAGGTGTGTAGATGGCAGCTGATGTTACAAGGTATAATTTTTCAGGCCCTCATCCAACCCGTCAAAAGTGCTTAAAAGAGGCAGTCTGAGAGGTTGCGGACTGGGGTGATGACTACTTCCACTTTTGAGACCTGGTCCTCTTATGCTGCGGCTCGTAACAGTGCTGAGATAGTAGGTATTGAGGCGGTTGTGACCTGTGCTGCGGTTATATATTCTCTTCTGTCCCGCAGTGTAGATTGCTAGGGAGTGTAATGTGGCCTGGGAATCCTTCAAGGTGTGGAGAGAAAAATCTTTCTTCTCTGCAAAGAGCCTGGGCCCTTCAAACTGGAGATCTTCTGCAGCTCTTTTGGCAACCCAGAAAGATGTAGCCAAGAAGCCTGCCTCGTTACCACGGAGATCGGGCAGGCTGCTGTATCGGCTTCGTCCAGTGCTGTCTCTAGCACCATTCTGCCCATTAACTGACCCTCTCTGAGAATGGACTGAAACTGCTCCTTTTGTGTCTCTGGTAAATGTTCCAGAAACCCATTGAGTTTCCCATAATTAATAAAATCACATTTGGCCATGACAGCTTGGTAGTTCGTGACTCTAAACTGTAATGTCACCAACAAATATGCCATCCTCCCAAGCCTCTGATCATATGGGGTCGACTTGGCATGATTTTGCTTGCCTCATGCATTTACCGAATCGCTATGATGGAGTTGGGTTGCGGATGTTGAAAGAGAAAGTCTGCTCCTTGGGAGGGATGTAGTGCTTTTTATTGTCAGCTCTCTTGCTGGTTGATGTGATGGAACGTAATGTCTGCCAGATGACTTTGGCAGGATCTAGAATTGTCTCATTAATTTGGAGGGCAATTCTGGATGAGGAGGAGGTGTGCATAATATTCACCAACTTGTGATGTGTATTTGCCACCTCCTGTAGGGGAATCTGCAGCTCATCTGCCACCCTCTTGGTAAGATCAAGAAAGTTCTTAAAATCATCACCTAGTGATGGAGGAGAGGCATTAAAGCCTAATCTGGTGGAGATGAGGAGAAGTTTGCTGTGGGGTAGCTTCCCCTTCGAGCCCTTCCTCCTGTTCTGAAAAAGCTTTCTCCTCCCCTGGCTCAGGAGCTCTGGATAGCCAGACTGTAGGAGACCATCTGGTGGACTCTCTCTGAGAGACCCTGGATGGCCGCAACATATGGAATGTGTACGCCACCCAAGGATTGCAATATGGCCATGCAGGGGCGGGGGGCGGCATGGGCAGTGGGGTTACCCCAGGGGGCTGTATCACGATCGTGGGTCAGCTTGATGGAATTGACGAGGACCCTTATATTGTGACAGTGGGCCACGAAGAGGGGCCAGGGAATGACCTCCTCCTGGCCACTGTCAGACAGGTCACTGGGTATGGGTGGCACTGACTGGGGTATTGGTGGTACATGGCCCAGTGCTGAGAGCGACTCCGGATGCCGGAATGTGCTTGGTACCGGGGCCCAGTTCTTCCCCAACCTTCACGTCTCCAGGATACTGGAGCTCAAGCAGTACCATGGGCTCACTCAGTACTGCGGAGGAGTGTCCATGGTATGTTGTCAGTACCGATGGTTGAGAAGGTGAGAGCACCCTAAATGGAAGTTTTGTCGCACCTGATACTGAAAGTTTTCGCTGTGCTGCTCTTTTAGAGATAGTATGGTAATTGCCTCTCTCCTTAGAGGACTGTACCACTGCCTCAGAGCCTGATCCCCTGGCTTCTCCAGGTGGTGCAGCAGAGTTCATAGGAGGTCCTTTTCTGGGTACCATGCTTCAGAGCTGCCGATGCCCTCAGTACTGAGGTGGCCACACTGGGGAACCCCTTTCGCTGGCCAACGACACAAAGCCCTTTTTTTCAAGTCTTTACGGGGGGAGTCTGCTGATTTTTTTCATGACTCTACCCCCCTTTGCCATTAAACCCCGTGTGCTGATATATATGGGTGCCCCAGCCTATCAGCGAGCCATCTGTCATGATTACTACTGATGGGGGTTCCTGTTGGAATGGGATGCCCATGCATACATTTTCTGGTCTTGTCCACCAGTGTAGATTGTCCAGGACACAGGGTGGTACTGTAAGTCACTCGTGCAGTCTGTGTACGTATACCGAGCTCAACCAGCCCTGTAGGCAGCGCCTATTTAGTCGTGCATGTCATACCACAAATGTTATGGCTGCCATGTGTCCTAGCAGTTGCAGAACAGTACGAGCCAGTATTTGGGGGCTGACTCTTACCTCTGAGATAAGGTTTGTCAGAGTTGTGAATCTGTTCAGGAGCAGGGATGCCTTGGCATCGAGATGTGCCCTGATGAAGTCCAGTTGTTGGACAAGGATTAGAGTGGATTTTTGTTCGTTTATCTGTAGCCGTAGATCCCTGAATAGTGTGATTGTCATCTGGACTGTGTCCAGTACTTCTTGTTGAATTGGGTTTTGAGAAGATCATTATTCCCTGTTTGCATAGGCGTGCTGCTACAACCGCTAGGGTTTTGGAGAAAACTCTTGAGCAGGGTGTATGGTATTATGAAAATAAGCACCTTGGAGGTTGAGGGCTGAAAACCAGTCCCCCTTTTACAGCGCTGGAAGCATCATGCCCAGTGTGACCATCTTGAACTTGTGTGTGTATGAACATGTTGAGATTCCTGAGATCCAAGATAAGTTTCCATTCCCCATTCTTCTTCTGGGTCAAGAAGTAGTGGGAGTAGAACTCCTTCCCCCTGTATTGCGAAGGTACTCATTCCACGGCACCTAGTTGTAGAATTTCTTGGTGTAACAGGTGCTCGTGAGAGGGATCCCTGAAGGAGGACAGGGTTGGGTAGGTGTCAGGAGGTAAAGGGGATGGTATATCCTGATCGTACAATCTCTAACATCAATTGGTCCATGGTTATTGACACCCAGATGTGGTGGAATGGACAAAGGTGATGACCAAAGCATGAAGATGGATCGGGTAAAAGCACTGCCTGGAGAGGGAGGTTGACCAGACCCTCGACCAAAACTCCAAAATTGTGGCTTGGATGGAGCCAATTGAGAAGTCGACGGTTGAGATTGAGGTGCTCTCTGTTGCTGCAAATGTTGATGTCATCTTTGGTTCTCGTATGGTCATTGCTGCTGTCAGTTAGAAGAGGAGTCTCTGAACCTCTGATAAGGTTGGTACCTCGACTTTGCAGGCAGGGTGTAGATCCCCAGAGTGTGCAGAGTGGCTTCAGAATCTTTCATTGAATGGAGCAACTCATCCATCTCAGCTGAGAACAGCTTCTCTCAGTCAAAAGGTAAGTCTTCGACCTTGGTTTGGAGTTATTTAGAAATGGCCGAGGATTGTAACCAAAGTCTGTAATGAGAGTCAATTCCCTGATTGCCTTGGTGCAGCAAGCACCTGCAAAATGTCCACATTTCACACATCCATTGCACCGTGTGCCTCTGACTAGACAAGCATCATCTCTTAGGATCTCACTTTTTCCACAGCTTGTGCATGTAGGCTGGAATTTATCCCTCTTATCCTGGGGGTTCTCTCCTCGAGCCTCAAGGGTTTTATGAAAATGACTTACCATTCCAGTCTCTCTCTACAGTTCCTAAGCTAGTTTCATTTTTTTTTGTACACATTGCTGTCAGCTTCCCCATTTTTCGATTTGTATTATATAATATTTTTATTTCTGTTTTCATCTTCCCAACAGTCTGGTGACTCAAAGAACTGTTCTTTTATGATTGTGAAACTGTAGGGCTTTTGGTGATATCTAATAGAGCATTCTTAATTTCACATTATTGTTCATAATTTTATGTTTAAATTTCCCTCCTCCTCAATTTGGCTCATGACCATTTTCAGACTTTTTAAAGTACCCAAGTATATATACATATATATAAATTACTGGTTGGGACTATATTCTTTTTCACTTGTGCTCTACCATCATTTAGACACCAAAAGTATGGGCTTATTTCTTAAAAGTTTGGCTCTGTGTGTATAAGAAACTTTACAGCAATTGTGGTAACGTGTTGAAAGTCTAAATAACATTGTAAATGCTAAAGCAATGCTGTTCTTAAATGAAAATATTTTATGCCATTAAAAAGGGTTTTAAAATAAAACTAGTTTCAGCCCCTAATGCCGCAAACATTTAGGCACATGTTTAACTTAAGAATATGAGGAGTCCCAATGAAGTCAATGCGAATATTCATGTAAGTAAAGTTATATGCTTACTTAAGTATTTGCAGGTTCAGGGCCTTAATTTTTAATAATGTTTGTTTTTTATCTATAGCAGTTTTGTAAAATTCAAATAAAATACTCCACCAGAAGTGGCATTATATATATTATCAGAACCATCCATTGGGTAGGGCAAATCGGTGCGACCGCTCTGGGCCCCCGCACTTTGGGGAGCCCCACAGGCCAGTGCGATTGGCCAGCACAGTTGGTCCCAGAAGACACAGGCACAGGAACTAGGGGTGCGGGGGGTGCTGCTGCATGCCCGGGGTCCCAGCTACTGCCCCACGCGCCACTGAGGGGGGCTGATTTGTCCTGGGCCCCACATTCCCCTAGGGACAGCCCTGTATATTATATATAATATAATTTACAGTAGTTCATTATAAATTTTAACCTCAAGTTGCACTAACAAAAATTTTCAATTTAGTTTTACAAAGCCTCCACTTGATTTAAATATTTTATTTAAAGTCACTCCGCCACGCACCATGGAAGAAATATTATTTTTTAGGGTAGAAGGGTAGAAAAATCATCAGTGATCAGAGGCCAGCACAAACCCTATGCTCAACTTAAGTTCCACTAGAGCTTTCTTTTGAGGATACAAGTGGTACATAGTCATTAAGTGGGTCCTGTTGACATGGGTGCATTTCACCCTAACTCCACTCACACAATACATACATATACATTTGCACTCACACAATACATACACACAAAATATTTGTTTAAAAATTATTTTGTGCATCTATATTATATATATATATATATATATATATATATATATATACACACACACACACACACACACACACATATATATATATAAATTC
This sequence comes from Chelonia mydas, assembly GCF_015237465.2. NCBI lineage: Eukaryota > Metazoa > Chordata > Testudines > Cheloniidae > Chelonia > Chelonia mydas. The sequence continues at coordinate 13,565,696 of NC_057851.1, forward strand.
TGAGTTTTGAACCAGTGTCAACTGGATCAAAATACTGAAATATAATCAAACAAGAAAGAGGCTTAGAAACTATAAGATATAAAGAACATCACATATTTGTCATTTTCATTTCAACACAAATTAGTCTGTGTGTGTGTGTGTGTTTGTGTGTGCGTGTAATAATTTTAAACAAATATTTTCAAATATTCTTAGGGAGGGTTTGTTAAGATTGATTACACCAAGTTTCTATGAGCCCCTTTAAAAACATTTTATATAATATATAAGATACAAAAGGCATTCTGAACTAATAATAGTATAGTAAGCAACTCTTCCAAAATCTCAAATAATTTGTAAATTTTTTGTCTATTAGTAATACTTTGTCTGACCAACACCACATGTGCTAACCATATAAAAATGCCAAAAAGGAATAGTATCTGACAACATGAAACTCTTGAAATGTATCTCAAGTAATGTGACTTGACAAAGCTATGGATTAATATCTGGCCATCACAATGTACTTTAATTCAGAACAAATTACATAAACATTACATAGTGTGTGACAAACACGTAAGAAATAAACCAGATGATGTCATTTATATTAATGTCATGCATTTTAATGGAATTACAGTATACCAAGTAACTCTCTATAGTGCTATTCTGACGTTACCTTTATGTCACTTCTGCTTGTCTGAGATTACAAACTGGCTTAAGCTATCATTTTCACTTAATAAAAGAGTTAAATATCACCAACTGCATATACAACTAAAACAAATTGTTTCTGAAATAACAGACAACACTGACCCTAAAATCCTGAGTTTTGAACCAGTGTCAACTGGCTCAAAATACTGAAATATAATGAAACAACAAGAAAGATGCTTAGAAACTGTAAGATATAAAGAACCTCACAGATTTGTCATTTTCAGCTTAACACAAATTAGTCAAATTCAAAAGACGAGAAAGAACACTGGCCACTGTAAACAGAGCTACACTGCAGGAAAAATAGATACAGCTATTGGAACTCCTATATTTGGATGAACAGTCATGAGTACCACCAGGGGAACTATCCTAAGGGAAATGCTGGGGTGACAGCAAACTTGGGACTCCAGTTTCTCAGCTGAGGACATTATTTTAAATAGTGTTATGGTAGTGGGATGACACACCTGGAAAGAGGTCTGAAGGCCAACACAGAAGATTTGTATGGATTACTTTGGTGGTCTGGGGGAGGACCCGTGAGATTAGAGTACAGTGTCAGATGCAGCAGGATTTTTTAAATGACCAGAAAAAAAAGTCATAGGTAGAAGGGGAATTGTTTTGTTAGAAGATTAGCCCTAATTAAATACAAGCTACCAAACAGGTCAGAGGAAGGGTGAAAGAATTAACCTTGGCTGGTAGAGCAGGTGAAGTTTTATAATTATTTTAAGTACAGATGGCTTCTTGGGCTTAACAGGAGTGGAGTAGGCATCATCCAAATGATCTCTAAGCACCACAAAGGCCTACGCTAGTGGGAAAAAGAAATCAGGGTGAAAGAGGAGAGAGAGAAGGGTCACTCTTCCTAAATGTTAGCCTTGATTTTTCCTTTGTTGAGTCTCCCTATTCCAAAGACTCTTAGTCCACTGAAGGCTGTGCCTCTCAGTCTAGTAAACAAGTATGCAGAGCTTCTGGGTGTTTAGGATACCTGAGAGGCCATCATGTATAATAGCTGAGAAGCTTAGCATGAGAAATTGAGAAGCCCTACTCAGGGAAGGTTGTGCAGTGTTGCCACAAGAGGAAAATGTGTTTGTTTTCCTCTGATATTCATTATAATTTATGAGTGCCTCAATACTGTGTGTCTGACAGTGTACAATATTTAAAAAAAAGACTTAACTTGTTGAGCAAAGTTAGCACTGAAAGACATATCCACTATAAACAATATTTCATCCACATTATAAACTCCCTTTCCCCTTAAGCAAAACCCTGACGGTCAACAGATCTGAACTCAGATGGATTACTGGGGAGAAGCAAGCACCAGAGCGAAGTCACTGTTGAGAACACACATCCTTCAGATACTAAATCTATAGAGTGCCAGCCAAAATGCCCCATCTGATGTCCCCTTCCATGGTAATCTCTTGACCCTCTCCATTTAATCAGCCATTCTTAATATCAATTAACCAGGCCGCCTAACTGAAGACAGAATTCATCTAGGGAGGCACGTGTTTTGGGCTAATGGAATCTACATTGTTTAAGGTACAGGAAAAAACTGAGGAAACGAAGAAGAGCCGCTCTAGATTGGAACCGCTAAGCACTGAGGATGGGGTAGAGATTAAAGATAATCGAGGCATGGCCCAACACCTAAACAAATATTATGCCTCAGTTTTTAATAAGGCTAATGAAGAGCTTGGGGTAATGGCAGGATGGCTAATGGCAACGAGGATATGGAGGTAGAAATTACCACATCCAAGGTGGAAATCAGACTCAACAGCTTAATGGGACTAAATCAGGGGACCTGGATAAATTCCATCCAAGAATATTAAAGGAACTAGCACATGAAATTGCAAGTTCAATAGCAAGGATTTTTAATGAATCTGCAAATTTGGGGGTCGTACCCTATGACTGGAGAATTGCTCACATAGCTCCTATTTTTAAGAAAGGGAAAAAACGCTCTGGGAAACTACAGACCTGTTAGTTTGACCTCATAGCATAAATCTGGAAAGAGAAAGTAGTTAAGGACATAGAGGTTGACAGTAATTGGGATAAAATACAACATATTTTTACAAAAGGTAGATCGTGCCAGACCAACCTGACTTCCTTCTTTGAGAAGATAACTGATTTTTTAGATAAAGGAAATGCAGTAAATGTAATCTACCTGGATTTCAGTATGGCATCTGATACAGTCTCACATGGGAAATTATTAGTTAAATTGGAAAAGATGGGGATTAATATAAGAACTGAAAGTTGGATAAAGAACTGGTTAAAGGGGAAACTACAATGAGTCATACTGACAGGTGAACTGTCAGGCTGGAGGGAGGTTACTAGTGAAAGTCCTCAAGGATGTGTCTTGGGACCAATCTTATTTAACATTTTTATTACTAACCTAGGCAAAAAAAGTGGAAGTGTCCTAATAAAATCTGTGGACGACACAAATTGGGAGGTATTGTCAATGTGGAGGAGGACTGGAATATTATACAGGAAGATCTGGATGACCCTGTAAACTGGAGTAATAGAAATGGGATGAAATTTAATAGTGCAGAGTGCAAGGTCATGAACTGAGGGATTAACAACAAGAATTTTTGCTATAAACTGTGAACATATTAGTTGGAAGCAACAGAAGACGAGAAAGAGATGGCTGTATTCGTTGATCACAGGATGACTATGAGCCGTTATTGTGATGCAGCAATAAAAAAGCCTAACGTAGATCTAGGATGCAAAGTATTTCCAGTAGAGACAGGGAAATGTTACTACCATTATACTGTCGTCATCATGAATAAGTTGGAATATGAACAAGAGGCTGCTAAGCAGCTCTCTAACTCCACATTCTACAGGCCATTATCCTCTGATCCCACTGAGGATTACCAAAAGAAACTACACCATCTACTCAAGAGACTCCCTGAAAAAGCACAGGAACAGATCTGTTCAGACACATGCCTAGAACCCCAACCAGGGGTATTCTATCTGCTACCCAAGATCCATAAACCTGGGAATCCTGGACGCCCCATCATCTCAGGCATTGGCACCCTGACAGCAGGATTGTCTGGCTATGTGGACTCTCTCCTCAGGCCCTAGGCTACCAGCACTCCCAGCTATCTTCAAGACACCACAGACTTCCTGAGGAAACTACAATCCATCGGTGATTTTCCAGAAAACACCCTCCTGGCTACTATGGATGTAGAAGCCCCCTACACCAACATTCCACACAAAGATGGACTACAAGCTATCAGGAACAGTATCCCCAATAATGTCACGGCAAACCTGGTGGCTGACATTTGTGACATTGTCCTCACCCACAACTATTTCATATTTGGGGACAATATACACCTTCAAGTCAGCAGCACTGCTATGGGTACCCGCATGGCTCCACAGTATGCTCACATTTTTATGGCTGACTTAGAACAATGCTTCCTCAGCTCTCGTCCCCTAACGCCCCTACTCTATTTACGTTACATTGATGACATCATCATCATCTGGACCCATGGAAAAGAAGCCCTTGAGGAATTCCACCATGATTTCAACAATTTCCATCCCACCATCAACCTCAGCCTGGTCCAGTCCACACAAGAGATCCACTTCCTGGACACTACGGTGCTAATAAGCAATGGTCACATGAACACTACCCTATACCGGAAACCTACTGACCACTATGCCTACCTACAGGCCTCCAGCTTCCATCCAGACACACCACACAATCCATTGTCTAAAGCCAAGCTTTAAGATACAACCGCATTTGCTCCAACCCCTCAGACAGAGACAAACACCTACAAGATCTCTATCAAGCATTCTTACAACTACAATACCCACCTGCTGAAGTGAAGAAACAGATTGACAGAGCCAGAAGAATACCCAGAAGTCACCTACTCCAGGACAGGCCCAACAAAAAGTAATAGAACGCCACTAGCCATCACCTACAGCCCCCAACCAAAACCTCTCCAACGCATCATCAAGGATCTACAACCTATTCTGAAGGACGATCCTTCATTTTCACAGATCTTAGGAGACAGGCCAGTCCTTGCTTACAGACACCCCCCAACCTGAAGCAAATGCTCACCAGCAACCACAAACCACACAACAAAAACACTAACCCAGGAATCTATCCTTGCAACAAAGCCTGATGCCAACTCTGTCCACATTTATTCAAGTGATACCACCATAGGACCTAATCAAATTAGCCACGCCATCAGGGGCTCGTTCACCTGCACATTTACCAATGTGATAATGCCATCATGTGCCAGCAATGCCCCTCTGCCATGTACATTGGCCAAACCGGACAGTCTCTACGCAAAAGAATAAATAGACACAAATCTGACATCAGGAATCATAACATTCAAAAACCGGTAGGAGAATACTTCAACCTCGCTGGCCACTCAGTAAAAGATTTAAGGGTGGCAATTTTGCAACAGAAAAGCTTCAAAAACAGACTCCAAAGAGAAACTGCTGAGCTTGAATTAATATGCAAACTAGATACCATTAACTTGGGTTTGAACAGAGACTGGGAGTGGCTGGGTGATTACACATATTGAATTTATTTCATAGAATCATAGAATATCAGGGTTGGAAGGGACCTCAGGAGGTCATCTAGTCCAACCCCCTGCTCAAAGCAGGACCAATCCCCAATTAAATCATCCCAGCTAGGGCTTTGTCAAGCTTGACCTTAAAAACTTCTAAGGAAAGAGATTCTACCACCTCCCTAGGTAACGCATTCCAGCCTTTCACCACCCTCCTAGTGAAAAAGTTTTTCCTAATATCCAACCTAAACCTCCCCCACTGCAACTTGAGATCATTACTCCTTGTCCTGTCCTCTTCTACCACTGAGAATGGTCTAGAACCATCCTCTTTGGAACCACCTCTCAGGTAGTTGAAAGCAGCTATCAAATCCCCCCTCATTCTTCTCTTCTGCAGACTAAATAATCCCAGTTCCCTCAGCCTCTCCTCATAAGTCATGTGTTCCAGACCCCTAATCATTTTTGTTGCCCTCCGCTGGACGCTTTCCAATTTTTCCACATCCTTCTTGTAGTGTGGGGCCCAAAACTGGACACAGTACTCCAGATGAGGCCTCACCAGTGTCGAATAGAGGGGAACGATCACGTCCCTCGATCTGCTCGCTATGCCCCTACTTATACATCCCAAAATGCCATTGGCCTTCTTGGCAACAAGGGCACACTGCTGACTCATATCCAGCTTCTCGTCCATTGTCACCCCTAGGTCCTTTTCCGCAGAACTGCTGCCTAGCCATTCAGTCCCTAGTCTGTATCGGTGCATTGGATTCTTCTGTCCTAAGTGCAGGACCCTGCACTTATCCTTGTTGAACCTCATCAGATTTCTTTTGGCCCAATCCTCCAATTTGTCTAGGTCCCTCTGTATCCTATCCCTGCCCTCTAGCGTATCTACCACTCCTTCCAGTTTAGTATCGTCCGCAAATTTGCTGAGAGTGCAATCCACACCATCCTCCAGATCATTTATGAAGATATTGAACAAAACCGGCCCCAGGACCGACCCCTGGGGCACTCCACTTGACACCGGCTGCCAACTAGACATGGAGCCATTGATCACTACCCGTTGAGCCCGACAATCTAGCCAGCTTTCTACCCACCGTATAGTGCATTCATCCAGCCCATACTTCCTTAACTTGCTGACAAGAGTGGAGTCCAAAAGGTGGAGTCTCTGTAACTTGAAGTCTTTAAATCATGATTTGAGGACTTCAGTAACTCAGCTAGAGGTTACGGTCTATTACAGTAGTGGATGGGTGAGGTCCTGTGGCCTATAATGTGCAGGAGGTCAGACTAGATGATCATGACAGTCCCTTCTGACCTTAAAATCCATGATTCTATGAGTTTAGATCAATCACTTGGTTTGTTGCCCAATAGTCTTCAATTTCACTCATTGATCATACTTCCTGAAGTGCAGTGTAAGCAAAATACTCATCAGGTTAGAGACTGAGTTTCTGTACCTGCTGTAATGTTTTGTTAACACACAAGTTTGTGCAGAACAAAGCAAGACAGTATTATCTGGAAAAATGCTTTTCAAACAAATGGGGAAGTGAAAATGCAAAAAAGGAGCTGGGACTATCAGACACTATAAAATAAACCAAGTCTATTCTGTACTGATAATAACAAACCAATTACTGCACATAGAGAACAAAAGACTGATGTTCTTCCTCTATTCATTCTTTCCCACAATGTGCAACTACCAGACGTCTGTCATGAGTCACATACCTCAAAACCTCAGTTGCAAATGTTAGTGGCTGCTTTCTCTTCATTTTCCTATGAAGACGTGTGAGTGTGTGCACACACACACACACTTATTTTCCAGTGTTCAATTATCAGGGCTTAAAAATCAAATGCAAAGATCATGGGTAAGTAGAAATCTTTTCCATGCAAGCACCATCCACTTGTGCAAAATTTAAACTTTAAAGAACAAAAAAGGTAAAAATGTCTAACCCTTCAAATGGCAAAACTAATCCATCAATTGTGTTCCGAGTATCTGATATAATACTTTCTTAACTCTCAGACATCACCAGATTCACTGCTACTATTTGTCATATGTTACTAACAAATATTTGACCAGCCCTACTAGTAAGTTAGTTTTTAAAAACTTCAAAAAGTAGAAAGGTCTCAACATGCTATAATTAAATCAGTATTCAAATATGAAATAGGAGTTTTATGCCCTTAAATTCCAGGGCATGCAGTCCCCCACCCCACCATGATTAGTAAGGATCACTGAAGTTTTTATAAAAGTGTGCGCGTGTGTGTGTATATTATACATTTTATATCAATAAGCAGACAGGCAGAAACACACAAATCTACTTAAGTATACCATATATGTTATATCTTATACGTAATTATCTAGAAGTGTTGAAAATTATGAGCTGTTATCAGTTAAAGGACTTTTTTTTAAATAAGTCGTTTTTGGTTAATGTTGTTGCAATGTAAATGATGACACACAAGTTGTTACAGGTGATGTTATAACATATCTCAAAACTCACAAAATAATGCTGATTACTACTGTATGAAGTATGAATGGTATAGTTTAATATAAATAAAATAATAATAATAGAGGCAAGGGTTCGCAAACATTTTTTGGCCAAGTGAAGCCACTCGATGGAAATTTTCAGTGTGTCTGTTTGGATGTAATGTAGTAACTTTTGAACACCAAAACCAATCAATCACATTCAAAATTTCAGGGAATGTCCTAGGCATCACTGGACAGAACGCTACTGATCTTTGGGAAAATCGGAAAACGGGAAGGAGTGAAATGGGGGACACATGGAGACTCCAGCATCTGGTTTGCAGATCCAACATCTTCAACAATCTCTGTAACTGTCTACAGATCAAAGAATCAGTTGATGACAGTCATTAACACTACAGAGCATAACAATATCCACCACCAATCACATTTCTGCCCATCCTCCTGATAGATCTTAACATGTTGACACCCAGAATGATTCATCTCTCAGCCAACAGTAAAATAATGAGGTGGGGGGAATGGGGCACATGGTGGAAAGGAGGACACAGAGAGTCCCTGTAATGGGGGCCATGAAAGGAAGGGGGTCAAGAGAGAATGAAGAATGGGAGTACAGAACCCTGGCAGGGGGAAATTCTGGTATGGGGGACACATAGAGAACCCCATACATGGAGGGGACACATAGCCCCTGGCACAGGGAAAGGGGGGCATGGTGTGGAAAGGAGAGAACAAGGGTCACAAAGAGCCCCTGGCATGGGCCGGGGGAACGAATGGCAACTCTCAGCACTCCTGGCACAAAGGAGGGAGTAGGAGGGTTGCAGACAGTCCCTGAAATAAAGGGGGATGGGAAAGTAGCATGGGGGCAGGGCACGGAGGAACACAAAGAGCCCCTACTGGTGTGTGTAACAGCCCCCTCAAACATCCAGATTGTATATAGACCTGTTTGAGGATTCTTGTCATTGTCAGCTGAATATGCTTTAATATGATCCTTAACTAACAATCCAGAGGAAAAAGGCATTGGAGAACCAGGGATGAGATTCGGTGCTACACCTCCAAGAAGTATAGCACAGAATTCACAGCTCAGGGGGGAGGAATGCAGGTAGCAAAGGTAAATTTAAGCCACTTTTGTGCCCAGCACAAAACGCCACACTGCTATTTGCTGCACCTTATATTCTAACAGATAATCTATTTCTTTGCATTTTTAGGCAAAGTACATTACTACATTTTAATCAAGTGCAATTGCTAACACTGAATTAATGTCTAATGTAACTATACTGAGTAGAGAGACATGGGTGGTTAACCGTCTTACCCCTTAGACAGCATATAAGGCACTCAACCACTAATCAGACACTCTCACTCATATGATAAAAATAAAAAATGAAGCATTACCCCTTTTTTCACCAGCTAGAGGGTTCACTCTTGGTCATTAATGTCATCAACCTAGACACCGGAAACCAGTTTGGGTTGTGCTGTCACGAAAAGGCAAGCCATTCAAGTCACATGTCTAGAATTTATGAGAGATCAGAGCGTAACTATGGAGAGATCAGAAATGTTGCTTGTTTTGCATACTCTGCTTGCTTCCCCTGTGTCTGGAACTAGCAGGACCAAAGAAACCCACATCCTAAGCCACAGACTGTAGGCACCTGGGCTTGCTCTTCACACAGGATGACAAAGTGCTTTCAATTCACTGATGTCATGTAGACATCCTCAACATTTGTATAGTGTTTTTAACTAACAAAATTGTTACATCCTTCCTGCGCTCTACTGTCAGGAGCTAAATGCAAAAATTGAATGGTTCTTCCGATAACTTCTACTTCATTTAAAGGGGAACTGTCAAGGTTGGCAGGCCCCAAAATGTACCTACATTTTTTCTTTATACATCTATTTAAAAAAAACACCGATGATTACTTTGTTATCTGAGTTTTTAAAATAAATGCATTAAATGATTTTTCTTCTTTAAAGAATCAATGACACCCATCCATTATTCCCTAATAATCACCCAATAACGAACTGTCTAGGTGTTCACACACACATTTAAAATAGTGTGTGTTGAAGGTCGGGGGGGGGGGGGGAAAGGAGAGGGAATACTAATGAACCTTACTTCAATCTGAAGGTCCCAAGAATGATTATATATTCCTTACATTTGTTTACACTCTGAAAAATACTGTGAAATTGTCCTTTGTACACAGCAATTTTGAAATGTGATCAAAAGTGTTTTGTTGCTCATCATATTAACTAATTTTTGAAGTGTATTGTTCAACTTCTACAGACAGTGTTATTTCCAGGCAAAAGATATAAATACCTAGCAATCCCATGACTTACAACTGAGATGAATAAGCATGTAACATTATGATTTCATTTTAATTCTGGTCTCAAATGTTTAAGAAAGATTAATTCAAACTGGAATATGTGCAGAGGGCTATTAGGATGAACTGTGGGTTTGCCAGTTTTGGTTGGACATATTCCTGGCGGTTTCATCACGTAACAAAATCTTTAATTAAAGACGAATCTTTAAATCCTGGAGACTCCAGGACAATCCTGGAGGGTTGGCAACCCTAATGATCTGAGGAATGGAAAACCTACTTTATGAGAGGAGACTCAAAGAGCTTGGCTTGTTTAACCTAACCAAAAGAAGGCTGAAGGGAGATATGATTGCTTTCTATAAATGCAACAGAGGAGTGAATACCAGGGAGGGAGGGAGAGTTATTTAAGTTAAGCTCCAATGTAGGCACAAGAACAAATGGCTATAAACTGGCCACCACCAAGTTTAGACTCGAAATCAGACAAAAGTTTCCAACTATCAGAGGAGTGAAATTCTGGAACAGCTTTCCAAGAGGAACAGTGGGGGCCAAAAACCTAACTTACTTCAAGACTGAGCTTGATAAGTTTATGGAGGGGATGGTATGACAGGACTGCCTATGATTGCATGTGGCCCATCAGCAACTGCCAGTAGCAAAAATCCCCAACAGCTGGAGATGGGGTACCAAATGGGGAGGGCTCCGAGTTACTACAGAGAATTATCTCCGAGATATGTGCCTGGTGGGTCTTGTCCGCATGCTCAGGGTCTAACTGATCACTGTATTTGGGGTTGGGAAGGAATTTTCCCCCAGATCAGATTAGCTGAAACCCTGGGGTATTTTTGCCTTCCTCTGCAGCATGAGGCATAGGTCATTTGCAGGTTTAAACTAGTGTAAATGGTGAATTCTCTAACTTGAAGTCTTTAAACCAAGATTTGAGGACTTCAGTAACTGAGCCAGAGGTTAGGGGTCTATTTCAGGAGTGGGTGAAGTTCTGTGGCCTGCAATGTTCAGGTTAGACTAGATAATCACAATAGTCGTTTCTGACCTTAAAGTCTATGAGTCTATGAACCAAAAATGCATGCAGTCAAAATTTAAGACAATTTGATTTTTAACTCATTGGATCGCAGAACTTTACCAAATAAAAAGAATTAAGTTTTTGTTAACTTCTACTATGAAAACATAGACAGACAGACTTCTAAGTGAGGTAAGTTCAGTCAACTTCATATGTCCTACTATTAAATTCATGGTGTTCTTCCATTACATTTCTTGCAAAAATAAAGGCAAGATGGGGCCTTTTATGCATTGTTATGCACTTACAGGCAAAGGATCTCTTCCAAATCCCATAGAAGTCAACGGGAGTCTTTTGATTTCAGTGCTCTCAGTTTGTTGTAGCATTAACATGCAGTGTGATCCAAAGCCCACTGATTTTTCCACATTCATGAGTGAATCTTCTACTTCCCCCGTTTGGGTCTGTAATCTTTATGCCTGTGCTAAGGCAGACTTGGCAAAATTTAAAGCATGAGGTCTCTGCTCACTGAGAACAAATATTGTTATTGATTTATGCTTTTTCATTTCAAGGATTGATTTTGTAAATCACTCTTTTGGGTTTTTCAAGCTTGAGCCATTAAGAGATTGCAGCTCATAGAAAAGGCTGTCATGATATTTCTCAAAGAAACAAGATTTTTGAGCATAATAATCTGGTTTTTAATCCACTGATTACTGGCACAACACTCGACATTAATTTAAAATTATTTGAATAATTGCACATTATTGTCAAATAATTTGTCCGAAAAACACACAATGAACCAAACTCAAGTTACAGACATTTTATATTTACTTTTAGCCATTTCTGTAACAATACAGGCAAGATGTATAAATCTGAGTCGCTACTAATTTGCTGTGCATTCTTGGGTTAATTCAATGTTTTCCAGACTTTTAGAAGTTCAGCCTTCTTTAAGCAAAATGAAATCAATCACGCATCCATTGCATGTGTTATTAAAGACATACCCATTTAAATTTATGCACCTTCTGATCCCCACTGGTGAGGCCTTCGCATGCGTGCACACGCACCCTGAAGTGGCACACTACACATTTTGAGAAATGCTGGTGACATCTTCAGAACACATTACTACTTCTCCTTTTTTACATACTTGGATGAGCAAAGAAATAGTTAATAGCGTTGACATTTAAAGTGTCATAATTGACATCTAAGTTAGTACCCACTGAAATCACTAGGACAGTTCTCGCCTCTAAACCATTGTTTCAAACTCTCCACAAATTCAAATGTCTCTTTGTACTGGTTACACCTAACCTCCAGAACATGAGGTTTCTTCACAACCAAAACCTCTAGAAACTATTTTTTCCTTTCTGCCCCCTGCTCTCCCCTCCAGGCTAGTCCTTCACATCCCTCAGTGGGGAAGTTACCATACTTTGGGGAAAACAAAGCTAGTCTATCAACTTCATGTCTAAATTTCCACATTTCTAAAACAGCACTAATATTTACCATACCTACCAAGCGGGGATATTATGAAACTTAATTTACTACTAGTGCTTGTAAAGCACTATTAGACGCTTGAAAGGAAGGTGCTACAAAAGAACTAAATACGATTATTATTTTTTCCTCAAAGATCCAAAGTGGTCTCTCATTTTGTGTTCCCCAATTTTGGTTGCACAGATTTAGACGTGTGAGCTCTGATTTTCAGAGGTATTGAGCACTTACCGAAAACTCCAGTGGCCTGATCTCGTTCACTTCAGTCAACTTTAGATCAGGCTCCAATTGGAGTCGAGGCCCAAAATATCTAAAGTTGGGAATCTAAAACTTGAAGCACACAAAATGAAAAGTAAAATTTAAAATGACCTATAGCCATTATATAAGAACTAAATTCATTACTTTTGAGGAAAGGTGTCATGAGGTTCACTCACCACTGGCCTCACCTCCTCCTGGCCATCCAGGGGATTAGCTCTGCCAGGTGCTGCCCTCTTCTGGTGGTGTCCCTATCAGCCGTGCTTTCTCACCCTACAGGCCCCCCACTCTCCAGGAAACACACAGTCTCCTCGCTGCTTAATTGATTAATTGGGCCCGCCTGGCCCAATTCAACCCTCTCAGGGCCAGTATGGGGAATATGACCCATCACACACTGTCCCCCTCAAGCCTGTAACCCTTGAGGGTAGGGCTGCCTCTTAGCCTGCCACTGCCAAAGCTAGGCTCGCAGATCATGTGTCTCTTTTTCCACTTCACCCACAAGGAGATGTAAATTACCCTGGCTCTCCATGGCAGCCCTAAACTTTTTCCTCTGGAACTCCATGTCTGCTTCAGCTATTCACAGGGCCTGCTCAAGCTCCCCTGGAGCTCCCTCACTTGATCCACAGACTCCTCCAATACCATTTCCTTCAAGGTCTGAGTCCCCACAGTAGCCTGCTGCACCTTTGTGGTTGCTCCTATGTCCATCTGGGCCTTCTCTGTCTCAATCATTTTATCCTTCTTTTCTTTCCCACCACTCATCGGGTGCATGGGTTGTACACCCGTAATTCCTCCCATCTCTACCACCATTTTGGGGCTTTCACCAGAGTCTGCAGTTCCTCCTCCTTCAGAAACTTACCCTTCTCTGGGCTGTTCTTCCTCCTCCTGTGGGTGCAGTACCTCTTTATATATCTCTAGCCTCGGTTTGCCAGAAGCTGGGAGCAGATCACAGGGGACGGATCACTTGATAATTGCCTATTCTATTCATTCCTTCTGAAGCACCTAGTATTGGCCACGGTCGAAATACTGGGCTAGATGGACTGTTGGTCTGTCCTAGTATGACCGGGACTCTTTTGGATCCCCTTACAGCTCTCAATTTCTGGTAAATTTATTTTCCACAATGCCAATAAGGGCATTTCCTTTTCAGGTATCCCCTCTGTCCACAGACGTAACATTGTCTTGGCCAGGCCTCTGGCCTCCAGGCCCTGGAATGTGTCTCATGTTCCCAGCCAGTACAATCTCTCTTTTTTCTCCTTCCTCAGGCATCTAAATAAGTACTGCTGCTGCTCCACCATCTTCAGCAAGTACTCCTGCAGGTATAAGTGGGCCTCCCACTGTCTCGGCTGGTTTTCAAGGACCTACTTTTACAGGGCATGGATCCACCCTTGCTGTTTGCCAGTCCCCTTTGATGGGAATGGCAACTCAGCAGTCTAGTCTGGGAGGGTATAGCCGCCCTCTGCAAAGAAGGTTTCTGCACAAGGCAACTCCATAGTCTCTTCCTTCATTTTAAAGTATTCCTGTTACAATAGCCCTTCACTCTCTTCTTGAATCAGGGCCTACCACATTACAGTCTTTCCTTATCCCCCCCACCCTGGGATTCATCTCCACCACAGTCTCTCAAACTCCTCTTGTATCGGGGCCACCCTGTGCCCACATTCTCCACCTATGTCATGGAGTCCACTCACCTCCAGTAGCACCTCCTCCTGGCCATCCAGGGGATTTGCTCTGCGAGGTGCTGCCCTCCTCTGGTGGTGTCCCTAACTATCATGCTTTCTCACCCTGCAGGCTCCTCTCACTCCAAGAACCACAGCCTCCTCTTCGTGACTTGCTGCTTAATTGGTTGATTGGGCCCGCCCAGCCAGTATGGAGAATACACCCCATCACAGGGGAGAAGGATAGGAGGGAGCTTTACGTGGCAAACACCAGGCTTTGCCAAAGGAGTTTCTTGTTGATAATCAAAAGGCCAAATCTACTTTTAAATCCAAGATGAGAAAAGTTAATTTTTGATACTGTTTTTATTTTTTCTTGAATTGTAAAGTGCCCTGAAACAGTTTTTGTGAAGGGCAATATATTAAGGTTTGATGTTATTATAAATCAACCTGTTTTGCTAAAGATTGATACCTTCAGCATTCAGTCATTGTGCTATCAGTGCACAGTATCTGATCTCGACTGAGTAGCTGCATCAGCTGGCTCAGTCAAGTTGGAGAGATAGCAATATCACCAGCATGCCCAAGACACCACAAACATTATCACCTAACTAGCCCCCTAACAAGGGAACAAGATGGAACACTGATACCCCACATGAGAGCATACTCAGGGTCAATTAGCAATTTCAGTTAGGAAAGAATGGGGCAAACTCAAGGGAAATCATATCTATATCTTCACATGTACAGACAAGTCAGCATTTCATCATCAACAGAATCAAAAGCAGATCTTCATCCGATCATATCAGCACGCCGCAGAAACCTGGTTATTCAAATGTAGGAAGACATCATTGACTAACACAATTAGTGGGTTTCTCTATGATATTGACATCTATAAACCAGAAGAAAGGTGCAACATCTAGATAAGGGGAGATGCTTATGAGTTCCCAGCACAACAAAATCTATTGCTACATAGTGCAACTGTAATATCTACATCTTTTGAGGGATGATAGTACAGTAAAAGTCTCTGTACTTGAAACTCCCTACCTTACTACAGACATCTTCCCTTTTGCAAACATGTGGAAAATATCCAGGTATTATGCTCTCTCCATTTAAGGGATTGGATTTTTTCCCCCCAATGATACCTGACACACATTTCCAATCGAGTACTTTATCCAACATCTTTGTTTGTTCATCACCCATTTTCACAAGGAACATGAAAGCATATGACCCCAATAGGTAAAACTTCAAATAAATATTCAGCCAGCCTCATGAAGACCTGCTTATTCAGAAAGCAATTTTTTCTAACTCAATGATTTACAAACAATTATATAATTTTATTCAGAGAAATGAGGAATAGTACTGCAAATAACAGATGTATTTTGGTTCCACTATTGACTTGAGATTAAAGGTATACATTTTCTATGTTGGTTCTATTTTGAATATTCTTTTAGATCAGTGTGTAGCACCTTAGATTCCTATTTATTACACTGGTTACAATGTGCTAGTGTCTGCTCAGGTTACTCTGCTTTTAACAACACCTATTTTTTCAATAGTTTTAGCTCAGTTATTTCCATCATAAAGGTTTTATTTGCATTTGTTTACCAATACACTGTACTTGATGTTCCAGTGCTACTATTCTGCTACCACATGTACAGAATTAACTTCACAATTATTAAATATGTTTAAATCACTCTTCTAACATCTAAGAAACATCTCCAGATTCTTGTCCTCATTATCGAAACCTACCACTAGAAGACGATCCATGCTTTAGAAATGTACTCTAGACTAGTGCTTTATTGTATAGCATAACATTACAGTTCGTGCTGTGTGCTGAGGCTACAATTCCTACCTGTGATTAGTATTTTCTACGTATTTTAAAAACAAAAATAACACAAAAAACCCTACATGCATAAAACATTAAGGTTACAATTATGCATACAGAAGCGTCATGAAATTCAAAGTTATGGTCCCCAACGCAACCATAATTTGCACGCAACATAGCTCTATTATTAAATGTAATAACTTGTACTTATATGGAGATTTTCATCTAAGGATCTCAGAGCACTGTACAAAGTGGTATTTTTTTTGACATGGGACTACATCAACCCAAACTAGCAATCTTTTCATTCAGGGTCCACATGGGGCAGTTAGAGTGTAACATGTTAGAGCACTCTACAGTTCACAGCCTTGTAGAGAGCACTGCAGCGCACTGTAGACAAGTCCAAAGACTACATCAGATCCAGGTTATACAAAACTGAAAATAGGTTATACAATGGAAGAGCCGTATCAACCTTAACTGAAGTATTCTTAAATAGATACTCTGCTAATCAGGAATTTTAGGCAAGCATCTGAACTACATTCTGTATTATGTTGTAAAGTAACGTAGTGTATTTGTAGCCATTTCTATGGAGTTCATCACTATGAACATCTATGGGACACTATACCAACGTGGTCCAAATAGCCTGGTCCAAAATCTTCTTACACCACTATGTTCAAAGATGTATAATAAAGTCAACGTTGTTTCCAAAGTGGTTTGTGATGTTAGCATAATTTCTGCTGGCATCAAAACCAGTGTGCTATCTGTATACTGGCAATCACTGTAACCAAAAGAACTTGCACTATACCTACTACTTGTACAGAACTAATATTTGTTGTATCTGGAATCTGGACCACTGTGATGAGTGACTCAAAATGTAAACCGCATTCTATGAAATTAAGAAAATTTGTGTTACACAATTATCTCTGCAACCAACAGAAATGTTGAACCAATTGTGTTGTCATACTTTTGGAAAAAAAGACCAAGATTTCCACTAGAGATGAATGTAAGCAGGAACACTACATTCCATCACCTCTCATCTCTGAATTTTTTGGGAAGTTTGAATACAGACCTGAATCCAGTTCTAAAGTTTATAACTTGAACCCATCTCTTACGTCCAATTTTTTTTTTATTCTCTAAACCCTATTCTATTACGCTGTTAATATAAACCAGTATTGTTTTAAACCAGATTACATTATCATTTATAAGGTATTTATCAAACTACTTTTCGCACTTGACGTTAATCAAGTCATCATTATCTGCATATTTACTCATAGACTTTAAGGTCAAAAGGGACCATCATGATCATCTAGTCTGACCTGTTGCACGTTGCAGGTCACACAACCTCGCCCACCCACTGCTGTAGCAGACCCATAAACTCTGGCTGAGTTAGTGAAATCCTCAAATCATGATTTAAAGACTTCAAGTTACACCGTATCCACCACTTACACAAGTTTAAATCTGGAAGTGACCCATACCACAGAGGAAGGCACCCCCCTCACACATCCCCAATTTTACCCGGAGGGAAATTCCTTCCTGACCCCAAATATGGCCATCAGTTAGACCTGAGCATGTGGGCAAGACCCAGCAGTCAGACACCTGGGAAAGAATTATCTGTAGTAACTCAGAGCCCTCCCCATCTAGTGTCCCATCACTGGCCGTTGAAGATATTTGCTACTAGCAGTTGCAGACTGGCTACATACCATCGTAGGAAGTCTCATCACACCATATCTCCATGAACTTATCAAGCTCAGTCTTGATATTAAGTTAACATGAACATTAAATCAAAACCAGAAAATAATTGTGTCAATCAATGTAAATGCTAGAAGCATTCTCTCTGACCAAAACAGCAACCCTGTTAGCACGAATTGACTTCTGGATACACCTATCCTGGAGTCAGGCACAAAGAAGTTTTAGCAAATATCTATTTTTAATTTTATCTAAAATCAAATTATTACAAAAATGAAAGTCTAGATGCAAAGATTTTCCATAAAAAGGATTGAGAACATTGGTAGGTTTTGCTAGCATAGCAGAACTGGAAACCAAAAATATTGTTTTAGCTAGTGAAAACAAATCTTTTTGCATGTGTAAGTGAATTATGGTGGGTTTTCCTGTTGCCTATAATATTTTTTTAAGGGAGTGAAGTTTTTTTTCTTTTTAAAGGCAACAGAAGTAGTAGTACTACGGAAGATAAAATATGTATAGCTAGGAAAGAAGAACAAAATCAGGAAATCAAACAACGGCTGTGAAAATGCTGTGGTGTCGAAAACACAATCTTTGAGAAAATAAGTATTGGGAAAAACTATCTTTTTTTAAATTCATAGTTTTTAATAGCTTTAAATTTCTAATTTATTACATGCTGTAATGGAGGCACCACCAATAATTAAGGTTGCCCAACACTTTCCATTACAAAACCCTGTTTTGAGTTGCTTATAACTTTACCGAATTTCAACCATTCCGGCTCAAATTTTACATACTGGGTATCTGCCATCGGCTGATTTTTTTTTTCCTTCCAAGTTTCAGCAAAAACAGTTCAGTGGTTTTCTAAACAGTGGTTAGGAAATAATACGTTTTGCCCATGTTAAAAAAAATGGTTGTCAATGATGTGACTTTTGGCATCACATGAAAATCTGCCCAAATTTGGCCAAGTTAGAAGACTCCGCAAATATTACAGTTTACATATGTTCAGTAGAAGCTTGTTAGAGTAGCATTAGCTTTTCAATATTCTATATGTACTGAGCGTGCTCCTATACAAAGACAAAGCTACACATGAAACTTTCCTGAGTGATCACATATGCTCCACCCATAAAATGTAGGGTCTGAAGGGGACAAGACTCACAGATGAACAGGAATAAAAGGGTCTAACCAGTGAAGTATACTCCCCACTCCAGAACGTAAAACTGAACCTTGTGTCTCACCATTTCATTGTTGTCTAGCCAACAGCTGTGAATCCCACTGGTAAAAATGTGTTTCTCTTCTAGTGCCTGCTCAACTGCAAATGATACCACTTTCTCAGTCAGCTCAAATGGTGGAGGTCTGTGCTACGGTTCTACAGGTTCCATTTTTTTTTTTTTTTTGGTGACCCATTTGGGGGTCAATATGGTTCCATCTGAGAGCATGTGTTTTGTTTTTAATTTTGCTTTTTTAAAAAAACATGGGAAATTATATTTAAAAGTTACATTAAAAGATTATTAAGGTTGCAAATTCAAATGCTCAAAAGTTAGGAAACGCCAGACTTAAGACTGCCTGTACAAACTTAATTTGGCCCTCTTGTATGTATACGTTATTAAGGCTACAATTATGTCATGGAGGTCACAGAATCCATGACTTCAACTGACCTCTGTGACATTTTCTGCCCTGGGGCTGGAACTCACAGCCAGCCCTGCCCTCACAGCTGCCCAGCCATGGCAGGGGGCCAGCAGGACCCTGCCCAGCTGTAGCCAGCAGCTTTGGGACCCTGCAGCTCCCAGCTGCCCAGGGTGACGGGACCCCGCAGCAGCCCAGCCCCAGGGGCAGGGAGACCCTGGAGCTCCCACACACCGCATCAGTGGGGGACTCGGGAACCCCAGCAGCAGTGGGTGCTGAACCCACCTACCCCTTTTGTCAGGATATTTTTAGTGAAATTCAGGGACAGGTCAGAATTTTTGCTTATTTCCCATGATCTATCCATGACTTTTACTAAAAATATCCATGACAAAAAACTTAGCCTTCATTGTGATATTTCTAAATACAAGCTCACATTATGGTTTTTCCAAAGGACCAGTGCCTTGTTCAGTTCACAGGACAGAAGGTGCTCAAGTAATGAATGAGGGGTATGCAATGAATGAGGCTGTTGTCTGTAGGACATGCCCACTGAATTTCACCTCTCTGCTGTGGTGGTTCATGTAATATGACTGTCAGCGTCAAATGTCATGGCCATTTCTGCGATTTAGGTCCACCAGGAATAGGAACAACTCATTTCATCCAAATTACATAAAAGCTTTGAGATAAAAATATTTGAATTTGAAGAGATCTGAATGATTAATTACTATTTGCATATTTTAGGACAATAGCAGAAGTACTTTTTCATTTTCTTTATTAAAAAGCAAACATTTTAATTGAGTCGTGTGCTCACGTGTGGCTATACTAATAGCAGACCACTTTTAGTTGACTAGAATACAAATCGTGTCAGGAACCAAATTTTAAAAAATCAGGTTGCTTGTATTCTTCCTACAGTTTTTAAACCACAAGTTGCAGTGTGGATTCTATGACCAATTAATTGAAAAAGCCCCAAACTATGTTGAGCGAAATAAAGTACAGACTTTACCCTCTCACCATCTTCAACGCACAGTGTGTAAGTGAACAGAACTCTCAGACACTGAAAAATATCACCTTCTAAAATTACATAAAATATTTTCCTTCATCCTTTCTTATAGTAGGAAATAATAATGATAGTATCTAACATTTATATATCTTTTTATATGTAGACTTAAAATTGCACAAAGATGCTTATCATTATCCCTATTTTAAATTGGTGTAGAAAAGTGCAAAGAAGTTAAATGAATTGCCTAAGGTCACTCAACAAGTTAAATAAGGAAAACAGAAAAGAAAGTTGAGTTAGAAACACTACCAGTTTTCTAAAATAAAGTATTCCTTTGCAAGACTGTAAATTATGCTGAAATAAGTATGACTTATTGTAAGCTGTTTCTTTAAGGACTCTCTTTGGCACTTCCTACTCCAGCAAAACTCCCAGTGAAAATAATGGGAGTTCTGCTTAAGCAGAAAGAAGTCTTAAACAGAACCATAAAAAAGGGCATTCTGGGAAGATAGGAAGCACAATATGATTTTAATGTACTGCCCTTTCACTTCTGGAGACTTGGGTGGGTCTACAGAAACAATGAACTCAGTGATCAAATCCAGGTTACTTGTAGACACCTATCCATATCATAGACTACCACACAGTTCTATCCAAATCTCTGTCGTTGCTCAACAGATGCCTAGTATTGAAACAGCACAGGTTTGACTAGTCACTCATGAGTATGGCTAAGATTCTGTCAGGGATATTTTTAGTGAAAGTCAGGGACAGGTCATAGGCAATAAACAAAAATTCACGGAAACCCATGACCTGTCCCTGACTTTCACTAAAAATATCCCTGACAAAAAAGGGAGGGAGGCAGATTCAGCACCCACCCCTGCTGGGGGGCCAGGGTCCCCCACCGCTGCGGTGAGAGGGAGCTCCATGGTCACCCCCGCACGGTGGCTGAGCAGCTCTAGGGGGGCTCGCTGCTTGTGGCAGCAGGGAACTCCGGGGGGTTCCCACTATCTGTGGCGAGTGGGAGTTCCAGGGTCCCCCACTGACCGCCATGGCTGGGCGGGGTCCCCCACCAGGGCATGGGTTGGGAGCTGTGGAGGTGGAGGGGGCAGCTGGGAGCTCCAGCCCTAGGGCAGAAAATGTCATGGAGGTCTCTCAAGTCAAAGATCCCATGACTTCCATGACATAATTGTAGCCTTACTCATGAGGTGTATTAGCAGACCATGCACGGAGGTGTGCACAACACTACCCTTTGCAATACACGCTTCTCAAAAGTGGAACGTTCTGCAAGGCCTGCAAGAATAGGGAATGGTGAAAACTCACTAAAATATCACTCAGAATAAATTTTTAGACCATTTTTTTCAGCTGTGTCTTCCTCTTAATTATAGAAAATGTATATGAGCAAGAGAGAGAGCGCTGTAAATAACAAGTTTAGCTGACTGTGACCCCTCTTTTGGAATTCCGCATCCCTGGAAAGAAAAGCTGAGACATGTGAGCAGCAGGAAAAAGGCTTAATGAATCTCAGAATTTAATTTCCCTTGCAGATGAAAAGGTTCCTTTACTACACACATAAAGCTATGACATTTCTATAAAGCAATCTATAGCCAGGATACATTTTGTAAACAGATGAAAGAAAAACAAACATTAACTGTTAGCAACAGTGTTCAGAATGCGTATGGGGGTTTTGATTTACTACAGCCTCTGTCTCAAGTATACTATGTATCCTTTTATTTAGGCTCAGTCTAGTTATTTTTAATAAAAAAGCATACAGTCCTAATGACTGCCTGATTCGTAGATGGAGCTATCATGATTGTACATTTTGTATCTCATAACCTGAAGACACAACAGGACAGGTTCAGATTTGTCCAAGATTTTTGTTTTGTTGTCTGAGCAAACTGCCCTAAAGAGTGACTAAGTTAGTTCCCTAAGTAAACCTATGCTTAGAGAAGAACTGCTGTTTGTACTCTTGATGGTAGAGTGGTTGTCTGAAAATGAATCTGTTTTTCCAGAATAGTGTAACA
Organism: Chelonia mydas; assembly: GCF_015237465.2. NCBI lineage: Eukaryota > Metazoa > Chordata > Testudines > Cheloniidae > Chelonia > Chelonia mydas. Next base: position 13,588,139 of record NC_057851.1, read on the forward strand.
GTTCCAAATTTTCAAGTGTCCGTGTTTATAGGACTAAAGTTTATCTGGGCAAAAAAACCTTATAAATCCCAGACTGTTAACTATCCCATAGTTTTGAGTTAATTGCTAAGTTTTCCTCTGGACTGCCGCATTTTAAGGTGACAACTTCTAAGGTCTCTAGCGGCTCTCAACCTTTTCAGACTACTGTACCTCTTTCAAGAGTCTGATTTGTACCCCCAAGTTTCATCTCACTTAAAAACTACTTGCTTAAAAAAATCAGACAAAAAAATACAAAAGTGTCACAGCACACTGTTACTGAAAAATTGCTGACTTTCTCATTTTTACCACATAATTATAAAATAAATCAATTGGAATATAAATATTGAACTTACATTTCAGTGATTAGTATATAGCGAAGTATAAACAAATCATTGTCTGTACGAAATTTTACTTTGCACTGACTTCACTAGTGCTTTTTATGTGCCCTGTTGCAAAACTAGACAAATATCTAGATGAGTTGAGGTATCCCCTGGAAGACCTCTGCATACCCCTGGGGAAGAATCATTGCTCTAGTTTTCTCAGTACTGTAAACCATAGTTCAGTGGCCCTCACAATGTTTCCAATTATTTATTTTTTAAATGTGTTGAAGGTATCCTCCTGGAGATCCAAAACCTCACCACCTACTCAGCAGCATTGGATACAGGACAGAAAATTTGAATTGCTTTTTGAAAGTAGAGGTAGACCAGAACAGTTTTTTTCCCTTGACAAGAAAATATGTTTTAAATGTGTTTATCCTGCTTGGATATCCTATGTTTTTCTTAATACAAATTTCTAAAACTTGGTCATCCCCATTTTCACCCTTATTGACTTAGACTGCTTTGAGCCACAGGGTGGATGAGTTGATCACTTTTCTGTGGGCCTCATGTACTGGCTTTTGTTTTTTAAATTTAGCACAGCTGATTCAGTAAGTTCCTAGGTCTGCAGGAAATAACTTGCATAGAAGTAGAACTAATATGGAGCAGTGAACATACCAGCGATTGAAACAGTGGCAAACTGGTAACCAAAGCAGCAGTCTTGTGGAAAAGTCATAATGAAAGTGCTACAGGCCAGTGTTACAGGCCTGGAACCACACAGTCAGTACAGCTACCATGGGACTCAGCCTTCAAAACTGCTGAGTACCTTCACCTCCTGTTGACTTCAGCAGAAATTGGAAGATCAGACCCATAATTTTGATGAATCTGTTCATGACCATCTGTGAACACACAATGAAGCGATTAAATATTCAAATCGCACCTGGAGCTGCAGCTAGCAAGAGATGTCAAGAGTAACAAGAAGGATTTCTTCAGGTATGTTGGCAACAAGAAGAAAGCAAAGGAAAGTGTGGGCCCCTTACTGAATGAGGGAGGCAACCTAGTGACAGAGGATGTGGAAAAAGCTAATGTACTCAATGCTTTTTTTTCCTCTGTCTTCACGAACAAGGTCAGCTCCCAGACTGCTGCGCTGGGCGTCACAGCATGGGGAGTAGATGGCCAACCCTCAGTGGAGAAAGAGGTGGTTAGGGACTATTTAGAAAAGCTGGACGTGCACAAGTCCATGGGGCCGGACGAGTTGCATCTGAGAGTGCTAAAGGAATTGGCGGCTGTGATTGCAGAGCCACTGGCCATTATCTTTGAAAACTCGTGGCGAACGGGGGAAGTCCCGGATGATTGGAAAAAGGCTAATGTAGTGCCAATCTTTAAAAAAGGGAAGAAGGAGGATCCTGGGAACTACAGGCCAGGCAGCCTCACCTCAGTCCCTGGAAAAATCATGGAGCAGGTCCTCAAAGAATCAATCCTGAAGCACTTACATGAGAGGAAAGTGATCAGGAACAGTCAGCATGGATTCACCAAGGAAATGTCATGCCTGACTAATCTAATCGCCTTCTATGATGAGATTACTGGTTCTGTGGATGAAGGGAAAGCAGTGGATGTATTGTTTCCTGACTTGAGCAAAGCTTTTGACACGGTCTCCCACAGTATTCTTGTCAGCAAGTTAAAGAAGTATGGGCTGGATGAATGCACTATAAGGTGGGTAGAAAGTTGGCTAGATTGTCGGGCTCAGCGGGTAGTGATAAATGGCTCCATGTCTAGTTGGCAGCCGGTGTCAAGTGCAGTGCCCCAGGGGTCAGTCCTGGGGCCGGTTTTGTTCAATATCTTCATAAATGATCTGGAGGATGGTGTGGATTGCACCCTCAGCAAATTTGCGGATGATACTAAAGTAGGAGGAGTGGTAGATACGCTGGAGGGCAGGGATAGGATTCAGAGGGACCTAGACAAATTGGAGGATTGGGCCAAAGGAAATCTGATGAGGTTCAATAAGGATAAGTGCAGGGTCCTGCACTTAGGACGGAAGAACCCAATGCACAGCTACAGACTAGGGAACGAATGGCTAGGCAGCAGTTCTGCGGAAAAGGACCTAGGGGTGACAGTGGACGAGAAGCTGGATATGAGTCAGCAGTGTGCCCTTGTTGCCAAGAAGGCCAATGGCATTTTGGGATGTATAAGTAGGGGCATAGCCAGCAGATCGAGGGACGTGATTGTTCCCCTCTATTCGACATTGGTGAGGCCTCATCTGGAGTACTGTGTCCAGTTTTGGGCCCCACACTACAAGAAGGATGTGGATAAATTGGAGAGAGTCCAGCGAAGGGCCACAAAAATGATTAGGGGTCTGGAACACATGACTTATGAGGAGAGGCTGAGGGAACTGGGATTGTTTAGTCTGCGGAAGAGAAGAATGAGGGGGGATTTGATAGCTACTTTCAACTACCTGAGAGGTGGTTCCAGAGAGGATGGTTCTAGACAATTCTCAGTGGTAGAAGAGGACAGGACAAGGAGTAATGGTCTCAAGTTGCAGTGGGGGAGGTTTAGGTTGGATATTAGGAAAAACTTTTTCACCAAGAGGGTGGTGAAACACTGGAATGTGTTACCTAGGGAGGTGGTAGAATCTCCTTCCTTAGAAGTTTTCAAGGTCAGGCTTGACAAAGCCCTGGCTGGGATGATTTAATTGGGGATTGGTCCTGCTTTGAGCAGGGGGTTGGACTAGATGACCTCCTGAGGTCCCTTCCAACCCTGATATTCTATGATTCTATGATTCTAAAGACTGAAGTTCAAATTATGCAATAAGATTCATCAACATTTAGGCAACTAGTAGGGATAAGGCACATCATGGCCTCAAAATCTGCATGCCACTGGGAAGCAGAGTCACCCCCGGGTGACTAAAACAAGCTGACTACTAGAAAAGAATGGCAGTTTGATTTCAGGAGGGCCCATACTCTCAGCATGACATCTGCACCACCCACACAAACGCATCAGTGAATAATCTCTTCACCTTTTGGATACCTCAATTACAGGAGCTAGGGCAGGACATGAGGTCTCTTGATAACAGGTTAGGACGAAGAGAAAGTATAAATTAATCACCACACCCTTCCTCTCCAATGAATTTGTATGATGAAAATGTATTGGCTAAATTAAATCACTGGCAGGAGGGGACTGTAAACATGCTCACACTGACAGATTACTTGGCCCTCAAATGTCACTGAAGTGGCACTAACTATCACTGTTAATGAATGTTCTGTGGCTGCAAGCAGTGAAATTAAGGACAGGATTCACTAATATTCTCTGAATGGTTTGTGCTGCTCTGGAGTAGTGCAAATCAGCTAGTTTGTACTGGTAAATCTGGCCTTAAAGGTTTTGGTAGGTTTTTTTTTTTTTTTTTGGTAATGATTAACTGCATATCTTCAATTCATTAAAGTTATCATATGGTCACAGTCTCTTCAGTGTTTATGTATAATATTTTAATAACTAAAAAAGGAAATTCCTAGACTGAAAAAGATCCTACATTAAACTTGAGTTAAGATTGAGTGTACATTTTACTAATTTAAGGGTAAAATTTCTCCCAAGAATCTTGCAATTATCCCAGAAGCAAGCACTGCAAACCCAAGAAATGGACACCATGCAATTACATTTATGATTAAGGTATTTTAGTGTTTGTGGTCCCAGATTTTAAAAAAATACACTGGAGTTGCTCCTCGCTTCCCCCCCCCCCCAAAAAATAGGCCCCTCGGGAGTCATGGAGGAACATTGCAGGGGAGCAGTATCTGTGCTTCACTGTCCCCTGCCCCCCACCATTCCTCTGCTGGAAGGAAGCAGTGAGAAACCTGGGTGCTGCCCCCACGTGTCGCCTCCAGGAGTTTGTGGTGCTCCCCTGCCAGCTGGGAGCAGTTTCTGACACTACATCGGCAGTGCGCACCTCTGCACTGCTGCGCAGCGCTCTCCTGACCACGGTGCCCTCAGTGGTCGCCTGAGTGGCTCACCCCTAAGGCCACTGAAGATACATGTAGGAAAGCGTTCCCAGCCCCGGGGAATAAGATCTGAAATGCTTTGGGGAGGAAGAGAAAAACAACGTCATCAGCTGAGACCTTGGCCTTTGTTTGCTCACTTCTTGATGGAGAATGGAACCTTACTTTTACTTGGTGATAAGAACTGATAGTGTGATTAGAGCTATATGTAACACACTCCTGCTTGGTGTAGCACTATCTCTCTTTGTTTCCTGTTCTCTGTGTATATAAATCTCCCCACTGTATTTTCCACTGAATGCATCCGATGAAGTGAGCTGTAGCTCACAAAAGTTTATGCTAAAATAAATTTGTTAGTCTCTAAGGTGCCACAGGTATCCCTTTAAGGAGAGTCTAACCCTGCTGCCAGGATACTACACTAAGTGGGCTTGTGGAAAAAACCAATAAGTTATACATTAACTTAACTACCACACTCACTTGGATATGCTGAGTAGTTGGTAATCATGAAATCATTTCCAAATCCAGTTTGTCCCTGGTATAACCTGATGAGGCTCAAAAAACTTTGCAGTTACCTGATATCCCCTGAACACACTAACATTACAGTAACTATTAGCCTATATGGGAGGTAGGATGAAATACTTGTGAGGGCAGGGCAAAGAGATGCTTTTTTTGCAGTCTTCTTTTTAATGAGCTGTGCCATGTCACTCAGTGCCTAATCCCAGCTCCTCTTTCAGATGTTAGGAATTGGTAAATAGCAGCCCTCCTAACAAAAGATGGCTGTCATTAAGGGCACGTGCAACAGAATCATCCCAGATGTTTTACCCACCCATGTGTCTCTTCTTCTCTTCCTCTCTTAAATGCAAGATATTTAAATAACAAATGTTCTTAGTTTAAAACCTATATGTCGAATATTCCTTTTAATACAATAAAATCTCACTTGATCTGCTACTTTATGATTACACACAGTTCTTTTAGATTTAATTGTACCCCAAAATTCTATCTATACTAATATCTAGAAAATTTACCTTTCCCTTTCATTTCAAAAATTAATTCTGATCATTTAATTTATTAGTCTTTATTTTTCAGAAACCAAAATCTACAAATTTCACTTTTTTTGTACTAAGATTTTTTGGTGCCGTCTGCAATTCTGCCACACTGCACACAAAGTATAAAATTTAATTAACTTTCTTCTTTTTCCATGGCTACATACTACTCAAATGCATTTATTGAATTGATCTTCCAAGACTACAGCCTGGATTAAAATCGGGGATTATAATTTCACCATTTTTGAAACTTCACTAGTAGCAAAAAATAAAAACATTTTCCAAAGCAGACAAAAATGAGCACAAGTCACCTCACCCATAACTATTTCACATTTGGGGACAACGTATACCTTCAAATCAGCGGCACTGCCCCCCAGTATGCCAAGGTTTTTATGGCTGACTTAGAACAACGCTTCCTCAGCTCTCATCCCCTAATGCTCCTACTCTACTTGTGCTACATTGATGACATCTTCATCATCTGGACCCATGGAAAAGAAGCCCTTGAGGAATTCCACCATGATTTCAACAATTTCCATCCCACAATCAACCTCTGCCTGGACCAGTCCACATAAGAAATCCACTTCCTGGACACTACGGTGCTAATAAGCGATGGTCACATGAACACCACCCTATACCGGAAACCTACTGACCGCTATGCCTACCTACATGCCTCCAGCTTTCATCCAGACCACACCACACGATCCATTGTCTAGAGCCAAACTCTACGATACAACCGCATTTGCTCAGACCCTTCAGACAGAGACAAATACCTACAAGATCTCTATCAAGCATTCTTACAACTACAGTACTCACCTGCTGAAGTGAAGAAACAGATTGACAGAGCCAGAAGAATACCCAGAAGTCACCTACTCCAGGACAGGCCCAACAAAGAAAGTAATAGAAAGCCACTAGCCATAACCTTCAGCTCCCAACTAAAACCTCTCCAGCGCATCATCAAGGATCTACAACCTATCCTGAAGGATGACCCATCACTCTCACAGATCTTGGGAGACAGGCCAGTCCTTGCTTACAGACAGCACCCCAACCTGAAGCAAATACTCACCAGCAACCACACACCACACAACAAAAACACTAACCCAGGAACCTATCCTTGCAACAAAGCCCGTTGCCAACTGTGTCCACATATCTATTCAGGGGACACCATCATAGGGCCTAATCACATCAGCCACACTATCAGAAACTCGTTCATCTGCACATTTACCAATGTGATATATGCCATCATGTGCCAGCAATGCCCCTCTGCCATGTATATTGGCCAAACCAGACAGTCTCTACGTAAAAGAATAAATGGACACAAATCAGATGTCAAGAATTATAACATTCATAAACCAGTCGGAGAACACTTCTGTCTCTTTGGTCTTTTGATTACAGACCTAAAAGTGGCAATTCTTCAACAAAAAAACTTCAAAAACAGACTCCAACGAGAGACTGCTGAATTGGAATTAATTTGCAAACTGGATACAATTAACTTAGGCTTGAATAGAGACTGGGAGTGGGTGTGTCATTACACAAAGCAAAACTATTTCCCCATGTTTATTCCCCCCCACTGTTCCTCACAGGTTCTTGTCAACTGCTGGAAATGGCCCACTTTGATTATCACTACAAAAAGGTTTTTTCCCCCCAGCTCTCCTGCTGGTAATAGCTCACCTTACCTGATCACTCTTGTTACAGTGTGTACGGTAACATCCATTGTTTCATGTTCTCTGTGTATATAAATCTCCCCACTGTATTTTCCACTGCATGCATCCAATGAAGTGAGCTGTAGCTCACGAAAGCTTACGCTCAAATAAATTTGTTAGTCTCTAAGGTGCCACAAGTACCCCTTTTCTTTTCACAAGTCACATAGGGACCATGCAATTCAATGAGACTACTGATGTACTACTATATTGTTGTTTCTATACTGAAAATACTGATAGATAAACAGAGTATTTTAAAACATCTCTTCATTGCACCATTAAAAAATAAAATACAAAATTATATAGTAATTACAAATATTTAAAAAAATACAAGTCAGAACCTAGTCAGTAATGAAGATAAAAATAATAAAACTTTATAATTATACTTTGCATTTTAATAATAATAACAAACAACCCTAGCCCTTTCTACACTATCATAGAAACGTACATTTGGAAGAGACCTCAAGAGGTTATCTAATCCAGCTTCCTGCACTGAGGCAAAACCAAGTATACCTAGACCATATCCCTGACAGGTATTTGTCTAATTTGTTCTTAAAAATCTCCAGTGATGGGGATTCCACAACCTCTCTTGGAAACATATTTCAGTACAAAAATGAGGAGTACTTGTGGCACCATAGAGACTAACAAATTTATTTGGGCATAAGCTTTCGTGGGCTAAAACCCACTTCATTGGATGCATGCAGTGGAAAATACAGTAGGATATATATACACAGAGAATATGAAACAATGGGTGTTCCCATACCCACTGTAACGAGACTAATCAATTAAGGTGGGCTATTATCAGCAGGAGAGCTGGGGGGAAAAAACCTTTTTGTAGTGATAATCAAAGTGGGCCATTTCCAGCAGTTGATAAGAACCTGTGAGGAACAGTGGGGGGGAATAAACATGGGGAAATAGTTTTACTTTGTGTAATGACACACCCACTCCCAGTCTCTATTCAAGCCTAAGTTAATTGTATCCAGTTTGCAAATTAATTCCAATTCAGCAGTGAAAAAAAAACTTTTGTAGTGATAATCAGGATGGCCTATTTCAAACAGTTGACAAGAAGGTGTGAGTAACAGTAGGGGAAAAATTAGCATGGGGAGCAATTTTTGAGCAAATGCGGTTGTATATTAGAGCTTGGCTGTAGACAATGGATCATGTGATGTGATCTGGATGAAAGCTGGAGGCATGTAGGTAAGTATAGCGGTCAGTAGGTTTCCGGTATAGGATGGTGTTTATGTGACCACCGCTTATTAGCACCGCAGTGTCCAGGAAGTGGATCTCTTGTGTGGACTGGTCCAGGCTGAGGTTGATGGTGGGATGGAAATTGTTGAAATCATGGTGGAATTCCTCAAGGGCTTCTTTTCCATGGGTCCAGATGATGAAGATGTCATCAATGTAGCGTAAGTAGAGATGGGGCATTAGGGGACGAGAGCTGAGGAAGCGTTGTTCTAAGTCAGCCATAAAAATGTTGGCATACTGTGGGGCCATGAGGGTACCCATAGCAAAGCCGCTGACTTGAAGGTATACATTGTCCCCAAATGTGAAATAGTTGTGGGTGAGGACAAAGTCACAAAGGTCAGCCACCAGGTTTGCCGTGACATTATTGGGGATACTGTTCCTGATGGCTTGTAGTCCATCTTTGTGTAGAATGCTGGTGTAGAGGGCTTCTACATCCACAGAGGCCAGGATGGTGTTTTCAGGAAGATCACCGATGGATTGTAGTTTCCTCAGGAAGTCTGTGGTGTCTCGAAGATACCTAGGAGAGCTGGTAGCATAGGGCCTGAGGAGAGAGTCCACATAGCCAGACAATCCTGCTGTCAGGGTGCCAATGCCTGAGATGATGCGGTGTCCAGGATTTCCAGGTTTAGGGATTTTGGGTACCAGATAGAATACCCCTATATCCAACCTATTCATGACGACAGCACCTCCTTTGTCAACCTTTTTGATTATGATATCAGAGTTGTTCCCGAGGCTGTGGATGGTGTTGTGTTCCGCATGCCTGAGGTTATGGGGCAAGTGAAGCTGCTTTTCCACAATTTCAGCCCATGCACATTGGCGGAAGCACTCTATGTAGAAGTCCTGTCTGTTGTTTCGACCTTCAGGAGGCATCCATGCAGAATCCTTCTTTTTGTAGTGTTGGTAGGAAGGATTCTGTGGATTAGTATGTTGTTCACAGATGTATTGGAAATATTCCTTGAGTCGGAGACGCCGAAAGTAGGATTCCTGGTCACCGCAGAACTGTATCATGTTTGTGCGGGTGGAGGGGCAGAAGGAGAGGCCCCGAGATAGCCCGGTTTTTCATGAAGCTGATGGATTTCCACTTCATACGGCTAAATTCAGTGCCTTGCATGGTAACAGGTTTCAATGAAGAGGGTTTTAGCCCATGAAAGCTTATGCAAAAATAAATTTGTTCGTCTCTAAGGTGCCACAAGTACTCCTCATTTTTTTTTGCTGATACAGACTAACACGGCTACCACTCTGAAATATTTCAGTACTTAACTATCCTTATAGTTAGAAAGAATTTTCCTAATACTTAAATATCTCCGCTTCTGCAGATTAAGCCCATTACTTCATGTCCCACCTTGAATGAACATGGAGAACAATTGATCACAGTCCTCTTTACAACAGCTCTTACCGTATCTGAAGCCTATTATCACGCCCCACCTCAGTCTTCTTTTCTCAAGAATAAACATGACCATTTTTAACCTTTTCTCATAGATCATGTTTTCTAAATCTTTTATCATTAATCACATATATTTTGTGCATAGATCACAAAGCTATTTTATAGACAGGGTAAACTGTGGCAAAAAGAGTGAAGTGATTTACCCAAAATCACAAAGCACGTCAATGGCAGAATTGGGAATAAAAATCAAGCCTCCTGGATCCAAGGCCAAATGCCCTATCCATTCTTCATAGAATTGTAGAATCATAGAAGATTAGGGTTGGAAGAGACCTCAGGAGGTCATCTAGTCCAACCCATTGCTCAAAGCAAGACCAACCCCAACTAAATCATCCCAGCCAGAGCTTTGTCAAGCTGGGCCTTAAAAAAACTCTAATGATAGAGATTCTACCACCTCCCTAGGTAGCCCAGGCCAGTGTTTCACCACCCTCCTAGTGAAATCGTTTTTCCTAATATCCAACTAAGACCTTCTCCGCTGCCATCCTTCCTATTGGGCTTGCAATGTCATGTGCCAGCTCTTTTAATATTCTTGGATGGAGATTACCCAGGCCTCCCAATTTGGTCCCATTAAGCTGTTAGAAATTACTACATCTGAGGTAGAAGTGAAACTCAATTTCCATTTAGCCACTCTGCGACTACACGAAGCTACTCATTGTCCTTATTAAAAACTGAGGCACAGTATTCATTTAGGTGTTGGGCCATACCTAGATTATCTTTAATCTTCACCCCATCCTCAGTGTTTAGCAGTCCCACTCCTTCTTTCCTTTTTTTCTTTTTATTTATATGGCTAAAAAACCTTTTACTATTGGTTTCATTTTCCTTTGCAAGGTCCAACTGTGCTTGGCTTTTGGCAGTTCTCACTTTTTCCCTACACTTTCTGAGTTCCAAGAGGTCGCTTTCCTTGCTGATCCATCCCTCCTTCCATTCCTTGTAGGTTTTCTGCTTTCTCTTAATAACCTGTTTGAGACACTTGTTCATCCAGTTTCATAAATCCAATTCTATGAGCTATTGGAAAAAATTGATAATCATAATTTGATTTCAAGGCAATAACTTTTGCGTTCCCAGAAAAATCTTTTATAAGGCAGATCTTACAATACACTTATAATAAAATTATCGAAGGACCACTGTGTTTTGAGCAATGTGTCATTTTGAAGAGATCATCAAGCTAAGTGTTAATTTAAGAAGATTTAGTATGAACAGCCCTTTTTAAAAGTGATCTTTAAACCCAGATCCACGACCCAATCCACGCATTTGGCTAATGCTTAGAAGAAAACCAAAAAGATGGTATTTGAAAAAGGGAGTCTGCAGTTGCTATTTCTCAGGAAAAAGTAGGGGCAAGGTCCCTTTTTCAAACCCTCAGGCCACAGACCACACAACATTTTAAATGGTCAAAGCTCAGAAATTCAAAGAGGAAGCCCACTGGACCAAAGAAAACAGCACCTTGTCCAGAAAAAACTATTTATGGGGCAAATTTAGCTAAGGTCCTTAGAATTGAGACTGTTCTAAAAGGGAACAGTCTAAATTAACTAACTTAGTGAGTAATTCCTTCAGAGAAATGGCTTCATTACCTTTTTGAATTCAGAGGTAAAAAATCATTAGCATCCTAGAACACCTAAAAGGTGGTAAATAGGGATCAAGATACTATAATCCCTTTTAAGAAACTGGAAATTATGGTTAACTGACCTACAAATTACCATGCATTTGACGGTGGCCAAGTTAAACAGATGTAAGAACCTTACCTATTTGATATATGAAGAAAGAAAATCTATAAATCATGGGAACATAAGCACAAACAAGATCAACTTTGAAACCAAAATGATTTGTAGCGTTTGCTGGTGTGAGATTTATAAGACTCCCTAAAATGAGAAGCAACTAACTAGAAGTCCTAGGACAGAGCAGGGACCTGACAAATCTTCCATTCCAACATTTAAAGAGAGCTAATCACCACTAGGAAGGGTAGAGTTAGTTGTCCACTGCAACAGCAACCTTCATCTGCACTAAGAGAAGAAAGGATAATCCTTCAATCACTAATTAAAGCAGTAGTATAGTGGTTGAGCTCAGGGTTTGGAATTTCTTCTTATCATGACTAGAAATTCAGGTAGACTCTATTAGAAACATACCAAGATAACTGAAAGGATTAAACTGATCCCAGGAGCCCTAGAACTTTTAGTTGCTTCTTTTCTAAGAGAATCTTATAAATCTCACGCCACCAAGCCCTAAAAATCATTTTGGTCTCAGAGCGCATCTGGTGAAAATGGAGAGGAAATGTTTTATCAAGAGTAGTTTACCTTTGAACACTTCTAGAGCTAGTGTACCAATTATGTCCCCGGCAAGTTTTCAATTATTTAATTGATCTCTGTTAGATAAGATCTGACTGTTTAATATTTCCCTTTTAATTTTAAATAAGTAATTTTAATGAAATATTTATACTACCCTTTAACAGTTAACAAAACTCTCCCCTTTATGTTTTATTTCAAATACTATATCAAGTTGCATTACCACATTTTAACTGTTCACACTAAATTTACAATTTGTCTTTATAAATACATCCCATTATTTCTATATTTTTCCTGGTCTCTTTTTCAATTATTTTAATTTTCTGCTAATTATAATAAACTCACATCTTATGTTTGAAGAAGTTGACTTTTTGAGTTATTTGAATGTGGGGAGGATAGTGCTTAGTGAAATGAGATTGGGTGGTTACACCACACCGGGAGCAGCATACAAAATGCACTATTAACTTCTACAATTCTTGTTGGTCATGCTTTTTTCAACTTTCTGTTATATCTTTTCTATAGTTACACAATTCAGAGAATTTTAAGTGCTCCCTCATCATGGCTATACATAAGGGGTATTACTGAAATTGGTCTTCCCAAAGTCTGGGAGAATGAGGGATCGTTTTCCAGGATAGGTTGTAGATCATTGATAATGTGTTGATAATAACTCCTTCCACAGCTGCTTATTCCAATTACTCTTTTCTAGTCAAATACTGTTTTCGTACTGATGCTTACAATTATTTCTTCCCAAATGCACTTCCTGACATTTTTCTAAACACAATTTATATCAGAATTTCTCTAGGCTTACTAGACCCTGCTATACTTCCTTCCCACTTTGTGTTTGAAATACCTCTTAGTTCAGTACTAACTGCAAATATGATCAACATACAATATATTTCTTCCTGAAGATCATCTACCATTTACTGACAAGGTTTATTTTTAGTAATACATATTTTTCCTTAACTCTGAAATTCACAAAGGCATATAACAAGTAACAAAATAAGTAAAATGGTTTACAATATTTAGCACCATCAGGCTAATTCACTGATCTCAAAATATAATGATTCACAGTAAATCATCAAAAGAGTATAGGTCTTTCTACTGGTGCCCTGCAGAAATCAATTCTCAGAGCAGAGGTATTCAATATTTTTATACATGATCTTGAAGAAAATACGAGAACACCGTTGATAAAGTTTGCAGATGACAACTTGGTGAAACAGTACATAAAGACAGGTCAGAAGTACAGAGAGATCTGGATCATCTGTAAGTTGAATGCAATCAAACAAATGCTGCCAAATGGAAGGATACACATCTAGGAACAAAGAACGTAGGGTACAGTTGGAATGGAGGACTGTATTCTGGCAAGAAGTAACTCTATAAAGAACTTGGGATAATGGCAGACACATAAAAAGGAGATCCCTGAAGTGATATTTCTATGGCTGCTTTTCAGCTCAGATGGACAGACATGCTAACTTTGCTCAAGTCAATGCGCCAAAAATAGCTATGAAGCCAAAGGGTAGCAGCAATGTATGATCATATTAATAGTTATAACATTCAACTAACAATCTGGGCCCAATTAAAATAGATTTAAACAGGTTGGGGGTTTTTTAGGTTCATATTTTCATGACCTAAAGAACCATTTTCAACCATTTTCTACAGTATACTGCAAATGTCTGGAAATATGTTGAAATATGCTAACAGAAAACAAGCACAAATCCAAGATCACCATATGTTGTCATCTGGGTCTGTATTACCAGGCATCCTTTAAGAGACAATATCAATTATTAATAAAATAATTAGATACATAGGAAGTAGTAAGTCCCAAATATTAGTGTACCCAGAGAAACAGTAAGGAGTCTGGTGGCACCTTAAAGACTCACAGATTTATTTGGGCATAAGTTTTTGTGGGTAAAACACCACTTCTTCAGATGCATGGTGTGAAAATTACAGATGCAGGAATTATATAAATGACACATGAAGGGAAGGGAGTTACCTCACAAGTGGAAAACCGGTGTTGACAGGGCCAATTCGATTAGGGTGGATGCAGTCCACCCCCAATAATAGATGAGGAGGTGTCAATTCCAGGAGAGGCAAAGCTGCTTTTTTAAATGAGCCAGCCACTCCCAGTCCCTATTCAAGCCCAAATTAATGGTGTTAAATTTGCAAATGAATTTTAGTTCTGCTGTTTCTCTTTGAAGTTTTTTTGTTCAAGTATAGCTACTTTTAAATCAGTTCTAGAACGTCCAGGAAGATTGAAGTGTTCTCCTACTGGCTTTTGTATGTTACCATTCCTTATGTCTGATTTGTGTCCATTTATTCTTTTACGTAGGGACTGTCCGGTTTGGCCTATGTACCTGGCAGAGGGGCATTGCTGGCACGTGATGGCATATATAACATTAGTAGATGTGCAGGTGAATGAGCCTCTAATGGTGTGGCTGATGTGGTTGGGTCCTCTGATAGCGTCGCTAGAGTAGATATGGGGGCAGAGCAGGCAACGAAGTTTACTAAAGGTATTGGTTCCTGGGTTAGCGTTTGGTGTGGTGTGGTGTGTAGTTGCTGGTGAATATTTGCTAAGAATTCAGTGTTGTAAAGACGACCAATTTCAGCAATACCCCTTATGTACAGCCATGGTGTTTCATTTGCTTCAGGTTGGGGGGCTGTCTGTAAGCGAGAAATCACCTACTACAGGACAGGCCCAACAAGGAAAACAACAGAACACCACTGGCCATCACGTACAGCCCCCAGGTAAAACCTCTCCAGCACATTATCAACAATCTACAACCTATCCTAGAAAACGATCCCTCACTCACACAGACCTTGGGAAGCAGGCCAGTCCTCGCTTACAGACAGCCCCCCAGTCTGAAGCAAATACTCATCAGCAACTACACACCACACCAAACACTAACTCAGGACATTCTTTAACAGATTTAAAAGTAGCTATACTTGAACAAAAAAACTTCAAAGAGAAACAGCAGAACTAAAATTCATTTGCAAATTTAACACCATTAATTTGGGCTTGAATAGGGAGTGGGAGTGGCTGGCTCATCCTGGAATTGACTCTTTGGACAAATTGGAATTTGCCTCTCCTGGAATTTGACAAATTGGAATTTGCCTCTCCTGGATTTGACACCTCCTCATCTATTATTTGGGGTGGACTGCATCCACCCTAATCCAATTGGCTCTGTCAACACCGGTTCTCCACTTGTGAGGTAACTCCCTTCCCTTCACGTGTCATTATATAATGCCTGCATCGGTAATTTTCACTCCATGCATCTGAAGAAGTGGTGTTTTACCCACAAAAGCTTATGCCCAAATAAATCTGTGAGTCTTTAAGGTGCCACCAGACTCCTTGTTAACACCCTGATACTTGACACCAGAGAAATAGTGAGATAAATAGGAATGAGCATTAGACGTCAAGCCAGATGGTTCAGAATTCTAATCCTGGATTTACCACTAACTCGCTGCACGGCCTTGGGCAAATCTCTTCATCTCTTTGCCTCAGTTATCCCATCTGTAAGTAGTACATATGTACTTACCTATCCCAGAAGAGCACTGGAAGCAGTAGTTTGCTAAAATGCTACAAATATGTAAAGCTCTATATAAAAATAAATAGCAACCTTGTTTTAACTAGTTCAAATATCTAAATGGACGGCCCGAAAAGATTTGGTACAATGCTGTTCACATGACTGGTTTTATTTGCCAACAAAAAAATAAAAAGAAATTGTCTAATGTTAGTTAAGTTATTCCAGAATAAAACAAATAAAGGTGTCATCACAATAGAATTCTGACTTTTTTTTATATGTAGTATTCCTTCTACAGAAAGACACAGTTACAACTCTGTCTTTAGAAGGACTTCTACCATTCTAAAAATACTGTCCCACAGCTGTTTAAAATTTATTTTTTTAGACCATAGCACCACTGTTTGGTTGTTTCCAATTTCTAAAACCACAAATAGTAAAAGTGTACTCAGTCTACTGCAAACATAAATAGCAAATGCACGCTTCAGCACTTTTAAAAGGATATGGAAATTGGCAACAAAAATGCAGTTCATGTTGAAAATTTACGAGGGCCCTGCCATATTTCTTCAGAAATACAATCAGGTAAAAATTAGGAAGATCTCTACCAGCTGGGTGGCATTTTTGTGTGTTTTTTTTCTCTACTTTTTTTCCCCCCCAAAATGAAAGACTTTCATTATGCAACTTCTGGCACTTGATAAAATAGAGCAATGGTACCTTTGCTAAAACCACAGTTTCTTTGGTTATGTTTAGCATTACACAAACATCTTTCACCTTAGATATCCTCTTGCATTACTGTGTTTAATCTGAAATATTCTGAGGCACATTATTTTTTGCAAAATTATTCTTATTACATATTGGTTAATGAAACTACAAATTATTTCATAGTTCCCTAATTTCACAGACACTTATCCAAAAAGATAATGTATGCATTTTAAAATATTTCAAGTTTTACAGTAATATTTTCATTAAAAATTATACTAGTCCAATAATACAGTGTATTTTTGAATGGGATCTCTTTACTGAAAAAGAGGAGAGATGAACATACAATGTATATATAGTGATGTAGTTTAAATATGGATAACAAGGAGGGAACATTCCCAAACATGATTACACCACTTTTCTACATTTCAAAAATAGAAGTCAATGGGAGTTCATCTTCAGCGGAGCCAGAATTTCACCCTTATGTGTTTGAGCCAGAATTTTTACATTGGAAAAATCGCTATGCAATGCGAGAATACATTATATCCTTCATGGTCATCACTCAGGTGGTGATAGCTAATAGTCCCTTTCATTAAAACAGATTTTTGCATTTCTATAATTACACTTCTGACAGAGCAGTACTATTACAAATTCCATTTTTCTAAACAACTATTTCTAAAAAAAATTACTGTCAGCCAAAATGTGTCGTATCTGATTCACAACCAATGCAGCACAAGATTTTTTCTTTTAAAATATGAACGTTTTCAGTGGAGGGGGAGAAAACAAGCTTAACAGTTTTAGATGTTTTCCTGCTGTCATATAAAACGCAAAAATGGCTTTGATTAAAAAAATAAAACTTGACAAGCCATTGGTCCATAATATAGTCTAATAACTTTAGAGGGGAAAATTATAACTGCCAAAATAGTATTTTTTTCATAAAAGCGACTACTGTACAGTTACTAATTTTTACAAGTTTTACTATGCATACCAAACATATCTTTGGTCAACATGCAAAAAGAAACAATTTTAAAAATCAGCTTATGTGGAAACTGGACAGTGTGATTCTGAGAAGGTACAACACAATACTCTTGCACTGTATTTTTCTGTCTCGACTCGGAGATCAAGTCATGATCTGGGCATTGGTCACCTTACTTAATATCTGTATATGCATGCTGAGGTTTACTTGTGGAATGCACCATGTGACACTTTCAAACTGTTCATCTACGGTATATAAAAAAGTCAATTAAAAAAATCACAAATAGGCATTTATCTGCTGTTCCCCACAACACATGCCCTTGCTTAAGTGTCTTTAGAAGCTACTGGAGATATATTTAGAGAATGTCATGTTAGGTAAAACTGCCATGAAAATTTAAGCATAAAATTAATGTTATGTTATAGTTGTTGTATATGTAGATATGTTAGGAAAAGTGAAGTGAAAACTCTTGCATACTTAATTAACTAAGGCTATAGTTCTAGGGCTTTCCTTTAAACAATTTTGCAATGCATTAATACAGGATTATTAACAACACTGAATTTCCTTGCTGCTTGGTTTGCCTCACAACCTTAACACTATATGTAGATTGTTTTCATTTGACATTATGCTTTCTGATGGAAAACCTTTCCCAACTGCTCATTAGAAGCAAAATATTAGTTTAAAATTTAAACTGTTTGCTAAGTATAATTTTAAGTAGGAAAAATCTGGTTATAAATATAGAACTTAAGCTCTGTGATGTGGTTAACTGCACCTGCCACCCAACAGGATTTGCAGTACTATGGACAGACCTTAAAAAATAAGATTACTTGACATAAGCAAAAATACTAGAAATTTATTTAATGGCACTATTTTTCTTCCCTTTTAAAAAAAAATCCAATTTACTAACATTTACATGTTTACTAATATTTACATAAAATTTAAGTACATACTTTTGTATTAGTATAATAGTTAATATTAAATACACAATTTTTAGGTCAGTCATCCTCCAAACACATCCAAAAAATGAAAGGAATTTCATATCAACCCTTCCTTTCCTTGAAAAGCAAGTATTTAAAGGAAAAACAGAATTAGTGAACACCTGATTCAGACAATCAAAGTGTCTCTCTCATTCCTCAAAAACAACTTAAAAACAACTTAGAAACGCGGGGCCAAACCCCAGGGTCAGAAACAAGAAACTGCTACAATAGGATTTTCTTTGGTGCTCATCATCCTGGTATACTTGTACGTACGTTGACACATTTATTCTCAGTCACTCCCATGAGGTAGGGAGGTATTATCCCCATTCTATAAATGGGGCATGGAGGCTCAGAGTGATTAAGTGACTTCCCCAAGATCATAGAGCAGAGCTGGAAACAGAAATCAGATCTCCCAAGTCCCTGTTCCCTGCCTTAATCACAAACTGCTCTGCAACAACACGAGATGGTATGGGCCTTGAAAGTTCAGGCAGACACAGAACCAGAGAGCAGCTACATTACATGGTATTAGGTGCAAAAATATCCACTGGTTTACTATTAGTAACATCATCAGAAAAAAGTAGTAGTGTCAAGGCTGCTTTCTCCCTCCTAGGGAAGTACAGATAAAGGTAGAGCCAATAGCAGCACAGCTCCTGAATGAATCATAACGCTAGGGAAAATGGCAGAGAGACAGAGCAACACAGAGAGGACAGACAGCACAATGACCTGGGAACAATGGGGTTGAAGACAATGTTCTCCAGGGGACCTTGGCCTGCACCGGGTCTCACGGACATGCTCATAGCCCTCTGCGCAGCTACACATTCTCTAATGATAGCAAAAGGGGGCAGCAACTTCACAAGTGTGAACTTGAGTTTTTGAGCCATTATTTTTGCTGTGGGTTTTCCACAAGAGGAGGTGATTTAACCCAATGACTCTCCTCAATAAATCCTGAATGTAACACACACTCTGGCAATTCTTTACTCATACTAAATAGTCAGATATGTATTTAATAGATAATTAGTTGTCTAAATTAAATGTGCATATTAGAAATTGATACTTATGCCATATAAGGAATGATCATAGCTCAACAACTTTTTTAAAAATAATAAATTCCATATTATCCGTCCATGTCAGAATCTAGAGATGCTGCAGCAAATCTAATAACATGAACGAGATTTAGAGATAGTGCTGATGTGAAATTTTAAAGAATTGAATTATCTGCATAATTTTTAACGGTCAAATTCTGCTCCCAGTTATACCCATATATCCAGCCCTGCAAAGATATTTGCTTAACTTTACACACGAGAGGTCCTACTGACTTATCTGAGACTAGTCCAAGTGAGAGATCCTACTGACTTCACTGAGACTAATGCAAGTGTGTAAAGTTAAGCACGTACTTGGGGCCGGGTCTACACGACAAACCTATATTGCTATAACTATGTTGCTCAGTGGTGTGGATTGACAAAGTTCTTCAGACCTAGCCCCCTCTCCCCGCATGTACACAGTGCTATGTGAAAGGGAGAGCTTCTCCGGTCAATATAGCTACCGCCTCTTAGGAAGGTGGATTAACTACACCAATGGAACCAGCTTTCCTATCACCATAGCAGTGTTGTCACTAAAATGCTACAGCAGTGAATCTGCACTGGTACAGCTGCACCACTATAGCGCTATACGTGAAGACAAGCCCTAAATCTTTACAGGATCAGCGCCCAAACACTGCTAACTAATTGTGTGTTCATTTTTTTTCTGGGTGCACAACTTTAGACCCCAGGGTCTGATTTCAAGAAGTGCTGAGCACTCACAGCTGCACCCAAAATCAACAGAAGTTGGGTTTTTCTTAAACATATATAAAGTCTAATACAATGCGACATACTCCCAAAAATCAGATCCTGGGTTTTTCAAATTGGACATGAAAATTAGTAGATACTTTTGACCAGACACTCTGTGCTTCAGGTCCCGATCTGTAAAATGAGGATACCACCACCACACCCCTAATTTCACAGGGGTGTTGTGAACATATCATCATTAATACTTATGAAATAACTACAGTATAGTGAAGAGCACCACAGAAAGGCCCAGGAAGAAATTAATAATTTTGTCTTCAGAGCAGAATTTGAATGTGGAAAAAATAGTATTTGCTTATGGGATTAAAGACTGTATCATAATGCACATGTGTAACCCCCTCTTACATATGCACAAAGGGGCCAAATTCAGTTCACACTGGCAACCTTATTTCTGGCATTTCCTAACTCTTCCGTGCATGACTTTGCAATCTTTATAATATTCTTTTAAGGGTTTTTTTTTGTTTTGCGTGTAATTTCCTAGTTTAAAAAAAAAACTGAAAAAAACAAATTCGATTATGTGACATCATACTGAAACCTACATGATTCATTAATGGGGTTGGACCCTCGAGATCCACCATAGAGACTTCTGCCATTAACACAGTAACTGACTGCAATAGTAAGTTGTCATCCTCTGTGTGGACCAGCATGAGGGAGAGGATGGGACACTCTGCCAGTGGGTTTCACAGATATTACTGGCAGCAAAGGAATAGTGAGATTTAGGAATTTTGGGTTCCATTCCAGATTCTAGAGGGAAGTGTACTCTAGTGGGCACAGGCTCTTCTACCCACTTTTTACTTTCCCCAACAATGATTCCTTCTGCCCCTCTTCCTCTAATTTGTCCTTATCCCCATCCTGTCTCTTCCCTACCTCGACTGCTTGTCCCAGTCCATTTCTCTCCTACCCTGTTCCCATCTCCACTCCTTATGGTTCTCATCCATATCCCAGTCTCCTTGCTCAGTTAATCCTCATCTCTCCTCTCCTGACTCCTAGTCCCAAGTCTTCACCCCTACTGCCAGTGGGTTTCACAGATAGTTGCTGACAGCAGAGGGATGACGACACTCAGGAATCCTGGGTTCTATTCCAGGTCACGGAGGGGAGCGTGTCCTAGTGGTAACACCCCTTTATGCCCCACCTCTAGCAAGTACACCTTTGTAGCCAGATCTTATTTCCCCTCTTTACCCCTGTTTCTCATTCCAGCAGCCTGACTGTCCCCTTTCCTCCCACTTTCCCCACACCAGGTCTCTGCCACCTCTCTCTGCTTCTCTGTCCTCTGTATTTCAGTCAAGCAGATTCCTCCTACTCCTCCTTGTTGCCTGGGCACCAGGAACATGGAGAGCACAGAAGAGGCATATGTGAACAGTCACGTTCAAAGACATAACTCAAGTAAATCTGGTTAGATTTTCATGGAGAGAGCAAAAGGCAGAAGCCACATACTAGTGTGACTCTTGCTGTCAAATGTCAAGTTCCTGCTCCAAAGCATGGGCTTTTCAAATAAAATACCTCAAGAAATTTTTTGTAACACAGGCAAAACAACATATTTTTTCCTAGCCTTGTTCTTAGAAACGGATGTACCATTTGGCGGAACTTTTCCAAAAAATTCAGCCTGTGACAGTCACTCAGCATGGAAAATTTCAGTTTAAATGTTAAAGTTTGGCAAAGTTACAAATAACTGAAATAACCATATAATGGGAAACGTTTGGCAACCTTAATAATAGGCAGTTCTACCAGCCCATTGTATAATAATGATATTGCTATGCTATTTAAATTAAGAAAAAGATTTAAAGAAAATTTTATTTTGCTGAGCGTTATATTACCTTGAGAGCAGTTATCTTATTCATGAATACCAAATACTGATTACAATTAAAAATTAAATATAAATATTCAAGATTACTTATTCTGATATTTCATGAATTAGAAAAACTGCCTAACAGGGTAAGGCAAAAAACAGTATTTTGCTGATTTTGACAAAATGTAATCTAACGCATAGTTTCTTACCATACAGGGCAACCTTGCAAACATGAGCACTGTACATTTATTTAATAACAAAATATAATAAAACTATCAAAAATTCTCTAATTTTAGCAGGCTAAATATGTTGATTTTGGCTTTCCTGAGACTGCCTAGAAGTTATAAAGCATATTGTGTAATATACTGAGACATATAGATCAACTACAATTAAGTGAAAGTCTGCATAAGACATATTTTGCCATAACATCCCTTAATTTAACTATTTTTTTATAAACTACATGATGTTTAATTGAATTTGTATTTATTTCCAAGAAGGAAAAGTGTAGATAAAGCATGCACAGTGTTTAATACGGTTTCACAAAATATAATTCATTTTTTTTTTTACTTTGTGGTTACATAAGACAAGCAGTCATAAATATTAGAGACCCATATCTTTAAAAAACACCACTATATAGTCATTTCTGTGGTTTACTCTGTCTAGATTGTATAGGTTTTTTTAAAATCTAACTGTGAAACTTGTAGCCCCTCTTCCACTTACCTTTGCCTATTTCTCCTATTTTAATCCCATAGCAAAATAATTTTTCTGTCTGTTATATACAAACATAATTAAGGGAAAAAATTGCAGCGTGAAACTTTTGAACTCATATTTTCAAAGAGCAGCTGAAAAATATGTTGCTTTAAGATGAGAGCCTTATTTATATGAGTTTGTGGCTTAACTAAGGAGTATTCTTCTGCAACAAGCAAGGGCAGATAGTTTGTATCTTAAATACCGTAATCCAATTTTCAACCCATGTAGACATCTGGAAGGCAACCAGTCAGTAAACTACATTATATTATATCCTTCTGACAGTCCAAAACCAATCTATAAGATTCATTACTTGTAACAAACACAAAAGAAAAATATGGGAGAAGGGTCGAGGGTCAGAAATATTTGCAATTTGCAAGACAGATTAAGAAAAGTAAATAGACTTCTATTTTTAAAAATATAACTAGCAGCTATTTCTTGGTTAAATACGAAGGTGGCATATGAGGTACAGACTGCTACATTTTTATGTGAGGCCATGGGCTAACTGCTTCTGGTTTACAAGCTGCTAGGAGTACGACCTCTAATTTGCTGGGAGACATGAAAACGGCACCTAGAAAATTTTATTTTTCAGTTTATTTGAAGACTTGCTCTCTGCACTTCTCTGACATTAGTTTGTGTAGTAGCTATTCATAAGAGCTCTTCTGATTCTGATATAGTGGCCCCTCTCATATAATAAACTTCACTGCTCTAGAAGCCAAGATGTGTAGATAATCATGGCTAAAGCTGTGATTTAGCCTTTTTACACAAAAGTAACATCTTAATAGGAAATACTTGTGCTTGAAATAGAATTTAGATTAATGTTAAATGACCCTGTTTTCAATCTCCTTATGTTTTAGCTCACCTTTCTCCCCTCACTCCCCCCTCCCCAATGAAACAACTAGAAGTACCATACGGAAACTAGACTGAACATTTATCTAAACAGCTCAATTTGAATGCAATTTAATTAATTCTTTCACCAAGAAGATTCTTATCAGTGACTATACTGCACTATAATTTTAGCACCATTATATTCTGAGAGACTCATCCTTTTGATTTTACTGGACTAATCTAAGTTTTCTGTGGGTAGAAAATTATTCTTTATCCCATATCATATGCAATAACTTCTCTCTCACATTCTGCGAATGAGAAAGAAGGCATAAAGCAGTGTATTGGGTTTCCATCTAAAATAGTTTTGCACTTCCATTTGAAAGCTTTACCATATTCCATGCAATAAGAAATGAGAAACTAATCTTTATTCAGCTTTAAATTTAATACATTTTAATTTAAATTATTTAATTCTAAACTAAATTTCTACATTAGAAGAAAGTTAATCATGTGACAGTTTAACAAATATTCATTATTAAAAACTTTTAGAAATAAGGCATCTCTAGTTTAGGGTAACAGTTTCCCTTCAAAATTCACACATAGCTACCATTCATTTTAATCATGTGTATGCATTGATGGCAGTAATGCCCCTTTTTGTTTTGATTAAAACTGGATAGTGCAAGTATTGGTGTAACTTCATAGCTAAAAACTCTCAAAAATATTGCATGTGCTGTAGCAACTTCAGCAATTAAGTTCAAAATGATTTCTAAAATAGACACGTTTGGTTTTTCTAATAAAACAGAAGAAACATCTTTATAAACTTAACTACAACTGTAAAAATATTTTAAGTTGATGCATAAGAGAACATGTTTTTATTCCTTAGTCTTGTATTATGGGAAGGTTAAATACAGATTATCTCATTCAGTAACTCCCCACTTTACAGTAGTAGCAATTCATTCTAATTGCTTGGGTGGCAAACTCAGGAAAAAGTATTTTTCCTTTTCAGTGAATAATGTTTCATGTTAGGTTAAATGCAGGAAGTTACATGACCATTGGAATGTGATTGTCTGTAACTACAGTTAGTGCTTATTTATATGCATGTGTTTTGCAAAATATTATAATGTTAGCAACTCAGCATGACATTTTGAAAATCGTTTTACATATAGCTAGCTAAAACTGGAAATATTTGCAGTATAATCAGTGTAATTTTAAACCATGAATAATAATTTTTCACAGAATTTTTATTACCCAGTATGGAGTGGATTATAGTAAATGTAATTCACACATGCTGTTTCTTATTCAGAGGGAAATACAGAATAGGATGTGGAGAATTTCTAGCCAAATCTTCATTCAGATCCAAGATCCATGGACGCCACTGTAATTGAGAGACATTCACAACCAGATAGCTGTAGACTTCATTTTCGTTTAAAATAATAGCTCTTCTACATCAGTTCCAACTAAAACATTAAAGTTCTTAAACTTTTAGCAAACTGCCTTGAGCTGAATTTCCAGCAGATTACAGTTTCTTGTTTTAATTTAGCAGTATTTTGTTCATAAAAGGACATTGCTCAAAGCTATTTTCACATCTACAAAATATAAAGTGCTTTCTCCTTTCAAAGTTGTATAAAATTATGTATAACTAATTACACTGTACTTTTAGAACTTCACTTGTTTGTTCAACGGTCTAGCATTTGATAATGGAAAACTAATTGTACATCACATACATTAATATGCAGAGTTTACTATGTAAAGCTGAGTTTATTATGGCACAGCCCTATGATTCCAATGATGCTTGTTCATAAATTCCAGGATCTCAGATATGTGAAATGGTGAGTTAATAGTTTGAAAAACAGTTTTACTGATTTCAGATATAAAACAAGGTATGCTTTAGTTCTAATGTGCTACATGTTCTGCATGTTTGGTTTATAAAGAATCATCATAAATACTTATTTTAAAAAAATATAACAGGTTTATGGACCTGTAACTATTTCACACAGAATCAGATTCTGTATTATGACCTCCATCATGAGAGGACATAAGCATCCATAACTCCAACTGAAATCACTTCAGTCACTTGATTTGCGATCTTAAAAACCCTGCAGAAAAGCTCACTCAGGACAATTGTTTTCTATAGCCTTTTGCCAGCTTTGAATGCGAAACTGTGATTTGAAGATGCATAAAGCAGATTCGTATTTTTGAAATCACAATCAATTTTGTCTAGCTTGCTGATCTCAAGGGAATTTGGGATTATGTCTGTAAGCATTAAGGTTTATATTGTTTTCATGTTTTGTTTATAAAATAGTGCACTATATCACTTTTAACACGACAGTTTTTTCATAAAATAAGTTTGAAGCAATATTTTGTCAGGTACTAATAGAAAGTTGTCCAGCACGGAATATCCGATTCTACCAGCTACAGAGTGCCTTCACAGTCACGGACTTAAAAAATGGGAGTTGAAAGTGATCAGCACCTTGTAAGATCAGGCCAAGATGTATCATTCTACAGTAATATAGCCTAGTAATCAGACATAGAACAGTTGCGAATGATTGACACTACATATTTTTGAAGAAACAAAAATTAATTTTACTCATTCACAAATGTACAAAAGTAAATAACTTTGGTCACATCTACAAAATAGCATATAAATGTTAGGAATTAACATGTAAAAGTTTAGCACAATTAATTTAGTAATAAATAGGGAAAGCGACATCTGTCTTCATGAATCGGAGGACTGATAACTCCTGACTGGTGAAGAGTTTACAAGGTGTCTCCTTATGATAAAAGCCCTACAGAAGATTTAACGTAGATTTCAGAGTGGTAGCCGTGTTAGTCTGTATCAGCAAAAAAAACATGGAGCACTTGTGGCACCTTAGAGACTAACAAATTTATTTGGGCATAAGCTTTTGCGGGCTAAAACCCACTTCCTCGGATGCATGCAGTGGCAAATACAGTAGGAAGATATATATACACACAGAGAACATGAAAAAATGGGTGTTGCCATACCAACTGTAATGAGACCAAATAACGTAGATTGTTTCTTATGTATTATTTTCTCCCAAATATTTTGCTTTACTTTGTAAAAAAAAAAAAAAAAAAAGTATAGAATTTATGCTTTTAGAGTATTTCTCTAACATTAAATATATTCAGCAGTAGCCATTACTATGCTCTGATCTTTGCAGCTATTTTCCAAGCACATTAGAATTCGATTTACTAGTTCAGCTACTTAGGATACACATGTAATGTAGGCAACTCACCATAAACCTTACTAGGGAATTTCCAAAGCAGTGAAGATGGAGTAAATTGTGAACAAGTTAAACAAAAAACGACCATAACAAAAATGCAAAAAACATAGTTCAGGAGCAGGACGCAACTGTGGTGTAATTTCCTCATGATATTTAAGAGAGACAGCCAAAATGAGCATGCTTCCATTTCTGGAGCATGAATGGTGCTCTAAAATGCAGCATTACTGGAAAATGTGAATTTAGAACATTTTCAATAAAGACAAAATATTTTCGCAAAGTTTTAAGTTTCAGCTATCTTTCCTGAATTTTTGAAAGTATTACATATATTTACAAAAATGCTAAAAACAACCCAATAGTCATATTCACAGTTTAATACATTTAAAAAAAAAGTAGGCCTTCAATTATACTTGTATTAGAGTCAAAAAACTGTTGCTAAAAGTAAAATTAAATAATATTTCACTTTTCCCTTACTGAACTAATGCCAAGATAGATCTGAAATTGATTCACGGCCAAAATTTACTACTGATATACGGATCTAATTCCTAAAGTATCTTTGATATCTGTCGTTGTTATGCTCCAATCATGAAAGTTGTTTTTTTTTTGTTTTGTTTTTTGTTTTTTTTTAGGACAAAGCCTATATTAAACTCATTTTGAATAAAATATGCAAAACTAAATACTGTTTCTGAACAAAATATATGTATTCACGTTTTACTAAATGAATAGAAGCAAAGCATAAAACATTCTTTTAAAAATTGAAATGTCTTCTTTCACACCTTTATAAGTGACTTATGCTATAAATATCTACAGATATATTCAAATAGATAAAATAAATATATTTAAAGGTATTTTCATCTTTGATCAGTAATTTTACAAGTCAGACTAAATGACAGTATCACATGACAAGCAACTTCAATATTGATTTGAAATAGCCGTTTTCAAGGAACAGTCGAAATAACAAGTATGTACTACTAGAAATGGCGAAAAAGTGGCAATGGAAATTCAGTCACCACACAGACTCCTCGTTTTCCAACATCAATATACTAAAGAGAAGGTCTCACCTTAAATACTCACATTCAAAATTTATGTTCCAGCAAAGAAATCTATCCATATTAAATTTCTGTATTTGTTAAATATGTTTTGCTTTCTTGGCACTATGTTGCCCAGGCGGGAAAATTATACTGGTGATCCCTCAGTATTTTAATTTATGATGCCACAGTTCAATTTATAGCAAATAAGATTCCACATACACAGCACTAAATCCAAACCTGTACATGCTATGTTTAAAAAAAATCTCAAGATTAGTAACAAAAACAATTAAAAGAAAAAGAAATGTATGCACAAGAAACTAGAAAATCATATGCAAAAAATACACAGTACTAAAATTTATGCTGACAAATTATTAATTAAGATATCCTGAACTATCACACAGCATGCCCGGATGATTTTAAATTTTAACTTCTTAGAGCAGGGCTGAGTTAAAGAATAACATGACAACCTTTGAGAGGGACCATTACATTACAGATCATAAAATATTGTACTTAAACATCTGTTTATTCTGCATGTATTCTTCATAGACTCCGGTGCCATATTTGCTCACTAAATGTTATCAGTCCTTGTCTATATTATCTGTTCTGCACTGATAATTTGATACTGTATTAAAGCCATACTGTAGGGCTTACTCCTGAAATACACTGAATGCCTCCAAGCCTTATTAACTTCAGCTTTCTAAAAACTTGTCAAATACTTCTACTGAATTCAACAGGATTTGATAGCACACAACACCTCTCAGGCCACTAGTACAGATTCTTTGAAATCACAAGCAATACCTGTGTCAACAGACTGCAGACTTGGGAGACTGGACGTTCTTGTTTTGCTGTCATAGCTGGTTAAGTACTGAGAATCCCTATTAAGATAAAATGTTTTTGGACAGATTTTCTAGCTGTAAACTCTCATGCCTCCTATCTTCCCTAGTTTGAAAGTCCTCCTTTGGGAGATGGACTGGATGACCTTTTTTTAATATATATTATTGTATTGTAATAACACTTGGGCCTCATTGCGCCAGGCACTGTACGTACATATAAGAACAAAGACAATCACTTTCCCCTCCCCGCCCCCAAAAGTTTACAATTTAAATATATGAGAGGTAACAGTGGACAAAAATGGGGAACACTAGGTAGTGGTGAGACTATTACAGTTAATATAATAAGCAGTGATCATCGCACACCCGCTGCATAGCCCTTATCAAGTGTTTTGTAGGTATCATAACAAATGTTCATTTTAGGTCCTTCCTATCTCAAGCTTCTGTGGTTCTTTATATTAGAAGTTTCTCTTTTTAAAATTTGAGTATCAATTGCCTGCCCTCCAAATCTCTGGAAATTAAATAATATTTCAAAATACTACACAATCGCTGATCAGTTTCAACAGTGGAAAATGCTCATCTTCACCTTAAGTGTATTTTGATAATATAGTGGAGAAGAATGGTATAAAGAATAAACAGTCTGGTACAATTAATTTATCCTAACTGCTCTCCATAAACCTGAATACAAGAGACAAGAAAATTAAAGATAAGAACAAACATACTGTGCCACATGCAGCTTTTTCCATAATTTGCTATTTAATATATCCAGTTTTCGAGTTTTTAAAAACTCTGACCAGGATGGAATCCTGATCAAACTGTACCTCACACTGGGAAGAAGGCTAACTATTAATGTAAAGGCCTCTCAAACTAGAATTTCAACCAGCTGTTTCATTTCTACATTTTAAGGCTTACCCCGGCTACTCTCCATTCCCTAAATTAAAGGAAATTTAACAAAGTATCTCTCTGGTGCACACAATACCAAATTTTACATTTTTTGTTTCACCACTGTATGCAATTAGGACTTTATAGCACAGAAGAAGCATGCTTTCACATGTTCCAAAACATATAGCTGGCCATGATCCATCACATAAACCCATGTTTAATGGCATGGCAGTCTCATGTCCCTTCAATGCCAGCATACCATGTAAACTGCCAGATTGAAAATATTTCTCTCTCATTATCATACAGTTACTCAGTATTCATGTGCTAGGTAAGATAGTGAAAACATCAGCTCAACCTTAAACACATTTAGATTAATAGATTTTATGGACAGAAGGAACCATTACAATAATCTAGTCTGACCTCCTACCCAACACAGGCCATAACACTTCCCTCAGTAATTCCTACACTGAGCCTAAGAATTCCTGGCTGAACTTGTGTTCTAAAACCAAACTCCTAATTTTTTCCTCTAAGCCCTGATTTTGACATCAGTTCTCCACCTGTATTGTAAACTCCACTATCATTCCCATTACTCAGGTCTGTCTGTATGTCTCTCTCAAGAACTCCTAATGTGTTTACCACCATGAAATCTAAGGTCTTTAGGGTCTTTGGACCATTTTTGATTCCTCTTTACCCATTACCTTCCAACAGGAAATGGCAAGAAGCTGGACATCAGTTGCTTTTCCAAAATCCACCTGTTTTTCTCTATCCCTCCTGCCAAAACCCTGGACCATTCATCTCCCACTTTAACAGCCACAACCTCCTTTTTCTCTGTGAGCCTGCATCTCACCTCAAACTCTTCCAGTCCTATGAAACATTCTGCTCTTATACTCATCTTCCTAGCCCACCACTCCATGTGTCAACCCATCTATGGACCTCTTCACTGGCTTCCCCTCACCTTCCAAGTCAAATTTGAATAGCTTGTATTTATCTTCAAGATTCTGCATAACTCTGCTTCTGCTTAAATTTCTATTCTCATTTCCTCCTATTCTCCACTTCCTGCTTTCCCTCTGCATAAGCCTCTCCCATAAGCACTCTCTTTTGTATCTTTCTCCCATTCTTATCTTGCCACTTTCTTTTATGAAACCTCTTACATTTAGAAAAAAATCTTTGTAGGCTCCAGTTAACCACTTCTCCCTTTAATAATAATTATTTTGTGAGATCTTTCACAGATGAGCCAGCAATATTACTATTTAAATATATTAATTAAAATCTATCACAATATACACAATCTGCTCTTCATGGAAAAATTGTACTCTCCATGAGCAGTATCATTATCTCTCTGCTACTTCCTCTACTAGTTGGTTATTTTGTTGTCTAACTGATTTAATTTAGATGGTAAGCACCTTCTTAGGGGCCATGTCTTACACTCTTCTGTAAATGCCATGCACACCAATGGTGCAATACAAAAAGTACACTGAAATCATTGGTTCTCTGTGGCTCATCACAATAGGGAATGTAAGTGAGAACTGAGAACCCAGCTTTGACTGCAGTCACTGAACTGGCAAGCAGGGTTCTGCTTTTAAGAAACAGAACAATAACAATGTCTTAACTTTTCACAACACTTGCGGATTAAATTTTTGTCTACAAGAAGCCCAGTGGTCGACCCTCACTCATCTATATGGCATTCTTTCACGATGGAAATTCATACACCAATTTTAAGTTAAAATAGACTATTTATAAAATCGCAAAAAAAAATTAAATTAAATTAAAAATAGAAATGCTAGGAATAGGGGCCTACCAAATTCATGGCCATGAAAAATGCATCACAGACCATGAAATCAGATCTCCCCCATGAAATCTAGCTGTTGGGGGGTGCCCCAGCCAGGGGCTCTTACCATGCATCAGGCTCCAGCCGCTAGTCCTGGCGGGGCTGGGAAGGGACAGGACTTCCTCTTTCCCTG
Organism: Chelonia mydas; assembly: GCF_015237465.2. Classification (NCBI taxonomy): domain Eukaryota; kingdom Metazoa; phylum Chordata; order Testudines; family Cheloniidae; genus Chelonia; species Chelonia mydas. The sequence goes on from NC_057851.1 coordinate 13,619,462, forward strand.
CACAGCTGCTCTCAGGGTGAGGAGATCAAACCCACCTCTGGGTACCTCCACCAGCTGCAGCAAGCTTCGTGGCTACTGCCTTCAGAGGCCAGCTCTGAAGGTAGTGCAAAAGCAAGGGGTAGTAATCCCGCGACCCCCAACAACAGTTTTGTGACCCTCCGTGGCCCCCTCACTACAGTTTTGCAACACCCCACCCCCTGCAAGCTGCTTTTGGGTCAAGATCCCCACGGTTACAATACCATGAAATTTCAGGTGTAAACACCTGAAACCATGAAATTGACTAATTTTAAAATCATATGACTGTGAAATTGACCATAATGGACCATGAATTCAGTAGGGCTCTAGGTATAAGACAAGATGGCTCAGTGGAGTGGTGATGGGATACTGGGCACTTCACCTTCTGGTTTCCATTTCAAATCAACCCTTGGTTGATAATGAATTAGGAGGTGCATATATCAGAACAATCCCCCAAACTGGCACCGACAAGGATAGTCCTCTGAGAAGCCAAATAATTATAATTTGCTCCTGCACAGGACTTTCATCCACAGATCTTACATGCTTTTCAAATAAAGTATCACCATCATTTTACAGATGGGGAAACAGAGTCACAGAGGAAAAACGTTACTTGCCCAAAGTCACACCCCAAGTCAGGACAGTGCCAGGAACAGAAATAGAGATCTCCTGACTTCTATCCAATGGATTACACTGCTGCAAGTACTGCTCTGCTTCACACACAGAAGCAGATTACCAAGATAGCATTTGAAAAGCTTTCTCTACCACTGTTTCACTCTCCAGGGCTTTCAACCCAGTGTCTTTTACCATTAGTAAATTAGACCTAAAATAAACAAAGGGTGAAAGACACTACCCTGAACTTATGACACTAATGAGTGTCTGTACAAGTTTCAGAGTAGCAGCCGTGTTAGTCTGTACGCGCAAAAAGAAAAGGAGTACTTGTGGCACCTTAGAGGCTAACAAATTTATTTGTTTTCATGGGATCTACATTTTGAAAACAGAAGGGAAAAAATAGCTAAGCTAGAGATTCTGCAGAAGAGAGAGAGAGAGAAATGGGCAAGATTCTGAAATATGGTGTTAGAAATAATAGTTATTCCAAAATATCTAACATTTATTTAAATTAACATAATGTGTTAAATCTTGCTGCCTACATAATAAAATCTAGCAATGACTGTCAACAGCACACGGTCAGAAAACTTTATAAACCTGAAAAATGTCAATGTACTGAGAGCAATTAACGGCAGGAAGAGATTTTAAACAATAAAGCTATGTATAAATGAGCAAGCACGGCTCACTGCTACAGTCTCAAGCTATTCAATGACCACCCAAGTACAGAGAAATTTAAAAGCAAGTAATGTGCTTCCTACAACAATCTCAAAAAACTTTCTGACCACACACAGGCTGTGTGGCAAGAGAGAAAATATTAAGAAAATAGCCTAACAATTTAAAGAGCAGTATATAAATGTGAGTGTTTCGAAAAAGAACCATTTCCCGACCAATAGCATTCAGGAAGGTTTTATTTGAAAAGTTTCAGGCACAAAGATTGGTAGAATGACAGTTACATGGAGAAAATCCACCTCTCTCTGTGTTTTAAGAACAATTAACAAAAATAATTTAATTTTTATAATTAAAATCATTTACATTCTCAATCCCAATAATCCACCTATACATACACAAAATACTCCACATATAAGCATTTGCACTAAATGTTGACAAGAAGGTGAGTGTAACAGTAGGGGGAAATTAGTATTGGGGAAATTAGATTTAGGGAAATTTTGTAATGTGCTTTTACAAAATGTGTAAATGTGCCATTACAAAACCTAAACCTAATTTCCCCAATACTAATTTCCCCCTACTATTACTCACACCTTCTTGTCAACTGTCTGAAATGGGCCACTCTCATTACCACTTCAAAAGTTATTTTTCCTCCCTGCTGTCAATTGAATTGTCTCGTTAGACTGACCTCACACTTGGTAAGGCAACTCACATCTTTTCATGTATTTATACCTGCTCCTATATTTTCCACCCCATGCATCTGATGAAGTGGGTCCTAGCCCATGAAAGCATATGCCCAAATAAATTTGTTAGTCTCTAAGGTGCCACAAGGACTCCTCATTGTTTTTTCTTATTTAGACATTAAACACTTCCATAATGTCATAAATGTTCATGCTGCTATGGGACTTTTCTATTACACACACACACACACACACACACGGAAAAGTATTTATTTCCATAAGTACCATCTAGCTACATACACTTACTGTAATAACCTGGTATTAACTATACTAAATTATGGTTTGTGGAAATGTTTTTTTAAACTTTGAAAAACCATGTGCAAAGTAAAATTTTTAAAAATTGAGATTTCTAGTTTATAATATTTCCTCTATTATCCTGAAATGCATCATACTATTTGACAGCACACAGAAAAGAATGCAATTAGCACCAGTAATAAAATTCTACCACTGTCCCTCATACTCCATTTCCTGGGTTATGCTATAGTCCACAGAGCCCATGCAAAGATGCTCCCTTTCTTTATAAGAGTGCTGTATGTTCACAGGCACTGAAAGAGTTAATCAATTTGCAGTGAAATGGCCCTTAATTTATGGTAGGGAAAAAATGTCATTCACACATAAATCAAACTTTGGAAATTTGACAATCAAGAAAAAAGTTCCCAAATCTTGCAGAAGTAGTTAAAATACTTAACGTATAAATACAGAACAGTGTGTGTACCCCACCCCTAATTTCCCTCATAACAATGTCTGACAAAAAGGAATGCTTCAGAATTCATCCCTCTGCTTATAATAGACTCTAACCCAGAGGTGGGCAAACTACGGTCCGCGGGACCCTCCTGGCCCTGGAGGCTAGTCCCCAGCCCCTCCCCTGTTGTTCCCCCTCCCCCACAGCCTCAGCATGCTGCACCGCGGGCGCAATGCTCTGGGCAGCCAGGCAGCATAGTTGCAGAGCCACGGCCTGACCCAGTGCTCTGGGCGGCGCGGCTCTAGTGCCGCCAGCCACCAGTGCTCCAGGCAGCACGGTAAGAAGGCAAGGAGCGGGTGGGGGGGTTGGATGGGGGCGGGGCAGTCACAGGGCAGGGAACAGGGAAGTTGGATGAGGCAGGGGTCCCGGGGGGCAATCAGGGGCAGGGGTTCCAGTGGTGGTCAGGGGGTGGTAGATGGGGCAGGCGTCCCAGGGGAGCCGTCAGGGGGCGAGAAGCAGGGGGGTCGGATAGGAGGCGGGGGCCGGGCCAAGCCTGGCTAAGCCTGGCTGTTTGGGGAGAGACAGCCTCCCCTAACCGGCCCTCCATACAATTTTGGAAACCCGATGTGGCCCTCAGGCCAAAAGTTTGCCCGCCCCTGCTATAACCCTTCTGAAGTAAAGTTTGTTTCATTGGCTACAGACAGCTGTCTCAAGACAAGTCAGCATTAGTTTTCACACAAACCTACTGCCATACACACACATTTCCAGATGAAAATTTTTTTAAAAATAAAACAGTCCCTTCTCTGAGCAGATAAATAAGAATCATATGTTCTTTAAAAAATTCTGAAGTAACAATCTGAAAATATATTTTTAAAAGTGGTATAGAATTATATTATGTAGCTCATTACTATTCCTACATTAGATCATTTAAATGTGATAGTTGCTTAATTACGTATCTAATAAAAAATTTTCTTTTTGAATTGGCCAATGAAATTTTTCCTCTTATAAAATCTTCTCAATGTCACATACTTTTTCTATTACATAAAATTGCATGCTCAAGAAACCAACATTAACACAGAAATAATTGAAAACAATGTTCCATGCCTTAAGGAGACATCTTTATGTTTAAGCAAAATTCACATTTATTTCAAATCTATTGAAATTCGTCACATACAGTATTTGGTCAGAAACACTAATTTCCATCAATGATTGACAAATGTTATCAACTCTTTAGCATCTAAGGGGGAAAAAAACCTATGATTTACTATTATCCACTTAAAATAAATTCCAGCTTTGAAACATGCAACAGCATCATAAAAACAAACAATCTTTATAATCTCAATTTAGAGAAAAGAGCACAACACTCAAAAGATCTTACAGGGTGGTTTCCATATATCCTGATGGAGATTATATTCAGGTTAGTTAAAACTTTATTTAATGCCAAACTTACAAGAACGGGGAAAATGTAAATAACTAAAACTTAGCAATGGCTTTCAGAATAATGATCTGAGTGGAAATTCCAGATAAAGCTATAAATACCAGCATGCTAATATGTATAAAAAATAATGGTCTCTAACAGCCAATACCAAAAGAATGGAAAAATTTAATCAAGCAATGCTAAATACAGCATCCTGAGTTAGCAAAACAGATTTTACATACTTTTCACAAGAAAAAACATTCAAAATAATGAATTCAGATTTTTAAAAATTGTCAATTAAATAAAGGCTTAAGTATTTTTTTATTTGGGTGATTTTTAAAAGTTCCATGTATAATAAATTTATGTTTCCCAATTATGTGTTTTAGTACATTTTATTTTCCTTATACCACAAATGTAAACAAGTATGTAAATATTAATGTTCAGCATACAAACCATTTACCTAAGAACCACATCTCTAAAGAAGGACATCTTTTTCTATCTTATACATTATAGAGATTACTTAACCACTCTCTGAAATGCTCGCAGCATTCTATGAAAGATAATGATTAGATGGATAACTGAAGCACAGGAGTATGGAGAAGAGGAAGTGAAGATTTTCACCAAGAACCCCAAGACAAACCTCAAGTATTACAAAAAGTGCCACAGGAACTTTAATACCTACACAGATCAGACAGGGCCTTGGTTTTCAAAAAAGATTCCAAAATTCCTTAAGACTTTTGGGAAAAAGCTTGAAACTTAATACTGGAAAGAGTCATGGTCTGAGCTGACCTTACCAATATATAAACCAGTATTTCAAACCCATTAGATCTAGACTTAGATGGATTAGATTTTTAACTGATAAAAGTTGGTAAACATCAATTGCACCATACATACACACACACACAAATACATTTATTGATAATAATCAAAGTTTACAGATAGGCAAAGTAAGAAAAATACTGCTTGAGAATTTAAGAGTCAAAATCCACGGCATTAGACTTTTGAATTAGGCTAGTTACAAATGGACTAGCAAATGATTAGCATAATCAGATATGATTTGTTTTTTAGGGATATTTACTTTGCATATTTTGACATCTGATGTTGATAATTCGTGTTTTAACAGTTGTGACAAAGTTCCTCCTTTACCTTGGTGGGTCTTGTGCTTATTGGCAGATTTGCTCGCCTTGCAGATTCACGGCAGCCCTCACTTTGGCCGTTTTTGTGAACCCACAGTCCAGGTCAACTCCTCCTGTGTCTGATCAGGAGTTGGGAGGTTTGGGGGGAACCCGGGCCCGCCCTCTACTCCGGCTTCCAGCCCAGGGCCCTGTGGAATGCAGCTGTCTAGAGTGCCTCCCCAAACAGCTGTGCGACAGCTACAACTCCCTGGGCTACTTCCCCATGGCCTCCTCACAACACCTTCTTTACCCTCACCATAGGACCTTCCTCCTGGTGTCTGATGATGCTTGTAATCCTCACTCCTCCAGCAATATGCGTTCTCACTCTCAGCTTCTAGCGCCTCGTGCTCCAGCTCCTCACATGCGCACCACAAACTGAAGTGAACTCCTTTTTAAACCCAGGTGACCTGATTAGCCTGCCTTAATTGATTCTAGCAGCTTCTTGATTGGCTGCAGGTGTTCTAATCAGCCTGTCTGCCTTAATTGTTTCCAGAAAGTTCCTGATTGTTCTGGAACCTTCCCTGTTACCTTACCCAGGGAAAAGGGACCTACTTAACCTGGGGCTAATATATCTGCCTTCTATCACTCTCCTGTAGCCATCTGGCCCGACCCTGTCACACAGTTTATAAAGCATTAACTTTTTGAATCTCAGCATCCACTGAATAATTGAATAATTGTCTGAACCCACTCAATTTCCCACAACGGTGAAAATTTAAATTGATAAAAAATGTTTAAAAATCAACAAAGACATTATCAGTCAAATTATAAAAATATAACATTTGAATTCTACCAACCCCAATAATACCTTATATCACTGTGGACCAAATCTTGCAAGGTGCTGAATACCTCCTGTAAACTGATGACAGCCCTCAGTTCTCTCTGCAGTCAAGGTGCTGACCACCTTCAGCTTTCCCTGCATGAGCAGGTCGAAGACAACCTTGTTTAGCTATCAAATAGTTTGGTGGCTTTTCCATAGAAGTATTAAAAGGAAACTATTTACATCTGTAGAGTTAATATAAGTGATTATTGCTTTGTCGCTTCCAGAGTTGTTTTCAGTGGTTATTTTTTTCCAGAACCCAAAGTGTGCTAGGCACCTCAAAGCACAATTAGGAAGTCATGGTCTATGTCCTGAAAAGTGCAGAACCAACTGCAGATATGATGCCACAAAGAGTTAATAGAACTGAAAGGAGATGTGGTGAGGGTAGAAGCACAATTTACAGAAATATGATTATGGAGTTACTCAAATACTTGCACGCAGCATAGAGTAGCTAATAATAGCTAATAATATTTTTAGAAGAATAAATAGTCTTTTGGGGTCTTTTTTAAAATAGGCACAGCAGTATAAGTGAGTCTTACAATGTTTATATATAAATATATATTCTATTTCATTCAGATACATTTATACTACATTCAAAAACACATTAACCAATAATACAATTAAAGTTTGTATCATAATGCATATTCACAAGACAGCTGAATTAAGGTTGCACATGTAACCTTAATTCTGGCATTTCCTAAATTTTGAGTGCTTGACTTTGTAATGTTAAAATTTTTTAGACACAGCTTTTTTAATGTAGTTTTCTACTTTCTAAAAAAAATGCAAAAAGAAATGGTTACTCACCCTGTGCAGTAACTCTAGTTCTTAGAGATGTGATCCCCTACAGGTGCTTCATTCTAGGTGTGCTTGTGCTCCCTGCCCCTTCAATTGGAGATCTCTCAGAGCAGTGTCCATTTGACCTGTGCATGCATGTTACTCAGTCTTGTCCCCTGTGTCGTTGTTGTATAGTGCTGCGTGGATGAACTGCCCTCAGTTCCTTCTTGACCATGAAGCTCCATAGCAGACAACTCCAAAGCAGAAGGGAAGGAAGGTGGGTAGTGGAGCAACCATAAGGACCACATCTCAGGGAGCTACAGTTACTGCACAGGGTGAGTAACCATTTCTTCTTCAAGTAGTGTCCCTATAGGTGCTTCACTCTAGGTTAGTATTGAGCAATTCCCTCTGACGAGGAGGGGGCTTTGCACTGTAGTCCAAAAAGGAAGAAAGTACAGCAGAGCTAAACATGGTATCTGAAACAGAGGCATGAGTTATTGCATACTGCTCAGCAAATGTAAGCATAGAAGCCCAAATTGCGGTTTTACACACTTCAAAAATGGGAACGTTTATGAGAAAAGCGGTAGAGGTGTAAATGGACCTCAGAGTGAGTTTGCATGTCTGAAGGTGCTTGAATATTACAAGATTCACAACAAGAACTAATGTAGTTGCATATCTGCTTGAAAGTCTTTGCTTGCAGATCCTTTTGTTCTATCTGCGATCAATACAAATAATTCAGAAAAACTTTCTGAAGGGTTTAGTCCTACCAAGAAAGAAGGTCAAGGCTCTCCTGACACCAAGGGTTGGCCTAGGTGAAGTTTATAAAAATAAACTTAGGGTAGAAGATAGACAGGTGAGTGGGTAGGTTAATACGGAACTTCCCAAATTTTTACCAAAATATTCAACCGTGTGGTCATAACATGACCTTATCATTCAAAATGTTGTGAAAAGGGGGTATGGTATAAGGGCCTCTATTTTCCCAACACACTGCACCGATGTGATGGTTATCAGCAATACTCTTTTCATTGATAAATGGAGGAATGAGCAGGTAGCCATCAATTCCAACAGTGATCTTGTAAGGTACCTAAGACCCAGACTGAGATCTCAAACCGGAGCAGGCCACTTGACTGGTGAAAAGAGATTTCTGAGCCTTCTGAGAAACCTCATGGTTGCTGGATGTGCGAAAATAGAATAACCTATCAGAGAATGGAAAGCCGCAATGGCTGGTAGGTGGAGTCTAATGGAGTTTTTTAATGTTAGAATATTGTCCAGTATATTTGGTGGCAATGAGGTTGTAAGCGGCAGCTGTTTGAGGTTACACCAGCAGACAAATCCTGTCCATTTTTAAGAGTACATGTAATGTGTAGCCTGTTTTCTGCTGTGGAACAGTACTCTTTTTACTTCCTCTGACCAGATTGTTTCTAATCCTGTCAACTATGGACAAGCCATGCTTTGAGACAAAGAACTTGGAGATTGAGGTGAAAGATCATCCCGCCTAACTGGGAGAAGAGATGAGGAGTGGTTTGGAGAGTGATTGGTGAATAAACAGCTAGCTGTATCAGGTAAGGAAACTATTTTGTCTGGGCCAAGTAAGAACTATTAGAATGACTCTGGCTTTGTCCTTCCTTATTTTGAGTAGAACTTTGGATATCAGAGGAGTCGGGAAGAACTCTTCTCCAGCCCGGGATCATCCGCCCTCGGTTCCAAGTCTTTGTCCCCCAAACGCGCTTCCAGGTGTTGAGTTGGGGAAGTGAGGCCAAGTGATGATGTCACTTCACCTTCTTTACTGGTTTCTTCCAGCTTGCTGAAAAGATCTTTTGCTATGACCTGGTCAAGCAATCTCCATTGTTTAGGTGAAGTTTCCATTGTATATAGTTCCTGGGATAGTGGAATCTCTTTAATGGGCCATCAGCATGTCTGACTACTCCATTGTTGTACCTGAAAGGCTGGTTGTGGGTGTTCCTAAGCTCACATCAAACCTCAGGAACACACACACAGCAAAACTTCATAACTCCACGTTCAATAATAGCATACACAATCCAACAGCATATTAATGTTCAACAGATTAAGACTTTGAAAATGATACCTCACAAGGCATATTTTGTACAAAAAAATCATAGTTATATGACAGCGGTGAATATGGGGGTTCCAGGATGCTGCTTTGAGATACCAAATGCCACATATTGATCAATTTTTTTTGGTCGGTTTGTGTGTGTATGGTGGAAATTGACCTTTGCCAACACTTACCAATAAAAAGATTACCTCCCACACCATATTCCAAAGCATTGAACCACTAAAGCTTCTCAACAAAACTGTGGTAAGAATTTTTATTTTTTTTTTAACATGAGCAAAATGTATTTTCCTCTAACCTAGTTCTCTAAAGCAACTGAACAGTTTTAGCTGAAACTTTTCTAGGCAGATATGGGGGATGTTCAGAAAGTTTCTGGCCCGACAAAGAAAAAAAACATAATTCACATTTGTGTATATATTTTTCAATATAATCCTTGACATAAATGCATTTGGTCCAGCACAGCTGCAGCTTGAATATGACCTCTTGTAGAAGTCTTTGTCCTGCATGTCCAGAAACTCCTCAACTGCTGCGATCACCTCATTATCATCATTGAAACTCTTCCCACAAAGGTCTTCCTTCAACTTGAGGAACAGGCAGAACCCCAAAGGAGCCAAATTTGTTCAACAGGCAGATTATGAATCAGTTGAAAGCTACATTTGGCCACTGTGGTCACTGCAACCTGGGATGAGTTGGATGATGCACTGCCCTGGAGAAGCCAAAAGTTTCAAAATTTCCCTGGAATGCCAAGTCATGCTCTCTTCTGATCAGCGGTCAACATTTTGGGTGCTCATCCTGACAACACCTTTCTCATGCCCAAATCCTCATTGCAGATGGTATGACCTGACCCTCTAATGATGACCGCTATCTCAGCTATATGCCTGACTGTTGATCTACTTGTGACCGGATCCCTAGGGTGCAGCCTGGGACTGTGGGACCACTGTGCTCTCTTAACTCTCTCCAGCCTGGCTGTCCCTCACAATGCCTCGCTAGTGACAAGCAGAAAGCCCCTCCAGGTGCTGTTATCACTCAGCACAACCACATGTGGAGCCCCACACCCAGCTAGATTACATGAATGCTCCCAGAGCCACTCATGAATCACACAGAGTAAGGCACCAGCCATATCCCCCCAGCTCCAAGCCTTGTACCTCAGGAATATAGCGTCTTGCACTGCTCAAGATGAGCCATGCAGATTTATTAATCTGTTCACCACTTCATCAATGGAAAGTGGATATACACCACCCTTTGTAAACCTGAGCAAGCACCCTTACCAAACACTTCAGGCAAACTCACTGGTAAAGATAAACAGTTAACCAAGTGTATTGGCTACAAAAGATAGGTTTTAAGTGATAGGCAAAAAGTCAGAGTCAGTTACCAAAAGAAAAGAAAATATAAGCACGCAGTCTAAACTCTCAACCCTATTAGACTGGTTAACATCTAGATTAAACAGTTTTTCTCACCCCACTGGATACTGCAGTTCATAGTACACAATCTCACCCTTGAAACCTGGGCCAGTCTCCCCTGTTGGAGTCTTTAAGTCTTCTCAGTGTCCTTGTTACTTGCAGCATAGGTGGGGGCAGAAGAAAAGCCATACATGGGCTCCCTGTGCTCTGTTTTATACCCTCAGTCCCATGTGCTTGGAGAACACAACTCCAGGCATGTCTGGTGGGCACTGCTGAGTCTCCAAGAAAGGTTGAGCAATTTCCCTGGTGTGGCCTCATGCAGGTAAGTCACTGAATTGTAGCTCCCTCGCCGGACAATGTCTGTTGATGGTTGTTTGACACCTCGCCAGGGCACTGGTTACTTTCCTTGCTGTTGTTTCTGGGCAGCTAATATCTGGCTGATTCCCAACTTACAGCATATGTTTTACTGACAACCGTACAACACAATCTCATAACTTCATATGCACTAATGATATATGTAGTTAGATAGAACAGTGATCGTAACTTTTCCCCTGATACCTTACATGTAGGGCTGTCGATTAATCGCAGTTAATTGACACGATTAACTCAAAAAATTAATCATGATTAAAAAAATTAATCTCAATTAATCAGTGTTAAATAATAGAATATCAATTGAAATTTATTAAATATTTTGGATGTTTTTCTACATTTTCATATATATTATATTCTGTGTTGTAATTCATAGATATTTAGGTCAGAAGGAACCATTATGACCATCTAGTCCGACCTCCTGCACAACGCAGGCCACAGAATTTCACCCACCACTCCTGCAAAAAACCTCTCACCTATGTCTGAGCTATTGAAGTCCTCAAATCGTGGTTTAAAGACTTCAAGTAGCAGAGAATCCTCCAGCAAGTGACCGGGGCCCCATGCTACAGAGGAAGGCGAAAAACCTCCAGGGCCTCTTCCAATCTGCCCTGGAGGAAAATTCCTTCCCGACCCCAAATATGGCGATCAGCTAAATCCTGAGCATATGGGCAAGATTCACCAGCCAGATACTACAGAAAATTCTTTCCTGGGTAACTCAGATCCCACCCCATCTAATATCCCAGTGAAAGTGCAACTTACAAATGCAGATTTTTTTTGTTACATAACTGCACACAAAAGCAAAACAATGTAAAACTTCAGAACCTACAAGTCCACTCAGTCCTACTTCTCGCTCAGCCAATCGCTAAGACAAACAAGTTTGTTTACATTTACAGGAGATAATGCTGTCTTCTTCTTTACAATGTCACCAAAAATTGAGAACAGGCATTTTCACGGCACTTTTGTAGAAGGCGTTGCAAGGTATTTACGTGCCAGATATGCTAAACATTCGTATGCCCCTTCATGCTTCAGCCACCAATAGAATACCATTTTTTAAAAATATTTTTGGATGTTTTCTACATTTTCAAATATATTGATTTTAATTACAACACAGAATACAAAGTGTACAGTGCTCAATTATTTTTATTACAAATATTTGCACTGTAAAACACAAAATAGTATTTTTCAATTCACCTAATACAAGTATTATAGTGCAATCTCTTTACCATGAAAGTTGAACTTATAAATGTAAAATTATGTACAAAAAACTGCATTCAAAAATAAAACAATATATAATTTTAGAGCCTAAAAGTCCAATTAGTCCTACTTCTTGTTTAGCAAGATTCATATGCCTCTTCATGCTTCAACTATCATTCCATGCTGATGAGGCTTGTTAAAAAAAATGCATTAATTAAATATGATGACCCAGCACATGTTGTTCGTTTTAAGAACACTTTCACTGCAAATTTGACAAAACGCAAAGAAGGTACCAATGTGAGATTTCTAAAGATAGCTGCAGCACTCAACATAAGGTTTAAGAATCTGAAGTGCCTTCCAGAATCTAAGAGGGATGAGGTATGGAGCATGCTTTCAGAAGTCTTAAAAGAGCAACACTCTGATGTGGAAACTACAGAACCCAAAGCACCAAAAGAGAAAATCAACCTTCTGCTGGTGGCATCTGACTCAGATAATGAAAATGAACATTGTTGCCTGATTTAGGAGGTTAATATTATTAATTTGGATAGTATGGGTTTTACGCTTGCCAATTTCTTTGATTAGAAAATAAAAGCTTTTGTCCCGAATTAGGCTTTACAGAATTTAAAAAGTACCCTCATGGGTATGACAGGAAGCTTACACGGAGATAGATATAGCCTTAAAGACTTTTTATTAAGATAAATGAAGTAGTAATTAAATGATATAATTAGTTACAATGTTACAATTGTATTACTGCTATTTAAAAGATACATATGGTATTATATTCTACAAAGCTTTGGTTAATATACCTACACCCTTCCTTGATAACCTGGTGGTGAGACACACAGGACCAGCTTCGCCTCTGGCAGTTAAGGTTTCTCAATTTTTGAGTGGGAGGTGCAGAGCTTAGAAGAAGCTAGAGCTAAGAGCTATCAAAGCTAACAGAGTTTACTTAACTAACTTAAACTTAAAATTAAAACCTAATAAACAAAACTAAGAACAAAAGCTTAGGGAAACCAAGCTTAGCCTAGTCCCCTTGGAACTTAGGAAGTTTAAGAAAAACAAGTAGAACCTACTAGTCGCCTAGGCTACTAGTTGAGTCTAACAAGGTAGATTACCTTTTTTATAGAGCACAGGTGCTTGAAATCCTTCCTCCTATGCCCAAACTTCATTCGTCACCCACAAAAATGTTAGTACACTTACTGTATAGGCTAGTATGTTTGTGCCTATTGATGACATGTACATACATATTAATGACATTAGATCATACATGTTATTTTTGTTCTCCCAGTTATTTCGGTTCTTTTCTTGTGGTGTACCTGTTAAGTCTGTGGGTACAGACTTGGAAATCCCCTATGCTATTTATCTATCTAGGTGAAAGGTCTTAGACATGTGTGCGCGTGTTGACTTGCTATCTGGGTGAAAGGTCTCAGACATAGATATGCTAACTTTGCCTTAGCTCAACATACAGGATATGACCTGTAGGTCCCTTACATTACAGCTGAACTTACTTTAATATAAATCTATAATCCTATTACAATAAACCAAATACTTAAACTAAAAGATAGATATATATATATATGCAAGCAAGCAGGTTAATCCTATAGGCTACAACATGCATCAGTCCACACTGCTTTGGATGGTTATCGAGCAGAACCTGTCATCAGCATGGACGCATGTCCTCTGGAATAGTGGTTGAAGCATGAAGGGACATATGAATCTTTAGTGCACTTGGCACGTAATATCTTGTGATGTCGGCTACAACAGTGCCATGCAAAACGCCTGCTCTCACTTTCAAGTGACATTGTAAACAAGAAGCGGGCAGCATTATCTTCTGCAAATATAAACAAACTTGTTTGACTAAGCGATTGGCTGAACAAGTAGGACTGAGTGGACTTGTAGGCGCTAAAGTTTTACATTGTTTTGTTTTTGAGTGCAGTTATGTAACAAAAATTTACATATGTAAAAAAAATTTACATATGTATGTTGCACTTTCATGATAAAGAGATTGCACTACAGTACTTATATGAGCAAAATTAAAAATACTATTTATTTTATCATTTTTACAGTGCAAATATTTGAAAACAAAAAATAATATAAAGTGAGCACTGTCCACTTTGTATTCTGTCTTGTAATTGACCGATATATTTAAAAATGTAGAAAAAACTGTGATTAATTGCAATTTTTTTGAATTAATCAAGTGACTTAACTGGGCTTAAATCGACAGCCCTAAAAGAAACAAATCAAAATATCAGTACTTTGATCTGCAAAATCTGTTGGGCCCTAGCATATTATTAAATAGATCAAGCTAGACACTTTCTGAATAAACCTCATTCCTGGCAAAGGTAATTTCAGACCTAACAGTTTACTTTTGGCAAAGGTTTAGGCAACTGAAAACATGGTCTTATAATGGAAAGTGTCAGGTAAACTTAACTACTGACATCACTACCTGTGCCACCAATAATGACAATCTATATGCATTAATATAGGTGAAGCAGCTTGTGAGTATTAATTCTACATCTTTATAGTTTTTGGAGTTTGCTGGTGCAATGGATTTTCAAATAAGTAGACCTGAGTTCAAATTCTAACAGAGTTCACAAGTGAAAATGAGTTCAATGGTCCCATTCTAGTTCCCATTTCCAGATTTTAATCCACCTTAGGTACGAGGAATGAAATCAACATAGTGTTCTGCTCACAGAAGACTACAGTTGGAAGAATAGGTTGACTGGAAACAGTACTAGAGTGTATTGTCAGGATTATGTCAAAAGGCTGGCCATACCAATGGTAGCCAGCCAATGCTCTCAGCCTGTCACCTTCTGATGCACTAGAGTTGGTTACATTTAAAAAAAAACAATACAAGTCCATTGAATGATGAAGCAGAAATAGGTATATAAACAAAAAAATCACTAGGTAGTGAAATTCCTAAGAGCTTACAATGAATAGCTGCTCTTTCCTAATCATAATCAACTAGAAAAGTGCATCATAAATATCTATTTCCCTTATTTGTGATAAGAGTTGAAAGAAAATTCTGTAGCATGCTATGCTCCAAGGAGCTCCAGGAACGACGTCCGAAGGGACTGGATGGCTCAGGGGAATGGGAATGGGAATGAATAGGCCTGGCAGAATTCAATTGTTATTGTTTTATAATTTTGACTGATATCTATTTTAAAGCATTTTTTTCTATTTTTATCAATTTATATTTTTCAGTTTGTGGGAAATTATGAATGGGCCAGACAATTATTTAATGACAGTAGACACGGATTCAAAAAGTTGAAGCTTAATCAACTGTTAAAAAGCATACTGCCAACATCCCATGTCAAAATATACGAAGTAAATATCCTTAAAACAAATTATACCTGTTTTTACTATTCATTTGATAATCCATTTGTAACAAGCCTAATTCAAAAGTCTAAATCAGTGGATTTTCACTCTAAGAAGTTCTCAAGCAGCATTTTCCTTACTTCGCCTATCTGTAAATTTAGACTATTACTGATGGAAATTTTTTTGTCGGTTTGTGTCTGTATGATAGAAATTGACCTTTACCAACACTTGCCAATAAAAATCTAAACCTGCCAAACCTAGTAACAAGATACAACCTTTAACCTCTAAGACACTGGTTCAAATTAAACAAGTCAGTAATGATTTTTAAAATGGTTACCATCTGACTGCTAAATGCTGTCCTATGACAAGTAAATTGATAGTCTTTGCCCAACAGGTGTTTTTATCTCAAAATCAAGCATTACTAATTGGCACTAAATAGCAATATTGGTGCCAGGCATAGGTAATTTAACAGGAACAGAGGATCGGGAATCATGGTAGAGGTACACTGCTGAGGAAGCTTATGCTTCTATTTATGGTCTGATCCTGCAGAGATATTTCCCAGATGTAATCCCAGCTGAAGTCATTGGAGCGCTGCATTATGACTACCCCTTTCTGAGCACTACAGCTATTTCAAACTCAAAATGCTACGGTTATATAAATAATAATAATAATACAAGTAGACAAATGATTAAAAACAAAACTCAAAACAAGGAGCATCATCTAAAAGAAAATACTATTGCACACCCAGGCACTTATGAAGAAAAAGCACATCAACTTCCACCTGCTAGTGACCTGAAGATTGTACCCCATCCTATCAGACAAGGGACTTCAGTATGGTGATCCATGTATCTATTTCCTCTAAGCTTCATTTTGCAACCCATATCTAATAATGAAACCACACCCTGAGAAAGCTCCAACTGGTACAACACACAGCAATCCCTGTGACGAGCAACACATCGTCCTTGTGGTCCACTTTTTGTATGGACTCCCTACAGAATGAAGAGTCCACTTCAAAATCTCTGTTCTGATATTCAAAGATTTCCCTGGGACTGGTCTTACCTACCTGCAACATCAACACTTTCTCTATGACCATGACCTCTCAACAGCTACACTTCAGTGAAACAAGAAAACTGCTGATCAACAGGTAGTAGTCATAAGTGCAGGAGACATGACTTTCACAGGAGCTTTCAAAGAAGTTTCAGGGATTATTTTTAACCTAATTATACGTGAAAACATTAAAATTAATAAATCAGATTCCTCTAATTCAGCAGGAAGTTCTATTGTCATAGTATGCACTACATTGATTGACAGAAAAATTATTTGCTTTCATTTTCTCAAAAAGTAAAAATGGCATCCTATGTCCCACAACTGACCAACCTAAATCACTGACTTAATTCGTTCAGAGCTCAAAAAAGCCAACCTGTGATAAGACAACACCTTGGGTTACATTTGTTCAAACAAAAACAAACAAAAAAACCCAAAAAAATCTTACAAGGCCTTTGGTCAAAGGTTTTATTTTGTGGTTATCACAGCACTATTTTGTATTTGCTTGTGATTTAAAAAAAAAAGTTACCTTATGAAAACTTATTTTATCTAACTGAATTTTGAAAGAGAATATTGGTTTTTAAGAGTCAGAGAAATTTATAGGGAATGTACACAATAAAAATGTTAAGCAGAATGTGCTATGTTTTTGTCCCTACTTTACTTACTGTATTTCCCTTTTATGCTTCTAAAATCTCTGAGTTTTAATTATTGGTCTAATACATAATTACGAGTAGTTAAAGCACAGCGCATGGACATAACATAGCAGCCATGCTATGTTCTGGTTCATGCTATGCTGGTATGGTCTGCCAGGGCTTAATATTTAACTGTCATAGAGGACTTTTCAGCCATAGATATCAAAGCATATTACAAAAGAAAGTATCATTGTCCCCATTTTACAGATGGGGAAACTGAGGCATAGAGTGGTGACATGACTTGTCCAAGATTGCAAAGTAAGTGAATTACAGAACCAAGAATAGAATCCAGATCACGATTCCCAGTCTAACATCCAAGCTTCTCATATTCAATCAGCATAAAATGGAGCAATTTTTCTCCCTAACTGCTGCCTGCAAGGATAATCAATAAACACAATTAATAATAATAGGAATTCCTCATGCACCTTCCATCCACAGATCAAGGCATTTTACACATTTATTAAGCCTCACACCACATTTGTGAGATGTTAATCTAATTTTATAAATAGAGTAACTGAGGCTCAGGAAGGTAGAATGACTTTTTCACCAAAGAAGTCCCTGTAAGTGCCAGGATTAGAACGTCTAAGTCCTGATTTTAATCCCATGTTCTAAATATTAGAGCATCTTTCCTCCAACACGCAGTACATTATCATTCAATTATATGCTGTCTGTTTGAATCCAGCACAGATTAGCAGTGACTGATCATTACCATTTTTTGGCATTTTAGTGGTCTAACTGAAAAGTGGTCTTCGGACTTCATTTTTAATTAAACTTAGTACATCTGTACTCAAATGTGGGTGTTTTTTTTTTTATTATTTCTATGTTTACTTTAGTGTAAGGGTAAAAAAAACAAAGGAGAGCGTGAATTTGGGCTGAGCTTCAAATCTGGATTTTGGATCATTACCCAAAGTTTGAGAAACCTGAATTCATGATTTTAGAGAAAGGGAGAAGCTGTGAAGTTGAAATCTAGGTCCAAGTTTGGATTCTGACCTCCTTCCCAACAATTTTTGTGGATGTTTGGATCGAACGTCTTGCACTGGCCCATTACACAGGTAAACCACAGCAATAATTTCTCATGCTAGTTGTTCCCCTCTGAATTTCATCAAAATTTGGGAGAGTTCCTGTCAGCAATACTTATTCAGACCAAACTATCAGAAACCCAAACCTTCTGAATTTCTTAACTGTGACTGATTTTCCCACATTCCTGGTTAATTAACATTTGTTGCACTTCTCTCTCTCTAGATTTTTGTTGTTTTTAAAAAATAAAATGTTAACAGAATAGGGGAAGCTAATGATGGCATTTAACATTAAAAGTTCATCTGCCTTTAATTTTTGAAGCAAAAAAATTCAAGTATCGCATAAGGCAAAACTGCCTTTCCCAACGTGCACGGTTTTTGACAATGCATGTAATTCAGATATGGCTTTACTTCAGCTCAAAAGAACCCAGAAAAATTCACTCACAGTGAAGTTATCACTGAAAATTTCATCCCAAAACAAAAAATATTTGAGGAAGTTCTGAACAAGTGGGGAGAAAAGGGTTAGAATGAAAACTGAACTCATACTTTCCTTCCCATATGTATGGACCTAGTCAGCAGTATCGCCTCCTTCCCCCAATAAGTGTTATGTTACAAAGTGACATGATTACATACCACAAAGCATTTATGTTGTTCCCCCCTCGCTACTGATACGTGTTACTTACCTGGCAATTAAAAAAAAAATCTCAGTAACTATTTTTCATACTGAACACACAGTTCCCTCAAGATTTTAGGAGACAGTGGTAATATACACAGAAGATAAACCATCAAACTGTTTCAGCATGTGTTTTAAAAGGGGTGGAGTTTGGAAATTAAAAAGGAAGCTTACTTTAGCATTAAAATAGTTTAAATTATTTCCCTGGTCTCCCTTTTTCTGGAGAGGGACATGAAAACCCTTTTATAATAGCAGGAATGAGCTGATGAAATCCACCTGGCCTAGTGCATGCAGTGACATGAGTCAGCAGAATAGCCCTCTCTTTCCCAGCATCCGATCCCCTTGCATACCATCTTCAAGTTATTTTTCAAGAGAACAAAAAAAATGTATTTCCGAGAGATCAAAAATATCAGATCATTAAAAATAAGGTGCCCTAGACAGAAACCATTGTAATGATACCTATGCGAGCAACAAGAAAACACCACCTGTGCAAAAGAGAAATAGTCTAAACTTAATCTCAAAATTTAAGTGGCATGATTATGAACTGCTGGAGTACATCTAAGTACAGTACACATATATATTTAAATGATTTGGCACTCTGTTGCAGAGAAATAAAAGAAACAAAGCCAGCCTTCCGTAAGACAAATCTCAAAATAAGGCATTAGCTCAGATGTCAGTTCTATAGCAGCAATTTTATATATAAAACAAAAGTCCATGTTATTTATTATTGCATTTTTATTTTCACAGGAACATAGTTATCACATTTTGGGCTGAAATTTTTATTTTTGGTAGCTGCCTGATGAACTTTTTTGGCAAGTCATACCCCCCACCACCTCAGTTTCCCCTAGAAATTAGGCTAATTATACTTACTTACCTGGCAGGTGTGGTGTGAAGATTAGAAACTTATATTATAGTGGCATCTTTGTTCTATGCACTCGACAAGAATATCAAAAGGCAGTCTCTTCCCCAAGGAGCAACAGTGTGAAAAGACAATGAAAAAAGGGTGAGGAAAGTTGGTACATTTCCTTTCCTGCCTTTGCCTTTTTGTCTGTATAAGTGTAAACTCTTTGGGTTAGGAACTCTCTCTCTCACAATTGGGCACCAGTTTCAGTCGGAATCTTTCAAAACTACTGTAACAGCAGCAGCAGCAACCAAGACATGAAATGGTCACAGTGATGACAGACAACCTGATTTCTTTTTTAAGTTGTGCTTTACACTTAACCCAGGAATTCAACATGTTACGTATGAAAAATACTGCATATGCTCCCCAACATTGTAACACTGAATATAGAATGACTTTTCTGAGATTCACAAGTGATCCAGGTAATTAATTTCTGAGTTCAATTAGTTTTAAAATTCTTTAAATGATTCATCACTCTGGGTCAGACTATTCTTTTTAAATAATCTCAATGGTGGAATAATACAAATTCTGAAAGCTTCCCAATATACTGAAATCTTATGTATTGGCAACATTTGCAAGGTTTTGTTATTTTTCATAAATTATTCATCAGCAGAGGCTGATCAAAAATGTTCTCCTCTACAGAATTCCACAAAGAACTTCCCTCTCCTATTCTTCACAATAGGAATGAGGCCACAGGTACTCCTAGAAGAAACAACCTCTTTCAAAATGGCCTCCACCTCCAATGAGAGCGAGGAGCTGCACTCTGGGAAGATAATACTGTTAGGGGTCACTAAGGGCCTTAACTGTGCATTTCCATACCTTAACATCTTGGCTCTCTTTACAATTTAATCTTAACTCTGAATTTCCTGAGTTTGTAATTGTGACAAAGTTCCTCCTCTACTTTGATGGGTCTTGCGCTTATTGGCAGATTTGCTCGCCTTGCAGATTCACGGCAGCCCTCACTTTGGCCGTTTTCGTGAACCCACAGTCCAGGTCAACTCCTCCTGTGTCTGATCAGGAGTTGGGAGGTTTGGGGGGAACCCGGGCCCGCCCTCTACTCCGGCTTCCAGCCCAGGGCCCTGTGGAATGCAGCTATCTAGAGTGCCTCCCCGAACAGCTGTGCGACAGCTACAACTCCCTGGGCTACTTCCCCATGGCCTCCTCACAACACCTTCTTTACCCTCACCATAGGACCTTCCTCCTGGTGTCTGATAATGCTTGTAATCCTCACTCCTCCAACAGTCCACGTTCTCACTCTCAATGCCTCTTGCTCCCAGCTCCTCACATGCACATCACAAACTGAAGTGAGCTCCTTTTTAAACCCAGGTGCCCTGATTAGCCTGCCTTAATTGATTCTAACAGCTTCTTGATTGGCTGTAGGTGTTCTAATCAGCCTGTCTTAACTGTTTCCAGAAGGTTCCTGATTGTTCTGGAACTTTCCCTGTTACCTTACCCAGGGAAAAGGGACCTACTTAACCTGGGGCTAATATATCTGCCTTCTATCACTCTCCTGTAGCCATCTAGCCCGACCCTGTCACAAATGCTTGTTTTGGGATTAACTACAGTACTCCTGTATGTTTTTATCCTTAAGTTACTGACATATACTGAATGTTAACTCCAGTTTAACCTGTGGTTTATCTGGAAATATATATTTGTCCCCAACTGACCTCCTTCCTAGTTAGTTGTGTAATTTCTTGTAAATATCACAACAGAAGTTCCTCTTGATGGGTCTTGAAATGAGTCTACTATATACTTAATAGTGAAAATCACTGTATTTGGGGTATTAAGCATAGACATCTCACCAATGAGGTACAGATACCACTGCTGATTACTTTAAATTTCAAATATTCTCTAGGGCTTCCTAGTACTAACATCCCAGAATACACATTGCTCCTGGGAAACCTCAGAATATATCAGGTTTAAAGATCCTCAGACATCCTGCATGCCCTGGTATCTCAGTACCAGAGAAGTACCATACAGCAGTAGCAGCAGCAAATCAATATCCTGCCACCAAAAATTAAAAGGTGTGTGAAGAAAAGGGGCAGCAAAGACTTAAGCATATTTATTAAAAAGCTCGAAAATGTGGTCCAGTTTGGGGGAAGAGCAAAGGGTTGGGTCACTTCTAATTTTAACTGTCTTGGGTACCCATCCACCTGAGCAACGCTGCAACACATCCGATGTTACACTGTATAACGAAGACATTAACACTTACATCAAGTTTATTCAATAGCCAGTTCTACTAAACAATGGCTCTTTGAGTAGAACCATTTTCCAAGGCATATACAGTGTACATTATTTGCTCTCTCTATAAATGAATTAACATTTCTAGACAGGGCGGGAAAGAATCACTTTTAAATTAACAATAAAATTGTGTATTACCTTCTGTAGATTATATTTTTCCAGTAACTGGGAAAAACTTCAAGAGTTTTAACCTTAAGAGGATTTACTATCAATTAAGTCTCACCATACATGCACATCCATAGAAAAACCTGTCTCTTGGAAGCAACAACTTAGTGTTTCAGCAACTTCTCTCATTTTTTGTGTTTTGTTTGTTTTTGTATGTGTTTTTCATTTTAACTGCTTCACATCTAGGTACTAGACACTGCGCGACCACAAACCAGCCAAGTGAGGCAATTATTCATACTATTGGTAATGATCATGTCTGCACAGTTGCTGCATAAACCTGTAATTACATAGGCAGGATATCCCGAAGGCTTGGGAAACAGCATTAGCTTTACAATATGAATTTAACAAGCTGAAACTTATATATGATTGAAAAATCTTTTTAAGGAAAGCTTAAATTGTGCCAATTATAACTGGAGAACTAAATTCTGTTGGAAAAGTATTATATAAATTGCCAGCAGTGCACAAAAATATCTTTTTTCAGGGGTGAAGAGCCCAAGGCATCTCAATCTTACTCAACAACAGGGTGAAAACAGTCTTTGTGTGCGCTAAAATTCAAACAATTCAAGTGGACAAACTAAAAAAGTATTTGAATTTTTACTTTTACTTCAATATACTTGACATATGCAATATAATCTTAAAACTACTATAATTGTTGATTTATTGATCGAAGTTTTCAGAAATTATAGCATGTAAAAAGCAACGTAATTTTTAATATTTTAATTAAAATCAATTGACATGGTCAACAAAATAAAACGTAACTTAGTTAAGTTCAAAGCAGCATGTGAGAGTTATAAAGGTATCTCACAAAACTGGGTGACTGACCAAAAAAATGGCAGATAAAATTCAATATTGATAAGTGCAAAGTAATGTACATTGGGAAAAATAATTCTAAAACTATATGTACAAAATGATAGGTTCTAAATTAACTGTTACCCCACTTATGAAAGATGGAGTCATCATGGACAGTTCCCTGAGAACATCTGCTCAGTGTGCAGCAGCAGTAAAAAAGTAGCTAACGATCTTAGGAACCATTAAGAAAAGGATAGATAAAAAGACAGAAAATATCATAGTGCCTCTATAGAAATTCATAAAAAGCTCACACCTTGAATACGGCATGCAGTTCTGGTAACCTCATGTGAAAAAAGATATGTTATAATTGGAAAAGGTGCAGAGAAGAGCAACAAACATTATTGGGGGATGGAACCCCCGTGCAACCTTCCACACAAGGAGAGGTTAAAAAACTCGGACTATTCAGCTTAGAAAAGAGACAACTAAGAGGGAGTATGATAGATGTCTATAAAGTCATGAATGATATGGAGAAAGTGAATAGGGAAGTGTTATTTATCCCCTCACATAACACATGAACCAGGGGTCTTCTGATGAAATTAATAGGCAGCAGGTTTAAAACAAACATAAGGAAGTACTTCATGCAATGCGGTCAACCTGTGAAATTCATTGCCATGGGAAGGCCAAAAGTATAACTGGGTTCAAAAAAGAAGTAGGTAAGTTCATGAAGGAAAGGTCCATCAATGGTCATTAGTCAAGATGGTCAGGGACACAATCCCAAGCTCTGGGTGTCCCTAAACCTCCAAATGCCAGAAGCTGGAACTGGACAACAGGGGATGGATAACTACACTGTCCTGTTCTGTTCATTCCCTCTGAAGCCTCTGGCATTGGACACTGTTAGACATAGGATACTGGGCTAGATGGATTGTTGGTCTGATCAAGTATGGCCATTCTTATGTTCTTATACATTGAGCACAATTAGCAAGC
This sequence comes from Chelonia mydas, assembly GCF_015237465.2. Classification (NCBI taxonomy): domain Eukaryota; kingdom Metazoa; phylum Chordata; order Testudines; family Cheloniidae; genus Chelonia; species Chelonia mydas. The sequence goes on from NC_057851.1 coordinate 13,643,211, forward strand.
ATCGCCCTGCAGAAAGAAACAAATGAAAATGCTATCCCATCCTTCAAATTCTGTTTGACTCTGAAAATACAGTTTAAACTAATACAATACACCAAATGAATACTCACTCTCACATCAGCATAGATATATTGCTAGAAAAAGTACAGTTTGAAATGTTTTGTGGAAGAAGCATGCTTTAAAAAGAGCTAAAAGAAGAAATCAAGGTCATTTGACCCAAAAGGAGATGGAAGAAGTCTCAAGTATAAAGGGAGAACAAGAGAATGGCATGAAGATGAGAACACAAGAACAGCACAAAAGGGTTGACAGGGAACAAGACAAGGAGCAGGCAGCAGCTGTGGCTACTTAGGGGCTAATAAGCCTAAGACCCACCAATTAAATCTCCTTGTTTCTTTTAAAGTAAAAAAAATACTTATGCTAAATGCCATCACTTCCAGTACAGTTGGGGGAGAGGGGGAAGAGGAAGGGAACCGTGGACTGTTGTGGCAGACAGTGCAGGCTGGGATGAGATGGCAATATCTACCCAAGTGAATGTAGATGCAGCACAATGGACTGCTGTCCAGGAAGGGAAGAACTGGTAATTTCCAACCCCGAAAAAGAGCTCCCCTCTTTGCTCAAAAAATGAGGCAGGGCAGAGATCAGAGTTTGATCCCATATAGCGTTTTAACTCTTTTTGGTGAGAAGAAAGATTCGCCTCCAAGAGCCTGAGCAGCTTCAGTACACAGCTCTACCTCTAGAACTGCACAAGAAATCTGCATGTGAGACAATGAGGCAGAAGAACTTGCTATCACCATCCTTCAAAATTGAAGAACAGAGGCAGCAAGTAGGCATGTTGGGAAGAAAGAGCTCTACTGCCTGGAATGGGAGGGGAAGCTCCTGGACGCTCTGCAGCAAGACGGGAATATGCAGTGATTTATTTTACTGGCTGGTTGTGGGGGTGGGCCTGAGGGGTTCTGTTGTCCAGGGTGGAGGAGCCTCTTGGCTGATGGGGGGGAGAGCTCTGCCAAAAGATAAGGGTATTCTGGGTAGTTCTTCTGACCAACAGAGAGACCTTATACCCAGCAAGTGGACAGCAGCCCAATGATGGAGCTGTTTTTCCACTAGAGAGGGTTAACCTCACTCCCCACTTAGGGTGGCCATCAGCTGTCACTGTCAGTGTTTTCCTCTAATTATGACAGTATTTTCTTTAAAAAAAGTACATTTTTACATACATATCTTATTCCAACACTTGAATGATCAATGATCTGACCCAATATAACAAATCTTAAGTTTCTAGAGTATTTTAATTAGTTAGGTTTATTGGTGGCATTTATGGCCAACAAACTAGTGTCTGGACTTATGGGAGAGAGACAGAGTCAGAGCAACCAAAGTTTAAATAAAGTGGGGATAAACAGACAATGAAATGAGAGGACGACTCACCTAAGCATATCCATTTAAATCTGAGAGTTTCCTCTTTTTGATTATAGTATAATTAGTAACTTCAGTTTCTAAGCAGGGCTTAAAAATGTACTTGTTACCTAATAGCCCAAAGACTAAACCTACCAGCCAAATCCTCTGTTGCCACACCCCAAAGCAACACCCAACCAAATACTCATTTCCACACTTTAACATGCTTGGATTGATCCTTGATCAATCAGCCATGTTATAAGTCCATAAATTGGCATTTAGATATTGTGAACAAAACTAACAAAACAGAAACAGATCTACAAATGTTTTGAGTCGATCTGCTGTCATGAAAAAGAATGAGATGTGACATTTAAAATTCAGAGTTCACTTCAAGATGAAGGGGACAGAAAGATGGGCTGAGTGGCAAATCTTTGTTTAAACAAAATCTTCAATAATTAAATATAATAAGAAAAAATTATTAAGAACAAACTAAATGCTTTAAGTGTTGCTTAAGAATATTTCCATACATGAAAGCTGGACTTCAAGCTCCATTTCATTCTCCTTCAAATAATTCTCACCAAAACCTGCAACATCCAAGTTTGTCACAAATTCACAAAAGCTAATAAATGCGCAAGTATGACTGAAGCTTATCATGTGTATACCAATTTCTAAGTTCAACGGACTACCATAACAAAGCTAAGTTACACTACCATATGTAGTACGAAAACTGATTTTAGACTTGCACCATGAGATGTTTAATTTAAAAAAAAAAAAAGAAATCCCATGTTCGTGATCCTTTTCCAGCCTGATATACTAATAGTAACAGCAGTTTTAGTATGTCTGGATGAAAGGAAAAACAATAGAATCCTTCACCAAAAGCACACTACTTTTTCAAGCCTAAATGACACCCCAGAAATGTTTACATGCCGATAACCAGAATGCTGTTCCAGCTTGAAGCTATATTAGCATAGCACAGCAACCTTCCAGATCTTGGAACAAACCATATGGTTTGGGCAGTGGTGTCACAGACCCAATCCCTATTCAGGGCTTCCCCTAACAAAGCCTGAAACCTTTGATACTTAGATTTAAGCAAAAAGATTGCTAACTTCCTTGACTAGTCTTGAATTTACAAGGGAACTTCCTCGATGCAGGGAGTCCAGATTAAAAAAACTCTCCTGCTGATTTTGACTACTGAGCAGAGGACTAGCTGATAACATACAAAAAGGTGCACCAAGAGTCAAATCTCTTGAAACACAGTGGAGTGTTCTACATACAGTATTATACAGCAGATGTAGCACTTATTTTGCACAATATATAAAAGGCTAAGGCTAAGATTAGTAACAGGAGCAGAAAATGTATATTAAAAAGGAAAGTAAGTTAGGGCTAACAAAACTTGTTTATTTACTTTTCAAAAATCAATGTGTAAACCCATGGATGGCTTCTGTCCAGTGTGGGTTTCTACCCACTGGAACATGAGTATGAAAGCTTGGGAGAAGGAGCTTTTGTCTCAGCTACAGTTTCTCTTTTTAAACTAGCCTCCCCTACCCTTTTTTCTGGCAACTTCCTGCCAATTCAGGAGACACCAGTGTTTAAACACAATATGTGCTCATGTAATGGAACTGGAGGTATTTTTCAGTACTTCTGGAAATTAAGCACACACAAGCCCCCTTCTCTTTAACTATATCATAAGACAATTCACACAGAAAAATGAATAACCCACCTTATCATCACTTGAATTAAAAATGACAGGTATGCAATATTCCTTTGGACCATTGCAGTATAATTTTTTTTCTACTTTAGAAGAAAAAAATACAATTAACATTACAGAAGATAAAAAACAGAACAGTCATATGATCACTAGCTAATTGTGCAGTGAGCTTTTGAAAACTATAATTTATCTCAGGCTTTGGTGTCTTTGCTCCCGTTCTAGGTATGGGAGTAGACAGAAATCCCTAACATGGCCCATCCTAATTTTTTTATAATTTCAATAATATCGTAGCACCTCCTCCAGGCAGCATGAAAATATAGTCCACTTCTCAAGAATACCCAGGAGCTAAACGTACTGTTTAAATTTTGTGTCTGCAGACCACTTGAGTAGCAGCAACTGATCTTCTGAGACACAGCAAAATGCTACTAATATAGTTTAAATTGAGTACACAAATGCACCATAGACATTTAAGTGTTAAATGTTGTGTAATACTTGTTATACCAAAATCTCAAAAGGTTTTTATGAACACATTTTTTAACAAACTGCCTAAGTCAATCTGTAAAGAAGGTTCAAAAAAGTTTCCATTTTGAATTAATGGTACTTAATGTAACAATTTATGTCAAACTTTTCAAAACTGGGTGCCTATACACCTACATCTACACTTAGATAACTAAATAGTAAACAGATCTGATTTTCAGTGATGCTGAACATCCACAGCTCCCAGTGAAGTCAACTTTTATTTAGGAGGTTCAGTAAGAATATGTGCACCAAAAGTCACACACCCAAAAGTTTGGAAAATTCTGTGTTAGTCACTTCAGTGTCTAACACTAGTCACATCTTTCAATTTTTTCTTAGTATACTTAGAGTACTTAACAGTACTATTATGTAGCTCTGATTCAAAGGAACCACAGGCCACATAAATAACCTTCTCACAACTGAGCAAAAATAAATAATCTCACTTGGGCTTTGGGTTTGTGGAGAAGGCTTCTCAACACCAATTTAGGAAGTTCTAAGAACTCTATTAAATATCCCATATGATTAATAGATTTCAAGACCAAAAAGGATGACTGAGATCATCTAATCTGACCTCCTGTATAAGTCATCCTATCCAACTTCTCCAAAATAATTCCTAGAGCTCGTATTTTAGGAAAACATCCAATGATGTTGGGATACAGATGAGGACACGATACAGGACACTCAACCCACACAGAAATAGGGCAAAATTAGTAGGTTATGGGAAGGAAATTTAGTAAAACTAAGGGCTTGTCTTCACATACAAAGCTACAGCTGCGGTGCTGTAGCGCTTTAGTGAAGTCGCTCCTAGGTCAACAGGAGAGCTTCTTCCATCAGTGCAGTTAATCTCTCTCTCTGAGAGGCGGTAGCTATGTCAGTGGCCGAAGCTCTCCCACTGATATAACGTTCCCCACCTAGGGGGTTTAAGTCGGTATAACGTCATCACTCTAGGCTGTGGATTTTTCACAGCCCTGGAGCAACACAGTTATGCCAATTTAGGTCTGTAGTGTACAAGAGAGGGAATCTGTGGTTCACTGTGGTCGCAAAGAGATGCCAGTGCAGGGTGCTCCATTGATGGAAGATGGAGTGAAGCATGGGATTATGGAGCCCCCACTCGTAATTTGTATAGAATAATCTGCTGAGCATGTCCACTAGGGAGTTGCTGGTGCCTGGAAGGTGCACGGAATGCAACATGACCCCACGCTTGAAGCATCAGTTCCAAAGGTGGACAGCCTTCACAGAGAGAGAGAGGTTGACCTGGTGCCACCTTCCTTGTTAACAAACACAAACACTGCCATCATGTTGGCAGATAGCAGTTGAATGTGCCATGATCTTATGAGGGGGAGAAAAGCCTGACAGGCAAGGCAGGCAGCTTATAGTTCGAGGATATTGACGTGCATCTTCGCCTCCCTGTGTCCAGAGGCCCTGAGCCATGTTACCATACAGATGGGTGTCCCACCCAGTGAGGGAGGCATCCATGGTGAGAGTGGTGTGGGGAGTGGGAAGGGTGAACGGAATGCCGACCATGACTTGGTCCACCATGGAAAGGAAACCGGGATAAAGTTGGGTAGCAAGACCAGATTGTTCAAGCAGTCAGTCTGAGATCTGTAGATCAACCGGAGCCAGAGCTCATGGCAGTCCATATGAAGGCGGGCATGGGGTATTATGGAGGTGCAGGCTGCTATGTGGCCAAGGAGGAAAAGGCATTGGCGAATAAACGTGCTTGGATTGTGACATAGCTGCATGATGAGAGAGGTGAGGGTGGTAAAGTCATCCATCAGGAGGAAAGCTTGGTTCACAATAAAGTTCAGGAACGTCCCAATAAAAGTGATCTCTTCAGCAGGGATGAGGACTGACTTTTCCCAATTGATACAGATACCCAGACTGACGAGGAGATTGCGAAGGGTCTGGATAGCGGCAAGGAGGCAGTTGTGCAATGTCACAACAAGGAGGAGCCAATGATCCAAGTAGGGAAACGGAGTGGCCGAGGCATCGCATGTGTGTTGTGACAACGGAAAAAACTTTTGTGAACAGGCGAAGAGCTGTGGCAATATCAAAAGGGAAGACCCAGAACTGATAATGGGAGTGTCCCACTGTAAAACGGAGACATTTCCAACAAGCTGGGGCGATTCTGATGGAGAAATAGGCATCTTTCATATCGAGAGCCGCAAGCCTAGGGGAGTGATGGACTAGTGAGGGGGAGCATGAAGATCCAGAATCAGAACTGGTGTATGAACTTCTTGAGCAATCAGAGGTCAAGAATGGGGACCTTTTTCGGAATAAGGAAATAAGGGGAATAGAACCCTCAGCCCTGGTAACAGCCGGGGATGCGCTCTATGGCACCTCCCAGAGGAGAACACAATGGGAGGGACTTCCAAGGCCAACATGGGGTGGGCAACATGTGGGGAACGAGAGGTACTCTTATCGAGTACACTGGCGAATGACGTCCAGCACCCAGCCATCAGTGGTGATCTTGCCCCAATTGTGGGTGAACAGGACAAGACAGACCCCCAAAGACAACCAGACGCCCTGGGTGGGGGTTGGAAGAGGTTCACAAATCTCAATGAAAGTCAAAACAGCTGTTTGAATTGACGTTGCAAGAGAGTCGAGGGAGCAGAGGTGGTAGCAGCAGAATAATGGAGTTGTTGGATGCATGGATATCAGTGAGACAGCTCCTGCGGTCATTGAAAATAGGTACGTGGCGCATAGGCAGGGGTGAAAGGACGACCTTCGCTGCCTGTAGGTCGGGGCCAAGGTATTGATAGCAAGTGACTGCAGAGTGGTGCAGGAATCCTTGAGGGAGCGTAAGGATTCATCTATATTGTTGCTGAAGATTTTTTGATTGTCAAATTTGATTGATCTGGAAAAAAGGGTAAACAGTGAGGTGGTAAAATTTTCAGATGACACAAAACTACTCAAGATAGCTAAGTCCAAAGCAGACTGCGAAGACTTACAAAGGGATCTCACCTGTTCTGTTCATTCCCTTTGAAGCACCTGGCTTTGGGCCACTGTCAGAAGACAGGATACTGGGCTAGATGGACCTTTGGTCTGACCCAGTATGGACGTTCTTATGTAAGGGAAGGTCTTCAAGAATGGTCTGGGCCTCTTTAGGAAATCAGAAGGATTGGAGCCTGGAGTCTCAGCAGAGTACAACATCGGATGCCAGAGAGCGGGACGCAGTGTCAGCAGCATCGACCACTGTCTGGAGGGTCACCGTGGTTACCAGTGTTCCCTTATCCAGCAGCATCTGGAAATCCTACTGGTTTTGTCTGCAGGATAGAAGGTCTGAAAGTCTGTGAGCTTCAAATATTGCAGGAAATACGATTTTGCCAAAAGGGCCTGGTAATTAGCAATACAGAACTGAAGTCCAGAAGATGAATAAATAAACCTTTCACTCTAAAAGGGTCTAGCTTCTTTGCTGCCTTGACTGGGGATTAGGGGGTGGCCTTAAGGTGTTGCTATTGAGCATGTTCAGTTGCCATGTGAACAACAAGGGAGATGGCAGCGTCAACAGGAAGTCCGTACCTTGAGAAGGGACAAAGTATCGTCACTCAGCACGCTAGTAAGTAGGGTCACAGGAGGCCAGCATGTGCCAGATGGACTGTGCCAGTTGTAGGAAGGCCATGTGGATAGGGAAGGCAGCCCATGAAGGCCCGGGTGGTTGGAGAATATCCAGGAGCTGGTTTTGCGGGTCCTTGACTTCTTCCACCATGAGGTCAATAACATCCACCAAGCGCCAAAACAGGTCATAGTACCGTCTATGGTCATCCTTAGGGAAAATGGAAGACAGAATTAATGCCTCATCTGGGGATGCCGAGGCTCTGGTGAGACCAGCGGTACCAGAAGTGTTGGCCACACAATGACATCTTGTCCCGGTTCATTATACGCAAAGGGGGGCACAGTACAGGCAGAGGACAGCCTGTAAGATGGCAGCAGCTGCACCCCACAGTCCCAGTAGGGATCCCTGGGGGTCAAGTAGGGCAAGCATATGGGTCACCAGGCATCTGCAGGCCGCAGGGCTAACGGAACCATGGCTCAGTGGAAGGGTCGTAACTGGGTGGATAGGATGGTTGTTGCCTGGGATTCGGAATGCGAGAGCATGGAGGTGAGGAGGAGGGGTCCAGTTCGGAAAACAGTCAGACTCCAACGACAGGCCCGGTAGCAGTGGAGCCATCAGTGCGAGGCAGGTGGAAGAAGTCTGCTGCTCCAGGAGGAACAGGAGAGGTTCATCCACCAGAGTGGGAAGCAGCAAGGTGTCTGGGGCACCAGAGCACAGCCAGGAACCAGCATACAGGAGCATGAGCTCAGCCATGGATGTCAGCAGTATCAGGCGACCTGGCATACAGGGAACCAGAGGTGTCGACGGTGCTGTTGGTGAATATGGTGGTGGACCAGTAACTGTGGCAAGAGATAGCATCTGCAGCTCATGGTGGTGTTTCACCATAAGATCCAGCCAGGGCTTCTAGAGAGCTGGAGCAGCAGGACTGACATGCAACTTCTCACCCGACCTGGCTTGGGGAGGCAACGCTGCCTTTAAGGGCAGTCCCCATCGGGGAGTTGCCCTTATGCCCATGGTGAGGCTTTGGCGGATACAGTAGTACCAAAGGTCCTGGTACTCAGTAGGACAACGGAGAGGCGCTCACCAGCAGTAATGGGCACCATTCGGGAGGATCCATCTGTCCCGGATCTGACTGTGCACGTGGGTACATAGCCTCCTCCATAAGAAACTTGTAGGCAGCTAAGTTCTCTAGCTTCCTAAGTTTGAGGCAGAAATGAGTGACAGATGGAGCAGCGGGCAACGATGTGGGCTTCGCCGAGGCAGTAGAGACACTGTTGGTGCTTGTCACTCACAGAAAAGGAATGCGGGCATGAAGCACAGCTTTTGAAGCCAGCTTGCCAAGGAAAGGATCCCTGTAAAGGATGTGGTGGGGATCTCCCCACTGGGGGAAGAAGTCCAACTGGGAAGCCTAACTAAGAACTTTACAAAGATTACTATAAACAACTGTAAATACTCGAACAACTATATACACTAACTAGAAACAGACAAAGAGTTCTCTCAAAGAACTACAAGCACCCAGGAATAGGGGTTGTGACTGGCCATGCAGCGTAAGAGGGAACTGGAGTAGCATCGACCCACATGGCTTCGTATCACCTCGGACACAGACGACGCACATGTGGGTCAACAAACACTACTACACAACAGTTCTGGCTCCAGCGCATGGCACGCATGTGCACCCACTTCTGGAATCCATGTAGAACCAATTTTATTACACACACATACACACACACACTTTGAGTGGCTGCAGAGTGCTCCAAAAAGCAGCTTTGTAGACTGGCTGTTGCTACAGCTATGGTACAATGGCTTTTTATGGAACTGGGCACTGCCCAATTCCATAAAAACCTAGAAATAGTGGTTTAGTAGACATAAAGCCCTTCTTATTAAGATGGAAATAGCCAAACAGAGAAGGCGTCTTGCAAAACTCTGTCCTAAACTCCAGAAAGTGAAAATTCCTCTCCTGGGAATTTTAAAGATTTGGGCAAAAGGATATAGAAATACTTTATGATTTAAAAAAAAATTAATCTAAAGAAGAAAACTCAGGGCAGATTTGAGAACACCAACGACTTTAAATAAAACTTCAAATAAGGTGCTGATCCACACCTTTTAAATAGCTAGTAAAATGTTAACTTTAACCATTAAAAAGTAGAAGGAAAAGAAACCCAAGATTTCAAAGTAGATTTTCAGAAGGCCTTAAGGTCAATATTGAGTTTTTATGGGACCACCAGGCTCTGCCTGTGTGTGGGGTGGGGGAGAGAAGAGAAGAGAATCTGTGAAACTAAATGGCCTTAAGACACCTTGTAAATTCTTATTTACAATTTCCAGCTTCTAAAAAGTTGAGATTGTTGATACAGACAGGGAAAAATGCTTGCTTCTGCAATGGAGTGGTATGGAGCTATGATCAAAAGATCTTGAGGATAAATACAAATATTATATATCACCTTCCTTAAATTAGCAACCACTACCACCATAAACTCTCTGAAAGTCTTGGAGCCATAGTTAACCAAAAAGGTTCCAGCTTCGAACTTTAAATTGAGAGAACCAGTAATAAAATATGTCAATTAAGAGTATCTGATTGGGGCAGGCAGCATGCAAACGTATCCTTGATTTAAAGGGAAAACTCCACACATTTCACTCTGCCTAACAGGTTGAAAATGACAAAGGTAAAAAGTATTTCTCACCATGTACAAAATGGGATGTTTGATAATTTTAAAAGAATATTTTAAGTTATAACTGGTGTTTTTAGATTAATACCAGTGGTGGTCATTTTACTCAAAGGAAAAAAAAAAAAGAAGATAACAGGAAAGAAGTGGAACTCAAGGTTTTGATTTAAAGAAAAGGTAACGTAGTGCCAATATTTAAGAAGGGTAAATGGGATAACCCAGATAACTATAGGCCTATCACTCTTCTGGAACAGCTGATATGGGACTCTATTAATAAAGAATTAAAGGAGGGAATTATAATTAATGCCAATCAAGGGTGTGACAAAGTGGGAATGTTCTCAATGTTTTCTCTGAATACTGTGTGGGTGCCTCAGTTTCCCCTATACTGTTCTTAAGTATCTAGGCGGTGGGATAAGGGTGTGTGATTGTGGCAGAGCCCTAGGGGACCAGCATGATGGTGTCTGCACAAAGAATGGCCGACACCCTGCCTCCTGGCAACTGATGGCATGGGCCCCTCCTCTGCAAAGGCACCAACTGAAAGTGTTGGCGAACAAAGATCAGGTGGCCTCTTGGCCCAGGAAAGAGACAAAGGAGAGGAGGGGCTGGAGAGTTTCAGTTTGGAGCTGGCTGGGGAAATGGAGGGAGGCTCAGATGGGGCTCTGACCTCCTTGCCCCCAAGACGGACCTGACTGAGGGGTCCTGTTCTCTGTAACTACAAGCTCTGTTTTAGACCATGTTCCTGTCATCTAATAAACCTTCTGTTTTACTGGCTGTCTGAGAGTCACATCTGACTGCGGAATTGGGGTGCAGGGCCCACTGGCTTCCCCAGGAGCCCTGCCTGTGCGGACTCACTGTGGGAAGCGCACGGTATGGACGGGGATGCTAATGCTCTGAGGTCAGCCCCAGGAAGGGCTAAGTTGTGTAAGCTTCTTGCCCTGGGGAGAGGAGGTTTACCCAGAGTCCTGACTGGTTTTGTACGGAGTAGTTCCAGAGCATCGCCCGATGACTCCGTGACACATGGATTCATAGAAAATAGATCCTATCAAATGAACTTGGAATCTTTTTTTTTAATGAGAGTACAAGTTGCTTGATAAAGATAATAGTGTTGATCCTTAAGACTTCTTTGTATTTGACTTGATATTGAATAACTTTTTGATTAAAATACCAGAAAGATACACAATTAATAGGGCACACATTAAATGGATTAAAAGCTGGCTAACTGATAGGTCTTAAAATAAAATTGGAAACAGGGAATCATCATCAAATGGGTTGTGTTTCTAGTGGGGTCCTGGGGATCGGTTCTTGGCCCTACACCATTTCATTAATGGCCTAGAAGAAAACATAAAAATAATCATTGATAAAGTTTGCAGATGAAAGGAAAACTGGGGGAGCGCAAGTCACTGATTCAGAGCGATCTGTATCATTTGGTAAACTGGGCTCAAACAAACTATGCATTCTCATATCGCTAAATATAAATGTATATGCATATACATCTACAAAGGCTCCTACTCAAGATTCCCATTTATGCTTCTCAGCATCCCATCAGCTCTTTTGGCCACAGTGTCACATTGGGAGACCATGTTCATCTGATTATCCACACACCCCCACAATCTTTTTCAGAGTCACTGCTTCCCAGGATAGATTGCCCATCCTGTAAGTATGGCCTATATTCTTTGTCCCTAGAAGTATATATTTATATTTAGCCACATTAAAACACACATTGTTTGCTTGCACTCAGCTTACCAAGCGATACAAATTGCTCTGAATTAGTGACCTGTGACCTTCATTATTTACCACTCCCCCAGTTTTTCTGTCATCTACAAACTTTATTAGTGATAATTTAACGTTTTCCTCCAGGTCACTGATAAAAAATGTTAAATAGAGTAGGCCAATAGCTAATCTCTGTGAGACTCCACTGGGAAATCACCCTCTAGATGATGATTCCCCATTTACAACTACATTTTGAGACCTATTGGTTAGCCCACCCGTAATCCATTTAATGTATACTGTTAACTTTATATCTTCCTAAATTGTTTTTTTTAATCAAAATGTCCTACAGTACAAGTCAAATACCTTACAGAAGTGTAAGTATATTATGTCAACACTATTACCTTTATGAACCAAATGTTTAGTCTCATCAAAAAAAGCTATCAAATTCTTTTGACAGGATCTATTTTCCATAAATCAGGTTGATTTGCATTAATCACATTACCCTCCTTTAATTCTTTATTAATCAAGTCCCATATCAGCTGCTCCATTATCTTGCCCAGGATTGAAGTCAGGCTGATAGACCTATAATTACCTGGGTCATCCCATTTACCCTTTTTAAAAATTGACACATTAGCTTTCTTCTAGTCTTCCAGAATTTCCATAGAAACTTACTGAAAATCAACATTAACAGTCCAGCAAGTTCTTCAGCCAGCTCTTTTAAAACTCTTGGATGCAAGCTATCTGGACATAATTATTTTAAAATGTCTAACTTGAGTAGCTTTTTAACATCCTCCTGAGATACTAGTGGAATAGAAAGTATGTTATCACCACAATATGATGAGACTATATCATCTGTTTTCCCCCATATACAGAACAGAAATATTTGTTAAACACTTCTGCCTTTTCAGCATTATTATTGACAATTTCACCATTTCCATCTAGTAATGGACCAATAATACTGTCACGATTAATTTTGTTCCCAATATATTCAAAATCTCCTTCTTATTATCCTTAAGTACAGAGCACTTGCCAAGTCTCTCAGAAACGTAGGGTCTGGTATCTGGCTGCCACAGCAGATGGAAAGCGGGCAGGGAGGACATTTGAGAAGGCATATCTTAAGGACCACATAGGGTGATTCCACACTGCTGCATCCTACTTCAGCATCCTGTTTATATTGGCCACTCTTCTGTAATGACAAAGGAGAACTTCTTATGCAGCAGGAACTCCAAACAGTCTGTCAGGTTTCTCAGCAGACAAACGTTCCACACCCTCCCTTATACCTCACTATTCCCCACCAGTCACTAATCTACCCATCAGTCACCAGATGATGACAACTCCATAGTTTAGATGGATGGTTTTCTCCCAGGCCACCTAGAACAACCTGCTCTCTCCTCCACTCAGGGACCTCAAGCAAGTCCACACTTCCAGTGCCACCACAGCTTGAAATAATATTAACTCGATCACTAGCAGCGTTCTGCTGTCATAGGACTGTCATGCCACACATCCAAGCTTCACAGCCCCCCTTTTTTGAAATATAAAACACTTGCCATTGTCCTGATGAGGGTGAACCTGGAATGAAGTAGCTTCAGAGCAGAGAAATGCAGAGACAGAGAAGAATGAAGGCAAAGAGATAAATGTTGCAACTTTTCAATTGCTGACACACAGAAAGTTAAAAGGGAGAAACTTTTCATTTTTCCTCCATGAACAGAAAAATGATGTTACACTGCCTCACAGGGCCATCTGCTCCGGTGCAGACAAGACACCCACCTAGGTCATCAGTGGTAATCAGCACCGGGGTGCAGAACCTCTGAACTAGAAGGAAGAGAACAAGGGATGACGAGCTGATGAAAATGCTTCGATGGAGCTAATGGAGCAAACTTTGGTGGAGGTTGGATTGCCTCTTTGCTCTGTAGAAGAAGATGCTGTAGCAGGGCCAGCAGAACCACGTTGCATCTGAGAGAACACTAGATAGTGAGGAAAGGATAGCTCTGGATTATGTCACTCATGACCATGTCATGAAGAGGCAGGACCACCAGAAGAAGCAGGAAAACTACTAGCAGCAGAGGGACCTATTTGTGTGCATGCTGGGACTGAGAGCCAGCAGGTCCCTAAACAACTTGACTAGCCCTGCCCAGAGCTCAGTAGCAGTACAGGTCTAGCCTCCTGCTACGGCTGCCCCTCCACAATACCACGTCCTGCAGATTGAGGACATCTAGGTGAAGGGTTAGCTAGTCCATGGTCAGCTATACCCTATGCACTCCATCCCACATACAGGCCCAGAAAAGGGACAAGAAGTACTCTGATCAATGTGCACTTCTATTACATGTGACATAACACTGCACCTCTTGTGAATTTAACTATCTTGAGGCAGCTAAACTTCCAGTTTCATTAATTGTCATTAAAATATTTTGCTGTTCGATCTCCTAGCGTGAGAGTTCCTTGGGAATTTCAAAACCTAAATATTTTAATACCGTAATACTGACAATACATACAACATTATCTCACATAGAGCATGACTGTAATACTCAGATGATCTCATTTTCCCCTTTAAGCCAAGGATATAGGCTTACTTCCCTAGTTCTCCTGGTCCCAGACAGTGTATATTCTGGCTGTCTACACTCGGTCTGTAAAGCAGCACAATCACCAACTCAATCCTGCCAAAAGTATTCCCCATTATCGTCACACATATACAGTGCACACCATGCCTCAGTAAAATGAATGGCATTATACATGCTGCAGACCAAACAATTTTGTAGGCAGCAGCATCTGGCCTTCAATCAGCCACACACACATTCCACCACCATCCTATACTTTTTCAGTGTGTAATTAAACCTTCTGCCAGCAACTCTCACATCAGAGTAGGGCTTCATGAGATAGGAGAGCAGAGGATATTCTGGGTCTGCCAAAATAACAGTGGGAACAGATATCCTATTGATATCCATATTGCTAGGCGGGAATAAAGTCTCAGTTTATCCAAATTCAAAAAAGGCTGGATCTCCAGAATAACCTGGAATCATGCACTCTGCCCATGCAACCCACAAAAGTATCCGTGAACCTCCCTTTGTGGTCAGCCAAGGCCTGCAGAACGAGAGGGTAGCATTGTGAACACATGGATTCTCAACCACTATCATTGGCAGACAATCATTAATGTACTAATACTTATAAAACAAGTGCATCGCTGTTTTAGTTTATCATCACCTACACCCAAAGGCACTTAGTCCCATTTTCCCATAGTTCTCTTATCTTTATGGCTAGTCCACAGTTTCCTGGGAAGATAGGCCCAGCCTGTGCCTAATTCTCCCCATGTTCAGTGCTTTATTTCCCAGCAGTATTTGTCTCTTCTCCTGTCCCTTTCTGCAGCTGTTTTTTGCTGCTATTATTATTTTGTTTTCTTATGCACTCCTAGGTACTGCTTCAGCCCCCCAGTCTTCCAGAGTGCTACCTCATCCTTCTCTCTCTCTCGGAATGACCTGATCTGCTTTACATAGTCCCAGACCCCGCCCACTCCCAGCAGCCCCTGAGAGAACTACTTAATAGGAATCAGCAGCTTGTTTTTGGGGTGTGAGGTTTTTTTCTTCTCCCCGCCCCCATGTGACAGTAAACGTTGTCACAAATATCCTTTCCAGTTTACAAAATCATTTACACTTTGGGGATGGGGCAGATAATGTACACATATGCAGATGATGGTCCTAGTATGGTTCAGGAACCATTTGCTCAAAACCCAATATTTCAGTTACAATTCCAATCTTAACACATGCACATACACACCCAAGTGAATCAAACTATAATTGCTTTGCAAACCTCTATCACCACAACACCAAAATTTGACTTCCCAAACTGATTAGTCACTGACCTCTAATTGTCTAGGATTGC
Organism: Chelonia mydas; assembly: GCF_015237465.2. Classification (NCBI taxonomy): domain Eukaryota; kingdom Metazoa; phylum Chordata; order Testudines; family Cheloniidae; genus Chelonia; species Chelonia mydas. Next base: position 13,658,617 of record NC_057851.1, read on the forward strand.
CAACTTCCAGAGAGCAAAAACAACCACCCACTTCTGGACTGGTATGGGCTGTCTCATCTGCATATCAGGGCACTAAAAGACCAATGCAAGCTCCTCACACAGCTCCAAGAAGGTAGTCTTCCTCATGTAAAAGTCCTGGGCCCACTGCTGGTCATCCCAGGTCATTATTTCAATGTAGTCTCATCACTCAGTGATTGTGGTCCTGCTCCAGAACTGCTAGTTAGCAAATGGCAATTCCTCAGCTGTGGAAACATACATGAGTGATCTTCACTCCTCCATCATATCTGCATCCAGCCCACATAATCTCATTAACAAAGAACATCATTGCTGTCTGAGGGTGAAAATCTACTTCCAAAAGATTCTCCATAAAACATCTCATGCGCTGCATCTGCCTTCTGCTCCCAAAATAAGAATTCCATTAATACTAACATTGGGTACAGGACATCGTTCTGAGTCAAAGAAACGCCTTCACACTGGAGTGCAGGTTGTGAACACAAAACCAGAAGTGGCGTACTGTAATGAGTTGCTGGGCAAACCACTTCTGACCACGTACCCAGAGAAGATGGAAAACATTTCCCACAATACCCCATAAAAGATTTCTAAGAGTAGCTCACACTATTGCAACTCTAAAAACCAAAAGTTATGCCCCCAGAAGGCCTACAGCCTCACTTTGTTCAACACAGTGCCAGCATGGATACAGCCATACTCAAGTTACCCTTTGCAGTGTAGATTCTCTCACTTGAGCTAGCCTAGCTTGCACACAGAAACTAAAGTATAGTAACTAGTTAACTCTGCAGTGAAGACATATCTTTAACGTTAGTTACCTCCACATTGAGATCAATATTTACTCATATGAACAAAAAGCAAAGATCTATTGGATACCAACCCGCAAGCAGAAATTAGTAAGTTTTTTCTGGAGGAAATTTTGATGCCATTTCTGCCTATCAAGGCAGGTGGCCAGACTAACCCAAAATATTAGTGAATGCAATTGTGATCAACTCTGCAAGTTTTGTGGAAAGGTAGGAGACTTTAGCATGGACTTAACAGTGAAGTTTTCTAAATCTTTTTTTTTTTTTTTTTTTGCATTCCATAGTAGGGCCCTGGCTTAGAACACGTGATGATCACCATGTAAGTAATATCACTTAGATTAAACTAAATAAAATGGATCCAGAGAATGTAAACATAGCTCCTTTTATTCTAACCAAAATTTGATTCCAATGATTCAGGGGCTATATCTTTGGGCACCCATCAGAATAAGTTATTTTGCCTTTGGAGTCCAGGTAGCACCCTTATACTATAGGCCTCTAATACAGTTTTGCTGCTGAGACAGTTTAAAACAATGGAATTGAGAAAATCTCTGCTCACTAGAATCCAGAGAAAAAGCTAGTATTGAGACCTGCCAAACTATCATTTTCCGGCTTTTTCCTAACATAGCTTACCACTAAATGGTACAGGCAAGTTTACATTTGAAGGCCCACTACAACTTAGGTGCAGTTTCTATAAAATAGCACAAATACGTGCATGCATGCAGCTAGTTTTAACGATAATCAATATGCTCAGAGTCCAGAAGGTTAGGTTACCTCTTAACTAGCCTGAGAAAGTAGCCATTTCATTAAAGTATCCACTGCAGGGCTTCTCTGCTCAAAGATGCCATAATGTGCATGAGACCTCTCCTTGAGAGAAATCAAATCTTGTGAGGAGAATGGTACTTGGTGTGCAATGAAATCTGGGGCACCTCCTTAGCTGGGTACACTGTGAATGTAAATCCCAGCGTAGCAAGCAATAGTACAGATTCAGAGAAGATATTAAACTTGATGGTCCCTGGAACCGGACACATCATCCTGCAAACTATGAGTACACCATGGGATGTAGGAGAAGAAAGGCATCTGTTGTGGAATGGACAACAGCTAAAGGACACTTAAAGATGCGCCATAAGAGAGGGCAGCTGAAAAGGCAGTATCAGAGGAAGTAATCCAGGTCTCACTGAGAGCCATGAGATGAAAGGTCATAGATATGAATGATATTTTTCCCTTAAGATGGACTGGAAAGGGAGCAGAAAAGGAGGAAGTACGTTGAGGAGGGAAGAACAAGCGTGAGGACAGAGAGGTAGAGATGGTTGAGGGGGTGCAATTGCCAATCTTGGCTCTCCCCACAGTTCTAGACTATTCTCAGTGGTAGAAGAGGATAGGACAAGGACTAATGGTCTCAAGTTGCAGTGGGGGAGGTTTAGGTTGGATATTAGGAAAAACTTTTTCACTAAGAGGGTGGTGAAACACTGGAATGCGTTACCTAGGGAGGTGGTAGAATCTTCTTCCTTGGAAGTTTTTAAGGTCAGGCTTGACAAAGCCTTGGCTGGGATGATTTGATTGGGGATTGGTCCTGCTTTGAGCAGGGGGTTGGACTAGATGACCTCCTGAGGTCCCTTCCAAACCTGATATTCTATGATTCTATGATTCTCTTCACTATCTTCTTTATTTTCCCCTCCTTGCTTCCTCCCTCTTCTCCTTCTATTGATATCTTCACGCTTTCCTTCTTCTCTACTGCTTTTGCCAGTTCTGTCTTTCACTTCTACTGTCCTATAGCCTCTTCCACCCCGCATCCCCATGTACACAAGTCCACATACCGCCTCTGTCCCCATTTCACCACCTCCTCCTCTTTAGCGATACCTACCTCTAACTCTGGCCTTCCCTCCATTGCCACCCTCCTCTCAGCACAGTAGAAGGCATGTGTCAGAGGCAATGATGGGGCATGTCTGCAGCATGTTAAATTCTGGCGATCTCCAGCTTACGGATATTCCCTTGGGAACCATCGTACACTGGTATTAATTACAGTATATTGGAGAATGCTCTAACCTACACTGGGACTGGGCTGGGCGACAGCCGGACAAAGTATCAGAGAGCAATAACGGAGTCTCTCATGGACCTCCCCCTCTGCTGCCTAAGTGGATCTTTGCCACATACGAGGATCTGGCCCATTCATTTTCTTTCAGATTTTAAAAACACTTATATAAGTTACAGACCTATCATGCGACTACCAAAACATTTTAGAATCTATTTTATTTTTCATTATCTATTTTTTTTTTTTGCATTATATGTAGCCTGGACAGCGAAAACAACCTAGTTAGTTTCACTTTTGTTTCTACTCAATTTAATTTTTGTGTTCTCATGGCCTAGCAAAATGCTGTGATCAATATTTGCTTTGCAAACACTGCAGAGGAATGCATTTTAAAAAATCCTATTAGAATTAAAAAGTGCTTCATGGAAACATTTCTACTGACCACAGGCTTCGAAAGAACTTGTTTTGACTAAACCAGAGTTTTGGGATAAATGTGACTTAATGTGCTATGTAAGTGAAAACATCCAGAAAACAATATACTATACATCAGAATGTTTAACTCAGTCAGGAATACATTTATGGGGGCTTTGTTTGTTTGAGGGCATTCCTATGTTCATTTTCACTAGGGCTGTCAATTAATTGCCGTTAACTCACGCAATTAACTCAAAAAAATTAATTGTGATTAATCACAGTTTTAATCACACTGTTAAGCAATAGAATACCAATTGAAATTTATTAAATATTTTGAATGTTTTTAGTACATTTTCAAATATATTGATTTCAGTTACAACACAGAATGCAAAGTGTGCATATCCCTGCGGCCCACCGCTTCCCACAGTTCCCATTGTGCCAGGAACGGCAAACAGCAGCCACTTGGAGCTGCAGTGAGCCATGCCTGCGGACAGTCAAGATCAGCAAAATATCTTGCAGCCCGCAATCAGATTACCCTGACGGGGTGCAGGTGGCCCGCGGGCCACAGGTTGCCTACCATTTGTTTAGATCCTGCAAGTCCACTCAGTCCTACTTCTTATTCAGCCAATCGTGAAGACAAACAAGTTTGTTCACATTTACAGGACATAATGCTACCCGCTTCTTAGTTACAATGTCACCTGAAAGTGAGAACAGGTGTTTGCATGGTATTTTTGTAACTGGCATTGCAAGGTATTTACATGCCGGATACGTTAAACATTCGTATGCCCCCTTTATGTTTCGGCTATCATTCTAGAGGACGTGCTTCCATGTTGATGACGCTAGTTAAAAAAATAACGTGTTAAATTTAATTTATGACTGAACTCTTTGGGGGAGAATTGTATGTCTCCTGCTCTGTTTTACCTGCATTATGCCATATATTTCATGCTATAGAAGTCTCAGATGATGACCCAGCACATGTTCATTTTAAGAACACTTTCACTGCAGATTTGACAAAACGCAAAAAAGGTACCAATGTGAGATTTCGAAAGATAGCTACAGCACTCGACCCAAGATTTAAGAATTTGAAGTGTCTTCCAAAATCTGAGAGAGACGAAGCAGGGACTATGCTTTCAGAAGTCTTAAAAGAGCAACACACTGATGCGGAAACTACAGAATGCAAACCACCAAAAAAGAAAAGCAATTTTCTGCTGGTGGCATCTGACTCAGATGATGAAAATGATCATGCATCGGTCTGCACAGCTTTGGATCGTTATTGAGCAGAACCAGTCATCAGCATGGATGCATGTCCTCTGGAATGGTGGTTGAAGCATGAAGGGATATATGAATTTTTTGGGCATTCGACAAGTAAATATCTTGTGACGCCAGCTACAACAGTGCCATGTGAATGCCTGTTCTTACTTTCAGGTGACACTGTAAACAAGAAACAGGCTGCATTATCTCCTGCAAAATGTAAACAAACTTGTTTGTCTGAGCGACTGGCTGAACAAGAAATAGAACTGAGTGGACTTGTAGGCTCTAAAGTTTTACAGGGTTTTATTTTTGAATGCAGGGTTTGGGTTTTTTTACATAATTCTACATTTGTAAATTCAACTTTCCTGATAAAGAGAGTGCACTACAGTACTTGCAATGGTGGAACTGAAAAATACTCTTTTTTTTTTTTTTTTTTTTTTTTTTTTTTTTTACAGTGCACATATTTGTAATAAAAAATATAAAATGAGCACTATACACTTTGCATTGCGTTGTAATTGAAATCAATATATTTGAAAATGTAGAAAACATCCAAAAATATTTAAATAAACGGTATTCTATTATTAACAGTGTGATTAATCGCTTGACAGCCCTAATTTTTACTAAGCTACTCATGTTGGTTTAGTTCGACCCTTCTCTAATCTGTTTGCAATTCAAAATTGCTACATATTTGCAGGAGGAACCATGCCATTGCATGGATTCATTGGAGCAAGCTCATCAGTCTGCTTGAGCAAAGAACAAGCATCATTCAACAAATAGCTCTTCACACAATCAGTACTTCCACTGGGACCTCAGGACAGAGTGGAAGGATCAGAGGAGGAAGCTGTTGCCAGAAACCTGCAGAAAGAGGATGAAAGAATACATTGCCATAAACTTCACAGCTGGTAGCAGGCCAGCCCACTATTTCCCTGAATGTACAACTCCCATAAGGATGATTTTTTGCTGGCACTGAAGTCTCCAAAGAGTTTAACGGTCTCAAAAAATAGTTGCCAATGGGAAATCATCAAATGGGTTTTTTTTCTAACGGACTTTTAGCAGGATTGGTTCTAGACTTGACTACTTTCTACATTTTTATCAATTACAAGGAATTAAAATTTGTGAACAGACAGACTGGTGGAATGGTAAATAATGAGAAGAACTGGGCAGTTATACAGAGCAATCTGGATTGCTTGGTAACCTGGGCCCATTCAATCAAAATAAATTTAACACAGACAAATGAGAGGTCATACATCTAGTGACAAAGAATGCAGGCCATACCTACAGAATGGGGGGAGGACAGTATCCTACAAAGCAGTGATTCTGAAAAAGGTTTAGGGGGAATAATGGACAAACAACTCAACATGAGCTTCCCAGTGCAATGCTGTGGCTAAAAGGGCTAATGGGATCCTTGGATTCATAACAGGGAAGTAGTGAGTGGGAGCAGGGAGGTGATTTTACCACTGTACATGGCTTTGGTGAGTGACACTACAATACTGTGACCAGAGTTCTGGTAGTCTCATCTTAAAAAGTGTTGAAAAATTGGAGAGGATGGAGAGAAGGGACCCAGAAATTATTCAAGTAACTACAGTGTGAGACTTAAGATAAACAAATTGAGTTCTCTATCAAAAAGAAAACACAGATTGATGACTTGATTAAAGTGTACAAGGGAGAAAAGATCACTAAAGGGATTTTTAAATCTAGTGGAGTTCAATCTGTTTAGCTTCACCAAGAGAAGCTTAAGGGGTGACAATCACAATCTATAAAGTATCTATATAAAAAAAAACAAAACTTGCATAGTGGGCTCTTCAATTTAGCAAGTCTAACAAAAGATTCAATAGCCAGGAGTGCAGGCTAGACCATTTCAAACTAGAGATAAGGCACAAACCTTTGAAAGCAAGAGTTAACCATTGGAACAACTTATGAAGGATTTTGATGGAGTTTCCATCCCTGACAATTTCTAAACAAAATTGGAACAGTGAGTGATTAATTACTGGAAAAAACCACCAAGGGAAGTTGTGGATTCTCCATCTCTTGGGATTCTTCAAATCCAGACAGGACTAATAAACGCAAGGAAGAAATAGATCTGAGGATTTATTAGAACATGTTTAGGATGGATGGAAAACAAACTAAAATGGAAGAGATATGGTATTACATGGGGAAACCAGGTTGTAGGAAGGGAATAAGAAGGATGAAATATGTATGGGGTTCCCTAGGAGAAAATGTGAAGGGCACTGAGAGTTGCTGGGTGTGGCCTCGTAAATAAAGTAACTGACATGAAAGGAGTCGGTAAAATCTGGCTTGTATGGAAGAGAAAAATCTGAATGAAGAGTGACTGACAATGTAAAGAAGTAGGAGGAAAGCACATAAGCTAAAGAGGAGCTCGGAAGTCCTGCTGAAGAGCAAGGATACTGCTCAGGTTGGTGTCATGGTGCTAGTAGGTCAATATGGTTGATGATGGGTAAGAGATATGAAAACAGATACCAAAAAATGAGTAATAAAACAAGAGGAAACATTCAGACTTAAGAATCCCTTCATTAATATTCACATAATATATTTCATAACATTAAATATAATTATTACAATAAATCTCAAGAAATAGCAATTAAACTGTATCAATGTTCCTTTAATGAGTACAGGTAAGAGCACAAAGTGGTTTCATTGTGCAAGTACATACAAACCACTAGGTAAACAATCTATTTTCAGTGTCTAGCAAAATAAATAGCAAGTTGTGTAAGGAGAGAAAGACAAATTCAGTTTGAAAACATGGCATTAGTAATAAGAGCATGATCCAAAGCCCAGTTAATTCAGTGTAAAGTTTCCCCTCTATATTCAGTGAACACTGGATCAGATCCAAAGCTAAATAAAATAAAGTTAAAAGATAAATATGATTTTTAAGATTGACAGTCTCCCTTTAAATTAATATCAACAAGTTTCATTATAAAAACACTTACTTTCCTTATTTAAAGTCTAGCATGTTCATGCATATATTTTAAAGAAGTATTTTACAAGTTTACATAATTTTAAATGTAGGTGCCTAAAACTGGAAATCTAAATCTATATTTAGGCACCTTAATAAAAGTGAACCAATTTTCAAGGAGCTGAGCACTCAATTCCTACTGAATTCAGTTCCCACTCAATAGAAGCTGCAAATGCTCAGTTTCTGAAACTCAGTCCACTTTTACGTAGGTGCCTAAATACAGATTTGTGTATCCAACCTTGAGCATTCACAGTTGAAAAAATGTGGTCTTAGGTTATATTCTATCCTATATACATGTTAATTTTTTATTTTTTACTGCTCTGACACAACAACTGTAGTTATTCAAGGATCTGTTAGATGCTGTGCTATCCTAGGATAATCACTAGATTAAATAATGGACCAAATTGTTTGTATTCTTTTCCAAAATTTCTTTCACATTTTAATAGTTTTTTTATAATAAATTGTTCCCCTTAACTGATATCACAGATTTATCAATTACTTCTTTATTAGAGATGAGAGGTAGATCAATACCACAGATTATTCAGATATGTATGGGAACATTTTCCAACTGTACTTCTTGAACCCCAAAAGTTAAATTATAACACAGATCTGTCTTTATACAGAAGTTTTATCATATAATTATGATGCTGATCATTTAGAACTATCCAAATCGTCTCCAGCATTTTTAAAGAGCTAAGCAAAGTTATTTTTAAAATCAAACATATGTGCTTTTTTCTGTTTATGTCTTCGGAAAGAACATTCTGTATAATGAAAAACACGACCAAATTTTTCACAGTACATCACTATAAAACCCTGTAATTGACTTTTTGGGTTGGTTTGCTCTATATCTATTTTTGTCCATGGAGAAAACAGCAATGATGTGGTAAAAATACCAAAATTTAGGTCCCATTGCAGGATAAGGCTCCATCCTGATTAGTGAAGTAGTATCATGTTTTCTCTGGGAAATATGCCCGTTTTGTAAGAGGGAATTCAGTCCACATGAACCTCCTCTTTTTAAAAAAAATCAATGTTTGGATGCTGCAGAGACTCTAGTGACTGCTCCGAGCTTTAGTTGGAACAAGAATGATTGAACCAAGCTCTTTCACTAAATAGAAAGTAACTCAGTTCATGCGTTTTATTGTAAATTTAATTGATATATGGATTTCCAGCTATTCACCAATTTTCTTTAAAGATGCAAGCCAGAATTAGCTGATGTTCTTTATTATTTTAGTGTAACCTGAAATGATCCAACATTTAACACCTAGTATTTCCTTTGTTATTGCCGATGAAATAAAACTTTCTGTAGTCCAGTGAAACTTTTGGATGGCACGGCTACAAGAAATGTATGATTTCTTGTTTCTAATTCATACTACAAACGTTTATTCTCTTGATGTATATGAACCTCTACTTCAGTAAAAAAAAAAAAAAAAAATCACAAAACAATAAGCAGCCTGGGCTAAATAATACCAGCTCACTCCAAGCACCACAATGAAAGATAGCTTCGCAGTTTTCTTTTCACTTACTATCAGCCTATCAAGTTTTAAAAGTAATTAGTTATCTACTATGTATCAGATTATTCAAAAGGTGTCTAAGTGCCACTCAGATACCACAATGATTAGTATACAAAAATAAGATGTATAAATAAAAACCTTATGTCACAGTACTAACTAGATGCTCCAATCAAGATTAAAGCCCAATTGTGCTACCCCAATGAGTTTACATTCTATTGTAAAATACATAACAAGTTCAGAGTCAGTTTGAAATTTTGGTAGCACTGGTAGATTAGTTTCAAATGACTGGAGACAATATTGTTACCAGTAAAATTTCCAAAAAAAAGTCATTTTGAAAGGACAGAGAGGGTAACTGAAGTTGACATCTATGTTGCAAGCTTGAGGAACGGGGAATATTGTGGTTCTATAAACAGTCAAAGAGAAGGGAAGGGATTTAGGAAGAAAAAATAGTTACTTGTCTTTCATAACAGTTACCTTTACACTACAGGTGTGTGCATTACATTTCAGTGTATATAGAGCAGCATAAAAAAGTCACTGTCTCTATGAAATTTTAGTTTGTACTGACTTTGCTAGTGCTCTTTACGTAGCCTGTTGTAAAACTAGGCAACTATCTAGATAAGCTCATGAACCCCCTGGAAGACCGCTGCATATCCCCAGGAGAACGCATATCCCTGGTTGAGAATCACTGACTGTAATGAACTCATCCCAAAGAATAATTATGAAAAGTAACCAACCATGTTTCCCCCTCCCCCACCCCGAGTGCTTGCATATGTCTATTATGCTGTAGTTGACTCCCAAGCTGTTACCCCAGGCAGTAGGGCTCAGAGTTTTATTCAAAAAGGGACTGCATGACTGTTTTACGTAGATTTGCTTCCTCTCTTGTTTGTGCAATAGTGTGAAAGGTCTGGTAAAAGTATGGATCAAGGACGAGGCCGCTGCCATGCAGATACTTATCACTGCACTACGAACACTGCCAAGGCCAACTGAGCTCTGGTGGAGTGCACTGTAAGCTTGTCAGGAGATGATACACCTTTTGCCACACAGTGATGCAGCTCATCATCCATTTTGAGAGCCTGAGTAGTGACTGGAAAACCTCTCATACATTCTGCATATGAGACAAAACACTGGGATGAAACTCGAAAGAGCTTCCTTCTATCCAAGTAAAAGGCTAACACTTGAACATATAGGGCTTGGAGTCTCCGCTCATCCCTATGTGAATGTAGTTGCAGGAAGAACATTGGCAGGTAGATAGATTGATTCAAAGTGAAAAATCAGAAACCACTTTCTAAAGGAACCTGGGGTGTTTTCTCAGCTACACTTTGTCCTTGTAGAAAACGGTGTATGGTGGGTCAGCGATCAGTGCTTTCACTTCACCTACCCTCATGGCAGAGGTAATGGCCACCATGAAGGTAACATCTTCCCTAACAGGTGCAAAAATGAGCATGATATCAATGGCTCAAAGGCAGGATCCATAAGTACAGAAACCACCAAATTCAGGCCCCAGGAATGTGTTTGGTTTCTGATGGGCAAAAACTGTCTACCTAGAAAACCCTTTATGAATCTTTTCATGACAGTATGAGAGAGAATAGTCCTAACCATCTATGTGAGGATGAAAAGCTAAGATGGCCACCAGGAGCACCCTGATGGAGCTTAAGTACTAAACCTCACTCTTCGAGATTCAAGAGCTAGTCTAGTACCGTTTGAATTTTAGTCTGCATCGGGAAGACATTATGGGAGTCTGACGAGACAGAGAAACATTTCCACTTACTCATGTAAAGTAGCCCTCATGAAAGGTTCCCTGCTGTTAAGGAGCACATTACAGACTGTCACTGAGCAGTGCACTTCCTCCACATTCAACCACGAAGGTAACAATAACCATGAGACAGAGCACTTGTGGAGTCAGGTGCAACATCTGAATGTGGTTCTGTGTCAGCATGCCTCTGACTACTGGCAGTGGTAGGAATTCTTGAGTGGACTGTCAGTGGAGGTCTGAATACCATGTCTGTTTTGGCCAGGCTGGAGCTATGAGGATCATCCTCCCATGATCTTGCTTGAGCTTGAGGATGTCCCTGGGAATAAGGGGTTTTGTAAGATAGTCCTACAGGAATTCCTTGTCCCATGGAAACAGGAAGGCATCTGATATTGATCCCAGCCTGTGACTTGAAACAACAAAAAACAGGGACACTTCCTGTTGTGATGAGTTGCAAACAGATCCATGGACAGAAAAGCCCCTATTGTGAAACACCCCAGGCCACAATGTTCACACTGAGGGGCCATTTGTGGTCCAGAGTGAATGATCTGCTCAGACAATGTGCCAGGCTGTTTTGGAACCCTGGCAGGTGAGAAGCTTTGAATGTAACCAAGTTCTGAATAAAGCAGTTCCACAGCCTTGTGGCAGAGGCTGTCCAATATGGTTCCTCCCTTTTTCATGCAAATGACCGCTGTGGTGTTGTCAGCCAACACCTACACAATATCCTTTTGAATGTGCTGGCATACCTAGAAAATTGCACATAATTTGAGAACATTTATGTGCAATCTGGCCTCACTGGCCGTCCATAAGGTATGAGCTCGAATGTCGCCCAGATGCACTCCCCATCCTACGGTTGATGCATCTATTACCACAGTCATAGTAGAGCAGGGAGGGGAGACAGGGACCCCCTGTAAACATTGTCTTGAATCATCCACCAGGTCTGGGATGATAGCAACCTCTCTAGAACATACATCAGTTAGTCTATCATATTCATCATCAAGACCAGAGGTTCGCACACAGAGGTCCGTGGACCACCAGTGGTCCGTGAGCTCCATTCAGGTGATCCGCGGATAGTTCCCTCTAAGGTGCGCGCCTGGGTGGCCTCACACAAGAGAATGAAGGGCCACCCACCGAATTAGGTGCCTGGACCCTGGAGAAGATGCACATGTAAGGTGAGGTGGTGGCCTTGGGGGGGAATAGGGGATAGATGGGAGGGGGTAGTGGGGTGAAAAGAAAGGGTGGTGGGGAATTTGGGACATGCAGGGCTGCAGCGGCCAGAGAAAGAGGCGACTTTCCCCAGCTCCAGGGCTGCGGCTGCAAGGGAGAGATGGCCACCCTTCCCAGCCTCAACTCTGTGGCTGATGTGGCAGTGGGAGAGAGGGCCCTCTGTCCCAACCGTAGCTCAGGGGCTACCACGGCGGGGGAGAGGGCACATCCATCGCATTAGAAAGGTAAGACTACTTATATTAAAATATAAGTTGTGTACTTTTATTTGTAGAACAAAAAAAACTATTATTAAGGGTTTTTTTTATATAGCACTTTTATCCAAAGCGCTTTACAATAGTTAGCTAACGGTACAAACAATATTTGGAAAGATCAGTAAGTGGTCTGCAGAGACCCTCAGCAATTTTCAAGTGGACTTTGCAGGGAAAGTCCTGCTCAGCTCCCACAACCCTGGGATGGAGCAGGCCCAATACAGATAAATCTTCAGACAATTTAACTGCCAAACTAGCAAGCCTCTACTGAGTATGTATGAATGACAATTTTCACAGACTAATAACTTGGGCAAATTAGGATAGATTTTCATCCCTCACACTAGGATGACCCCCTGCCAGATTTCAAGTCCCTGCACCAATGGAGGCACTAAAGTCCCTCAATGAAATGGCTGAGAACATGGGCAAAACAAGATATTTTCCCCTACCCTCGTTCTAGGAAACAGCAGATTCATTTTTGCTGACACTTCAAACACCCAACAAACAAAAAGTCAGCCTGAGGCAGAAACACACCATGGAAAATTTTAACCCAAATGGTTGACAAAGTCATAAGAAACTGAAATCAGGATCTTATCATGAAGTGTTGGCAACTTACTGCCAGTTCTATCTATAATAAGGAATTATATGGAGAAGGTAGGATCAAGAGCTTCCGTTCTTCCTATCTCATAAGACAAGAATAGGACATTCAATTAAAATTAAAAGTTGAAAATCCAACACGAATAAAAGGAAATACTTTTTCACACAACACGCACCTAGACAGTAGAACTCATTCCACCAGATGTTGTTGAGGCCAAGGAGTTAGCAAGTTGAGGACTGGAGATTTATATGGATAACAAGAATATCCAGAGTTATAATAATTAATTCTAACAAAAATTTTGAAAGCAGTATAAACCATCATGGTTTGAGGTTTAAAACAATCTCTATTAGGAATTAAGAAGAGACCTTCACAGAAAGCAGGTTATCCCACATTTGCCCACTGCAAGATCTCTTACCTTCCTCTTAAAGTTTCTGGTGCTTACTATAGTGAGACACACAATATCACAAGTCAGATCCAGTATGGTAATTCCTATGTTCCTATTACACATTGTTAAGAAATAGACTCATGTTTCACAGCATGAAACCACCATAAGGATGGTGATTAAGATGAGATTTCCCCAACGAGTACACATAACTGCCCTCTATAGAATTTTTTGCAACTTCCTTCGAAGCATCAGGTACTGGTCACTATTGGAGACAGAATACTGGAATACATGGACAACAGATCTGACCCACTATAAAAATTACACTCTCACATTAACCAGTAACTATGTTTAGATTCATACTAATTATTTACTCTCTCTCCACTTGAACTTTAGCAACACTAAAATATTTTATCATATTTGTGTAAAGCTGATTAGTCTTATTTGTCCAGAACCGGTTTTTAGTTGCAAATTTCCAATAATGTTATCCATATCCCTATTTTGTGTATCATCTTTCCTGTTTCAATCTATATTTGAGGCCAGTGGCAGGGTTAGTGAGGATACAAGGGCTTCCGTGTATTCATTTTTCTGACAAATTATTTTTATTCTTGCAGCACATCCGAACCAGCTGGAGCAATTAAACAAACAATCAAACTTATAAATGAACTTCATAGAAAATACACCTCTACCCAGATATAATGCGACCCGATAGAATGCAGGTTCGCATACAACTCGGTAAACCTTCGACACGCTGCTCTGAGCAGTGTGTTAAGACTGCTGGGCCAGGCCGGGGCCGAGGGGTTGGATAAGGGGCAGAGGGTCTCGGGGACGGTAGGGGGCTCCCCAACAGGGGGGCACTTTTGGGGGCTCCGCAGTCCCAGGGTGGCCCGGGGGATTAGCGGGGGGCCAGGAGCAGCCCGCTCTGCTTCCCTCAGTCTGGCCCCAGCCGTGTCATTCAGGGGAGGGAGTTTGGGGGGAGGGATCTCCCCCCGCACTCACCGGCAGCGGCGGAAGCGAAGCAGCCCGGCCCCAGCCCGCTCCACTCCACCAGCTCCCAGCCACGGCGCTCCGCTTCCCACCGCAGGTCAGTACAGGACCTTTCCCCAACCCCGCCAACCCCCCAGCGACACAGCTGGGGCCAAGGCAAGGAAAGCGGAGCAGGCTGGAGCCGTGTCGCTCTGCTTCCTGCCGCCAGTGAGTATGGGGGGTGTCCTTTCCCCAACCACCCCGCACTCACCAGTGGTGGGAAGCGGAGCGCCGCAGCTGGGAGTTGGCGGAGTGGAGCGGGCGGGGGCTGCATCACTCTGCTTCCCGCCACGGGTGAGTGCGTGGGGTGTCCTTTCCCCAACCTCCCCGCACTCACCAGTGGTGGGAAGCAGAGCAGCCCAGCCCCAGCCCGCTCTACTCCATCAGCTCCCAGCCGCGAAGCTCCGCTTCCCGCCGCAAGTGAGTATGGGGGGGCTTCCTTTCCCCAACCTCACCGGTGGCGGGAAGTGGAGCACTGTGGCTGGGAGGTGGAGGAGTGGAGTGGGCTGGGGCCCCGTTGCTCCGCCTCCCACCGCTGCTGGTGAGTGCCTGTCAGGGGGCGGGGAGTGTGGATTGGGGTCAGAGCAATCAGGGGACAGGGAGCAGGGGGGTTGGGTAGGGCGTGGGGTCCTGGGGATGATTAGGGACAGGGGTCTCTGGAAGGGGCGGTCAGGGAACAAGGAATGGGGGGTGGCGGCAAAGCACATTCGATATAATGCAATGGAACTTTTTGTCTCCCGAGGACAGCCTTATATCGCGGTAGAGGTGTCGTTTTATTTAGATTTATTGCTTCTACCAGAAAGCTCTAGGCACTTGCAAAAATGCCTGAAAATATGTACATTAAAACAAATATGTCAAAAAAACAATTTAAAATGCTCTTACCCTCACCCTAACGCTGAACAGTCATCCTTCCATTCAGCTTGGAAAAGAGACAACTAACGGTGATGGGGGATATGACAGAGGTCTATAAAATCATGACTGGTGTGGAGAAAATAAATAAGGAAGTGTTATTTACTCCTTCTCAAAACACATGTACTAGGGGTCACCAAATGAAAATAATAGGCAGCAGGGTTAAAAGAAACAAAAGGAAGTATTTTTTCACACAACGCAGTGTCAACCTGTGGAACTCCTTGCCAGAGGATGTTGTGAAGGCCAAGACTATAACAAGGTTAAAAAAAGAACTAGATAAATTCAAGGAGGATAGGTCTATCAATGGCTATTAGCCAGGATGGGCAGGGATGGTGATCCTAGTCTCTGTTTGCCAGAAGCTGGGAATGGGTGACAGGGAATGGATCTATCACTTGATTACCTGTTTTATTCATTCCTTCTTGGGCACGTGGCATTGGACACTGCCAGAAGACAAGATACTGGGCTAGATGGACCTTTGGTCTTACCCCCTATGGCCATCCTTATTCTGTAACTCTATGAAGCCCTCACGGTATATAACACCTCTGCCATGTACATTGGTCAAACTGGATAGTCTCTACGTAAAAGAATAAATGGACACAAATCAGATGTCAAGAATTATAACATTCATAAACCAGTGGAGAACACTTCAATCTCTCTGGTCACGCAATTACAGACATGAAAGTTGCGATATTACAACAGAAAAACTTCAAAACCAGACTCCAGCGAGAGACTGCTGAATTGGAATTCATTTGCAAATTGGATACAATTAACTTAGGCTTGAATAGAGACTGGGAGTGGCTAAGTCATTATGCAAGGTAACCTATTTCCCCTTGTTTTCCTAACCACCCCTCCCCCCAACGTTCTTGTTAAACCCTGGATTTGTGCTGGAAATGGCCCACCTTGATTATCATACACATTGTAAGGAGAGTGATCACTTTAGATAAGCTATTACCAACAGGAGAGTGGGGTGGGGGGAGAGAAAACCTTTTGTAGTGATAAACACCCATTTTTTTCATGATTTGTGTGTATAAAAACAAACATCTTCTGTATTTTCCACAGTATGCATCCGATGAAGTGAGCTGTAGCTCACGAAAGCTTATGCTCAAATAAATTGGTTAGTCTCTAAGGTGCCACAAGTACTCCTTTTCTTTTAACACATCTAGATTATCCCTCAAAATCTGTCTCCAGCCATAAAACTTAAATTCCTTCCTATCCACCCCAACTAATGTCAGTTCCTAGAAAAAAAATTGAACAGCTGACCCTGGCAGCATATTCTGAAAGTCACCAAATCTGTCTGGCAAACAAAGAAGGGAAATGAGTTCCATAGTCGAGGAACCCAAACCATAAATGCCTGGTGCTACCACTCTCCATTTTAAACCAGGGAAAGGTGGGTGGGAGATGCAGCTCTTGATCTTCACATACTCTCAACTGCCATGATATCACATGGATAAAAGTGCAGTGGTCTCAGACAATCATGTGACAATGTTCAAATCTACAACTAGACCACAAGAGAGTCACCCCAGAAAATTCTTACTCAGGAATGGGAAGTTAGGCATTTTTATCTCATGCCTCTGGAAATAATCAGTATTCAGAAAAATAGTATTGCGTTTTACGCAGCCATGAAAGAACCACATACAATTTGTGTGGTCCTTCAGTAATCCAAAAAACGATATCAATGCTTTGAATAGGGTTCTGAACGGACTATGGATGTGATTAGATACATTTGCAGCAATCAATCTTTCAAAAGGAAGTTCTGATTTACTATTCTACTGTGTTGAAATGTTTGAAAAAAAAAAACACTAAATGTTTGAATATAATTATCATAAATCTGTGATGATACACGGATAAATCAGTCCAGATGGAAATGTGATAACATTGTGTTTCTAATCTATAAAGAGATATATTAACTTCGTCCTCAGGCGTGTGTTGAAGTGTGGTTGAAATATAAGATGATACAAGTTTAAAGCCCAAAATGTAATAAGAAATCAAAAACTATGTGCTGCAACTTTAATAGTGGAAAATACACGTGAAGGTTTCAAACTGTATTGTTTGCCCATCCTATTAACAAATTTTAATTAATAGTTATTCCCTACCATAATATTAAAGGCTGTCCGTTCTGCTGCATCTTTCATTCCTAAATACATACTTTAATGGCCAGCTCTTGGTCCCACTGAAGTCAATGGGACTAGGATTTGGTCCCAACAGGTTTTATTACAGCACATGATTAGGAATTAAAGTTATACAGTAGAAAATGTCTGGAAACATTTTTTAAAAAATTAAATAATCCTGGCCTAAACGCTGCTCATTTTACTCATGGGAGTAGTCCCTCAAATGGGATCCTGGTTGCCTTATTCTCATGGGTAGTCATGTTGCTTTCAAATGGGGCAAGATTAGAAACTGCCTTCTTATTTAAAAAATTGTACCAAACGATATTAGAAATAACATTTGGAACAAATAAAAATAAACCTGTGGTAAGCAAAAATCTGTTTACACTTTTTTTTAAAAAGTTAGAAAGTACTATTCCATTCTACAGGAAAGTTTTAATAGTCCATATAAAACAAAACTGATTCATATTAGAAAGCAAGAGAGAGAGACTTCTAATTTCCTTAGCTAACAAATTTATAATAAATGTTTATACTTTCATTACTACAAAAAACCTGTCATAACATGACTTTTTTTTTTATCTTTAGTGCATCATACAATATTTTAGCGTTTAAAGTAATTCACCTTAAAAATGTGGAGTAATCAAACAATGAATTACAACAGAAACACTGTACTTGAGACATGCACCCAACAGATCAACCAATATGTTTTTAAAGAACAGTCTGATGACACTCATCTTCTTTTTCTTAATAGTCATTTAACAAAAATAAGGAAGAACTTTGTTAGCTACCTCTCCAGAATTCAATTAAACCAAAATTAATTTCTATTAGTGCACTATGTAAAGCCCACAAACTTAGTTTCTATTGTAAAATTATTTGTAATAAATTGTTTAAGATTTACAAAGAAACATTAAGTTTCATGGTTAAAATACTAAGAAGGCAGGTGTACAAAGCATTAACATTTCAATTAAATTTGAAAATGTCTGACTATTATAACCTACGATTTTTGGTATACATTAAACTGGTTACAGGAAGAAAACAAAAATAGTAACATGAATATTTTTTGTAAACAAAAAATCCAACTGAAAACTAAAGTGTAAGGGCTAATTTGGATAACTAAGACAGTTATAAATTAGTCAATATATAGCAATTAATACTATGTATGCATGTTTTAAAACACTACAGCAGAATTATGGTCTACTCATATTTCTTAACTACTGCACACACACTACATATAACTAAAGCACTTTATCTCATCCATATTCATCTACCTCAGTTTTTCCTTGTGTTTACTGCAGTATCATCTTTTAATGTGCAGTGATATTTTACCCAGCAATAATACAATTTTTAAACAGCATGTGGTTTATAACAGTTGGCACTATAGCAATCTATGGTACTTATTACTCCTGAGGGAATTGTGTGTCATTGTGCATGTGCAGAATTCATGTCCCCTGCAGATTTCTTTGTTTCCCTGCAGAAAAATGAACTCTGAGGGGGAAGCAAAGGGAAACTGCAGGAGTGGTCATGCACTCTTCCCTGTCACCACAAGCAGGTCGGTTTGGGCTCCTGGAGCAGCCAGTAGAGACGGGGCAGGGGCTTGGCAGTCTCTGTTGCTTGATATTGCAGCATGCTCGGCATGGAGGGGCAGAGTGTCAGGATGTTTTTGAGGAGGTAGGTGTGGGGCAGGCTCTGTCCTCTCAGGCAGAACAGAATGTAGCAGCCTGCCTGCTTAGTGAATTGTTTCCCATTGTCTTTGTGAATTTCCCCAGGAGTATAAAACAGGTGTAAAAGTTTTAAGGCTCCTTTACATTGCCAGAGTAGTTTAAAGGACAGTATGGCCTTATAAATGCTTATGGTGTTTTAGAGATTAGAACTGAACTAAATTTTTGGACTGAAAAAATTTCCTATCAAAATGTGCTCAATGAACTGTTTGCTACTGACCTATCTGGAGATGGTCACTAGCCAATATAAATTGTGAGTTTGATTCCCCACACCTCACTTGCTCTTCAGTTGCCTATGATGTAGCACTGAGCATATGGCTGCACATATTTGTTGATTAATAACTAGAAATAAGTAACTAGGATCAAGCTTAGCTACATAAATATTCGGCCAGGGGGATTGGATATTTTCTCTAATGCTCCCCCCACTTCCATTCTCCATCCAGTGTATTGTAGTTTAAATAAATTACCAAAATAATTGAAACCAACATGATTATATTGTGTTATTTTGACAAATAAAATATAAAGAATTTTAAAATATTGCACGCAGACTTTTTAATTTTTTGGTGCAGAATTCCCCCAAAAGTATACTTATGAAGCTCTCATTACTGTAGTATCTGAACACCTCACAATCTTTTATATATTTTTCCTCAAAACACCTCTGAGGAAAGGAAGTATAGATAGGGAATTAAGAGAGACACACTAAGGGTATGTCTACACTACAACTGAAAGCAAGACTCCCAGCCCAGGCAGACAGTCTCACCCTAGTGGCTCAAACTACTGCGCAACAAATAGCACTGGCATTGTTGGTGCACTGGCAAAAAGGCTCAGTCTAGCCACGCACGCTTAGACCAGGCCAAACCCCCTGGGTCCATGCTCAGGTGGCTAGCCCAAGCTTCCGCTGGTATAGAATGTACATCCACACTACTGTTTTTAATGATAGCTCAAGACTGCCTACCTGCAGTGTAGATATATCCTTTCTGACTTGACAGAGATCACAGAAGTCTGTAGCAAGGACTTGAACCCAAGTCTCCTAAGTCCCTGGCTAGGCCCAAACCACTGGAGCATCTTTTACATTTGTACATACCACACACAGAGTAACTATAGTTCTACAGATTCTTTTGAGATAGGTTATTCTGCAAAACTGTTTTAAAATTTCCATTAAGAAGAGTGCACAGTACCAGAAGTCAGTTTCTAACCACTTATATTTCATCATCTTTTTCACTTTCTAAGAAAAAAGTTTTCTTTTTAAAGTGATGGTTAAAGTACAATGTAATAATAAATGGATCTATATGGCACTTGGAAAGTACAGGCATATAATGATTACCAAGCCTTAACTGTGAACTTGTATGTAGTAAAGAATGATTTAAGTAGCAATAATTTAAAATAATTGTTAAAAGTTTCTGTTCTCCGGAAGTCTTTCTATCCAGTGCATACAAAAGAGATATACACATCATGAACTGAAGATACAAAAAAAGATTAATCACCTTTCAACAGACAAATACAGTTTTGTCTTCACCCATGAATGGTCTAAAATTAGACTACATAAACAGAAAACTAATGTCATTGGCATATAGCCTTTCTTGCAATGTTTAATTTGACAATCACTGGGTAAAAGAAAAGACCCTTCTCTTTGACAAAGAGCTACATGGGAGATGACATCAACTTCTTTTGGCAAATGAGCTCAGCGTGCCAGCTAGCTGACAAATTAGCTTCTAAAAACCACTAACAGTAGCTTACAAAGTCACAGCTGTTATCCTATTTCTAACAACAAAATGTTGATCTCAGTTGAAATGTCTTGTTTTCCAAAAGATTTGTAAGTGCTCTTCAAAGCCTTTTACAGAGCAAAAAGCTACACTGACTGCATCACAAAGAAATAGTCTGACTATACTATGATGGCTCTGTGGGTCCTGTGTAACAAACAGGATTAAGTAAAATGCTTTTATTTTATATTAATCTTTTAGTTTAAAAAAAGTCTGTGGGACTAGAGGGTCAGTAGCAACATAGTGCCAGGATCATGGAAGTAGCATAGTCACTAACAATTCCATTGGCTGACTCAAGTAATGACCAGGAGATTAGCTCAGATGCAGGGCCTTTGATAGTGGAAGGAAAAACAACAGAAAAATGGAGATTTCTTCTGGGTTTCTAGAGGGGGACTAGTACATATTCCCTCTGGGGAAAAAAGGGATTAAATTCTGAAATTTAAGGACTTCCCTTTTATACACTATTTAACTAAATACTTTGTGGATTTAGTAACAAATATTAACAATTGGTACTTCAACTGTATGAGCATTATACATCTTCTAAGAGTTTTATAATACAAATATTAGCCAATGCTCACTAAAGCACTTTCAATTAGATAAGAACTAATGGCTCCATTAACCACACATGGGAGCTGATTCAATCTGTGTCTAGGCAATTATATGGCTTTCACCACAGTTGTATCATGGCACTTCAGAATCATCAATAGGGAAGACTGAGTGACTTGCCATATGTCATCTGTAGCTGAGTCTGTAACTGAACCCAGCTCGCAAGTCCCAGTCCAGAACCCTGTCCACTAAACCATCCTTCCTGCCCTTCTCACAGCTGTTTCTTCAAAATGAAACTGTATTTACTTCAACTGAATTACCCCTGAATTACATCAGGGTAGAGTGCAAGGAGAATAAGGCCTAGAGCAGTGGTTCCCAAACTTGTTCTGCCGCTTGTGCAGGGAAAGCCCCTGGCGGGCCGGGCCGGTTTGTTTACCTGCTGCGTCCGCAGGTTCGGCTGATCGCGGCTCCCACTGGCCGCGATTCACTGCTCCAGGACAATGGGAGCTGCTGGAAGAGGCATGGGCCAAGGGGCGTACTGGCCACCACTTCCAGCAGCTCTCATTGGCCTGGAGCAGTGAACCGCAGCCACTGGGAGCCGCGATGGGCCGAACCTGTGGACGCGGCAGGTAAACAAACCGGCCCGGCCCGCCAGGGGCTTTCCCTGCACAAGCGGCGGAAAAAGTTTGGGAACCACTGGCCTAGAGGAATGCACACAAAAGCTAAGTGACTATATGAAAACCAACACGTCACTGGTAAAACTCTATGTTCCCAATTCCAGGTCCTGTACAGATATAGAATTTCTTACATTTTAATACTGAACTATTTTTATTTTTAAATAATCTCAGTTCTAATCAACATATTTAATATTCCTCATGAATTTCTATCAAGTTTTCTGAAACTAAAGGCATTGTGATATAGTGCATAAGATATGGTCCTAGGTATCATGAGAGCTGGATTCTAATCCTGTTTTTTAATAATAATTTACTATGTGACCTTTGGCAAGTCACTAAGGGTCTGTTTTTCAGAAGTGCTAAGGACCCACAGCTCATACTTTTAAGTGCAATTTAAGTACAGGTGCTTAGCAACTCTGAAAACCAGACCCTAAAGCCTCTCGAGAAAGTCATCTGTAAAAAAAGAGATATCTGCTTATTTTCTAAACGGGCCGAAGGCTGTGACTACTGACTAGTTAATATTTGAATGTATTAAGCACTCTGAGTACCATTATTGGATGTCCTGTTTAGCTGAATGAAGCAAAGAGCAGCAATGCAGAAAGAAGAAACATTTGCTTCCTTTATCCTACCTCTACTACCTTCCACGCTGACCTGAGAAGAGTACATAAAAGAAAGACTGAGATGGCTTGAGAGAGGAAAAATGTTTGGCAGAAGCATTTTCTGTAGATCAGGGGTTCTCAAACTGGAGGTCGAGACCCCTCAGGGGGTCATGAGGTTATTACATGGGGGTGTTGCAAGCTGTCAGCTTCTACCCCAAGCCCATCTTTGCCTCCAGCATTTATAATGGTTTTAAATATATAAAAAAGTGTTTTTAATTTATGGGGGGGAAGGGTCACACTCAGAGGCTTGCTATGTGAAAGGGGTCACCAGTACAAAAGTTTGAGAACCACTGCTGTAGATAAAGGAACAAAGAGACAGCGAAGGTACACATTGTTGCAATTAAATTTTTACACTCCTGCTGGAAGGAATAGCTTGGTGCTTTACCTATCTAATTATCTTAGGTACTTATATCCCCACACTACCATAGTTTCTGAGCACCTCACAATCTTTAATGTATTTATCCTCACAATACATCTATTAGGTAGGGAAGTACTGTTATCCCCATTTTACAGATGGGGAACTCAGGCCCCAAAAGAACAAGTGACTTGCATATCATCACGCTATTTTGGCAGAGCAAGAAATTGAACCCAGGTTAGCAATCTAACCAACCACCCATACCTTCCTTTATACAGCATGTTCAAAATATTTCATCTTCTTGAAGCCACAGATTCAAATCTAGGCATGATTACCTCAGTTCTTGATCCTAAAAACAGATGCACTGATTTCCAAGTCGCTAACCATGTCCATTTTTCAAACCAAACTAAGCTTTGCTCTGTGTAAGAGCACAGAATTGCCATACCAGTAGTTCATTTAGTCCACTATCCAGTCTCAAAGTGGCTAGCACCAGATGCTTCAGAACACATGAAAAAACACATGGTAGACCATTATGAAATAACCTGCCAACGAAGAAGTTTCTTCCTACCCATATCAGATAGAGACTGATTTAACATTTTATGCATAAAGGTTAGAATGCCCTTCTAAAAAAAACATTCATAGATTCCAAGGCCAAAAGTAACCACTGTGATCATCTATTCTGACCTGTATAACACAGGCCAGAGAACTTCCCCAAAATAATTACTAGAGCATGTTTTTTAGAAAAACATCCAAACTTGATATAAAAGTGGTCAGTGATGGGAATCCATCACAACCTTTGTAAGTTGTTTAAATGATTAATTATACTAACTTAAAAATTTATACTTTATTTCCCGTCTGAATTTGTCTTGCTTCAACTTCCACTCAATGGATCATGATATACCCTTGTATACTGAAGAGCTAATTATTAAATATTTGTTCCTCATGTAGGTACTTACTGGTTGTAATCAAATCACCCTTAACGTTCTCTTTGTTAAGCTACATAGATTGAGCTCCTTGAATCTATCACTATAAGGCAGGTTTTCTAACCCTCTCCAATTTATCAACAACATCTTTCTTAAACTGTGGACAACAGAACTGGACACAGTATTCCAGCAGTGGTCACACCAATGCCAAATACACAGGTAAAATAACCTCTCTACTTGAGATTTCCCTATGATGCACTTAAGGCCTGCATTAGCCCTTTTGGCCACAGCGTCACACTGGGAGCTCATGATTAAGGCTGTAAGTCTTTCATGGAGGTCACAAATTCCATGACTTTCCGGGACCTCAAATGACTTTTGAAGCAGCTGGTGCGGCTAACCCCAGGACCACCCAAGCAGCTGGGATGGCCCTGGGGCCAGCCGCACAAGCTGCTGCTCAGGCGGCTCCAGACAGCTGGTCCTGAGTGCTGCCCCGGAGTAGCGGTTTGGGAGCAGTAGTGGGGCCCCAGGCTGCCCCTGGCCCAGAGCAGTAGCGGCATTGGGGCCATCCCCCGCACAGAGTAGCAGCGGTGGTGGGGCCCCGGGCCGCCCCACCCCCAGCAGCAACAGCAGCGCCCCGAGCCACCCCCCTCCAGCCCAGCAGCAATGGGGCCTGGAGTACTCCCCCCCTGCAACCCTCTCAGGATAAGCAGCATCCCCTGACACACACACCCCCCACACACACACACAAGCAGCAGCAGCCCCAGAAGTATCTCTCCCCTCCCACAGCACCTAAGATTTAATTATGGGTATTTTTAGTAAAAGTCATGGACAGGTCACCAGCCCATTACTTTTGGGTTATTGTCCGTGACCTGTCCATGACTTACTAAAAATACCCGTGACTAAATCATAGCCTTATTTACGATCAGCTGATTGTCCACCACCACCCTCAATTTTTTTTTAATCACTAACCAATTTATTTGAGCATAAGCTTTCGTGAGCTACAGCTCACTTCATCGGATGCACACTGTGGAAAGTGTAGAAGATCTTTTTATATACACACAAAGCATGAAAAAATCACTTTAGATAAGCTATTACCAGCAGGAGAGTGAGGTGGGAGGAGGTATTTTTTCATGCTTTGTGTGTATATAAAAAGATCTTCTACACTTTCCACAGTATGCATCCGATGAAGTGAGCTGTAGCTCACGAAAGCTTATGCTCAAATAAATTGGTTAGTCTCTAAGGTGCCACAAGTACTCCTTTTCTTTTTGCAAATACAGACTAAAACGGCTGTTACTCTGAAACCTTTTTAATCACTGCTTCTCAAGACAGAGTCCCTTATCCTGCAAGTTTGGCCTACATTCTTTTTTCCAAGATGTATACATTTACATTTAGCCGTATTAAAAGGCATATTCTTTGCTTGCGCCCAGTTTACCAAGCAAGCCAGATCACTTTATCTGTGACCTGTACTGTTCATTATTGACATGCAAACTTGGGCAGTGGTGATCTGAAAATTTTATCAGTGATGATTTTATGTTTTCTTCCAGATAACTAGCATTTTTATTCAATGGCATAGGACCAAGAATTAATCACTTGTGGGACCCCACTACAAACATATCCGTTTGATGGTTCCCCGTTTAATATTACATTTTGAGATCCAGCAGTTAGCCACCTTTTAATCCATTTAATATGTACCAGGTTAACCATATCTTTCTAGTATTTTAATCAAAATGTTACTCACTACCAAATCAAATACGATGCAGAATTCTATTATATCAACACTATTTCTTTGTCAAGCAAACTCGTAATCTCGTCAAAAAAAGATATCAAGATAGTTTGACAGAATCTATTTTCCATAAGTGCATGCTGATTAGCATTAATTATAATACCCTCCTTTAATTCTTTGAGTTCCATATCAGCCGCTCCATTATCTTGCCAGGATCGACATCAGACTAACAGCCCTATAATTACCCAGGTTATCCCATTTACCCTTTATCATCAAATAGAACTATGGAATTTCTCATTATTTATACATTTCAGAGTAGCAGCAGTGTTAGTCTGTATCTGCAAAAAGAAAAGGAGTACTTGTGGCACCTTAGAGACTAACAAATTTATTTGAGCATAAGCTTTCGTGAGCTACATCGGAATGCATCCAATGAAGTGAGCTGTAGCTCACGCAAGCTTATGCTCAAATAAATTTGTTAGTCTCTAAGACGCCACAAGTACTCCTTTTCTTTTTTCTTTATTTATAGAAATGTCTACTCCTTTTTTAAAATCCTATTAAAATCTTAGCTTTATAGCTATCCTGTGGCAATGGGTTCTACAGATCCCAGTCTCATTCAGAGCACAACATAGACCAGATCTGGGAATGAATCAGGCTTGTGTAGTAAAGGAGGCTGTTGTTTTTATGTTCCCTGCCTCATTCATTTCAGAAGTTGGAAGGTGTACAGTGAATGAGGCAGAGGATCCTGGGATCTGATTTGCACAAGCGTGGAACACTCACAACTACAACTGAACTGAATGGGAGGTGAGCTTTGAACATATAAAGTGATACATAATGCTAGGTACTCTGAAAAAGACTGTAATACAGATTGAATAATGTCGGTAATACAGATTGAAAGATGCTTCTGGTAACAGTTCATCTTCTATCTATCAACTGTTTAGACTGTTAATTAATTAACACATGTATTTAGCAGAAAGTAAGACAGGCCTCTCATGTAACTCTGCTAGTTTGGGTTGCACAGCTCCCTCTCATCTAATCTAGAGAAACCTACTAGTGCACCTTTGCAAAAAGAAAAGCATTTCATGAAGTACAAAACCAGAAATTTTTTTAGAAAAAAGATACATCATTTTAAGCATCATTAAGAGAATAACAATGTCATGTATATAGGTGTCCAATTTGATCCAATTACCTGGAAGAAAAAATAGTTTAAATTACTGTAGCTCCCACATACAGAAGTCAACAGATAACAACCTTCTTCTACCCACAACAAAAAACATAGGGATTCAATTTTATGCAGTAACCAGTTGGATTTGTTCTCCAGTTAAAAAAGAAAAATAAATTACACCAACTCTTAATGGTAAAACAGGAGCTATTTCACTGTAACTTTTGTCTGAAAGACAACCAAATATTATTTTTTAGCTCTTTGATTATGTTTAACTTGTAAAGATGCCACTTATTATTGCAAATATTCCATTTCTCAGAAGACTGGTATCATTTTTCCTGTAACTGAAATATAAACAGACTGCTGCAGAGCTGTTTCAAACCCACACAAGGCAAACCTGGACCTCACAAAGCAAGAAAATCACATCTAGCTTTTTCTTAAAAAGTAAAAGTTTGCATAAGCCAATAAGAAAAATGATAAATTTAATAGAAAATTCACGATTAAAATGGCAAAATGGAATTTGGCAATGACAAGACCAAAGCCTGTTACTGTATTAACACCACATAATATACTTTGACCCATGACAATGAAAATGGCCATAAAAGTCCATTATTGTATTCTTTCTGGAAGTGAAAAGATCTGCTTATAATAGCTGTAATGATATAGGATGTGAAGGAAAGGGATTAGGTTTTTGTTTGCTTATGTTGTTTCAATGAGCATAGTCACTCCCCAAGGTCCCAGCCTTACAATTTAGTCCAGGAGGCTGGACTCACGCTCGTGCAGAAACCACTTCCTTCAGCACAGAGGTAGGCACAAAGAGGGTTCTAACTGCACAGAGTAAAAGCTTAAAGGCCCTGACCCTGCAACAGAATCCGCTAGTGTAGATCTTTGCGCCCACAAAGAGTACCTCTGAAGTGGTACCCCATGGCATGTTATTGTCATAGTAGGTACCAGATCCTGTTGTATGATCAGAACCTCCTATATATGAGGAAGAGGACATCATGAAGAGTGTATGAATGTTACAACCAGTCCCATCTAGTGGCTATGTAATTCATATGTTATAACATGAATCTGTTTAATGTACATCTAAATATCAAATCCATCATTCCCCCAAATTAAAATAGAATGTAAATTTTTATTTTTCTGGGTTTTTTTAAAATACTAATAAAGAAAAAGTAAATTTAATTTCAGTTACTCTGGTCATAAAACAATAAAAGATAAACCACAAAAAACTGAACTATTCCATAAAATATTGGTTTAGATTATATTAAAAACAGTTTGATAATTTAAGTTAAATATGCAAAAGATATTTCTTTAGTTCTCTAATTTATTTATTGTTAGCTGAAGTGCTGAACTTGAACCCAAAGTTCTCCTAATGCACAGAATAGGTACAACAGCAGCATGCAAGGTCTGTCACTTTCCTACAAAAAATGCTTCAAACTATGACCTAAAGGAACCCGAGAAGTGGTCAAGAATGTGGTTTATTCTCCATGCTAGTTCAATCTTTGACCACTCTGCTGAGACTGGCAACCAAGGTGTGTACACTCCTACAGGTGAACACTACATCTATGACTTGAGTTTGGAAACTTTGGTATTGTTGGGATCTTTTTTCTTTACATAGCCTGAACAATCAGGCTTTTCCTTATTCCTGTCAAGTTGGTGGATCTGTTTTCACGGTCAGATTGGGTTTCATAATTCTCAGAAGGTAATTCTTCCCAGCCATTGAACTAGATTGTTCATGACCTGGTTGGACACTACACCCACCTTTGGTCTACAAACAGTGATGCTCCACTTTCACTTCTCATCTCATCTCTGTATGTTATATCCATCTATAATCGACATCCCAGTTATGATAAGTATCCCAGCTCAGTTTTCCACTATGCCCATAAGATAATTTCCTTCATTTCATATAATTCGTGTTGTTCTTGCTTGTCTCTCAGGTTCCTTCCATTTATATGAAAGTTAATGTTGCTCTTATTCTTCATCTTATGTTTCAGAACAGCTCCATCTTTTACAGATTTCTAATGTAAAAAGTAGGGCAGACTACATGAGTTAAGTGAAAGCGTTGCCCTGGATAAGAACATAAGAGCGGCCTTACTGGGTCAGACCAAAGGTCCATCTAGCCTAGTATCCTATCTTCCGACAGCAGCCAGTGCCAGGTGCCCCGCAGGGAATAAACAGAACAGGTAATCATCAAGTGATCCATCCCGTCTCTCATTCCCAGCTTCTGGCAAACAGAGGCTAGGGACACCATTCCTGCCCATCCTGGCTAATACCTAGTTTAAAGCTTTCCAGCTGGTTTTGAACCAAGAGGTCTTTACCCCATCCACCCTACTTTCTGCTTTAGGATTGGTGCTAATTTAACCTATCTAGGATCTCATCACAAAAAGCATCCAAGTGCCCTGTACCCTTCCAGCAAGGCTTGTGCATTTCTAGTATCCAAGACCCTTACTAATTCTTCATTTGCACTTGGCTTCAGAGGGATTTTCTTGCAAGATGACTTAAGTCAAATTCTCTTCCAAGCTTCCTCTTGTGATTTGTGATAACAAATCTTAATTCATTGGTGTAGTTTGATCTCACATGAATTGTAATCAGTAGGAAATATCCAAAATTCTTTAGGATACCTAGTTCCTTTGCCATGCCATCATCTTTCGTGCCCAGAAGGCACCAAAACTATTCTGTTTTATCAGGCCAATCAGTCCATGCTCCTCACTACAGTCTCTTTGATTACAATTAGGTGCTTTCCCTTCTTTGCTGCTGGTTTCATTTAACTTCCTTCTTCTGGATCATTGAATGAGATATTGTCTGTTTGTGTCCTTTACCAGCCCTCTCCACAAATAAAGAATACCTGCTGTTGCTATCTAGAGTGAAAGGTTCCTGTCATAGTTCCAGGGTAAGCTGTACCTTTGATCCCTCATTCAGACTTTCGATGAGACCTCTTCCAAGTAATAGGCCCAGCACTTTCACTTCTCTCGGAGTGGAGTCCTGTGATTCATCCCTACTGACTGGGTCTTCAGATTACAGCCCTTCTGTTTACCAACATTTCCTCAGCAGGTCCAATTGGGTCGGTTCCCTATTATAGACTTCCCTCCTTGAGCTGTGAACAGTAGGCAGACACAGTGACACCAGTTTCTTCAAAACAAAATATTATTTATCCATGGAAATATAGTAATCTACCAGAGATATAAGGTTAAAATAAAAAAAAGTCCACATGTATATTGTCTTACCTAAACTTAGAATTTCCATCGAGACTTAGATAGGCCCAACTTTGCCCTGGGACCCTAGCTCTTCTGAGGACCAAATCATAGTCTCTTTCTTTGTAGATCTTGCCTCTCCCACTCAGAATCAGAGCTGTGGTTATTAACAGTTTCCAAGTTCTTTCTTCATTGATCCCCTGCTTCGATTCCTCCTCCTCACCCTCTCCCTCTTTATTCCCATTTATCAACCAGCCTATTGTTCAGACTGGGGACTTAAATACTAAAAGGAATTGACATCTGTAGTGTTTATTAATTATCAGTGATTGAGTTACCTGCAACCATTGTCTTCCTTGCTGCAGATGCATAAAACCATCCAGGACTGAGTTAGCACTTTACAGCCATGTAACTGACTCCATAATAGTAATCTGAGGGCTAATATACATGGCCCCACAGTTTGGACTACGGGGATTTGAACTGCAGTGCACACTAGCATATTGCACTGTAATTCCCCCATGTGGATGCTCCAGCAAAATCTAAAAAGTACCCAGTTTGCATTAGTCCTCTTTAAAGAGAACTAAGTTAACATGAACTAGGTACCTTTTAGTTCACATCCATAGCATGCACACAGAGAAGTTACAGCACAGCACACAAGTGCTTGCTCCAATTCACATCCTCATAGTCCAACCTGAGGGGCCGCATAGACAGCCTAACAGAATGAGGCACAACCCACACACTAGTAATCTGACACATACGTAACACTCATTAAAAATAATAAAATAAAATAAAATATCTCTCATGTTCTTCACAGCTCCACTGATGTTAGTCCTCGGTTCTACCTTTCATAGCTGCCACAATCTTCCATCTACTTTCTTGGTCTTCTACGAGAACCCTACCCATTGTGTCAACTTGTAAGGGGTCTGTGGCAGTTCATTTGTTTGTTCAATATTGGTTCCTTAATTTCTCCTACTGTCTTAGCCACCCCCACCCTCCAAAAAAACCCTGCCATATTGCTGAAAGGCAAACTCATTAAAGAATTTAAAAAATCCTTTCTTGCCCCCTCCCCTTCCTTCTCTCTTCAATTTTACTTCTTCTATTCCAGGTATCATCTCCTTTCCAGGGCACATTTCCCTCTTTACAAGGCTACAAAGCTATTCTCCACATACCTGCAATAATGTTTTTTAAACTGAGAGGGAGTGGCTAGGATTTTCACCAGATATGGAATTGTGCAATAGAAGTAAATTCTGGGGACAAGAGCCTTGCTGATCTATTGGGAGGGATCAAGAGAGAGAAATGGGAGGAAGGATGGAAAGAAATACAATAATTACATTATTTTATAAAATATATTTTTCCCTTTTAGTTTGACAGTTTCATTTTCACTGCTTTTTCATAGCTTTTCCTTCTCTGATAAAAATTTTAGTTTTCTGCTTCCACTGAAGGGCCTGAGAATCTGATGTAACATCTTTGTTGCTACCAAACAACTTGAAAAATCTGAATAGAGCAAATGTATTACAAGGAACCAGAATGCAGAGTTATGTATATTCACAGAAATATTGAGAAACCAGTAGCTGTTGGGCCAAGTAATCCACCTTCAGTGCAGTCTCCCCCAGTACAACCAATGAAATTGTTGTATGCCAATTAATGTGGTGATTGGCTGAGTTACCTCTACTATCACAATGGTCTAGGTCTCTTGGCATGACATAGATACATGCCTTCCTGTCACATGGGTGTAATCTGTAAAGTTAAAATGACTGAGAATTTAAAAATTAGATGTTTACAGATCATGAGTCCCAGTGACGACTGAACCTAGTGATATTCTGAACCAAAAGAGCTCTCAGCTATGCTTGTAGCTGTTTCCATTGCTTCACATGACTCATATATTCTAGGCTTTAAAGTGATAATCCTAGAATTTTAGAGTGTCTCTCTCTCTCTCACACACACACACACACACACACACACACAAATTGACCGCCTTGCACTCTGATTGGATGACCAACACCCAATCAGAATACAAGGATTCATACACAATGAAGGCCTACAAACCACTGTTTTTCTCCATGCCCGAACGCAAGAAAGCTAATGCACGCACACACATATATCCAGAAAGTAGAACCTGGTGACTATCCCTAATAGTTCAAATCACTTGCTTTTTATTGCATACTATCCTGCCCTCATTTCCATTTTTGTTTTAGTCTTTTGTTTTGTGGTGGTAGGTTTTTATTGTAAGCTCCTCAGGGCATTGACTTTGCTGTCTTATTTGTTTGTAAAATCCCCTGGCAGAATAGTGATATGCAAAATTAACTAACAAAAAATAAATAATAAATAATGTGTGGCTGAGAACTAACTACACATGGATTATGCCTGTTACTCTGTGAGCTGCAGAATTAGAATAAGCTGTACAAGTACATATATACAACTATAAAGCATCACTGCACTCTTAATAGTTTATGTTCTTCCATCTCAGTTATATATTTAAATTTCTCTGGGGTATTTTAAAAACATCTGTCCTAAAAGATACTATATAAGGTTTAGCCCACGAAAGCTTATGCCCAAATAAATTTGTTAGTCTCTAAGGTGCCACAAGTACTCCTCGGTGTTTTTGCTGATACAGACTAACACGGCTTCCACTCTGAAACCTGATATAAGTATTGTTTACTCAAAAATCCTACAGGGTGCAACCCTTGTAGACTATCAATTAAATATATATTTTAAATATGTATTATCCAGCCAATTGTCTAGGTAGATATTTTGAATATGTAATACTTTTTATATGAAAAATACTGTGAGTAGTTACTGTATAAATCAAGTGGCGATTTTAACTTCAATGTTTCATATCTTACCAATTTAAAAAAGCGTTTAACTTTTATTAGGCTTACTGAACAAATTTCATGTCTCAAATATACATCCTTTCAGACTTATACAAGCACAGAAGCATCTGAAACTGGTATAATTTTAAATCCAGAAGCAACATTTTATCGTTGAACTATGCCCCAGAAAACAGTGGTTTAACATGAAAACAGGGACAACAACTCTAAGCAGTATGAATGCTCCGCTATAATGTTTTTAAAAAACTTGTCTCCTAATCTTGATTGAGGTTTGAAAGGAGAAAGCCTGTCGTTTTACAGTGTAAATGTTGTGCAAAAGCTTTACAAATACAGATTTAAATCTGCTATTGCCATTACTAAAATAAATGAAAAATCTATAAGCAGCAATGAAACTGGCATGCAAATAAAGGAACTGTCAAGACATATATTGCCTAAAAATAAGCTTACAATAACTATTTTAAAGGCTGTGTGTGGTCTTACCCATATATTTTGGCAAGATGCACTTTCTGCAACCACAGCTAGATTCATCCAAAAGCAGTGGCACTGGAGAGTCTCTGTCTCACCTGTCAAAGTTGAAGAACGTTGTTCAGCAGACCACCATGAGTCCATGGATAGGATCCATAGCACTACAGCAGCTGTTCTTGATAAGTGTTTAACTATAGGGGAAAATACTTTAAAAAAATCTTCCATAAGAGGATCACCCTTAATACACATGTATTTAAAAACAATGAGAAACAAGGACTCTGTCATTTCTAAAATAAAACTCTCTGGATATTCATGCCATTTCAACATAAATGTTCTAACAGGTATTACTATCCATTTAAAAAAAACCCAATTTTAATAAATAATGATTAAAAATATTACATTTACACAGTAAGTGTACAATATTGTATTTACCTCATAAATTAGCCAAAGCATATTAAATGTCTCTTAGATCATTTTATCAAAATTGTCTGCAGTCAAATAAAACCTCATTAAGTTAGTCTGTCTTCACACATGAAAAGTAAATAAATAAATGTTTTCTTGTTCTTAGTTCTTTTCTTAAGTACTACATGAACAACGTCTTCCTGTCAAACCACAAAATAGGTTCGGTATTTAGCCTCATCTCTTCTTTTGGGAGGGAGAAGGTGTAGGTTGCTTGAGTATGGTAAAAGGTACGTAAACTCAAGGTACAACTAAGACCAACCAGAAAAAAATATATTAAAAAGTTGCCAATCTCATACCATATGAAAATATAGAATGAATATCCCCAAAAGCTAGCAAAAAGAATATCAAAACTATGCATATAAAAATAGCAATTTCAACACCAATGAGCAGCATGCAAGCATTAATTTCCAGAGGTGAATATTTTCTAAAAATAGTCACTGCTTTAACTACTGAGATCTCCAATTGTTTGATTAGTGGTAGTACTGTATCCTATAAGCAAAAAAATGCTTTAGACAGATTACTTTCACTTTTCCCTAGATATATTTAGTGTACTAACTAGCATAGTTAGGATATTATTTTTCTTTGGTTTTGTCAGTAGCATGTTTGAAATAAATTTTATTAAGTGGTAGTGTATGTAACATTGCATTGTGGGTAGCAGTTTCCTGCCTTAACCTAGCCACATCCTCAGCTGTTATATGAGACAAGTTTCCCATATTTTCTGCAAATTGACTTTTTTTTCTTTTTTAAAAGAAAAGAGACTGGAGAAAATATAAAAAGATTATAATGTTTTTAAACAGCAACTACTGACTCCTTACTGGACTATATTTAACTAGAATGGCATTCTTACTTGCTGTACAGACCAAAATAAATGTATGGAGAACAGAACACCACCAATGATAAACCGAAAAATAACTGAGCAATAATATACAAAAGCAGCAGTCAATAAGATATATTTGGCTTCTAAGATGCAGAAGCTTGTTCAAGGCCTGGATAGCAGGTAGAGTTTTTTCCATTATTGTTGTTGAAATGGCTATTATGTGACTTTTTTTCTGCATAATGACACTAGGGTTAATAATCCAAGGCAACAGGAAACAAATGTTAATTACTAGTAAATTAATCATTGATTAACAGAGAATTGCTCTCATCTCAATCTATAGCAAGGATTTCTGTTTTAGGTTTAAACAGATCTTTAACAGTAGGAGTCCAAAGATAAGAAATCAGACAACCAGTAATTGCTTACAACAGAAGAAAAGATAATTTTTCACACAGAACCACAGACAGTCAGTTTCATACCATGTATAGTTAAAATAATACTCAGGAGAAAGGGGGGGGAGGGTTGACAATGTATATACAGAAAGGTAATCATAAAAAATAAGGCATTTATTTGTTCAATACCCCGACAGTATTTTAGCAACAATGTCTATGAAAAGAAATAAGAGTTGGCATAAAGAAGTATTTTTATTTAATACTATTCTTCTGTTTATAATAGCTTAACATACGTGATACTGAATCTACTTCAAGCAACTGGAACAATGCTGGAAGTTTAAAATCCAAGTATACACTAGTCTATACAATGAAGTTTTTACAAAATGTGTAAATACTGTAATTACACACCTACACAGGAATAAAATACTAAATAAAGTAAAATGCAGCACCACTGAGAAAGCTATAATCAAAATGAGAACGACTCTCTATGGATTTGTGAAATGTAGATGCCAGGTAGAGTGGCTTCATGCCGTCAGAAACAGGAAAATGCAGCACTGTTTGAGATAGACCTAAAGCAGCAATATCTCTGGGTTTGATGCATCTGAAGAAGTGGCATAAGGATATGCCACATTATAGAAGTCTGTCTTATTCTTCTGGGAGAAATAAAAGATAAGGAATAATCTATTCCTTTTTAAAAAATAGGTGGGAGATTCTTCTCTCATAGCAAGTTGACCATAACATAAAAACAAACTTTTTAAGTACAAATATACTCTCTTACAGTGTATCCTATAGTTTATATGCTGTATAAAGTATGAGTGACAAAAACCAAAATGTTCTGAAATAAGAAAGCAAGGCTTGCAGGTTTTCAAAACAAATTTCCTCAAAGATAAAGCATATGATGGCATTAGTTTTGTGTTGAAATTGATTTTAATTTCAAAATGAGACTTAATTTGTCATCAAAGAACAAGTCCATAATTTACAGAGCAAATTCTTTAGCCTGATACTTATAAGTATAATTATATCAGTGGCTTGAAGTAACCCCAACAGAATTTTTAAGTTAACTTTGCTTTCTATAGTTGTGTCTTTTAAAGAAAAGTCCTAAGTATGAGTCTGCAATCAAGAGACTTCTTTACAGTGACTTTTCAGAATTAATATATCTTCATCACATTAAAAGTCTAAGCTATTTTGAAGAAACAAGTTGGTAGGTATTATGTCTATATATGTTTTTGCTTCAGAAAATCTCATAATTAAAAAGATTACTCAAACAACAAGAAAACATTTCTGACAGTGAGAAAACAAATTTAAATTCTAAATGAATATAGAAAATGTCTAAAACTACACTTCAATCCCACACTGGTATCGATGTGTTTCTACAGTTCAAAGATCTTCACCCTGCCAAATGGAGAATTTATTGTAGTGATCTTAATCTTGATATCAAAAATGAATAAAGTAGCCTGTGGCTGTTCAAAAGACCATCTAAATTAGGTAAGTACTGAAAGGGAAAGTTAGTGGAATATATTGAAGCTATGCAAGTCAAGGCAATCAAAAAAATTCATCTTGGGTCAGTTTTATTTCAATGTACCGAGTTCAGAGATCCAGTTCTCTGGGGTGAGTAAAATGTTCAGTTATTAAA
Organism: Chelonia mydas; assembly: GCF_015237465.2. Taxonomy (NCBI): domain Eukaryota; kingdom Metazoa; phylum Chordata; order Testudines; family Cheloniidae; genus Chelonia; species Chelonia mydas. The sequence goes on from NC_057851.1 coordinate 13,695,143, forward strand.
GAAATTAATAGTAATGAATGTTGGGGCTTCTGTCTTTTAGAATTAGAAAGACTGGGCTTAAATAGGGGAAAATATAAGAGTTTGCCTCCAACAGTAAAGTTATCTATGATATAAGATAACTGAATATACTTAGCATAATACAATATCTGAAACTTTTGCCATGTGTACACGTATTTGCAGAGATGTTTGTACTTACAATTTGAAATTCCACAAACAGGGGCAAAAACCTCCAAATGCTTTTATTACACTAAAAGTTGATTAGACTTCTAATTCACACGTGTGTTTTCTTTATATAACAGAATTAGTGCTCTATTTCATCATTTTTATGCCTTTAACTGCTTTCTCAGTGATAGCACTATCATACAATAAAAATATATATTTAGGGATACAAGAAACCCACCTTTAAAGGAACAGGTGGGTTTTTTGTTTGGTTGGGTTTGGTTTTGGTTGTACTTTTTTTTTTTTTTTTTTTTTAAGTACTATGTATATCAGGTTATTCACTGCCTAATAGGTTCTTATTTTAAGGAACAGTCCTAGAAATTTGGCAACCTCTATAAAACAGGGAAACTGTTGAATTGAAGACAATATAGTTTACATTCCAATACACATTATGCTGAGATGTTCAGAAACAGGATTGGTTTTATGTTTCTCTGATAAGTATCTGCCAAAGAAAAGTTTTACTGAAATCTTCCTTTCCCATCTCCTCTCTCCCCACTCCATCAACCCACACAAAATAGGGAGAACCTGATCTGCCCCACCCTTCAACCGATTAGTTTCACACCACTTCTAGTCAACTGCTTATTGCAGAAGCAGGGGAGGAGATAAAGGGGAAAAGGAGTAAGGGAAGCCAACTGCCAGAGACATGTTAATGAGGAGTTTTACAAATAAATGATGAAAAATGCTTAGAAAATTTTACGTCTATTTCTTTTCTGCCATTCTTCTGCCTCTCCCAACCAAAAAAAAAGGAATTATAAAATACAGTGCTTATACTATACAATCATGCTAACAAGAAAATGAGCTCTACACAAATACATGTCCAGAGGGGGCAAAAATAAGACAGTTTCCTAAAGATGTTTCGAATTTTGTTCTGAATCTGAGCGAGCAAATCAAGACTACTGAACACATTATTCCCTACTACACACAGCATTTTGCAATTTATTTCAAAGACTCTATTATAAACAAAAAATACTGCTTTTGTTAACACCGTGTCCTGATATAGTAAAAGCTTATATTAAACAAAGTTAAAGTTATAGTCTGTTAAGTATATAAAAATAGATTATACATATGCGTATGTTAAGTGTTTAAGCCCTACATATGCATCAATATGACGTTTCATTTTCAAAGTAAGCACTAACATTAACTGCTGAATAAAACTATTAACAGTATCACTCAAAAAGTATAAGAAAACAGTTTCTCTGAAGCACTAGAATTACAATAAGCAATTGATGTTAGCAATCAAAATTCCACAATCAGCACAATCCATACTGTTCGGTAACTTCTATATTAAATTGTTGAAGTATTTTTATTCAAAAAGCATAATTTATAATACAGTACTCAAAGTAGTTACAATATACAAATTACAGATTCAGCAAAAAAGCCAAGACTGATATATAATTGCACTTAATTTTCATTATATAAAGCTGCCAGCTAATCTTGAAGGTACATAAGCAAGACAGACATGATTTAAGATTTGTAAAGGAATCCCCAGACTAACGCTTCTATGACAGCCAATTACAGTACAAAACACAGCCCCAACAAGCAGTCTGCTACCAGACCTTAGGAAAGGTAAAGTTTCTTACAATGAGTTACAGATTCACAAGTATAGGAAGACAAGAAGAAAAAGAAAAACAGAAGGAATCCAGCCACCCAGCAAATATGAAGCAGACCCAAGATTGTGATACAATCCAAAGATGTAAATTATTGTAAATCATCACTGTTGTTCAGAATTTCACACAGCCACTTGCGCCAACTTTGCTTATTTTTCCACAGACACAATAATGAACAAGAGAAAGAACGAAAGGGGGTGAAAAAAGGGGGGGGGGAGCCTGCACTGAGAGTACAAATAAAGTTCTGCTGTCCATATGCTTTAACTGTACAGGAGTTTGGGCTCTTTCAGCATTTTGTATTCTCTCCAAATCCTCATGAGTCACAAAAATTAAAAAGCTATATCCTTCTGGATGCCAGGAAGGGCCTTGCCACAGGCCTTTTGTCAAAATAAAATTAAAAAAAAAAAGAGAGAGAGAGAGGAGAAAGAAAAGCCACAGTGGTAGGCAGTCCCACTTTACTTTGAGGACTGTGATGTCACAAACCACATGATTCTGTCTCTCCAGTAACAGTGCTTGCAAAAAAAAAGGAGTTTTAAAGCTTTTGCTTTTTTGGATTATGTGAATGCTTCATTCGCCTCACAAACAACCACAGAACCACAAGTGCGGTGCAAACTTTCTCCAGGAGGATAGCAAGAAGCCTCTGGTTTTTAAATGGTTAATCTCCGCAGGTCACTACCAGCCACTGAGACCAACAAAGTCAGTAAGTGCTCTCTAACCACAGTCAATGCAGTAATAGTAGGTCCTTCAAATATTTGCTCATTCTCTTTTTTGTTTTGTTCCTTGCTTTTCACATTATCAGTGCTACACAATTTTTGGACAGAAAAAAACAAAGAGTTTATGCACTCCAGGCACACTAATACTAAAACCAGGTTTGGGTATGGTTTGTATTTTCAGTTTAAGGCTTCAAGCAGTATTTTCACCAGAAGATACAAGTTGTGTGTGAAAACAGAGAAGGACTATGGCATCAAACAGTCTGTTCAGCTCAGTGACACCATGTCAGCAAAACTTCTTTTGGGGTAAGTATTACAATGTTTGTTTAATTCTATGAATGATCATTGATTGTCATCAAAACAAAAACCTGTTAAATAGTATTTTTTGTGTTTAAAATTCAATACTTGGGTATAGTCGTGAAAAAAGAGGTTCCCATAAATAACGTATGCAGATTTAACAACTAATTTGTTAACTGACAAGCTAGGCAAAGTAAAGTCGCTATACTATACTCCAGTGTTTGACAGCAGGTGTGCTGTCACCTATGTGAGTCAATGTTTCCAGTTACATACATTTAGCAAAGTAAGATACTGCTCTGAAAAAAAGTAAAAAGCTTATTAAAATTAAAGTATTAAATGAATACAATCAAGAATATCAGAGAAGACCGCCAGGTGAAGAACCTGGGAAGAAAATGTGACATTTTATAGAGCTCCAGCATCTTTGCAATAGACAAATGAACTACTGACTTAACACTGCTAGTTCTCTGTATCTGAAGAAAAATAATAAAATGTAGGACTTAGCAACCTCTCCTACATAATTGCCCTACCATTGTCTTAGATATTTGATAAACTAAGAAAATTAATTTAGTATATATGTACTAAAGTATTCAGTGCTAATCCACAGCCAGCCCCAAAATCTGTTCGTTTCCATACTTTCACAGCAAAGCATGCGTTACAATGCATCACTCTTTAAAAACAGTTTTTCTAACTACATTTGAGTCATGAATTAGCTGAGATAGTTTTCCATAAAAACTATTCATCTGTGAAAATAAAGCAAAATGTGGATGACATTCAATTTGATTTGTAGTAGCATTTTTATAACAGCTCTATATAATAGTATGTTACCAAATATCAGCTTGGATATTCAGAACTGTAAATAGGTCTTAAAATGTCTTCATGAAATCATATAATGAATTATACATGTGAATATTTACATACATGTCCATATGGAGAGTACACATACACTGTAAAGCGATACTGCTAACATCATTTTAATTTTAAACCTTCTTCCCTGATCTGTTTTTAAAATCAATATAAATAAATACATTTTAACCCTCTATTAATGACCATTAAATATAACTGAATGAGACTGAATAACTTTTTCTGATTTATATAAAATTCAGAATACAGCTGAGCTTTAGCTGAAAGAATGACAGTAAACTGCCGAACCATGTTAATATTTGATCAGTGGTCAGATATACGTGCAAGATTTTTTCACTGAAACATTTATTGAGACAGGTCAATAAAACTATCTGAATTATCTGAAAGAACACAAGAAAAGCATATGAAAACTTACAAGATTTTCTTAATGCTGTCCATCATGCTGAAACTATGTTGGGGCTGTAGCTAAACCTTTACCTCCCCTCTTCCCCCACCCCAACACTTTAAAGAACAAAAAAGATGCTAGAAATGCTTTCAGCACATACAATATAAGCTTAATCTAGGTGTAACTAGCTGATGGTTGGAGTTCCCTTTACCCCTCCTACTTCACACATTTTAACTGGCACAGTCTGTGAGCACAATCAGACATGAAGAAAGTTCATACTTAAGGACAGACTGTTTCATTTATGATATACAAAGGCATTGATACTACTAATTAGTGCTACTTCTCAGTACTAGCTGTCTGAAAGTGGTCACGCTGAGGTATACTACACATAGTACTGAAGCATAACATGGACACAAAAAATATACAGCATTTCTACTAAAACTGCTGTCTTAATGAAGCACAGCCAAAGTGAAGCCAGACCACATTATCCCAGTGTTTACAACAGGAAATACAGTTTACATGTATAGGGACTTTCTTTTGCTTTTACTTCCAAAAGAGATTAGGAGAAATTTTGTTGGCTAAAATTATCATAAACATGCAGTGGTGACTGCTTAATTCATCTACTTTTGGTCATTCGTTAAGCTACTGAATAGTGTCGCAACATGCTTCCAAATTCTGCACATGTATGTAAGGTTGGACAAGTAAATGTGTCCTTTGAGACAAACTACAATGAATTTCTAAAGTAAAAGTAGACTGTCTCTTTAAATTTAATCTTAGAAAATAAGAATAGAAGCTATAAGATCCAAGTTACTCATCCATTGTTTCCAAATTAACAAAAAGGTGAGGCTTTGTATCAGAATGCATAATCCAACTATCATCTTCATTATAGTCAGGTCCTGCATTTAGTCTCCTCCCATTCTGTTCTCCAGTTTATTCCTATTGGGCCTGTTAAATTTGATGAGGTTTTTCTTAAGAACTGACCTGTGGAACTAATGATGACTGGTGGCAGGGCCAGGAAAGTGGAGTGCATCACACCTCTGATCTATCAATAAAATTTAGCAGTATCTCTGCAAATTTTTATTTCACCTGATGCAGGGGATCTTCTGTAACTTCAAAAGGCATATGTTCCTACTTAATCTAATACATTCTGAATTATCCAGAAACTGTGTTCTGGTTTCATACTACTTTTGTACAGCACAGGAACACTTAGAGCTAAATCCAAGTTTGGACTGTTCTGCCTGTGTATACTTACATTCTGAATCTTTTACATTTAAACCTATTAATTTTGAGTTTGCCAACACAGTTATATTTTTGTACCTATGTTTAAACTAAAGCAACAATAAATTGCTCAGAATAAATTCTACACAACAAATAAAAATCACATTGTTGAAAAACATCCGCTAGATGTGATTTACACAGGATCTTCCAGATCATGTAGTACTTCTCAGATACATACCATATCAGTTATAAATAACAGGAACCACATTCTGCACTGATGTATGTTCTGTGCATCCTCTTTGGCTTCAGTGAAGTTGCTCAGAGTGTAAATCAGACAAAAATTTGGCCAATACTCTAATCTAACTTTTCGTAATTGACCATGGTAGATGGATGTAATAAGTGAAAATGAAACTTATCAAGCTTATAAGAAAAAGCTGTACCACTTATATACTAAATAACATGTATACTATTTTTTAAAAAAACTTTCAAGAACTGATTATGAGCTGCTCTAACTACTTTGTAACAAATTTAATTTTGCATTTATATCAAAGTAGACAATTTAGAAGAGGATCCAAAATATAGAAATTCAGAAATCAGAAAGCTATACATTTCTGTGGACTAAAAGAAGAAAGCATCTATAAATTCTACTTCTAGAATTCATAATCATAAAAATATGAATTCAACCAATTTTAATCATTACTTTTGTTTGTATTAAAATATAAAGCAAAGTGCTCATAATATAAAGTATAATATGAAACACAACAAATAGATGACTATTCTCATTCACATAAAGAAGAATGGATTCCCGCCACTACAGCTTGTAAGCATATGAAATACATGAAATATACATGACTACACTATATTTTTAAATGCTTTGTAAGGAACAAAATATATTTATTCATTTAATTACCTCCTTTGAACAAACCACTGATCGTCTGGATTGTTCAATCAGCATTGCTGATGTAAAATTCACTAAGATAGAAATGTTCCAGTTTGTTAACAGAACACTGAATGATCTGATGGTTAAATAAACTAGGGAGGAAAAAACACCCTAACTCATTAAAGGCACTAAGATTTTATCAAGCATACAGGATTAATCTTTATTGAATAGAACCATTCACAAATCAAACCTTACTCTACTTCAATACTTTCATAGAGCGCTAATCAATTACAAACCTTTTCTAGTGATTCAAAATCCATGTGCTTTTAATTTTATACACTGGTGGTCTAAAATATAGTACTGAGGCCGAGCTAAGTCATTCTGTATTGCAACTTTGCTTTTTTCAATAAATATTCATCTAGAGGTTTTCTTAGGGAGAACTGCTCATATGAAGACTGTGGTAATATTTTTATACTGTACCTCCTTGTTGAAGCAGAAGGTTAGGGGTTACCTAAATACCTCAACTGTATATACAAAAAAAGGAAAAGGTAAGTATTCACATGAAAAATCCAAAGGGACTATATTATTTATTTTTGCATTTCCTATGATTAATGATGCACCAGTGCATACTTGAAAACTCAAGTCAAAATAGGGTAACACCTCAAATTCTTTTACAAACTGTACAAATATCAAACTTCCATGCTGTATTAACTACTCTACCAGAAATATTTAAAGACTTTATCACCCCCACATTAATAGTATAACAATAATACTGCAAGTCCTCCCAAACTGTGCGACTTCTTGGTGGTGGTCTGACTTAATATTAACCTTAAAATGTATTTAATAGTATAAAAACACCATTCTTTTTTTATTTATTTTTCCTATCTGATTTGCTTTTAGAACAACATCCAGTTTAGTACTTTTTATGGCTAGTATATGTTCAAAACAGTCTAAACCAGTAATGGAGACAAAATCATTTATGCTTTCAGGTATACATGGAAAAGAAATCAATATGCAAAATATTCTTACAAAGAGGGCTGAAACTATACACTGCAGCTGTTTCCTACTTTCATGTAAAAGCTACATTATAAATGTGTTTAATTACCTGTCATACATTATATAACACACCCATGTCCAACAGACTTCAGTGGAAGTTAAAGAATACAAGGCAGGGCAGAAGTAGGCCATACTGGTTGGATTACAGCAGTGCAGAGCACCTACAGTTCTCAGCCTCAGCCACCATGAAAGTCAACAGCAGCTGTGGGTGCTCAGCACCTCTGAAAATCAGGCCATATGTATGTTATACACTATGTACCTAATAAAATTCAGCACTGTATATTGTAGGTGATGGAGTTGTCAGTTAATAAGGGTTACAATAAACTGCCACATTTAGTATTCCCTGGAGTACAAAATATTTTAATTATGGGGGGCCTCAAGATAAACAGCAAACTTAGCAAAAACATGAAGCATTTTAGGTTTAAACCTGAAATACTGAAAGAATCAAATTTGCCCATGGTTTAACTGCAGTGTAAAAGTATTCAATTGTAATATAGAAAAAAAAAGATTAATTTAGATTACTCAAGAGGAATAAACACCGAGCAGATTAATTTTATGTTGATAAACTTATTTCAATCTCAAAAAATAAATTCAGAAACCTTACACTATCTTCAAAGGGGTTTTCCTTGTAAATTTTGCCAGGCTTAAGAGTTGACCACAAGTTTTTGTCCATGGACAGCAGACATCCACAAAGTGCACCAGACATCCACCCTCTCCACCATAGTACCTCAACAAGAAACTACTGTTATCAACAAACAAACTGCATTTGACTTATATTATTTACAACAGCATCAGTTTTCTAGTCTCTCTCTCTCTTTCAAACTCCTCTCTGCAGGCTTATGGGGAACGGAGTTTGTGGGGGGGAGGCGTGCGTCTTTTTCTCTCAGGTGTTTGTTTTTAAGTTAATAAAGTTTAAATCTAAGAGCATGTTTCCTTTCATAAACATGCTCTCCTCTACAAATAAATATAAGACTTACCACTTAATATGCTGAAAAACACACCCTAAAGAGAATATTTTAAAGATGAGCACAGGGACAAAATATCCCTTTAAACTTGAGTTACTGTATCATAAAACAGTTCAACACTTCCAATAAAAAAGTTCATTATTCATACATCTGTTTCCTGTATTTTTTTTTATTCTGCTTGTTAGCATGCAGTGTACTGATCTAGCCTTCCTCATGTAGATATAAGTTTCCTATTTAATGTATAAACTTGTTTCCAGAGGGCGGGGGAAGGGGAGAAATATTGATTCACTGACTGCTAAAATCATTTTAAATTGGTCCAATTAAATTGCTGAGTGACTTATTCAATATTTCTTTAAAATATTCTAATTTACCAAAAATAATTGTTTTATTTTATTATTGTGAAACAGCAAGTCTAAGTAAGTTGTTCTCTTTTCTTTAAATAAGCAAGTACTTTAGAAATTCAGACATTTTCACATAACATTTACTGTATTCTCAGCAGTTTATTTCAGGAGTATTTTCTCATCTCTTTTAATAAAACAACCTTTATTATAACAGTGAAGGTTAAAACCATTATTTCCTCTGCTGTCTGGTTTTCAAGAAATGTTACATTCATTAAAGTCAAGCAGTCCCGGAATTAACAATAAGTTTTAACTTTTAACATGTTATAGCTAAAAACCCTGTGGCAAAGAACTTTTGGCAGGAAGTCAATCCAACAGGGTTTGTTACAGTATTTCTCTGATAGACAGTGATTTTTTTATTCACATACTATATTTCATTGGAATTGTTAGTTTCTGAGAATAAATTATAATTTAATATTAATTTTCTTACAGAAAAAAGTTTAAACTCAGGTACCTTATATATATTTATCCCCCCTGAATTTATCCGAACCGTAAGTGTGCCAAACCATTGTTTAACTTATCCCTTTTGGTCAGATATCTTACATCTAAATCCACTTTGTGGTTTAGTAAAAGAGAAAGACAGAGGCTGCCAGTTTCATAATATTTTATTGTTCAGAACAAAAAACCTAACCCAGATCACAACGAAAATCAATGGTAACATTAACAATGTGTATGAGCATATATACTCATGTGCACACCCACAAGCGCTGTTCTTTCTGAAACTGGAGTTATTGTATAAAATGTTATATTTTACATTTATTACCATCAGTTATTATAGCAGGTGAATTAATATTTTGCCAAATGAACATAATTAACATGATCACCACACAACAAAAGATAAAGAGGCATTTTATGAGAAACAATATACAGATATATCTGTATTTATATCTCTGTACACAAATGTATCCATTTACTTCTGATTGCTATATTTTTTTCAAAGTATCTGTATATCATTTAAATAAGGATCAGAAAACACAGAGTTAAAAGAAACAGTATTTTTATTTGTCTGTGTGGTACTAGGAAGGGTAATATTTCTTCTGAAAAATGTAAATGTATCACTGTGTATATGCAAACATGCATGCACACATGTGCACGCATATGTACAGTTGATACATTTACATTTTTAAACAGAAAGATTACCGTCTAGTATCACACAGACAAATTTAAATAATCTGATTGCTTATTTTAATTCTATACTTCCCATCTCTACTTCTAAATACCTGTCTTTTTCTAAGCAAATATCTAATAATTTAAGTTAGCATCCAGTAACCTACCACTATAACTATACAGGGGTGGGATCTACTATCACATTCTAGTTTATTAATAGTCTGAATTTCATAACATTGTTTACAAATCTTTGCAATGCACAGCTTATTCTTTTAACATATTAGGACATATTGCAATATACTTTTTTGGGGCAGGGATCTTGTCTTTGTATTCGTAAAGTGCAATGTCTACTGATAGCACAATATAAATAACAGTGGTAGTACCATAGTAAGTGATGCTTCAAATACTTCATTTTAAAAAAATCTGGCAATACCTCTGGGAAAATGTGTATGTAAGGAAATAGATCTATCATTATACCTTTTCTAATACTCACTCAACAGAAATTGCATTTCTGGATATCACGGTTGAGTTCACCTTGGCCAATTAAGAGTTAAAAATAAAGAGAGACCACATTTTTTTTTAAACCAAGGTTGTCTTTCCTGTATAGCTCCTGTTTATGGCAAAGCGCAATATACTATTTTTACAAGTGATGAAACAAATTCATCACACTGTATTTAGTTTTTAAGAATTCTATGATGAAACAAAGTGCTCTCTTCAGCCATTAAAATGTGATTTCCCTATATCAGTATTTTTATTAATGTCAGTATCAGCCTTATTGCAGAAAAAGCAAGAGTCAGCTTTGGCGGAGAAGAAAATAACTGTAGCTGAACAGAAGTTTAGATGTAAACCTGCTCAAAGTTAAGAGCCTGACCCACTAAAATTGTTTATTCTGAGAATAGTGAAACATGCTACATCGTGTTGATTGCATATCTATGTTTTAATGGTAATTAAATACCACATTTTACTTAATTCTTAAATAGAAAACAGAGTCCCAGTCACTTTAGGCAATCAAAAGACTTGTACAATATAGCATGGGAAGGCTTTATTAATGAGAATTATTGAGGGCTAAAGTTATTAATTGAAGTACAATACCCAAGTATAGAAGCAGTTTTGTAATGGGAAGACTTTAATAAGTTTGCACTGTATGTGTATTCTAATATAATCTGTGCATCTTGCTTTCCATAGGTAATGGCTACCAATATAAATTTACAACTGAATTTATCTTCTTAGTTTTCTGATCCAGAGTTTCAAAGTTTAACACAACTGTTCTTTTAAAACGTGAAGTAACTAAGCTATAACAATGAATGGCCTATTTAAAATTGACAAGACCAGAAAACAGTGACTATTTACATAGGCAGTGTACCTTAGTATACACTAGTAAAAATGTTCTCCTTTTCCCAAAAGGATTTTATGCATAAAGGGCATTCACTTCACTTCCTTTCCACCACCATCTCATCCAACTTTCTACATTCAAGACTACGTACTATATTTTTTGTTGTTATTCAGTACCCCTTCTCCATCTGCTTAAGAGGCATAAATTGAAAATCTACAGAAACATTAAAAAATTCAAAGACACAAGCTGATATTTTTACTGAAATTTTATTACAGGAAACCAACAGCATTCAAAGAAAATCCAGTCACATACAGACAATATAATAATGCACACAGTCTAGTTAATATCAAAGATTTTAATTTAGCACCAAACACGAGCCTGCGTATTTTACTCACTTAACAGACAATTTCAGACTGTAGCAAGAATAAATAGAATTTCAATGCAACAATGTGGCCACATAATGCATGTGCAAGATCCAGAATGATTTTTTAATTTTACAATATATTAAGAAGAAGATCTTAAGGCCATAGATGTTATCCTATATGCTGATTAACTCAATCATGCCTTCCCCGTTATGAACTAAAATTTTCCCTCTCTCTCTATAGATATAGACACACACACACACACACTTTTTAAAATACAAAAATCTTGTGAGAATCTTAAAAAATTAAGAATTAAACAACTTGTCTAGATAAACAAAGAAATCTTTTCTGTATGTTTAGTCCTACATAATACATTATATCTCTATAAAGATATCGTGTAGGTACAATATGCAGGACTGAAAGTAAAACAGCTTTATTTTGCTGTGCACTCCGAGGGATAATATTCATTTACTAAGTAATTTTAATGCACATGTATAGAATTTACTTGGTCTGACTAACTTACATATACATACACATGAAATGGAATGTTCCAATTCTGATAAAAAATATGCATAGCCAGATATGGGATAATTCACTGACCAAATTTTCACTATTGAAAAACATCTTAAAGATAAAAATCCAGTTACTAGTAGTGTGCGCTTTTTACGCTGCCCTGAAAAAAATTTTTAGAAGCATCTTAAAAATAACTATGCGGAAAAGCAAACAGAAACTCATCTCACACTCTTAAAAAAGAAATGAGTTTGCATGTAACATATTCTTAAAGTATGAGAGCAGCAAATTTAAAATATACATAAAATCTGAGCACTAATCCCATTCACATGATCTTGAAATCATTTGATATTCATCACATCTATATTAGAAGTATCAATAGGGTAGCAGCATAACAGATACACAGAATAAGACATAGCTCTACTTTGCAATAGTAAAATAGAGTAGCTCTGCAATGTGGAGGCTTTTAAAATGTGATATATCTACCAAAATACAGTGCTGTCAAAATGCAAGACTGCCTATTGAACTACTCAGATGTACTGAAAAAACAGCATGTAATGGCTGCAGTATTTTATCAGATATGCATAAAATTAGAAGAAGTCAAATTAATTTATAATTGTTGGACACCTTAGGATTCTCATTTGTCTCAAAATGGATTTAAAAGATTCCTCTAGCATTTTGTGCTGCATTTTGTCCTTACATACCTGGTTCTTATCAATTATTGAAGTATCTTCTCCCTTCTTGTTGAAAAAGAGTCCTTTAAAACTTAGAGCACACAGTACAATATTTGAGACATATATACATAAAGACTTTGAAAATACTCTTATTATTCAGTAGCTCAGAAAACCTGACTTTTTTTAGGCTGATGATATCTTCTAGAAGAAACACAGAAGTCTGCATACAGTAAGAAGCCTTTAGAGTAACCCCTTTTTGCTGTACCGTAATGATCTGATCCAGAAATTCAAGGGTACCTTAAACAACGGGCTACCTGTTCTAGCCATGCTTAGGAATGTGGCCAAATCATTTTTATTGATTTAACCTTTATAGGAATGCTACATATCCTCAGAGCAAAACATTTCTAATGCATTTATAATATGATACACCTCTGAGAAGTTATGAAAAAAATTAAGACAGATAGACTAATTCCCTCCCCGTTATTATTATTTTTCTTCCAATCTATTGATCAACAAGCATTCACAAGTTAAATGCAAACTGACAAAATAATTTTTCTGGATTGGTGGGATAAAGTAGGAATTAAAATGCATTTACAAAATTAAGAACATCCAGCCTACCTTTGTTTAAGAAATAAAAACTTGTGAACTGATACAAGTTAGCCAAGATTCTAAATACTCCTTTCATACTAAAATTACACATCAATCATGTTACCTGCAAACATATCAAGTTAAATCTTTCAGAATTTACAGTCCTTATTGAACAAACTAAGCTGCATGCTAGTCATATACAGAGGGCTTACAGAGAGAGGTTTGTATCTCTCTCAAGAACTCCAGAAGTAGCAATTCTGAAATTCCTTCAGAAGCAAACGTTAAATTTTACTTACATTTCAAAACAATAACTTCATGATATAATGGTTCATCATTAATTGATTTGGAACTCAGCTTTGAAGAGGCTATACTTTAGTATTTATTCTCCTCTTCAATATTATGAACCACACATCTTCATTCCCAGGTATGACTTGTTTTTCAGAAAATAAAGTAAACTACTCTCACTTGCTGGAATTTTGTGTTGTTTTAAAAGTTTAACACAATAAAACAAGTGTGGAAATAGTGCCTACTACAATTATTGTCTAAGAAAGGTAAACAAAATAGTGACGTTGTTCAAATGAATGGAGAAACGTGGCCAGTAAAGTGATGCTTGTTTCAAGTAATTACTAACAGAGAGAACTGCAGGACTGCATAGTATATTCTTCCACACTGCAGAGAAGGGTATACTGAAAACATTTTAGAGGGGCACTATAATATACAATAGAGCAGCTTGTTTATCTTTTATTTCCACTAAACATTTGTTTTCTCTTTTTCCTGAAGATAACTGACTACCAAGCACTGACATGAAGCAGCTTTTCTTCTAGATACAAACACATATGCAAGATTATAAACAAAATTAAATATTTCAACAAATTTGGATAAATGTCTACAAATGTAGTACAACATAGTTATTAAGCCTATTTTAAGACAGTGAACTCTAATGTTACTTGGAGTGACATCTGCGTATCAAAAGGAGAATTTTATAATCCTATATGCAATTGCTCTACATGTCTGCATTTTTTTTACTTTTTGGAATTAAGCATATAATTTATGTATTAGAATATATACTATTACACATGTTCCTAAACCAAAATCCATTAGCTCAATACCTTCATACTTTCAAAAGACTCAGATCAGGACCTAAACTTTGTGATTTATTACTATTTCTGTAATTAGCCAAACTAAAATCCCAAATCTGATGTGCACCAATTAACTTTTGAAGAGAGCCCAATTCTGCCATCTTTGGTCATGCTATGCAGTAAGATTTCAGTGGGATTTCCTGCAGGTACTACTCACTGCAAGCAATTATGGCACAACCAGGTCAAAGTCTGCATCCCAAGCCCGTATAAAGATAGCTAATTTATCTGGTTCAGTCTTCTAATCATCAATATGGCATTCCCACCCACCCACCCACCACTTTCAGTGTAAATTAGGTTGATTTCTGAGTTATCTCACAATATATAAGATATTAGGATACATCATACAGTAAACCCACATTGTACTCCCTGAACAGTGCCATGTGTAAAGAGCGATGGTATCACTGAGATCTAGCTGTTATTTTCATGGCCATTTGTGGGAAGGTGCAGGGGTGGGAACAGACCCAAAGGCAGAACCAAATACAAGTACGTAGGCATCTAGGTAGTAAGTAGAATTTGTGAACTTTGTGAAGACTAAGTTGTGAACTAGTCCCTTTGCAGGAGAAAACCCTTCATTTGACATCTTTTCAAGAACCTCCAGGATAATATATTTACTGATGGTTAGGGCTCACTGACTTTGTCAGACTAATAGACAAAGCATCCCAATGTGCCATCAATGGTTTAGAAGAGGACGTACCATATTCCTTGTGGGACAGTACCTCGCTTGCATCTCAGTGTCTTGATCGAAGTTCAGTTTTGTTTTCAGCCCCTTCTCCTCCCAGGCTACCATTATAGTATAGAATACCTGTTGTCACTTTCCATATGTGGTACATCGTAAACTTGGGTGTGCTCTATCCGTAAAAGTTTTACCAATACAGCTAAGTCAGTTGGGGATGCAATTTTTTACAAACACAGTTACAAAAGTATAACTGTGCTTACACTGATATAAGCTCTTTTATATATGACTATAACTGTATCCAACCTAGATTATTTTGATAGAATAACTATGCCAGCAAAACCCTCTTAGTGTAGACAGGGCCTAATCCCACAGCATTCTGAAGCGATCTTATAGTGAACCAGTTAGGTTTCCAACCCCAAAAGAGATAAGCCTCCATTAGAACTCAATCAGAGGGTGTCTACTAGGGATTTGCCACTGAAACGGTTGCCTCCATGTTTTCATACCAAGGAGGATTTCTGTAAATTACCCCAGAAATGAAAGTGTCAATAGCCTTGACTATGAAGATTTCACCCTATCAGAAAACATTTATGGGAGATACATTGGAAACCCTGGAAACTTCTAACTTAAATTTCACTGACCAAGAACAGAAAGATGACGACATACAAACCTCTAGATATGTGCGTTTTACTAGGGCATTTGGAAACTAATGGCCTACAGTACAAGTAGCCAAAAAAGAAAAAGGACACACTTAGTTTTCCTTCCTTTGGGGAATCTTGAACCAGCAAATTCACCTTGTATGCTTGAGATGTTACAGCACTAATTGTAATAATCCATATCTTGGGCAAGTGCAATCGTGGTTCCGGGTGAACTAGGAAAATTAAGGAATTCTCAGTAGACCTGCTCCAGCCGTATGGGCATGACTATCTGTGAGCCCTTTACTAGACTTTCAGTTATTTAAAAGAAAAAAGGAGAACTTTTGTCATTAAGCAGGATTCACAACCATCCCATGAATTATGACTTCTGTTCAGAGCATTGAATCCAAAGTAGGACAAAAGAAACAGGGCCAAAGGGTTAAAGCATGTGATAAAGTCAGGAAAGTTGTGTTCTATTCACTGCTCTGCCAATGACTTTGCCCAATCCACAAACTCTCTCAGTTTCCCCAGCAATAAAATAGGGATAATACTTGTCTATCTCAGAGGATTCTGAGACAATTTACTTATGTTTGCAAAGCAATGTGAGTATTTGCTAGAAGTTCTAATGAAATATTTACTATGATGATACAGTATACCTGTCTCAGCTTTCCAGTTGTGAGTCAGTCAGCTCAATTAACTATTATCAACATCTATCATCAACTGCTCATGAGGGCTATGCACTTTGACTCACTGTCATATCCTGATGGTTTATGTTCAGAAACTACCACAGTTTAACCACAGCCTGTTAGAAATGAAGGTAGTCAGATGCAAATTAAGAGTATACAGCTATAGGGTTACATAGGATATGATTTTTATACAGGTATACATAACACCTTTGGTGTAACACCAAAAGATCTCACACTTGTTCTTGATATTGGGAGGAAATATCTGGGGCTGCGGGGGAAGAGGTGTTTTTAGTGTACATTCTGAATAATCCAGATTGCCTTCCCTGGTTAATAGCTCCTCATCATTCTGACATGCTTCCAGCATTTCCTTAGGAGCTAAGACTGATTAGTTTAATGATGCCGCCACTAATCTTTTAACTGTGGAAGCCATAAGCTCAATGAATGCTTCCTCCTTATTGGGTCAGATATGGCTACCAGCAAAACAGTCTCCCAGTGTTGACCCTTTTCCATCTTGGTTCCTCTAAATAAGTGGTGTGACTCTGGTTTCATTTTTAACGCCTACTGCATGGAGCAGTAGATGCCAACCAATCTTCAGTTTGGCTCTCCTCCAGAAAACATTTCTAGATCCTGTAATAATTGAGTTACTATCCAGTTTCTTCTCTCTTTTGGTGAAGTTTTCAAGAAAATGTCAATCAATCAATTTCAAGTGACCTTGGAACCCCTGTCATCCTACGTTAGCTCCAACCTTCCTTTGAAGTTGAGGTCACGAATCATTTCCTGCTGGTTTTAAACTAGAGTCAGTTAGCCATTTTGGTCTTACCACACACAGATTAATACAATTTGTTGGGGAAGAGTCAACACCGCTTTTTTAAAGGGACATCAAGCCTCAGCAATCTATTAGAATTCTTTGAGGGGGTCAACAAGGGTGATCCAGTGGATATAGAGTATTTGGACTTTTCTTAAAGCCTTTGACAAGGTCTCTCACCAAAGGCTCTTAAGCAAAGTTGGCGGTCATGGACAAGTAACTGGTTAAAAGACAGGAGACAAGTGGCAGGAATAAATGGTCTGTTTTCACAACAGAGGAAGATAAACAGCGGGGTCTCCCCAGAGATCTGTACTGGGACCAGTGCTGCTCAACATATTCATAAATGATCTAAAAAAGGGGTCAACAGTGAGATGGAAAAGTTTGCAGATGATACAAAATTACTCAAGATGTCTAAGTCCAAAGCAGACTGCCAAGAGTTCCAAAGGGATCTCACAAAACTTGGTGACTGGCAACAAAACTGCGGATGAAATTCAGTGTTGATAAATGCAAAGTAATACACATTGGAAAACATAATACCAACTATGCATACAAAATGATGGGGTCTAAATTAGCTGTTAGCACTCAAGAAAGATCTTGGAGTCGTTGTGGATATTTCTCTGAAAACATCTGCTCAATGTGCAACAGCAGTCAAAAAAGCTAACAGAATGTTAGGAACCATTAGGAAAGGGATAGATAAAAAGACAAACTATCATGCCACTATATAAGGCAATGGTAAACCCACACCTTGAACTGCATGCAGTTCTGATTGCCCCATCTCCAAAAAGGTATATTAGAATTGAAAAAGGTACAGAGAAGGGCAACAAAATGATTAGGGGCATGAAACAGCTTCCGTATGAGGAGAGATTACAAAGACGGACTGTTCAGCTTGAAAGAGAGACAACTAAGAGGAGGATATACAATAGATGTCTATAAAATGATGAACGGTGCGAAGAAAGTGAAAGTGTTATTTACCCCTTCCCATAATACACGAATCAGAGGTCACCCAATGAAACTAACAAGCAACAGGTTTATATAAACAAAAGGAACTACTTCTTCACACTTCTTCTTACAGTCCACCTGTGGAACTTATTGCCAGAGGATGTGGTGACGGTTAAAAGTATAACAGGGCTCAAAAAAGAATTAGATAATTTCTTGGAGGATATGTCCATCAATGGCTATTAGCCAAAGTGGTGAAGGATGCAACCCTATACTCTGGTTGTCCCTAAACCTCTGACTGCCAGATGCTGGGACTGAACAAGAGGGGATTGATCACTCAATTTTTGTTCATTCTCTTTGACACATCTGGCATTGGCCACTGTCGGAAGACAGGATACTGGGCTAGATGGACCATTAGTCTGACCCACTATGGCTATTCTTATGTTGTTACTGTGACAGGAAATCATTGTTGCTTGATGTGCCCTTCAGTGGTTTCAGTCCTACCTAGAAGATAGAGTCAACTGGTGGTCCTGTGCAAGCGTAATAATAATACTTTTCACTTCTATAGCACCTTAAATTAGAGATACTTAGAGTACTTTGTAAACATTGATAAACTAAGCCCCACAATACCACTAGGTGCATCTTTAACTAGGGGTTTAATATGCAGCATCTCTCAAGGCTCTTATTTCCCATTCTGTTTTATGTACATATTAAAAGATTATTTTTAAACACAGGGTACATATCAGTATGCTGAGGATGCACAACTCAAGGACTTTGCAATTTGTCTCTGCTCTGGACGAATGCCTACAGGATATATGCTCAACCCAAAGAAAACAAAAAAGTATTCCTAATGGGACAAGGGCAATGTTCTAACCTCCTTCAGATCTCTGCTTCTTGAGGGGATATATTTGAAAATAGCAAGGTTAAGAATCTTGAAACTATTTTCTAGCCCCCCCCCCCCCCGCCCCTTTTCCTTATTTTGATGTAGTATTAAATGTTTTTTTCCAGTCTACAGTTTACATAGACTGCGGGTAAAATTTCCTAAAGCACCTAAGTCATGTAGATGCTTTTGAAAATTTTACCAGGTGGACTTATCCTGTCCCAGCAGCAATCTTCAACACTGTGACCACAAGACTTGATTAGAATCTTCTCTTCTCATCAGGGTTTCAACCAGCTGCTTCTCAAAGGTTAGCTGATTATTTAGAATATAACAGCATGTTTGATCACTATTTTGCATAACCATAATCACATTCAGCTGCCGATAAAGTGAGAAATTGATTTTAAGTTGCCATTGCTGTTTCTAAAGCCCCTAATACTGTACATGTCCTGGCTAGATGCAATATCTCCTCATGGAATCTCATCTTGATACATCAGTGCCTTTCAGTGATTCCACCATTGCATCAGAGACCAGTAAGAAAATAAGCATTGGCTGTTACTTACACAAGTGCCCCTTTCTGTAGTGCTCTGGCAGTATCAAGAGGCTTTAAGGTGGGTTTAAAGGTAATCCATTCACTGTGAGAAGCATAAAAGGACCTTAGAGAACATGAAAAATCAGCCCCTTCGTAAGGTGCTGGCTTGTCCCAGGCCCAACGAGGACACAATGCCACACTCAGTCTCTCTTTCCAGGTAGTTTACTTCTCAAACATAGGCAGAAACCAACACATAGTTCCTCAGCCCAACCTGGGCTATATTTCCAACAGGATTTTCCCCTTTGCCTTTCTGTTCCAGGAATTATGGGCAGGATTCTCCCATGCTCAGTTAACTGAGCACTGCCTTCCAGAGCTCTTTCCCTGGAGACCCTTTTCCCTCAGAGGACTCTGGCAGTCTACTCCAGGGAACTTCCTGCTGCCACTACCCTGGCCTCCCAGCTTCTGGCCTGTCTCCCTATTCCCAGCGAGCAGGATTTGAAAAAAATCTGGGTCCAAATTCATTGATATGTTCCAGTTGCTTTGCACTGTTCGAGTGATACAGAGCAGTTGAAAATTTAGATTAACTGGATGGTTAAGCCATGTTCACAGGTGCAGCTAGAATATACCAGTGAACCTGACCCCGGGCTTTACCTTAGAATTGTTTAGAGATTCTAAAACCAGGGCATTGTTAGCTTTTCAAAGGCCCATTACATGTTAAGATTAATGTGGGGGGAGGGATGGGACTTGCAAGAATTTGTAGGGCTTGATAGCTCAAGGGATAAATTATGGCACAGAGTTTTTCAGCTCTAAGTCACCAGTTCAAATACAGCCCAAGTCATGACATAATTCTTCCTGCTTCAAGGTGGCTAGCTTGTCCATCACAGTTTGGTGATACAAATCTAGTTCCTAGTCCACAACTGATAACATTGAGCACTACTATCAGCCCAAAGGCCAAGGACTGAACAGGTGTGAAGACTCAACTATCTATCCCCCTTTCCAGATGCTCCCAGCAGGAGACAGTTGAGGTATATTAACAAGGCAGTATAGGAAACTGGTATTACTGCTATCCATGGTTCCTACAAAAACTTAACAGTTATGCTGCTGATGTGCCAAGACTACTGCCTACCATGCTAACCTATCTTGTTTCGTTGTTTCCTTGTACTCTCCCATCTGTCTGTAGACATCTCAAATATATATATATGTCTTATATTTTAATTGTAAGTTCTTTGGGACAGGGACCATCTTTTATTCTGTGTTTGTTCAGCTCCTATTACAATGGGTCATGGTCCCTGATTGTGGCTCTTAAGTGCTACAGCAATATCTGTTCCTTATCTGTCCTTTGGAAAAAATACAATACTTGGACTGTGACTATGGTACTAAAATAAGCATACATAACATGTAAAGGGTGTTCCAGACTGCAGAAATACTTTTATTACACACAGTGAGGCACCAACTTTAGGTAAATATACAAAAACAGTTTCAGCAGTCAAAGCAAAAAGTATTTACTGTAAAACATAAGACGACTCAACTTTAGGGTTTTAAAATGTATATAAAAAACGACTCATGGCCCATCTTCAGTCCTAGAACCATTTTTGCATTGGTCTTGTTTTGTATTTTTTAAGTTAAAATCCACCAATAAATATTTTTCGCAACTCTGGCTGTAATAAATGGAGTGCTTTGTGAACATTTTAACGCCAAGAGGACTATCTGCACTTCTGATTCACAACAAAGTAGTCCCAGTATCTCAAAGTTTTCCTTTACAACAGCCAAAGGAACTATAAGTCTTTCGTCCAGCACACGTACTCAGAAAAGCCATGGATATTTTCCCTTGCATAGTTTTATAAGAGTAGCAAGTGTTCTTGATACCTGTCAGTTCACATTTATATAAAAAGACTACCGAAGGAGAAACAAGAGATATATGGCAATGCATTTGGTGTTAGTAGGTATGATATTTTCTGTAAAATAAAATCAAAAGAAAAGAACAAGTCTGATAGCACTCTGATATCTTAATTTAGCTGCGAATCAGAGACTTATAGAAATCTATAGCCAGCAGAGTTAAGGAAAATAAGGAGGATTTTTAAAAACAAAACAGAATGCTAATAATGGTATTAATCCATTACTGGAATGGAAAGGGTAGAAATTATCTATACTGCAGAAAAGGCAGAAATGTTTGATGGATATTTGATGTTCTGTATTTGGAGAAACAAACACAGATGCTACAGCTATATCTTTCCATTTCACTAGTATCTCAGGGGAATGTTAAACAGTAGCTACTAAAATTGGACATTTTAAAATCAGCAGGTCTGGATAACTTGCATTCAGGAGTTTTAAAAGAGCTGGCTGATGAGTTTGCTGGATCATTAATAGAGATTTTCAACAAGTTTTGTAACATATACATTCCAGATGATTGAAAGAAAGCTAATGTTGTGCCAATATTTAAAAAGGGTAAATGGGATGACGAGGTAATTATAGTCCTGTCACTCTGGCATCAATCCCAGGCAAGATGAAGCAACTGAAACAGGATTAGATTAATAAAAAATTAAAGGACAGTAATATAAGTAATGCCAATCAACATGACTATATTGAGATAAGTCAAACTAACTTGATTTTTTATGAGATTACAAATTTGGCTGAAAAAGGAAATAGTGCTGATGTAATATACTTGGTCTTCTGTAAGGTATTTGACTTTGTACCACAGGATATTTTTGATTAAAAAAATAAAAAGATATAAAATTAACATGACACATTAAATGGATTAAAAGATGACTAACTGAGAAGTCTCAAAATATAACTGTAAATGGGGAATCATCACTGAATGAATGTGTTCCTAGTAGTGACCTGGATGAAAACATAAAATCATAACTGAAATTTTGCAAAAATTGGGGGAGAGGTAAATAATGATCATATTGATCACTGATACTGAGCGATCTGGATTGCCTGGTAGCTGGGCAGAAGCAAACAATATGGGTTTTGATAAAGCTAAATATAAATGTATATATCTAGGAAGGAAGAATGTAGACAATACTTACAGGTTGGGGGACTCTATTCTGGGAAGCAGTGACTGAAAAAGATTTGGTGGGGAGTTGGATAATCAGCTGAACATGATCTTCCAGTATGACACCGTAGCCAAAAGGCCCAATGCAGGCCTTTGATGCATAAACAGGGGAATCTCAAATAGGAGTAGAGAGGTATTTGGCACTGGTTCAACTGCTGCTGGAATACTGTGTCCCGTTCTGGTGTCCACAATTCAAAAAGAATGTTGATACATTTGATAGGATTCAGAAAAGAATTATTAAATGATTATAAGACATGCATTATAGTGACAGACTCAAAGAGCTCAATGTATTTAGCTTAAATGGAAGATTAATGGGTGACTTGATTAAAATTAGGGCTGTCAAGAAATTTAAAAAAGTAATCATGATTAATTGCATTGTTAAACAATAAGAAATACCATTTAAATATTTTTGGATGTTTTCTACATTTTCAAACATATTGATTTCAATTACAACACAGAATACAAAGTGTACAGTGGTCACTTTATATTTTTGATTACAAATATTTGCACTGTAAAAAACAAAAGAAATAGTATTTTTCAATTCACCTAATACAAATACAATAATGCAATCGCTTTATCGTGAAAGTTGAACTTACAAATGTAGAATTCTGTACAAAAAAAAGCTGCATTCAAAAATAAAACAGTGTAAAACTTTAGAGCCTACAAGTCCACGCAGTCCTACTTGTTGTTCTGCCAATCGCTCAAACAAGTTTGGTTACGATTTTCAGGAGATAATGCTGCCCACTTCTTGTTTACGTCACCTAAAAGTGAGAACAGACATTTGCATGGCACTGTTTTGGACAGCATTAGAAGATATTTACGTGCCAGATGCACTGAAGATTGATATGTCCCTTCATGCTTCAACCACCATTCCAGAGGACATGTGCGCATTCTGATGGCAGGTTCTGCTTGATAACAATGCAATGTTCATTTTCATCATCATCAAGATGCTATCAGCAGAAGGTTGATTTTCTTTTTTGGTGGTCCAGGTTCTGCAGTTTCCACATCGGACTGTTGCTCTTGTTAAGATTTCTGAATGCATGCTCCACACCACATCCCTCTCAGATTTTGGATGGCACTTCAGATTCTTAAACCTTGAGTTGAGTGCTGTAGCTATTTTTAGAAATCTCACATTGGTACCTTCTTTGAGTTTTGTCAAATCTGCTGCAAAAGTGTTCTTAAAATGAACATGTGCTGGGTCATCATCTGAGACTGCTATAAAATGAAATATATGGCAGAATGCGGGTAAAAACAGAGTAGGAGACATAAAATTCTCCCTGAAGGAGTTCAGTCACAAATGTAATTAATGCATTTTTTTTTTTAAAAAAGCATCATCAGGATGGAAGCATGTCCTCTGGAATGGTGGCCAAAATCTGAAGGGGCATACAAATGTTTAGCATATCTGGCACATAAATACCTTGCAACGCCAGCTACAAAAGTGCCATGTGAACACCTGTTCTCACTTCCCGGTGATGTAAATAAGAAGCAGGCAGCAGTATCTCCTGTAAATGTAAACAAGCTTGTTTGTCTTAGCGATTGGATGAACAAGAAGTAGGACTGAGTGGACTTGTAGTCTCTAAAGTTTTACGTCGTTTTGTTTTTGAGTGCAGTTATGTAACAATAAAAAAACCCCATGTTTGTAAGTTACACTTTCACAATAGCAAAATTGCACTACAGTACTTACTTGTATGAGGTGAATTGAAAAATACAATTTCTTTTATCATTTTTACAGTGCAATATTTGTAATGAAAAATAATAATATAAAGTGAGCACTGTATACTTTGTATTCTGTGTTGTAACAGAAATCAATATATTGAAAATGTAGAAAAACATGCAAAAAATGTAATGAATTTAAATTGGTATTCTATTATTTAACAGTATGATTAATCACGATTAATTTTTTTGAGTTAATTGTGTGAGTTAACGGCAAGTAATTGACAGCCCTAATTAAAATAAGTATCTAAGAACAAATATTTATTAATGGGCTCTTCAATCCATCAGAGAAATGCAGAACATGACCCAATGGCTGGAAGTTGAAGCTAGACAAATTCAGATCAGAAATAAAGGTATAAATTTTGACTAGTGAGAGTAATTAACCACTGGAACAACTCATCAAGGATTGTGTTGGATTTTCTATCACTGACAATTTTTAAATCAAGATTTGGATGTTCTTCTAAAAGATATATTCCAGGAAATATTTTGGGAATGTTCTATGGACGACGTTATAATACAGGAGACCAGACTAGATGATCACTGTGGTCCCTTTTGGCCTTGGAATCTATGAAACCTACTTACAGCTATATGTACGAGACAAGAATCTGAAATAAAGTAAAAATGAACCTAGATTAGCAGCATGTGAAAGCATTATTCGGTTGCACCTGCTTTATGTAGATTGTAGCAAATCTCTGAGGAAGGGAGTAATTAGGTGTTTCAAAATACATGAATATACAAGTCCAAAATCTAACATGCTCTTCAGTATTTTAAATGAAACCCAGAAACAAGGAGAAACTGAAATGTTTGCATTTTGTACATAAAATACATATATATGTACTGCACTCCCCTCTATATATGTATTTATATAAGTGTTCATGGTTATATTACTTAAACAGTAGGTGTGAGAAAATGGAATGTGTGTTTAGTGTTTCCTTTATCTAGTGATATACAAGGCTGAAGAGTTTAGTTTTACAGCTGATGTCTTGGATTTCTGCTGATGTCCCAAGAATAATTAATAAGCCTATACTTTACATTTTAAAAGCCCTCTTTAGAAACAGCATGGTGGGGGGGGAGGGAATCAGGGGGCATACTGCTTCTGAGAGACAGTGTGGCAAAGTGGATAAAATTTGTCTCTCCTATTAGAGACTAGGATTCTATTCCCTAGATCTCCCTGAAGTGACTGTGTACAACCTCTCAGGTATTTTATCTATAATAGTTGCCTCCCCTAAGGTAGAGGTATGAAGGCTTGGTTAATAAGGTCTGAAGAACACACACAGAGACTTGGGACTACATCTCATGGTTTCCTGGCTTGCAGTTGAGTGCGTGTTCCTTTAGACCAGTGGTTTTCAAAGCCGGTCCGCCACTTGTTCAAGGAAAGCCCCTGGAGGGCCGGACCAGTTTGTTTACCTGCCGTGTCCACAGGTTCGGCCGATCGCGGCTCCCACTGGCCGCGGTTCACCGCTCCAGGCCAATGGGGGCTGCAGGAAACGGCGCGGGCCAAGGGACGTATTAGCCACCCTTCCCGCAGCCCCCATTGGCCTGGAGCGGCGAACTGCGGACAGCGGGAGCCATGATCGGCCGAACCTGTGGACACGGCAGGTAAACAAACCAGTCCGGCCCGCCAGGGGCTTTCCCTGAACAAGCGGTGGACCGGCTTTGAGAACCACTGCTTTAGACTAAAAAACAGAGAGAGCTTCTGTCACATAGTGTCTCTCTTTCAGAGATATGTAACATTTTCCTGAGATGTGGGAAGGAGTGACGTTTATGGTTTAATTTATGAGTACTGTACATGATGCAAGACACCTAGCAGGTTGCTCAATGTGTGTTTGGGTTTCTAGTAGGGCTGTTGATTAATCGCATTTATGTCAAGGTTCCTCCCCCACTCTGAACTCTAGGGTACAGATGTGGGGACCTGCATGAAAACCTCCTAAGCTTACTTTTACCAGCTTAGGTTAAAACTTCCCCAAGGTACAAACTATTTTACCTGTTGCCCTTGGACTTTCGCTGCCACCACCAAATGTCTAACTGGGTTTATTATTGGAAAAGAGCCATTTGGAAACGTCTTTCCCCCCAAAATCCTCCCCAAAACCTTGCACCCCACTTCCTGGGGAAGGTTTGATAAAAATCCTCACCAGTTTGCATAGGTGACCACAGACCCAAACCCTTGGATCTTAAGAACAATGAAAAAACATTCAGTTTCTTAAAAGAAGAATTTTAATAGAAGTAAAAAGAATCACCTCTGTAAAATCAGGATGGTAAATACCTTACAGGGTAATTAGATTCAAAACACAGAGAATCCCTCTAGGCAAAACCTTAAGTTACAAAAAGATACAAAGACAGGAATATCCATTCTATTCAGCACAGCTTATTTTCTCAACCATTTAAACAAACAGAATCTAACGCATATCCAGCTAGATTACTTACTAAATTCTAAGACTCCATTCCTGTTCTGTCCCCAGCAAAAGCATCACACAGACAGAGAGAGAGCTTTTGTTTTTCCCTCCCCCCAGCTTTTGAAAGTATCTTGTCTCCTCGTTGGTCATTTTGGTCAGGTGCCAGCAAGGTTATCCTAGCTTCTTAACCCTTTTAAAATCTGTGCTTCTGGTTCAAAAAATCTCAAACTGATCTCAAAATGATTTCAAGTTAATCCCACCGCTCAAATAAATTTGTTAGTCTCTAAGGTGCCACAAGTACTCCTTTTCTTTTTGCGAATACAGACTAACATGGCTGCTACTCTGAAACCAGTTAACTCATGCGATTAACTCAAAAAAATTAATCGTGATTAAAAAAATTAATCACAATTAATCGCACTGTTAAAGGGTGCATCATGTCTCCCTCTACAGGCTGATTCACAAAAGATCACAGCCTCTTTCTTTTCCACCGTTACTCCTGTAGCTCACGTGGAAGAGCGCTGTGTGGGGGACCTGAAGGTTGTGAGTTAGAACACGTGATGAGAAAAATATATAATCCCCTCTCTTAAATTAGTGTGAGAGTCCTGAAATAATTAATGTTGAAAAACATCGTTCTTAGACGTGAATATGCATGTTGTGTTAATATTTTTAATGTCTGTTTTTAGTATTTGGATCTGTCACTGAATGGCATCTGTCACTTTGAGAGGATATGGCCTCTTAATTACAGACTGTACTTAAAAGACACAGTAATGTGTTAGAGATGTTGCCTGTGTAAACTCCAAAAACATCAGAGGTTGATTGAATACATTTATCTTTCCAGAAAGCAAGCTTCATTCTCAAAGATGTAACATTAGCATTTACTGAGGAACTAGATACCTCAGGACACTGTTGTTAAGCTACAGAGCCTTTCACCCGTAGGTCACCAGTTTGAATCCATCCCAGTTAAGCAGGGACTGAAAGCCTGCCCTGTTTAATAAAGGTTTGGTGGACCCATATGTTTCAATTCCAGGCTCACCTACATCACAAACTCACTAATTGGCAGATTCAGCAGAGACACCTCAAAATGCTTGGGCCATGGACTCTGAACCATCTCTGTAACCCCTGGATGAAATCACCCTCTAGTCCCCTTGACCACAGAAAGAACAAGCTGGCAGGACAGTCTGTGGGGGAAAGCTTGCCCTGCAGATAAAGAGGGGAGTTAATTTACTGGGGCTCTCAAGATGACACTTTCCACTACCACTAAATCAATGTTTGTTTTTTTTAAGAAAATAAAGTGTATGGGTGTATGCAAATTAGTTTAAATTAATTTAATTTAATTGTTTAATAATTTAAACAATTTATATTAAATATCTTATGGAG
Organism: Chelonia mydas; assembly: GCF_015237465.2. Taxonomy (NCBI): domain Eukaryota; kingdom Metazoa; phylum Chordata; order Testudines; family Cheloniidae; genus Chelonia; species Chelonia mydas. The sequence continues at coordinate 13,723,134 of NC_057851.1, forward strand.
TTTACACAAAACTTGGAAGCTATGATTGAGGTTGCAAATATGAACAGTAGAGATAGAGTTGTTTGGGATATCATCAGAAACCTGGAAAATGTTTCAGCTTTAGTTATTTTTATAAATTGTATTTCTGGGCATAACAAATACACCACACAAAATTTTGACTCTCACCAAGGAAAAAAACTTAGAATTCATAATCATGACATGACTAGATAGTGTGTCAGAGATAACTGAGCTATGAAATGGCACACAGATTTCTAATGACACCAATGGTCTCTTTTGCAATGTTATCTGAAGCTTGAGATATGTATATAACTATACTGTACCCAGCTTTTCTAGTGTTCTCACATACTGAATCACACATTTGTTTACAAGGAAAATGTTTTACGGTAACATATAACATGCTCTTCTAATATCCATTACTGATTTTTTTGGGATGCTTATTTTTCACCTTTAAAGTTTTTAACTGAGTACATAGTGGGAACGGGGGTGTGAACGTTTCATTTCAAGACAGTTATGGAATGCTTCACTTTTCATTATTGTGATTGTAGGCCTAGAGATGCTTTTAGCTGCACTGCTATTGATCAAAAAATGGGAACTATTAAAAGGAGGAATTTTACTATTTGAAGAGGGATCCTTCTGTCATGGAGTCTGGTATAGGTATAAGGCTGCACACTGAGCTAATCGTTTAAAAAAAAAAAAACAGTAACAACATTTAGAGAAGACAAAATATCTACACTTTTCAGCTGCACAAAGCCAGGGGAAATAAAGGAGCCAGTCAGTTACTCATCTATGATTCCCTCACCTTGTGCCAACAGATTACACACATTGTATTTTAGAAATTGCATGGGGACAGGGTGACATCGTCCTGGATGATATTGCAATATTAAATTTTCCTCCCCAACTTTCTTCCCATATAGCTGATCCAGTAGATCCACAAACACAAGTATAGTGTTAGTGGCTGAAAAGTCACCCACATGTTTGTTGTGAGGTAAATTGTCTTTCCCACACACTTCCGCATGTCATCAGCTGAGTAAATGTCAATAAATGAAGTTTAGCTTTAAGCAAGAGGGGGTGCGTTATTTTTGTGAGACAGGTGAGTATTATCACCACTTTACAGATGAGGAAACAGACACAAAGGATGAAGTGATCTGTAAGGGGGAAAATGTGATCTAATGATTTAGGCATGATCCTAACAGACAGGAGATTCTGACATCAACTTTCCCTGTTACTTTAGGCAAGTCACTCAATTGCTCCAAAAACCTAGTTTCCACATGAGTACAATGGGTATAAACTATAGTATTTACTTCTTGAGGGAGTTGTGAAGTCCAATTAATGTTTAAGTGCTTTGTAAGTTTGGATTATTATCTAGACCAGTGAGTTAATGGCAGATATGAGTAGAACCTGTGCTCATTCCTCAATGCCACCTAAACTCAACCATTCAAGAGGCATACAACAGAAGAAGGAAAAAGGCGGGCAAGGAATGCTACTTTTAAGAATCCTTCAATGTTCAGATCAGATGACTAGCCATTTTAACAGGCAATTAAGCATGCATTGGCATCGCATTTAAGAGGAACACTTAAAAATCAATGATGTTTTCAACTGCGTACGTGCAAACAAATATATTCAAACTCCCCAAAGCAAGTATGTATGTATAGGTGTAAAATATCAAGTTGAAAAGCTCCTTGCACTTTTGAATTTTCCTCCTTAAAAATGTATTCTATATAAATATAATTTTTAAAGGGGAAAAATATTTGTCATCCTTTCATAACTCAATTGGCTAAAGAGATTTGGCACAAATTTTCCACCACAAAAATTTGCTTTTAGTCAGATACCAGCCATGGCAAATTTCAGTTCTAAATAGTCAATATTTCGGAGAGTTAGGAATTCACAAAAACAAAGTTAACAGGAAATTGGTCTGCAGCCTTAACTGTAGCATCGCAGGGTACAAGAATGAGGCCAATCAAATATTACCTGTGATAGTTTTAACGTGTAAACTCTGCATACATTTGAGCCAGATAATGAAAAGTGCATTTTTTACTATGCAATGTTCTTTTATGGTAATATACAGAACTGCTCTGACGTCTACAGTTTAAAATATAGATTTGCAATAGCTCTGTGGTCTAGCAGAAAAAGAAGTCTAGGTTAGGGGGCAACATAGTCAACCACACTGATACATACCTTCCATAGGGACTATATGTTTCCTCCTCTCTTAGCTTGGCTAGTGACAAGGAATTCCCACAGAAGAAAATTAAATATTCTTTAGTAATTTTAGATGGAAACTAGTTACTAAGGCCAGTCTAAACTTGACAGTTTTGCCAGTGCGGCTATACCAGTATAACTACACTAGCAAAGGTTTCAGAGTAACAGCCGTGTTAGTCTGTATTCGCAAAAAGAAAAGGAGGACTTGTGGCACCTTAGAGACTAACCAATTTATCCTCCTAATGTAGATGCAGCTTCTGTCAGCAAAAATGTGCATTTGCTGACATAACTTGTCCTGGTACAGTGAGCAAAAAACAAACAAAACTATGAAAAGCAGTTTTATGCTGGTGTAACTGTGTCTACACTAGAGATTCTACTGGTACAGAATTATTATATATAAGCAGCACACCCCTGACCCTGCTATACTGGCAAAAGTTTTTTGTGCAGACTTGCCCTCAGAGATTATTGGCCCCTTAGAAAATACTTTAAACAGATTACTTAGCTAATTAGATGAATAGATTAGAGTTAGTTTCACAGTTAGTATTATTGTTTAGTTTTTTGGGCAGTTACAAATAAGGACCACATTTTATACAGAAGGATTTTATTTTTTAATAGCAATACTGAATAAATTATTTGCCATTAAACCTATTACTGTGTTTCATGTGTACACACATATTTATTATAATGGCCAACAGGAATGTAAAGTTTTATTTAGAATTTTGTAGAATAATAATTCAGTGCTATATTGCACTTTTTTATAATTGTCATTGCATGAGACCCTGATGTTTAAGTCATCTTGCTGTCTTTACAAATATTCAGGATCCTAGCAAACATGTTGCAGGCTTGATATGCAAAACAAGACAAATACAGACTGATTCATAACTAAGTATTACCATAGTTTCATATTTAGCACTCAAGCTTTGTTTCAGTACTAAAAAGTACAGCACTTCAATATATTTTATCCAAATGACTCTGAATCATAGTCAGAGGAAACAACGGGACATCTGTTAACAATACAAGAATGGCTCAACAGAATGAATGATTATTTAACATACTGTCCCCTCCACAGACACCACATAATCTGTTAAGGGTCTTCAATGTTTTCTCTTATTGGGACTGTCTTTTTTTTTTTTTTTTAAATAAGTGAGCCAGTCATTCTTCAGAAATACTCATTCAGACTAGAAAACTGAGTAGTTGTGGTTTTGAATCATCCTCCATTTCTAAAGGTTGTACAAATCATGTTACGGGGGGAAGGGGGGGGTAAAGAGAAAAAACAATCTGAACTAAAAATAAATTACAAAGAAACATTATCACTCAGAGAAGGGTAAATAAGGTCAGGAGCTACTGCTGCTTAACACCATAAACTTCTGCTTGAAAACCAAACCAAGAAAAAAAGTCACAACCACCACCACTAAATCAGGAGAGCAAACAAGTTGTTTGTTCAGCATGTTTTGAAAGAAAAAAATATACCTTTAAACACAGAGTATATATTTCGGGTTCTTGGTTTTTAGCTACGAAAGCACATCACTGCTAACCCGTTAAATATAAAATAAGAAATGCTGCCAGTATTACTTCGTAGAATAAACAGACAATGTGTCATTAGATGTGCTAATTCCTGTTCCTTTTTTGGGGCAAACCAAGTGGAGGGGGAAAAGATTAAATAAATGAAAGGCTTGGTGACATCACAGCAAATGAGATGTTGATTCAAGCAGCAGACCCGGGGTCAAATTCTGAAGTCGGTCTCCAAGAGCTAGCAAAGGTGTGGGAAAACTAAAATTGATGTTTCCTGCTCTTGGGCAGAGCAGGCTTTAGTGAGCTTTCTGACATTCAGCAGCAGCCCAACTGCTAGCTGATTATTAACCACTTTAGTGGCAAGCTAAAGGGAGTAGCATTCAGTCCTCCCAGCTGTATGGTAGTTGTTTGTATTGTGTTAGTGCCCAGACCAGAGCCTCATTTTTTTAGGTGCTGTATAAATATACAGAAGAAAGGGTTCCTAAAGAAATTATAATCTAACCTGATACAAGACTCGAGTATGTATAAGGGTATGTCTACGTTGCAGCTGGGTTTGTGATTCCCAGCTTAGGCAGATATACACATTAGGTCGGCTCGAGATTTTGTATTAAAAATAGCAATATAGCTGCGGTGGTGTAGTACTCCTGGAGGCATTCAGCGCCAAAGTCTTTAAAATTTTGCACCAAAAAATTAAAAATTCTGTGCACAATATTTTAAAATTCTGCAAAATTCTGTCAAAACAACACTACATAATCACACCAGTTTCAATTATTTTGGTAATTTATTTCAAAATACCTGTCAGCAAGTAGGTCTGTAACAATACAGACACACCCAAATTCCCCCCGGAGTAGAGTTAAAGAAACCCCTACGACAACCCAGTACCCGTTTCTATGTTCTCTTCCTCCCCCCCAAAGTCCAGCCACAGTGCCCCCCCCCCCAGCCAATACACCCAAACCCCCTCCCCCCAGACCCTAGCTGTTGCACCCTCTACCCCCCCCCAGAGCCCAGCTGTGCCCCCCCATCCCAGACACCTGCCCCCCACCCTCCCCAGCGCCCAGCTGTGCCCCCCCCCCAGCCCAGACACCTGCCCCCCATCCTCCCCAGAGCCCAGAGGGAGAAACAGCCTGATGCTTGGTCCCAGGCTTACATGGAGTTTCCTGTGCATCGCTGTCTCCTTCCCTCAGGGCGCGCTGGGAACCGCAGCTGCCAGGAACCCTCAGGCTCCCTCCCCCTCCCCCCAGCAGAGTCTTCCACGTGCAAGCTCAGCTCTGCAGGTCCAGCAGCCCCTAGTGTCGGCCAGCAGAACTGCAGCCCATTTCTGTGGGGAAAAGGAAATTCTGTGCACAGAAAGTTAATTTCTCCAAAATTCTGCATTGCACAGTGGCACAGAATTCCCCCAGAAATAGTACAGGCAGTGGCTCAGATTAGCTACTCAAGTACACACCTACCATCTCAGATGAAATTGGGCTCTGGCAGCTAGCCTAAGTCACCACTGTACCACCACAGCCACATTGCTATTTTTAGCACGCAAGCTCTCATAGAGCTAATACATATATGACTACCTGAGCTAGGAATCAGACCTCCCAGGTGCAGCATAAAATACTGTATGAGAGAAGCAAGGTGGGGAGGGGAGTGGGAAGGCAAGGGGAGAATGGAGTACTAAGGAAATGACTTTAGGATCACACACTAATATAGTTAGCCATGTGAAAAACTCAATAGTTCTTAGCAGCAGGAGGCACTGAGGAGAAAACAGCAACCTTATGGACAGACTCAGGGAGGATGCTACAATCTAAATTACTATGTTGAGAGTAAAACAATAGTCATAAAAAAATTTTGCTCTATAAGTGCTCTGTTGTGTGTCACCTGAGTAAAATCTCTGGGAAACATCATGGAGTACAGCCTCTTCTTCCCTGTGGCTGTTCATAACAGTTGACTAGAGTGGATGCAAACACCTCCCTGAACCCTTTAGAGTACCTACCTGGACTGATCCAGTCCTTGGACGCAGGGAAATACAAATACTCCAACTCTGCCCTATCTAGGGTTGCCAACTTTCTAATTGCACCAAACACGCTTCCCCGCCCCTTCTCCGAGGCCCCACCCCCGCTCACTCCATCTCCCCTCCCTCCATTGCTCCTGCTCCCCCACCCTCACTCACTTTCCCTGGGCTGGGGCAGGGGGTTGGGGTGCGGGAAAGGGTGAGGCTCCAACAGAGAGTGAAGGCTCCAGGGTGGGGCCAGAAATGAGGGGTTCAGGATGCAGTAGGGGGCTCCTGGCTGGGGCAGGGGGTTGGGGTATGGGAGGGAGTGTGGGGTGTGGGCTCCAGGAGGGAGTTTGGGTGCAGGAGTGGGCTCAGAGCTGGGGAAGGGCGCTGATGTGGGAGAGGGGCTGTGGGGTGTAGGCTCCGGGAAGGGATTTCACCTGGGCAGGGGGTTGGGATGCAGGAGGAGGTTCGGGGTGAGGGTACCGACCAGGCGGCTCTAACCTCAAGCGGCTCCCAGAAGCAGCCGCTTCTGATAGGTCTGGCTCCTAGACAGAGGGGCTCTGCGCACTGCCCACAGGCGCCATCCCTGCAGCTTCCATTGACCGCGGTTCCCAGCCAATTCAAGTTGCGGAGCCGGCACTCAGGACGGGGCAGCATGCGGAGCCCCCGTGGCCACCTAGGAGCCTGATGTGCCGGCTGCTTCTGGGAGCCGCACCAAGCCAGGGCAGGCAGGGAGCCTGCCTTAGCCCTGTGTGCCACTGACTGGACTTTTAACCCAGCATTCTAGTTGAAAACCGGATGTCAGGCAACTCTAGCCTTATCCCTACCTACAGGAACAAATGCGATCAAAGAAGGATATTCCTTGTGCTTCTCCCAGCCTGCCCACCTACACATGGGCAGGTCACAATCTAGCCCTAAATTTCCAAAGTTATGATCAAATTTAATTGGAAATAATTCCACCGTGTAATGCATCGGGGTACATAAAAGCAAGCACTGGCTACTTATAATATTGTCCTTTCTGCTCTGTATGAATAATATCCTACAACATCAAGTACTAACTCTATGATCTCTACTGTCAAATCAGACATTACTAAAACAACCAGAATGAGATAACAGTGATGCAAGCAGATACAGCTTAAAGATTTAAGCAATACAAAAGTGGGCAAATCCACCACTCATGGTCACAGCTCTAATTAAGTTGGATTTTCAGATTCAGTCTGCTGGTACTAACTTATTGCAACACATTGCTGTGGAAAAAAGTTGCATATTTTACAGACATATAATTAACTTAATAGTTTGTGGTTTAATCTGTAGAAAGACCTGTTTCAATTAACAATCTGTGCACATTTTCACTTAAACAGAAAATATATTTGCAATATCCAGAATCTTTTGCCTGACAAACTTTTGCACAATACATTAAACAGTTTTTCTAAAAGAGCCTAAATTAAATGCTATTATCAAGGCAGACACTTGTACTATATATATATATATATATATATATATATACACACACATACACACACACACACACACACACACACACTATATTTTCTGTAGTTTGCATGTACTTATTTTTAGCATATTTTTCAGAAAAATACTAGACAAGGATCCAGATTTTAAAAAGGTATTTAGGTGTCTCAATACCTTTAAAAATCTGGCCCAAGCTCTACAAATGCTGATGTGCTTGGTTGCAGACTGATCTATAACTGATTAACTTATCTACTCTTTTTTTGTCCTTCCCAGATTTATTTTAAGAGAATTACACCCTGTTACTTAAGAATACAAATCACTGAACAGAATTGTGTGTATTTTAACCAATCTTAAAATAAATGTTTCTGTACACAAAAGGATAGATTTAACCCATTAACTCCAAAATCTATACTGGACTTGAACCATGACAAGGAACAGAGAACATCAGAAAAGCACAGACATTAGGGGACACATCCCAACCATTTGTTCCTCTTTTCCTCTGTCAATGCCAGATGAAAGAATTAACTGTAATTCTGAATTTATTTTACAAAAGCAGGATTCATAGCCAGCGTTTGACAAATCCACTCACCTATGGCAAGAGAGGGGCTTAATTAGCTATCCGTTTCCTAGGAATCCATGTTTGTTTGAAGATCTTTTAAACATACACTTGCTAGTCCTATGCGTGGGGGGGGGTAACCTTCCAAAAACAAAGGTAATGTTTACTAATGCGATTTTGACCCAGACAGCCTGAAACAACACACTGTTATACCATTACAAGGCCCACAGCATGCAACCTCAGCAGCCAGGATAGGTACGAAGGAGTTCATTCAAATTTCAGAGGTATCAACCCTTCATAGTTGTGGCTGTTACTTCCATAGTCTGTGTTCGTTTTAGTTTTACCCCACAAAACAGTTACATGTCTGGAACTTAGGGTCTGGGAAATTTCAACCATCCTCCTCCCCACCTAATTTGAGCACTGGAAGCAAACAGGATAGGGAACAGTTCTTATGTCCATTACAATATCCAGCAGACTACATTGTGAGTACATCGAACATCATACTAGAACATCTACATATTTTTAATTAATTTGTCTGTGAATCATTAACATTTGACAATTTTAGCAAGTATCCAAAAGAGTAAAGCATCATATAAACAGTAAAAAGACTTGAGAAGAGAATATGGCACAGCAGCATCACAAATACTAAATATATGGAACCTACCTTTTAGTTTTCCCTCTCCCCTCAAATACTTTTTCCCCAGGGGACATTCCTGTATGTATACAAATCATGTGTCTTTACAACTCTAAAGAATGTTTTCCCCATACTAACCCTCACAGCTCCCAACACAAAATCATCTTTCAGCATATATTCTGAAAGATCTCAAAAGATCTACACAAGTGTCATTTCAAAGTCAACTATATAGGAAAATTCCCACATCAGTTTGGTCAGATTCAGCAGTTTATTTTTTGTTCTATCTAGAAGAGTGTTCAGGTATAGCCTCTGTATCTAATCACAATCTTCCACCTCCTTTCCCCATTTCTCCCGGACATGAGCAGAGCACTGAGTCAGACATAGCAGATTTAAACATAGATCTTCAGAGAGGCAGAAGAAAATTGCCCTGTGTCCGAAGGTACGCAAAAAGGAAGGTACATTTTCTGTGCAATAAAGGCCCATGTTCTCACATTTTCTTACTGGGAAAGATCACTGAAGAGTCAAAATGAAATCTCTCAACAATATTAAAAATGGCAGATCTAAAATAACCACAATGAAGTAATTAAATAGTTATAAAATTACCTTGGACTAAAATTTATTGATTTGTGGACAGTTTCCCCACAATATTGTGCTAGATCCAGCAATAAACATCATGGAAAGCAATAAGATAATTTCTTTCTCTCTGCTCCCTGCGCCTCCCCAACAGTATCCTGTCTATTGGATACCACACACTGAAGGGGAATTCATATTGCCCTTTGTGTGCAGTGTTGTTTCTTAATTCTATCCTACACCTATAATTTTAATGATTTATAGGGCAAATTAGCCACTAAAAAACCAAAGTGTAAATTAGTATCAAATCTGTTTGTCAGTTACCTCAACTGTCCCTTTTTGCTTTTAAAAACATAGTGCATGAAAGCAAGATTTCAGTTCAATTAGTTAAACTGGTTATTTTTGTACAATGCAGTCTCAGCAAAATTCTGGATTTGAGTATGGTAAACAAGCACAGAAAGGAATAGAGAAATTCTTTACAACCCCAAATTACAGTTTGGTTAACCAGCACACTTTAGGCCAGATCATAACTGCTGTTTCCTTCCAATATCATCCCAAATGACCTCTCCAAAGTCAGAGATGATTTTACTGATGGGCTTCAAAACAAAAAAATAAGTAAATCTCATGAAAATGACTGAAATTTTGGAACATAACTATAAGAGCAAACACAGAATTATTAATATTCAGCAAATTGAAGTGCCGCCATTTCTTGTTTGTTATATATAAGAATTATCTAAATCCTGCACCACTCTTAAATCCATCTGTCTGTCTGTCTGCCTATCCAGCAGAATTTCTCAGTTCCTGCAGTTGTTCACTTGGTTCAATGGAAGGGAGGCCTCAAAAAGCCCTGGACTCTGCATTCCCTAAAGCCTATACTCTCAAAACAGTCCTTTTATTAGCTGAAGAACTGAGCCTGTACATGGAAGTGTGAGGGAAAAACAAGGCCCTAAATCCATTCCTTAAACCTGCCTAGCTTGATTCACACATTCACACCCAACCCTCTTAATGGATCTTGGTATAACAGGAAAATACACTAACCACCACTGGAATGGACTCTCAAGGCCGCCAAGTCACAACAAAGAACTAAACTCAATATCAACAACATGGACCATATCATGGAAAAGACAAATCCCATAGCAGTGCTGATAACAGAGCCACCAAAACCAGTCTGTGTATTCCAAATAAGAAGGATTACAAATGTTTCACAGAAACCGAGTACCTGGAAAAGAGACTGAATGTAGCAGTGTCCCAGAGTGACATTAATAATATGCTATTACAGATCAGCAAAAGAAAATATAAACACTTTTTTAAACAGTGTTGTCTGTGTCCTAAAAATGTAAGTTTTCTATCATTAAATTATTTTTGCTGGTAGAACAGAATGTATACTAGATACATTTGTAATGAAAATGAGATATAAACTATTCAGAGATTGAACAATTATATTAACCAGCTTTAAGTGGGCATCAAAACAGCCCATTATATTGTTAAATTAACACACAAAAACAACCCAGCCTGGTATTGTACAATTGTCCATGTCACAGAAACTGCACATTCAGTGTATATGGCTTACACTTCTTACACACTGTGAGCTCCAGATTGCTTGAACTTCCTAACTTTGATTCCAATATTACTACTCTAATACTGCCAATTAAGCTGAAAAACAAGAGAAAACAATTTTTATATAAAAAAACACTCAAGACCTGATTTTCAAAAGGTGCTGAGGACCCACGGTGTTTACTGATTTTAATGGGAGTAGCAAGTGCTGAGCAGTGATGAAAATCAGATTCCAAAGATGGTAAGAGTGGGATTCTCACAAGCATTCAGCATTGACCTAACTCTGCTCCCACTGAAGTCAATGGGAGTTGAAAACTCCTAAAATTAGTAATTTAGGGCTCAATCCTTCAAGATGCTGAGTATCCCCTGAAAAGAGATGAGTGCCCACAACTCCTAGTTAAATCATTGAGAGTTGTGGGCACTCAGGACCTCGCTGTTTTAAAACAGAGATTCCGTTCCACTGGCAGTTATGTCATAGTAAAACTAAATATTAATAACAAGAAAAATAGATTTTACCTAATTGAATTATGTGAAGGGAAAAAACTTAACTTGACACTTTAATTTAAATAGCAAACAACAAAAAAATCTCACTCCAAAAAGAGAGATCAGAACACTTTAAACTTTTCACCACACCCTTAAAATAGCAGAATACACTAAACAGGAATTTAAAAAGACAGCAAGAGTTAAACCACTAAAAAGCCACTGCAGGCAGCACGTAGTCACAAAAAAAGTATCTGACAGAAAACAGGAATTTTCTAATACCATTCAAGAGTAAAAAAAAGCTATTAGCTGAAAATGAGCCTTCACTGTTATTCACCTTGAAACCCAACCGACATTTCTTCTTCAGTTTATTTGGAGTCATGGATTTGATAATATAATTCTCACTCCCATGTTTGTTGCATACTTTGTCATTCAAAACTGTTCTAACAGTTGATAGTATTTCCTCTTTTAGGATTACCCCTTTTGAATTACTCAACCAGCCAAGGCTACTGAAACTGAAGAAACTCATTTTGGAAGTCCCATCTGTGTACTTTTTGACAGAACAAGCAACTTCTTTGGCTAGCAATCTCTACATATGTAAATATATTAAGGAGGACTTTTTTAAAATCTGAAAACAGGCTACAGATCCAAATAATTTAGAAATATTAATTCTATACAGGTTCTAAAATTTAAGTCTCTGCCATGTCCAGTTCTTTAATTACTTTTCATTTACAGTACCTACTTCATAGTTTTTTGATGACAATAAAAATGCAATACCTTACATCTGTAAAATACCAGTCTTTTTACAATACAAACCACAAATAATGATTTTATTTATAGTATACAATATCTATTATTCTCAAGTAAAACAGTTCATAACAACAGTTCTATATGTCTAGTCATTCAGTAAATAGGTTTCAGAGTAACAGCCGTGTTAGTCTGTATTCGCAAAAAGAAAAGGAGTACTTTTGGCACCTTAGAGACTAACCAATTTATTTGAGCATAAGCTTTCGTGAGCTACAGCTCACTTCATTGGGTGCAACCTTTTTCCAACATACTACAAACTTGAGAAATGCACTTTAACATAGGAATATTATTTATTAACATAAACTGAGAGTAAACTGGCAGAATTTCATTTGGGACAATGGAATAGAAATTATTTGCATTTTTCTTTTCACAATGCAATACATTACGAACAGACTTTTAAAAATCGTGTTTGTATTGTATTACCTAACAAATAACATGATATTGGCATTATTAAAGTTGAAAGCTCAACCTTAGAAACTTTTTGTGCCTTTTAGCTACTGCCCTGAGACAGGAGTAATGTAGAGGCAAACTGGTCCAGTGAGAACTCCCAGACATACTATGCTTCAGGTAGACATGGACTCCTGAAGATCCAAAGGAGTATAACCTTTGTGCCACCTTTTTAGTGTGTGATGTGCTTGCACATACTAGCCCTGCTGGCTAGTGAACGGGGCAAAGACAGGCCCCATGACCTCACTATCTCTGTATTTCCCTTTTGGTGCAAGGAGACATTCTCTGCATCCCCAAGAGAATGGGTTCGACAAATTCTAGACATTAACTTTGGAAATTTCCTACTTTTAAGTTGTTGATTTCTCAGCTTTGTCACTGCATAGCTGCTAGTTTTTTGCATGGAATTTACTAACTTCTATTAAAGTGTTGGGGGAAGATTAAAGAAAGGGGGTGGAAATCTATGCTGTACAGCTTTTGTGCCTGAGAATACCCATCTTCAGGGCCCTGTAGAACTTGTAAAACTCAATTTGCACAGTTCTGTTCTATCATGAATTAACATGAATGATGTAATGCAAAGTAGCAGACCTCCATTTTGGAGGCTTTGATTAAGGACTGCTTTCAGATGGCATCAAGTGGAATAGCTTCCATGTCATATAAACACACTCCTTTACTCTGAGCCTTCTAAATTGAGGCTTGCTACCTTAAATGGAATTACTCACGTTAATTTATGGTAGAATATATTTGCATACATTGAGTTTTTCTAAAGATAATTCCTATCTAATTAACAGTAATGATCAATTATTTATTACCCAGGAGTGCTGTTAATCTCAAGTGCTACTTAGTACAGTCAGCCAGCTTTATAACTGTGCCTAAAACTCACAACCTCGAACCATCTTACCTTTAAAGTTTACAGCACCAATTTTCTCAAATTTAACTCGAATCTAAGGAATAATATAGGACATAGTGCAGCTTCCCTAATCCGATACAACTATAGATCAACCTACTTATTCCAGTTAAAATCCTTCATAATCATGCCCTTAAATGGGTTTTAAGTAATGCTACATTAGAAGTTTGCCCCCAGTACAACTAGATCAATTTTAAATCTATTTACTTACACCAGAGCAACTTTTCACAGAGTTTTAGAGTTTAAGGCAACAAGAGACCATAGATCATCTAGTCTGACCTCCACCAACACTAACCAGCACCCACACACTAAACCCAACAACTGAAATCAGACCAAAGTATTACAGTACTACAGGACACTAGTCTATTGTGTACTACAGGGACAGAATAAGAGGGGTCAAGGTGCACCAATGCCCAAGGCTCCTACAATGGCAGCAAAATGGGATAACATGGTTTTGGTAATTAAATATTCATGGTAAATAGGCCCAATGGCCTGTGATGGGATATTAGATGGGGTGGGATCTGAGTTACCCAGGAAAGAATTTTCTGTAGTATCTGGCTGATGAATCTTGCCCATATGCTCAGGGTTCAGCTGATCGCCATATTTGGGGTCGGGAAGGAATTTTCCTCCAGGGCAGATTGGAAGAGGCCCTGGAGGTTTTTTGCCTTCCTCTGTAGCATGGGGCACGGGTCACTTCCTGGAGGATTCTCTGCTCCTTGAAGTCTTTAGACCACGATTTGAGGACTTCAATAGCTCAAACATAGGCGAGAGGTTTTTTGCAGGAGTGGTGGGCGAAATTCTGTGGCCTGTGTTGTGCAGGAGGTCAGACTAGATGATCATAATGGTCCCTTCTGACCTAAATATCTATGAATCTATGAAAATTATTTAGTGAGATATATCCAGATAATCCTAGCAAGTGACCTGCACTCTCACACTGGAGAGGAAGGTGAAAAAATCCCCAAGGTCACTGCCAAACTGACCGGGGGGGGAAATTTCTTCCTGACCCCACATATGGCAAATCAGCTAGACCCTGAGCATCTGAGCAAGAACGAGCCAGCCAAGCACCTGAGAGAGAGAAAGCTCAGTGCTATGTTAGAGCACTGGCCCAGCCAGTCCAGTATCCCACCTCCACATCTGATGCTTCAGAGGAAGACAAAAATAAAATACATACACAATCCAAAAGCCTTATATCATAATAAGATCTACAAAACAAGTTTGAGGTATCTACCTTTAACTACTTCTAAATTATTTCAGCACATTTTTCTAACTAGAACATGCAAGAAAAAAAGGGGTTTTTTTCATGCTCTGATAACTCAAAAATAGCTGAAACAATTTTTCTCAAATGAAAGTTGGGGGGAAAAAAGTTTGAGCCAGTACCATTAAGAAATCATTTCTTCCCAAAAGACCTTTGTCAGAGTCATAAGCAATTGAAAGAGTTGGTAGACAGGAAATTTAAAGTAAATCTTAACTATTGCATGTGTTGCCTATCCATGGTATTTTATATAGCAGTCAACCTTAGACATTCTGTAGTCCCATTGCCATAGTAGTTTATCATGCACACACAAATATAGACTAAAAATACCACAGATTCTCTTAATCTGTTTTAGATTCATATAATTATAGATACACAAACACTTTTTCTCTGTCTTGTGTGTGTTTTTAAAACATGGTATAGGACTTTGCTCCAAGGTTAGGAATTCCAGGCTTAAGATTTTCATTCCTTATTTAGCAAAACTCTATTCTATCATACCCTGAATGTGAACATCCTGACTACTGTTGTTCATTCCAATCAGTCAACATTCTCCATCGCTCGTAGTAGGCAGTGGTTTCATTATAACTTTTGCCTTATTCACAATTAATCCAAGAATTCTAGAGATTGAAACAGTGACTGTGTTCAGCAAAACTCATTTCCTTCTTTTAACCTTTTCCTAAATAAATTCTCATACACCACAAAGTGTGTCGGGAGGTAGGAATGGGGAGGGGAGAGACAGACGGACCTGACACCCTATAAACTAATCTCTTTCTCCTACAGACTTTGAAGGAAAGAGAAAAGTGTTATTTCTATTTTTAAATACTGGAGAAGTGCTCAGATACTTCAGAAATAGGAGCCTGTATAAATACCGTTAGAACACAGCTATCTGTTCTATGAGTCTCACTTGTAATGAAATATGGGTTCACAATTAATCCTATCTCAGACTAACAGTTCCCCCAGAAAATTTTCTGGAAGTGAGGGACAAGTAGAAGCTAAACCACCAAATGATTTCAATATGTTCTTCAAAAGTAGAAGAAATGTGAACATTTAAATAGTAAATCCCACTGGCACAATCTTAAACTAAGAATTTATCTACACTACACAGTTTTGTTGGCAAAAGGCAACTTTTGTCAATAAAACAGTGGAGGTGTACACACTACAATGCTCCTCCTGCCGACAAAACACTCCTGTTTTGCCCACAAAGTAAAACCACCTCAGCGAGAGGCATAGAGCTTTTTGCAGCAAAAAAAAAAAAAAAACATCGACAAAGCATCAGTCAGACACAGCGTTCGTTACGTCGCTGTAACTGGTCTCCTCAAAGTAAACCATAATGCCCACCATGACCACTCTGCTCACCATTTTGAACTCTGCTGCCCTGCATCCAGCTATGCAGGCATTTGCCCCTCCCCTTGCAATGCCCCAGAAAGTTTTGAAATTGCTTAGTGTGGAGAGCTCACATTGCTACTGCCCAGCTGACCATGCCAGCTTCCAGCAGCAAATGCACTCTTGCCTGGACTACAGGGGAGAGGGTGGATCTCCTTGGTCTGTGGGAGAACTCTGAGGGAATCACAGAATCAAAACATTAACAAAGAATCCTGCTGTCCCTGGCACTAGGACCACAGCAGCAGGCAGGCTGCTGCTGAGGGAATGAGGGTAGGGACTCTTGATGTGTTGTACAGAGCCAGGGAGGGAGGTGGGAGCTAAGGTCAGGGTCTCTCCCTCCCGCCGCCGGTATCCACTGAGGTGGGATGTGGGGACATGGGGGGGGGCACCAACTGTCTGTGCACCAGCTTCTGCCTCAGGATTGGTGGCTTACGGCTGCTGTCTGAATTTAACGAGACAAAGAGCCGACACACTCACTCACCCCCACCCCACACACACACACTCCTTGTCACATACCTCCTCCTCCCCCTCCCCGCCACACACACACACAAACACACACTTCTGTGAGCTTCTTGTGTTAGTATTCAGTTATATCAGTTTGGTCATATTACTGAGTGATACTTTAAAAAGCGATTTAAAATGTGTTACTTTTCGGGCAGACAATAATCATTACAATGTTCATTGCACAGTGTAAACAAACTACGCCAACACACTTTATTGTATCTCAGTGTTCAAATGCTCTTTCAAGGCATCCCCCAGCAGGCTACCCTTGTGTTCATAATGCACAGCACTATATTGAACAGCAGTGAAGGATCCATGCTTTCTAACAGAGATGGCTGGGTTGCAGGTTATGAGGGAAGTTGGCTGGCAATCTAGTAGGAGGCGATGGGATTGAGAAACCTTCATCGTATGATGCTGCAACTGCCCCGATGAGGCATTGCAAACCCTTCCCAAAGACCCTGCAGCCAGTTGCACAGTGAGATTGGTACCCCCAGTGCACTGCTCTGTGTGTCGATGCAAGAGATGTTATTGTGGATGCGCTCCACTGACACAAAGAGCATAGTGTGCACATGCAACAGTGGATTAATTATAGTGTTGGCTGTACGTTGATGTAACTTGCGTCGACAAAACTCTGTAGTGTAGACAAGGCCTAAGTTAAATATGCATATAGGCTTTTCTGGAAAGAAACATGGGAATAGTTGAAAATAAGAATTCTCTCTTATACTACTCTTTCACACTTCGAGGAAGAATAGTTTCCACGGGGTAATAGTTCTAAATTCAGTATCAAGTCAATGAATATTATTTTGTCAGCAACTATGGAAAGTAAAATAAATAAGAAAATCATAGATAAAATATCAAAATGTTATGTTCTCTAATATGATCATATTAATCCAATTCCATTTTGAAACAAGGTTTACCATTAATAGGAGTATGAAGCCATTCTTAGATGATATTAGTTTCAGATTGTTATATTTCTTGAATTTAAATCAGTATGTTGAAAATAAGGAAACTTGTAATGTACTGATTTAGAGACAATACATCATACAAAAAAATGAAATAGCTAATGTAAGGACTGATATACGTCCAACTGCATATATTTAAGCAATAGTTTCATAAAGAGTTTCTGATATCATAGACCACAGGAGTATAACCCAAGCTATTTGTTCATGTCATCAGAAACCTAAAATGGAGTTACCACCTTAATTTATGTATTTTTTAAAATTGTACTTAATGGACAGAGAAAATATTCTAAGTGCTCACTCTCCACGCAAAAATCAAAATCTGGTCAAATTTTTAATCGTTTTCACTGTGATTAATGGAATCATAAAAAAAAGAAATGGAAAAGCCATATTAGATCATCCAGGCCATCGCCTTATCTACAAGGGATTGTTATCTACAGCTGATTTCCTAGTGTTTACTTAGAAATGCTATAAACTTCCTAGGGGCCCCAGTAGCTGTTTGAAGTTGCTAGAATGCTGGTTGCCACTGAAACCTTCTAGATGTATTTAAAACTGTTTCTTGCAAGTTGTCTTCCCCTTTTCCTCAATAATTTCTATTGTATGTTTTTAGGACAGTTTTAATCTCATTGTGCACTTTGCAGTCTTACTACATAACCTTTTAACATCAGAAACATACTGCATTAGAAGTAATATTTAAGGCCTTGGTCCTGCAAGTGACTCCATGCAGATTTCAGAGTAGCAGCCGTGTTAGTCTGTATTCACAAAAAGAAAAGGAGTACTTGTAGCGCCTTAGAGAAATTTGTTAGTCTCTAAGGCGCCACAAGTACTTCTTTTCTCCATGCAGATGGATCTGTGTACCTGCTCAGAGTCCCTCTGACTTCAAAGAAGCTCTTCATGAATACAGGTTCCCTCCAAATGGTGCTCTTTGTACAATAGGAGCTGAAACCAGAGGCAAGCCACAAGTGCATCAATTGCTCATGTATTTCCTCCTAAATAAAGATAAATGACTACACAAGCAAGGAGGAGCAGTTGTGGTTTAATCCAAAACTGCATTCAGAACTTTCCTAACAGGACAATGAGGACTCAAACAATACAAAACAAGAAAAACAGCTTTAAATCAAACAGTTTTTGCCCAAAAAATATATTAAATATATATTGAGTTCAGTGTTACTCAACAGCTACTGGAAGCAGCTAGTCTTCAAAGTCAAACCACATGCAGATGTCACTAGTAGAATTGGTCAAAAAAATTCATTTTAAATGAAAAACTACCTTTTTCTTTTCAAGAGAATTTTCAATGAGGAGTGCATTTCCAACTACTTTTTGAGTTTTTGTTATAAAAACAAAGGTGTTTTGGTTTTTCGCAATCAGAAAGAAAAACTGGTTTTCAGCCAAACATATTTGGTTTTCACAGTTGTGACAAAAAAACAAAAACTTTTTGGGAAAAATATTAAAGAAAAAATCTTTTTTTTTTTGGTCAAAAATTTTCACCAAAACAAAACATGCCCCAACCAGCTCTAGTCACCACTCATATTACCATTGCCTATCAACATGCAGGTAGTGATGCACAATGTGCAGCACACAAGTATTTAGCATTTTATACAGCTTAATTCAACAAAACTATCAACCAAATGCCCATCCAACAGACATCTGACATCAATGGGATCATTCCCATGTCCTCTTAAGCATGTGAACAAATAAGGCCTTGTAGGATCAGCTCATTAATTTGTGCATCATTAATATTACAGTAAATAAATACCAATTTTCAATATATAATTTCTCCACTGGAAAACATTTATAGACAAGTTTTGAAATGTTAATTTGTTGGTAATTATCTAATCTGGAGCCCAATCCAACATTCCCGATGCACCAAAACTCCCACCCAGGAGTGTGCGCGCGCACGCAAGGAACCCAGGATCAGATTCTTCATAGTTTTGTGGTCTAAGACCACAATTAATTTAAATGATTATGCCCAAATGGTTGAAAATTATTAATCTTTTAGGTAGATTTGGGCTTGCTTACAAACAAAATTTAATTCATCAAGACCTTTCACTGAAGAAAAAAAAATCTCTGATGTCCTATAGTTGTTCAATATTTAAAATAATATTACAGGTTCCAGAAAGTCATACTACATGCAACTTATTTTACATCATAGATGACAGACCAATTACATGTGTAAATTGGAATTTTATCTGCAAGGTGAAAATATCCATAATGGCTGTCTCTCTCCTGGGCTAAAGCTATTGTTTAAATTAAACAGACCTCGGGGCTTTAACGGTTAGTTTGGAAACAGGATGTAGATCAACCAAATGAAATGATATAAGAAACATAAGCACAGTTCACTGGATCTGCTGAAACTTTTATACTCTTTTTAACACCTACTACTGTACTAAAAGTTCTGAAATCACATACCAGATATAAATAAAGGAAATCTGGGTCAAAGCAAGATCCATATAGCATTAAGTTACTTTAAATGTTTACAAGATCAAATACCAAATAATTGCAAACCCCTCAGATTAAAATCAAGATTAATATCAAGTTACAGTACAATATTTTTTACTCACTGCACTACTTTTATTTACCTCCATATGTCTCCAACAGCCAAATATTAGTGTAGTTTAGTGTTACCACTAACTACACCTGAAAAACCATTTACATAGATATAACAATTCACATACTGAACAAAATTAGGTTTCAGAGTAGCAGCCGTGTTAGTCTGTATCCGCAAAAAGAAAAGGAGTACTTGTGGCACCTTAGAGACTAACCAATTTATTTGAGAATAAGCTTTCATGAGCTACAGCTCTCTTCATCGGATGCATTCAGTGGAAAATACAGTGGGGAGATTGTATTTTCCACTGAATGCATCCGATGAAGAGAGCTGTAGCTCATGAAAGCTTATTCTCAAATAAATTTGTTAGTCTCTAAGGTGCCACAAGTACTCCTTTTCTTTTTGAACAAAATTAGTTGCAATTGATATTACAATTTCTCCTCATGTAAGCAAATGTTTTAAATTGTACTAAACATCAACTGAAAAATTGAAAAACATTTTATCAGATTAAGCTCTCTCATGCTCTATGGTAGGATTCATATTCAGAGAAGCACTACTTCTGTGTCACAATTTGCATGTGTGTATTCTTTGAGAGTTAAAGTCAAACCCCCAGGAAGGGATGAGATAGTTCCCTTTCTCGCCAAGGAGGGACAAACTCCTCAGTGATACCCTATGGATTGCTCAACAAAGGTGGTGATGCTGCAAGTTAATATACGTTACTCTGGGCTTGTCTACACATAAAACTACTAACTGGCAAGCTAGGGTGTGAATCTACAGTGCCACGCAGTAACTTTCCATCTGGACACTGTTACAGATGTCTTATCAGTTGGGGTTTTTGATTTTTTTTTTTTTAAATGAAGTGCCATTTTTAAAAAGTTTCTTGTTTTGCACATTGTATTCCTCCCACAGTTCCCAGGATCTTAAGAAGCCTGTGTGATTCTATTATAAATTGCTTAATGGGAGAATCTGTAACTTCCTAAATTATGTAATTTACGAAAAATGTCAAAATTTGTCAGTGCCCAGAAAGGTTCTTTAAAGTGGTAACTTCATCATAATCTACAGGCCAAGAGAAACAGCTGTAATTTTTCTATGGTCCATCCCTGGCAAAAACTTTAGCAGAAAAAAATATTTTAATATGAAAACAATAAAATTTAATTTTAATAAACTGATTATATTGGAAGGGTTACTTTCATTCCTACCATGTCAGTGAAATTGTTTATGAAAAATATTATCTCAGAACACAGATGACTTGTTTGTATAATTTCTAAAGTAGCAACTGTTTCAGAGCTTGTTCAGAAGAAAAATGTCTGTTTCTTCCACTTATATGGCCAATAATAACTTCTACATTCTGACAGAAATCATGTGTATGCTGGCGGGCAGGAGAATTTCAAAAGCACTGAATCAGGAAGTGACCAATTAAATAAAATATAGGTTCATCAGACACTGACCTAAAGAAGCTGCATAGACTTCTTTGGCTCCCTAAACTCATGGCCTGCCCTTGATTCTGGAGTCCAAAAGATGATCACTTATGTTTGTTCTTTGTGAGGGGAGAAAACATGCATTTTCGGTGCAGATAACAGTTATTTTAGGTTTAAGAAAAACAAAATATATATAAAAACTCCATGAAAGAGAACACACTGAGTCACCAACTCTCTACATCACTAAAGATACACAAAACAGCAGATGCCTCATAATTGAGCTAGCTGGCAGTCAAGATTCCTCTAGCTCGAAAGGTGCAGCACGTGGAAAACAGAACATCTCATTTCAATTATATACTGAAATACATCACAGTCTACCTACCTACCTACAAGATTCTAATACCTCCATCCTCATTGCATCTAACTGAAAACAGAATTAGACCTTCCACTTTTTGGCAGTTACTTCTAAATATACTCTAAAGCAGTAGCTCTTAACCTTTCCAGACTATTATAACCCTTTCAGGAGTCTGATTTGTCTTGAGTACCCCCAAGTTTCACCTTACTTAAAAAACTACTTGCTTACAAAAATCAGACATAAAAATCTGCCCACTATTACTGAAAAATTGCTTACTTCCTCATTTTTACCATATAATTATAAAATAAATCAACTGGAATATAAATATTGTACTTACACTTCAGTGTATAGTATATAAAGCAGTATAAACAAGTCATTGTCTGCATGAAATTTTAATTTGTACTGACTTCGCTCGTGCTTTTTACGTAGCCTGTTGTAAAACTAGGCAACTATCTAGATGAGTTGATGTATCCCCTGGAAAATCTTTGTGTACCCCCAGGGAGTAAATGTACACCTGATTGAAAACCACTGTGCTGAAGAGCTGAGTAACTCCTCCCATCAAAATTGCCAAATATGGAAAACAGACTTAAGGAAATGGCATATTACTAAGTATGGTTGGGGAGTCCTGTCATGCCCTTATCTGGGAACATGCTCTTCTCCAGTAAAATGCAAACACAGCTAAATGGTCAGTCAAGCTATCATTTAAAGTTAGACATGTCCCAAAATAAGTTTTTTAAACCCTAATGGAGCCTGTTAATGAATAGAAGAAACAGAAGGAAGGTGAAAACTAAAAGCAGGAGATTGGTGGTTTTCTTCTAATATGGTACATCACTACTAAGATCTGATAAATTTCTGTAACATTAAGAAGCCAAGTGTAATGTTTACCCAGAGGAGCAACATTCAGCTTTGAGATACACAACATTCTACAGAGGACATTACAGAAATAATGCAAGTTAGAGTTTCAGCAGTTTTTTATGAAGCTGATCCTCAGTACCTACTGTATAGTAGAGAAGGAAAAGATACAAAAGGTCTAAGTTACTAAGATCTAAAACTTTATAAGCCTATATATGGAGAGAGACAGACAGACAGACATTGTAAACAGATAGAACGTTGACTTTTCAGCTATTATTCTTTTTGACTGAAATCAGACATACAAAATCTGTAGATGTATATGAAACCACATAGTAAAAAGAAGTTTTCGAGTCCCCTCTACTTCAGAGTTTAAGGATCCTGCCAACATAAAAATCAATAGTCCAAAACGTATTCCCTGTTAAATCCAACCTACTTTGCCTCATCTTATTTTCTATTGAAGCGTTAAACTATTTTCCAGAGCTGAGACTTTAATTTCAGCAATTTTAACTAGTAAAGACAGACAAAAATGGCCAATATTATCTTTTAATGGAACAGGTTTACTTACTGGCACTCCGGCGCTAGCTTTCTAAGAACTGAAAATCTAGCAGAGAAATCAGTGGGGAAAAAAAATCCTTCTAAATATTCCAACAAGATTTCATACAGCACGGCTCCCCTTTAAGTACAGCTGAACTCAGCAACGCATACATGTACACCCTAATTTCCACCACCCCCACCCTACACACACACACTGGATAAAATATATTCATAATAATATATAAAAGAATTGCACATAATTTGGAGTTGGGCTACCAGCCCAGTTCTCTATCTGCAGTTTTAAAGGAGATATACTCCAGACTTGGGCTGAAATTTTCTTTAAACTGCCTGGTAAATCAGGAATAATGATCCATAGGGAAAGAAGAGCTCATTAGCCTGAGTTCTCCCCCTCTCTACAGATCAATGTATCCTGGACCCATATAAAAGGGAAAAAATGGCAGTGCTGGCAGGTCAAGCTCTCTGATGGATAGGTTGCCTTCAACCAAATCAAGATTTGCAGCCTGGCCCAGTGTAATAGGCCACTAATCAAGTAGAACAGAGCCTTAGGTAAGGAAATCTTCTTGATTATGCAGTGTCTTAAAGATTGAGTGAATGGCTATTTAAATGTCTTGTGAGATTCTAAAAGTTCTGAGCTACAAACCCTTCTAATATCACAGCTTACAACTCTGCTTAATCAGGTTTCTAAAATTCCAGTGGCATTTTAGAATAATAAATCATTTCTCTTTATAACAATTTTGCTCACCACCAAAACTAAATTGTAATCAGTTCCAACTGGTCCACACATGTTAATTCCATAATAAATGGCATTATCTCACCAGTTAACAAATCTTTCTGTATTAACACCAAAAGCTATGGTAAAACTACAATGAAAAGTTACTTTTAAAATAATTTTATGTCAATAGTATCTTATCTTATTTGATGACGAATTAAGAAATGTAGGTCTCAACTTATTTTCATATACAATACATAAAACATATCCATTATTTAGTAGGGTTTTTCAATCTGTTTATAGCGTAACAAATGTGGGTAATATTTTATTTACCTAGAGTGTCTTAAAAATATAAACAATGGGATAGCCATCATATGTATCTGTTCTTCTGCCCTATTTTCTTAGAGAATGACAAAAAACACACATTCAAAATGCAAACAGTCCAAAATATTTGGATAGCTTACTTACATCATACTTTGCAGTTCAGGAGTAAAGCTTGTTGATTTCCCTGTCCCTCTTCCGCTGCTTGAAGAGGTAACATTTGACATCGGGCTAGCTGCAATATTGCTCATCTGAGTAAACAAAAAGAAACAATAGAGCTTGCAAACATATTTAATTTAATAAACAGGGGATCTTGGAAATGGGCAGCAACTATAAACCACTTCACAAAGTATATGTGGTTTAAAATATCCAGCCTACCATACTATGTTTCATGTTGAAGTTAATATCTTTCATTCAGCGCTACAAGAAAATTATTTTCTCCTCTATTACAGGACAAATTGAGAAAACCACACTGTTCATTTTAGTAAACAGATACATAAGAGGAATCAATAATAATTGTAATAGTTTCACCTTAATGACTGCTACGTACGCTTGCTTTGCATTACGGATTCAGAAGGAAAAAAGCAATTCAGGCAAGACATATAATAATACATATAAAAGCCTTTTCAATGTAGAACAGAAGCCTATTTGAGTTGCCACCTGTATTATCAATAAAATATAAACTGTGGTCAGCAATCACTGCAACTAGCCTCATTGAAAGTGCGTGTTGGGTACTTATTTGTGTTCACACTTCTCCACTGGCTTTTTTTTTAAAAAAAATATAAACTCAGGGAGCCATTCAAAAAGCAACAATGCAAGCTTATCTCAATATCTATTCAAGAGCTCACATTATTATGGGCTATATATGTGCCTTTAATAGGCCCAGTCTTCCAACAGAAGTGCATAACCTTCAGCTCATGCAGCAACCAAATCCCATAGGGACCTTATTCATATAGGGTTTGTCTACATAGGGAGAGAAGATGAATTAAATATAGCTGTGAAGTTAAAGTGCATTAAACCTAGCTTTCATTCAGAAGGAAAGTGGCCTTAGTTCACTGTAGCTTAATCTTCATTGGAGTGACTAAGGTCCTTACAGTATTGAAACCAAATACTGAATCCTAAAAAATAAGCCAGTAAGAAATGTGAATGAACTCAACATTGAGATATTCAACTTTAAATCTGATTTACCCACTTTGCACTATTTTCAGCTTTATGTATGATCCAGTATCTGTAAAAAGCAGGAATACAAAATGAACAAAAAAAATATTTTAAAATGTTTAATGGTTTTCCTGACAGAATTTCTGTAAAATTAAAACAGTTTATTCCAAGTTGAAACCTGGACTCAGTTCTACTCTAACCAGACCACATATACTAATTTAGCTTTCTATTTTTCCTCTCTAATAAAATGCAAGTCAAAATATCTTTAAATCATGTCATCTATAATCTTAATTTACTGAAAACTAACCAAAGAACTACCAGACAATGCATAACAAGGATATTTCATGAAGACCACCAAATAATAAAATTAACTTAATAAACTGAGTCAATATAATTAAAAATAAACACACAAGTTCATGTTTTAAACATCACTCATTAGAAGCAATATAAAGAGTCAAACGTTATCCAAGTATATTTCTATATGCGAAAATAGATACTCTTGCGTGTCTTGTTTTTACCGCCAAACAACATTTAGCAACACTAAAATATTCCAGGCACCATGAATGTCTTCTGATAAACAGAAGACACTCACAGTATATTTTTTCTCCTGTCTGGTTTGCTAAGAGCTGGTAAACCTTCACTTATCCAAGATCTGCTCATTTCTTATGTTGTTGTTAGTAGTAGTTGTGATAATAAAATGCAGATGTTAATATCATTTGTTTTCAGTCAGTCATTTCCCAGTTATAATTTTACCTTTAACCTATGCTTTTTAAAAAAAGAAGCTTAACAATACAAAAGCCTGTATACGAAGCCTTCTCTCCAGCACTAACGCTACATGTGGTTCATTACTATATATATATATTTTTTTAAAAAGAAAGATATTAAGTCTTTTGAATATGTAATATATTTTCCATGGTAATGTGGTACTTCCACCTTTTCCTGTTCTCTATATGTATAAATATCTTCTTACTATGTGTTCCGTTCTATGCATCCGATGAAGTGGGCTGTAGCCCACGAAAGCTTATGCTCAAATAAATTGGTTAGTCTCTAAGGTGCCACAAGTACTCCTATTCTTTTTGCTGATACAGACTAACACGGCTGCTACTCTGAAACCTGTTATAATTATGGTTACATTAAAAAGATTAAGGATACTTAGCACACAGATGCATCAAATAGATAGAGAAACTTGTAATATACACCTATCTCTAAAACACTAGAGTAAACTGTTTTATATTAATGCTTTCACGTATAGTTTAAGAGACTTCCACTTATTTTCCAGATTGTAATTTAGGTTCTCACACTACAAACACAAGCACATGTTTAACTCTACTCACATATTTAGTTGCACTGAAGTCTGACTTTAGTCATATGAGTAGGCACACATACTATTTCAAGTGTTCTGAGGACCAGGGCCTTGGTCAGCAGTTACCATTAGTCTCAAACCTAAACAGTAAAATTAGTGAGTTTAAAAAAAATGCAATAAACTTGTCTGTAAGTGTAAAGGAAGATTATGTGTTACTTCAGGCATAGTGCTTCTAAACATTGGAGGTGCAACTGGATTATGTACCAAAGACCCACAGACTTGGAAATTTAAATCAAGAGTATATTTAGTCTTACTTTTGTTTTACACATTTTGCTTTTTACTCTTTATTTTATTATTTATATAACAGTTAATGTCTAATTTTTAATAACTCAAAATACGTATATCCACTCTTATGATAATGTCAAAATTCTTAAATCGAAAGGTCATAGAGAAGTAGAAATACAATTCAGTAAAGCTGTGCAAGGCATTAACACTAGTTTTTGGCTAGAATTTTCTTGCCCTTAAAAATTTTAAAGAAAATATTATTAAAGTTAATGATTAATAAGATAAGGCCCCAATCCTGAAAACACACATGCTTAATTTTAAGCACAGTCTTATTCACTTCATTAATGAATATTAATAATTATATTGCGGAGGAAAGCTATACATGCAAGTGTCTGCAGGACTGGGATTTTACAGGACTGAGATTGTAACATTATTAGGGTTTGTCAAAAAAAATTAAGTGCACGGCATGCAGTGTTTATTTCCCTCCCACTCACTAAGTAAGGGTCAATCAGGCAGCCCGTGTTCACATTAATAATTGTTACAGACATGGCTATCCCTTACCAGCATTGCCAACTCTCATGATATTTGGCGCTTTACTTAAAGCTCACCACCCTGGAGACAAGTGATTATGTGATCATCTGACCTTTTATTTAAAAAAAAAATTCTAGCCCTATGACTGCAGAGAAAAGCTTGAAAGTGAGACTCACTAAAGCTCAGACACTAAACAGCAAACGAAGACAAATAAAAGTTACATCTCATGAGTTTTGAGCTAATGATTTTTGAACATTTCAGTCTGGCAGTACTGCCTTGCATACAAGTAATCCTACTGACTTTAGTGGGACTCTTCCAAAAATAATTGTGCACATAGGCCACAATCCTGCAAAGGGTTCCACCCAGAAGTGTAACCTTCAGTGTCAGGGTGTCATTTATGCCCACGTGTTTTGTGTCAGCACAATTACTTGCTAAGGCTCCAGTCCTGCAAACACTTACACATGAGCAGTCCCATTAAATCCAATGGAACTACCTACCTGCATAAATCTTTGCAGGATCAGGAACTATGAGCATACCAGCTCTATCCATTCATTAAACCACTGTCTTCCTACTAAAACCAAAATATTTAACTTTCAAATCAAGCAGGTGTACAGCATTTTCTTGACATGATGAACCAACAGCTCATCATGCCCTGTCATAGCCTTTAAAATAATTACTTCCCCAACCCACATTTTGTTTGATGGTTTAGATAATTAACTTCTTTACACATCAAAGTCCCATCATCCGCATGTTCTATTTCCTTTCTTCCGGACATTAAAAACAAAGTCAAAAGCAGAAGCACTCTCAAATCAATTTTCTCCAATAAATACAGCTAACATGGAATTGAAAACCTACTGTAATCTTCAACGGGTCAATGTACTACAGTTGTTTTAGCTTTGAATTGAAATACAGCTGTTTGCCATATTGCACAAAGTGAATTCAGATGTTTAGATCGGGTCACAGATTATTTCAACATGTCATAGTTTAATCATGAACTCTAGCAAGGAGAATATAACATTTGATTAACTATTTAAAACTAGTAATTATAAAGGCCTTATCTAAATCTATGTCATACTTGCAAATTATTTTCCTCTTTAAAAAAAAAATCTGGCAATTTTATAATTAAAAAGAAAAGACAATTTACATAAATAATTTTATCAATGAAAACACATAAAAATAAGATACCTATCCTGATCGCTCAACACCTCTGACATAAATTAAATATACAGTCACATAAGAAACAACTCATTCCCTCACACTCCCAAACAATCTTGAGTGGAAAAATGCTAAACCTCCTCTGGTTGAGTTCAGACCAGCGATTCTCTCTCAGGTATGTTGGGAACCTACCGTTCCATAACCTGTCCATTGAGTCTGTGTCTTCCTGTGTAATTCCCACACGATAGGACACACGTGTGATTGACTAATCTTTAAGGTAGAGCGCACAGTCCATCTGTTTACTCAAGCTTTTGGTAAAGGATGGTATTTTGCACTTCCTCATAAACTTCTATAAATAAATGGTGCCCTGAATATCAACAAATTTGGACTATTTCAGATAAAGGTATTTTCTAACATAGAGATGTCTCCAACTGGGTTGTTTTGTCTTAGGGGCCTGACTCTTCTCCCATTTACACTAGACTTACACCTAGAAAACTCCTCTGAAGTCAGTGTCATTAACTATGATTTACTATAAATCATATAAGCAATAGGAGAACGAGGTTATGTACTTCTAATAAAAGTAAAGAGGCAAATCATATAAAACTTTACAAGGTTCCAAGAAAATTAGAAGTTAATTACATGTTTCCATTCAGCAGGAGATAAGGAATGTGTATATGGTACCTTTCTTACTTTAGGTGCAAAAATAAATTACTGTTACAATAAATTATTTCTGCAGAGTTCCATCTAATTTTTGTATTGCATCAGGCCCTCATTTCACATCTTCCATAACTACTTTCTGCATATGATCTGAAATAATGCAAAATGGGATACATTTTTACTTACATAAAACTCATACAAAACAGGAAGGAAGAAAACCACTGGATGCTAAGATGCTTTGAGCAAATACTGTATTAAAATTAGTGTTTTTGTTTTAAATATTCTAGTCTTTACTGCAATTTAAACTTAAGCCAAAATCAGAAATGTCACCATTAAGTATTGTATTTGTGCAAACACTCAGCACTGTGCAAGATGTAGTACAAGAAACAGTCCCTGCTCCTTTGGCGTTTAGGAAGTAAGGGTTTTAATTAACCATGTGTATTTAGGTCTTTGATTTTATCTTATCATGCAACAGAAATGTTAAGTCATCTTCACAATGGAGTGCTGGTGTGTGACTCGGGATTTAGGGTTCTATGAAAATACAAATAATAAAACAAAATAAAAATAAACACACGAGAAAGTACACTTCTGAACTAGTCTATCTAGTTTTTAAAAAAGTATTAAAGAGAATGGACAATGAAAATAATTGTATACTGGATTATGTACAGTGTTACACTGACCCTCTATTTCAGTGGTTCTCAACCTATTTACCATGTGGGCCACATATGAAGCTTTTTATGTGTTATATGGGCCACATCCACAAATATTTAGTTGTAGGCCTTCACGTTATGTAACTGAATGGGACGCTTTCATTTGACTGTTTCTTTTCAGTTCCGACCTGTACTTCATCAACTTCTGTCCTCTCCTCTTTACTACAATTATCCCTTTAACAAAATCATCCCTTAAGAGATGTCTATCTAATTCGCATACTCCTCTGTACCTGTCAGCTTTTCCCCAGCCCGTAGTCTAAGAACTCCTCTTCTACGACCTTTATAATTTTACAAGCCAGCAATTTGGTTCCTTTTTGGTTTAGGTGGAGCCCATCCTTCCTGTACAGGCTCCTCATTTCCCAAAAGGTTCCCCAATTCAAAATAAACATAAATCCCTGCTAGGAACACCACAGTCTCATCCACTTATTGAGACTCTGCAGTTCTACCAGTCTAACTGGCCCTGCAAGCGGAACAGGAAACATTTCAGAGAATGCTACCGTGGAGATCCTGGACTTCAATTTCTTACTTACCAGCCTAAATTTGGCCTCCAACTCCTCTCTCATACCTTTCCCTATATCACTGGTACCTCCATGTACCATGACCACCAGCTCCTCCCCAGCCCATTACATAAGTCTGTCTAAATGTCCTGAGAGATCTACAAACTTCACACCAGGCAGGTAATTCACCATGCAGTTCTCCTAGCCATCACAAACCCAACTACATATATTTCTAATAATCATATCCTCCATTACTATTACCTGTCTTCCTAATAACAGGGGTCCCCCACCCCAGAGAGGTATCCTCAGCGCGAGAGGATAACATGACATCTTTTGGAAGGAGGGTCCCAACCATGGGATTGTTTCCCTCTACTCCCGCTTGATGCTCTCCTTCCCCAAGATATTGATCTTCCTCAACACAGAGGCTGTCAGGCGAGGAGAGGGGTCAACACAGAGCAGGGGTGGGAATACTCCATTATATCCCAAAAAACCTCACCTATGTACTGGTATCCCTTAGCTTTTCCAGTTCAGCCACTCTGGTCTCAAGAGCCCGTACTCTGTCTCTGAGGGCCATGAACTGCTTTCACTGAATGCACACACACGCCACCTGCCCACAAGGCAGGTAATCATACATGCTACATTCACTGCAATAAAATGGATAGCCCTCACTCTGCTGCTGGACTTCTGCCTGCATTTTTTTTACTCTTGCTGGGGGCTTTTTGGTTGTTTGTTCTTTATCAGGAAGGAACATTTGCGGAGGAGGGGGGAAGGGGTCAACTGGTGGACAGGAGAATGTTTATTAGGTGTATCTGGCTCTCATGCTCCCTCCCTAAACTTCCTCACAAAACTCCTCTTTGTTAGCTCCTTTGGTCTCTTACAAACTGGCTTTTTAAACTCCTGTTCTCCATGAGTTAGCCCTCGCCCTCACCCTCCTTGTCAAGGGATCCTAAAGGAATTAGGGATCAAAGGATGGCAGGCTAGAGAGCTTCCTTAGGAAGCTCTCAGCTTTGCCTAGCACACCGCTGGGCTCAGCATACAGCCCCCCCAAACAGACCACACTATAAATGTCAATTAATCAGGCACATTGCAAGCAAGCAAGCACACAAGACAGACAGACAACAAACTCACCCAAGGGTAAGAGTCACTCCTCTTTCACCTGGAGAACTCCCTCGCAAAACTCCCATTTGCTGCTCCTGTTCGCTAGCTAGACATGAGGAACATCAATTCTATAACAGCTATCTTCCTTCTTTCGACTTGATGAGATAAACCATGACAACCCCATCACCTGTTCTCAATAATGCACAATGAATCTAGAATTCCTCTCTGAAAACCAGGAGAGCACAACAAACTGTTTTCAACTCTACAACGTCAACTGGACAAAATTCTGTCCTCAGATGTGGTTCTCATAAACTTCAATGGGAGAAATGCATGTGCATGCAAGAATAAAATGAAGCCCACTAGCTTTTTGTTCACAACTCCTCTCCTTCATCTCAGAAGAGATAAGCAGTCGCAAAGGTTCACATCTGTACCTGACAGGAATGCCTCTTTGCATGTATTAATTTGTTTTACTTAAAAAAGCATATCTAAAATCTACAAATAAGCAAAGATTCCCTTCTAAAGTTTTGACCAGTTGTACTTGACAAAAATAATTCTGCTTCACTTGACCAAACTCATACTGTAAACCACTGATCCTGTTAGAAACCATATAATATTAGGGACTTGTCAACACTTGAAACGCTACATCTGCACCCCTGTAGCGCTTCAGCGTAGACACTACCTACACTGACGGGAGGGGTTGCTATCAGTAATCCACCTCCCTGAGAGGTGGTAGTTAGAGCAACAGAAGAATTATTCTGTCAACCTACCGCTGCCTACAACAGGAGTTAAGTTAACTACCCCACTCAGGGGAGTGGATTTTTCACACCCCTGAGTGACAGTCAACCTACCTTTTTAGGGTACACCAAGTCTAGGTCTCCAACTTTTTACTCAAAATGCAACATCTATAACCTTCCTCACATATTCCTTTTTGATAGCTACAATTTGTCCAAACATAAATGTAATGAGAGTTCTTTAAACCATCTTTGGCAGAAATTTTGGGCCCAGCCACTGAAAGACTGATGATTAATTTACCGGAAACAGACACAGACCTCCAGCTGAAAAATCATGCTATGGATGCAGGATTCTGTAGTGTGAGGTATTGATAAAGTCACAGGCATTTCTTACTTTGAATTCAATTGGAAACTCTATAGTGGGAGGTCTTTCTTTCCCTGGAGCTACTCATGCTCCGAGAAGGCAGAAACTAATCTCAGACTTCAGAGTAGCAGCTGTGTTAGTCTGTATCCACAAAAAAAAACAGGAGTACTTGTGGCACCTTAGAGACTAACAAATTTATTTGAGCATAAGCTTTCGTGGGCTACAGCCCACTTCATCAGATGCATAGAATGGAACAAGTATATATATATATATATATATACACATACACACACACACACACACACACATACAGAGAACATGAAAAGGTGGAAGTTGCCATACCAACTCTAAGAGGCTAATCAATTAAGATGAGCTATTATCAGAAGGAGAAAAAAAAACTTTTGTAGAGATAATCAAGATGGCCCATTTCAGACAGCTGACAAGAAGGTGTGAGGATACTTAACATGGGGAAATTTAATCTAGCGGGAAGCGGCACAGGCCAAGGGATGTGCTGGCCGCCCTTCGTACAGCCCCCATTGGCCTGTAGCAGCGAACCACGGCCAGTGGGAGCCGTGATCGGCCGAACATGCAGACGCAGCAGGTAAACAAACCAGCCGGGCCCCCCAGGGGCTTTCCCTGAACAAGTGGCGGCCCTAGTTTGAGAACAACTCGTGCAGAAAACTTGATCTATGAGGAAAGGTTTAAAAAACCTGGACATGTTTAATTTTGAGAAAAGACTGAGGGGGGACCCTACAAAAGTCTTCAAATATGCTTAGGGCTCATATAAAGAGCATGGTGATCAACTGCTCTCCATGTCCACTGAAGGGCACAAGAAGTCCCTTGATCGGGAGCAAGGGAGATTTCGGTTAGATATCAGGAAAAACTAACTATCAGAATAGCTAAGTTCTAGAACAGGCTTCCAAGGGAGCTTGTGGAATCCCCATCATTGGAGGTTATTAACAACAGCTAAGACAAACACCTCTTAGGGATGGTCTAAGAGGTATACTTGGTGCTGCCTCAGTGTAGGGGGCTGGACTAGATGACCTCTCAAGGTCCTCTCTGGGCCTACATTTTTATGATTTCATAATAATAAAGAAGAGTAATTAAAAAGTTAAGTTTAGTCATACTTTATTGGTAGTCAGTACATCCCCTTTTAGGGATCCCACCATAACACATGAAGCCTGTGAGCCACCAGATCTTTGCAGCAGCATATCCCAACACATAATATTTGTTCTGTTTTGACATCTGTCTCAGTGTATGACAATGGGAGCAAACATCCTTTTGTTCACTTTTAAACATTTAGAGTGAGACTTTCAAGAGCTCCCACTCAAGTCATTGAGAGTTTTACTATCAACTTCATAGCAGCAGCATTAGGCAAACACTGGGTACTTTAGAAAATATCCACCTTTTTCCCTTTGTCCCAAATGGTCCCCCCCCACTGATTAACCTCTTGTTTACTACCTCCCATTATTCCTTTTTCATTTTCCTGTTGAAAGTTTTAAGGTGTTGTTTTGATTACAAATATTTTGCTGGCTTTGAGAACATTTTAACTGTATTTTTGAGTACCCCAGGCACGTGAAAGAACTTGGAAAGGGAGGGGGCTAGAAGATTACTTATAAATAAAATTATTCTGTATGTTTAGTAGTGCCATGGAAACTAATGATTTTTAGCATTACTGCTGATCTTTTTATGAAATACAAAATGTAAATTGGTCTAGCAAAATATAGTTTCCCACAAAGGCATCAATTTAAGTTTCAGTACTTTGGACACACAGGTTTCTGACTAGTTACCAAGGATCTCATAACCGAGGAGTTCTCAACCTTTTTCTTTCTGAGGCACCCCCAACATGCTATAAAAATTCTGTGGCCCACCTGTGCCACAACAACTGTTTTTTTTGCATATCCAGTAGATTAAAAGCCGGAGCTGATGTTAGGGGGTAACAACCAGGGCAACTGCCTGGGGCCCCAAGTCAGAGGTGTTGAGCGATCAGAATAGGTATCTTATTTTTATGTGTTTTCATTGATAAAATTATTTATGTAAATTCTTTCCTTTTTAATTATAAAATTGCCAGATTTTTTTTTTAAAAGAGAAAAATAATTTGCAAGTATGACATAGATTTAGATAGGGCCTTTATAATTACTAGTTTTAAACAGTTAATTAAATGTTATATTCTCCTTGCTAGAGTTCATGATTAAACTATGACATGTTGAAATAATCTGTGACCCGATCTAAGTTGCTTGGGCTTCAGCTTTGGCTTCAGCCGCACGCGCCGGGGCTTCAGCTTCCTTCCCTGGTCCCCAGCAAGTCTAACGCCAGCCTTGCTTTCTGTTTTATTTTGGAGGACCCCCTAAAAGCTGCTTGTGGGCCCCCAGGGGCTCCTGGACGGCTGGTTGAGAAACTCTTGTCATAACCAACTAAATAATGCCTAGAACAGAAAAAGCACATGGCTAACTGTAACTGGCTTCCCCATTTTCTTTATAAACTTCATGATAGCAACAGAACAGTCCTCACAATTTCTGTGGGATTATCACACTTCTTGGGTTTGGCCTGCTGCCTTACCACACCCCTTGAGGCATGCTATCACCACCCAGAAATGCAGAATCTAGCATGTCTTATTTCTTAAGGGTATCATGTAGGGAGGGTATTAACAACCAAGAAAGGTGTACAACATTGCCTAAAATGATTATGCAAATGTAATTCCTAACACATGTAGTTTATTAAATTATAGTTTGCTTATGTTGACAAGTTACTAATTGACTAATCCCGTTTTAGACAGTCGCATTTTGTGTTATTCAAAATTAAGTCCATAAGAGCAATGTAGTTGGTTGTGACGCTGTTTGGCTTAGCAAATAAGCCTGTATATTGAAGAGCTGAGTGAATTCTATTAAACCTTGAGCATTATTGTCAACCACATTGTTCCAAAAACATGAGTTAGACCCCCAAAATAAAAAAATGTGAGGGGTTCTTTTTATTCGCCTTCTAGTTTTCAAGCTTTTAGAGCATACTCTGGTCATCTGTTCAAGCTTCAGAAATTACTTTTTTTTTTTTTTAAATGAAAGTTGAGATTCTCATGTAGTCACATGATTCCAGGAGCTGGGGCTTTAAGAAAACTACCAAATATCTCAGGAGTTGGCAAAACTACTTAAGACACCACCCTCACCACTAATGCAGCAACAACAACCAAGATGAAAAGTCATCATAAGAGACAGGTTACAAATCTACAAACATGAGGTCTGAGCAAAGCCCATTGAAGTCAATGGGAATCTTTCTGTTTTGGGATCTGGCCCATGGTAAAGATTAATGAACTTAAAACAGTAAAGGAAGGGGACGGGAGAGAGGTGTAGTTTCCAAAAATGTCTTCTGTGGGGAGAAAGCATAAAAGGAGAAGATGCATAGAGGTAGAAGAACATAGGACTTTAGCTGAATATTTTAAAAGGAAGGCATTCTCTAAATACCACATCAACAGAATTTGTATCTAATTTCCATTTGGTTCAAATTATAACCCTTCAAGTAAACTCAATTCTACAAAAGTCTTCTGAAGTACCTCACAACACACCCTTAATGTTGCTATAGGACGTCCTGGTCTACACTGGGAATTTACACTGGTATAGCTACATCACTCAAGGATGTGAAAAATCCACAGCCCCGAGAGAGGTAACTATACTGACTTAACCCCATTGTAGACAATGCTATGTCAACAGAAGCATTCTTCTGTGGACCTAACTAACATCTCTTGGGGAGCTAGATTGACAATGGGAGACTCATTCCTGTTGGCATAGGTAGCATCTATGTTTAAGCACTGCAGCTGCCCGCTGTAGCATTTTAACAGTAGACATTCCCTGAAGCTAAGTATATTGCCCAAAACATCATTTTCTTCTAGAATGCATATCTAATAATACTTCGCATGTTCTTTTCATTCATAGGCCACAAAATGTTTCAGTCATTTATTTGTGTAATTTCTAGAGCTGAAGTTGCTGACCAATACATAAAGCATAATTTAATATATTTAGTAAATGATAATGAAAGCCACTACACATTTGTAAGAGTTTAACAGAAAAAAATGCATTCTCTTGGACTTGAGAATGTATTAAATGCTCAGAACCTGGGAACAGGTAGTTTTTTATTCATTGCAAAGTCTGGGCCCTTCACCTACAAAACACTACACATGCTTGTACTGCTATCTAAATAAAATCCATCATCCCCCGCAAAAAAATGTGGGAGAGAAACCACCATACTCTCAGAACTGCAAAGATAAACACCACCACAAAACAACACTCAACAGTACCTGGCACACTTTCGGTGTAACTGAACATCAGCAACTTGTTCTATATAAATTATAAAAACATTTTCAAAGTTGTTTACAAACATGACCATAAATAGGGCATAGTGAAACAGTAAGCTATAGCCTAAACCCCAGGGAAATAGATAAGAGGAGAGAAACAGGATGCAGATCACCAGGCTGAGGAGTTATTTGTACCCATACTCCCCAAAGTGGTCACCTGTTCTGGGTGCCTCAGTTATTAGGGTGCTTTGAACCTGAATTTCATACTTGTTGACAGGTTTCAGAGTAACAGCCGTGTTAGTCTGTATTCGCAAAAAGAAAAGGAGTACTTGTGGCACCTTAGAGACTCACCAATTTATTTGAGCATGAGCTTTCGTGAGAATCCACAGCTACCACCGAGGAGTTGTGGGTGCTCAGCAGCTCTGAAATTCAGGCCCGAGGTGTCAGATTGGGCACCCCAAACACTCAGGCACCTGCAACAGGTGGCCAATTCGTGGGGGGGGAGGGGGGGGAAATCTTGGTTTTAGCGTCTGGTACCAGCTAACAGATAACGTTACAAGGAAAGGAGCTGCTTTCCCCAGACCTGGGATGCCACTGGCACAGCGCTGGGTGGAATCACAGAGGCCAAGGTACATTAGCAGACATTCCTGCAACAGGGTGCAAGACTCAGAAACAGACATAACCCTCCCCTTCTCTTCCCCCCCCCCCGCCCCCAAAAAAAGATTACTCGGCAGCCAGGCAATATATCCCTTGGGTCAATACCTCCACAGCCCCATGAGCTCCCTGCTAAGTTAGTCAGGCAATAGCAACACGCTGCTCGCTCGCCCTTGCTGGTGACTCACTCAAAGGCTCAGACACACGGGGCTGGACGCAGAGGCGTGCAAGGAAGGAAGGCGCAGCCTGGCCTGGTGGTGGCCAATTAACCCCAGTGGGCTGGTGTCCAGAGACGGGGGAGGGGGGTGGTTAGACACGGGGGAGAGGGGAGCTGCGCCGTCCTCTTTCCCCTTCCACCAGACACGGAGAGAGGAACCGAGGCCTCTCGGCAGCCGCTCGGCTCTAGGGGACTAACCGAGCAGGGGGAAAATGGCGCCGCCCGCCGGGGGAGGGGCCGGTTCCGCCACACATCTGCTGCGGCGCCCCGGCGCCTCCATTTTCTGTGTGGCGGCTCGCGCCCCTTCTCCTTGGGCGACCGGCGGCGGTTGGAGCCCCGCGCGAGGAGCGGGGGGTGGAGCAGGGGCGGGCCGCCGCGTCCCACAGCAAGGGGCTTCCCCCTGCGCGCGGCGGCGTGGGTGGCGCGTTCGAGCAGCCCGCAGGGGAGAGGAGCGCTAGGGAGTCCCCCAGAGGAGGCCCCCTCCCTCCCCCGTAGATGCTCGGATGTCCCCCACCGGTTTCAGAAGAGACCCTGGAGCCATCATGAGGTACTTCTAGAGGCATCTCTACAGTCCCCTCTCGGCACCTGGTTAGGAAGTCCCCCATGCGTTGTGTTTACATTAGAAACACGCTAGGCCCCTTGCCATAAATTCAGATGCTTGTAGATTTCTCTCCCCCTCACCCCCCCGCCCAGCAGACGGGAGAGGCCCTATAGCAACCAGGCACTGCTGCAGATCGTGTGTCTGAGGCTTAGACGCCACAGAAGTGGTTTTCAACCTGTGGGCCCCGGCAGGGAGTGTCTGACTGGGAGCTCTGAAAGGTGGTTCCCATAGAACAGTGAGTTTCAATCTGTGATTTGCGGACCCCTGCAGGGCCGCAGACTATGTCTAAGATTTCCAGAGGGGTCTGCACCTCCATTTGAAAATGTTTAGGGGTCTGAACGTGCAAAAAGGTCAAAAACCACTGTCTCATGGCAACCAGGCACTACTGCAGGTCATGTATCTGAGGCCTAGACCCTATAGTCGCTAGGCACTACTGCAAGTGGTGTATCTGAGGCTTAAGCCCTACAGCAACCAGGCTGTACTGAAGGTAGTATATGTCAGGCTTTAAGGATGGGTGCCAGTGACTATGAGACAAAAATTAATCCAAACATAATAAGCACCCAGCGGTGTGCAAAGGGTTGACAAAGACACATAGCTCCATCTCAAAGTGATGCTTCATCTATGAGAGTTTGATGCAAGATCCTCTCTTCTGGACAAGTTTAAATGTCCCAAAAAGTGGATCTACTGATGAGTCTCGCCAGAAAACTGCTCCACAGCTTAATAGCTGTCCCCGTCAGGAAGGGTTTGGGGGATATTCAGCTAAGGTCTGGTTTATACATGGATTTTGTACCAGTATAAGTATTTTAGTTGGAGGTGTGATACACCAGTAAAATATAAAATCCCTAGTTTGGACACTGTTATATTAGCATAAAGATGACATACCAATACACCTTATTCCCCTTCCTTTATGGGAATAAGCTATAGTGGTATAAGCCCACTTATACTGGTATAAACACAGCCATACTATGGAATTGTACTATTTTATACTAGTACAGTTGAAGAGGTACAACTTCTGTGTGTAGCCAAGGCCTAAATTTTCCCTCCAATTTCATCCCGTGACTCCTAATTATACCCTCTTATTAAACCCTAACAAACCCTAAACTCTGTCCTTGACATCTAGCCTGTTTCGAATACTTGCATACTGCTTCATGACCATTGCTGCTCCCAGGTGTCAATTAGCAAGATATACATATTTTAGCTCCTTTAACTTTTCCTCATAATTCCATCCCTCTGTCCTCTTCTCTGCACCTCCAAATAAGTTGTGTTGCTTTTCTGTGAATTCCCTCCAGTGTCTCAACAACTTTCTAGTACAGGAAAAGGGAAGCCAATTTCCCTAAAAGGGAAGCCAATTTTGTTACAGATTACTAGAATCAGAGTTACTTGGAAGCTGCCTACCTGCTATCCCAAATAATAGGTGATTTGTGACACTGCTACTGACATGGCTAAGTGGCTACGTGCACGGGGTTATTCCTGTCACTCCACAATCCTATGTAGAGTCTGTAAAATAGAATTAACAAAGATAACCAGAAAATATAAAATAAGAAAGTAATTATGTTTGTGATGGGGGGGGAGAGAATGTGTAAAAAAGGCATGAAATTTTTTTTAAAGGCTTGTTTGGGATTGTGACTTCACAAGATTGTTAATCAAACAGTCTCTCTCTATAGATATAGATTTTTTTTTTTTTGTCATCACCTATTTAACTAAAACTCTTGTACAGTTGGCAAACATGTAAAAATTTTACCAGGATCAATTCTCCTCAGAAACCAGTCTGGTGGCTGCACAACTGTATATGCATTACAGTAGATTTTAGGTTATTCTTTGAAGGGGGTGGGGCCAGCATTCAGCAAATTAATCCTTAAAGAGCCCCCAAATCCTGATTTATTTGAAATTAATCTTGAAGAAATGTTTCATCTTTTTTCCATAGCTCCATCATGCTCCCCCCATCCTCTTTCCTTCTGCCACCAATGGCATGCCCCAAAGGCACCCTCTCTTCCTGTTCCCTCCTTCAATACCCTATCTTCCCCTTCTGTTTGCCTCCTTCCTATGTCTTTTCCCGCCTTCTGTCCCATTTCTACCTCCTTCGCACGCATCTTGGGGATACTGGAAGATGTTACCACTTACAGCTAGCCAGCTGAGTGATCTCAACATCCCTTCCTTCCTGCTGGTGCCTACAATTGCAGAGGAAGAGTTGAGAGCAGCCCAAGCACTGACAATGCCACAGTTGCAAAAGGCCAGCATTGCTGGTGGTGGTGGTTTTTAGAGCAACGGAGTTACAGCAGAGAAGCTGAGATGCTGACTGGGACTGTTCCCTCCCATGGTAGATTTACAAATACCTAAACAGCCCCTGCCAAATCAGGACTATAGGCATTTTTGTCAAGTATTCTCCTGAAAAAGAAAAAAAAAATCTGTCAAGATGAAAAAGATTTAGCAGTTTTCCCCAGTCCTTTCCTTCCATTGGAAGCTTTTACTTCAGTTCTGTAGTCCTCAGTTGAATCCTGTGGGAAATATACAGGGAAGGCAAGAATTAATATTCCTGATAATTCTAATATATAAATCAAGCAAAATATACTGGAATGAGTGAACATGCCCAATGAGTACTACATGTTTCCAGAAGCCTGAGCAGTCTCAGTGTCACTTGAGTGCTTGTGCAGTTAAAAGTACTATGCTTGCTGTTGGACAAGGCTCTTGAGTTCTTACTAAACTTCACAGGGACTTAAAATAATTTCAGGCTTTCTTTATGCATCATGAAGAACCAAAAAAGGGCACAAATATCGTTTCCCTTGGCAGGTCACCTTTAAGATACATAAGTCATTATGAAATGTCTCATTGCTTTCACAAACTGGAGTCTGCTGAAACCATAACACACACAGTTTTACTTTTGAATAAGCCTGATTTTCTCTGTCATTTGTTTTCACTTTTATTGCTCTGCAGAACATAAAAAGTAAGAAAAAGATTTTATTTTTCCCCTACATAGCATATAATTTACATCAGTCATCCCAGAAGGTCAATACCACTGGGGTGTCATTGAAGCACAATGAATATAAAGTAATGCAGATCTTGCCAGAGTGGATGGACATAACTTCTTAGAGAAAGAGAGAGTTTCCAAAGCATGTGGGGAAAACACAACGGGAGACCGAGTGAATTCATCACACCACAAAAATGTCTCCATCCTGTCGACAAAGTCATTAAAGGAAAATGAACCATTGTTGCTCTAGACGTTCGCATTCCTTTGGCACAGTAATTTCAGTACAGAAGCATTGATGCAAAGAGATTTTGCACACATTGGAGAAAAAAATATTTTTAAAAATAATTTTAAAAAGATAGTGTCCAGAATATGTAATAAAAGAAATCCTCCATGTTCCAAAGAGGATCCGGAGTTTCTACAGAAGCCACAACTAATAAGGAACCATCTGCAGTAGGACAGAGTGGTCTCTTTTCCTCCTGCCAACAAGTCAAACCAAATGGCAACATGGACAATTCTTTTCGAGTGACCCACAAATTATGTCCTCCTTTAATTATACCAACATTTCTACCTTTTGCTGAACCATGATGGTCCTCATTTTAAAGATGCCTTATTGAGGGGTTCTTCCCCCCCCCTTTTTTTGTAACTTACTTTGTTTGCTTTCACTAATGCTTTACAGTCTCCGTAGAAACAATCTGAGAGGAATGTGGGGATTAGAGCGGTTTGCTGTATTCAATTTTATTTAATTTTCTGGCAAAGGGTGTCCAAATTATAGAAAAATGTCACATGTGTTTGCAGTCAATTGTAGCATATATCAGTTTCAGGTGCTAGGTTTTACTTTTAAATACAGATTTTTCTCATCATAGGAACACTACTTTAAAGGAAGAATGGCCAACATGCGGTGTATAATATCAAAGGTAGTTCTAGAAAGCTGCAGCAGAATTGTTCATGTATGTGTCCCTTTATACATCAGCAGTTCACAGTAAGGTAGAGTCCTCTGAATTGACAGACTGGTGGAAAGAGAAACATGCAAACTAAGCCATCATCTTGATTATCCAAGCCTCATAGGAATGTGTTACAGTAGAAGCCACTTTTGTTTCACCAGTTTCTTTGAAAAGAATAAGAGACAAATCATTAAACCATTTTTAAACACCTGCACTAAGAGAAAGTTACCTTTAAAAGATACATTAGAGTAGAGAATTTACATAAACTGAACAGAGTGCGGGGGGGGGGGGGGGATGAGGGGGAACATATGCCAGGGAACACCAATTCACACCTGCTAACTACTACAAATAAATTTGTAGACAACAGCAAGCATGCTGCTTATCCATCATTTACGGTCACTGAAGTGCAGTGAGCTAAATCCACTCCCTGGCAATTGTCCCAATTAACTGGGCGTGCTGTTTATTAGGGTGCTGATTAAAGTGTACTCTATAATATAACAGGTATGTAGTTGCCAACTCTTATTCGCTTCTGATTCATATGGATAAAATCACAAGAGCAGCCCAGAACGATGTGGAAATAATGGTGTATTTTGTGCCAAAAAAGGAATAAAGGATGGAAACTAAAGATCTGGAGCAATTTGGAGGCAACTAAAGATTTGGAGACACAGCATCTGAAGAAGTGAGCTGTAGCTCACGAAAGCTTATGCTCAAATAAATTTGTTGGTCTCTAAGGTGCCACAAGTACTCCTTTTCTTTTTGCGAATACAGACTAACACGGCTGCTACTCTGAAACCTAGCATTAGGTAGTACAACATGTTATTATGACAGATCGGTTGTGTTGTGTGATCCAGATATGGCCTAGAGCCTCAGTTTGTATTTACATACATACATACACCCTCCCTTCTATCAGCCCACATGCCAAATACATACACATAAGCAACATACTAATGCAATGGAAACAAATAGCAAAAGCTACAGTTGCAGTTGTAGTCCAGACTGACATGGTTGATCTCAGGGAATCCACTGGAGGCAAGAGCATGCAGAGACCTATTACTTATGCACTGCCACCTGCTCCTTTCCCCTAACTAGCTCCCTGCCACTCCTCAGCTCAGACCAGCTGATTGCACAAGATGTACTGTCATGGTCTCCACAGACAGTTCAATGTGGGGAACGTAGAGGGGTGCTAGAACAATTTTTATAGTGGGGGTGCTGATGAAGGAAACCACCTATATGGTGTTTGTTATTACTACTTTAAGCCAAGGGATGCAGTAGCACCCCTAATTCCAGCACCACTGGGAACTTGTGTGCATTACAGTATACTTAATCTGAAGTAAGGACTCGTCTACAACTTGGAGTTAGCCACAATTCAGTTAACAGTGGCCAACAACCAATATTGCTGCACCAATGCAAACAAATAATCATCATTTGCCCCAACTGAGTATAGTGTTCCAAGCAAATGTAGCTGTCCTTGTTTTCACTGGTGTAGTTGTACCAGCGGCTGACTTCCAAGTACAGACAAAGCCTAACTTGCTGTGATTTGCCCCAAAGATTTACAAATCTGCTCAACCTCCTGATTCTAGCTGCTTCCTGAACTGGTCTCACCAAGGTGCAGCAATTTCCTGATTTGGAATGCCAAGAAGACACTCTAGATTGTATCTCTAGGGATAGAACTACTCTAGAGAGATCTCTATGATTAAAGAGCCCCAACCAGGAGGGCTCAAACGTTGAAAAATAAAGCCTGGTGCATAGTCCCCCTACTTGCCCATACATTTGGAGCTATGACTAAAGAAAAAGTGGAATGCTATAGCTAAACTGTGAGCAATAATCAAGCAGCACCACCCAGGGCTTCCTAGCTAGGGAGGAGCAAACATAGCCAGCCAGAGTTCCTTCCAACCACAGAGCATGGAGCAGCCCAAGCTAGGAGCCCAGCTAGGAGATGTGCCAAAGTCAGCCAGAAGCATAGCAATTACTATAATAACAATTTAAGTTCTGGTAATCAAGACATTTGCTGTCTTTTATGTACATGAAGTAAAATATATTAATCAAATATACAAATTAGAACATAATGTAGATTGAACAAAACTTTCAGATTTCAGACTCTTCAGCCTTAAAAAATATGGATTTGGGGACAGACTTTGCACCAGAGAGCAGCTGGACTCTGAGCCCTTGTCACTCCCAACTCATGCATCTGGCTTGCTATAGACCCTGGCCGTGGGCCTGTGATGGGTAGGGAGAATAAGCCAAAGGACTCAGCTCTCCTCACAGAAGCAGAGTCACATAAAGCCCTATTACTTCTTTCTGGCCTGTATTTAGTATAATGAAAATTTCCAGAATTAAGCACATTCAAAACAGTAATTTTTGGAACTATAGGAACAGTGCTGAGAAGTTGCATCAAATTACTCCTGGGCTTCAGAGTAAATAACATCAGCCACAAGTTGCTAAGGATTTAATTTCCTCAGCGTCCTGAAACAAATTAATGTTACTTGACCATGCAGAGGAGAGAGAATGCTGAGTCTACAGCCTCATCTTCACCCTCATCTTCCCATTTATTTCTTTAATTCTGATGTCAGATGGTGTTCTGTGTCCATTACATTTCAGATAAAAATGCGTTGATTATCTTTGATTATGACAATCAGTTTTTTTCC
Source organism: Chelonia mydas (assembly GCF_015237465.2). Taxonomy (NCBI): domain Eukaryota; kingdom Metazoa; phylum Chordata; order Testudines; family Cheloniidae; genus Chelonia; species Chelonia mydas. Next base: position 13,767,889 of record NC_057851.1, read on the forward strand.
TCGATAAATGTTTAAATATTTAGGGCCAAATTCCACCATTAAATATAAGAATACAGCTCTCCTTGACTTCACAAAGAGTTGTGCATCTATATCTAAGGGCATAACTTGTCCCTTATGTTTTAGATTTCAGCACTAAGCTTCCAGTGTAATGTACCCTGTGGACTATAATGCACAGCATGCTATTATACATTTCTGCCTTTCTTTTGAATATAAATCACTGCCTTTAACAAAGCTCCTGAGAATATTCTTCCCTCTTTTCTAAACAGTCTTGCTTTTGTTTACAAGGTGCTCCTCACGTATAGAGCTTTGATCATTTATGTGACTGGAAAACAGAATAGGATACATTTTATTTCTGTGCTACTCCTCCCCCATTTCCATTCTGCCAGTTTCAATTCAGCACCATGGTACAATGATAATGGGCACTTTAGAAATGCTGTTGAACAGATTAGATGAACAGATTAGATTAGATAAAGTATAATTTTAAAATTGTGAACAGGTCAAAGTGTTGATTTAAATGTATCAAAATCTGCTTTGTTTGGGATTGACTACATGAGATGCCCCATCTCCTTTCTCATGAACCAGTGTAATAGCTGAGATCAGTTGAGGTATTTTTACTGACAGGCTCCACAGACTTGAGGCAGGGCATAGGCAGTCGAGAACTCTAGATTGTGGAATATTTTCTCCTCTGTTCTTCCATCTGCTCTATATTATCAAGGAATTTACGCCATATTTGTCACAGATTAGCTGAGGGCCTATGGTTCCTCAGAGACCAATTATTTTGGTCTTCAGGGCATGACGTAAGGCTCACCTATTCACTCAGGCATTTGGGGCTGAGGAAGTGAAGAATAAGTACAAGAAGTTTATGGGGCTATGTTGTGTAAACATTGTGGTCCATATAGTGGGTTGTCCTGTCTCTGACAGAGGCAGGTATCAGATGCTACAGAGGAAGGTGGAAAAAATCCCATAGAGAATAATTCTGCAATAAACTGCCACACTGGATATTTCTTCCTAATCTTCATAAATTGGTGGTTGACTCATGCTGTGAAGCATAAGGCTTTATATATCCTTTAAAAATATTTTAGTCTTATTTGATGTAACTGTGGATATTCTCATTATCTTAAATATTGACTTTCAGGGCATGCTGCAGCTTAGTAGAGATTTGGAAGTATGTAGGTCTTGATGGTGACTAAAGTTAGTGGAAAGATTTGGAGGGATTATTCATGAGGCTAGCTACTTGTTCTAGATATTTCCTTATTTATTTCTGGTGGTAATTTGTGTCAAAACTATCTAGACTCCTAAATAGATGCCTTGTATATGTTTAGACTTCTACGGGTGTAATTTTCAGTGGGAATTGGGGCTCCTAACTCCCTTAGCTTTCTTTAAAAAATCGCAGCCTAAATAAATATGTAAGTAAAATATACATGTCTAATCTGTTTTTAAATCTTACTCAGCTCCTGGCCTCAAGTATGTTTGATGTCAATGAGTTCCATGGGTTGATTATGTGTTATGTATAAAAGAAAAAATCATCTTGTATCAGTTTTTAAAGTGTTGCCTTTCAATTTCATTGACTGTCCCCTTGCTCTTGTGTTAGCTTAGCTTTGCCACAATAGCAACACCAAATGCAAAAAGGAAAACTCTCATCATGACCCACTTCTTCCATGATGCTTTCAAGAAACTGGCCAACTAATAATGAACAGGCTGAGAGGTAGTAGGGTCTGGTTGATGTGAATTTAATAAAAACAAAAACAAATCCCAATATATATACAAAAATGTATATGATATGTATCAAAACTGTACATGCTGAGATTGTATCCTTCTATCCCACACTGTGTATATTACCTGCCTTAAATCATAAGCTCCTTGGGGCCAGGACTGTCTTCTATGTGTGTGTGTGTACATCACCTAGCACATAGTGGCCTGTGTATGTGTGTCTGTGTGAACTTGCCTAGCACATTGTGGCCACTACTAGAATCCAAACAATAAATAATATCCAAGAACCCGGTGTGGGGGAAGAGGCAGGACATGGAAAGAGCAGGATCAAGAAACGAAAAAAAAGGGAACAAACACTAGTGGCAAGATGAAGGGGAAAAAATCTGACAGGCTGTTGGAACAGTGGAATAAAATCACGCTAGACTTTGAAATAGCCACTTAGTGTCCTTTGGTTCCCAGTGGAAGGAGCTCAGGAGACTACAGTGATGAGTGCAAGTACAAAAACCTAGATGAATAGTGTGCTGATATGGAGAAGATAAATGGGTCAATGGAAGAGATCATTGGTCTAATCTGATATGGCAAATCATCTGCTCCTTCAGCGTTTTCACAGTGAGAATTCCCAGGGCTTTCAGTGGGAGTTAACACATGAAAGGGCTCCAGGATTAAATATAAATTAGGAATATTATCTTTATATGCTAAATAGTAAATTTCATTGATGATCATCTAGTCTGATCTCCGGTATAACATAGGCCAAAACATTTGACCCAGTAATCCCTGCATCAAGCCTGATAATATTTGGTTGAACCAGGGCAGTGTTTTTTTACCTTTTTTTCATTTGTGGACCTCTAAAAAATTTCAAATGGAGGTTTGAACCTCTTTGGAAATAGTAGTTGAAAACCACTGTTCTATGGTAACGACAACCTTTCACTGACCCCTTAGACATAGTCTGAGGACCCCCGGGGTCTGTGAACCACAGTTTGAAAACCACTGAACTAGGGGTTATAATTTAGAAAGACATTAGAAAGTCTTGATTTGAAGATTCAAGTGTTGAAGAGTCTACTACTTAACTTGTGTTCCGGCATACAATATTTATGTATATGCTAGATCACAGTGTATTAAACCTCACTTATAATTGTTAAGCAGCCGATATACTCTAAGTATACAAAAGCATGGAAATTCACAGTTAATGCTGACATTGCAGACTTAACACTGTTGCAGTTTCACTCAGTTGTACCTTTACTAGTGCTGATATTTTGGAATAGCAAGGCTGTTTCTATCCTGGGAAAATTAGCTGTTTTTCACAACTGATGTTAAAACCTGTCCTCTCTCCACACTTGTTCAAATGGTGTTGAAAACAGTTTTGCTGCTGGTGTGAACAAGGTCAGCTGACTTGAACACCCATTGTAACAAACTGTTCTGTACACCTTGAGCCAAATCCCACTTGTGTTATTTCAGGCTAGTGGTCCCAAAGGCTCTCATCAAGTATGATTTACTACAGCAAGGGATAACTCAGTTGACATTGTCCACACTAGCAGGGCAACCATTTTCAACATTACTTGTGGTGGGCCTCGGGTGGGAAACTGTTTTTAACCCCACTTTATCAAAAATGGCTCATTTTCCAAGAGCAGACAAAGCCCGAGTGACATTAAATACCGTATTTGCTGAAATACAATAGGGTGAGGTAAGGATAGAGGATCATCACACAACATTCTAGCCTTAACTCTGAATTTTCTTGTTTTACATTCAAAATCCCTGACTCTCAAGTAAATTTTTCTGGTTAACTGAATTGGTAATTTCATGTATTATAATGACAATATGAAGAAAACAAACATCAGAACATCCATACTGAATCAGACCAATGGCCCATCTAACCAGTATCCTGTCTTCCGACAGTGCCTGGAGCCAGACGCTTCAGTGGGAGTGAACAGTACAGGGCAATTTATCAAGTGATCCGTCCCCTGTTGTCCATTCCCAGCTTCTAGCAGTCAGAGGTTTAGGTGAATCACCCTTGGCAGCTGACAAACCCTCCACTTCGATTTGTAACACGCATAGAGCTGAACCAACGACATAGAAGTCACCAGGCTGCACGTTGGGGTAGTCGGTGATGACAGTGCCAGGATTCGTTGAGCTGGTGCTCGTGGAATTCGGCTCGCTGGTTCGATCATTAGCTTCCCTGACTGCTGTCAGGTACTGGTAGGTGGCATGACAAGGACGCTGATCCATTGCCCCCAAACCACCAGCTGCACGTTTGCCATCACGTCACCCATTATGGTCTCATCCAATCTCTGGGGCCCTCGTGACAGCCCTTTGTGCAGCTGTGGTACAACACAGACGATGACACACATTGTCGATGAATGCCTGCTGACTAGGTTCAGCGGTGGCCAAGAAGAACTGCATCATGCCTCTGAAGATGCCATTGCTTGGCTAGAAGACTGTGCACATGCTAAATAAGAAGTTTAGGGACACCCAGAGTATGGGTTTGCATCCTTGACCATCTGGCTAAAAGCCATTAATTGACCTATCCTCCATGAACTTCTCTTATTCTTTTTTGAACCCAGTTATACTTTTGGCCTTTACAACATCCCCTGGCAATGAGTTCACAGGTTGACTGTGCATCATGTAAAGAAGTACTTCCTTCTGTTAGTTTTAAACTGCCTACATGTATTATATGAGAAAGACTTCATAGATGGGAAGAGCCTGATTCTTCTTGCACACTACTGTAAATTAGGAGTACCGTCACTGACGTCGAAAGACTTATCCTGGTGTAAAATAGGTGTAAGTCAGAAGTACTGCTATCCTTAATAGTTCTGAAAAGTTTGTCATGTAAATACCTGTTAAAATAACTAATATGAGAAATATTTAATCACTTGATTTCAATGACTGTTTTGAGCAATTACATCTCATTGCATCCTATAATAAAATTTAGGTGGGAGAATGCCTAGTGAGCAGAACACAAGTCTAGGAACTAGGAGAACAGAAAATTGTCCCCAGATCTAACTAACTCACTGTGACCATGAGCAAGCAACTTACCTTCTGTATCTATCAGTTTCCCCATATGTAACTGGCGTTGATAATATTTACCTACCTGACAAGGGTGTTTTGAGGCTTAATTAATTTTCATTATGAGATCTATCTATCTATCTCTGATATATAAAAGGCCTTAATCACTATAGCATTAAGCTGCGACTAGCACTCAGGTTTTTATATAAAGACAACATATTACTGAAAAGAATTAGTATTGCATCTGTCTGGTTAGCCACTGAACATCTTTTTTCCCTTTCTGAATCAGTATGGATGTGTCATAACCCATCAACAAGCTCGTGATAAATATATGTCAAAAATGGCTTTGGTTTTTCAGCTCTGTCTGTCTAGCAGGATTTTATACTACCCATCCATTGCTGCAGTATCTAAATGCCTTCCAAATAAAATCAATAGCAATAGTAAAACTCCTAGTGGACTTCAACTAGTGACCAAACAAGCATGACTCGGAGAGCATATGGATTTCTTACCAGGAAGGGAGTTTGTTTACTTCCTGCAGCTCACACAAATTTCCTTAGCAAAAATATAGGTGGCGATATGCATGTGGTGTTTAGCAAGTAGAGTTTTTTATTGTCATTTCCTTCAATTGTCAAAAAGAGTTGGAACTCAATTAAAATGACCCACGAATTATAGCTTTTTAAATCAGAGCAAATATGTACAGCAGCAAAACCACACAAACACTCTGCAACAATCTAGATACAGAAATGCGGAAATATGAGTGTATATGCAGAATAACCACAAGTGGTAAATGCTTAAAGGCTTGACTGTTACTCTTACACTGAGTGGTACGCTATTCTGTCAAAATTCCTATCTAAACCAATGGGACTACTCACAGACTATGGTATTACACCATACGAATAAGGTGGTAGAATCTGACCATTACTAATTAAACCCTATAGTATAATGGTCCTTATCTATACTGGTATATATTCTGATACTTTTTTAAGATGTGAATTATTTATTCAGTGGATTATATTAGCTCTTTGGGAAAGGATACCTTGGCTTGAATTTTCTAAACTAACCTTTCAAATTGCACCTGCAGTTTTTTGCGTGACAATTTTTTGCACATGCAGAAATTCAGATTTGTTTGGGAAATGGAAGTTGCAAAACAACTGCTGGTTGTAAGGCACAAAAACATAAATCCAAAACAACTGTGCACCAAACATGTAGACATGAATAATTTGGGTACAATTTTAGAGTGCATTGATGCTGCTTTGAAATATAGATACTTAGAGGCCAAATGTTCAACACTTAGATTGGTGAGCACTTATTCACACAAATAGACTCATTGAAATCAACCAGCCTGCTCACATAAATGAGTGCTCATCAGCATGAATAAAGGTTGCCATTAGTATTTTTTAGGATATATCTTGTTCTCAACCAAAGCTTCCAGTAGGGCAAATCATGCCAACCCCAAGCTGCTGAGGGAGGGGAATAGGGAACAGTTCAAGGGTACTCCAGGGAAGGAGCAGGGGCAAGATTGCTGAATATCCTCCATCACAAGGGGAAGCATAATAGCAATGGGGACTACCATGGTTCTATAAGAGCAGCTGAAAGTGGCTCTGCTTCTGCTTCACAACCTAGGAGTCATCTCTCACTGCACAGCCCCTACTATTATTAACTGATATTTCACATCAGTCCCATAGAAATAGAATCTCCTTTGCATCTCTCTTTCAAGTGTTAATGACTTTGGAGGTTTAAGTATTTGAGTTTCATTGAAGAGCCTGATCTACATCTGAAGCAGACAGCTTGCAAATTATCTTTTTGAAAAATACATCTATTACTGAGTTGTGAAAGTGCTAAATGAGTAAAGTGTCCTAACTTAGTAAAACTATTTTTTCTTCTAGTTTTGTAACTTAAAAACAGCTCACTTAAAAAAAATCTGTGTAAAATTTGACTTCTGGACTGAGACATCGTATGCCAGATTTCAGTCTGAAAGGAATTTTTTTGGCTGAGTTATAAACTTCTGAAAGCAAGGTTGAAAACTGAACTACTGACAGTCATTCTGACAATATTTTTCAAACTATTAGGGATTAGGATGAGCCCTTCATGGAGGGATAAATTATCTCACATCTGCCTGCTGAGGGGTTTCTTGTACCTTATTCTGAAGCATCTGGTGCAGACCACTGTTGGAAACAGGACATTGGACTAGATGGACCATAGGTCTGATATAGCCTAACAATTCCTATGGACTCTTTCAATAATTTAGTTGCAAGTCACTAAGTCTCTACTGGTATGTGCAAAAAATTATTTTCAGAAGCTTGTAATTAAACCAAGCTTGAGTATATTCTCACAGGGATATCAAAAGGCACTTCACTGACTGCAGGGTGAACCCCAGCAAAATTTCAGATTACTTCTCCAAAATATGCGTGTGTTAGAGCTCCTCACCATGATGGTCGGGAGAATTTTTTGACGATTGAAAACAATGTGTTGTCTCCTAACATTAGTCTCGGAAATGGATGAACTGTTCTTGTGGAAACTTTCCAAAAAATTCTGCCTGAGGGACACTCCCACCATGGAAAATTTCAGCCCAAATGAACTTTAAAATTTGGCAAAGTTATAGGCAACTGAAAACAGGTCTTATAATGGAGAAAGTTAGGCTATCGGTGTTGCTGCCAGCTTCATTTATAATATTTTCTTTATTTTTTGCTCTTTATTACAAGGGACATTCACATGGAAACAGAATCTCTAATGCTGTTGTCACTGGTCTTTTGGCTTCTTTCTGTGTTGACGTTGCTATCCTCTTGACATCATCTCCACTGTGATCCACAAAGGGCTTGAACCTGAAAGATGCTGAGCATTCTGGCCTCCATCCAGCAAAGCACTTAAGCACATACTTAACTTTGACCACACAGGTGCTTTCCTATACTCAGACCAATGTTCAGCATTTTGGAGGATCAAGACACGCTGTAAGTGTGATGTCATAAATAAAATTACAGGCTAGTTTCTCAGGTTTGGCCTGGGCTGTGCTCACTGCATTATTGGGGAGAAGTTTGAGTGGGGGGATCAGAGGTAGTATAACCTTTGCAGTTCCCTAAACCTGGAGCCAGCAATGAGCTCATTTAGTATATACCTTGTGTGCACTTTACCCCACACTTTCATTACCATGAGCTTTATTTTCATATTTCATCCCTGCAATGTATCACCCAATAGGAATCAGTGTTGCCAAGTCTTGCAATTTTATCACAGGTCTCACATTATTTGGTGTTTTTCCTAAAGCCCCAGCTACTGGAATCATGTTATTACCTTAGAATCTCAGTTTTAATTTTTTCTCCCCTAAAAGTACATTTCCAGTCCTCTTGGTGGTGGAGAAAAGTTTTAAAACAGTAATCCTAAAGTTTTAAAACAGTAAAATGCTCCAACACAACAGGAAAAAATAAAAAGAATCCAAAGTTTATTATTTTGAAATCTCATGGTTTTTAGGAAATCTCATAATTTGGGGTGAGGGGGGGTTAACTCATGGTTTTTGAATGCTTGTGGTTCCGATACTAAAAACAATCTCCCACCCCCCCCCCCCCGAGTCTAATTAACTTTAATCTCACAGTATCTCCTGTGTGAGCTTTATGGAGCTTGTATCTGACTGGAGTGTACTTCATTAGACTCTTAAAAACCAGCATAGAAAATTTAGGAACTCTGCAAGATTCCCAGTGTATACACATAAACCCTTTTTAATTACTAACAATTACACCTCCAGCTCTCCCTGCAATTAGTCTGAGGCACTAGTCCTCACTGTCGTCAAACTTTGAAGTTTCTATCTCAATCTGTTGGGTTTTTTTTAAAATACATGATGAACAAAAAAAAGTTAAGAAAATGTGAACCCTAATTTTGTTTAACCCTCATAGCTCTAAAATAATTTGTCCAATTTGTCTGAAGCTTTCCAGAAAAGTTCTACCTTGGCAATAAAATCAGGATGTAGAATTTCAGATGGATTTATTTATTCACAGAGAACTTGTGAGAAGGATCAATGGGGCGGAGGGATAGCAAATTTGTCCTTGTTATGGAAAGCCAGTTTAATCCTCAATTCTCCATAATTGTATGGGGGGGGAGGGGCGTTGTTTGTTTTGGACCAAGCAAAGCAACAGTATGATTTACATGACACAGAGTGACCAAAATAAAAGTTTCTGTAATCAAAATCCAGAGCTCAGACTTTGTCCTTCAGACAGAAAACACAGTCCATACTTGTTCTTTGATATGTTATTATAAGTTAATAGTTAGGGCCACAATCCTCCACTAGAATCTACTGATGTGGCTCTTTAACCTTTTATCCTCATTGAAAAAAAGGGAACTCCAGGAGGGCACCTAGTGGATCCTAAACCAGGATTGAAACCTAGGTTTGCAACAACCCTCTTCTGAACAAGCAGAAAACAAACTGGGGGTGGGGGACGGGAACCCAGTCTTTGACAATTATCTACATTTTTTTCAGTTTATGTGCATTTTGGAGCTGTTGAGAAGCCAACATCTATTCTGTTCAAACTTTCAGAGAACAACTGAGCCTAATAAAGCCAGCAGGAGTAAGATCCCAATATTTTTCATTATTGATGCAGCTGGTTTATTATTATCAACAAAGAAAACTTACTAATAATACTTTGCACTAACAAAGCCCCTTTCATCTTTGGATTTCAAATGACTTCATGACAATAAGAAAAGGAGTACTTGTGGCACCTTAGAGACTAACAAATTTATTTGAGCATAAGCTGTAGCTCATGAAAGCTTATGCTCAAATAAATTTGTTAGTCTCTAAGGTGCCGCAAGTACTCCTTTTCTTTTTGTGAATACAGACTAACATGGCTGCTACTCTGATTCATGACAATAATGATTTACGTCTCACAACTGGGTGTTGTGAGACTTAAATAACTCACTTGGGTGGTGAAGTAACTATTGTTATCCCAATTCTGTGCAGGGGTAAACTGAAGCACAGAGATGTTAAGTGACTTGCCAGTTGCTCAGGTCACACAGTGAGTAAATGGCAATCCCTGAATAGAACCCAAGAGTCCCAACTAACAGTCGTCTCTTCCTACCAATAGAAAATAATGTGTGAAACAATAATGTTATAGATGTCAATCAATTGTTGCTTTCTATCGTCATTTTCTAGTCTGTCTTTCAGACTTGACAGTCTACTGTACTGCCAGAAACTGTAAACACTATACAAACAGTGTACGGTGCTGAGATATAAAATGCTTACAGCACATTTCAGGATAGCATAGAATTTTCTTGCATTTCAGTCATAAATCAATGGGTCAGGGACATGATAGCTAAAATAAAGAGACTGAAGGAGTCTATGTACTCTTGTAATATTGTGTTTGTACTTCGGAAATCTGTGCTCATTAGCACAGTAAACAATGAATCAACCAAATCTATCAAACAGAAGTCTAAGTTCTGAGGCACTCTACCTGACATACTTTTAAGTGCAAAGAATAGCCGGACGAGTAGTCAATTTGTAACCAAGATGAAAGCAAAGTGTTGCCATGAGACATTGGGCCTCATCGTGCTCCCACTGAAGTCTATAGAAGTTTGGGAATTGACGATCAGTGGGATCAGGACTACCCTAATTTCACACCACATTTCAGCCTGATGTGTATTTTCATGAGTGAGTTAGAAACTCCTGGAAGGTGAAATTTGGAAAGAAAATACTGGCAAGTCCTTAACTATAGTAGTAATTGCTGACATTGCTATAATGACTCACAAAATATCTGATACAATAATAAATCTGTTAAACACATTCATTTATTCTGTTTTCCATCAAGACTATGTACTCATATAGAGAAGGTTATAAGAGGTTCAATATGTATCATGATTACAGCACATTCCGGTCAAGCAAACTAGCATCAAAACAAATATTTTTATGAAACATCATTCAGTACAGAAACATTCAGCATTTATCAATTATTTTCTACCTTGATCAGATAATGTTTATTATACCAGGAGATTATTGATGGATCCAGAGATTACTGGGTCCAAATTTTACCAATTTTAAATTAAATAGATACTATGCCACTTAAAATATGTTGTTTTCTAGCAAAATGCTTCCATATAGTACAGCTGTATTTGTAACACAGTTAAAAGTAAAACAGCTAAAAGACCATCAAAGTTGCTTTTGCAGCAATCACAGATCATTAAAATCTTATTTTATACAGTGGGTCTGGAGGTTTTTTTAATACATAATTTAAAAAACATATATTTTTTTCTCTAAACTCCTATGGCTCTCTAACCTCTTAAAATGTGATTCACTTTTCAACCTATGCTAAAATTTTGAGTACTTCTGAAGTGGACGCGGAAGAAAGCTGGAGGGTAGGATTGCCCCAAGTTCAAGGGTTCTCAAACTGGGGGTCGTGACCCCTCAGAGGGTCGCGAGGTTATTACATGGGGGGTCGTGAGCTGTCAGCCTCCACCCCCAAACCCTTCTTCATCTCCAGCATTTATAATAGTGTTAAATATTAAAAAATGTGTTTTTAATTTATAAGGAGGGGGTCACACTCAGAGACTTGCTGTGTGAAAGGGGTCACCAATACAAAAGTTTGAGAACAACTGCCCAAGTGTCTTTCAGCCAAATCCAAGCCAAAGTTTCATATAATTCAGAACATAGCATAAAGGACATATAAAAAGAATCCCAGACAGCCTTTATGCTGGTCCATAAACATTATGGGTAGTTTTATTAAAGTGTCCATAACCGTTTCCATAAAATTCTAGTGCTCTGAGTTGTGATCTGTTCCAGGCTTTAGCAAGTTCCTGTTAAATGTGTAAAAGTTAAGCAGAAAGACATTTTTGTAAGGAGACTAAAAATCAGCTGTGCCAGGTACCTGAAACTTTATTAGGGTGGTCAGTGAAAAAATTTAAATAACTATAGACTATTTTAAGTGACCTTTCGCTGGTTACTTCCTATAACTTTTTTTGATTTATCCTAATTAACTTTTTAAATTTTAGTATGGAGGAAGGCAACTGCAAAAATACTGATATGACTAATTAAAAGAGGAAATGTATCTTCTTATTTAAAAAAAATACTGAAATAATTACTGTCAAATTAATTCTGTACTTGGAAACATAAGGTTCCTGTTAACTTTTTCTTTTCTGCCCAACACCTGTATTCTCTACCTAATGGAAAATGTTATCCCCCATTCTAAAGGGAAGGTGTTAAAAAGCACAACAATAAACATAGTACCAAAAATTACTATTTAACAATATTTTACTGTACTGCAACTCTATTTAAGGAGAGCTCTGAAAACATTTAAATCACTCAGCTCTTTGCAGACTGTGTTAAATTCCCCATTTCGGGGAACTGTGCACACTTCTCCTTTTGGACAGGATCTTGCCCATTTTGTTGGTAAGTCTGGGAGCACGTAGCCATCATACTTATATTTCCAGGTAGGAACAGTAAACTCCCCACCACCACCACTCCGTATTGGACAAGTAGAGAAAAAAAAACTGAGATCGCTTCCAGGTGATTAGGGGTTACTATCAAACATATTAACCATGGGAAAAAAAGAGGTAGCATGAAAATAATAAACAAATGCATGTCCTGCGCTGCATTTCCTTCAAGGACGTGTGCTATTGCAGACAAGAGCATAGAGTTGCAAACCACAGTTAGCGGTATACAGAGCGAGAGCTCTCCCATGTGACCGAAAAAAAGATTATTTTGAACATTTTCATTTCAAGTAAGTAAATAAATAAAGACCAAAGCTCCGGAAGTTTCACCTTTTTTAATGTAGGTCAGATAACAGGCGATGGTGGTTGTAGTGGGGACTAACTCAATGCTGTGTTAATTGTCAGGGAGGATCATTTTATGTATGCGCTGTTGGCTGTGTTGCTGGTTGGTTTCGAAAGTTGCCACAGACCCTATTGTGAAAACAAGCCGGCAGCAGAACCTACAGCTGGACTAAAGTGCGGAGTGTTTGCTACATTGTGGTTTGGGTCCCTAAGACCTCAGTCGAGGCACATGTGCTTTCGGATCATTTACCTAGGTACACGCAGGTTTTTTCATGGGAAAGGGGGGTAAAGCGTCAGGGGAAGGCCAAAGATTTGTTTTATGGTGCTGAAAATGCTCCCAGAATTGTATGCGAAAAAGCCGCAAAAAGGCACCATAAGCGGAGCCCCCCTCCCATCACCCCAAACCACACCGACACTTAGCGCAGCTACCACCCCCACCCACAGCGCTTACTTTGTACAAGAAGGTGGAAGTGGCACGTCGAAGTAAATTAGAGGGAGAGTTTTGATAGGTTGTTATCTGCTCTGGGAGGCGTTCACACTTTTTTACTATTGGGTATGTAAATTGTTTTTAATAAGATCTGCCTTTTTTTAAAGGGCGAAAACAAACCAGACTCTCTTTACCTTAATAGTCTGAAGGGTTTTTTTTTTTTCTAGCTTTCATTTATTAAAGGAAATGTTTTAGGCTTTAGATTGACAGGGTCTTAGCAAAAAAATCCTTGGCACCAAATTATAAATTAGTATTATTATTATTTATTAGGCAAACAAGATAGCCCAGGCTTTTTTCAAAACAAACAAAAAAATATGTTCATGGAAAAACCCAGAGAGAAGTACAGATCGGAGACAGTCTTGTCATTCCCTCTAGTCCTGTCCCCGGGTGGGGGAGATCGCCGGAAAGCAAAGCTCCTTCTCCTGTGGGGGATGCACATTGTTTTATTTATTTTGAAGGCTGCCGAAGTATGAGGACGGGGTTGAGACACCACGTGCTGCTGACTCTCATCAGCATAACGATCGCCTTAGCCAGAGTCCTGTATATATAAACCACAAAAACCTAATCATTAGAAATCCCAGCCTCCAAAAACCACATTTAGGACCAAAAAAAAAAAATTAAAAAAAAATAAAAACCAACGGAGGCATTTTTTTTTTCGGCTCCTTCATCCTCCCCGACTCAACTTTTGGGACTCAAAAGAAAGTTTTTTAAAACCAGTTTTTCAGAAAAAAAATAATTACCTTTTTGGTTTTTTGCTGTTGTTAATCAAGGGAAGAGAAAAAAAAGATTTTTGTTAGTCTATTCGACTCAACGGACTTGAACCCCGCCGCCACTTAATTAAAAGGGACCGGAGTGCACCCAAGCTCCCTTTTGCAACAAGTTACTTAAGCGTATTTTAGAAAACAGCCTGACAAATTGTTTGTGTCTATTCTCCCCTCTTATTTTTCCGGGAATCAGAAGTCTGAACTTTTTAAAAAAGCCCTGCTCCTCTTTACGCAGCCTCCTAATGTTTCTCTTTTAATTATTAGTATTTTGACTACGGGTTGTTGTTGTTGTTGTTGTTGTTTCTGGCTAAAAACCCAGGAACTTTCTTGTTTGGGCTGAAGTAGCTTTGGGGGAAGGGAAACAGCTTTGCAGAGACACTCTTCAAAACTTTTTAACCCCCACCCCCCACCCCGGTCCCCTCTCCCTCCTGAAGCAATAACTAATAATCGGAAAAGCTGAGAAGTCACTTGGCATCTAAACTTTCTCCGATCAAGATTTTTTTGTGGAGGGGGGAGACTTCCTTGGAGGAAAACGGGACATTCCCCTTAGCACCCCCACTCAGTAGTTGAAACCTAGCCTCCTCTTCTCGCTGCTGCTTCTCCTGCAAACAGCAGCAACCCAGGAAGCTGAAATCAGTAGCTGCTTTACCTCTCCCAGGCAACCTTTAAAAATCCAAAAGGAGAAGAGAAGAGACAAAAGGAAAGACAGAAAAGAAGGAAATCCCGAGCACTTGAGGGAAGACGCGGTGGCTGGAAGGAGGGAAGGAAAAAAGAGCAAGAGAGACTGAACAAGAAGGAAGGAAGCAGGAGAAGCTCTTTTTGCAGCACCCGGGACCATGCAGTTTCCAGCTGGGCTTTGCTAAGAGGGGGACAGCCCTAGGATCCCACCGCCAGACACTGTGTCCCCCATTCCTCCAGGCTGCAGACTCGCCCCAAATCAGCCACATCACCCCCCCGTTTTTTTAGCTGTGATTTTTCCCCTCCTGCATTTAACCCGCTCCTGCTCTTTCCTCCCCTGTCTTCTCCCCTCCACTTCTCCATTCACCCCTTTTTTTAACCCCCCCACTACACGCCTCCTCGAGTGACCCCCCCACCGCCCCCTCAGCTCGCTAACTTGTGGCTGTTGTGATGCGTATTCCCGTAGATCCCAGCACCAGCCGGAGGTTCAGCCCCCCCTCCAGCAGCCTGCAGCCCGGCAAGATGAGCGAAGTGAGCCCGGTAGTGGCAGCCCAGCAGCAGCAGCAGCAAGAGGCGGCGGCGGCCGTGCCCCGGCTGCGCCCCCACGATAACCGCACCATGGTGGAGATCATCGCCGATCACCCCGCCGAGCTGGTCCGGACCGACAGCCCGAACTTCCTGTGCTCCGTGCTGCCCTCGCACTGGCGCTGCAACAAGACCCTCCCGGTGGCATTCAAGGTAAGACACCCCCCCGGCCGCCGCTACGCTCGGTGTGCCCGGCAGCCTCCCCGCCGCTTCTCCGCTAGCGACCGGAGCCAGGCTAGCCTCCCGCTCCCCACCTTCTCCAGTGAACACTTATACAACCCCCGCACCAAGGGCAGCGTGTCCTCTCTCTGCCCCCTTTAACACCCATGTTCCCCCCCCCATGACTGTGCACCCCTTAGGGGTCCCTCACGAACAACCGTGCCCCCGAGATAGTAGGGGAGTGGGCACCGTATCCTGTCATTCCTCTGGTCACTGCATAGACCCCTGACCCGAAGGGCCACCTCCCTTCTCACAGCCACCCCCCCCCCCGGCTAGCAGTACACCCCTAGCCACAAGGAAAAGGAACCCTTTATTCTCATTTCACAACCACACCCGCCCTCACCACAAGGCAGTGCAGCAACTAGCTACCCACCCCCTATAACGACCGGGCACCCCCAACCACAGGGGCAATGCACAGGCTGACGCCTCCCATTAGCAAGCGCATACTCTCAACCACCGTAGGAATCATCTAACTACGCTCCATTCATACCCACGTCTCCTAACCACCAACAATGCCTCCCTATTACCGCCCCCCACAACAGTCATCCACTCCTTAGCACCCACTGAACCCGCTTCTCCACTGACATCCCAGACACCCCAACACTACCAGGGCAAGGGAGCTAACGCCTCACTCCATCATACACTGCCAACCAGAAGAACAATGCACCCCCTAACCACATGAGCCGTGTAACCTCTAAGTAACAGAAAGACTGGATGCAGAATATCTTTCCAGTAGGTGGGGGGATTTGCCCATCTCCAAAGCAATGTATAGGGTCATAAGAAAGGGGAGAGGAGAAAGGGTGGCTTTTAGCTTCCTCCAAATGTTCCCTCTCCTCTGTTTCAGCACCAGAGGTCTGCCCCCTTCCTTTCACAATGTCTAAAGGCATTTTAATTGATGTATTAATGGGTACGAAGCAGGGTTTGATGGTGTTGTGCGTGCGTGCCCTACTGTTGATTTAGGAAGGACACCAGGAGAAGGATCCACGTTCCTGATGGAACTTTTTTTCCCCTTTTTCACTTGGGTGTGTCTCTCTAGGTGTCAGGTTGAACTTACTTTTTGCGAAGTGACAAGCTATTTTTATTTCATTATGTGAGGAGGTAGGGGGAGGTGTTGCTGCCTCCCGGAGTTACACTATTTTACAGCTGCTTCTGGAGAACAGATCCTCCCAAGCTAGGGGTAGAAAAATTATCCAGGTTTTAAAACTGGGATCTACAAAGGGGCTAAGAGTGGGGAGAGGGGACAGAGCTCGTGCCCTCCCAATGGGAGATGGTACCCCTTCACTTCTCCTGCTGGACAAGTTAGGAAGTGTCTGTCCAGAAGACGCTCATTTTGACAGGGGACAGTGCATAAGTTATCAGAAACATCATACGCTATTTAAATAATAAATACCACCCAGATCTAAATCGGGAATGTTGTTTTTCGTTTTCAGTCGACATCCACACACTCTGCTAATGTTAAGAAAGGATTATTTGGTGGTTGTTTGTGTGCCTGCTTTTAAGCAAGCCTTTACCCTCCCACCAAACTTTCCGCTGCAGATTTCTTTCAATTCCTTCAGTGGTAAAATGAGTAGTAACTCGGCTGTCCCAAAGCACCTGTGCCTGTCCATCAGCACCTGAGTCAGTCCAAAACCCAGCACCGGAATTAACAGATCTAAACTTTGCAAATGTGGATATTACTGCCTGTGTAAAATCGAAACCCCTCCAACCTCCTGCTATTGCAGCATCCATGGCAAAATGTAGTTACCCTGCCTGAAAATCGTTGAAAAGCAGAAGAGTTTGAAATCAGTATTTTTCTAGAACAAAGTATAACTATCTAAGAGTGCTGTAGTTCCTGACTGATAGAGATGTAATCATTACTAAGGGGGGATATATTTGTAAGTGAAAAATCAAGAGCATCAGTAAATGAAACTGATGTTAAAATAAGCGTATGAAAAGCGGACATGGAAACTGAATGGCTTGCTTTAATATCAGACAGAGAAACAGACTACATTTGTCTGAAGCTCACATATATGACAGGGAAAGGTTGTGTAAGAACCCAGTCTGCCTTAGAGTTAAATGATTAGTAGTCTTTGTGGGCCCCACTTGTTAAAGATTGCAGAGAACAGGCTATACAAACCATTAGAAACATCGTCTCTTTCTGTAACTTTGCCAAGCATTAAAGGGCCATGGCAAATATCAGGTGTAGATCACTTCTCCTTAGCAAGTCTTATTCAGAGGGCACTGGTGGTTGGGGGGAAGGAGGAGGAGATTTCAGGCAACTTTTATTGTAATTTTGATCATTGTTAGATTAGATGAGTATTAAAGTTATAGTTCACAGAAGTAAGCATTACACGTTGCAGTTATATCTGTCTCTGGCTTCTTTTGAAATGTCAGGCATCACCTTCTCCTGTTTCTTATTTACTTACCTTTAAAGGATACTATCACATCTGCTGGATTAAAAAGTTTAGGAGAAAAATATGAACCAAACATGACACAAGATATGGTTACAAAAAATCGTATTTAAACCAGATAAAAGGAAAGATGTCTTAGAGCATTTCCCAATTCCTCTCTGTCTATATATATTTATGCACACACTAGCTAAATTGGACAAATTATTCAGTATGCATAATATTCAAATACTACAGTAATAAAGGCCATACATGTACCTATTGACAGACCGGCATAGATTTATCCAGTTTATTGAGGTGTCAGGGATATTAAATTGACTACAAGCAGTTCTTTGACCACTTACACCACCACTCAGCTATAAAGCATGTGTACATTTACATACATCTGTATTTTTACACAGAGAATATATATGCATGCATTATATATACATTCTGTATATATTACCTTTATTTACTAATGAAAAACTGTACTGTAAATCCTAATTACATTTACTTAATAATTATCTTGAACAGATATTTTATCAGTTTTCTTTTCACTATATAAATTAAAATGGTATGTGACTCTGCACAATTTCAAGATGAAATAATCCAAATGCATATATAACAAAAAATAAAATATCACTATAACTTAATGTAACGCAGTAGCAGTTATCTTTAACCAATATATATATACAGATCTGGGATGTACAGTAACTAGCTCACATACAGCATGCTTTTTAAAAATTGGCAACTGAAGTTTTATTGGCAATAAATAATACGTTGATGATAATATTTTGAATGGTGTGTTAAGTATATCATAATTCTGTTATAGGATTCTCTAGTTAAAAAGGGCTTTGGACATACCACTGTTTTAATTTAAAAAAACAGATATAAATCAACTGTAGGAAAGGAAGTATGTTATAAACAGTGCTAGTTTTGATTATAATTTTTTAAAATCATGTTGGCTAGTAAGACACTTGAATTTGAGTATTAATATTTACATGAGCTGTGAAGGGAGTTCTTGTTTAATGTACTGAGTAGTACGACTAAGTTAGTGCAAACTATTTTTATAGTGAAGAATGTTAACAATGCACTTATTAACATAGCTTTGTAGCTGCTTAATAATGTTCAGGTGGCTAAGATATAAAGGAAATTGGGACAATGGGACTGGGGCCAAATCATGTTCATGTTATTCACAAGTAGTTCCATAGTAGTCAATGGGACTACTTACTTGAGTAGGGATAACAGGATTTGTCCCTCAGTTGACAATTCTTTCGGGAGCATCTTACTGAAACGCACAAAGACAGAGTTATTACATCAGGCTTGTATGTTCTTTGTTGTCCTGCAAGATGCTGATAGTAGCAAAAAGCATTAGTTGACATAAGATAATAACAATCAAGAAAAAAATCAATGTACAGTATATAAGCTATATCCAGTAGCACCAGTAGTTAAGGGTCTGTCAGCATTTTCACTCTAACCCCCAGTTTTCAGAGTTTATAACTCAGCTGTTTTAAATAGCTTCAAGCTGAACTTGGTGTATAAATTGTGAGTCCAGATGTATTTTTTTAAACAAAAAGTAGTGCAAATCAGTTATTCTGTTTTAAGTTATAGACCATTAAAATATTTTTAATAGCTTCAGATGCTCTTTTGGCAAACTCTAGGCAAGAAAAGACATTATTTGTAATATAGGAGGTTTTACATTCTGGGACTCCTTTATGCGAATAATGCCTTTTAGTATTTTTGCAAGCAAAGGTATTGAAATGATAGAGATAGTAGTGTTTGAAAACAGCTAATAGCATGTTCACAAGCTCTTTCTGGAAACAATCTTTTTACTATGTAAAGAGTCTTACTACATAATATTATTGTGTAGTATTTTTGCTTCACATTTATAACGTCAGTCTTCAGTGTACATACCTTGGCCATTTCAAAACCCATGGGACTGAAACTGGGCAAACAGGTTGCCAGACCAGACATGAATTGTTATTCGAAAAAGTACATGCATTGATAAAGTCATTTTCAAATTCTAAGATTTGTGTTTTGTGGCTCCATGTGCCTTTTTGCTGAGACCTAGCTAAAAAAAACCCCAAATGCTTAATTTTTAGCCACCAGAATTTATAGGTATTTTAGTATGGATTGGTGCCTTTTGGAAAATAAATATTTTTAAATGGCTGAGATATTAATCTTTGAAAAATAGCTAAACAGCCCACAGAGTAGCTACTCTTAGTTATTTATGTTTAATGATTAGTACTACTGCCCTTTTTTTTTGCAATGCATTATAATCCTTGATTTTCTGTCTAAGATATTTTAAATCATTTTAGGTTGATACGTGGTATAAAAACTGCCAACTCAAGTTCACTTCTTTACACAAAAAGTCTTTTAATACATAGTTATTTTTAATTTAAAAAGTGTATAAATAATATGTATTTTTCTAACTTTCTGACTTTTTTGTAAAGTTATGGGCCAGAACAGTGACATTACAAATGTGCCATAGCCTATTAATATTTCATTACAAAAAACGTAAAATGCCAGTGGTAAATGTGTTATTCTTACTCAGTAGTAGAGAAATCTTTTGTGCGGTATGTTTGAACTTTGTTTTATTAGACAAAGTTTCATGTTTGCACCCAGAGCTCCATGTGTCTTTTCTTAGTAAGAATAATATTCAGTGACATTACATAACAGTGTGTCAAAGGATGCTGTATATTAAGAATAATGTTGGTGCATATTAGGTATGAGCAGCACACCAGCACTATGACCCTTGCAAGAAGTGTCATACACAAATTGTACTGCTGTTTAAAATGACAAATTAAACTTAAATAGACAACAACATTTAAAAACAATAAAAACCCACTTACGGATCAGAGTGAAACCCACTGAAAATGAAGACGTAGAGGGTTCAAGATAGTAGGGCCTTCAAAGAGTATTTTATCTTACTCATGCTCACGCCATTGTGTCCAGATAGCAATCTATATTATTCATTATTATAAGGGTTCAAGGCAGATTGTGATCAATCTTACCCAATATTTGATTTGCTGCATACATAGACACAAGGAGGTGAGTTGAGGACAGAGTAATTTCACTCCCTCATCTTGAGGCCCCTTGACAGACTTGCACTTCCTTCTCTGCTCTGAGTTTCTTTTGCTTTTCTGGATGTAATGTGTTGGATTTTTTTGTTTTTTAAGATACTTAAAAATATGTTGTAACTTACACTGGACATGTATATGGATAACAAGAATATCCAGAGTGGTAGTAGTAAAAACTCAAAACTTCAATTTTTTTTAGAAGTAATATAAAACCTCGTGCTTCAGGGTTTAAACCAAATTCTGACTAGTAGAGGGTAGGTGGGCAGATTATTCCACATCTGCCTATTGTGGGGTTTCTAGCACCTTGCTCTGAAGTATCTGGTTCTGGCAGCTGTCAGAGACAGGATATTGGGCTAGATGGACCATGGGCCTTATTCAGTATGTCAACTCCTATGTTCTTGTGTCAGTGACATTAAAATCACTTTGCAGTAATTTTTGGGGTGAAATCCTGCTTCACTGAAGTTAGTGGCAACACTCCCTTTGTACGTTAGGTGGTCTTCGGAAAATTATACAAGCATCAATTTAATCCATCATATGCAGTGCATCAGCTTTGCTACATGCTTGCTCCAATTTAGATCACCAGAGCAATAATTTTTAGTATGGAATCTATCAATTAATGTATATTTCAAATTTGGTATACATTTGACACTATATTTGTTGCTGTTCAGCACACAGGGTTATATCATTCCATCCATATTTATTCAGACCTGTTAATTATGGTATTTCTACTTAATTGATGGTATGACTTGACCTGAACTTATTAGTTTCAGACATGATCATATTTGGGAAAGACATTTAAAGCTGAATTGATTACAAAATGTCATAGCGTATATTTCAGAAAAAAAGAGTTGATCATCGCCTGGTTTTGTAGTATGAATAATAAAAAAAGTAATATCTGACCATCAAATGGTAGTAACTGTAAAGGGACAGGGTTCAGTAGAATCATAAGCTAGAATGTCTCAGGCCAAATATTTTTATAAAAAGTTTTAAAACTCTCATGCGCAAAATTTGTGACTCTATTTGTAACACATTTATATTTGGTGTTAGTAATGTTATAGTAAAGGGCCTAGGAAAATTATTTGCTTGGTACTGTTGTGGAGAATCATTGCATCCTATCTGAAGTAATGTTGAAATAAACTTTCATAGTGAATCAGTGTTCATGTTCTAATTTAAATATAAAAATACTCTTTTATATCCCAAAACATTGTCAAAACAGAATATAATAATCTGTTCTCATCTCTGGCTGCACTGAAATGCAGTATCTGTTTAATAGCCCACTCCAGCAGTACACAATCTGTAGGACAAGCAGTGAGAATATCATATATATTTGAAATACAAGGCCAAGTTATGGTGGTATAATGTTGTCACCCAAGTTAGAATTAGAACAATACACCAGTGTTAACCACACCCTACTCTTGAGACAAGTGCTAGGAGATCTTTAAGAGCTACAGGTGGATAGGCTCTTGGTTTTATGTTGTATCTGAGAGATGTCAGTTCCAGCAGCAGAAGGCCTCATAACAGAATGTTGGAGAACTCTTCCAAAGGAGGTGTGCCATTTACTGAAGCCCCAGCATTACTCCCCGCTGCAGCTAGATGTTATTTGGAGGTCTCCCCTCCAACTCTTTAGGCCTGACCAGGGCCGGCCCTAGGATTTTTGCAGCCCCAAGCAAAAAATTTGCTGCCCCAAGCTCCGAGAGCGTGAGCGCCCAAGCAAAAAAAAAAAAAACAAAAAGGATGGCCAGAATGCTGCCCCTGGGATTGTGCCGCTCCAAGCATGTGCTTGCTTTGCTGGTGCCTAGAACCGGTCCTGGGCCTGACCCAGTTTCTCTGGTGAAATCTGACATGAGCAGGTGCTCAGATACTACAGGGGTGGGAGCCGGTCTAAGAGTTTAAATAGAACAGAATTGCAGAGCGAAATGGCTGCTGATAATAATATCCAACTTTCCATTTCAAATGCATTCTCATGTATGATTTATGGATATGAGCCATATTTCATGTTGTCCCACTGCACATGGGCTGCAAAGAACAAAGTTGACTTTAAGGATTTATTAAACCATAATACTCCCCATAAAGATACTGAACGTTTCTGACGCGGTAAAACAAAGAAGGACCCTCTATTAGACTATGAGAAAGTGAGACGTTATGATATGTTTCTCTGTTTGATGTAACTCTTTATTCCTTACTCTGCTGGCTCATGACTATTGACCACAGTTGACAGCAATAACCACCGCAGAGCTTAATACCGAAGATGCATATGTGTAAACTGCAACAAAGACAAACATTTTCAAACCTAATTTCAAGAATTATTGCTGTCTCCCCATTGTCACAGGTGGTGGCTTTAGGAGAAGTACCTGATGGGACCGTGGTCACCGTCATGGCTGGAAATGATGAAAACTATTCTGCAGAGCTGAGGAACGCTTCTGCTGTGATGAAGAACCAAGTGGCCAGGTTTAATGACCTAAGATTTGTGGGCAGGAGTGGAAGAGGTACGCTGTTACATTTTATATTTGTATAATGAATAACAAATGCAGTCGAGAAGTCAAACTGATTCTACAATGAAATACTGATTAGTCTGCAAATAAATCCCCATCAGCCTTTCATTTACAGGGATAAATGCTGGTTTTGTTCGCAAACTTCAGCATTTGTCCAAACCAAGTTTGTTGTCTGTGCGCCTTGCCAGGTTTTTCTGACTCCTGAAATTTTTTGCTTGTTTTTATGACATCTGAATTTTGAAAAAAAAATATTTGCTGACCTGGTTCTATATTTTACTCATATTGGGAGGGGAGAATGAAGTGAAGAGTTTCACGTTCTGAGTTACATGAAGTCACACAACAAATTTCAGGCCATGGTAATGACAGAAGGAAAATGCATGTGCTTCTGTAACAGTAAAGCTGCCTCTTAACTGGTAGCAGGAAGAGCTATTGTTATGTTCTTTGCATCTCACATGTGCTATCAGTAGGGCCCTACCAAATTCACAGACCATTTTGGTCAATTTCATTGTCATATGATTTAAAAAATCATAAATTTAGTGATTCCAGCTATTTAAATCTGAAATGTCAGGTGTTGTAATTGTAGGGGTCCTGACCCAAAAAGGAGTTGTGTGTATGGGGGGCTCACAAGGTTATTGTGGGGTGGTTGCGGTACTGCTGTCCTTACTTCTGCGCTGCTGCTGGCGGCGGCGCTGCCGTCAGAGCTGGGCATCTGGAGAGTGGCAGCTGCTGGCCAGGAATCCAGTTCTGAAGACAGAGCAGCCGTCAGCAGCAGCGCAGAATAGGGATGGCATGATATGGTATTGCCACGCTTACTTCTGCACTGCTGTCTGCAGAGCTGGGCCCTCAGTCAGCAGCCATTGCTCTCTGGCCACCCAGCTCTGAAGGCAGCACACAAGGAAGGGTGCCAATTCCACAGGTCCTCTAAAATAGCCTTGTTACTCCCCTGCAACTCCCTTTTGGGTCAGGACCACCAATCTGAGAAACGCTAATCTCCACCATGAAATCTGTATCGTATAGGGCAAAAGCACACAAAAGAGCAGATTTCACAGGGGGAGACCAGATTTCCCGGTCCGTGACGCATTTTTTATGGCCATGAATTTGGTAGGGCTCTAGCTATAGGCCAGGGATCAGCAACTTTTGGCATGCGGCCTGTCAAGGAAATCCGCTGGCGGGCCGGGCCGGTTTGTTTACCTGCAGCGTCCGCAGGTTCGGCCGACTGCAGCCCCCACTGGCTGCGGTTCGCCGTTCCAGGCTAATGAGGGCTGTGGGAAGTGGCGGCCAGCACATCCCTTGGCCCATGCCGCTTCCCGCAGCCCCCATTGGCCTGGAACGGCGAACCGCAGCCAGTGGGGGCTGCGATCGGCCGAACCTGCGGACGCTGCAGGTAAACAAACTGGCCCTGCCCGCCAGCAGATTTCCTTGACAGGCCGCATGCCAAAAGTTGCTGATCCCTGCTATAGGCCATACACTTTATGGGCCTAATCCCATAGGGCTTTCCATTGACTTCAGCATGCTTTGGATCAGGCTCCCCATGTGCTGCAACATGCAATCTTATGTTCTGTGTCTGTAGCTTGCTTAACTTTATAAACCTTGGTTGTAGGCTTTTGGTTTGAATGAAATTTAACCGCTAATACACATTGCTTACATCAGAATGGTAGAGAATATAACTTTCTAGTTTCCTAAAGATTTAGAGCTCTGAAATTATCTCTTTGCTGCTTAAGAGCTTCCTCTAATCTGAAATCTATACTCCAGTCATAAGAAGCTTTTATTACCAAGGCAAGATTGAAAAGAATTTCCTTTTAAAATTCTTGCAGCTGCTTTAAAATTTGAGTTAACGACTGAAAGGATGCCTTGAAGGAAACTGACTTGTCAGTTTTTACTGAAGGAATCCTTAGAGGGGTTTGCTATATCAGGTCACTGATTCAGCCTAAATATTTTTGTTTATTTCATGTAATACTTAGTTTTTAAAAAGTCATCCGGGGGGAAAAAAAAACGTTTACACACTCTGTTGCAAAGTTAACAAAAATGCTAATTTTATAATAATACACTATGTAGAGGAGTTGCTTTGACAGAGTGATCGTTTATCAGAGAAAGTCAAACCTCTGACAACTGCCTCTGTAGTTCAAATCAGATGGCACATTGTTACCATTAAAAGTGTTTCCAGTGAGCAGATTTTGTTTTAGGTATGTGGCCAATAATGCGTACTTTTTAGCTTTTAAGTTTTTTAAAATTATGTATAATAAAGGACCACTCTACGGCAAAGGTAATACGATATAAAAGTGGAGTTCACTGCCCTCTACGATGAGGTGTTCTTCTCTTTCATTTATCTTACTTCCTTTAAAAAAAAAAAAAAAAGTTGCTGTCTGCTTTTGTCTTTCCATTGATGGATTAAATCGGAAGGTTCTCTGGCTCCACTACCAGTGCAGCCTTACAGTAAAAGTACAGTAGTTATATCCCATAACAAGCGATGAAAAAGAACTGACATATGATGTACTACCTGTGCACTCTGAATCTCATTTGAAACCTATGAAATATACTTTTTTATTAAAACATAGGAAATGAAGTAGAGTATCTAAAGGATCAGGGACTATATACATATACACACATATTTTAATTTTTATTTTATATATATATAGAACACTTTTCAAATTTGGCCAAAGTAGTTTCATTTATCTTTTGTGTTCTTCAGTCTTTGGTTAAGAAGTTTTCTCTGATCAATCTGGGTAACATCTATGGAAAAGTGATAGTGTACTTTACAAACTCTCAACATATTTATTTAAGAAACTTCAAAGAAAAACAAAGGGTGTGCACTGTTTTACTATATTGGCTTTCTGAGTTTTGGCTAGTTTCCCAAATAGCAATTTTTATATTTAAAAAAAAAAGAAAGAAAAAAGACAGACTTAACTGCTTGCAGACTTTTCACGCATGGAAGATGAAGAAAGCTTCTTTTGATGAAGTGTAATTATGTCCAAACAGAGCTGACCCCCTCCCCCTATATTTCTTATGATCTTAACGGAAGAAAGTAGGGATTTTCCTTTGAAGCAGCCGGGACTTGGTGGAAGATCTGAAATGCCACATTCTGCTGCCAGAGGCGGGATGGAGAAATTGGTCCAGACTTGTCTTCCAGACTTAGACAGAACAGAGAGAGAGAGTTATCATTAATGATAGATTTTTATAACACCACTTAAAATAGCAGGAAAGCAAACAGTAGTAGCAAACAGACGTGAGAAAGCTACAAAGAGAGCAGAGAAGAATACTGGTGGGTGCATGAAGTTGGATAGGAAAAATAAAATAGTAAAGAAGTCATTTTTCAGAGGCAAGAAACTAATCCACACCTGTTTCTGACTTTACATTTACATCTGTCAAAATAGCTCCCTCTTTGATCTTTGTATCTCTAAATTTAAACATCAAGTCTGAATCATCAACCTACCTCTTTACCTTCTCTCCATTTCCCTTCTTTCCCATGATCCAATGGGGATACTCTGATTGCACATTTTAATATTATCCAACAAAAGAGATTACCTGCCACTTCACTGTTTTGTTTATTTTCTATCCCATGGCAACACAGACACTTTTTTGGATGGGGAAATACAAGTACCCTAACACTGGGCCCTAAATGTGTATGCAGAAGTCCCATTAGTGGGAGTTGCTTATGCGAGGTTGTAGGGCACTAACTTATCCTTAGGGGCCTGCTCCAAAGTCCATTGGAGTCAATGGAATGACTGCCATCTTCAGTAGGTTTTGGATCAGGCCCTTAATTTTTTTGTGTCTTGATATTTTGAATTAAGCACATTAGCATCTGGATGAAAAAAATATGCAACACATCCACAGGTCGCCAAGTCTGCTTCCAAGCTAATTTCTCTTGTTAGCTTTAGGCTCCAACATATGTCAGTCTTGCCCATTAGTATGTCAGTTGCACTCACATGTGTTAATGACAAAGAATGCACAGTTTGGGGACACATTCAAGCAAGAGTGCCAAATAATTTCTTACCCTGTGAGGCTCATTAAAGAGTACTATAATTATTCATTAGCTACCAGAAGTAAATAGTTTAAATTTTTAAGGGCACAGAGAAAGCTATTAAAAAAAGGTATATAGAATATTTTGCAGCTGATGAAAGATATCCAGAAAATCAATTAAATCTAACTGTGGAAAGCGTAAGTGTCCACACAAATACATAATCCTCTGAAATGTACTTTGGCCCCAATCTTGAAAAGGTGCCGATGCCTTCAATCCCCTTAGACTTCCCTGGAAGTAGAGGGTGCTTAGCACCTTGAGGATTGGGCCCTTGTACTACAAAAAGCAGTGAATTGGTTACTTGGAGGGCTGAGACTTCCTGAATGCTGATACGTTATTGCATCTGTTTAGCTAAGAATATCAAGTAGGGAAAAGAAAACTCTCCCCCTTTCAAATTAGACGTGCTCAACTGCCCGTAGTTAGGCTTTGGCAGGATGATAATTTAGACATGCGCACAGGCCTTGGCAGAAGGCAAAATATAGCCCTTTATATGAAGTGTGTATTTTTTGGCCATTGTATTATGCAGAGATATTTTGGGGTTAGAAAACCTTGCAGTACTTGTCTGGTTGTAGAATGAATTTTTGAACTGTCACAAGCAGTGTGCTTTATCGTGTTGTTTTTTTTAATCTAGACAGGCTTTTATGACTATTTGACATATTAGTAAAACCATAATATGGTAGGACCAAATTCTGTCTATAGATGCACTTGGAAACTCCCACAGATGTTAGCAGTAGCCACCCCTGTACAAATGGGTGAAATGTCACTGGTGAATGTTTGTGTAAGCAATAGGTTAAATTCCTGCTATTACTCTATAGTTACCCTTCTCTGCAATGTCAGTTTTGAGAGACCTGCAGAAGGGTCTCTCTCTACCTTTTTCTAGAGTAGCAAGGATGAGGGCAGCTAACTTCTTCCACATGCTCCTGTTGCTGCTTGCTACCAGAATGTGACCTTTTTGGTTTTTCATCCCCGCTGCCAGAGCCTGGAATTCACAGACTTCACTCTCAGCTGTGTCTGTTGGAGAAATGGGCGCAACTGGAACACAGTTCCACCTGGAAAGTTATTTTACTCTACATGACAGTTCTATTCTCTTGAACATTCTCTGTCGCTTGCTCTTAGAAAAATATGGCCAAGACCGTCTGAAGTTGTATGCTTGGTAGTAAATGATGTGTGTCTCAGGCAGGTTTTGAAAGTGTCTGACTTGGCTTGAAAAGAAAGACCAATTACTAGATTTGACAGCCAAAGACCTGTTCTGTATTAGGCTTTATATATAGCCTGTTCTCTATTAGGCTTTGAATTGATTGCATTAAGTTTTGCGCTCTTACATATTGTTTAAGATTTGTGTTTTGATTGAATGCCTTCAGAGTTCAACGAGAGGGAAAAAAAGTCACTGGCCAAAAAAAAAAAAAAAACCAACAAAAGGGTTTTAAGATTCTGGTAAAGTAGCAGCTTAAATGAGCAATAAGGCCTGAGATTGCTGACTGTTTTATTGAGTCACTGTTGTACGCCCACCTTTTCCTGTCTTGAAAGAGTTTGCAGTTTTGACTATCTGACGTGACTAACCGTTGCATATCTGACTGATTACAACTGTCAGTGAGTCTGCAGAACAGAGGCCAGTGTCTTGGGAGAATGTATGCTGAGATCCAGTCTTTTGGTTTATTTATTTAGTTCTTCATTGTGCCAAAGGCTGCAGATCATCGTGTACAACGTCTACATGAAATGTAACACTGAAAAGTTAAAATGCAGATTTGTGATAGAAAATATTTTATATATACAAAAACAATTTCTCACTGTCAGTGGATAGATATTTAAAGATTTAATAGATGGAGTATATGTAAGGAAAAACATCTGCTCCAGTAACGAAGATAGCATCATATCATGATAGGCAGATTAAGGACGGAGACACTAAATGTTAAATGGCACCCATGAGGAATGTATATTTTTTCCCTGGTATTATTGTAGTGAAGTCAAACAAATAAAATGATAAAACAATGTGAAGTAAATAACATTAGGAACAAATTCTGCTCTCTGTCACCCCACAGTAAAACTTAAATAACTCTATTTAAGTTAACTGAGTTGCTTTGGATTTACAGTGATATAAATGAGAGCAGAATTTGGCTTATCCTCAGTAGTGAATTACTCTTGTTCTATCCTTGTGTCACAATCTAATATTAAATAAGAAATCTTAAATTGTCAACACTTGGATGGTATTACTGATATTAGAGTATAACTGAAGGGGAAGAAAACTCCTATGATTAGTTTGTGTTTTTAATTTTCATGATTGTGGAAGTGACTGGGAAGAATTGTAAATGCCTTTTATTCTTTACTGCCCATGAATATAGCTGTTTTCATGTTATAGTCATTCTTCATTTGTTATTTTTGTTCTCTCTGTAGGGAAGAGTTTTACCTTAACAATAACTGTCCTTACGAACCCCCCGCAAGTCGCTACGTACCACAGAGCTATAAAAGTTACAGTGGATGGACCAAGAGAGCCAAGGAGTAAGTACTATGTTCCCTCTTTATGCTCTAATATCTGCTGAAGTGAGTCTGTAAAAGTAAAATGTTAATGTTGTTTAATAGAGTCTTATAGATGGAATACATTTCTTTGTGAAACATAGATCCCCATTCAGCAAAATACTGAAGCACATGCTTAGCTCTGAAGTATGTGAGTAGTTCCATTGAACTCAGTGGCACTACTCATACATTTGAAATTAAGCATGTGCTTAAATTCTTCTGAATTAGGGCAATATTGAGCCTGACTTCATGTATACTGAGGCCCCTTTACACCACTCTGGCATTATATGGGAACATTAGAAACAGTGGGCCTGATTCTTATTTACACTAACGGTCCTTTATACTGCCAGTATGGTGTAAAGGGGCCTTGGTGTAAATGAGAATCAGGCCTACTGTTTCCATGTATCATTTGATTTTGGGACAGTGGACCCAATCCAGCAAGGTGCTGAGTGCCCTCAAATTCCATTGACTTCAAACTGAGGAGACTCAGAAGTTAGCAGACTCTCTCAGTGCCATGCAGGATCAGACTCAGTAGATGCGGGGAAATGCAAAGTGGTGCCTCCTCCTTTGCTCAGGATTTCATTTGCCATTACACACTTAATGCCTCTGGCCCAATGACCGCTGGTTAATCACGTCACGCCTGAAATTGGATTTTCCTAGCACAACGTCCATTTTCAACCGGGTACATACCACAGATCCAGGGAGCTAAGGAGCGAAATAAGTAACCATAAAAGCCCTAGCATGTTGACACCACTGTCTTTGTGTATTTCCCAAGCACAGAGAATGTGTTTAATTAAAAAAACATACTTTCACTCACCCCTGTACCTTTTATAACATGCACACGCCTTAATTATCAAAAATCTATTTGAAATAATTGCTGGCTTTCTTGTTATGACAGTTGTGTTTGGTTATGTTCCAGTAATTGTTATAGATAGCTCCTACTAATAGATACAGTCAGACCTGGTTAATTCATCTTGGTTTATCTGTCTGGCTGGCAGATTTAACTGGTAATCAATCTTGCATCGTGCAGGTACCACTGAGGAGCCAGTCCTAGATTTTTTTCTTAATCTAGCTAGAAACAGTGTTTCCAAATTGATTGGGATTAACCAGGTCTAGCTGTATTTAAATTATATGTAGAGATTAAGGATTATTTGATGAATAACCACATTAAAAATATTTCCTAATGGAAGCATCTCAATTCATTGTTTTGTCTTTGATCAGCAAATTCAGACTAGACCTTTGAGGAGATTATAGGGAGTTTTTACATAAAATACCGCAAAGGTACAGGTAGGTAGAGTTGTACACAAGTGGAAGTGGCTCCCAGGCCGATACAGCTGATTGTGCAGGTCCTTCCCCTAAGATTGGGAGAAGCGGTTTAAAATGTCTTCTGCCTTACATAAGACCTGCCCCGTCTGCATAATTTTCCCCCGATCAGCAAGTGAGAACAGTCAAGCAACTCTGCTCTTATGCATTTCTTTCCATAGATGCCTCCAGTGCTGCCTGCTCTTGTTGGAGGTTTTCTGCTTTCAGGTTTCATTGCAGAGAGTGTTTTGTTTGTCTACTCTCTTTTGGTAAATTTTCTATTCTTGCCAAAGATGCTGTGTTCACCTGTGACTGCTGGCCCTGTCTAACCTGCTTGGAGACTTCGGGCTAAATGTGTCCCTGGTGTAATGCTAAAGGAGTTAGTTACATCAGGAATGAATTTGGCTAATCCATTTAAGGGCTGCTTCCATGTGTTGATGCATCCATGAAATTGGATATCTCCAAGCAGAGGAGACAGTGTGAGTTTGGGGGTGGAGGGAGAAGAGTGTATAGAGAGTAGCATCTGAATAGGCAGGGATGGCACAGACTGTGGAAGGAATAATCTAATTAGACTGGGACTGCACCATCACAATAAGCAATTAAAAAAACCTCAGGCTATATCTTAGAAATCCTATTAAAACCAACTTGAATTTTTTACTCTTGTCTCTTTGGGACAGATCTTCAGATGTGATGTGCATCTACTACTCTTAAGTGTGGATGCTCAATAACTCTGAAAATCAGTTCCTGTAGTTTTGGTGGAGTCCACTTGTATGTCGTTTCCAGTCAGTCAGATGTGGCCAAGAAGGGCCAATTTAAGTTTGGAATGTTGTTTGGCTGGTTTGTGATGCTCATCTTCAGAGTTGGTTGGTTTGTGCAAGCTCTGTTGTTTTGGACTGATGTATAAGATATGGGATCATAAGAGCTAGAGACTAACTAGTTGTTTTGAATGGGCGTCATTGATGTGAATTTTAGGGAGAGAGCGGCTCTGGAAAATGGACTCTTCTGTAGAAGCTTCACTGAAGTGTTTTTCTTCTGAGAGTCCCTGCACTAATTTCTGCTCTTTAGTAATTGCATTAATCAATGTAATAAATTAGCACATTTGGCACCTGTCTTGCATGAGGAAAGCTATGGTGGTTGGGGGCAATAATGACTTCTGTTCAACAAGTGGCTCTGATAGCAGATGTATTTTTCTTAATGAGTTATGTATCAGCAAACAGTACCCCTCTTTGCCAGGACCTGCATTTCACTCAAATGTCTGAAGCATGTTATCCTATTTTTCCTCTCTCTGGCGGCTAATCCAGGGCTGTCACATCACAAACAACTTCTTTTCTTAATATACACATCTGGCATTGGCAGTTGGACCAACTTCATAAGAGCACATGATCATCATTCATTACAAGATTAAAAAGTACCCCATGGCATCATTGATGTTTTTTAACTTTGATCTTTTGCAGTTGTGATTCATCTCAGTTATAAAACTTCCCTTTAAAGGAACACAACTGATGACTTATTAGAACCTTCATCCTAAGTAGCGTAAACATAAAATTATGCACATCTTTACAGAATGTCATTTACTTGGGTTGCCCAGCTTATCATCTTAAGACATGACTTCATGCTTTAGATCCTGAATTTGTAAGGCGTGTTGATAGGCAAGGTACTTTGACCTTCTGTTGGCAAGCTGATTCGAGAGAACAAACACTGTATGTTTTCCAGCAATACCCTGACAGATATTGCAATCATTTAGAGCCTGACCTGAAGGAGTGCTGAACACTCATAGCACCTGGTGACTTCAGTTGGAGCTTTGGAGGCTCAGCAGTTTGGAAAGTCAAGCTCTTAATATTAGCTCTGTCTAGCTGTATTAAACATCTACTTGTAGAAGCTTGCTGCTTTCACCTCGCTCTGCTTTGTTATTATTTTAAAATATTTTAAGACAATGGTGTCAGGTTGCCTTGTTAGATTGAATCTAGAAGGTGAACTGGTAAAAGCTGCCCATTTTTACATGGGGGAAAGGTGAACCTCTTCCTGTGTCTCTTTGTAGGAAAGAGCTGGTTTATGACTAGTTAACTCAGTTAGCCAGAATGCAGTTCAGGGAATTCTACACTGCTGATCAGTCTTTGTGTTGGATTAGGACGGAGCATGGCATGCAGGGTAATAGAATCTGGAGAGTGGATGGGGCAGCGATCTTGGGGCAAATTTGTGCCTTCTCAAATACCTGACATATTCTGTTATGTAACCGCCCCTGTCTTTAATGTACCAGCCTTATAAAATGTAGTCTCCAAATGGCTAGACTACATTTTGTGATCCACTCAAATGGAAGTGAAATTTTGAGCTTTCAGCCAGGGATGGTGTTAGACTTGCTGGGGCTCAGGGCAAAAACTAAGGAGCAGGCCCCTACCCCGTCTCTCTTACCTGCTCACACATTGGATTTCTGCAACCTTTCTGAAGCTGAAGCCCGAACCCTGCTACGAGAGGCTGAAGCCAAAGTTTGAGCCCTGTCACGTGGGGCCCCCTGTGGCGTGGAGCCGGGCAATTACCCTGCTTGCTACCCCCTAATGTCAGCCCTGCTCTCAG
Source organism: Chelonia mydas (assembly GCF_015237465.2). Lineage (NCBI taxonomy): Eukaryota > Metazoa > Chordata > Testudines > Cheloniidae > Chelonia > Chelonia mydas. Next base: position 13,801,409 of record NC_057851.1, read on the forward strand.
TATATATTAATTGGTAGGAGAAAAACTCTACTTTCATTACACTTACTTGCAGAATATTTATCTGCAGCTGAAGACTGTGAGGTACACACGTGATGAAAGGTATGAGCAAACATTGTCTTTTTGTCTGTATGCTCTACAAAAGACAAGCACAAGCTAGCAAGAGGAGCTGGTCAGTCTGGGTATTAACTGTTTGGCCGACTGGCTTATAAAATGCAAAGCAGTGATTGAGATTTTTGAGATTCTTAGACTTAGAACCATAACAGCTTTTAGGAAGTTCTCTCTCTTTTCTTCCAAGGAGTGGGGGTGGAGGGGTAAGTCTGGGGTTGGTGGAATGTGCTTTAGAGTAGAACAGCTTTAAATCTCTTTCGGTTTTTTTATTTTTTTTATTTTTGACTGACTGTCAGGAGCTGGGCTGGTGGCCAAGCAGGAAATGACACATCGAGAGGCATTTGTGTTGTGCAACATTTTGTGGAACTGATGCAAGGCTACATTGCCTGTTTACGCATTCCTTCACTAACAGACTGCATGGCAGTAATTTTATTCAGTGATACATGGCATGCTACGGCAAGGAGCTGGATCCTTCACATCTCTTTGTGCAGAATTATCACAGCAGTTAAAACATGCAGTGTGTCCCCTATTTAGAATATTCCCTGGCTTGCTTTCAAAGACTGCTACAACAACCCCTTCTTAACCCAATATATACTGATTTGAATATGTTTTTCCACTGTGGTTAGTTTGTGTAGTGCCAGGAGATGTGTAGTTTTCAGAACAAGAGCACATTTTACATACGCACAGATTCCACTTTATACTTGTATTTTATATTAAACATTGTTTAAAAAAATGTTTTAAGCAATATGTATTCTGGAAGATGAACACAGGTTAAATATGAATTTGGTAATATGTTGGCATAGTCAGGAAATTTTCATTTTAAATGAACACTGAGGTCGTTGAGATATTATAAAAAGGGTGCTGGATTCTCATCCTGGTGGAGGTTAGAAAAACGGGGCCTGATTCCTATCTCTTTCACTCTGTTGAAATCAGTTAGGTTACTCTGGATTTCTACCACTGTAAATGAGAACAAAATAAGGACCAGCAGGGGCATGGTTTGAAAGTTGCTGTGTCTGCCATTGATAGGTCTTTACGTCTGTGTTATGAGCAGTTTCATTCAATAAGATGTGAGCTGGAATGTGATCATATGGCCTTAGCAATGTTGAGTGCTGTTGTGCTATGCTGTTCAAGTGTGTACACCATGACTATCTGCCATATAATATAAACCACTTAGGGCCTGGGCCTGAACGTGCAAAGCACCCACACCATTCATTAATTGCTCTGGGATTTGCAGGTGCTCAGAACCTCTCCAGGTCAGGCCCAGGGTTTCTTAAGCCAGGGGTTTGCAACTTTTTTCTTTCTGAGCTGCTCCCTCACCCCCACACACATACTATAAAAACTCCATGGCCCACCTGTTCCACAGCAACTGTTTTCTACACCAGGGCTGGTGTTAAGGAGTAGCAAGCAGGGCAACTGCCCAGGGTCCCATACCACAGAGCACCCCATAAAACTAAGTTGCTCAGGCTTCTGCTGCAGCCCCAGGTGGTGGCCTCAGGGCCCTGGGCTTCAGCCCTGCACAGCAGGGCTTAAGCTTTCTGCCTTGGGCCCTACCAAGTCTAACACTAGTTCTGCTTGGCAGACCCCCTGAAACCTAATGGCAGCCCCTCAGGGGGCCCCGGACTCCTGGTTGAGGGCCACTGTCTTAAGCAACATGACTTCAATCTTCTACCCTCTGAAGGGGATGGCAAAACTCCCACTGACTTCAGTGGACTGCAAGGCCAGGCCTTGTTTCTCTAAGATACATTAATGATGTAAATTGGAGGACATGTTTCACTCAGCACACACTGCATCTGGTTTACCTTCTGCAATCATGCACTTTCCATGAAACCTAATATAACTGATGGACTGAAGAACATTTCTCCATTCCCCAATTAATATGTATTTTTCCCATTTGGTTTCAGAGGCGTTGGGAAGACTCTTAGTTTAGTTTAAATACCTTGTAGTAAAGTACATATTGAGATATGGCATTATAATAGACATTGAAGGGTTAGCTTTGTTTCTGATATGGGAGTATTTGTGCCACCTTAGAGACTAACAAATTTATTTGAGCACAAGCTTTTGTGGCCTAAAGCCCACCTCGTTCTTTCTGCTGATACAGACTAACATGCTACCACCCTGAAACCTGATATGGGTGTGTAACTCATAACATGCAAGGCTGCTTGCAGCCATCACAAAACATTCACCACAACTCCTTTAAGTCGCCATTTGAGTTCATTGTGTGTATTTTCACTAATACACAATGCACGGGCTTTTTTTTTTAGTGTCATGTTTCTAGTGCTGGCCAAAGGTTTTGGACTGACAGGCCTGAAGACTTAAGCCCCCTCTTTGTCCATAGAACAGGTATAGCAGAAGCAGCAGCTGCACAAGCTTGACCAGTGTTGCCCACGTGCTTGCCTCTTACCCCTGAAGACACTTTTACGGATGAAAAATGATGATGTCCCCACTACTGTCATAGATTTAGATGAATCACAAATACCACTTCTTGCAGGTCTATCATCCAAGTCGAGATCAAAGCCTGAGATGGCCTAGCTGCAGGCCACAATGTTCTCCACCTCACTAAAACATTGAAGCAATACACAAGCAGCCGAAAGTATGGAAAGATGATAATACACTGTGATTGTTATAGACAATATGGCTTGAAGAGCAAGTGGAGAGGGGAAGATTCAGTACTGTCCCAATGTCCTCACTTTCTTTTCCCACAATAATATAAAATTGAGGCCATTTCTGTTTTCCATGCCAGCTTAGCTGCTTATGTGCATGTGAGACCCCAAATACGTATGGTGAGTGGGATTTTCCCTTATGTTAGCAGTGTGGATATTCGTCCAAGGAAGGAAGAACAAAATCTAGCAATAAAAAGGACTCACATGCCTTTTGCTTTAAAAATAAAAAAAGCTGGTTGTGCCTACAGCAGCTGCAAGATCAGAAAAGAGTATCATTCTTCATTGTATTGATGCCAGCTGCATATTGTAGGCTTGCTTTAGGGTCTACCGCTAGCACCGAGCTTTTGGAAATGCTTGCAAGGTTTGTGTTGCTGTCCTGCATCAGCATATTTTACCTGTTTCTTCCTTAGTCAAACTTTCATACTACCCACTCACCTTGCCTCTGGCATGTAACTTGTTTCACAGCACCACATACACCCTTCTCACTGCACATCACCAACTCAAATGGTTTTGCTGCCTCCAGGTCCCTCGTCACGCAGTGCCAGATTCTGCCAATTTCACTCTCATTGCGTCACCTTACTTTTCGCATCGCCCCTTTCATTTCATTGGGACTCTTCAGTATGAATAAGGCTGTCAGAATCACAACCACAGTAAACCGGTACTAATTAGTTTGCTACTTTTTTTTTTTAATCTTGGGGCCCTATCCAACTCCTTGCATCCCCAGTGTAGTGGAAATGATCCTGAATACCACCACTAGTGAGAGTTCAGAGGCTAGTAACATTGTCTTTCTGAGCTAGACAGGACAATAACCATCTAAATAAAATAGTATTGTAGGATTTAAGAAGGGACTGGATAAATCTCATAGTGACATTTGTAACTTAAGGTGCTAAAATACAGGGATAACCCAGACCCATGCGGCCGGAGATCACTTAACTAACCCTAGGGTCAGGAAGAAATTATTTCTCTATGAATAACATTGTATAGCCAGTGGAGGTTTCCTGGGAAGCACCATGCATAGGATAGGCCATTGCCAGAGGTAGTGTGAAATGTACAATACCAAACTCGATGGGCAAACTATCTGCTCCAATGTGGTATAATCTATGGCCTACATTTTCAAAGGCAGGCTGATTTTTCTGAAAGTGCAGACTCTCTAAAATCAAGCCCCTTTAGTAAATCTTAAATTGGTCAAAAAGAAAAAAACATACTCAAAATAGTCTCTTTTGAAAATTCAGTCCTATATTTTTAAGTAACACAAAAGTAACTAAAAAACGGAGTGCTAGAGATAAAATACACCCCCCCCCCTTGCGAGGATGTACAATTAATGAGGTGCGTAGAGGGAAAGGGAAGTGCTTCTCATGGTAAAGACTGTATCTACTTTTGTGTTTTTGCAGCACCTAGCAATAATGAGGACCAGATCTTGATTGGGGCTTGGACGCAATAGCGTCTTACAAATAAATAAGAAGTTTAGAGAACTGAAAAAGTATATTTTACGCATTTGAAATCCAAAAGTATATTTTACGCATTTGAAATCCAAAAGTTTATCATTGCTTCAGTGTTGAAATTCCTAGGATATTGAGCAAACCCTCCCTTATCAATTACAATAATTTTCATTCCTTGGTGTAAAAGTTGACTATATGGATAAAGTACTTTCTGTTTTCACCCTCATTGCTTTAAACAGACTCTCATATGTTATCTCATATGATTATGTTCAGGAGACTGCTTGCTTTTGGACTTGTGTGTGTTATCAAACACTCGTTCATAAAACCAGCACCATAATGAAACTGGCACCTTTGCAAGTGGATGTGTTGGACACACAGGAGGCTGAAAGACAGACCCATGAACGTAAAGTTACACTGTGTTTCAGCTCCTGAGCTTGGCGGTCAAAACAAGAGTCATTTTAAAAGACAAGGATAACATTTTCAAAAGCATCACAATGAAAATGAGACTTAGGCTCCCAAGTCACTTATTGAAAATGTTACCCTTAATGGCTATGCACTGAGGTTTTTCGTCGCACCAGGTTAAGAATATAATTTCTTCCAAATAGCTCACACTCACTAAATCATTAAATTCCATGAGTACTTGGTTGAAACAGTTAGTCTCTCCTTTTGGAAGGCTGTGACATCTAAGAGACAGATATTACTGAGTAAGTGGACAGATTTCTTAGCTTTAATGTACACTTTAAATGTATATTACACACAAAAAGCTCTGTTAAAAGAACATTATTCAGGTTGCAAAGTCAAGCACTCAAAAGTGAGGAAATGCCAGAATTAAGGTTGCCTGTGCAGCTTCAGTATTGCCCACCTTTGTATATGCAGTACGATACAGTCTTTAATTACATGATCACATACTATTTTTCCCATAGGATCCCTCCCTCATTAAGTACACAGGATGAATGATGCTCACTTAATGAGCAGCTATTCAATATTTTGTTTTATCTTCATAGAACAAAGTGTGGCCCCGTGCCTTATTTACTGCATACTGTTTAAACCCGACTCTGGAGACAAAATTATTTCTTTCCCTCTGGGCTTTCTCTGGCACTCATCACTATAACATCTGAGTGCTTCACAAATATTAATAAATTAATTTTCAAAAAATTCTTCTGAGATAAGGGAATATTATTATCCTCATTTTACAGATGTGGAAATGACACACAGACTACGGTCAAAAATATCCATAATTTTGGGTGCCCAATTTGAGATGTCTAGGACCTGATTTTTGAGAGTACTTAACATTATATAGCATTTTATATGTTCAAAGCACAGCTGCCATTGACTTCAGCTGCAGCTGTGATTGCTCAGCAGTTCTGCAAATCAGAGTCCACGGTCTCAAGTTACGTACGCAGAAAATGAGGAACAGTTAGTGGCCACCTGTGAAAAGTTTGGTTTAAGCAGCTTGACTAACATCCCACACAAACTTTGTGCCAGAGGTAGAAGAACGTTATTCAGGGCAATGTTCAACTGCCTTAACAATGAAACCTCGTCCTGCAATCCCCTGCCACATTCACTGTACACCTTCCAGCTTCTGCAGCAAATGAAGCAGAGGTCTTACAGACAACAGTCTCCTTTACTGTACAACCCTGATTCGACACAATCTCCAAAGCAGATCCATCCTGTGCATTGAATGAGGCAAACGTCCATTAGAAAAATAGTATGTTGATCTTGTCACTAAAGTTTGTACCATAATGCATAGCACATACAGGGCAAATTTAAGTTGGAAAGGCAATGTTAATTATGGTATTTCCTAACTTTTGAGTTCTTGACTTTGCCACTTTAATATTATTTAACATAGTTTCTGTGCAATTGCCTCGGTTTTTTAAAAAGGCAAACTGAAAAAAACAGAAATTCCATCATGTGGCATCATATTTACATCCATATAGGCCAGGGATCGGCAATCTTTGGCATGCGGCCCGTCAGGGAAATCCACCGGTGGGCCGGGACAGTTTGTTTACCTGCAGTGTCCGCAGGTTCGGCTGATCCCAGCTCCCACTGGCTGCAGTTCACCGTCCCCGGCCAATGGGGGCTGCAGGAAGTGGCGTGGACTGAGGGATGTGCTGGCCACCACTTCCCACAGCCCCCATTAGCCTGGAACGGCGAACCACAGCCAGTGGGAGCTGCGATCGGCCGAACCTGCAGACGCTGCAGGTAAACAAACCGTCGCAGCCCGCCAGCGGATTTCCCTGATGGGCTGCGTGCCAAAGGTTGCCGATCCCTGCTATAGGCCATCAGCAGGGTTGGCGCCTTTAGCTCCATCACATCAGACCAAGTGATCTGGGCCCAGCAGGAGAGTGGGCAGGTGGTGGTGGTAGAGGAGTGTCATTGAGAGCACAGGAGAGACAGTTATCTTGCTCTCAGGTCTGGTGTCTGGAGCTCGAACCAGCCCAGCCCGCAGCAGCCCAGAGAGGGAATTGTAGGGAGAGTCCTGCTCAGCCCAGACTACAGCATGCTCAGGGAGGATGGAATCTTCAAAGATTTTAGCTGCTAAAATCTGAGTCTCCAATGAGCATGTGCAAACGGCAATTTTTCAGAAGCTTGTAACTTGGCTAAATTTGTGTGGATTTACATGGGGACAGCAAAAGCAACATATCTGATACTAAGGTCATCACCTGCCAAATTTCAAATCCCTGCTCCAGAGCTTGGGGATGCTAGAGCTGTTCAACAAAATCACCAGGATTTTTAACATGGGCAAAACAACATTTTTCCCCTAGCCTTGTTCTCAGAAATGGCTGAATCATTTTGGCTGAAATTAAAGTAAACTAATAAATAATGCAGCCTGAGGCAGACACCCAGCATGGAAAATTTGAGCCCAAATGGTTGAGTTTTGGCAAAGTTATAAGCAACTGAAAACAAGGTTTTCTAATGCAAACTGTCTGGCAACCTTAAGGATAGGCAGTGCTACCACTGCTGCTGGTAATATATTTTACTTACCGTGTTATCAATTTGCACTTAAAATACTCCATTGACCTCGGTGGGCATTCTGCATAGGAAATGGTTTCAGGAGCAGGCTTGCTCCCTGGTTAGTCTGTAGGATTTCCGCCACTGACGTCATTGGGGACAGGATCAGGCTTCTGCTTTGTAACAGAATGGTATGCTGAGAAACCCCTTCTCCCCATGCACCCGCACAGGAAGGAAGCTGTACACAAGGGTGGGCAGAGGACATGGCTGCAACCTTCGTAAGAGATGAAACAACGGCCATTGCACGCTGCAGGGCCTCTGCAGACATTACAATTTAGACAGGTATAATGTCTCCAGGCACCACCATTTAGCAGGGCTCCACCACCCTCCCTCCCTCCCTCAGCCTCTTCAGAGTAATTTGGTGTGCGTGTGCTTCAGTTGCATTGGTACGATCCTCACAGACATTGCAGGCCATAATATATGCAGGGCGCGAGCCAAGAAAGATTTGTGCAACAGACCATAACAGTTCCAAAGCTCCCATTATGCAGAGCGTGGGGTCAGTCATTCACACTCCTAGCAGACCTGGATACATGGTTCTCCACTGCGGCTCTGAAAGGGCCAGTGTGCACAGTTGTGTCAGTTTTTGTGCACTTCTGAACAGGGTTTTTTTAAAAAAAAAAGCTTAGGTTTAGAAACAACAAACACAGACACCGAAGAAAAAATCTGTGCCGAGTAACATTCAGCGTTGGGTATGAACTGACAGATGTGGGGCAGCTCAGTCTCAGATGACACTGAGCCAGCATCCTGGATCCAAAGAGCCCCCTCCCCTCCCCAACTTTGGGATGGGTAAACTCTGGATTCAAGTTGGGTGTCTTAGGGGCCCACAATTCTCTCCTTGCTTCAGTGGGGCAGTAAATCACTCTGGCCTAAGCCAAGCAGCAAATTACTACCCCTTCTACAGCTCAGCACTGATGGCTGGTGGTCAGGCTCCATCTGTTCCCTGCCCATCTGCTTGGGGGTGGAGGAGTGTAAACTTGCACACAACACCCGTTACCTAACCATGCATGCTGAGACCCCTGGTCCAGGTAGCCCATAGGCGTGTGTGTGTGTGTGTGATGGGTCCCCTTACATTAGTTAGAGGGGGAGATGAGGAATCCTCCACAGGAGCTGGCTTAAACCAGTTCATGGTGCAACACTGCAGAGTGCAAGCTTATAATTCACAAAAGTACTGGTCATTTTATAAATCAGGTCTTTTCTACATTTAACAAACCATTTGAAAGGGAGAACCCGTTAGAGCTGGTCAAAAGGCACCTATGGAGACGGTTTTAATCGCCTCACTCCTACAGTTTTAAAAGAAGTCCTTCCCCATTCCTCTTCTTTCCTCTTAATGCGTTACTATTCTTGGGAGCCAGGGAGTTTGAGAGGTTAAAAAAGTGTTGTCATGAGAGTGATTATAATAGGGATTAATGTAGCTGGGAGCCAAGGTTCAGTAACCTCTCTGTGCCTCTGAGCTCGTGTTATGTCAGACACAGTAGCTTTACCAAGAGAGTTTAGAGTATGTATTTTTATTGTCTTTCATTGCCAAAAAAAGGCTGACCTAGAGAAGCCTCACTGTATAAGCAGTGGAAGGCAATGTATTCTGAAATAATTTCTATTCTCTCTAATTTGTCACTCATTGGTACTATTTTTTTTACGTTTACATTTTAAAATTAGTTCATTGTGTCCTGAACCATTATCACAAAATCCAAATTGAAAAACTTGCAAACCATAGGGTTTTTTTTTTTTTTTTTTAAAAAGCAGAACACTTGCAAAATTGAAGCTCACTGTGCAGCATAATTTAAAATGATTAGAGGGCTTCATATTTTTATAAGTACTTGAATTTGGGGAGTGATTAGATTTTTGTGCACATATGCAGTATGGAATAATTTTACAGTTACTGTTTTTCTCTTTAAATGGGATACTGTCAAGTGAAATTTGGTCCAAAAGTTAGGTTTTGATAAAAGAAGCTTTGACATAAAAACCCATCAGGTCAAAATAAGATGTTTTTTCCCATATAAATTTAATTAAAAGAAAAGCCAGACCCTTCAAGTGTAGCCCAGTAAATGTTTGAGCTCTCCCATATGGACTGAAAAAGAGTTTTATATTGGAACTCAGCACAGGTTTTTGGAGTGTGTTTCTGAGACTGCTCCTGTTTTGGAGCTCTACTCATGCCTTGTTTGAATGACATTTTTCCCTTTATGTAGCAAAAAGCAGAGTTAGCGCCGTTGGAACATTATAGCAGAGCTGTCTGGTTAAGTGTTTCTTCTTAAAGGGAACAAAACACTTCAAGTTATGTTGTTGTTGTTTAGCTGGGTTTTTTTTAACTAATTCACATTTCAGGAATTTAAGTTGAAGGGAGTCCTGCCCCAAAGTCCATGGCACTAGTCTGGGACTTGAATGTGGGTCGCTCAAGTCTATACTCTGCCACAGGTTTCCTGTATGACCTTGGACAAGTCACTTACAGTGAGGTTTTCAAAAGCACCAGAGCAGGTTAGATGCCTAAGTGCAGAGTCATCCCTTGGGCGAATCGGGGTGACCGCCTGGGCCCCACGCTTTGGGGGGCCCCGCAGGCTGGTGCGATTGGCTGTCACAGTTCGTCCTGGAAGAGACAAATCCATCGCTTCCACCCTGCTCTCCCCCGACCCCTCCTCCGGGCCCCTTGCTTTGGGGGGCCCCGCAGGCCAGTGCGATTGGCCAGCACTGTCGGTCTCGGAAGAGACGTATCCGTCACTTCCACCCTGGGCCCCGCACTCCACTAGGGACGGCCCTGCCTTAGTGCTTCTGTAAATCCCACTGCTAGTCTCTCTGTACCTCAGTTCCCCACCTGTAAAATGGGGATAATAGCACTTCCCCACCATTCAGGGGTGTTGTAAGGGAAACTACACTGAAGATTGTGAGGTACTCAAATACTACAGTAATTATCTACTGTAGCCTTATAAGTACTCAAGACTGACAATGGTGGAAGTTAAAATGCCTGGAGAAGTTAAAATGGGTGGAGCACTAAAACAACCCTGGTGTTCAAAGAATATGAGAGACCAACACCCTCCTTCACTCTTCAGGAGGGAAGAAATGAGCTCCTTTTTTCTTGCCCCTCAGAAGAGAGAGGCCACAGCTGGGTCCTACTGCGAGTTTTCACAATCATGTTATTTGCTTAGGGCCCAAATCGCAAGGCGGGGGTTGGGGGTGGCTGAGCACCCTCAACTCTCACTGAAGTCTGGCTAGGAGATACAGGCAACTTGCAGGAGGTGAACATCTTGTCAGATCAGGCCTTGCTTATCAAACAGGCAACAAGGACTCTACTAACTTCAATCCAACTTTCAAAAAAACTGAAAGCTGCCAAGTCTGTTAGCGCAAACTATATTTTAAAATGTGGCTTATCTATTGTGGGCAGCAGTGGAAAGGTTGCTTAAAAAAATGGCAAAATAGACAAAAAGATTAGGGGAAGTGGAATTAACATATACGGCTTGATTTTCTTCCCACACCAATTTTATACTAGTATAACTCCTCTGAGTTACTCCTGCTTTACTAGTGTGTAAGCGTGAGCAGAATCAGGCGCATATATTTATGCATCTGAAATTGATTCTGAATTGTCTAACTTGGGGGGGGAGGGGGAGAAATGGCCTCATTGGCCATCTTTGGTTCGGAAAGCTTTTAGTTTGAGGAGAGGAAGCTGTATAATCAGCTCATTTGTAGGTCAGCACATTGTTCGAATTTGCAACAAAGCAAGAAAGCAAGACGTGTGTCTTGCCTCTGTGTGAGAGAAAAAGAGAGGGTATCCTTCAACAAACATTCACAACCCTCCATTTTAGCTGGAATAGGAAAACCAGCTTGACAAGAATAAGGATATGTAGCCAAGTGACTTTCAGTGGATGTGGGTGGGATTTTAAACAAATCTCCTTATGCAAGCATGAAAACAAGCTATTTAGCGCTCATTAATGTCTCGGGTTAAACTGTTGAATAATTTGTCATGGTTAGGCTCTTTTGGTTTCAATGGTGTTTTTCTAGTGACTAATGAAATGACAACTACACATAGTCCTTGATATGCCACTGTTCACAATAGGGTTTAAAACTGTGTATTTGTTATTGATGTCATTAAAGTGATGGATTTGAGCTTGGTTTCTGAGGCAGACAACGGGGTGGTTAAGACTAATTTCTAGCAATGGTTTTGGAGGTTGAAACCAAAGTGTGTATAAAAGGAAATGTTTCTCCTTTTAAGCAATTAGTTTGAACCCAGATGAATGAAATTTAAGCAAGTGGGCATCAACTGCAAGTTAATTTTGTCTGGAAATCATCACCAGTTAAAATATTTTTATGCACTCGAGTATAGTATTGTCTTTCGGTGCTTATGTAAGAAAGGAACAAAACTGCTTGTTTAACCTGAGACTTGAGACGACTGGCTAGAATGTATGACTGAAGTCATAACCATCTGGAACTTCATTAAGGATATGGTCCTTGGCAAGTATATCTTTTCAGAGGCAAGACAGCTTCTGTATCTGAACTGAAGGAGAGGGAAGCCAGAGCAACTCCCTTTTACCAATCAGAATTTACAATTCATTTGAAAAAAAACACAACACTCTAACCAAAAATTAAAAATCAATGTTTTCCAACAGATCTAGCAATGAAATGGAAAGATATGGGCCCTGTGAGGAAGCATTTATATTGCAGGTCCAATCCTATATTCTTTACACATGCAAAACTTCTACTGAAGTCAGTGCAAGCTTTATAGGTGCAAGGAATTCTGGATCAGGCCTAAAGTCCATAAACTTTGTACATAATAAAAATGTGACCCTAGGAGTTCCTTTAACTGGCTTCCTTTTTGTGCTCTTGCAGAGTAGGTTCCTAGACAGACAGTTACCTAGTTTGTACACACACCTTTTGCACCTGAAAATAAAGGAAGGGCTTCAAAAAATGCTCCCCCCATCGGTTGGAAGAAACAACAAAAGCAGTGAAATTCAGAATTAAGGGGATACTCTCCACGTCAAAGTGATTTTATAGCTTTTTTGGATTCTCCATACTTTTTAGTATTAAAATAAAATTAAGAATTAATATGTGAGTGAGGCAGGGGGTTCTTTCCCATGTGGTTTTGTCGTTTTCCATTAGGAGAGGATTGATTTGTTGTTGTTATGTTGCAAAGAAAGTCGAAATGTTGACAGTGTCAACAGTAATGTCCTTACCTGCTACAACCACACCTTCATTTCTTCAATGGAAAGAACTTTAAAAATCTAGCTTTTATTTATCTGCTTTTGTTTAGTTTTTGCATTTTGCTCCCATTAGACAATAGAACTCAGCCCATCTCATGGTTGGTTTTTTAGTCATTCTCATGTTCTGATTCTTGTACGGGAGCACAATTCTGTTATTTGGGCTCAAAACATTGCAGGCAAATATTTTAATCTTCAAACTCAAACAAAGTGGTTTGCATTGTAACTTACAGAAATCGTTAAAACATTGGTATGTTTGTCTGGCATTCACCCCTGTGCAGGGAGCCAGCATAAGACCTATGCACTGTTTAAATTCCACATGGACTACATGCCTGCACTGGGAATTAAGAACTTCCTTTACACAGGCTACTTGGAATTTGAGTCCAGGTACACAGGAGTGAGTGGGCAGGAGACAAGTGGAGCTACTCACTAGCTCTCAGAGCTGAGCCAGTCTCTGGCAAGGGGGAGGGGGGAAATTGTGATCAGCACTACTCCTCAGGAGGCGGAGGAGGGAATTGTGACTCCTTGGTTCCTTCACTGGGATACTTTTGGAGTGGCATCAATGGTCTATGTCCTTGTGACAGTCTATCTCAAAGTAGTTTTCTGTGGATCTTCCATAATATTGTTGGATTCCTTTGTATACATGGGGAGTCCTCATTCTGCAGACTGACACAGTGAATTCTAGTAGTGCCATATCAGTATGTCCAGAAGGAAACCCGTCTATCATTTCCTTTGGGATTTATGCAAGGAGGGGACTTTCTAGGTGTAAAATCACCCCCTGCCTACAGGGAAGGGGATGGGAAAGAGAGGAAGGTGGACAGCCCCTTCCTTAACACTATCCCCCTGGTCTACAGAGCCAGTGGAGAGCCAGGGTCCACAGTGGGAGGTAGGCAGCTGGGTTTCGGGAAAAGCAGGCTGTGAGGAAGGTGCCATGTGTTCATTGACCCTATACAAACCCAAAGGGGAGTTAAGGAAATGTCAGTGCATCCTGACACTACGGTAAGTTGTGTGCACTATCCAGCGCTGTGAAATTAACTTTAAAGGGGGTAGTGTCAGGTGGAGGAGCTGTCTAACAGGGTCCACTATAATTCCCATTGGAGAGGCAGAAGGTCTCAGGAGGGAGAGGGCTTCTGGCACAAGTGCCTTTGACCTCCTGCAGACCTCTGGGGAACTAGGGAGGTCTATGGGTTCTCAGTCCCCCCCTCAGTCCATTCCAGGGGGTGTAAACCCTATCAATCGAGTTAACATTCAGGAGGGCACAATATAGCCTGGAGAGCCTTGTTGTGGCATTTTGCTTGGTTACCTTGCATACTGACCATCCTTCCAGAGCTCTTGATGAAGCGTAGTTAGTGCAAAAGGAGCAGTAACCAGGCTTCAAAGTTAAATGTCAGGGTGAGAGGGGTTTTTTTATTATTTTTTATTGGAACAGTAAGAAAGCACCAAAAACGTCAGTTCCCATTAATGACTGAGCGCCTGGGAAAGATTTTTTTTTTAAAGAAGCTTTTAAAAATTTATAGCAGTGTAAAGAGTCTGTTAAACAAAGAAGGTTTCAGCCTGAGTGAGCTTTTTTAAGGCTGAATTATAAAGCTCTGAAAATAAGACTGATAATGGAAATGATGACAGAATGTTAGCCAGATCAGGGCAAGCAGCTCTCCTGCAATAAGACCTGGTTGGTTAATCCCCCACCCCTCCCAAAAAGGAAAAACAAAAACAAAACAAAAATCTGCAGAGTTTGATATTCAGAACAGGGGAAAAACAAACAAACGAGCCTTTATTTCACATGGAATTCTGCAGCCTGATGTTAGTGACAAACAGAGGTGTTTTTGCCAGTATATCTGCCTGGGTTCCATTAATTTGTACACTGTAAGTCAGTAGGAATTGCTAGTGGGTCGTGAAGTGTTTGTGCTCTTACATGGTCATGAGTATAGGATGCCAAACTAAAGGTTAAAGCAGCATCTTGAAATAAGAGATTTCATGATTATCTAGCTAAGGTATTGATATGGCTCCCATCACTGCAGTATCTGAGCTCCTCACAATCTTCAGTGTACAGATTCTCCCAACACCCCTATGAGCTGGGGAACGGTGGAACAGAGGGTATGTCTATGTAGCCCCCAGAGTCTGAGCTCCAGCCCAAGACTCAGATTCTAAGTGCTGCTGACACAGCTATTTTCACAATGCTAGCACAAGGCCCTGTCTGTCGACCCAGGCTGGGAAGCTTCCTGCAGCAGGGTGTATAGACCTTCCCAGAGGGGTTATGTGACTTGCCTACAGTAACACAGAAAGGCTATGGCCAAGCAGGAATTTGAAGCCAGGACTTCCAAGTCCTAGGCTAGCACCTACCCACTGGCTATCCTTCCTCACTACTTACTTCTGCTCACCGTAATTACTTCAAAATTATCAGTTTTTAGTCATCTATAATTAATAACTTGCTTCTCTGTTTCTTCACACTGTCCCTCAGATATCTCTGAAAAGCCTGTGCCATATGCTCACATATAATAATTTCTGAGTCTGTCTACCTGTTCTTACTTCCTAAACTGTTTCTTACAGTTCAGGGCATTCTGCACCAAGTGTGCTGCTTGATGAGTTCTTTTGCATATGAATACCTAGAATGCATTTCCAGTTCACACTAGTGCAGGTGTCAGAGCTTGGATAACAAAGTGCAAGGTTGAATGTGGTTTTGGAAGCACTGTATCCCTCTTCTGTTGGTTCTAAGTTAATTGCAATCAGGTCATCTCAGCCTGGAGATACTGCAGAGTCACACCTCCATAGCTAAATGGAAGCAGTACGTGGATGGCTAACTTTCTAATGCTGAGCAGCCACAGAGTGGAGGGGCAACATGAATAGGCTAAGCAAGTGACTGGAAACCAGGGACTTTTTCCTGTGTTTTAATCTTGTTATTGTCTCAACTACTCCCCAGAAGATGTCATGTAAAACCTTGCTCTCTTAATATACCCATCTGTAAAGTGGGGACAATACTTACTTATGCACTTTACAGGAGTGTGGGGCAGATTATACGTATTACTCTGTTCATAAAGTGTTATTTAAGTTTCAGTTATTATAGGTGGGATCATAGAAAGTGAGTGAACAGAGGAAGAAACTAGGATGACAAAGATGAGTGTTCAGGCAATGATGGGAATCAGGAAGGGGAGCAAAGGGTGGGATCATAGAAAATGGTGTGAATAGAAAAATGGAAAGGAAATTCTTTTCAGACACAGGTGAGAGATAAGGAGGAAAAAACCAGAAAAACTGATAAGGATAGGAGAAGTCAAACATGGAAGAAGTGGGAGAAAAACAAATAACATTCATACACCTAACTTTCTTATTTGTGCTGCTTGATTTTATTTCTTTCCCTGTTAGCTGTCTTACTGAAAGCCATAAGGGTCAATATTTTTGAGCAATTATATTAATATTACTGTCTACTTCAGATTCAATAGTTAAATATAAGGAGGAACAGGGAACACATAGCCTACAGTTGATTAGAACGCACACAGTGACCAGTGACCAATGCAGAAGGGATGAGAGGCATGTCTAGCAACCCAATAGCTTTCAGCTTATTTCGTGAAGTGACCCTTGGAAAACGTTTTTCAGTGTTAGCAGCTATGTGTGGATCCCAGCAGAAAGGAACTGGGCTCCATCGGCGGAGAAATGGAGGTTGATGGCACCCCAAAAGCATTGTCACATGAGTTTGTAAAGTTTGATGGTTCCCATTAATCATTTAGTTAATGGTCTTCTTCCCAAGCACAACACTGAAGAGTAAGGCCAAGCATGTGCATAGTACTATGATCATGGTGAACATAAAAGTCAGAGTTGAACAGGTCTGGAAAAATTGTTTTATAGGCTCGCTCCATAGTCAGTATGCTGAACCAATGCAGCAGGGGAGAGCTATGGAGCTGCTACTTTGCCAGAAGTGTTGCCTTTCAGGGGTGATGTAAAACTGAGCCCATACTATTTATGGCCAAAGTTTGCCTATCATTTTTCACAAGGATAGTAATGTTGGCCCAGAGTGCTGGCCAATTGCAACGTTGGCACATCCAAACTGTCCACCTCCGTTTCCCCTGCAGTTTCAGATAGCTACTGCATTCTTCATAACATCTTGTCCTAAATTCCTGTGTGTATCAGCCTCAAAGCCCCTGTCATTCACTTAGTGTGTAAAACAAGTCCTATTCATCGTTTGTGAAGCACTTGGGGATTCTTCTGGATGAGAGGCAGTAGGTAGACATAAATTCTCTCCATGTGCTGTCCATCCTCCATGATTCATTTCAACCAACAGAAACTACAGAATGCAAATGAAATGAGGATCATATTGTAACCAATGGGATGCATTATGCAAATGAATGGAGGAGGAGGGTAAGGTTGAAGAGATGAGTCACACCTACATCAGGGGTCAAAATGCCACCAACCCAATAACAGCTTGCTCATAGGGCAATAGCACAGGAAGGAGAAAGGAATGATACAATTCATGAATTTCTCTTGGGTATCAACAAGTTTTTAATTTGCACCACGTTTCATTTCCTTCATAATAAACTTGTGTTAGCAATGCTTATAAATAGCATGCATTTAAAAAATGCCACACATCTAGCATGACTTTAGTTTCACTGCTATACGTCTCACAAATAAGAGCCAGTTAAACAGGCCAGGAAATGTTTAGAGAGATGCACAGGAAATCAGGCACATAAACCTTGTTTGTAGTAACAAGACACAAGCGTTACATATTCAGTCTGTTACCTAAAGCACAGTCTGTTCTGGGGGAGTGTCCCAGAAAATGGTGTTGGGAGGTTCCATGTGTATTGTGTCAGTGATTTTCTCCTTTTACAAGGAAAAAAATATGTATATTTTTTAATAATTACCCATCAGGAAAACTCAGCCTGGAATCTGAAAGCTGGGTTCTTTGCTTCTTGTGCAGTCACCTGCAATAAAGACTATTCAGACAAACTTCTGCCCACAGTTACATTTACAGTTACATGAAACCCAGTTATCTCCAGTGAGTTTGCACACAACTGAGGACAAAGTTTGGACCTGAGTAGCAGCTGCACTGCTTCTGCCATCTGAACAGGACTAAGAATTAGTGGAAGTTTATTTCTGTCACTGCACTTAGCAGACAGGACTGTGTATACATGCAGGAAGGGAAGAGATCTATTGAGCAAGAAGGTGCCATTTTGACAATGTGTTGTCAGTTTATAACTGCTCTGGTTCTTGCATTTCAATCACTTAATAAAAAGACGCTATGGTTGCCACTTTGGCTTTTTAGTTCAACAGTCAAGAAGTTAAATCAATTTATAGAGTGAATCTGTGTTCATATGCAATTTCCTTGTCTCTCCCCCCTACTTCTTATTCAAAACCTCAAAACCACTATGGGTAATTTCCCCAAGATCCACTTTAGACATTTGTGGCATGCAGCATCAAAAGTAAGTGCAAGCTGGCCAAAACCAGATATTCTTACCCTTTGGAGCATTTTCTTCCTCTTTCAGGGAATAAAGTAAGACAAGCCACTGCCCTCTTCCCCACACAGCGAAATACTAACTGGAAATAGAAAGATTGGCACTGGTCCTGATTCCATTGAAATAAATGGGAACTTTGCCAGTGATTTCAAAAGGTAACAAAGTAGTCATGCATGTTTGTATTTGTAACATCCCCTTAACCTACACCATCAGCTCACTACACCTCACTTAGAAAACTTACTCAGAGGCACCAGAATGAGAGATCTTTATCAGACAGACAAAATACATACATGCTCCTTACCACAGATATCACTACTAGAAGTGTTGGTTCATCATGGAGGTTTTGTTAAAAAGGGGAGGGAGACAGAAGGTTGTCTGAAGAAATATATTTTCAGAGCTTTTTAAGAATGTCATAGAAACAGGGAGTATTTGGAGGTTTAAACATTCCTGTGCAGCACTGAAAGCCCAAAACAACAACGCTTTGCTCGTGCGTAAGAACCAGAAAGTGCAACTGTCAATAAATGGTACTGACAGCCTCGTTGTACTGGCAGGGCAATGTAAACAAACACATCAGTGATACAAAGTAAATTAGCTTTCTAGAGTTCATTTCAGTTTTATAATTATTTGTATTACAGTAGCTCTTAGAGGCCAGAGTTGAGATTGGGGTCCCATTGTGCTAAGCACAGTACAAACACTAATTAGAGAGTCCTAAAGAGGTTACAGTCTAAATAGACAAGCATGGGAGAAGAAACAGAGAGAAAGGGGTAGTCACTTGCCCAAGGTCAGGCAGAACCAAAAGTAGAACCCAAGTTTTCTAACTCCCAGTCCAGTGTCCTAGCCCGTAGACTAGCCTGCCTCAAAAATCTAGGCTATTATTAATAGCAGAGCTAAGGAATTTAAGGGATGGATTTTATTGTTTGCATTGCTGTTATCTGTCTGTAGCATAGTTTTGAAATTGCCACTAGAAAATATTAGAAGCACTATTCCTCTAGGTTTCTTTGCTCCTCAGGCCACACACAGAGGCACAGTTTACCATCATGGTACTGAGATGCTCAGCTGTGGAACATATTCGTTCAGTAGTATTAGTTGGTGCCTTGGCAAGATTCTCAAGCTGTCATGAAGACAGCCCTGAAGCACCCTTCTGGTCTGTCATGTGGTTATGCTGTTGCTGCAAGTACATATCTGGTTTCTGATCTGACCTCAGGCTCCAGGACAGTGTTTCTATTTAATTTACCTTTTTGATCTGGAGAAATTTGTGTTTTAGTTTGAATTCAACAAAGCCCTGTGAAAATCCGCTGAACCTTTGACAGCCTTTTTTTCCCCTGCTTAAAGGGGGGCAACCTTTACAATAACATAGGTAAATTGGCACAATAAATAAATATTTGTATGCTTTCTTCTTATTTAATTAGATTTGCCAGTCTGAAATGTAGTGTGTTTGCTAATTTCAGAAACTAGGTACCTTAATTAAATCAGACACAATGGTGGAAAAAACAAACAAAAAAAAGTGCCAGATTGCATTTTATTCCAAAAGGGAAATATTCATGCTTAAAGGGTGGTCTTTTTTTAAACTATTCTTTAATCATTGTGTTTCTTGGTTTAAATTCCTGTTCTTACAGTATTCCTGTTGTTTAGGTTCAGAGATGGAGAGAGGATTTTTTTCTTTTGATTGTTTCACGGTCAGAAGTTGAATGTTGCCTGGATTTTTCCCCTTTGTGGGTGGAATGATACAAAGTTTCACAGTCAGAATGTGAATCTAGGTTAGAGAGAGCAGCAGCAACTCAAGGGCAAAATTCCTACCAGCGCAGTTCTGCACAAGGGGGTAGGCACTTCATAAGTCTCAGTGTTGCGGCCATTACATGACATATAGGGCCCTCATTCAGTAACAGACTTAAGCACATGCTTAAAGTTAAGATTGTACTTAAGTCCCATTGATTTCAGCTCAAGTGTGCTTAAATGCTTTGCTTAATTGGGGCCTAAGTGAGGTAAAGTGACTTTGCATGAATCATCCGCAGTCGGATAAATTTCACCCTCTATAAATAGAAATCCTGTTGACCCTAGCTGAAGCTTAGCTATTTCCAATTCTGAAGGCCTCAGTCTTAGATTTTGCTGTCTACAAGCTGAGAGAGTTAATGCAGCAATTGAACGCATGCCTTATGCAATGCGACAGGTGCTAATCTTCCAGGAAATTCATCCTACATCTCACCCATTAAGGGAATTTTATATTAAAATGGCTTAATGTCTCCTTAAAGGTGTCAGCGAGCATGCGAGGACCACACAGATTTGGTTCCACTGAAAGTAATAGAGTGAAATTGTCTGCATAATTATTTTAGTTGGATTGAGAATCTGCAGTTCTCCCTTGCTTCAGGAAATAAACCTCTGTTAAAACCATATGGCACTATTCTCCGAAGAGATGTGATTGCAGAGGCACTTCCCTTTCAGATATCAAGGCAAAATTAGAGAAAGTAGTCATGTTTGTGCATAATAAATACAACTGTTTCTCTTTGTGAGCAAATATGAAAGTGTCGTTTTGGTTTTTGTGTGTGAGTGTGTGTGTATATATACTTGCATAATTTATGCATTGCAATAAATGATACAGCAATTGTAAAATGTCTGAGACCCAGAAGGCATGTATTGTTATATATACACATAGCAAAAAAGTCTGTCAGGTTGAGTTAAGCCCCAAGTTTAGGTTCTGTAAAAGCATTTTAAAAACCCATGATCAAGAGAAAGAATCTCCCCGCTCTTTTTTTTAGAAGTTCCTAGTAAAAGGGAAGGGTGTTTAAACATTCAGGGAGAAGTAAAAATAGTAGATAAAAACTTTACACATCATACAAGTGACCCCAAGATTACAGTAACTTTAAGAGAATAAAGATTTGACAGCACTTTGTATATAGTCAATTTCACTGTTTCTTGTAAATAGCTCAGCCCTACAGTTTTGCACCTGGATCCAGGCAGGTAGACCTCTGATCTCACTCAGACACACTGAGTCCTGTATAAAGCTTCTTCTGGAATCAGAGCCTGAGGGAGCAATCCCACAAACCCTTCCCCATATAACTGTACACATGTGAGTATCCCCATTGATACCAACTGGACTACTCACATAAGTAAAGTTACCCCTGTGCGTAAGAATTTGCAGGATCAGGCTCTTAGCTAGTCAGTTTCCCATGTTGATAATGTGAGAAATGTCCAAAATGAGATAGGAAAGTGTGAAAACCACAAAACTTGGTAGAGCAGGTGTAATTGCTCTAACCATTATTTGCATATGACTTGACTGCCTCTTTAAGTTCAGTGGGCCCAATTCTCCACTCACATCAGTTTTACACAAGTAAATTTCCATTGAATTCAATGGAGATTTACACCAGAATAAGTGAGATGATAATCAGACTTCTTTTGCACCAGAAAGTAAAACTGCCTCAGACTAAAGCAAAAATAATTAAAACTGTTTTCATTGCCAAAGCTGAGTGAAGTGCAGAAAGTAAACAATCTGCATAAAGGGTGAAAAGCAAATGTCCTATTAATATTTATTCTGTTCTAATAACCTAATATATTGGCAATGACAGACATGGAAAATATTATTTTTATTAAAAAGAAAAGGAGTACTTGTGGCACCTCAGAGACTAACAAATTTATTTGAGCATAAGCTTTCGTGAGCTACAGCTCACCTCATTGGATGCATTTGGTGGAAAATACAGTGGGGAGATTTATATACATAGAGAACATGAAACAATGGGTGTTACCATACACGCTGTAACGAGAGTGATCACTTAAGGTGAGCTATTACCAGCAGGAGAGTGGGGGGGGAAAAACCTTTTGTAGTGATAATCAAGGTGGGCCATTTCCAGCAGTTGACAAGAACCTCTGAGGAACAGTGGGGGGCGGAATAAACAAGGGGAAATAGTTTTACTTTGTGTAATGACCCATCCACTCCCAGTCTCTATTCAAGCCTAAGTTAATTGTATCCAGTTTGCAAATTAATTCCAATTCAGCAGTCTCTCGTTGGAGTCTGTTTTTGAAGTTTTTTTGTTGATGGCATATATCACATTGGTAGATGTGCAGGTGAACGAGCCTCTGATAGTGTGGCATCATAGGGCCTAATCACATCAGCCACACTATCAGAGGCTCGTTCACCTGCACATCTACCAATGTGATATATGCCATCAACAAAAAAACTTCAAAAACAGACTCCAACGAGAGACTGCTGAATTGGAATTAATTTGCAAACTGGATACAATTAACTTAGGCTTGAATAGAGACTGGGAGTGGATGGGTCATTACACAAAGTAAAACTATTTCCCCTTGTTTATTCCGCCCCCCACTGTTCCTCAGAGGTTCTTGTCAACTGCTGGAAATGGCCCACCTTGATTATCACTACAAAAGGTTTTCCCCCCCCCACTCTCCTGCTGGTAATAGCTCACCTTAAGTGATCACTCTCGTTACAGCGTGTATGGTAACACCCATTGTTTCATGTTCTCTATGTATATAAATCTCCCCACTGTATTTTCCACCAAATGCATCCAATGAGGTGAGCTGTAGCTCACGAAAGCTTATGCTCAGATAAATTGATTAGTCTCTAAGGTGCGGCTGCTACTCTGAAACATGTCATTATTTTTATTATAATTCAGTTTTTAAACCAGTCTCCCTTTAGTCTTATCTACCTGGGTTTTTAAACCAGTGAGATTTGTACATGTAGCTACAACTATTTAAAAAACCACACATAGTGATTTATCTATATCTACTGTAGGAACATAAAATAATTACACCCACACTCTGTACACAGGAGCAGATTCACTTGTGTCTTATTTGCTTAGTGTTTTCCCTTGAGTTGGACCCTGATAGAGATCTCAATAATGAGCACATTATAAAAATCTGCATAGACTCACATGACTATCCTGCAGTTCACACCAGTTTTAAATATATAGAACCCAATTTTACCCTCCAGTACACAAGTGCAACTCCCGTTACACAGGAATTCAGAGTGTAGAGTTGGCCCTACAGTTTCATTTTTCATGAACTCTTCTTAGAATCTATATCCAGGTTGTGGTGATTATACCACACTGAAATTCATACCTTAAAAATTTCACACATGTCCATTGCTGCATCTCAGATATATATCATGGTACTGATCTCCCCCTGAAACCCTTTAGGTCTTGACTTGCTGCATAGCTGCAGGTAAATGCATTGTATATGTATGCTATCACAGACTATAGTGCAGGGTCTTTATGGAGCAGGTAGACCCAGCCTAGAAGAAGAAGAAGAGCACTGGTCACATGGAGTCTGAGTTTAGGCCTGAGCTCAGTCCCAAGCTCTAATCCAGTCCCTTAGGTGAGCAGGGGCTGGGAGCCTACACGGGCCCTTAATGAAGGAGGGAGCATCTTGTCTGGCTTTCTGGCAACCCCTTCTGGTCATTGCAAGGAGCAGTAATGATGGGCCCAGCCTTCCTCCTTCAGAAGATCACCAGATGATGGAGTAAAAAGAAAAGGGAAAGATGCAAAAGGAGCTCAGATGACCCTCTGATTGTGAAGAAGCTAGAGAGAGCAAGCAGTTTCCTTTCTTTTCATTGGGCAGTGCTGAGAGTACTGCAGCTCCTAGCAGAAGAAGGCTATCATTGGAGAAGGTTACCCTGTCATTTTAAAATTGTACTCCTTTCTTCTTTTCAGAAGTTCTCTGAAGCTGGAAAATATGTTCTGTGGCCTCCTTTTCCATTTGGATTTATTTTATTAAACCAGTTAACACCCCAGTGTTTCAAGGTTATGCACCACCAAAACACCTCCACCCTTCAACATCATCAGTGGTGTAACCAGACCTCTCTGGTTAATGTTAGTTTACTAATGTTAGTAAACTAACCTCTCTGGTTAGTTTCTGATGCAAAAACGGGACAAAACTTCAGGATCCATTTCCCACAAACTCTAGGGTGGAAGTTAATTGTATTCATGCCTGAGGAGAAGAAAGTGCTCTCTATTGTGTTTATGTAGGTCCTATAAAATTGTGCTTATTGTTTAAAATGCAGAGGATTTTCCCCATCACTACATTTTTTTTAAAGGAGATAATATTTTGGCCCTACAGACCTTCAACTGTAATTGTAGAATGTAAGCAGGCATCATATTCTTGGAATAAGTCACATGGCAGTCAGAGAAGCAAGTCATTAATAAGATGCAGATTTTCAAAAAAACGGAAAGACTTTGGGCCCAATGCTGCCGCAATGAAGTCAGTGGCCAAACCCCTATTCATTTCAACGGTAGTTGGATCAGCCCCAATATAAGTTCTCTTTTTCTCTTTCTGGGATCACACCTTTTGTTTTGTAAATGAAAATAGGACTTGCTACCAAAACCCCCCCAAAACCCCAGGAGAGAAACTTGCTTTAAGCAGAATGAGGTATTTAGAATGATATTAGTAGTGCAGAGATGACTAGCATTTCCAGCATTTAAGTACATTAATGCTATTCCCGCCAGGTTCAGGAGACAGACATAATGCCACTGCAGCATTGCAGAAATGTTTTCCACTGGTGCACTTTAGTGGGCATCCAAACCTAGTGCCTCATTAGAAAGGAACACCTGCCAGTGATGATCCAATGCATTCTAAGGTCTTTGCAAATGTTAAACACGTACAAACATGTATACACACACACACACACACACACACACAAATGGGGGAGGGGGGTGTATTTCTGTGCAAATACAACTTTGAACACCATTAATTTCACAGCTGCACTTTTGAACAGCTTATGATTTTTATAAGTGGACATTTACAGCTTCTGTTTCTTTGATTTTCTTTTTTCCAAAGGATCACACCTACAATGTAATGTGCGAGTGGTTTTCTTTTTAACAGTGAATCATGCCACTAGCCATAGCATGGTCAAAGCAAAGTGTGCGAGCTAGAGTCTACGATAAAAAAAAAGTCGAGGGAGCTTTGTGAAGTATTGCATGGTTAAGTGAATTGGTAACGAGACAGAGACTTTATTTCTAGGTTGCTGGATCCATTCCAGTCCAGGTTGGTAGTGACCAAAAGTTAATACCATCATAGCTTATGATAATTTATGTAAAATGAGTTGGTTGTCTCAGTCCAGGTCTTAGACTGCAAGTGTCTAATTTCACAACGTTGCCACTGTAACAGCACCCTTGTTAACAAGCTGAGATTGGAATGGGCATAGAGACAATTATCCCCTCCCATCTTAAAGTTGGTCCCACAAGTCAAGACTGGGGCATAATGAAGAACCTTGTGCCCAGGCTGTATCTGCAGAGAAACTGTGACTCTAGGACTGTCAGTCCACAAGCACAAAGTCACCAAAGAGTCATTATGAATAGTCTGGTCGTACTTGGCATGTGTTAGGTACTTTTCATATACAGAGACAGCCCTTGCTTGCAGGAGCTTGTAGTCTAAGGCCCTGAAACAGGGTTACACACAGGCAGAGCCCATTGCAAGATTGAAGTCTAAGAAGACTAACAATGTATAAAGTGTGGAGGAGAAGGATAATTCATGCAGGCAAAATAGATCCAATTTATACAGTGCATACTTAAAAAAAGGAATTGAACTGGCCTCCAGGGCCCCAGTACGTTGACATTATTAATTGGCTGATTTCTTGTAGGTGTCGTGGCAAAGGGTACTTTAATATTTATTATATTATCATCATCATCACTATCTAAGCTGGAAAATGCCAAGCAGAACTGTCATGTTGCTGTACTACAAGGACCTTGTTTGTGGAAGAGGGAGAAAGGGAAATTCTATGAAGAATCTCCCCCTGCAGTAGCCCAGACACTGTTCAGAAGCCCTCACCGTGTGTTTATCATTTCAGTTAGCAATGCTGTAAATGACATCACACACTGCTTGCATTGGACTCACTCCAGCTTCCCCCCTGCCCCCCCCCCCCCGCCTGATCCTCTTCCTACTCCCCTTCCCCCTGCACGCATTCTTTGGGATTTGCTGCCTACTGGTAGCCAAGCATACAGAGAACTAGGGGCGGGGGGTGGTGGGGGGGAGATTTATTCAGTATGAATCTGTTTTCCTATTGTTTTTAAGTTCATGGGAGGCTCCCTGTTACTAAACAAACTTACAACTGAAGGCAAAGGGGGTCAGCCTCCTGTCAGAGCCTTTCTAAAGAAGATAGTCCATTGTGGCAAACATAGATCATTAATTACCTAGCTATCCCTCTGCCCTCCCCCTAAACTCTTGCTTGAAAGGTTAGGTCTAATGTCAATATCAATCTAATGAGCAGGTTAAATATTTTAACATTGGCTTAGGCCCTGATTTAGCAAGGACCCACTCCATTATTACCTGTTCAACAAATCCCATGAGCATGCATTTAACTTTAGCTATATACTTATTTCTCATTAAGTCATATGCTTTAAACGCTTTGCTGAACTGGTCGTAATAACAAGGAGACCTTGTGTCACCTTAGAGACTAACAAATTTATTTGGGCATAAGCTTTCGTGGGCTAAAACCCACTTCATCAGATGCATGGAGTGGAAAATACGGTAGAGAGGTATAAATACACAGCATATGAAAAGATGGGAGTTGTCTTACCAAGTGGGGGGGGGGGAGGGTCAGTGCTAACGAGCCAATTCAATTAAGGTGGAAGTTGACAACTGTTGAAAATAGCCCACCTCCACCTTAGTTGAATTGGCTCATTAGCACTGATTCCCCCACTTGGTAAGCCACGAAAGCTTATGCCCAAATAAATTTGTTAGTCTCTAAAGTGCCACAAGGACTCCTCATTGTTTTTGCTGATACAGACTAACACGGCTACCACTCTGAAACCTGGGGCCATAATGTAATCCCGTTATTAATACAGCTGAGCTGTGGCAGGTGAGGTCGCACCTACAGGCTTGGGGCTAGATTCTGCCCCCAGCTGCACATGCATAAACCTGGAATCACTCTACTGAAGTCAATGGATTTACATTCATGTAGCCCAGAGCAGAATCTGGCCCTCTCTGTTTTCCTTCTAAGACTGACAACGAATGAATTATCCCTTCTGAGATCCTTCGGAGTGATGTGTTCTCAGGAGCAGCATCCCTTCTTTATTACATACAAATAACAATGCTGTCCTGTTGTACTATCCCAGAATTTTAAAGCCTTTCACTGCTCTGGGGAGATTTCCCTCCATTTTCCCTGCAGACTGTGATTAGCCCGAAAAAAAAAATCTGTATTCATGGTCTTATATTTTTAAAAATATTTCCCTTCTGGGGGTATTCGAGTTTTACAATTTGCTACATTGTTTTCAAATACAATCTTGTGCCTTAACTCAGTGAATCTCAACCTTTCCAGACTACTGTACCCCTTTCAGGAGTCTGATTTGTCTTGCATACCCCCAAGTTTCACCTTGCTTAAAAACTACTTGCTTACAAAATCAGACATAAAACTACAAAAGTGTCACAGTACACTATTACTGAGAAAATTGCTTATTTTCTCAGTTTTACCATATAATTATAAAATAAATCAATTGGAATATAAATATTGTACTTACATTTCAGTGTGTAGTATATAGAGCAGCATATACAAGTCATTGTCTGTATGAAATTTTAGTTTGTACTGACTTTGCTACTGCTTTTTATGTAGCCTGTTGTAAAACAAGGCAAATATCTAGATGAGTTGATGTACCTTCTGGAAGACCTCTGTGTACCCCCAGGGGTACACGTGCCCCTGGTTGAGAATCACTGCCTTAACTTAGCTGGTGGTTTGTGCCAGCAGAAATGATCCATTATCTCTCGTTCTCCAGGTTGGCATGGATAAGGGGGTGCACAGGTTCCATCTCTAGATGATGGTAATAGCTGCTCGGCACACAGAATCACCTCCTGTCAGGGCAGCTGCACCCATATTTTCCCTCTGTCATCCAGCAAGGGCACCAACTCTCAGGCTTCCAGTTCCCCAGCTGTTGCCTGTCTTGGATGAAGACCCACATCTCTCTCCCCCCTCCGTTCTGCACAGTTCCCTGTCTTCACTGTGTTATTCCTGGCGGAAGCAAGCGGCCCAAACATACCTTCTTGCCTTCTCTTCAGTGACGGATAACAATGACTGTCAACAGTTATAAGTTACCACACAGATCTTTCTGTGCAAGCCTGTTTTACTCTACAGAGAAAAGCTATAAGAACAATAAAAGAACCTACATAGATACTAATAAGCCTACCAGAGATCACTTCAACCCTAAAATGGGCTGTGGCTGGAGCAGTCTTCCAAACCCAACCCAAGGGGTTTCTTGTGTGATCACAAGTTCATCACGGCCTCACCTCAGAACAAGCACATAGTCTTATGGGGCCTCTGTGGGCACTGTCCTTCCAACTCTACCCTAAGGATTAGAGCCCCCTGTGCTCCAGGGGTCCTGCCCATTTGTTTGATCAGGAAGAGGGCCCTGAGCCGCTTTAAAACTAGGCTGTTTATCCAAAAATCCTTTCTTTGTCTGTTGGTCCCTGGAGAATCCCATTGGAACTAGTATATGCACACCAGCGGCTGACAATGGAGGAAATATGTAAGCACCCCTGTCCCCCTCGAGAAAGTACATACAATGCCCACTACAGCACAAGTTCAACTGCATTTTTAATACAATGGGACCCCAAGGTATTAAACCTAATTCAATAAGGTTTAACTTAGTTCAGTAAAGTTTATCATAATTCCATAAGGTTTGTCCAGGACATTGCCAGTCTGTCACAAGAATAATAAATACAACAAAACAACAACAATTATTTAATAATATTAATAATCCTTTGCACTTTCAGAGTATGCTTCATCCAGAGATCTTGGAGCTCGTAAAGGTTGAGTCTGACTTAGTATTGTGTTAGTCTAGTTTTACCCCAGTGTAACTTCATTGAAACCTACTGGAGTTTACTCACACTCAGACCTGCTAAAACCAACGTAGTAACACAGTGATGAATCAGGCTCACTAATTCATTTAGCCTAGTAATGCCCCCTGGGAGTCAGGGAGGCAGATAAATATTTTTATAGATGGAGAAAACTGTGGCTTCCTCAAGTTTTAGTTACTTAAGTCCCTATTTAGGCACCCAAGAAGCAGCCTGGTTTTAGCTAGTGGAAGCTGCAGCTGCTCAGCACCACTCAGAACACCAGACCCAAAGCTAGTTTAAGAGCCTAACTCGAGGCACTTACATTTAAAAATGTTGCCCGCGTGACCTGCTCAGCATTACACAGTGGGTCAGTGGGAAACCCCAGAACTCTCAACTCCTTTCAACTCTATGTGCTAACCACCAGACAGTGCTTTCTCCCTTAAGGTTTTGACACAAGGAGTCAGTCCACTCCATCTGCCACCTGGAACAAGACTGTCACTAGTGAGATCACCAGAAAGGGGACAGAGCATAACAAAGAGAAGGGATCAAAATGGTGGCTGACCGCAATGAGGATTGGGGGGAATCTTCAGGACACCATCTCAACTAGCATCAGTTAGGGCATCAGTTATGCATCACTTAAGGCTAGGCATCTGTAAGACTTAAGTGTTGCATAGGCTTGTGCTGGCACTCGGCCCAGAGGTGAATTTCACCCGGAGAACTGAATGGATTCTGTCATATGTCTGCTGCCCCATTAAACCCATATATTACCAGCAGCACAAGACTTTCATCATATTCCGGCCTTTTAACCAGGCTTTAGATTGTAAAAGCAAGAGCAGAGAAGAAGGGTGTTAAGCATAATTTTTACTGGGGAAACCACCAATTCTTTATACCTTTCAAAAGGAAGAAAGAGAGACATCCATCAAACTGTCATTGCAGATTAGATGCCACAAACCTAAGCCCACGGAGCAGCCAGGAATCTGTAAACCTTTTAAAGGCTACGCCTGTTTTTGATTTTTTTTTTTTTAACCCTTATAGATTTTAGTGGAAAACATTAATGGGCCAAGGGATGTTTCACATTTCTCTAAGGTCTGACAGACTCTACACGAACTGGATAGAAGTCCAGTGTTATGGTTCAGGTTAATTAGCTTCTGTGTTATGACCAAGAACAAATAATACTGTCTGTCTTTCTTATTAAGGCAAGTTTGAAAAGCTGTGTTTGATTTAAAAAAAAAAAAGACTGCTGCATCCTGGCTTCTGTCTACATTTAGCCTGATTTGAGGTGCCCTTTATATAACAATAATTTGATACCACTCACAATACTTGGCACCCCAAGCGCTAGAGTGGAATGTAACAAGAACACTTTAGCAGGTCGGAGTGTGAGTAAACTCCAGTAGTGCTGGAATGAAAGGGTAGGGCATTCAGTGTATGTCTCTCCCTCGCTTGGCATTCACAGACAGTAAGAACTCGAGGATTAACATGCTAGACTCCGTTTATTACACATGGGTGGATAAAGCAATTACTTGTCTATCAAGGCTGTAGTAAATTGTGCAACAGCATTAACATGGGTGGATATGGGATAAATGCTATTTTGCCATAGAGTGTGCTGATACACAAGATAATCCTTCAAGTCTAACTTGTAAAGACTGTTTTCCTTTGGAGTTTATATCATGTTTCCCTTGCAAGCATAGACTGAAACGGCGACTTTTTATTTTCAATCGCATTTTCAGCTCCCTTTAGCCATCTTAATTTTATTAGAGAGGTTATTTTAGAAACATCCCTTATTTAATTACATTTAAACAATCTACTTAAAACCTGTTGCACAGATAGAAACACAATCGTCTTTTAATGCAGCAAAACAGTCTTTTGAAAGACGGTGCATACAAACGGACATATCCCTCCCTTATTGCTGGACTGTTGTATCGTCCACGCCTGAACTCCCATTCTAACCACAGCATTCGGCCTGTAATATGCCCTTGGTTTTGGAGAGGAAAAAAAAACGAAAGTGCACCCTATGGATGTCTAGAGAGCAGAGGGTTGCAAAACAGCACACAATTGGAGAGGTCTTAGACTAGATTAAAACTAAGTCCCTTAAATCTGTTTTAATGATTGTGTTTACATCTTCCCCTCCTCAGTCCTTTAAAGTAGTCAGGTTTCGCAAGCGTTAAGAAAACCAACCCCTCCTGCCTGTTGGAGGGAAGCCAGTTCAAAGTAAGAGATTTTTTCACTCTCCCCTCACCCTCCTTCTTTTTCTATGATCTTTACTGCTCTTCAGTGTAGCAAGACCAGACTAAGGACCTACTTTATAGAGTAGTTTTACCTTTTTTAAAAAAAAATGTTTCTTCCCATTCTTTATAGAGATTGTTTGATAACAATGAGGATGATAAAGTCAGGATGAGGAGCTCTTGCTCTTTTGAAATGCG
This sequence comes from Chelonia mydas, assembly GCF_015237465.2. Classification (NCBI taxonomy): domain Eukaryota; kingdom Metazoa; phylum Chordata; order Testudines; family Cheloniidae; genus Chelonia; species Chelonia mydas. The sequence goes on from NC_057851.1 coordinate 13,832,430, forward strand.
GCTCCCTTTTAAAACATTTTTTTTTTTTGAGCAAAGGAAAAAGAAGCAATAAATAGACCAAAACCAAACAAAACATAAAATAAATAAAAGGAAAAAGAGTGCAGCAGATACTAGCATGCAGAGGGAATGAAGCCAGGGACTGGGAATTGCGTGAAAGTCTCTGTACGATTTCTCTTTAGAATCCTCTAAACAAATTTGCCAACCATGGCTAGCTGGGTTGCTGGCACATACACTGGTGCATTATGTTCTTTAATGAGGTTTAAAGGTGAACAAGAGTTGTGTTGAGATGCAGGGGGCTCCAACACGGTCTCTGTCTTTCCCATGCGTTTGTGGCGGTAGGGTTTGTTTTTTAAAAATAGCCATTGCATTGCGTGAATTTAAAAGCCTGGAGGAAATGGTGAATCACTTGGCTGAGCTGGGGAAGATCTCCCAGTGGGAGATGGGAACTTCTTTAATGCACAGTTCTGAGCTGCAGAACAGAGGAGAATGGGTTTGGGGTGGGGGTGGAAGGGTAGATGCCAAAGCACTGAGCACCTGTAGGGCTGCAGTAAGTCTGAAGTGAAGTGTGGATCTCTCTGGGTGAGGGCAGGAGGGAAGGAGGAGACACTTGTTATGCCACACTGCAGTGTGATTTTGAGCAGAGCACAGGGGAGATGGGAAAGTGGGGGATTCCTGAAGTGTGGCAGTCTCAAGCTGGGCTGAGGAGCAGGGCAGAAGGGCAGACTAAAGATGATCACGGGGGAAGCAGTTCCAGTCATGGCCACGAGGGAAACCCTTCCTTCACTTCTGCACTTGCTCTTTTCTTGGGGCTCCTTGTCTCTTTCATAACTCCAGGTTCGTTCTAGAAATGAAACACTTGCAAAGCAAATGTACCGGCAGCACTGAGCTCCCGCACACAAGACCCATAGGGCCCAGTAGAGGGAATAGCAGCTCCCTCCCGTGACCACCACCACTGCCCCACTGACCTCAATGGGCACAGGGTTGGGGCTGTTGAAACACTGCCCCTGCTGGAGCTGGTGAGATGCAGCAGCCAATTTTCACATCCGCATTCTAGGGGAGGGAGGGTTATATCTCAGCTGCTGTGATTTGCTGAAAAACCTGACCCCTAAAGCCTCCTCCTAGCTGTGCACGTGTGTGTATGTGTTTGCTTTTCATAGGCCACGATTTTGTTAAAAAGAAGTCGAAATCTTAGCACTTTATATTTTCAAATATTTTACAAGCCCTGTTCTCGATTCACTCTCATGGGCACAGAGGGATGCAGTTTGCCCCACGGTGGAATTACCCCTCAATCTGCAGGAAACTTTAAACTTCAAATGGGGCTTCGCGGGAGTCCCATCTAGGCAGGCTAGCTGGGTGATGAGCTGCACTGAAGCTTGCTCTTACTCCCCAGTGGGAAAATGCCTACTGAACTGGGAGATGTGCTGAGGGCCAGATCTTGCACCATTTAAGTGCCAAGGCTCAAAATCCCACCCCTGGCTGACCCTACCCACTTTGGACCTGATCTAAAGCCCACTGAAATCAATGAAAAGATTGACTTCCATGGGATCTGGATCAGCCCTTTGTTGGCAGTACTGGCCTGCTTTGAACCTATCCAAGATCATTGTATCACTGGGGTGAGGGAATTGGAAAGAGGTGGTCAGCTGGGATTCCACCAGTGGACTAAATCGGGCCCTAAGAATAAGAAATCAAGTCAGCTGAGCCTGTTTGCTGTGTTAGTTTTCATGTCATTTATTTATTTATTGGTTAGTGTCAGGTGTATTTTTGACCCGCTCTGTGTAAAAACGTCTCCACTTTAAGAACAAAAACCTTTGGGGGTCTTGATTTCTGTCCATGTGCGTGTGTAACCCTCATTAATGCTAATGGAAGTCCTGTGTGCATGGTTGGGAGAGTAAGCCCTTTAGTCTTTCATGTAAACTGGTGCCTTTAGCTATTTAAAAAACAAACATCTTTTTCCCTCCCCTGAGTGAATTAAAGCCAGTATTGCGCCTATGTAGCGCCTTGTTTTATGAATTATAAGAACTTTTCATATGTAGAACCTATGGTCTAATTATGTAATTATGTCTCTTGGGTAGATATTTTTCTTCTCATAATTATGTCTTTACCCAAGAGACTGGAAGGGCTCCAAGCTTTCCGCTTTCATGGGTAGAAATTGTTTGGCTCTCTTTTTCATTCTTGTTGATGAATTTTGAGTTGTATGCAGCATGTATGGCTTAGCAAGGGGAACTGCATAGGGAAAGCAACAAGGAGCACAGTGGTTTGTCACAAACAAATATTCACAGGAATATGGATTTAGTAAACAGGAGCTTTTTTGGCTCAGTTGAGGGACCTTGCTTGCAAAGAGCTAACATGATCCTTCTGGATAGAGGTTGATTTATGGCATTCTTGTGTTACCTCTAGAGCCCAGATAGACAGTTGCTTTGGAGCTGTATCTTGCTAACATGATGTATCTGAACATTTTAAGAAAGATGAATATCCTGCCTGACTCAATGACATCATTCACTGCCAGCACAACAAGCTATCTAGAAGTCCTTGGGCCCAATTTTGAGCTGTTTCACCAGGGTAAATGCAGAGTAGTTCCTTTGACTCCAGATTTACGCCAGTATAATTGAGATCACAATCAGGCCCATAGAGACATATCAGGCTGTAAGTTCACCTGTGCAATTCCTATTGATATTAATGGCATCAAGTGCAGTAAGATGTCCAGAGACAATGGGGCTTGAAAGAAACTGCTGAGACATGTAATTCATCCCCTTCACTAGTGTAGCAATGTTGTCTACAATGCACCCCAAAGTATTTTACTAGTGTAATAATCTCAAAGTGTACTAGAGTAGTCATCTCCTGGCAGATCATTACATCGGCCAATCAGTTCCAGTATCGGGATTTTTTTTTCCTACTATCTAACTTAACTTTTCCTTTTTCAAGTTTCCTACCATTAGTGGGGAGAGGAATTAATCAGAGATTCCACCCTTAGGCCCTAAACCTGCTCCCATTGAAGTCAATGGAAAAAAACATCAGTGGGCTACAATCTAATTCTTTATGCTGCCCCCTTCCTGGAGCTCCCATGTGTGTTACTCAAGGCTGCCACACCTCTCCTTTAAACACACATCTGCTACCAATCACAGTCTGATGTCACACAACTTGGAAACATACAGAAAACCTGAACACCCCTTTGGCCACAAAGAGCAATCTGGATGTGCTGCTTTGTCTACCCTTCAGACTGTAAGTGGCATGGGACTGTGACCATCACTTCCTCTGTGTTTATACAGTGCTGTGCCCTCTGTTGGCATATAACAACAAATAACAGCTCTGCCTAGACATTGAGGCAAATATTGCATGTCAGAACCTCCATTCTAATTGGGATCACCCACAAAATCTATGCACAATAGGTGGGTATGTAGGATCTTAATTTCACCTTCATTTATGAATTTCCTATGTTAGGCTTTCATACAAAGATATTTGACTCTCCCATCATTTGCTGTTTTTGTTGTGACAAAAGCATATCAAAGTGAAAAAGGTGCAACTGGGTGAAGATTGAAAATACCCAGCCCACTCAGGGATAATAAAAACATCTGTCGACAATCTGGTAACCAGAGCTCCCTGGTACCATAAAAAAATTAGTGGGTGGTTTGCTTGGTGCTAAATAGAGAAATCTACATTGTCCCTGCATATGGCGAGACCAAGTATAATCTGATTAATTTTCAGCCCCACACCCAAAAGCTGCAGAATAAAAAAAAAAAAAGGTAAAAATCTTGGGGCATCAGATTTACATTAAGGTTCTCCAGGTTGACCTCTCAAATGTTCATTTGAAGTGGCCAGAGGCTGTCAACTAAACTGACAGTAAGAGCCCAGTGATCAGAGAAAAGGTCACCTGCCAGCAGACATGGACAGTATTTCTGTGATCCAGGAAACTAGGAAGCAGTCAGATCCATCTAGAGTCAAAGCTATAGCCTGTTTTCTGCCCTGGAAGGAATGGGTAATGTATGATAGCCCTTGTGTGCCATCTTTAACATGTTCTTGACTGAAGCTTTCCTGCTTTGATTGGCAAGTTTGAGTAGAATGCGAAGTTATGGCATGTGTGTCTAGCCAGGGTTTTGTTTTGTTTTATTACATTGATTGCATCAGATCTATTTTCATACTCTGAACTGGGGCTGCAACTCCTGCAGCAGGTTAACCGCAGTGCAGTCTGCTTCCAGAACCTTTGATATACAGGTTTGGTTAAAAGAGCTGGGTAGGATTGATAGACTAGGATATTGCTCATTGCAATGATGTGGTAGATTCACAAAAGTAGGCGCCTAAGTCTGGGTTTAGGCTCCTCCGTCCCAGTTTAAGTTCCACTGTGATTCACAAAACTCCCTCTGAATCCTGTAAGTGCCTGAACATACTTGGTTTCTTAGTTTTTGCAATAAGAAGGTTGCTAGGTGCCTATGTTTCCACCTCTGGGCATGCACGCTGCTGCTTCACTATTAACATCTATCTCCCACCTCAATCCCAGAGCCACACACCCCTTGGGGTGGAGACAGGTGTTTGGCCACCTAATTCGTTTGTGGGGCCCCATCTGGTAGGCGTGTCAGAGGCTGCCCACCAGATCAGGCCCTGCACGTGACTTCACACAAAGCAGCCAAGAGAGGGAAAGGAGGAGGAGCTCCCTCATAACTTTTAACTCAGTGGTTTGGGTACTAACCTGGCATGTGGGATACCCTCCTCCCGCCCCAGTTCAAGTCCCCCGTCTGTGTGATGAAAAGAGATTTGAATAGAGATCTGCCACATTGTAGGTGAGTGCCCAAACCACTAGTCAATGGGATATTATGATGTGGGGCTCCCTCAGGCTCTCCTGTTGAAGTTGTTCCACTGTGAATAAATACTTAGAGTCATTGGAGCAGTGGAAGTGGACCCTGGGTCTCCCACATCCTAGGTGAATGCTCTGCACACAAGGCTATTGAGTCATTCTCATAGTTGTGCTCTCTCGCTCTCTCTCTCGCACATGCACCCTCTCTGGCCCAAATGTCTAAGTATTTGGCTGCAGTGGAACAGCTTCAACAGAAGAGACTGAATGACCCCACCCCCATCAGAATATCCCATAGACCCTTGGCACTCCCCTGAGCTGTGGCAGACCCCTGTTCAAATCCTTTCTCCTCAGGGGGGAGGAATTGAACTTGGAGTCTCCTATGTGAGTACTCTAACCACTAGGCTAAAAATTATGAGGGAGTTCCTCCTTCCCTCTGCTGCCCCTCTCCCCCAGTTTCTTGCAAAAATTGCCTTTGGTTCCTAACTCCAAAGAGGGTTCGCAGCTGAAAATGGCTAGTAGAGACAGATGCTTCCCTGAAGCTTGGATTTAGGCACCTATCTCTGAGAGAGAGGGGCATAGGGCACACCCCTCTCATTGGTATATCCCATTGGCTAGCTTAAGCAGCTCCCAGCCTAGCATGCTGGCTTTTGTGAATCAGGCTCAGGTGCCTGTTTCTCGCCATTCATTGAATACTCAGACTTTGTGAGTCAATATGTTCCTGTGATTTTACAGTGCCTAAGTATTTTTTTAAATCTAGCCTTACGGGGTAGAAGAAGCTGTTGGGACTTGAGGATAAGAATTCCTGGATGCTACTCCAGGCTCTGACTCTGTTCTTGGACTCTGAGAACAAATATACTAGAGTACTTTGTTTAACTTCTTCCTATGTAACCCTTCTGCCAGTTGGAGTTGGCAGCAACCAGGGCCAGGTTCAATATCTAGGGGTTCCTTTTCAACAATACAACACAAAACTGACTCAACCCCCCTACCCAGTAACCTGGCAGAATTACATACTATTCCCTGAGTGTCTCTAAGAGGCAGAACTTCCTCTCTCGCAAGCACAGAGTCTGAGTGTAGAAAAGAAACTTTTAACAGAAGGAGGGAAGTAACCTGGCATTAATTTGGGAAAACGCCGCAAGCAGGATTCATAAAACCATTCATAAAACCATGAGCACAAGCCCCATCTCAGAATACACTGGGCAGTGTCCTTTTCCCTCAGGTCCAGCAAACAAAAGTTCCTTTTACATGCCCCTCCCTTCTCCCTCCACCACACCCCACTCACAGTTGTTGTCCTTGGTCAGTGCAGACCCAGAGCTCAGAGGTGCATCTGCAGAGTTCACCTCCTACCCTGGGAGAGAGGGAAGGGGGACAACAGGGGACACAAGAAGGCACCTTGCTCGCTCCACTGTCCGGGCACTCGTTCACTGCTCCTCTCCCCTGGCCACTCATTATGATGTCTTCAGGTCCCACCATGTAACCCAGCTCTCAGTGATTTCCGCTATTAGTGTGGGACCCTCACTGCTAATACACACTGGGCAATCTCTTGCACCAAAGACACTGTCCCAAAGCAGGTCTAATGCCTAATTCTACTGCTATCACCCACTAGAGAAAGGAAGGGTCAACTGGTATTTAGGACCCTCAGAGAAGACCCACATCACCAGCTACATGATTCCTGTCCTCACTCTTTCTCAATTCACTTGGCTTTGGCACCCATGTCCCCTGCCTAGCGGGTGCAGTTTAGTTGAGGGTGAGTCCCTCAATCAGGGTATGCCAAGCACAGTTCTGCTGCCCTTGATTCACACAACAGGATAATAACCCTTTAGTACCCCTGCCCCAATAACAGAGAGACTTGTGATCCGACACCAGCCAAAAGTGATCATTTGGGCAAAGCAGTCCCATCATGCTGAGCGCCTATCCTGTTGGATGTGCCCATGCAAACAAGGTCAGCTTCTGAAGTCCTCTTTCCCAGCTCATCACTAGATGTCAGAGAAGAGTTCATTCAGACCCTGCTTACACCTATATTGTGTCCTCTCTTTTTGGCATCAGTCTTTCCAGTGATTTCAATGGGCTTTGGATCACACCCTGATTCAGAACCTGACTAAACAGGCCCAGTTTTTTCAATATCACTTCATATCAGAGACTTACGATGTCTCTAACCACCTTTGTAACCTACCTCTGAACCTGCTCTGTTTCTGCTATAACTTGTTTGAAGAGGGTGACCAGAATTGAACATAGTATTCTGGGTGAGGCCATCTCATTGAGCTGTATAATGCTATTAGAATATTTCCAATATTATTTATTCCCATTCTTTATACAGTCTCACATTGCTTTTTTATGTTTTAAATCACTATTGCACATGGATCAGAGGTTTTCATTGAGCTGTCTACAGTGACACCCAGGTCTTTTGTCTGAAATAAATTATGCCTCACACTCGAGACAGAGAAATACATCTTTTCTTAGTGTGCTCCCTGGGGATCAGGAATTTCTCTGTCAACGGACGCATATATCACTACTGAGATGAAAAGCAGCCTTTGTGCAGTGAACTTCACATTTATAGCATGTATTTCATTATTCCTTCTCACATGCTGTTTGGAAAGTATTTTTCTAGGGTGTTTCACTGTATGGTGTACCTGTTCCACAGGGACTAGGGGTTCGCAGATCCATAGGTATGTAAGGCACTTAGGGTGGACTTCACACAGATGCCTAACTCCCATTGAAATCAATGGGAGTTAGGCAGTTACATAATTTTGTGAATCACACTCTAACTCCTGTGGGTTGTAAGCATTTCTGAATTTATTGTTTTCAGGTCTTATTCTCCAAGGACAGCCTGGTGGCCTTTGATTTAAAAACACTGCAAGAGTCACAGCTCAGCAGCACACAGGTGTCATTACAATGGAAGTTTGGTTAGAATGGTTTTATTTGTCATTAAAGATAGGTAAGGGACTTACTCAGCCATGGCTTTTGTTATAATACAATAATCACACAAACTTGAGAAGACAAAATTTAATAAAACCTCTCTAGAGGACATCACTATGTAAGCTGGGTGTTATCTGGCATCCAGAAACCCTTTTGTCCCAATGTTCCTTTGTGTCTTGGCCCTAAAATAAAAATATTGACAAGGGGAGGGGGAGGCCGGGAATGTCTATGGCTCTTATTTGGCTTCTAGAGCCTCATAGGGTCTGTCTAACTGCAATTAGATACCTGTGGTGGGCCCGTGCCAGCTGAGTTAGGCTCGCAGTGCTTTGGCTAAGGGGCTGTTTAATTGCAGTGTAGACATTTGGGCTTGGGCTGCAGCCCAAGCTCTGGGACCTTCCCATCTTGCAGGGTCCTAGAGCCCAGGCTGCAGCCTGAGCTGGAATGTCTACAACGCAATTAAACAGCCCCTTTGCCCGAGTCAGCTGGTTGGGGCCAGCCGTGGGTTTTTAATTGCAGTGTAGACGTACGTTTTGCTTCCTTGATGCTTTGGGTCTTCCAGACCTGGGGAACCCAACCTCCTGGGCCTTTTAAAATTTTTTACTGTAGACTCCTCCAGTTTCAACCAGCTACAGAGTTCTTTCTTCTTCACTTCCTATCCTAAACTGCTGTGTGCAGTTATTTTCCACTAATAGACAGTTGCTAGGTTCTGCCTCAGAGGTGGCTGCATTTCAGTGCTGGATTAAGTTTGGAGTAAATAATGTATGTAGTATAACCTTTGTTTTTACAGAGCTATGCGCTGAAGAATAAAGCATGGTCAAAAGCAAGTTGAAGGCCATCACGTGCATACTTTTTCAGACCTGGGCAGCAGCTTACAAATAACCACAGATATAGTTTACACATTATATAGTTCAAGTTTGTGTATCAGTCTGTTAGGAAAGTGCTTTGGGATCTCTGAGGAGGAAGGGCACTACTTAAATGTACAATAGAATTTTTGTCTGAAAAAACAAAGCAAAAGCCCATTTTGGGGTTGATTCATTTTCAGATAAACTCAGCCCTGGTGAGAGAGATTAGGGATAGGCTAACTCTGTTTGTGGTATTTTGAACTCACCGAAAAGAGATTATATTCTGATTAGGAACAAATGCAAACAAAGGAGAAAGGAGAAAAAATCCACTGGAAAAAACAGGATGGAAAATGGCACAGGCAGAGGGAAAAACAAACACAGAGCTTGTAAAAAAAGGAGAGAGGTTGAGGAGAACTTCTATGGAAAAATACTTTACGTGTGAAAGTTACTTCTTTAGATTTAACAACACCTAACTTGTACCACAGTGCTTTTCATAGGTTCAAGAGACAATGCAAAACATAGCCAGTTAAGATATTATCATATTAATTAAACTGCGATTATAACATTACCACAAACGAACCAAAAAACCATTCTATATCTATGTTAATCAACATCGCTCCAATATATAGGGTACCCACTTGTGCCAGCCTAAGTTTGGGTGGGCTGTTCTAATATGTAGCACCTGTTTCCCTTTAATTAGGAGGAAGAAACATGTTTGTTGGTTGGCGGGGCGGGGGGGGAAACATGCTTTAAAATGACAGGAAAATGAGTCAGCAAATTAGTTTAAAGAACCTTAAAAATTGTTTGAGACTCCTCTAATCTCAAATTAGAGCCACTTCTCTTCACACGCCCATTCCAGCCTCTCAATTTTTGTATAGAAATAGGATTTCTCTGAGTCTTGTACTAGTACCTGTACAGAAATTGCTTGCCTGCTTCCACCACCTGCTGTCAGGGTTCCAATTAGATAATGTGTGTTATATGCCAGGCGCTCAGGTACTAGGATAATGGATGCTATAAAAAATGCCTGTTTCTAGAGATGAAGGATGGTTACAGTACAGGACTGGGAGTCATAGGATCTGGGTTCTAGCTTCTGAGTTCACTATCTATTACCTTAGCTAAGTCATTTCACCTCTCTGTGATTCAGCTTCCCCATCTGTAAAATGAGGGAAATAAACCCTGACTATCTCCTATTCTAAAGATTCATTCATTAAACTCAGTGAAGTGCTCTGATACTCTGGTGATGAGCATCATGGAAATGCCTTAAAATGAAAAAAGTCTTTGAATACAAGTATGATGATGGAGGATGCATAATTTCTATGATAGAACTGGCAGATCTTAAGTAAAAGTACTTATAGTATCAGCATATTGGAGTGGGCATTCTTATTTTTGATTAATGTCATTTCCCCCTTTAACTTCTAACAACTGCACAACATTAAAGAACATTCCTGGTTAATCCATGCAGTATTCGTGCAGCTGAGCTAGTAGCAGGAGCTGGAGAGGGAGCAATGATGAGGGGTAGCCCATTAAGTGAAGGGAAGTATGGGACCCAGCAGGATTCGTGTCATCAGATGCAGTTTTGCCATGTTTTCCTTATTACACCACTCTTTTGGCTTCTTAAAGGAGACTGGCTTTTTAGTTCTGATTTATGAATAAGCTCCAAAGTTACAGAATAATAAGTGAACCATAAAGACTAATTGTAACAGAGTAATACCAAAAAAAAAGGTCAGATTTTCTTAGCTATCTGAAAATCTCCATAATAAATGGAACCAGTCCTGGAACAATCTCTCACCCCCACACATATATGGGTAGGAGGCTTATCTACATTAGAAACTTTTGCCACTTTAAGTATCCCACTATAATTAAAGCAGTAAAAAATCGCTAGTGTGAACACAGTTTACCAGTATAAAAGTGCTTATACTAGTCTAGCTCACTCTGGTTTGGGAAGTGGATGTGGTATACATCGGGCTTCTGATTTTAGGTTTTTAACCAACAAACACCAGTACAACACCCCAAAGCAAAAAATAAAAAAATGAAATCAGTGTTTATCCAATAAACACTGGAAAAATACCAGAAATGGTTATTCAATTCATATTGACTTCCATTTCCCATTGCAGATTTTTTGTATAGTTGATGTCCCTGATCCCTCGCTTGTATCTAAGGGCTTGTCTACTTGGAGTAATACTGTGGACTACGAGGATGTGATTTTTAAAGCACATTAATGTGTTGCGCATTAGTTGGTCTGTGTAAAACTTTTCTGGTGCACACTAAAAGTTCCCTCGTGCTCTTTAACATAGTGCTGTGTGAAACAGCACTGTGTGTATATGTAAAGAGAAAGCCCCGTAAAACACTATTTTGGGGCATCTACGTACAAATCAAAAAGTGCAAAACATAAACACCAGAAAATGAAATAAATAAACCCAGAAAAACAGAAGCCCTTGGTATATGCTTATAGTGGTGTAACTGCATCCACAGTAGGACTTTTACTGGTATAACTGTCACAAATAAATTACACCTCTAAACAACAGAGTAGACCATGCAATGTACATGCTGCTCTTTCATTCTGTAGAACTCACAGTGGGGCAGATCCTCAGCTAGTGTGAGTTGTCATAATTCCGTGGCAGTCAATGGAGCTATAACAGTTTAGACTATCTGAGGATCTCCCCCACAGTTTTTAATACTCAAGTGCACCACTGTCTAGTAGGTACAGAAGACTCTATGGCATATGCCCTCACTCCCTGCCACCGTTCTTTCACCAGCTTTGGTTTCTGTCTCCAGCCAGAATGCCTAGAGAACCCACAAACAGTTAATAGGTCTTTACAGATAAGTTGGGGATTTTTTTTTGTATGGTAATTTGTTCAGTCGTGTTAATAACCCTTTTATTTTATGATTTGCTGTTTCCAGGGCACAGACAGAAGCTTGATGACTCTAAACCTAGTTTGTTCTCTGAACGCCTCAGTGATTTAGGGCGCATTCCTCATCCCAGTATGAGAGTAGGGGTCCCGACTCAGAGCCCACGGCCCTCTCTGAACTCTGCACCAAGTCCTTTTAATCCACAAGGACAGAGTCAGATTACAGGTAAGAGACAGAACCATAGGTTTGACTTGCACAGGCAATGGTAGTAATTGGTTGTGGATATTTTTGTGTCGACTGTAGAGAAGTGAGGCTGTTACAGAGTGAGAGATATGCACCAATCAAAGCTAGCTGGGAAGCAGATTTTATTCTTTAGCATTTAAAGATGAAAATGTCTTTCTTTTCTTAAATTAATTTTTTTAAAAGACCAAAATGTCAAAATCCAGCAAATAGGTGAGGAATCTGGGGAAATCCAAGCACCATGATGCTCTGAAATAACCCACATATGTGCAGTGGTGCAATACATAGAGATATTCTACCTGAACATATTTACTCAGCCATGCTGTTTACTTTGCTGGCAAGAAAAGTGGCCAACATTGTACTGGTGTTTTCAGGATAGCAATGCAACCTTCTCACACTGTGGCTTCTCTCTAGTGCCAGTTTATATCACTTTCACAATCAACAAAGTGGAGTACATGAAATTCTCCCAAGGCTGCTAATGAGGATTGTATGCAGCCGTTCTGACTTCTGATTTCACTGTGCTGAGAGAAAAATAATACATTACTGTGTGTAACAAATTATAAAAGTGAAATGAGATTTTAACTATAATTGTGCCAAAGATTTGCAACAAAATCCTAAAAAATCCACATCCAAAATTCACTGGGGTCAGTATTTTGTTAAAAACATGAAGACTTAGTAGGTTTTACAAACTTTTTCCAGACAACCTGTGCCTGATTGTGAGTCAACCTGGGAAGATTTATGGTTTCATGTTTCAAGTGGTTTTGACATGATACCAGCTGAAACTCAGTGGTTTAGATGAAATGTTGTGGCTTTGTTTTTAAAAAAAAGTTCAAACCAGTTAATTAATTTGCAGTAAAGAATAAGTGGGTTTTTGTTTGAACCCAAAACTCAATGTGAAACCCCATGAGAATCGAAACTGAAAAATAATTGTTCTCATGAACCTTGGTGAATGGAAACTGCCAAGTTTCCCACAGCTCTAGAGCTCTCACTTTAACTCTTGTGAAATATGAATATAATATATATGAATATCATGGGACCTGCCATCCACTGATATCTCATATCAGGTTCATTTGCCAGGCTTCCCTTTTATTAGTTAGGCATCTGAAATCTGGATTTTGCTGCATATAGTGCAGTAGTTAAGAAGTGCCAGACCAAAAGACCCATGGTCTCTTTAGTCTAGTATCCTGTCTCTGACAGCAAATGAGGACCCAACTCAACTTCTAGAAAAGACAATGGACAGGCTTCCCACTTCAGAGCGGCTGGATCAGGCCCTTAAAGGTGTAACCAAAATCCTCCTCTTCCTTCTGCCTCTCTATAGTTTGCCTATTCTGCAACACTGTTTATGAGGAGGGGAGAGTGGAATTCTTCCTGACCCGCATCTGGTGATCAGCTTATGGCCTGAAGCAGAAGGACTGAGAGCCCTTGTAACTTTAATCCTCACTAAGTGTAACTTCATATACTGTTCTCATTCACATAAAAGCCTACTGTAGAAATTGTGCTTCTGGGTTGGATTAATAATATACTTCTTTGCCTTGTTATGAATCAGCAGCAGCACTTACAAATCCTGGAGGTGAAAACTTCAGATGTTTAGATGGCTGCAGACAAAGCCTTGGTCTTTACTACTCACGGCACAGTTAGAATCAACAGTTAAACGCGATGAAGACTGTGCTGACTGAGGCTATGTCTACACTACAGACCTTACAGCGGCACAGCTGTACCATTGCAGCTGCATTGCTGTAAGGTCTCCCGTGTAGCCACTCTAGGCTAGGGTGACCAGATGTCCACATTTTATAGGGATAGTCCTGATATTTGGGGCTTTGTCATAAAGATGCCTATTACCCCCCCTCCCTCTGTCCCGATTTTTCACACTTGCTATCTAGTCACCCTACTCTATGCTGATGGGAGAGAGCTCTCCCAGCAGCATAATTAAACCACCCCCCAATGAGCAGCAGTAGCTATGTTGCTGGGAGAGAGTCTGGTGCCGACATAGTGCTGTCTACACCAGCGCTGTTGTCGGTGAAACATGTTTTTTGACACTCCTGACTGACAAAAGTTTTACTGCCAAAAGTACTAGTGTAGACATAGCCCAAGACTCAGGTTGGTGCTGCTGGGGCAGAGGGAAGTGACTTGAACTGGGAAGGGGTGACTTCTCTATGGAGTCGTGGAGTACGTCCTCTCCTTGCCAAAGAGATTCACAGTTGTTGGGCACTGTTGAATCCCTGATGGCTGTCATTTCCCCAAGCAGCAGCAATGACTCCTACCACTTCTAAAAAATTGCAGCTAGTTAAGGGGCTGCAGACTCTCCCTGCTGTCACAGCCCTTGCCACAGTCCCCCAGGCTTTGTCTGCCCCTGCTTGGATGAATGCAATGCACTCAGCCATTGAAGACTACTTGCTGGCATTATGGTAGCCCACCTGCTTAACAGAGCCATCAGTGAGAGCCTGGTACATCTGTGCTCCATGAATTGCACTGTCTTCCCTATCTGTTTTTGGGTGCTGTTCAACATGTTGATTCTAATCTATGTAACCCTATACACTTTGGAGCCTGGCTGCCTTAGGGAACACTTCTCTCCCCAGGTTCTACCATGTTGGTGGTGGTGCTTTTCCTGAAAGTCCCTTGGTGCACTTCTGGGGATTGCAAGTACTGCAGTTAGTGGAGTCCCTTGCTGAGGAATGTAGGCCTGAGAGAGACAAGGTTTACAGCTCAGAGTGCTGAGTGAGGCACACCTCTTTGATCAATCAATAGCTTGACCATGGGAGATTGCTGAATTTGTGCTTATTTGGGGGTAGTACAGCCTGAGTAAGGAGCTGTTTGTGCTTTCCTTTGGTGCTGTATTTTCTCCAGGTAACATGGATGCTATGCAATAGGTGCATACGCACAAAAATGAATCAATAACAACTTAGCCTTTTCTATCCATTGCTCTCTTGGTAAGGTCATTTGAGTGAGTAGGATTTGGCTGTGTAATAAAAAGAGAAGTAACCTTTGTACAGCAAGAAAGGCTTTTTATTACATTTGATAAAATTAACTAGGTGTTGCTTTGTAAATGCCTTCGTTTGGTAATTTTTTACCCTGCAATTAAGATAAAAGAAAACCATTAGTTCCTACTAATTGCAGCAGTACACAATTGTTTCCTTATTATGAAGGCCAGTGTGTAACACAGTTAAGCACAGTTAAACTTCTTTTGTTTAATTCCAGTTTAGGTTTTGCATAATGATTGCATAATCAAACATAAATAGTATTTAGAACCTGGCCATCTCCTATCTGAGTAGTAAAGAATTAAGAATGTGTGCTAATACATCTGCTGCTTTACTGTTACATTTCTTTTTCTGGGTTCTATTTGTTTTCCTATAGTATCTGAATACTGGTGTTTTTTTTTAAAATACACCACGCTCTTGAACCTGCTGAAGGACCAGTTTGTTTCAGTGGAAGCATAGCTTAGCTTAGCACAGACTTGTCCTTATTCAACATGGCATTTTAACTATTATTCTGCAAAAGCAACATCGAAGGGTCATTAAAAAACAAATCATCCAATAAGCAGATACCTTTGCTGAAGTAGTGCAGATCCAATTTGAACCCTGCATATTGCTCATAAATCAAGTCTCATGTCTACTCACATTCAGTTCCTGGTATATTTGCTACCTTTTTTTTTTTTTAAGTGGAACTCGAACGACTTGCTCACGTATCAAATTACCCTCCCATTCAGACAGCGAACTGTTGCATCAATTCTTAAACATGAAACAAGAAAAACTGTTGTTTTTCTAAAATACAACCAGTGAGGATTAGCTTCTATCAGATGGGAAAAGCCACAGGCGTAATGGCAAGAATGCGGTCAGTGTGAGTAGTGGAATCTCAGCTGCAAAGAAGAAACTGTGAAGTGGGAGTTAAGTGAGGTTTCATGCTCCATCACCACTATGGCACCATCTGATCTATAGGCAATCTGTGACTTTAGTAACTGAAATAACAGCACTCAAAGGCAGGTTGTGTGAAACATGCTTCTCCCCCACTCCCTTCCCCCTGCCCAGCAGCATTTAACTTCATTTTTCAGACTGGGGAAAGACGGCGCAATCTCTATCATTAACTCATGACATTTATTACATGTAGGGTGATAGAAGGCAGAGTTAATGCAATTAGGGCTGGATCCTACCAGCCTTACTTATACTGCAGTCACTGGGAGAACTCATCTGCTCTGTCAGGCCAAGAAGGCTCTTTGCTGAAATGTTCTTAGAAGGCAAACAGACTAACAGGAGTACGGGCAGAGAGCAAAATCATCCCTGTGCAGAGGGTCAGCACAAAGCTGCAGTGAAGTCCCCCTTACCTCCAATGTTGAGGTGTTAAATATTGATAGGCCTTGTACTGACCATCTACACAGAGATGAATTCCACCCAGAGAAAGAAAGAAAGCCTTCTTTTCTGGGCAGGATGCTTTTCTAGAACCAGCATCATTGCTTTATAGGAATTTGTTGTAGATTGTCAGGAATTTGATGGAACGAAGCGAGTTCCATTTACTACAAAATCTATGTAAAGGTTTATGGACTAGCTCGTTGAGAACACTGCTTCCTTTAGCCCCTTAGCAGCAGTTTTGGTTTATCATCAAATGGGGGAGATTAGCCCAAGCACAATGTGCCATTTAAACCCAGTGTTGGACTGTTTTTACTGGGTTGAATTTTACCCATAAAGATTGTCCAGAATTTAGTCCGGAGAAACAAGTTTTGGCTGCATTTTTCTTTAATACAGAGATGTGGCCCATAGAAACTACAAGACCCAGCATGCTTGGATGTATGTATCAACATAGAGTAGTGGGAGCTGTTGGCTGCAGCTCTGCATTGTGGACAGAGGTGACTGCAGTCTGTTGCATGTTATGCTATTCCATCGCATCTGCAAGCTACGGGCAACTTATCATGGTGACCCTCTGTCGAGTTGCTCTGTTAGCAAGAGCAGTTTCGGGTTTTTGTTCTTTAGGAAATGTGACTCTTAAGGGATTGTTGGTGGTGGTGGGGTGATTTTAGAGACTGAAAGCCAAAATCTGGTCTCACTTATACCAGTGTCAGTCAAGAAGTAACGCCATTAGACTTGACATCAATGGAATTACTCCTGATTGACCATGGAGATTCGGATCTGGCCCAGAGTTTTTAAGAGTCCATGAGAAACTCAGAGAAGAGAGTTTTCTACAATAGCCCATTTACTCATGCAGAGAGTAGTCTTTGCTTTGTTAGGACCATAATTGAGGATATCTTACTTTAAATATTTACAAAAGATAGCTCCGGACTGCTTGTTTTTCAGCATGAGCAGTAGCATTAATATAGTCAGCAAACAGACGTGGCACCAGGGTTGAATGGATGACAGGGACTCAATTTAAATGACTGTGTAAAGCATGCACGCACGTGTTCTTTTAGATTTTAGACTCGGCAGCAGTGGACCCCAAATTTTTTATATCACACCTCTCCCTTACCCGTAATGTAATCTGTCTGCGCCCAGCCGGGGCTGGGAGTGGGGCTGTGGGCCAGGAGCTGAGATTGGGGCTGGAGCCAGAGCCACGGCCAGGAGTGGAGCCGTGGCCACAGCCAGGGCTGGAGCTGCAGCTGGGAACGGGGCCAGGGCTGGAAGCTGGGAGCCAGGCTGAGGTCAGGGGCCGGGGTCGGAGCCAGGAGCTGAAGCTGAGGCCTTGCTTGGGGCTGGAGCCAGAGTGGAGTTGGGGGGAAGAGCAGGGCTGGGTGGCGCTCCCTCCCCACCACTGTTCCCTCTAAACTGTGCGCGTGTGCGCACGCACACAGATCCTAAACCCTGCGCACACGGCGAAACACTGCGCGCACAAAAATGTGCACAGAAGCACAAAAATTTGCACAGAAGAAATTTTTTGTGCACACGGCCTGTCAAAAATTAGAGGGAACATTGCTCCCCACCCCTCATGGGGGCTGGCCCGGGCGCCGCCACACTTCCTGAACGTTCCTTTGCATTCCTGGGGGGGGACGGGACACCCCACAGTTGGGGGACCACTGCTCTACAGTGAGAAATGGTCACCATGTGTATCTGGTGATCATGTTCTTCAGCACTCTTTCAGTTTGGGGAATGGAAAATTGATTTCTCTTCACTCTAGCTCTCTCATAACATATTGCCAAAGCATTGCAAAAGGCTACTTACCTGGGAAAGCCTGTGTAATTGACAGGAGAATTGGGACATTGATTTTTAATTTTGCACAGTCCATCCAACATTTGACTACTTTCTAAACACCCTTGTTTTCCCAAGAATCCACTAAGATGTATACAGTAGACCATGGAAGCGACAGTCAAATAGTATGTAAATCTACCAACCGTAACTATGAATGTGGCAACGAAGCCTAGGAATGAAATAATATGCAATATCTGATATTTCCTGCTTCACAGAAACTTTACCTGGAAGTGCAAACAGGAAGTAGCTGTGTGCGTATTAGTTTAGACCTCACCCCGGCTGACTTGTTTCAGCCAATCTGTGCATGAAGTTTAGGAGTATTTGCAAGCTATGCCCTGTTGTGAATGACTTATGAAAGCAGCACTTTTCTTCACACCCACACAGGCATAACAAAAATGTTTACAAAAGGAGGATTGCTATTAGTAATCACTCCAAATTTTGAAGTGCAGAAATATGTTAGCCCTGAACGCCTGGCTTTGGTCACCTCACTGTGCTCTGCCTTTCTTCAGTATTTGCATATTGCCATCAAGACAGCTGGGTGGGTTATTTCTCTCCCCCCTCCCCTGCCTGCTCAGTATGCTTTTTTTATTTTCTTGTATTCTGGAGATTCCTTTAGGCAGAGTCTCATATGTTCTAGGCTTTTAAGAATTGGAAAGATGCTGCATTTGTAAGCACCAATGATCTTTCATGTGACAATCCAAAGCTTCTGGCCCCCAGACACCCAGAAGCTGCCTGATCACCTGGCAAATCTCACAAGCGCCCTGGTTAGAACTAACAAGAGAATTTGCTTCTTGTATAGAAGGCAGAAAAAGCTTCCCACTAATATGCTCACAGGCCATTGTATGTATTTCACCACTGCATACTAAATTCCCCGTGTATCCAGGCTAAGTGATCACTCAGCACACAAGCAAAGAAAAAGGAACTCTCAAAAAGTTCCTTCTGATTCCCTCTTAAGTCTTTGTGCCCAGCTTTGCCACATGTCCCAGAAAACATTGATCTGGGAGCAAACTCTGGGGTATGAATACGCGCCGTGAGGCTTGGAGGGGCTGGGTTTCCCCTCCATATATGGCTCTGTTTTCAGTACAGACTGTGACGTATGTGGAAAAAACCCCAAACAAATAGGATTGCTTGATCTCTTGTGGCCTAAGTTCCTGCTCCAGTGGCATTTGATGGGAGCTGTGTTAGGGCTTGTCTACACTACAGGTTACGTCGGTATAACTTATGTCGCTCAGGGATGTGAATAAGCCACCGTCAGAGCAACATAACTTACACCAACCTAACCTCTGGTTTAGAAAGCACCATGTCAGCAGGAGAGCGTCTCCCTCTGGTTTCGCAGAGGTGGTTTTATTAGGCCAATGGAAGAGCTCTCTCCCATCAGCATAGAGAGTCTTCACCTGACATGCTGCATCGGCACAGCTGTAATGCTTCTAGTGTAGACTAGCTCCTCGTGCCACAGAATGTTGCATTGTGGGTCCCCAGCTGGTCAGCGGTCTGCAGGACTAACAGTTGTTTTTGAAGTTTGTGCACTGAATTTCCCATTTAGCCTGGTTAATGAGTGCGTTCAGCCCAGCTTGGGGAGATGAGTGCAATTTACCGTTCGGCTTTGCAAGTAATCTTTGACAGGCAGCACGAGTGCAGCTCCCCCCCACACACCCCCAGCCCTCCGCACATGCACACACAAACACCTGCTGTTCTTAATGAGGTGGCACTGCTTTGAACGCTTCTGCTCACAGAAGCTAGAAACTTCAGTTTCCTGTTTGTTAACAGGCCAAGCACAGTGAACAAAGCCAGCCAGCCACAGGGCAAGATTCTCCACCCTGCCCCAATGGTGACCTCAGCCCTGACTTACGGTGGCGAGGAAGTCTCATGACTATCCATTCTGGCGCAGCCCTGATTTCCTCCCAAGCAGTTACTCTCAACTGCAGTAGTAACTTTTCTATCAACTGTTGCCTGGGTTTGGTTTGGTTTCAGTTTTTTCTTTTCAGTTGCTTCCTTTTCTAATCAGTGATGAACTGGGCCCTCATTTCTCTGCAGAGCTCAAACTGAACTTACTTTCACTCTCATTTGAGAAGTGGTCATGTTGGAATATGTGTACACTGAGTCAGAGGCAACATGGGGTGGGGGGCATGCGGTGTCATATACACCCACTCCCCCCCAGTTTGCTGCTTGGCTTTGTACTGAGCATGCTCACATGAACTGAGCATGCTCAGTAATATCTGCTGAAGCCACTCCCCTCACTGTATCCCCCCACTATCAACAGGCACGGGTCAGCTCTACACTGAGCTATCTGGACTGAGAGGCCCCAACCAAGATCAGGGCTCCATCGTGCTAGCTACATAGTAAGAAACAGTCTGTGCTCCAAAGAGCTTACCAACTAAGCGGACAAGATAAAGAGTAGGAGAAAGAGAGTATCCTGGGGAACTGAGGCACAGAAAGGTTAAATGACTTGTGCCCATGGTCACACTGGGAGTTTGTGGCCAGGGGTGCTGAAAACATTTGTATACTGGGGGTGCTGAGAGCCAGTGAACCAAACTGTAAACCCTGTATATGATGGAAACCACTTCAAGCCAGGGGGTACAGCAGCACCCCTAATTCTAGCACCTATGTCTAGCAAAGCCAGGACTGAACCCAGATCTCCTGAGTCCCAATCCAGTGCATTAACCAAAAGAGAGTCCCTCCTCTCATATTCTAAAATAATTTTTGCTTTTAAAACTCATACTGTTACAATGGTGAATTGCTGAAATCAAGTATCAAAAATAAGAATCAGTTTACATGACGCTAAAGCCTTTATTCTTATTTTAAGATGGGATGAGCCAAGGAGGCTATATTTAGATCTAGGGTTAGGCTAGATTTCAGGGTCCCAGGCCAAATGAGGACTAGGATATGAGTTGAAGGTGTGATGGTGCACAAATGTGAAAAGGACTTCTGTTCCCATGCGACTTCTACCATTCTGAGTGGCAGAAATCCCATGAGAGCAACTGTTTGCATGAAGGTCTCACTGTCTTGGGCCCAAATCCTGTGAGAACATCCATTCTTAGGATATTTCTTCCCCATTTGAAATAGAAATTAAGCCCCTTCCAGTATGAGATGTGAATCAAAACTATAAGGGACCGTCATTTGGATTCAAAGACTGGGATTGAAAACCTCCTGGAATTTGAAGGAGTTTGGTTTTGAGGTTCTGGTCCTGACCCATCATTAATTTTGATACTGTTTTGCCACTGTGCATAAGCTCCCCCCCCCCACCCCCCAGTTTAAATTTGCTTACTGTTCATTGAATAGTGGATTACAGTACTGGTATGAGGCAGAAAGAAGTGTCAATATCAGATATAACAACAGCCAGTCCTATTTGAAGTTGTGCCAATCTATACGGCCCTAGCCTTGAAATTGTGAAAACAAAGAAGTTCATTACATTTAACGATCAAGTGTCCTTCAGATTTCTGAGGAGCATTTATGTTAACCATTTATATTATTCAACTCTAATATAAACGACAAACTGAAGGAAAATCCTTTTAAAATTAAATTAGAAGGGGTTTTTTTTTTTGGTTGTATCTGTATAGTTATTTTGCTTCAAGGAAGTATCTGCTTTCCAGACATCTCTTCAAACAAATCATGTCTGAACAGAAAAAATAAACAAGAAATAGCTGACACTACAAGGTTTTGCCATGTGGAAGAGCAGAAAGAGGGTTTTGTTTTGTTTCTTTAAAGATGAATTTCCTGAAGAAAAAAAAATGAGGAGGGGATTGCTTATGCCATTCAGATTTTGTGTTTCTGTCAACAAAGTGGAGCCTTGAGACACTGCTCAAATGTAGCAACATCTTGAGGTAAACTGGGATTGATTTGCTACTTTGGAAATAGTAGAGAGAATATGGATGCGTTGCAGTAGGTATAGAGCAATCCAGAGGCATGCAGTTCTCTTGCGTACCACCTAGCTTTCTCAACAAACTCTCTTAGCTAGGAAATGCTGCTGGGTTTTCACCAATGTAAAAGAAAAAAATAAATGTTGATGAGTAATTCCTCCTGTCAGCAGTGAATCACCGGTTATTGACTAAAAGCAAAATTGTTTACAAAACCTAGTTAGTAGGAAAATAGAACTGCCCACCCTCTTCTCTCACCCAATGCAGCCCACCAGAACTTCAGTGGAAAAGAGAATCTGCATGCCCTTGAATCATTCCCTCCAAGGCAAGCTGTAAAAATTAGAAAAGTCATAATTAACTTTCAGTGGTTACCCCCAAACCATTCAGTTTCAGATGATATTGATGGTGATTACAGGCAATCGGACTAGACTCCAAACGTGATTTTTTTGGACAGATGCTAATAGGATTAATGACGTTTTCCTTCTTGGATCACTTTCTCGGTGCTGAAAATGCTTCTGCTTAATGTTGAAAACTGGATAACAAGTTGACAGATGTGGCCATCAACTTTTAGTTCTCCTTCCCTCCCCAAAAAGCCAGTTTTAAGTTCAGCTGCAGCATTAAAAAAAGAAAAACAATCCCAAAACAAAAAACCACACACACTGAGGATGTTAACACAGCTCTGAGCTGCTACTGGAAGGCTTTATTAGGACTGGATTAGAGAGTATGGGAATTTATGGAACACTGGCCACATCATTTTAAATTCTGCTTGCTACTGCTTTAGAAATTCAGAGGAAGTGCTTTGTTCTGCACTGAGCATTTCCTGCCATATTATTTTCCAAGGTGAAAAACTCAGAGCCAGGGAGAAGGGAAGGGTGCTGGGAATTCTTCTTTGTCAAGCATTCTCATTTTTCATGACATCCATGTGCTTAGATTCTATAATGCCACTCTCATTGATTAAGCTGCTGGTGTCCCTAAATCTTTCATTTCTTTTTTAATTTTCTCTTTTTGTTTTGTTTTTTAGACCCCAGACAGGCACAATCATCCCCTCCATGGTCATATGACCAGTCTTACCCATCCTACTTGAGCCAGATGACTTCACCATCCATTCATTCCACAACTCCCCTGTCCTCTTCACGAGGCACAGGCCTTCCTGCCATCACCGATGTGCCCAGACGCCTCTCAGGTAAAGACCATGCTTCAACTAAAATACTTATGCAGACAGGAACAGGAAAGGTTGAGGCTGCTTATGCAGAAGCTATCTGCCCTCAAATGCAGCTTAGCAGCAAAAGTGAAGATCTGTCTGTGGTACCAGAGTTTCTGAACTGTGAAGGGGTCAAAATTTCTTTCTTTTAAAGGTTTTGATTCACAAATTAAAGTGCTGCCGTGTTATTCTGAGCATGTAGTTTGAGTGTCTGAAGGTCCATTTTAAGTCAGGTTATCTTTAACTGTCTGATTCAACTACTGAATCACACTGTTTTCAACAGGGGGCCATTTGTCTATCTGTTACGAAGCAACTATGATAATTTCTCCATATTTTTGATATTTTAATTTTTTTGACTTCTGTCTCCTAAATTAGATTTGACTTACTGTCAAGGGCCTCTGTTTATTTAATATTTAGACCTAAGGCTCACTCTCGCTTATTTCAATTCAGTAGCTCAAGATAGCTAATTCCCTTATTTAATGTGTGATTAAGATCTCTATCAGAAACTGGTTGAGTCACTTTAGGGTACAGAGCAGTCCTGGGAAGACTGGACAAATTGTGCCTTGGAATGATGAAGGAGAGAGGAAATCTTCTTAGGCACACGCACTATACAGCACTGACACTTATTATCAGACAAATACGCATACACCCATGTAGTTCAAATGATCACAAAGGTAAATTCAGCTGTGTAAAGTAAGCCAGTTGCCCCACTATAACATACAAAAATGGAACGGCAGGCCTTGTGTATTTTGTTAGTCTGGGGAGCAGTAGGGGAAGGTGTCTTAGCTGGAGCATTAAAACTCTAAACAGACAGGTGTGGAAATATTGGTGAGGTATCTGCCAAAAGCATGTGTAATATAAAGAAAACCTTTACAATTCATTAGTAAAGCATGAAGAATTGGTCTTATTCTATTTTTCCATGTTTGTAAGACACTGTTACAGTCTCAGATTCTAGCCCCATACACCTGTTTGACTTGCAGCCAGGTGAATTTCTTTCTGTCTTGTTTTCTCCCTTCTACAAAGCTCAGAGCACTGTAAATGTTACTCACTTCACTGAGCTGCATCATGGACAAACTGAACGTCAGCCAACAGGCATGTAGGATTTGATTAGTTTAAATTCCTTTATTTCTTTCATCTTGGAGGGGGAAAGCTTTGTTTCTCAAACAAATAGCAGCAAAGATCTCTCTGGCCTTAGTGCTCTCTGGGTTTTCAGAGAATGCAGCATTTCCATATGGGTCAACAGTTCTGGCAAAGCCCGACAGGCTCTTCTGGCCTTTCCTTGTGATGCTCATTTGGTTTAAAAACAAAATTAACTTTATTTTGAGGAAATGATATGTTTGGCTTTAGCTTGATTTCTCTTTCGTTTGAGTCTCCTGATGGTCTGTGCAGCCCTGTGTGATCAAAGCAGTTATTTTTGCAATTTTGCCCCCAGCAATACCTGCAGGGAAAGGCCCAGACTGGGACTGCAGCATCTGTACAAGTTACTTGCCCTGAAGCCCTTGCTTGCTAGTGTGTATTCAAACGTGAGTGCCTAGCATGTGGGGCGCACGCATAATGGCTAAAAGACCTAACTATGTACATCATAGGACCATATGCAGTACTTTTCTGTTTTATTCCACAACAAGCTATCCCCACTTCTCCTGTCCTTCACCTTCTGGTGAACAACCTATCTCTCTGTTTTTGTCTTTTCCAAACATAGGAAGCTGGCTTTGTCACTTAGTTCTGAATCTACCAAAGAGGATTTTGATCTGTCACCAATATCTGAGACTGTCTGTAATACTGCGTGTTAACTCACTACCATTTAGAATGGCTGCCTGTGGCTTTCTTAGGTTGAGGACTAGAGCTGACTCTCAAACAGCAAGGAGACATATTGTAGCACAATTTGAAAACGCTGGAATCCTGCTTGCACGCCCCAACGCAGTGAATTCCACTGCACAGTGGCAAATGAGCGAGAGCTGGATCTGGCCCGTATTGTTTATAAAGTGTGGAGTGGAATGTTAAAGTGTGGTTTTGTGACTGCAAAAATTGCCACCTTCTTACCCAAGAGATGTGCTTTCCTTGGGTGTATTCCAGCTCCTATTTGCCGGCTTTTGGAAACAAAAGAAATTGTACTGTTTTTTACTCCCCTTAGCCCAGCAGAACTAACCCAGCTCTGGGAGGGGAGTTTGATTCTAGTCCTTGTCCCACATTTTCAACCCTATTGTTAACTAAGTCCCAACCTTGGGACCTCAGTTACACTTGTCCAACCACACAGAAGGGTGAGATAAGAAAGGATAGTTTTGTGGATAGAGCACTGGACTGGGATTCAAGAGAACTGGTCTCAATTCCTACCAAATTCCCTGTATTACCTTGGGCAGGTCAGTTAATCTATTCTGTACCTCATTTTGCCATCTGTAAAATAGGGCTAATGCGTCCCTATGAGATGAGGGTGTAAAATCACTAATGATTGCACTACGCTCAGATATAATGGTTTGCCCCTCAGCACAAATATAGATAGAAACACTTATGCAACACCACTGAATGCAGTGGGGATGCACAGGTGTAACTGAGCGCAAAAACTGGACTCCACTTCATTATTGGTGAAGGGATATCAGAAGGAAAGAGCCTAGCTTGAATCTGCTGGGCTGGCAGTTACAACAACCAATGTATCACTTGTAAACTGAGAAAACTGGATCCTCCTCCATTTGATCCATTTGTACAGAGCCATTTTTCAGAGTAGAACTAGGCTTTTTAGAAGAAAAATTACATTCCTGGGAGCACAAAAAAAGTCCAGGCACCCTCCTGCATGAGGGAGAAATTACTTTATTTAGAACAAAAGTATTACAAGGCCTTGAAGAGAAAAATAATTGTTTCTTAGTACAGTGGCAGAGAACTGATTATCACCTTTGCTAGAAATATACAAGAGCACTTTAATGAATGCCTACTGCTTATCAACAAATGGGAGGACAAATGGTAATACTTCAGATTCAGGCCTCACATGCCACACCCACATTCCCACTGGCCACATTCACAGTTATGTCTCGCACATATCAACGTTATATCACCCTAGTCCCTGCTGCCTGCCTACATGGCTTTGTCTAGACCGATATTCAAGCGTGGTGAGAAGGTGTTGGGTACCACATGCCAGCTAACACATTTTAAGGGTATGTCTACACAACAGCTGGTGTAATTGGCAGCACAAGACGACATACACATGCTCACTCTGCTCGAGCTAATGCCTAAAAGTAGCAGTGTGGCCGCAGTGGTGCAGCTAGCGACTCAGGCTAACTGCCCAAGTACCATCCTGCAGATCACACAAGGACTTGCAGAATCAAGGCCTTCAACAATTGCAGGTTTTGGCCAATAAATGTTAAAAGAGTAGTAACATTAATACACAAGAACTTAGTCATGAAACATTTACGGTACCTGATACAAAAGCAAGGAAATAAGCCAGCCAACTAACAGTACAAACCACAGGCACACCCATCCGCCCCTTCACCCTGCCATTACCACAGCTACCATACCTCACAGATCATAAACTTAACTCTGTCTGTCAGGGGATGCTAGCCTTCCAGCACCCCTTTTTACCAAAGCATCCCCTACAACACACCAGACTACTGCTCAGCCTTCCCTTCTTCACCACACTACCCCTCCAAGCATTGTGAACTGTAGCAGTTTGATGTGTGGCCTCAGTCTCCAGACCTAGAGAATGATGGGAGATGGCATCCATTTTGAATTTCTCTGAATGAGAAGATTTTATGCGTCACTCTCTGCTGACAGATAAACTTTCATTTTTAAAAAAACAGTGGCAAAAAGACTCTTAAAAACCTATATATTTCTTTTAAAAACTACCCATTGTACAAAATCCACTCAAGATTCTCCTATCTGCCAATTTTTGGAAAGGTTCATACTGTTTCTCTTAAAAGACACCTGACAAAAAGTAGGGACAAATTTTAGCTAGAGCCCAATTTCACAGTCCTTATTAAAAATGTGTGAAAAGAAGTCAGACAAAAACTACTTAGAGCGGGCATAAAAACCAACACTGAAATTTAGCATTGAAGGGTCACCTGCCTGTAAAGAAAAAAAAAAATGTATGCCTCATTTTAAGCCCATTTCAGAACTTAGACCTTAGTTCCTGCTGTGCCACTGGGCAGTCTAGTTCCTCCACTAATGATAGTTACTTGCTAGCTGTGATATGTCTTCCCAGATGACGCCAGCGCATTCAATCTCCTCGGTCACTGCCTTCTGCCAGTTCTTCCTTGACCACCTTGCTTTCTTTTTCCTTCCTTTGGTACATCAGGGGTTAGGTTGGGTCAACTATGTCACTACTAACTATATGGATTTTTCACACCCTTGAGCAACATAGCTGGGTCCACTTAGTTCTTTATTGTAGACCTGGCCTTACTCCTTTTTTTAAATGAAAGCTGAGGCTCAAGAGCAACTGAGAGATTTGTCTGTTATCTCACTTCTCCTGGCTATTCCTTTGTACACCTCACTTTGGGAAACACTGAGCTAAACAGACAAAAGGAACTTCTGAAAGCTCAAGGGATTCTACAAGTAGAATCATAGAAGGGTAGAAATGTAGGGTTGGGATCTCAAGAAGTCATCAGGTCCAGCCCGCTGCTCTGTGGCAGGACCCAGTGAACCGAGACCATCCCTGAAAGGTTTTTGTCTAACCTGTTATTAACAACCACCAGTGGCAGGGATTCCACAATCTACCTTGGAAGCTTATTCCACAGTTTAACTACCCATGTAGTTAGAAAGTTTTTTCTAATGTCTAACTTAAATCTTCCTTGCTGCAGATTAAGCCCATTGCTTCTTCTCCCACCTTCAGTGGACATAGAGAAAAAGTCATCACTATCCTCTTTATAGCAGCCCTTAACATATTTGAAGACTGTTATTAGTTCCCCCGTGGAGTCTTCTTTTCTCAAGATAGAGATGCCCAGTTTTTTTAGATATTTCCTCATAGGTCAGGTTTTCTAAACCGTTTGTCAGTTTTGTTGCTCTCCTCTGGACTCTCTCCAGTTTGTCAACATCTTTCCTAAAGTGTGGTGCCCAGAACTGGACGCAGTACTCCTGCTGAGGCCTCACCAGTGATGAGTAGAGAGGGACAGTTACCTCCCATGTCTTACATATGACACTCCTGTTAATACACCCCAGAAAGATAAGAGCCTTTTTTGGAGCTGCGTCACATTGTTGATTCATATTCAGTTTGTGATCCACTATAACGCTGAGAATGTTTTCAGCAGTACGACCACCTAGCCAGTTATTCCCCATTTTGTAGTTGCATTTGATTTTTCCTTCCTAAGTGAAGTATTTGCATTTGTCTTTATTGAATTTCATCTTATTGAATTCAAACTAATTCTCCAATTTGTCAGTCATTTTGAATTCTAATCCTATCCTTCAAAGAGCTTTCAAGCCCTCCCAGCTTGGTGTCATCTGCAAATTTTATAAGCATACGCTCCACTCCATTATATAAGACATACATGAAAATATTGACTAGTACGAGACTCAGGACTAACCCCTGCAGGATCCCACTCAATATGCCTCCTCCCAGTTTGAAAGCAAACCACTGAAAGATCTTACTCAAAGAGTAATTATCAACCAGTTGTGCACCCACCTTATAGTCATTTTTTCTAGACCACATTTCCTAGTTTGCTTATGAGAATGTCATGTGGGACTCAAAAACTTTACTAAAAATGAAGATAAATTTGTGCTGTTCAGAAACAACTCTGTCATTTGCAGTTTGTACCTAAACCTGTGACTCATCGTATTTTTTTTAAAAATGGGACTATTTATTTTGCAAACCACAGTTTGTCCATTTTAGCTTCCTGCCCATTTAATCCTACCTAGGCATTATTGCCCCTTGGCACTCACATGTAGAACATCAATAGGAGCTTCTCTCTACCGTGGAATCTCTCATTGGAGCTATTGTCCAGAAGCTGTGTTGCATGATCCCTGCCTTTAGGATATAGGCTAAATTTTTCAAATGTGGGTGACCTAAAATTTGGCAACTACATCCATATTTAGACATTGAAATAAATGGCCTGATTTTCAGAACCCAGTTGAATTGAAGGACCCAATCCTGGTCCTTACTACAGCCCCATTTAATTTATTTAAAATTACTGGACAGGAAATAAACAGGAGAAATTGGGGTAGAGGGAAAGAGTTTTTATTCCAGAAGTATGAGATTTGTAAACAATAGAAAAGAAAGAAACAGGTGGAACTTGAAGTGGAATAAATTTGTTGCTGATACAGACAGGAAATAGCACACTCAAATATATGGGTATGTAGAGATATATTTTTATCTGAGTTTTCTTTGCAATGTGTTTTCTATTTATGAAGTGTATCTAGAGTTGCATCTGTTTCCAGAACTTGCTGCTAACAGTTAATAATGATGCCAAAACATACTTTAGTTCCAGCTTGAGACCAAATGATATTCATTTTTGATTACTAATTTAGCATCTGATGTGAATTAAGGATATTTTCCGTAAGTGCCAGGCCTTTTCTGAAGAGCTAATTAAAATGATATGAACTTAAACCGGAATAAGGTCTCATAGTCTGAACATTTCTGTAATGATTATTCTTACCAGCCTCTACTGGCTTTTGGAAATAGAATGGTAACTACTTTTAGGGACAATAGAGCAGCCAGTCCAGAAATTTAAATGGCCTTATCCTGCAACCCTTAGTTATGAGAGTAGTATCACTCAAGTCAATGAACTACTCATGCGATGGCTCTAGGATTGGGCCCTCTTATCTTTTGAATATAGGCACATGTCCATTTCTGTGTCCTCCTAGTGACTGACACACGGTAGGCCTGATCCTGTGCAGAACTGAGCTACACTAAGCGACACTTCCTTCCATTAAAATCAGCGGAACAAGGAGGATGCTCAGTACTACAGGAGGGGCAGACAACACTTTGTAAGATGGGAGCTGTTATTATTTGTGCATCCATAGTTACTGGGCTTGAGGGCACTCACATCTGTGATAAGGAAGAGTAATTCCCTCCAGTGCAGGAATCACAAGATGAAATCCTCTGGCCTGCGTTACACAGAAGGTCAGACTAGATGATCATCATAGTCTCTTCTTGGCCTTAGAATCTATCGGCCCTGCATCTTGTTTAATCATTTACATCAGCTTGCACTGGTAGAAATGATTCCACAAGGTGCAAGGCAGTGGAGAGTCAGTCCTCTGAATGTATGAGTATGCTTGATGCTGTGCAGAATATGCTGAAAACAACGCTCTTGTCTCCAAAAGCTTTACACTCTAAAGGGCACAACTCTGCAACCCTGGCTCACATGCAGTAATGCCAACTCAATAGACCAAATCCTCTCTTGGTGTAAACAGGTGCAACTCCATTGACTTTCAGTGCTATTTTACCCATTGATACCAGTGCAAAATTTGGCCTATTATGAAGGTTGCAGAGCTGGAGCCTAACAAACCATCCCAACACCCTTCGGAGGTGGGAGGGCTAGTATTTTTTATCCCCATTTCACAGATGGGGCAAGTGAAGAACCATAGAGCCTAGACACTCTTCCACCCCCTGATTCAGAGTAGAACTTTTCAGCTGAAAAGCAAAACTGGAAAGGTGTTGGCTGTTCACTGAGAGATTAAAAAGAATGACTGATATTTGTGATAGAAATGGAAGATAAGGGCTGAGACAATGATTCACACATCCTCTGGCAGTAAAAAGGACAGAATCTAGTCAGAGGGGAAGACAGAAGGGTACAGATGGAGGAGAATATCCAAAACTGCATTTTAAAAAGCAAGAGTAATAGGAGAGACATGTTTTACACAGAGAAAGGGAGACCCTACGTGCCTAATAATATAGGTTTTAGGGCTGACACAAAAGGAAGAGCCAGGAGGAAGATAAAAGCAGGTGATGGCCTTTTGTTGGTCACTTGTGACTAGATCCACTCTACAGTGGGTGCAGAGTTTTTAAATTCTGCAGACATTCTGGTAAGTACTAAATGCAAAATTATTAGCATATTTGAAAAGTGCAGGTTTTGGTGGCAATGGATTCTAGGGAGCAAATTGCAGTTGAGACCAGGTTAATATTTGGAGCCTTTACGTTTATTACTGCAGAGACTGAGGCACAGGAGAGAGGTGTGTGAAAGAACCAGTTTCTGTAGTGGGTCTTAGGGATAGAACAGAAACTATAGAGAAAATTAAGATTAGGGTTAAAATCAGATTAGAGAGCTGAATTCAACAATTTAATTTGCCAAAAGGCCAGAGCAGTGTTGTGCAAAACCATTCTACTCAGACCTCAGTACCTGGATTCAGCCCCGCTTCATCTCACACCCTCCCAGTGTTTCATCAGAACTGGTTTGGGGGTGTATGCAAACTGTCCATTGGAGCTTTGGGGGAAATTATTTTTCTCTACTTGGCTGCTTGCAGATTTTTTTCAAGCTGCTGTTCAAAGTGTAATTCAAGTCTGAGCTGTATTCCATTGGGATGCATCACATGGTGGGAGTCACATGCCATTTCTCTGTCCCTAATTGTCTATGCCTATCTGATGAGATCAGGAAGGTCAGCTGAACAGGAATTATTTTCATCTGATTTATCAGTAAGAGGCTATATTTCTTGTCCATCTGAAAACTTCCACTGAGAAAACATTTTCACCCAATCCTAGCCCTATGTCTTAGAGGTGGTAGGCTAATACAGTAATTACCTTCTGAAATTCCTATGGGAATGGTTATGTTTTTATACTTATCCTGACCTAAGTATCACTCACTTTTACAAAGGGAAACTTATTTGTTTCACTGGTATTAGACTTGTCTTGTTACATCAGACTGAGGTGGAGGAATATTATTCCTGGACAGAGGCACATTCTCCTGCACTTTTTGCACTATATTTGGCCATTCCCTTTGAAAAACAGTCACAGTCAGCAAGACCTTCAAAATTCAGGGTAAGGGGACATCACGAGAAAGCAAAAAGAAAAGAATTCTCTAGCTTAGGACTGCTTCGGCAAAAACAAAAATTCACAGTGTCAAAAGTTGTGATACAAGACATCTACGCTGCCAGACAAACTGTGGAAATAGAGGATGATTTCATCTACTGAGATGGTAAATTGTCATCAGATGGGTGCAGCCAACCAGGCATCCGAAGAAGAGTCGGTTTAGCGGCCTCAGCCATGAAGGACCTGCTTAGGGTCTGGAGCAAAAAGAAGGTGAAATTATATACAAAAGTACAGATTTATCAAACACTCTTATACGGCTCTGAAACATGGACTTGCTTAAACGAGACATAAAGAGGCTGGAGGCATTTCGTATGCATTGCCAGCAGTGACTACTGGGCATAAAGTGGTTTGATTTTATCAGTATTAGGGATGTATTGTTGAGAACTGGCCTTGAGAGGACTGAAGTCATCATTGGTCACTACTGGGTGGCCCTTTTTGGTCATATAACCCACCTCGGAGATGAAGTCCCTGCACATCAAGCCCTGAAGATTGGATGTGATCATACATGATTAACTTGGGTGCATCAGGTCAGTAACAATCCCGTGGAGCTTTTAAACACCTGGCATAAAGCCAGACAACGTGACCATGGACATTCAGCTCTACGGACCCTCGCTATCTAAGCATACTGTTGTTGGGGACCAACCCACTCTTACAGCCTTTGAGTATAGAGCCCAGCCTCTACAAAGCATCCTCCCTCAATCTCTCAAACACCACACGTATAGCCATTGGTGCCAGGGGGAGAGGTAGCTGAGCTAAAGTTAATCCCTTGCTCACTGGGAAGTAGGTAATGCCCCTGCCACACAAAGAAGTTCCCCTTCAGAAGCAGAGACATCATTTGCACCAAACCATTTCTGCAGTGTTTTCAAGGGGCTGTAGCTGCACACAGAGGCGGTGGCTGCAGGGTGTGCTTTACTTCATCAACATTGTCCACCTTCCAGGCAAGCACTTCCACATGCAAGCCTCATGGTATGTTTGCTCAAAACTTTCTTTAATTGATCAAGCTCAACTGGGACCAAGCAGAAATCAGGGAGCCCCATGTCAGGGCTGAAGGCTGGAGTCCACATCCCTGCAGGAAAAGCGGACACTGTTGCCAATTGCAGAGCATAAGATGCTTTGTCAGGTACTGAGACTGACGATGCTGAAATGGCAGCCATTACTGAGGATGATGGGGAGGGGGAATGCCATGCTAAGATATCCCAGTGATGAGATGGGTGGGTGAGGGGGATGACCTGGGGGATAACCAAACTGATGCAAAGAGTCTACGACATCTTTGAGACTAGGAAGAGGAAGCACAGTCTGATCCTTCGCACTGTGGTGGCTATAGATGTAGAGCTCCCACCTTAATATCCTAATTGGCTTGTGGCATACGTGAAATACTCCTGCTTTCTGTACAGTGTATTGGCACTGGCAGTAGAGGGGGCACGAGAAGCTGATTCTCCTCTCAGGAGTACTTAGTTGAAGTCAGTGGACTAACACCTGTGTTTAAACAGGGCACAGTACTTAAGAGGGAGTTATGTGGAAGGCCCCTCTCTTGCTTGTCTTTGCCAATTGGCATCACATGCTTGTTACTGGAGGAGGTACAACATGGAATGTCAATATCGGCATCTGCACCAACAGTGTCTCTCTCAATTGGCAAGGGACTAAAGAAAGGGGTCACAGTCTGGGAAGTTGTTAATGATGCCACACGAACAATTTGCACTGTATGTCATTGATGGGTTAGCTGGGATATCACTCTCCAACACCTGGGCACCTCTGCTTTATGGTGTCACCTTCCAAACAAGCATCATGTTTAATACAAAAAACACCTCTTAACATCTGGACCCGGGGCGGCAGAACGTTGTGAAGGGTGTGGGTGTAGGGAAACCACCTCGTGTGAATTCATGTTGTGAGGCCAAGTGCCTGTGTTGTTCTGAAACAGAGCAACATCAGCCCCAGCAATGTCCCCAGGAAAAAGTAGCGTATGGGACCTACGAGGCTCTTGGGAGATGATAGTATGATGCACTGAGAAACACATGGCCCAGCCCAGGGCTCTTTTAATTCCATGCTTGATGAAATTCTGGCACATGCTGCCCTGTTCAGTTGTGGAAGCAGAGGGCTTCCAAGAGCTGACGTTGGTTACAGCTTTGCATTTGCATTTGCAAGTTCCAAGTTGCATTTTCTTTTTCTTGAAAAAGGCTTTCCCAGAGCATTGCACTCTGCCTGGACCAGCTGTGGAGGTACACACGCTGGTTTGCCTTACTAGAGACATGGGGCTTAACAATCAAAGCAATGATTACGTTTGAGAGTGGCTGCTAAGCCACCTTTGGAATTGTCATCCAGCCACTTACCATTGCCATATTGTGGCCACTTCTTATTTGTATTGTGGTAGCACCTAGGAGCCACATCATAGACCAGGACCCATCGTGCTTGGTGCTGTACAAACATGAGTGGGGTGGGGGTAGGGGTCACAGGCGAAGGCTCTGCCCCAGAGAGCTTACAATCTAAATGCAAGACAAGATGGATACACGGTGGGTGAGGTAATATCTTTTGTTGGACCAATTTCTGTTTGTGTGAGAGACAAGCTTTTGAGCTTACACAGAGCTCATCTTCAGTTTTGGGAAATTTAGAGTGTCACAGCTCAATACAAGGTGGAATAGATTGTTTAGTTAGGATGCTCTGAGTAAGTTTCCCAGAGCTGAAGAAGAGCTCTGTGTAACTTCAAAAGCTGGTCTCTCTCAGCAACCAAAGTTGGTCCAATAAAAGCTATTGCCTCACCCACCTTTTCTCTCCAATGTTCTGGGACCAATGTGGCTACAACAACACTGCATACAAAGATGGATACAAACAGACAGATGGGGGAACGCAAGGAGACTATGAGGCAGTATCAGTGAGCATGATAAGCAGCATGCCAGCAGCCTCACCATTGTCAAGTTTTTGCAGGTATCACGACAAAGGAGAGTTTGAAGGAGGACAGTGACAGAGCTCTGTGGATGTTTACATCATCCCAAGAGTGAGGGAAAGCACGGGAGAAAGCACAGAGTGCTTGTTTGAAAAATGTAACAAGTAGCCAATGGAAGCTGGTGACATAAGTCGATTGTAGGTGGGAGTCAACATTTCAGCAGTGAAAAAGAGACAATAAGGAGGGTGAGGGTGGGCCATGAAGGGCCCGGAAAGAAGACAAGTAGCTTATGTTTGAGGCAATGGAGAAAGGGGCCACTCAGTGCTGGTAGTCTTCTGAGCAAAATTCAGGGGGGCAGCAGCCTAGCGGGCTGATTGACCAACACTTCTCTTTCCTCTTGATTCATGATGTTACATGGCGTGGTTCAGCTGCACAATGGCAGCTTTCTCCATGTATCCTGCTTCATTATTGTTAAAATATATCCATATTACAGAAGCACCTAGAGATTTTGACTGAGATCAGGCCGCATTTTGCTAGGCTTTTCACAAACATCTAATAAGAGCCCTGAAGAGCTTACAATCTAACTAAACCCAGAAAGTAGCAGAATTATCAGCCTCCCAGTTCTACAGATGGGACACTGAAATGCCGAGAGACCAAATGACTAGCCCAAAGTCACACAAGGAGTCTGTGACAGAACAGGGTATTGAATCCATACCTTCTGAGTCAAGGGCCGGAGCCTTTACTCCCAGAACATCCTTTCTCTCATACTTCAGATGTGATATCTCCCTGTGCACTGCTACCCTCAGCTGTTTTTATGCAGCAGAACAGCTGGTGTATTCAGATGTTGCTTTGTGCACAAAGATCATTTTCATCTGGGCAAAGGGGAGTGGCCCCCATGACTCCCATAGTACACTTGTTCCTTCATAAAAAATCACTTTATTCTCTGAAACATCTGTGGTATCCTGCTGTGGAAAAGGCCATCTTTTGCAGCTCAAGTGTGAGTTTCTTAACATGGCAAGACCTTAGTGTTTCCAGAACTGAGGCCAAGTCACTGCCCATGATGAGGCTGGGGAACCCCACCGGAACTGCCGCATCTGCTAGACCTTACAGGGTGATAACAGCACAGTCTAGTGCAGTGAGCAGAGGACTGGGAGCCAGGATCTCCAGATCCACTGCCACAATGCATGTGCTTAATGATAGTTTTTATACGTAGGTGGTAACTTTCAGCTGAGTACTGTACAAACATTAATTCTGCCTCAAACCCTCTTTCCTTCCTGTCAGGTAGGTTTATCTCATCTGCCATTGGCAGCACTTCGGCTTGGAGAGATTAAGGCCAAAATTTTCAAGTGTGGGTGCTTACAGTCAAGTATGTATAATCCACGTACAGGCACCTAAACTGCTGGTCTGATTTTCAGAGGTTCTGACTCCCATTCATGGCACCCAGGTTTGAAAACAGTGACCCAAGTGATTTGCCCAAGGCCACCCAGTGAGTCAGTGGCAAGAGCTAGTATCAGAACCCAGGCTTCTGACTCCCAGTTGTAGACTGTACTTAGCCCACTAACATTAAACCATTTTGCCTTCCACCCAACTCACCTTCTTGGGGCCGCTTTCCTGCTTTCTTGATGTGTGAAATTGGAATAACAACCCTCACCTATGTCACAAGGAGGCTCCGTGGATTAATTTGCTTATATCTGTACATCTCTTTGAAAATGCAAAGAACTATGGGCTAGTTGAATGAAGCTGTGTATCTGAAGTCCTTCGTCAGCTTTGAAAATCCCCACCTAGCTCAGTAGCATTAATATTTGGTGCAGCTTGACGGAGCAGAAAGTAGCACTGCACTAAGACAGCAAACATCCTGCCCTGTATTATAGCTCTGCTGCCTTTGGTGCATCTAGGAGGACCCTCAACCCAACAGGCAAAACCCACACAGAGTGAAAGATGCTTAGGTGGAAGGGTTGAGTAGTACTAGTGATAGAGTTCCCTTTGGCTTTTGTCTAGCTGAAAGGGGGCAACTCTGGCCAGCCATCACAGAGCTGCCAAGACAATAGGTACATACACTAGATCAAGAAGCCAACGAAGTATACTTATTTAAAACAAAACCTTGCCTCAAAAGAAAGACAATTTCCAGACATAAGCTTTGTTAAAATGGAGGTCAGGTTTAAATTTATCAGTAATGTATGTTGGGTCAGGAGGAGGAAACCATTCTGGAATGGTGTAGTTTAAAAAAAAAAAAAATCGGGAAACCATGAATGCCAAAGCTAAGATTCAGGGTTTTTTTAAAAAAAGGAGAATGCACTAAAAGTGCTTGAGAAGCAATGAGTGTTTTAGGAATACAGCTGAACGATAGGAACTGGAGCTGCTGACCATGAATTGGGAGCCGAAACAATTTTCACAGTGTACAAGGGTTTCAGAATGCTGAATAGCCCCACAACAGCCATAAGAGGCAGGCGAGGGGTTGTGGACATTTGACAGAGATGAAATATAGAGTAGAGGACTAAAATCTCCATGAGAAGGAACACAGAAGACTAAACAGCCTCCAGGACACATCTTACACAAAATGACAAACGGACCATGAGCTAGGCCTCAGAATCTAGAACTGGTGATTAGGGGAATAGTCTGTTGACTAGGATAAGGTGTCAGAGGCCCAAGGAGCACAAAGAGATCTGCTGACATAAAATCTGCAGTGAGATGATCGAAGAAAATGAGATTTAAAGGCAGCAGAAACATGAGATAGGAATTGTTGAAACACCCATCGAGAGCACTAGAGACCTGTGATGTGGATCCTGGCCGGTCGGGAGGACCCACAGAGGAATCCCGGGGAAGCAAGAGAAGGCAACTCTTCTCCCCCTCCTTTTAAACATATCTTTTAAAAGGGGGTTTTGTCTTCATTTTGATTCATGCTAAAAGGCAACCTGCAATTTTTATGGGTGAAAAGGAGGACAGAGAAAACTCTAGGTACCACTAAATTCTGTGAGTCAGCAGTGTGCCCTTGTTGCCAAGAAGGCTAATGGCATATTGGGCTGCATTAGTAGGAGCATTGCCAGCAGATTGAGGGAAGTGATTATTCCCCTCTATTTGGCACTGGTGAGGCCACATCTGGAATATTACATCCAGTTCTGGGCCCCCCATTACAGAAAGGATGTGGACAAATTGGAGAGAGTCCAGCCGAGGGCAATGAAAATGATTAGGGGTCTAGGGCACATGACTTCTGAGGAGAGGCTGAGGGAACTGGGCTTATTTAGTCTGCAGAAGAGAAGGGTGAAGGGGGATTTGATAGCAGCTTTCAGCTACCTGAAGGGGAGTTCCAAAGAGGATGGAGCTAGGCTGTTCTCAGTGGTAGCAGATGACAGAACAAGGAGCAATGGTCTCAAGTTGCAGTGCGGGAGGTCTAGGTTGGATATTAGGAAAAATTATTTCACTAGGAAGATGGTGAAGCACTGGAATGGGTTAGGGAGGTGGTGGAATCTCCATCCTTAGAGGTTTTTAAGGCCCGGCTTGACAAGCCCTGGCTGGGATGATTTAATTGGGGTGGTCCTGCTTTGAGCAGGGGGTTGGCTTAGATGACCTCCTGAGGTCTCTTCCAACCCAATGATTCTATAGTTCTAATTAGGATCCATCTGTACTGGGCTCCAAAATGAGCTAAGAAACTGGGTTTAAATATGATCCCAGGACAACTTGTTCCTAGTTTGGCCCAGCCAGCATAGATGTGCCAAACTGGGTTGGAACAGTGTTTAATAAAAGGCCTCTGGCCACAGTCCCACATTAGGCCATGACTATTTGATGAGATACTACACGGCAAGCTAGGGTGAATGTACAGCACACCAGCTCATCGCACAGTAACATCCCATGTGCTACAGTACATTGAAAGTCCCGGAGTGCAGCTTAGCCTACGATTTCTTGAAAGCTCAGTAGGCTAAGCTGCATTCTGGGATGTTCTGTGTGCTAGAAGCAGCATCCAGCCCGGACATTGCTGCACAGCAAGCTGGTGCACTGTAGATTCACACCATATCTTCCTGCACAGTAACTCACTGTGTAGATGAGCTTTTAGAAACCGAGTTTAAACTCAGTGCCTTAGGTCTGCTCCTGACCACGTTCTGAATTTCTTAGCCCCTTTCTGTTGTGCATATGAACTGGAGAAGTTTGGTTTAAGACCGCTTTAGCTCTATCTCTGAGAGCAGTTGAAGGCAACAGAAGATCATATGGATTGATCACTCTTATCTTTCACATCTAAAATGTACTTTATATATTGTGACTGAACGTGAAAGTTTATCTTAAGCAGAGTTCTCCCCATGCTCTCTGTTTCCCACACTTTGTTCAACTTAATCTGCTGAAGAGTTTTTCTAAGATATTGGCTTGGTTTTGCCTCTGGTCTTTCTACCTCTAGCATGTTCCATGAGAAGATCTCAAAGCATTTCACAAACATTAATTAATTAAACCTTGTCAGGCAGGTAACATACTAGAATGCCATGTGACAGGTGGCAAAACGTAGGCAGAGAAATTAAGTGATTTGCTGAATGTCACACAGCAGGTCAGTGCCAGAGTCAGAAAATAACTCTGCTGTAAGGACTGTGTTGCATTCCCTCTCCGTAAGCAGCTGCAGCGATTGGATGAGAAGAGGATGCTCTCAAAACCTCCCTCTCTCCTCACTTGCAGTCATCCTGAACAATATTTCCATGATACACCCATCTCCAACTGGTCTGGGAAGGAGACATTCCAAGGCCTCTTGATATCAGGCCAATTCAGCTAATGTTTTCTTAGAGAATAAGGATTCAGCCCAGTAATGGTGTAGTAACTAAGTACTATGCAGGCTAAAAACCCAGTCCCCTTCTTCCTCATCACTGACCCCTGGGAGGATAAAAGCCAAATGCAAAGGCTCCCCTGAGGAGCAGGAAAAACTATTTTGAGGCTTTCTCTATATTCAGAGTTGAAACAGGTTAAAACTTTAAATCAGTTTAAAAACTGATCTCATTAAACTGGTGCAAAACCATGCATGGACGCTTTTCATCCAATTTAAATTTGGCTTATAGTGGTTTAGCTGAATTCAGCAACGAATAGAGTTCAGGTTTGTATCAAATGAAGAATATCCGTTCCTGGATTTGCATCGGTTTAACTAAATTGGTTGAACAATCACACCTTTCATTGCACCGGGGCAGCTTTGAATACAGACACAGCGTAACATTTTCAAAAGTGACTTAGGCACTTTGGAGCCTACACACACTTCGGTTTGTTGGTTGGGGTGTGACTTTTTACTAATACAGTTATAAGGGTACAATCCCTAGTATAGACATGCTTATACCGACATAAAGGTGCTTTATACTGCT
The DNA here is from genome assembly GCF_015237465.2 of Chelonia mydas. Taxonomy (NCBI): domain Eukaryota; kingdom Metazoa; phylum Chordata; order Testudines; family Cheloniidae; genus Chelonia; species Chelonia mydas. Next base: position 13,872,417 of record NC_057851.1, read on the forward strand.
AGAGGTTCTTTCCCTTCCCATACTGGAATATTCTATATCATAATAAACCCATTTATACTGCTATAACTGCATCCACACATGGGGAGGTTGTATTGCTTTAATTATATTGATATAGATAAAATTTACCGTACTGATATAGTTAAAGTGGTACAACTTTTGTGTGTAGACAAGACATAAATCTCATTGAATGACAGTGGGACGTAGGCTCCTAAGGCCCAGATTCTCAAAGATAATTTAAGCTCCCATTAGGAGTTAGTTGCCTAACTACCTTTGAGGATCTGGGCCTACGTGTCTAAGACCATTTTGAAAATCGAGGTTCCTAAGTCACTTTGGCACTTTTGAAAATTTTACCCAAAGCCTGCTGCCAATAACAAGATGGTTTGGGCATCACTTAGGAATATCACTGTATGTTCACTATCATCAAGGTAAGAGGGAAAAATTCACTTGGCTCCCTCTGCTTTGCCAGGAGTGTTTTCTTTCCATTGTTTGAGCTACAGCAGTGTATTTTGCCCTGCATGAGATGGCCTGACCTAAGATAGTTATATCATTTTCCATGAAATTCAGAAGCAATCCACATGTTAAACTCTCCACTCAGCACAGGAGCTGCAACTCCTGCTTCTACAGCTTCAGTCTTCTTGTCTTCCGCATAGTTCGGTCTCTGAAAACAAGGAGTTGCTTTCAGACACCTTAGTACAGAATTAGGTGTGTCTGTTTACATTCAGGAGACAGAGAACTTCATACCAGGGGAAAAGAAAAAAAAATAAGGGCATTGGAAATGAAAAGAGATGGAGGTTGAAAATGTACGTTTAAGAGACAAAGATTATTTCAGGACTAGAACAGTATGTTTTTGTTTGTTTACATTAGACATGAAGTCCTTTTATATATGTGTGGAACAAGGAGGTAACTTTTCTACCCTTTTGTACTATGTTGTTTAGCTGGACTAAGAAGGAGAAGCTTGTACTGAGTTGGGAGTTTAAGTTTTTGCCAAAAGCTTAATTTGTAGGGTTTGATTTTTCCCTGAAAAAAAAACCCAAAACGCTTTAAGAACAAGGCCCTCAGTAACCAAAATCTGTTTGTTTTTGTTTAAATCACTTAGCAGAGAAATCATCTCTTGTCCATTGTTAAAAGGGAGGTTTAAATCAAAGGAAAATTCTACATATTCTAAAATATACAGACAGCTCTTTGAAAGCAAAGCCAAACAAAACTTTAAGAGAGACCTTTTCCTTGATGCAGAAGTTTTGAGTTAGTTTACTGTGCCGAACTCTGGTGGAAAGAACAGTCTGAAAAACAAATCTCAGATCTAGTTTTGGAGGCGGAAGTTGAGAAGAGCATTGTATTAATGGAGTATGAGACTCTTTCAGAGTTTCCAGGCTAAGTCTTAGCAGCAGCAGCAGTAGAAACAAGCTTTAAAATTCATTGGGATTTTATTTTCCAATTTCACTTTTGGAGATCTAAGTAAGCTCCAACCTGGCTACCTGAGAACTTGAGTCTCTCATTCTTATCTTGGGAGATCCTTTGTTTCACAAGTAGTCTTACTGAAAACACGGGGACTGTCTGTGGAATAAGTTGCTACTCAGGGAGCGTACATAAGAACATAAGAATGGCCATACGGGTCAGACCAAAGGTCCATCCAGCCCAGTATCCTGTCTGCTGACAGTGGCCAGTGCCAGGTGCCCCAGAGGGAGTGAACCTAACAGGTAATGATCAAGTGATCTCTCTCCTGCCATCCATCTCCACCCTCTGACAAGCAGAGGCTAGGGCCACTGTTCCTTACCCATCATGGCTAATAGCCATTAATGGACTTAGCCTCCATGAATTTATCCAGTTCTCTTTTAAACCCTGTTATAGTCCTAGCCTTCACAACCTCCTCAGGCAAGGAGTTCCACAGGTTGACTGTACGCTGTGTGAAGAAGAACTTCCTTTTATTTGTTTTAAACCTTAATTTCATTTGGTGGCCCCTAGTTCTTATATTATGGGAACAAGTAAATAACTTTTCCTTATTCACTTTCTCCACACCACTCCTGATTTTATAGACCTCTATCATATCCCCCCTTAGTCTCCTCTTTTCCAAGCTGAAAAGTTCTAGCCTCTTTAATCTCTCCTCATATGGAACCCGTTCCAAACCCCTAATCATTTTAGTTGCCCTTTTCTGAACCTTTTCTAATGCCAGTATATCTTTTTTGAGATGAGGAGACCACATCTGTATGCAGTATTCAATGGATTTATATAAGGGCAATAAGATATTCTCCATCTTATTCTCTATCCCTTTTTTAATGATTCCTAACGTCCTGTTTGCTTTTTTGACTGTCGCTGCACACTGCGTGGACGTCTTCAGGGAACTATCCACGATGACTCCAAGATCTTTCTCCTGATTAGTTGTAGCTAAATTAGCCCCCATCATAATGTATGTATAGATGGGATTATTTTTTCCAGTGTGCATTACTTTACATTTATCCACATTAAATTTCATTTGCCATTTTGTTGCCCAATCGCAGAATAAAGGTGGCATGATCTGATCCAAATTAAGGGCTATTGCCAAATTCTGATCATATTTGCTAGTGAAAAAAATGTAAAGTAGCTTTAATAAAAGATGCCCTCAACATCTCTTCTGTTCTTGTTTTAAATGTCCTGTTCAGTGAGTGCATGATTCCCCCATGTTCCCTACATCCTTAGCCATCCAATTATTTGACTTAATACTCAGATTGGGATGTGGGTTGCTGCTCTGTTCTTCCATTGGTAATTCTGCCTCATAGTCCTTACTATGTTGTTGGCTGAACTGCAGTGCAGCCTCCAGATCAGTGTTTGGGGTCCATAATAAGTGGTTCATTACCAATTTAGATCCAGAACTCCTCCTCCATTCCTCATCACATGTAACTTTCAGCAAAGCAGGCTCAGGTCTTTCCTGAACTTTAAGTCTCCTGCCACTTGAGCACATTATACTGATACACACCTCCAGCCTGACACTAGTGTGTAATACCTGCCAGCCAACATACCTGCCAGCTCATAAATTCTGCTTTCCGTATGACCCAGTTGCAACCAATATGGGCCTAAGGCAAACATAAGGATGTCCCATCTGAATGCAGCTTTTCTGGAGAGATTTACTTAACCATTTATCATTTAACTACAATTTTGAAAACTATCTTAATTGACCACACGTTATCAAACCAGAGGCTGCCTCCCGACCCCATACACACACTTCGCCCACCCCTCACCTCCACAGTGTTTTTAGCAACACTTCAGAAAGAGCTAATTAAGCCCTGCAAACCAATGCCATGACAGAAATAGTTCCTTTTGATTGATAAGATCATCAGTAAAAAGGCTATATTGAGGAGGGGTAGGTCACCTCCCCCCCCCCCTTTTTTTTTTTTTTTTGGTGGCTTCATGTTTTGGTAGCCATAAGTCATTAGTGGTTTTTAATTTTTTTCTGAAACTGAAATAAGGACTGAAAGGGTGGATTTGTCTTTTTTTTTTTTTTTTTTTGGCTAATCTGAGGCATGCCGCCACATCTGAAGCCACTTGGCTCATTATGGATTTCATGGAAACTGATTCCCTGAAAGTGTTTCCATGTGTGTGTTCCCAATATATCCCATCCTCTTCTAAATGGGAGTACAAACTCGCGCACGAGCTGGAAATGGCTTCAGGATGTGACAGAAAAGTCATATGACTGCAATGGCACTGTGTGTGGCCTTTTCTAAAAGACACCATGTCTTGTGTGTTGGCTTCCGTCCTACAGTAGATCCAGTTTCAAAGAGTCTCTTCCTTCCCGGTTTCTTAAAAGTTCTTAATCAAGAACCAGCAAGGAATCCTCTGTCTTTCTTTCCACAAAAGGGAAGTGTATTATTTGAACAGGATACTAATAGAAAATTTGGCAGGGGAGAAAAAAAGAGGGGGTTTAAAGGTTGAAGTTACAGTGAAATGCCAAGGTTTACTTTCCCCCTTGCATAGCATAGTTTCTTTGCCTCTGCTTGAGGATCAGATGGAATTTGAGAGTTGCGAGCATGCAGTGGAAAAGTACAATTCATGACAACATGGGAAACAAACATTTATATTGGATTGTTAAGGCACATTTGTCTGCAATAATAATAATAATAAACTAGACTCCTAGCCCCATTCCCACGAATGGGAAGATAATGTATATTATCTTCCCATTCGTGGGAGTTGCACAGAATTATTATACAGAGACTCTCTATTACTGTACATTAAAGATCTCAGCCCTGTGGCTTCACTCTCCTGGTGTATACAGCTCTGTTTAGATTGCTATCCAAGAAATCCTCAAACGTTCCCTGTAGTGCATTGTAGCTGGGGCTGGTGAAAAACAGCAGCAACTAAAATTCCAGTGGTGAAACTTTTGGGAAATTGAACAGAGTGTGCATGTTTCATGTGTGAGTGACATCACAAAGTATTAGCCCTTTTTTTTTTTTTTTTTTTGCACAGCATTGTAGATTTGCCAGACTTCTTGTGATAATTCCAAGAAGTATTATATATGTTCTGCTTCCATCATACTGCACCAATTGCAAACATTAATAGATAGGTACAAGTAGTGATGAGCCCTTGTATAAGTACTTAGTTTCAAGAGGGTTTGATGTTCTTCTGCACTTCCTGCCTTCAACTGCTGTGAGTGTTGCTGTGCACAGTTAACAGTTGGTGCATTTCACAGCAGAAGCTGATGTACTATGTTATTACAATCATGGGAGAAGTGCTTTATATGACAGACTCCATGTTACAGATATATAAGATCACATCATCCAGTGCAAAAATAGTGGGGAATAGTTATTTGTGGAGGTATATTATATAAAAAAGACTAACAAATAACAAAAGTGTCAAGGCTTTTAAATTCTGTTGTCTCAGCAGCCAGCTCTGTCCCAACATGAGAGAAGTTTGAAATTTCTAACAAGTCGAGCTGGCTGAGAATGAATTACTCTCATCCCCAAAATATAACCAGTTCCTTCTCTCCACCATGATCACACAGGGCCAACATGTGAATTGTGGGAAAGATTACCAAGATGGGATAGTGAAAACTAGAGAAGACAGCAAGGAGCCTAATCAAGCGAGTTGAATGGGCAGCATTTGATGGCAGATGAAATTCACTCTTGACAAATGCAAGTGTAAACTACATTTACACAGTGGGCACTCTGTCCTCCTCTACGGGCTGGGCCTGTATAGAAAGGTTTAGGAGTCTGCTATAGCCTTTGCACCAAGGTACTTTGGGTCTGTAGCTTAGGCAGTAGACACTCCCACTTTTAGAACCAGTGATCCCTGTTTCGATCTCTGCTGTCAGCCGTCTGGCCAGGGGTGTTGTGCTGTACAAGGCATTGAAGGAATTTCTACTCATTCAAGTTGCTGGGTTCTAAATTAACTAACCACCCAGGAAAAAGTCCTTGGTATCATAGTGGACAGCTCAGTGAAAACCAGTGCACAGATATGCAACAGGGGCCAAAAATAGTTAAAATACATAAAGATACAGGAGTTCCTCTCTCTTCTTCCTGTGCAGCCACTGTAGCAGAAACATCATAGAATCTCAGGAGGTCATCTAGTCCAACCCCCTGCTTAAAGCAGGACCAATCCCCGATTTTTGCCCCAATCCCTAAATGGCCCCCTCAAGGATTGAACTCACAACCCTGGGTTTAAGCAGGCCAATGCTCAAACCACTGAGCTATCCCACCCCCTGTTAAGCGAGTGGGGTAATGATGAAGCCTACGCTGGATTAAATGGGAAAGTGAAAAGAGACACCACTTTACCTGCTAAGCAACCTGACAGATATGCCTGGGAATCACTCTCCTTTGTTGTATACTTGATACTTTGACGGTTGATATTAGATGAACCAAAATGCTTGGGGACGACGCAAAAAATTCAAGGAAAAATCTATCTAACTAAAGAATAGATGGTATCTTAATGTGCCACTCACCATGCCTAAGCACCAAAACACACAAGTCAGTGTTAAAAAAAAAGTGAAATATCATCAAAATTCACATGTAAATAGAGGAAGTGCAAGGCCAGGAAGACACTATGCAATGGAACAGCTGTGAAGGAGTAAAAATGTTCAGTTGAGTTTTGTTAGACTGTTGTGCTCAATAATATTACAGTTTAAATGGTCCCACCTAGGCTTGAAGTTTATACCCCGTTGAGGTGAACGGGGGAGCAGTTCACACCTCTTCTGCTGCTATTGTTTGTCTGGAGACAAAGTTTTGGTGTATAAAACTGATTTAAAAATGCAATTTGAAAATATTTAACACAAATTAAGTAAAAATATATATTTATTTTTTGAATGCCTCAAACAACAAGGAGGTATTCGGCACAGTTTGTTTAAACTAAGCTTTTCATGCGCACAGGATAACTACAGTGTAACCCTAAAAAGAAAAGGAGTACTTGTGGCACCTTAGAGACTAACCAATTTATTTAAGCATAAGCTTTCGTGAGCTACAGCTCACTTCATCGGATGCTCATGAAAGCTTATGCTCAGATAAATTGGTTAGTCTCTAAGGTGCCACAAGTACTCCTTTTCTTTTTGCGAATACAGACTAAAACGGCTGTTACAGTGTAACCCTAAGAAGTTTTACCTTAACACCCCAATCTTGTAATCCCACTTGTATGGAAGGAACCTTTTGCATTTCAGTGGAACTCCATGCCAGTTCACTTGTATCTGATTTCAGATCTGATTTCAGAATTGGGGCTGTTTTAAATAAGATACAACAAGTGAGTAACAAACAGAGGGCTTGCAGAAAGGAGGACAAAGCTAGTTTGGTTTTGTTAGGATATCAATAAAATGAGATATTTAATGAAATCAGTAGTCCACGCAGGACACCTTCCTAACCATTATCAGTGAGCAGTTTATCGTGGGCATCTCTGCAGAAGTGTGTTTTAAGAAGGGCAGGGTGGTAACCTTAGATTTTAGTTCCATACATAGGGAACAACATGGAAGACACAATAATGGTAACCCCAAAGCCAGGGCTTGATCTCACTCCCATTGACTTTAATGGGATTTGGCTCAAACCCCAAGTGAGTTCCATGTGATCTGGGGTTTTTTAATGAAAGTTGTGTACAGCTCTCATTAGTATTGTTATTAAAATATTTTCAGCTCACCTATAACAAGGCAGCTGTACATCGGTGTACACTATCTCCATATTGGAGAAGGCTAAAAATGTCATTTTAAAAAGTCTCTGGTTCCATAGAAGATGGATTCTCAATGTGGGGGTTTCAAACAGGTTTCAGCGGGTCACAACCACCTTTCCTTTCTTTATGACTAGATGGAAAGGGGAATCCCAAAACTTTACTTTGTTGAAGAGGGTGGAACACAGCAAAAAAAAATTGTGGGGAGCTTCTTTCCCTAATTCACGTTTTTTTTTTTAAATGATGTTCCTGATCTTCTGGCCTTGCTCAGAATAAATAGTTTTGTGACAGCATGGCTTGCTGTGAAACCCTTAATTAAAGATGTGCTTGGTTGGTGATAGAAAGTAATAGCTATACAGACTTTAAAGTATTTTAAAAAATAAAATCCCAGACCTCACAGAATGTTACTTTCATGAAGTAGAAATGATGAGGATCATTTGTGTGAGTAATGACATTAACAATAATTACTGGCAATTTGCATTTCTCTAGCACTATGCATCTATGAAGTGCTTTGCAAACGTAGACCCAGGATTTTGTAAGAATTAGCACAAGCGGTAGGAGGTTAGATTCTCCATTTTGAAGGGAGAATGATGAGACACTGAGAAAAAACAAAATGATGATGATAATTATTTCCATAGCACCAAAAGTCCCCAATCTAGCAAACATTCACACATATGCTCAACTGTATGCATGCAAGTCGTCACATTGAGCTCATGCAGAAAGTTAAGCTTATGTGTAAACCTGTGTAGGATGAGAACCTAAGCATGCATGCCAATTAACAGACATAAAAGGAGGCAGCCTGTGCCACATGGAAATTACAGTCTCAGGCAGAGACGACCTGTGCCTGCTGATAGTGGGGGGAGGGAGGAGCAGAGTGAGAGCAGTCCATGTGAGCATGCTCAGTACAAGCCAGGCCACAAATCTGGGGTAAGGGGGGCATATGACCCCTCAGTCCCCCCTCCCCCACGCATCACCTCAGGCCCCAGTCCGGCAGTTGGATCCACAGTGTCACCCCTTGTGCCTGGATGCAGCCTCCTTGAAGTCAAGGGTCTACCTGTAGGAATCCAACTGCAGCATCAGGGTCTGGTTCTATAAATACTCTCAGTTGCAGTAGAAGAAAAATTAAAATGAGAAGTGATGAAAGTAAAATAAAATGACACAGTAATGCAAAAGTGTGTTTGCGGAAAAAGTCAGATATAAATTGCACACAAAAAAACCCTGTATTAAAAAAAATTAAGAGGGCAAAGTCAAGCATTCGAAAGTTAGGAAATGCCAGAATTAAGGCTGCCTGTGCAACCTTAATTCGGCCCGCTTGTGTGTATGCATTATGATACATTCTTTAATTACATGTTCACACAACTATTTTTTCCCACAGGACCACTGCCTAATTCAGTGCCCAAGATGGACATTGCTCACTGAATGAGCAGTTTATTTCCCTAACTGTTCAGTGTGTGGCCCCAAGCCTTATTTACTGCACACTGTTTAAACTCTGCTCTGAAGACACCATTATTAATTTCCTCATGAGGCTTTCTTTGGTGCTCCTCACTGCAGCATCTGAGTGCTTCACAAACATTAACAAGTTGCAGGGGGTGGTGTTATCCCCATTTTACAATTGGGGAACTGAGGCACAAAAAAATTAAGGTCAGAAGTATTCACTAATTTTGAGTGCCAAATCTGACATATCTAGGGATTTTTCAGAGTACTTAACATTACATTGCATTTTATTTGTTCAAAGCACAGCTCCCATTGACTTCCGTTGTATCTGACAGGGCTCAGCACTTCTGAAAATCAGACCCCAGAGTATCAAGTCAGGCACCCAGAAAAGAGGAGTACATAACTAGTTAGTCTCTGAGGTGCCACAAGTACTCCTTTTCTTTTTGCGAATACAGACTAACACGGCTGCTACTCTGAAACCTGGCTGAAATGATGTGCCCAGCATCACATTGGAACTCTGTGGCAGAAGAAAGGATAGAATTCAGTTCTCCAGGGCAGCATACAGCTGCCTTAACCACAAGGCCATCCTTTCTCTTCTGCTTCATTCACCACACACCTTCCAATGTCTGCAACAAATGAGACAAGAGTCCTACAGACAACCTCCTTCACTATGCAGCCCTGATTCATCTGCAGAGCAGGTCCATTTTGTGCACTGAATGAGGCAAGATCCTGTGGCGGAAAAAAATAGTATGTGATCATGTAGTCAAGTACTGTATCATAATGCACGTGCACAAGGGGTCCAAGTTAAGATTGTACCGGCACCCTTAATTCTCATGTATCCTGACTTTTGGGTGCTTGATCTAATAATGTTCTTTTAGCAGTTTTTTGTGTTCAAGTTCCTAGGTTTTTTAAAAGGTAAACTGAAAATCAAATAGAAATTTGATCGTGTGACATCATATTGACAGCCACGTGGGTCCTCAGCAAGGTTGGAACTTATAGATACGCCGCACAGACCTGCCACTTGTCCTAGTGGAGTAACTGATGGCAATACTATGTTGTTGTTCTCTATGTGGACCACCACCAAAGGGATATGGGACATTTTGCCAGTGGGTTTCACAGATATTTGCTGAGAGTGGAGGAACGGTAATATCGGGTTCCATTCTAGGCTCTTGAGGGAGTGTGCTCTAGTGGACAATTACCCCCCAAGCATGACATCTTCTCTGTTCCTTCCAGTCTGTCCTGGACCCAGCCTACTCCCCACAGGGCTAAACAATTATTTTCCACTTGCCTCGTTCTCAGAAACAACAGAACTGTTTTGGCTGAAATAATAATAATAAATAACAATAATAAATAAATACAAAAAGTTCAGCTCAAAAGATTAAAAATTTGGCAAAGTTATAAACAACTGATAATTGGATCTTATAATGGGAAGAGTCAGGCAACTGTAATAATAGGTGTGCTACCACCCCTACCTATAATAAGCTAAACTGCACAAGTAAATCATAGACATTAGGGAAGAAAAAAGCCATATCAGATCAATTAGTCCCACGTCCCTGCCTATTCAGGATAGAATAACTACTGCAATCTTTAAACAGTGCAAGGCATAACACAAAGCCTAAAAGCTGTGAATGCACCATTTAGGTGAAATATAATTAATTAAAATAGTCCCTAGTGATAGTTATAAGTATGCCAAGCTGAGGTTCCTTGGGTCTGTCTGTTCAATTGTTTTCTAATATAGCATAGAATAGACAAACCCCATTGTATTTACTCATACTTTTTTTAATGATTACACACTGCACTGGATTGTTAAAAATCCCTTCCACGGCAGACATATGCAATAGGTTTAGGGAATGTTTCTTCGGTAATGTCCCAATAACAAAAAATGACTAAGCACATTCCAGCAAATTGCAATGTTTGTAAGTTATAAAATTATCCCATAATCCTTTTAAAGTTCACATCAGCTTGCTGTACCCAGAAGGAGTTAATATACCCACAGTACATTACAGTCTATAATAATTGGAAGTGATTGGCCAAAGTGCTGAAACCAGGCGGAAATTTGTTGCATTATTCTCTGTAAACTACAAGCAGAGCTCATTAATCGAAAAATGAATGTCAACTGGCATTAGCTGGCATCCGTAAACTGAAATGGAGAAATGACCATGGCACATGCTGTGCTGTAAACAATATATCAGTGAAGCTGCAACAGGTTAAAAAAAAAAAAAAGCTCATGCAAAAGCAATCCTAGACTGTTATTGGCAAGCTCCCAAGTCTAGGGTTTTTAATGAGGCTTCTGCATCAAAATAAGTGAAACCACATGGAATTTTAATTGTTCATATTTTAAATACAAAACACAAGAGCAGTATGGTCTGCAGGAAAGAAAGTACGTACTAACCTACTGCTTTAGTGCAGAGATTGACATTTTAACTTTACTTCATTTCTGTTCTAAATTTATATCTCACGGATGATTTGTATGCCAAACGACATTTGTGCAGAACTTATGTAGTAAATTTAAGTACCGTTCACCTAAACTCTCTGAGATGTAAATCCTTTGGGTAAAGAGGTAAACTCTGATTTGATTTTTCTTTTATGTTGTTAATTAAGCTCCACAAAATGATCATATCAGAGAAGACAGAAATGGCATTAGAGATGCCGATTTCCATTTCTGTCTTTGCAACATCAGCAGAGGAAATACTATTTTCACTAAACAAGTGTACCTTAGGCAAAGCTTTCAGCTCTGAAATAGGCTGCAGGTTGCATGTGTCACTCATGTGAAAAGTGACACTTTGTGAGATCAGGTGGCCTCAAATTCAAACTACTTTCACCACTGTTATATCAGAAAAATCAATGTAAATCTTTAATTGTCGATTGGGATGTGTGGGGGGAAGGGGGCGGTATTTCAAGAGAGATGCTTTACTGCACTTTCAAATTATTATACTATAAACCATCATCCTTACTTATGTGCATGGCACTTCACAGCAGAAATACAAATAAAGATAGATTCCATGCCCAGAAGGATCTAAGATTCCATGCCCATGGATAGATAAATAAATTCCATGCCCATCTAAGATCCCAATCCTGCAAACAGTTATGCATGTGCTTAAATTTACACACATAAAGTGGTTGCAGGATCAGGGCCTAAGTTAAAACTAAAGCAGCAGAAGTAGATAAGACAAGGAGGGAAGGGGGAGGGGCCTATGGCAAAGTGAGGTCAATAAAATGGCATGGGCATATGGGAGGCTAGAGTATGAGTTACCAGGGTTACAGGTTTCAAAAGATGTGATATCAATGGTTCGATGCAATGAGAGTTAGAGTTTCCAAGTAAGCCTGAAAAAGTGGGTTTTGAGAAGAAAAACAAGGCACGGCTGACATTTGTTTTCCAGTTCAGAACTTCCTTCAACCCAGCACTTTTCTGATCAACCCTGAAAATAATATGCTCGCACAAGGGCAGTACAGAAATGTTGGTAAAGAAACACATTGCAACTTAATCCAAAAAGTTAAAGATGTGGCTAAAAGGGAATTTGGCAAATTGGGCAAGTGACCGAATTGCAAGTAGGAGCTGTACAGACATAACCCTCGTTGTGATAAGAAGAAATTACATTTATTCAGTGTTTACCTAAACAGGACTCTGTGCTTTATAAGCAACAGTGAAAAAACATCCAAAGCATCTTGGACTTTATAACAAGAATTGTAGTTATTGCAAAGAAACAAAATATAAATACTTAATGTACAAATTCCACATCTACCTTTGAACGTAACTTGCACCAGTGTAAATTAGGAGCAACTTAGTTCAAGTCAGTAGAGTTACACTAATGTGAGAGCATCATAAGCAATAACAGATTCAGACTCAGTATCTCAAGCAGCTGGAGAAACTGTACAATAACCTTACATTTCCCGATATGTATCAGACCTTTTCACAGTATAAAAGGAGCAACATGATAGCGTTCCAAAACAACAGCTTTGTTTCTGGGTGGTATGGCCTCTGGCTGCTGTTTGTAGTTAAGAACCAAAGAATTTGCATGCAGTGACACAGTGTTTGCTATAAAAGTACAGTAGAACCTCAGAGTTACAAACACCTCAGGAATGGAGGTTGTTTGTAACTCTGAGCAAAATGTTATGGTTGTTTTCAAAAGTTCACAACTGAACATTGACTTAATACAGTTTTGAAACTTTACTATGCAGAAGAAAAGTGCTGCTTTTAACCATCTTAATTTAAATGAAACAAGCACAGGAACAGTTTCCTTACCTTGTCAATTTTTTAAAAAACTTTCCCTTTTTTCAGTAGTTTAAGCTTAACACAGTACGTGTATTTGTATTTTGTTATCTCTGCTGCTCCCTGATTGCGTACTTTCTGTTTCAAATGAGGTGTGTGGTTGACTGGTCAGTTCATAACACTGAGGTTCTACTGTACAAGCTATATTACATTCAATAGTGCTGGGGTTTAGTGGGCTGGAAAATGGATATGGAGTCATTCACTGCTAGGTCACTGCTTCAACTCCAGATCAAGTAGTAGTAATCATATAATGATCACTCCTAGAAACGGCCCCACACTGGAACTTTAAATCTAGCTCTCTTTGAATTTCTGAAGATGTTGGATTAGAATCCCTCACTCTCAATCAGACCTTGTGATTTTACCCTACGCCTAATCCGGTTCTGAACATTGTCTTTCGGCACATTTCTAATCACCACCTGGCAGCATTTTGACTGGCTTATGTCAAATGAGTTAGTGGGGGTCTTGGTGCAGTTTCTAATGGTCAGAAACTGTCAAATGTCAAAATCATAAAAACCACCATGCCAGCTGATGGCACTCTCAACAGAATCCTTCTACCTTAGGGTTTTCATTCATGCCCACCGTTGTCTCTCACCATCAAGGCCAAGGACAGGAATGGACCAACCTACCCCCTCACTAGATGGGAATGTTTGCAGGTCAGGTTTGAGGTGCATTGCTGCCATGGTGTGGGAAAGCACTGCTGTTATCTGTTGTGCAGCTTATGCTGTGGATAAGCAGAGAAATTCAGTGTTCAGTGCAGTCATCTGGCACCTGACAGGCGCCCTAATTTCCCTTTTAAATACAACAGATTTGGTGGTTTTGGGAGAAGAGATGGGTGAACCGCATGGGTCATGAAGTTTTGCAAAGCTGCTAAGTTCTCAAACAAAGCAGCACAGGGCCAAAGCAGCTTTAAATCATGAACACATTCCCTGCAATTTAAACCAGTGCTCCCTCCGTATGCATGTACACACACACACACACACACACTTCATATGAGGAGAAAGTGAGCACACACTCTAAAGGGTTGTGCACCTCTAAAGGTAGGATGGCACAAGTGAGTGCCCTTACACTGCATTCTATTTTTTCATTAGACTTCTTTGCCCCTTCTCTGTTCCCCCTCTCCAATTTTCATTCTGCCAGCTCTCTAATCCAACTTCTACCATCCCTGTTTCTGCTCCTTCTCTCCCCCCCCAAGTTTCCTAAGCAGAACACCCAACCTATTATTTTCAAACCTAGGATCTTTGAAGGGAATTGGAAATTGGGCTAAATGAGTTCACCCATCACTGCTTCACATCAGAGACAAACTTATTGTAAAGTGTTACCACCAGGAGCATTAGAGTAACCACGTGCTGTGGGGTCTATAGACAACCAGATGGAAGAGACACTATAAGCAGGCAGCTTCTGTGAATAATGAGTGTTGGGCTTGCAACTTACCATGCACTGTGCTGAAAATTAAAACACTCAGACTTCCTAGAAGCTTGGTGGTTCACCCTGTTTTAAAACTCTCGACATGCAGCCAATAACCTTTTTCAGAGATGAAAACCTTGTCCAGTGGATCATGACCTGAGATATATTGAATGATAAGAACGGTGGGGGCATATTCATCCCTGGTTTAACTCTCTTGATGTCACTACCATGACTAACTCAGTGTGGCCAGCTCTTGTGATTTTATTGTAAGTCTCGGGATAATTACTGTTGTTCTTAAAGCCCAGCTTCTGAAGTGAAGTGCTCACATGAGACTCAGCTTTCTTTTAAAACAAAAGGTTTCTAGCACTCATGGCTGCAGAGGAAAGCCTGTAATGGTGACCCAAGTGCACCCTTTATGCTCAGAAACCAGAAAGCAAATAAAATATAATTCAGCATTTATTATTTTTTAAAGTCTCAGCGGGGTTGGGTCCGACCAGTGTTTTTTCAATGCTTGGAGTTGGCAATACTACTAACTCCATTGCCATCAGTGGAGTTACACCAGGGATGCTTTTGGCCCAGTATTTGTATAAGACAGGTCTATGATTCTTTTCCTCGCAATGTATTATTTGATATGATTTGCTGTTCTTTGGGGGACCAAAAGAAGTGGGTTTTCTTTTAAAAAAATCACTATTATAAAAAAATTGATATTTACAGAATTTTCCCCCCATCTTTTGTTATAATTTTTAGGTGCTTCAGAGCTGGGCCCATTTTCAGATCCCAGGCAGTTCACAAGCATTTCATCCCTCACTGAGAGCCGCTTCTCCAACCCACGAATGCACTATCCAGCTACCTTTACCTATACACCGCCAGTCACCTCAGGCATGTCACTGGGTATGTCAGCAACCACTCACTACCACACCTACTTACCACCGCCCTATCCAGGCTCTTCCCAAAACCAAAGTGGACCATTCCAGACCAGCAGCACTCCATATCTCTACTATGGCACTTCATCAGGATCATACCAGTTCCCCATGGTGCCGGGAGGAGACCGCTCCCCTTCCAGAATGCTTCCTCCCTGCACCACCACATCAAACGGAGGCACACTATTAAATCCTAACTTGCCTAACCAGAATGACGGTGTGGAGGCTGATGGAAGCCACAGCAGCTCCCCAACTGTTTTGAATTCTAGTGGCAGAATGGATGAGTCCGTTTGGAGGCCATATTGAAATTTTCTCTGCGCAGCCCAATCTCCGTGAGCCAAAAACAAATGGTCGACAAACTACAAAGTGCCTGTTTTTTAAATAGATTTTACTGATATGTGCAACTATTTAGATGAGATGGTAGTGGCCATAAATAATGCAAGAGTGACCAACCAAGCACAATCCATGTTTCAGATTATGTGGATCAAAGCACATATTTTTCTTGGAAACATTTTACAACTTGTTTTATATTTAAAATGTATTTTTTACACACAAAAATAACCCAATTTTTTTTTGTCTAGACTATTGTCATAAATAGTGAGTTCGTTTGCCAATAAGGAGAAAACGGACTCCCCAGTTATCAGGAAAAACATGGCGAAACAAGGCAAAGGTCGCGCTCCATTTTATTTTTTAAAAACCTTGAGCTCCAGATACAGTTGCAAACATACAATGTATGGGACCCTGTTCACTCACATAGTGCAATTCAACTGGCTTGTATTGGTGCACATGAAAGGGAAAGCACAGATCAAGTTTCTTCCATTTTGCTATAATACGTTCAGATCATGGTGGATGTTCAAAATTTCTATCCAAGCCTTGTTGCACATAAAAGTTGGAACTTTTCGGTTCATTGCTTTTTTTTTTTTCTTCTTTCCTTTTGGTATTTAAAAGAGAAAGTCTTCAAGGTACCAATCTGAATAGACAATCTTGGGGTTTCCTCTTTGTTTTTCCTATAATTATTTTTGCCTTTGTCCAATTAACCAAAAATAAACCCCAACCCTCCAAAATTAAAGCAAAATCTTATTACTTATGCAAAAAATAAAAATGGCAATATATGCTACTCAAGCCAAAATGGTATAGGTAGTACTTGTGTTTGGCTGTGTTTTTTTTTCTTTTTAAATTATAAATGTGTGAAATTTGAAGTTATTTGCTAACATAAATCATCATATAACTTTAAAGAAATATTTATAATTATTTAATGACATTTGGACCCTTAAACGTCTCTTAATGTAATGCTATGTTGACTTCGGTCTCTAAAAGTGGGTTGTTTTTTAAAAAAATAATAAAATTTCTTCAGGGGTGTGAACCTCAGACCGGTACCTGAACTCTGAAAAACAGTTCCAGTGTGAACTGGTTACAATGCGATTAACCCTCCCCGCAAACCAAAATACATCCATATCAAATTATTTTGGATGTAGCTTTTTAAAAAAAATAACCTATGAAGGAAATATTGTGTTTAAAAATGTTGTTAGCTATCTGGTTGCCTTCAACACAGTCTTGCCTTTTAATCAGTAATAACTGAACTGGTTGAAAAACAGGAAGGAAAAATGAGTGCTTCCCCCACCCCAGATTTTCCTTTCTCCCTGTTTTTTCATCAGCATTTGAAAAATGTTAAATTCAAAATGTTGTCAATTTTGACAGCGTGTTTCTAATTTTGAAATGTTGACAAATTCTGGCAGCGTCTCAAAATTCATAAAAATTTCAACTAGCAGTAGCTCAGAAATGGGAGACAGGGAGAAATTGTGATAATCCCATCAATGTTTCTTTCATTGAAATTTCAACCAGGTGTATATAATAATTAGGTTTATGAAACAAAACCAAAAGTATTTAGCCTCTTGATGTGATTTAGTCACAATTCACTAGCATCAAATGCTAGAGCGATGAGGATTCTTTTTTGTTTACTTTTAAATAAATATGGCAGTTGTCATATTGCAGAGACAAGCACAAGGGAATAACTGCTCTGCAGACCAATGCTCTGCCAGTCCGGTGTTCAGCAATAGTCAGATCTTCAGACTTAATACTGAAGATGAATGTCACCTTAAAGCCCACTCCTGGCTATTAAGCATTGTACACTAATACAGGGATATGAAATTGCACCAGATACCCTTAACTAACCTGTCTGCTACCAACAGTAAACCGAGGCACCCAAATTTTGCAAACCAAGGGCTGCATTGGCAAGTTCTCAGGAGTCTGATCCTGATACAAACTCCACTGAAGTTAGTGGGAATCTTTCCATTGATTTCAATGGGTTTTTGGATCAGGCTCCTACTGTACATATTAACCTCTGATTCAGCAGTCCATCCACATTCAGCAAAACACTTACGCACGTGCTTAACTTTAGGCACATGCTTAATTCCCATTGTCTTCAATGGGACTTGAGAACGCGCTCAAGTGTTTTGCTGAATCAGGGCCATAGAATACATCAGATTGCAGCCACCCTGGCTTATAACAAGAAGTGCAGCCTGCCTAGGCTCCATGCTGCCAGTATGCCGTGCTCTCTGTTGACCCAGCTAGCCTTAATTGCGTCCAGTAACCAGTATTCTCCTTGGGCTGCACCTCTGTTGACAATGAGGATGTAATCCTCACACTAAATAAATGGTGAACAGTCATCCAGTATAATAATTTATTTGGACAATACAGACATTGTCATCATCAGTCGATGGTTTAGCCAGTCAGCTACAGAGATTACCATGGTACATTCCTCACAATTTGGTGTGATTACTTGCTCTTAAAAAAAAAAACAAAAAAATCTTTGCCTTCTAAAGGTTGTATACTAAGTATGCTTAAATAAGTAAGACACTTTTCTAATACTTAGTTTTCCTTCAAAGATGGAAGCTGTAATTGATTCTATTTATTTGTGGTAGCTTGAAGCATACCACTGTCCATTTATTTGTAACTGTAAAGTACGTTTGCTAATTTCAGTAGCACTTAAAAAGCCAGTGTCTGGTTACACATTTCAGTTTTGTGTTTTGTTTAGTAAGCAAAAGAAAAAACATGTACTGCCAGTGCAAGCGGTTTCCTATTTAATAAAAGGTACTATATTTGTATGTTATTTGTTATTGCTGAGAAGGGCTTTGTAAAGATTTACTGTATGCATATTAAATAATTTTTTAGGGATGCTTTTGTGTTGAAATGTTGTGAGAGTGGCTGCAGGCAGCAACCCAGAAATTTTTTTTTTCCTCCTTAAAGATTTTGTTGTACCATTCAAGCACTTCATTTGATTTCTGGATAAATCCATCACAGACCTGATTTCCGTTTTGCTCAGTACCTACATAACTCTGTTTGTGTCACCCCATTGTTAAACTGGTCCATTAGGAACAGACTTGCAAATAGCTTTTGCATGCAATTATGCAATGCAAAATGCATGCCTAGTTTGTTGCACTTGCTTTCTGACAGGCCAGGTTGACAAGGGGGGCTCATGCTACTGTGCTAAAAATAGATGTGTAGACATTGCAGTTGGGCTCTAAAGCCCATCCCCCTCTCTAGGCTTCAGAGCCTGAACTGCAGCCTAAGCTGCAACTTCAAAGCAGTGTCTACACAGCTATTTTAAGCACAAGTATCATGAGCCCCCCAATACAGACTCTGTTGACCAGGGTTGGGTGGTTTGCTGCCATGGTTTATGTGGATATGCGCTCAGCTTCCAGGTTCACACAGGCAAATGGCTAACTCTGCTCATGTAAGCAGGCAAATACTAAGAAGGAGATAGCAAAAGCACCCAAAGATTTAAGAGCACAAGTCCCATGGACTTTTAATAGAATGTGTGCTCCTAAATCCCTTTGGCACTTTTGAAAAATCTCTTCCTATATTTGCACTGGTGATTGGGGGTAACTACACAAACATGTCAGTGCACAATTGCATGTCTGAGCTTTTGGAAAATGCTTCCAAGTGAATTTGGAAATGTTCTTGATTCAGGATTTCAGGAAAATGTATGTTATGGAGTTAATCTTAGATATCATTTACATTATGATTATTATGAGGATTATTTCCTCAGAGGTACAAGAGCCCTTTTCCTTCGGGGAGTGGAAGTCTTGGTGCAGTTCATGGATTTAAAAAGAACGAAATGCCTTTGTTAATCTCCAGCTCTCTCAGATTCTACCAAAGATGTACTTACATCAGAACAGGTATGATGTCCTTTATACAAAATAGAGTGATAAATCCAGCTCTCCATACTCATATACGTAGACCTACTGAAGTCAATGGGACCACATGTATGAAGCACATTGGATTTGACCTAAAATGTCATTAGAGTGGCATTTATGGATTCTTTTACCAGACCAGCTGCTGTGTACTTCTTAGTCTTCAACTTCCTGCCAGCAGTCCCCCAGCAAAGATTTCAGTCTCAACAGGCGCCATTTTGAGTGGGGAAACTTTTGCACTGTCATACTTATCGGAGTACGGCTCTGCCTTGATTACTGGAGCCTGCCATGGAATCCAGGTGATATGGTGTGCCAGGATTCAGATAGACAACAAGCCATGAACCAAAGCAATAATTATAACCGGTACCAGCCATGAGTACAAGATCAAAGAAGCCCGATTCTCTGAACCCCTGAATTTCTTACTGTTTTTTTAATATAATGCATTTCATTTTAACATTTTCTGAGAACTTTTTTAGATGTTTGTTTACTTCCACGTTTACAGATAACTCGTTGCTTTTTTTTTTTTAAATGCAGTACTTTTACGTATATCAGCCAAAACCATACTTTTACAGTAACTTTGTTTTAGGTAATACAAGTGACATTCCTTTTTGTTGTTGTTGTTAAATATGTTTTACCAGTCTTGAATTTCCGCTGGAACAAAACATTTGTAGCATTTCTTGTAAATACAAGCTTTAATTTTTTTATTTTTTCAAATACCGTTGCCCAAGATTTGCTTTTCATGCACATATTGTACAAACACATTCTGCTTTGTGCCACAGACAGCGATTGTGGATGAGTTTACTTTAAGTTCAAAGGGACTATTTGTATTGTATGTTGCAACTGTAAATTGAATTGTTTGGCATTTTCTCATGATTGTAATATTAATTTGAAGTTTGAATTTCATTTTCAATAAAATGGCTTTTTTGTTAATGTTCTTCATTGCTTCTTCTCCTCTGCTGTCTCTTTAATTATCCAAGTCATACACCTGAACAGTCAAGGACTGGATAGAGCTAATATACCATGGGCTACTATACCAAAAATTCATCGGTTGTTTCTTCATTTTCTGCAGTGTTTAAGGTTTCATCTAAACAACAAGATAAAGTTTCCAGTCTGGATGGCTGCAAAGAAAACTTTTCAGATCTGACCCCCCACTCCCAAACACTGCTTTCTTCCTGAGTTTGCAGCGAAACTACTTTAAACAGAATTTTTCAGAGGGATGTAAACATCCCCATTCATTTTAATTGAGTGATAACTCTGAAACCTAATGGTGAATTTTAGCAGAAACAGCCAGTTCATGAGGCATTGTGAGCAGAGTTTAGGATTTTGGGGAGACCTTGAGCGGATTTCAGCACTCTCACTTCTACCTGACTGACCCCTGCACCTGGTCAGACTAATTGTGGGGAGGAGATCTGGGAGAAGTTAACTTTTCCTCCCCTCCCCATGACAGCGGCAGCAGGAGATCAGCCTGTTGTGTGAGCTGCTGAGTTGCCATAGGACCACGTGGAGGATGGGAGGAATAGAACAAATAGCTGTTTGCATTGCTTATGTCTAAGAGTATCCCTGCATAGAGCATTCCCACAAAATGCCTTAGCCTCATGGTATCAGTTTGCATTATTTTTTTAACCTTGTGAATAAAAATCTACTTCGCATTTATAGCAGCTCTTAGGTGTGGGTCTGAAACAGGAGTAATGTATCTGCTGCCTGCAGCTGAAGGCATATGGAAAGGAGTTAATAGCTCTTTTTCTTCCCATCAGTCCTATTAAACCTCCAGTAACAAAGGGCAAAAAGGTAGAGGTGCAGTTTTGATTTATTGTATTTTACTCAGGATTGGGGATCCAGTGATAACACCAGATGATCACTTCTCCAGAAGCCCCATCAGTTTCTGCGAAATATAGTTAAAGCAATTAAGTTTCTGCCCTTTGTAGTTATGAAGATAACCTTCTTGACATGAACAAAAGCAGTGCTTCCAAAGAGAAACAATAGCTCAGGGAGGTGTGATAGGCACCATCCATCTCAAGAAATCTTTAATGCTGAAGTCTAATGATGAAAATGTAAATAGTGGTTTAATAGCTATTTAATAGCTGCTTGTTATAATACAAACATCCAGTCCCACAGATTGTGGGTGAACACGGTACCAGTTTGGCCCCTGACTTTAGGAATACTTTGCCTGGAAAGCAAGAACCACCAGTGTACCAGGCAACATACTTCATTCTCTAGTGTTTCAATATATTCCAAGTCTTATTGTTAAGGAGTTTGGTAAGTGCTTATACCATAAACTATAAAAATCATTAGTGCATAGACCTCTGGGTCAACCAGAGCACAGGGATGGCTGCAGTCACTGATTCATAACTGCAGTCATTTTCAGTAACCGTAGAGCATGCAACTCTGCACTCTGAGTTCTGCTGCCCTGAGAACTCATCATTCACATGTCCTCAGCAAACATGGCTGCCTCAACTTCTTGTTTTGTTTAGTATCCAAAAGAAGAAAAATGTAAAACAGTGCATTCAAATAAATTAGTGGAGGGATTTTCAAAAGCACACAAACACTATGGCCTTTAGCCTCAGACTCCAGACCAGATTTTTGTTATAACCTCAGAGAGGAATCATAGAATATCAGGGTTGGAAGGGACCTCAGGGGGTTTTGTCCAACTGCCTGCTCAGTTTTTGCCCCAGGTCCCTAAATGGCCCCCTCAAGGATTGAGCTCACAACCCTGGGTTTAGCAGGCCAATGCTCAAATCACTGAGCTATTTCTCCCCCACATCCCCAATCACCCTTGTATTTTATCTGCTCGATTCTGATCTCAGACCAGTTCCACTTCATGCCTTCAGTGAAATTTCTCCTGATTTACATAAGTGTGAGAACACAGTCAAGCTCACCAGACAAAAAAGGGACACTTGTGTGTGAAAATGTAAGGGAAGGGGAAAATACCAGCGTATTTCAAGCTGATCTACAGCACATCAGCAGTTTGTTTTGCATAAGAAATAGTTTCTTTCTAATTGGATGATGAGCATGAAGGTGGGCTTCATAGATAGCAGAAGGAACAAAGGGATCTGAACTGAAAGCTCATGTGCTTTCCTAGAAGAAAACATAGGAATTAGCAGACTGGATCAGACCAGTGGTCCATTTAGACCAGTATTCTGTCTTAGACAGTGGCCAAAGGTGCAAGAACCCCACAATAGGCAGATGTGAGATAATCTGCTCCACAAAAGTCTCATTCTAATCCCTAGTAGTCAGAGACCATTTTAAACCCTGAAGCATGAACATTGGTGCTGGAACTATGGGTGCTGGGGGTGTTGCTGCACCCCCGACTTGAAATGGTTTCCGTTATATACAGGGTTTATAGTTTGTTTCAATAGCTCTCAGCACCCCCACTATAAAAATTGTTCTAGCATCCCTGAGCATGAGGTTTTTATCTCTTCTAAAACTTTTTTTGCATTAATTGTTAAATCTCTGGATATTTTTATTATCCATATAAACAACTTAGCCTCAACAACATCATGTGGCAGCAAGTTCCACAGTCTAATTGTGCACTGAATGAAAAAGTATTCCTTTTATCCATTTTGAATTTGCTATATTTCAGTTTCATTGGCTATCCCATTGTTCTTCTGCTGTGAGACGGAGAACAGAAGCTCTAAATCTACTTTCTCAGTGCCCTAAAACACGCTCTTTGGGACAGCATCTGTCTTTATGTTCAACACGGAGCTCACTGTTAGCACCAAACAAACAAAAAATTATAAAACATTTTTACAAGAGGAGAGAAGATAGAGTCCTAAATTCAAGCAGCTGATATGCAGATTTTGGTCAAATTCTGCAAACTTCCAAGCACTAGACCTAAGCAAGTAGTGGGGAAATTATTAAAAATGTTTTTGGGTGGAGTTCACCCCTGGGCAGAGTGTTGGCACTGCTTAAACCATAGGATTGAACTGGTACAATCAGGGAATAGAGACAATGCCATGTGACTCAAGTAACCAGTTGTACTGCTCATAGAGCCAGACTTGAATTAATTCTTATAGGGAACAGTTTGAGAAGAACGCAGAGGCTGAAATTTGTTCGTAAAAAGTATGTTGGAAAATTTCACATAACAAACAAATTTATTAAAAATGTGTGCGCTGTTCACAGACAATTTGTGAATAGAGGCTGAGTCCAGGAGATAAAGGGGTTTGCATGAATAGTTTGAGCAGCTCAACTCGGCACCTTTAAGGAAACAGCCCGTAGCACATCATGAACGTAGAGCGAAAAACTACATCAAAGAAATATAGAATACAAGTTCACGCTTATGGGTACACGATCATTATAAATCTCTCTCCATTGCTGTAGTATCTGACCGGGACTTATCTCCAAAATACTACTATCTCTCTGTGGTATTTATATCGCCCCCATTTACTGCGGTATCTGAGCCCCTCACAATTTTTCATTTATTGATCCTCACAGCACCCTCTGTGAACAGTGAGTTGTTATCCCTATTTAACAGACAGGTGCAAAGAGCTTAATGCCTAAATTCTCATTGAGTGCCTCAACTTTTGGGTGCTTAAATTGAGTCACATTAAAAGGGCCTGATTTTTGAAGGGCATGTGGTCAGCTCTTTTAAAAAAAACAGTTCCCTCCATTTGGGCATCCAACCCCTCCCTCGCCCTCCAAACCAGCACCAAAAATCACTAGCCGCTTGCAAATTTAAGGTTAAATGACTTGCCTCCAAAACATCTTTCTCTGGGTTGCTAACGATCCCCTACATAACCAAAAGAACTTAACACAGAGTTTTCTTTTCACCATTTGTGCTGTTTAATTTTTGCATAGGTTGGACAGTGAATCTTGACTGATTGGATTCATTTTCTGGGCCTCACATATGATCACAGAGCTGCTGCATTTAGGGGTCTAGTCCTGCATGGGAATATTTAATTTTTTTAAAAAAACTTCATTTACTTATATTTTTGAGAAATTGTAAGGTTGAGTGCAAGTCACATCCCTTTCTGTGCCTCAGTTTCCCCGTATGTAAAAGAGAGATATTAATACTTCGTTACTTTGCAGGGTTATTTGAGGATTAGTTAATATTTACTGAGTGCTTTGAACATGCTATTTGTTATTTTAATTTCCTTTTTTATTACAACTTTGGTGTTCAGGCCTAAGCCACTGGCCAGTATCTCTTTAAACAGTGTGTTTCTAAACCACATGTTTACAGAAAGTTAACCCAGTTTGCAAGTTGCTGAGCAGGCCAATAACAATGCAGACATAAGGCCAAATACTGCTCTGTCAACAGATTCACCCTGGATTTACAAAGGTATAGCTAAGAACAGGATACAATTTGGTCTGCACTTACTGAACATAATTCTCAGCCTCTCCTTTTCAAATAGAAAGGATCATCAAGATATAGAGTAAAAGCTGATAGAATACCCGAACATTTGAAGAAAAAATTGCAAAGTTTAAATATGACATTATGTAGCAAGTTGTCAGCGTTTCTATGGTTAACCGGGCTGGATTCTGATTGTCATTATATCAGTGTACGTCAGCAGGAACTCAGCTAACATCATTCAATAGCTTAAGGCTTTATCACTCCATCAGTTTTTTTTGCGCAGAATTTTTCTTTGACTTCTTAAAAATTGATGACACCATGTGGCCCTTTGGAGGCCAGATTCTCACAGGGAAGTAAGGTGCATAAATTCCATAGAAAGTCCATGGTAATTGGGTGCCAAACTCACTGTGAAATTGTCCCCCTTCATTTTTTTCCTACAGACTATGGCATTGTACACTTAAACATACACACACTGGAGCATAAATAATGATGCAGCCCCCCAGTTTTGTTTACTTTTTCCTTTCCGCAGTTGTTTAAAAACAAAAAAAAAACACCCACCCACACACACAAAAAATAAAAAAAGTCCTTGGTAGCTTGATCTCATCCTACCTACTGCATCAAACTGCTCAGAGATCAACTCCTCTGTGCAGCTTCTCCCAAAAAGAGAACGATCCTGATCCCAAATTCTAGGAAATCAGGAGCACAATGCAAGCGAAGGAAATGTCAGGGAATAGGAAAGGCAAGCAGTGGTCTCTATCCATTGAGGGAGAAGTGGAAGGAAAGATTAATTTAAGCAGGTCTCTGGAATCTTGAATGATCTTTGCCGTTTTATTGCCAGGGGTGGTGTTCTCCTAACAGAGCAGGATGTTCTCATTTTTTAACACTAGTCAGAGCAGATGCTAAATTCTATCCTGCAACATACTGGCTAAGTGAGGAGGGGAACAGCTGATTTCTGTTAAGATGAACAGGAGAATAAGCCAAGAAGTATGAGAAATCTTCAGAGGCCTTTGCTTTGCAAACCCCTGTTTGGCAGCAAGATCACAGAATCAGGACTGAAAATCCAGTTCGTACTTCCCTGTTCAAACCAGTTGCTGTGTGCGTTACATTACTCTCCTTGCCTTTCAGGATTTTTTGCACAGCACAGAGTCACTGGCTTGAATTTTCCCCTATAGTTTAAAGGTCTTAAAAACCCATGGCCCCTTGGCTTTTATGGGACGGTACAAAATACCTGTTAACATGGAATTTACGTGACTTATTCTTTGCCATAGAAAACAGTAAAACCCCGAACTGAAACCAGTGATTTAAAACAGCATCTTTGAGCCTTTCCTTTTTATTTCCCCTCTCCTGCCCCCTTTCTTTTTCTTAGTCTATTATATTTATCTGTTTATTATATTGCAGTAGAGTAATTCTAATAGATGGAAGGAGGACAGTCTTGTGGTTAAGATGGAGGTCTGGACGTCAGGAGACATATTCAATTTCCAGCTCTTCGACAGACTCTCTGGAAGACCTTGCGTGTCATTTAACTTTGCTGTACTTCAGGTGCCTCATCTGCATCACTGATATCACAATACCTACCTGGCAGGGGTGTGGGGGGATGACAGTAAAACCATTCATGTTTGCAATATGCTTTCACATGTTTGGATGGAAGGTGCTAGAGAAGTGCAGGGTATTGTTCTTGAGCAGGATTACATCATATCTGTACTACTATGGTTTGATACCCTGACCAGGAGAAAAAGCTGACCTAGGTTACTGTGCCTCACAATTACATGTTTCACCTCTACTATTGAGTGATGTTCACAGATGACAGCTCTGGTAGATTAATGATCTTTGTGACATGATGGAAAGATTGCATTTGATTTTAGAACTGTAGACTCTTAACTGCACCTATATAAATGTGGATGCAGAATTTATGCACCTATTTAACATGACTGCATGAACATACAGTTTTGCATGTGCAGTTATAAAGCAGCCCTTAGGTTACCTTACTTTGTGCTGGGGAACACACTGGCCTCCCAATTACCTCAGGATCAGGGGAACATGTAGGTAATGTAAAGCCACCTTTGCCTCCCCTTAAGTCATGTGCCCATGACTTAAGTTACTGAATTATCCAAGTGCCATGTAGCCAGAAGCTAAATATGAATCAACAGTGTAACACTGTTGCAAAAAAAGCGAACCTCATTCTGGGATGTATTAGCAGGAGTGTTGTAAGCAAGGCATGAGAAGTAATTCTTCCACTCTACTCCACGCTGGTTAGGTCTCAGCTGGAGTATTGTGTCCAGTTCTGGGCGCCACATTTCAGAAAAGATGTTTGCAAATTGGAGAAAGTCCAGAGAAGAGCAACAAAAATGATGAAAGGTCTAGAAAACATGACTTACCAGGAAAGATTGAAAAACAAGGGCTTATTTAGTCTGGAAAACAGAAGACTGAGAGGGGACATGATAACCGTTTTCAAGTACATAAAAGGTTGTTAACAAGGAAGAGGGAGAAGAATTGTTCTTCTTAACCTCTGAGGATAGGACAAGAAGCAATGGACTTATATTGCAGCAAGGGTGGTTTAGGTTGGACATTAGGAAAATCTTCTAACTGTCAGGGTGGTTAAGCACTGGAATAAATGGCCTGGGGAGGTTGTGGAATCTCCCTCACTGGAGATTTTTAAGAGCAGGTTAGACAAACACCCGTCAGGAATGGTCTAGATAATACTTAGTCCTGCCTTGAGTGCTGGGGATTGGACTACATGATGTCTCGAGGTTCCTTCCAGTCCTATGATTCTATGATTTAAGAATAGAAATAATAACCTCTCACACGCTTCTTTCCTTCCCAGCCTGAGGAAGAAATAGTTTGATTAGTTTCCACAGTATTTGTGGGGTTTTTTTGGTCTTTATGTTTCTGTGTGAAAGTGAACCTGTGTGTTGTAGGGCTGTGTGAGAGTGTGAAAAATGTATTGTGGGAGAGTTATGTTGATGAAATGAATTTAGCATTTAGGTCTGAATGCAGATGCCATTCTTTTATATTGCTAGAATAAGTTCCTTATTCCAGGAACAGATCTCCAAACAATTTTGCACTCAGATTCATAGATTTAAAGGCCAGAACGGTCCATTAGATCATTTAGTCTGAACTCCTGTATAATATGGGCAATAGAATGTCACCCAGTTACCCCTGTATTGAGCCCAATAATTTGTGTTTGGCTAAAGCACATCTTCCAGGAAAGCATCCAGTCTTAGTTTGGAGACTTCAAGAGATGGAGACTCATAAGACTTCCCCTTATTGCTCAGCAGTTCCACTGAGCCAGTGCAAGGTTGTTTTGGGAGGTCATGGGTGCAGGGAGAGAAGTGATCTCACTGATAGCTGGGGCTGATGCTAAGGAGGGCTTTGACTGTCAGGAGAGAGACCTTGAACTAGACTTTGGATTCAATGGGCAGCCTGTGCAGAGTGGAGCACCAGGGTGATGTGGTCACAGAGTTGGTGTTGCCTCGTGCATTGGCTGCTGCTCTTTGTACAAGAGGGAACTTTTTCAGATGTGCGGCTTCAACCCTAGATAAAATGACTTGCAATAATCAAGCCTAGAGATCACAAATGCACAGGTCGCTGTGGCGAGTTGTGCGCATGCGTATGGGGGCATAAGCTTCTGCCACATGCAGAGGGATACAGGCTTTTTTTTTTTTTTTTTTTTTTTTTTTTTTTACAGAGCTATTTGAACATCCAGCAACAATGAGGAGTTCAAACGGCTCTCACGGTGGTGAACCAGATTAAGAGTCAGAGGGCAGATGCCATCAGTACTGGGATGTTATAGAGGTGACACATTTTCTCAGTCTTGTCAGGGTTTCGTTTTTGTCACTTGCCTGCACCCAACTGCTGATTTTGTCTAAGGAGATCGTGCTGTTGACATCTGATGTAAAGGAGATATACTGCCTGAGCGCCATCGATGTATTGCTGGCACTGTAGCCCCTGCTGCTTCACCAGCTGCCCAAACAGCTTCACGTAGACGTTGAATAGCATGGGGGCAGAGGATTGAGCCACGCGAGTCTGGCCTCATTATTTTCTTTTACGTTCTTTGTTTGTACTTCCCCATCTTGGGCAGTGGGTCTGGACTCCTTTGTTTCACGTTGGTATAGAATGGGTTCCGATAAGTATTGTTATTAGTACTCATTTATACAGTGCCACAGGTAAGACTAGTGCTTCACAAACACAAAATGTAGGTAAAGTGGCTTGGTTTACAAGGAAAAACAATGCTGTTTGGTATGAGTTCAGAGTAATATGGTTACGGCTTTTGTTTTTAATTCATTGAAATATTTCTATTCATTTAATATTTTACAGAACCTAAATTCTGGGCCTAAACTAAGGTGACAAGGACCCTGTGAGATTCACCCCTATCGTTTCTGTCCTACTGATTCAACTGAAAGTTTCTTATTACTTCAACTTGCACTAGTGCTCAACAGTGCCACTCGACACTCCTCACTGAGTTATGGGAGTGGGAAAAGGGGGGCAGTTTAGGCTTAGCTACATCTAGATAGTAACCTCACCCGAGGATCCAAAGCACACACTGTCTTTCTCAATATAAAGTCATCCAGAAGTTTAATTATTTTCAAATGGTTAGCGATAATATAAGCTTTCCTCTATTTAGCTTCCAAATGTTGACTTATCTACAAAGCCTTGGAGTGTGTGTTATTTCCATTAGACATAGGTTTAGAAGCATGTGGTAATTCTACCCTGAGCCTCTCAGGGAAGCTTAGTCTGTGGAGAGCTAACTTTCCAAATGCTCTGGAACTCCGAGTACTTGGATCCATCGAATGAACCATGTATCATTTCCTTCTAAGGACATTGTCATGTTGATCATGACCTCTGCCAAGTTATTAGTTTAGTTCTTGAAATCAAACAACTGGAGATAAGCTTGAACCAAAATATGTGACTCACCCCAAGGTCCTACAACAAGTCTCTTGTAGAGGTTGGAAGATAACTTAGGAGTCTCCTGATTCCCAGTTCCATGTTCTTACCACTACAATAAATCCCCACCCACAGAAATAGATATTATTAGAGAGATGTGGGGTCTGTGGTGCAAAGTCTAAAACATTTATCAGATTTGCCACAGGCTTAGTCTCAGTTTTAAGATGGCAGTCTTGTTTGGTTACCAATAAACTCAGGATGTAATGGATAAACCCTGAAAAGATGAGTTTTGCTAAAAAGAAAAGAAAAAAATGTTAGCTCCATCAAATGCCCCAGAAACCAGAAATGATGAGGATTAAGAATTTGGTGTGACAGTCCAGACAGTGACAAAGCAAGGCAGTAAGAGACTCTATTTTTAAAGTAGTGAGTAACAAAGATTTCAGTTGATTCCAGGAACTCAGGGTGATACCTTTCCACAGAAAATGCCATGCTCATGCCCCATCTACAGTAAACAGCTAACTGATAAACCAGGCACTGTATAGAAACCAGAGCAGGCTATTCTCCAAAGGTTTTGCAGCATCCTAATGTTAGAGATAGAAGAGGCAATACCCAGTTAGGACTCGTAGGTCTATCCGATGAGGCAAGCCCGCCGCATGTATGTACAATATCTAGCCCTGAACAGGGCCTTTAGATACTACCAGAATACAAATAAATACTACGACTACTATACAATATGAACCCGAGTGACTATTTTGAGGTGAAAAAAGTATACATTTCCTGTGGAGCTCATGATGGCAAAAAGTCTTAGACACATGAAAGGAACAAATATTGTCTCCGTCAGGCTTTGATTTGTATAAAAGTGAAGTTAGTGCTGGCAAGAAGTCCCAACTGGAACGGAAAACTTCTCCTTAGCCACATAATAGGCGCTGCTCAGACACCATCACAGAGGACGCTTTCTTATATCGACCCTTCTCCAACCAACATATATAAACACTGATCTGTGGAGGCAAACTCTTGGTGTTACGGTGGTTTTGGGTCTCCATAGCCCACTCCATTTTTGTCTGGTCTGTTGAGAGTACCAATAAAAAGTGTTTGTTATACCACTATCTTTTGGTAATGTGGACACTTGCCCATTAGGAAGGGGACCAAGAACATCTATCTCATTTAGTTGAAGGCACCATAAAGCCATCAGATGGTAATGACTATGCTAAAATTCTCTGGATGGAGATTTAAGAAATCCCCATGCCTTGAAGCATTAGCACTCCTGCATTGGGTGTCAATGTTTTCCTTTCACTGCTAGATAAAAGGCTGCTTCGAGGAGCCAAATGAGAAGGAAGGGGAGGGGCAGTTTCTTCTGCACCGAGACAGGTGGCAACCCCCTTCTACCTTATGGTATGCAAATAAACAATGTGACCATATTCATTAACAATTAAGTAATTATTTCAATTGTGAATATGTAGTAGAGACACTTGAACCTCAAAGAGCCCTGAGGTTCAGGTTAAACAAGCCCCCATTAATTTGGAGAGTTGCCCCAAATGTAAAGGAACATCAGTGATAATTCCAGTGAAGGCCGTAGAGCGAGAGCACAATCAGGCCCCATGAGAACAGTCTCTCCAGTTGTATTTTGGCATTTCCACTCTCTGTCCTGACCAGAACCAAGAATTGCAAAAATTGTGGTGAAAATACTTCTGTTTTAACTTCAGAGATTTGCAGATTCCAAGGCCAGAAGGGACCATTGTGATCATCTAGTCTGACCTCCTGTGTAACACAGGCCATAGAACTTCCCCAAAATACTTTAAAAGAAGGGGCTTGATTTGAGTTCAGTTAAACGGGTGTTGGAGGAAGATTAAATAGAGCCAGTTTGCTCAAAGCCAGTGGAGAGAATGTGAATTGAAAAAGAATGAAAAAAAACAACCCCACAACAACAGCCCCCAAACAAGTGACCTACTTGAGGAATGAAAAAAAACCAACCCAGAACATTACAATCAGAATAAAGCAAAACTGAACAAGGAGAGAAAGCCCAGAAAGGGATAAGACGTCACAAAAATGAGGCAGCAAGAAGGCTAAAGGAAGTAATAGGAGACACATGAAAACAGAGCTGCAATGTGACAGCTCACAAGCTCAGTTAAACATAAGAGGATCAAAAGCGGAGGAAAGCACAGAAAGGGAAGCAAACTATCTCAAATAGGAAAAGTGGATGCTGAAATGACAAAAGAGCTGAAATCTAAAAAGAGTGTTAAATTATGAACCAATTAATAATGTAAGAAACTAGACCACAAGTACTGGTAGGAATGATGTATAATGGAAACAAGTGGCACCTAAAACAAAGGCCAATTTCCATACTGCATATTTCTGTGAGCAGCAGAAGGCGAAGAAATCAACCAAGCAACCAAGGAATCATACCAGATTTGGAGTAAATGACAAACTACAGGCTCAGTTCTTAAACTGAGTCCGTACCTTGTAACAGGCCACTTGTTGCCAGGTGGGCATTTCGCATTAGTAGGCCACGTTGCGTACTTTGATTCCCACAATAAAAGACAGAGCATGCACATCCCATAGAGAGATTTCCACAGGCAGGACTCAAGGATATGAGGTGCTGCTGGCTGAGATTCTTGAGGTGAGGTGACAGCGCTGAAACAAAGACAGGAAAAGAGAAGCCAGCCTCATAGATTTTTGAGAATTAGCCATCCCTAGCTGCTGGAGAGGGTGCTGGTCCACAAATCGCCTTCCCTTCTGGTCTGCTACCAAAATGGAGTGGAAGCTGGGCCATGGCTTGTTCAGTGTAGATTGTCATTGCTTTACTTGCTTATACAGTGCTTAGTACAATCTTGTCCTGATTCCTGCCTGAGGCCACTAAGCAGTACTGCTCCACGCATAATATAAGTTCTGTAGCCAGAAGCTAAGATTTGATGGGCAGCTTAACCCCCGCACACTGCTCTCAGTGGCAGAAAAGGCAAATTAAACGGCCCCGGTCAGAGCACAATTGCAGCAGCCAAGTAGATGCTTGTGTCTAAGGCCAGTCCTGTGGAAAGAGGTGGGACACTGAACTGAAGATGGAAATAATATTCTGCATTGAACCATGAGCTCAGCTGTTCCAGAACTAAACCACACACACACACACAATCACTGCTGAAATTACAGTCCTGCACAGACCTATATTGTAATAATTGATCATCAAAACTGCAGGTAAAAAAGGCCTATTAGGTCAGCTTGTCCACTCCACAGTCCAACGCAGGATTGCCCTCCACAACATACACACAGATACACTCTGCACCGTCTAGCGAAGCACAGAGATTTTTGTGCAGCTCACACTCTAAAGTTTATTTTTTCAGACATCATCCTGATATGAAAATGCATTACAACAGTTGCCATCAATACAATACAGTTCTTTCCATGGGAAAACCACAGTATGGTTATTATATATGATCCCCTGAATGACTGAAATACAGGAACAGGAAAGTGTACAAAGGGAAACTTCATAAATGATGCCAAGTTTAAAAACAAAAAGGCCAGACAGCACTACTGAGGGGTTTATAGAATTTAGTTCTTTTGTATATTAAAAAAAAATCGGGGGAAATCAGGATGAACTGAATAGGAAAGGTAAAAACAAGGGAAAAGAAACACCTTCACAGATGAATGAGTAACTGAGAAGACTTAAAAGCAGTGAATGAATGTGGATCAGGAATAGATTCCATGCCTCTAGGTCACTGGATCAAATCTAGCCCAAGTCAGTAGTGACCAAATTGTTTGGTGCTCTCATTTATCTGGTCCCTGCACAACACAGCAACCCACACTATAATTAGAATCCCTGGTTGAACATTCCAAAAAGAGCCCAGGGGCTGACTGGGCCATTAAGTTCTTCTTGCATTTCCTCCAGGTAAGGGTTGAGGACACTGGTGGTACGTTGTGTGGGAAGCCTGCAGTGCCTTACCTGTTCTATGGCTATATTATAGGGCCTGAGTGAAAGTAAATTGAAATGAATGGAATGACTCCCATTAATATCAATGGGACTTTGGATCAGGCTCTCAGCTGAAAAGCTGCCAAGTCTGCATCCTTCCACCAGCACTGAATTTACTATTTAAGAAAATATTCCCCCATTAGCACCAAAATAAATGTTAGTTGTGTTTTGATTTCAGCAGAAGGTTAAGCCTCAACTAAAAACAGGTTAATTACATCATTACCCAAACCCATCGAGCATGCATCTTCAAATTCATAAGGAAGTAGTCTGAATCACCACCCTTGGGTTCCCAAGAAGCAAGTCAAGTTACTTGACTCTGGAATGCGTAAACATTTAGTGGAAGAAATTGTGACTTCAGAGACAGAACAAACAAAGCAGCCTGTTTGTTTGTGTAACGGTCTCCTTGCAGGAGAACAACTAAGGAACATGGAAAGACTTGAGAGAGTCTTCCACGGTTCATGTTTGTTGCTATGATCCAAAGGATACAGACTCTCCTATTTATAGCTGAGAGACTAAAGGCAAAAAGGAACTCAGTGATGAGAAGACACAATCTACCACTGTCTTTATTTATTTATTTTGTTCTTTTGATAGAGTATCCTGCAAGGAAAATTAGTGATGCCTTCCAATTCAGCCCACCACCTCCACTAACCATTTCCCCCACCTCGGAATGATTGCACTTCAGCATGACAGGGACTATTATTTTAGTGTGTGCGCTCATGTATGTGCATACACTGCCTACCATAATGAGGCCTGAATCCCTGATTGGGGCTTCTACATTCCACTCGACCATACACTGTATTTGGGAAGATTACTGTTATTCTGTAGGATCCGTTATGAACAGCCTCATCATCAATGGACTTGTGCCCATTTACACCAGCCCTGGATCTGGCCCTTAGATCAGAGGGTGGCATTCCCAAAAGCGCTCAGCTTTGGTTGAACTCAGTGGGAGAAGAATTAGGCCCATGCTAAACACTTCTGAAAATGCCATCCCCAGCTCTTACATGTGTCAGACTTCTGAGGACACATTTGTAGGTGGACAATTTGGGGCTGGATGACATGTGAGGACATTTTAAGTACGCGCACTGTTTAAAAATAATGTTTTCTTTTCCTAGACAGAGGAACTGTGTTACAGAGGGCCTTCACCTTAACTAAGACTAACTGAAGAGTGACAGACACATTGAGTTTCCTGCAAAACATGCCTGGACATACCAACAGTACATGTATATTACACCCAGTGCAGTGCGCACTTCATTCCCAGATCTCCTGAGGGGTTTGTGCAGGAGCACATTTCCAAAGGGATGGAATTGTGTGAATGGCTCAGAATGAAGCCAAGGTGAGATAGAAGGATGCTGCAGTCTTAAGGGACCTCACTACCCAGACAAGCAAACAGCCTAACCAGATGACAAACCCAGAGGCAACTTCTAAAAAGCCAAGATAACTGCTAGAGAAGCCTGCCAAAGGGACAGATGGCACCAAGGGCCGATTTTACTAAAGTGAAGAAAACCCTAGCACAGTGTTCTTCAAAGAGTATCAGGGCACTGAAACTAAAATGTTTCTAATAAATAAGCAAGTTTATGATAAAAATCAAGAGAAGATATACAGAGAGTTCAATACGCCACCCTGATTTACATTCCATAGAACTCCACTGAAGTCAATGTAAGTCACGTCTGGATTTGGTCCGGAAAGACACTCTACATCCACCCTTTGTTACACTGATGGATATAATTTGGAGGCAAGAGACTCACTATTGCTCTGCACCTTGTGCAGCCCTTTACCCCCATGCAAAGCTGGTGAAAAACGCTATCAAAACAGAATGGCCAGGTTAAACTCTTTGCTGGAGTAAGGGGGCATAGCTGCATTGATGTCAATGGAGTTGTGTCATTTACATCAGAAGAGAATTCAGCCCATACTGTTGTGCTCCAACCTTGCACTGAAATCAATGACTACATGGAGCAATGATGAATCTAGCCCAAAGGGTGTTACATATATGCTTGCAGATTCTTCTGTGGCAACCACTGTTTTCATTAAATTGAAGGGGGGGGGGGCGGGTAAGTATGGGCCATATGTTTTAATGAGAACGTGCAAATTTGTCCATCACACACACACACAGGTACTGTGCGTCTAAATCTCCATGTTACACAGCAGCGATAGACAAATAACATAACTGATTAAAATCATTTAAAAAAAAAACAGTGTAACCTACATAGTGACAACTACATAGGAAGAGTGTTTACTTTGTTATTATTTATCAAAAGTACTTATATGCCCTGCCGTTACTATAGTATCCGAGCACCTTATAATCTTTAAAGTATTTATTCTTTCAACACCCCTGCAAGGTAAGGTGCTGTTGTTATATTCCCGTTTTACTGATGAGGACCTGAGGCTCAGCAAGACTAAGGGCCAGATTTTTAAAGTATTTAGGCACCTAACTTCCTTTGAAATCAATGGGAGTTAGGTGCCTATGTACTTCTAAAGATTTGGCTCTAAGAGACTTGCTTGGGTCACACAGGAAGCTTATGGTGGCGCAGGGTAGTGAGCAGAGATCTCCCATGTCCAAGGCTAACACCCTGATCACCAGACCTTCCTTTCTCAAGTTAGTTAGTATGATTATTAATTAGTATATTTGTTAAGCAACATCAGTGTGCTTAGTGCTATTTAAAATGTAGCAAGAGATCTGCCCTAATTCTGCCCTACACCAGTGTCAGTCAGGAGCAACTCCTCTGAAGTCAAGAACTGCCTGTTTTCCCCCCAACTGCGAAACCCTGCAACAGTTCCAAAGGTAGAGGATTTTTTTTTTTTGCTCAGGGCCTGATTCTCCTAGTGAGAGGAAAGTCAGTCCCTCTACTGGTTGCAAATCTGGTGCACGCAGCCTAAATGTATCTGGAAAGTGATCATGTTTAGCAGCACCCATCCATTCCTGCCTGGCCTCACCATACTCCAAGCTAAAAAAAATCCAGCAATTAAAATCCTTTTTCTCCCGCAAAACTAGCCACCCCGCTTTGCTGCTCATGAACGGCTTGCTGAGCTAGCTATAATTTGGAAAATTAATTGACTCAGAGCCTGCTGCAGAAGCAGCCTCAAATACAGAACACCCAAGACGCAGCAGCAGCAAGGTCAGAGGAGGTGGGAAATTTTGCAACAAATGTAGCGAGCAAGCAGCACAGCAGAATATGGGCAGCAGTGAGGAAACATAAAAAGGAAAGCATTCAGATCAGATACAGCAAGGGGAGGCGAGTCAGAGACCTCAGGAGAACTGGGAGAAGGGGAGGCAGGCTGGATATGTCTTTAACTGGGAATGCTTCTGGCTCATCAAGGGACAGATGTGCCTGGAGATGCCCCTTTTCTCTCTCCGGGCATGCAAAGAGCACATCAAAGATTATCTTTGTGAATCCAGTGAGCAAATTCACAGCATCCTTGTCCCATAAAGAAATCTTAAATTATGTAGCGCGTTCACAGACATGCCATCTGTTTGGGAATAAGCCCCTTGGCAATCATTCTGGCC
This sequence comes from Chelonia mydas, assembly GCF_015237465.2. NCBI lineage: Eukaryota > Metazoa > Chordata > Testudines > Cheloniidae > Chelonia > Chelonia mydas. The sequence goes on from NC_057851.1 coordinate 13,909,373, forward strand.
ATAAAAAGGAACAACAGTTAGGTATCTGTCATCACCATTTTTCTCCTGTGGCTTCAGTAATTTTATTTACCACCAAGCAGTCTCTCCAAATAAAATCAGTTCCCTTATTTTCGGTTATTATTTGTTACGGACAGAACACCCTGAGTGTATACGATCCTTTACAAACATAAGGAAGACAGTCCCTGCCCCTAATTTCTTAGGGCCTGAGTGTGTGTGGCAGCCGGCAAGTCACTCTGCTTCTCCGTGCCTGTCAATTGGGGCTAACGAAGCTAAACTGACCTACCTGCTCAAGGTGTATGTGTGTGATAATTAGATAATGTTTGCGAAGCCGTCTAAAAGTGCTATTCATTATTATCCCAGGATGTCAGGAAAAGTAGCATCAGGCAAAAAGAGAATAAACAACAATATCCTATTATGTTGGTTTAATCTGAATTGCAGTCGTTTTTGCTTTCAGCCCTTGCTGAAGCAGATACCCTGCCTGCTGCAAAACTGATATGCTATGTACGGGTGCAGTTGTCCAGGATGCAGATTGGGAAAGAGCTATTTGCCACAATAAAATAAATTTGATTCCAATATATTTGCAACATTGTATGTATTTGGTGGCTTTTCTATGGCCTTGAAATGTCCATCAGTTTAGCCTCACTACACTGGTGCATGGTAGATTTCATTATCCCCATTTCACAGAAGGGAAACTGAGGCACCGAGCAGTGAAGTGATTTGCCCAAAGTCTCACACTGGGATTTTGTGGCAGGGCTAGGGTCTGAGCCCAGACCAGTGTTTTAACCACAAAGCCACCCTTGATGATACTATTAAGAAGACTTAGCAATGATGTAGCACTTTCATGTCTAGCTCTCAAAGCACATCACAAAGGAGGGTAGGTATCCTCCTCCCCATTTTAGAGACGGGGAAACTGATGCCTGGGAAGATTAAGGAACTTGCCCTGAGAATAAAGGTCCATGTGTGAAGCAGCTGTTGTTGTGCAGGGATGCTGGGAGGCAGCTGTCTAAAGGCAGCCAGAGCCTGCTCCTCTACCTCAGCCAGTGAGCAAGGGGGCAGCCAGGGCTAGTCAGCCAGCTAGGGGCTGCCAGCCCAGCCAGGTCCCACTTCCTGCCCAGGGCAAGCAGCAGCCCATGCCGTGTGGCACCAACCCAACCACAGGCCCCTACTCACTGCCTAGGACAAGGAGCAACCAAGGGCAGAATCCATAGAGCCACCAGAGTTACCTGGACACCCACCCAGGGAGTCTGTCAGAAGCACAGCAATTCCTGTGTTCATAAAGTTCATTCCCTGCTGGAGGGAGCCTTCCCAGGCTTAATTTCAAGTAATCAGGACACTTGCTATCATTTAAATTGGGCAAATAAATTAAATTAATCAAATATGCAAATTAGGGCATTCAAGCACCAGATTTCTAAAACTTTACAGACCAAGGCCACGCAGCAAGCCAGTGGCAGAGAAATACAATCCAGATTTCCAGCGTCTAGCGTCTATTCACTAAGCCATGCTGCTGTTTGGTTGCAGTAATGAATAGCAGAGCTGGGGGGGGGGGTACTGCTTGTTTCCTGCAAGAGACTTATTTAAAAAAAACAACACCAGCCTCCTGTCTACTCCTGTTCTCTCTACAGCATCCGCACTAAATAAGATTCCTGACTCCTTGCACCTTGCAAGGTTGCTTCAGTGTATTTCCACAATCACTTTGCACTAGGTGTCCTTGTGTACATCTAAATTTTAAAGCAATTACTGTCAAGAAAATAAATCTGTCTACTCAGTTTTTCCTGACTGTCACATCGACAATAATTATGGCAGATAATGGGCTAATGAATGGGCCCATATGCCCGAACAAATAGCCACTTATACTTTCAGAAAGCTCTTCCTCTTGTGTTTCTCCTCTTGCTTTCCTCATAAGCAGTCGATGCTCAAAGCCTTTATGAAATTCAAGCCCAGTTTCACATTTCATTGAAAAACTTTTAAGAAAAGCCATTTTTCATACTCAAGACTTTTTCAAATCTCTTCTAACCAGTTACATTCTGCATTGTATCTTCTGGATCTGGCCACTGTCCAACGACAATCCTTAAAATCCCTTTACAGTTTTAAAGGAAAATACAAGCCCTCATTTACCACTGGATTCAGCCTGAAAATAAAAGCTTAATGCCTTGACAGGCCTGGATATTTTTTTGCGTTCTAAGTCTGATTTATGGTAGTAGCCAGCAAACCAGGCTGGTGAAATATTTGCTGCTGCTCGCAGGGATCTGGAAAAATGAAGTGTGAAGTTCTGAAGAGAGCAGGCAACAGTTCTCCAGTCACTAAACACTTCCAACAAGTTGGCAGTGGAACAGAGCTGTGGTCTGAAAGATGAACCTCAAAGGACTAGGGGGTGGAGAGAGAGCAGTACTGTGCACAGTGTCAAAATACTGCTGCAGCTTAAAGCTTTCCATACATTCATTACATCGGGCGGGGAAAGAGAAACATTTGTTTCATTATTTATTTATTCTCTCTCTTTTTCCCCCTGTGCAGTTCCCCCTGCAGGGGTTTCACCCAAGTAGGAAAAAATTAAAACCAACAACAGGAACATAGGAAGTCGCTTAAACCTACCATAAAAATGCTCAGATTGAAAAATACGATCCGAACCGGGGAAAGCGTTGCGTTTGCTGCAAGGCTGATTAGTCTCTGTAGCCTTTCGAAGGGCCAAGGCCCTGAAATCTGTGGGCGTGGGAGCTGTGATTTTCATTCCCATGAAAAGGGAATTTCCTAGAGGTAAAAGGGAGGTGGGGATTTTTCAGAGTGTTCTTGGAATGAGTCATCCTGAATACATTTGCCAGGTAAAACATGTGGCTGCTTCAACTGTCTTTGAAGAAAATTAATATTCATCTATATTATATATAGCATAAAGTGGCTTGACTTTGTGGAAATGCCATAATCTCACTGAGGTCTGGCCTTCCTCCAATTACCCACTAAATTCAAAAGCAGCATTGCACGCTCCGCAGCTGTGTCACCAGGATGGACAAAAACACACATCGTGCTCTCAAACTCTGTCAGCGTGCAAAGGGGTGCACGCCTCGACCCTACCTGCGTCGCTCATGGGGCCATCCCAGATATTTGTGGATTCATCAGATTGAGCCAGATCTGGGAACTTCACTCTACGATGCCTGGTATGATGCTATCAACCGTGGTTACTCAGACTGGCACAATGATTCTCAGTAGATTGTGTGTGTTTGTCTATTAGAGGGTGGGGGAGAGAGAGAGAGAGAATTCAGAATTAAGGGACCATATGCTGCTTCTGGGCACAAAGCCATGCCCTACCACTCAACCTCCATAATGTGGCTGGACACTGGTGAGGTCAATGGGGTGGGGGAGGGATGGGAAGTAGGGAAGAATCTTTCCTATGATGCAGAGAGAACAATATGGGGCTGCTCCAAGGAAGCTACTTCTACCTTACAGCATTAGTGGCCTCCAAGATGTACCACAATCCCTCTGCAGGTGAAAGCACAGAGAGATTGAACAACTAGCCTAAAGTCAGTGGCAGAACTGGGAATTGAACCCAGGTGTCCAGTATCTCAGCCCTGTGCTTTAACTAGACTATCAAACTTAACATAAGAGCAGCCATACTGGGTCAGACCAAAGGTCCATCTAGCCCAGTAGCCTGTCTTCAGACAATGGCCAGTGCCAGGTACCCCAGAGGGAATGAATAGAACAGGTAATCATGAAGTGATCCATCCCCGGTCACCCATTCCCAGCTTCTGGCAAACAGAGGCCTTCGCTAATAGCCATTGATGGACCTATCGTCCATGAACTTATCTAGTTCTTTTCTGACCCCTGTTATAGTCTTGGCCTTCACAACATCCTTTGGCAAGGAGTTCCACAGGTTGACTGTTCATTGTGTGAAAAAATATTTACTTGTGTTTGTTTTAAACTTGCTGCCTATTCATTTCATTTGGTGACCCCTAGTTCTTGTGTTATGAGAACGAGTAAATAACACTTCCTCATTTACTTTCTCCACACTTGTCATGATTTTATAAACCTCTATCATATCCCCCCTTAATTGTTTCTTTTCCAAGCTGAAAATTCCCAGTCTTATTAACGTCTCCTCATACGGAAGCCATTCCATACCCCTAATAATTTTTGTTGCCCTTTTCTGAATCTTTTCCAAATCCAATATATCTTTTTTTAGATGGGGCGACCACATCTGCATGCAGTATTCAAGATGTGGGCATACCATGGATTTATATAGAGGCAATATGGTATTTTCTGTCTTATTATCTATCCCTTTCTTAATGATTCCCAACATTCTGTTAGCTTTTTTGACTGTTGCTGCACATTGAGTTGATGTTTTCAGAGAACTATCTACAATGACTCCAAGATTTCTTTCTTGAGTGGTAACAGCTAATTTAGACCCCATCATTTTATATGTATAGTTGGGATTATGTTTTCCAATGTGCATTACTTTGCATTTATCAACACTGAATTTCATCTGTCATTTTGTTGCCCAGTCACCCAGTTTTGTGAGATCCCTTTGTAGCTGTTTGCAGTCTGCCTGGAACTTAACTATCTTGAGTAGTTTTGTATCATCTGCAAATTTTGTCACCTGTTTACCCCTTTTTCCAGATCATTTATGAATATGTTGAATAGGACTGGTCCCGGTACAGACCCCTGGGGACACCACTATTTACCTCTCACCATTCTGAAAACTGATAAGAACAAGAATCCTAGATAAGAACAAGCAATTTCATAGCACTTTTCATCCACAGCTCTTCTCTATCCCAACCTAGTCTCAGACTGCTGCTTCCTGATGCAGGTCCCAAGGAGCTGGCCTCTGCCCTTTGCAGATGCACACCCTAGGGCAGCCTAAATCCTGCCCCCCATGCACAGCGGAACAGCACTGGTTCTGCTGGCACAGGGCCTACGGAAGACAGAATGGAATTCACCGATTAGTTGCACTGGTATAAATCCAAGCAACGCCACTGACTTCAGTGGAGTTACTTAAGGTTTACAACCATAAATGAAAGAAGAATTTGTTCCAGCATATATAGAAATAATGAGGTTTTCTTTAAGCAAAAAACACACTAAAATTTTGCTTTTGATTCAGTGTTTAAAGCTGTCAAAGGTCAGAAGCTGAAATGATGCAACAAAGTTTTTGTTTTGTTTAAACACAGGCTTTTGGTTTTGGAGGAGCAACTGCATGTTCCAATTCTATTTAAAGTTTTGAAGTGTTCCGTTTCTTCAGGACAACAAAACAAACCGAGCTGGGGGCGCTGTCTGAACAAGAGCATGGAGCCTTGTAACTGGAACAGATGAATCTTCTTTGTTACGCAACAGCTTAAGAATCCTCTTTAACAGTAGAAGCATTTACGGGACATGCTCTCGCACAAACTCACACATCTCACAATCACACAGCCTCAAACCACATCGTCTGTCACACATGCACACGCTATGCCACCCACTCTCATAAACAAGATACATGCAAATACTTCTCACCATGCTCACACAAACTGAAACCCATATTCTGTACTATACACCCACACAAACAGACAAACATATGCACACTCAGTTACACACACACACACACACACCCCTTTAGTTACTGTTCTGCCAGCATCCCCGGCATCGCAAGTACGAAAAATAAGTTGAACCACTTTCAGATCTGAAGGGCTATTCTCACCCAGAGACAATGGACCAAATAAGAGGGAGCAGCACCCACTTATACCAGAGCAATATTGGGTCCTTTGTCTGTATTTTGGAGAGAGACCAGCAAAGCATTAGATGGACCCTCACCCAGCAAAAGATAATATCTTCTAGTCACTGGTATGGTACATACTGCTTGTCTCAGAGTTGTCAGTGGGATACGGAGCCTTTTTTACCCCCACGTCACCAGCTCAAATGTGACTCAGGTTGGTGGTTAGCAGAAGTCGTTACTATCTGATTATTACTGTTCAGTGGTTTCTGTGAAATGAGATGGGTTTTCAGTTGCTAGCGAACAGGTGTCTGCATCACAATGGGCATCCTTATGAATAGTCTCCCCGAAGAAGCAAGGAGTGAGACATGTGGGTGGGTGAAGCCACGCTATAAAACACAGAAATCACCTTGCAGGGCAGAGTGGAGGCATTTGCTCAGGGCAGTGGGGGTGAAGCCGCTATAGAATCATAGGACTGGAAGGGACCTTGAGGGGCCATCTAGTCAGTCCCCTGCACTGATGGCAGGGCTAAGTATTATCTAGACCATCCCTGACAGGTGTTTGTCTAACCTGCTCTTAAAAATCTCCAATGATGGAGATTCCACAACCTCCCTGGGCAATTTATTCTAGTGCTTAACCACCCTGACAGTTAGGAAGTTTTTCCTAATGTCCAACCTAAACCTCCCTTGCTGCAATTTAAGCCCATTGCTTCTTGTCCTATCCGCAGAGGTTAGGACAAGAAGCCTAGGAGCTGAGGGAGAGAGGGAGGCGCAGAGCCAGGTAGGGAGCCTGCCAGCCCTGCCAACCACCCCCCAGCACCAGCAGGGGTCCCTGGTCATGCGGTGGTGCCACCCCCCCAGCACCAATGGGGGTCCCAGGCCAAGCACCAAAGCTCACCCCCCCAGCACCAGTGGGGGTCCTGGGCTGCCACCCCAACCACATGTGGCATCCCCTGGGCTGCCCCCCAAAGCACATGTGGCACCCCTGCCCCCCCAAGATTTAGTCAGGGGTATATAGTACAAGTCACGGACAGGTCACAGGCCATGAATTTTTGTTTACTGCCCGTGACCTGTCCATGACTTTTAGTAAAAATATCAGTGACTAAAACATAGCCTTAACGATGACCCCCAGATCCTTTTCTCCAGTACTCCTTCCTAGGCAGCCATTTCCCATTTTGTATGTGTGCAACTGATTGTTCCTTCCTAAGTGGAATACTTTGCATTTGTCCTTATTGAATTTCATCCTATTTACTTCAGACCATTTCTCCAATTTGTCCAGATCATTTTGAATTTTAATCCTATCCTCCAAAGCATTTGTAACCTATCCCAGCTTGGTATTGTCTGCAATCTTTATAAGTATACTCTCTATGCCATTATCAAATCATTGATGAAGATATTGAACAGAACCAGACCCAGGACCCCGATTCCTGCATGACCTCACTTGATATGCCTTTCCAGCTTGACTGTGAACCACTGATAACTACTCTCTGGGAACAGTTTTCCAACCAGTTATGCATCCGCCTTACCATAGCTCCATCTAGGTTGTATTTCCCTAGTTTGTTTATGAGAAGGTCATGCGAGACAGTATCAAAAGCCTTACTAAAGTCAAGATATACCACATCTACCGCTTCACCCCCATCCACAAGGCTTGTTACCCTGTCAAAGAAAGCTGTTGGTTTGACATGATTTGTTCTTGACAAATTGATGCTGACTGTTACTTATCACCTTATTATCTTCTAGTTGTCTGTAAAATGGTTACTTGATTATTTGCTGCATTATCTTTCCGGGTACTGAAGTTAAGCTGACTGGTCTGTAATTCCCCAGGTTGTCCGTATTCTCCTTTTTATAGATTGGCACCATATTTGCCTTTTCCCAGTCTTCTGGAATCTCTCCCATCTTCCTTGACTTTTTGAAGATAATCGCTAATGGCTCAGATATCTCCTCAGTCAGCTCTTGCATATTCTAGCATGTATTTCATCACACCCTGGTGACTTGAAGATATCTAACTTGTCTAAGTAATTTTGAACTTCTTGGTTTTCTATTTTAGCCTCTGATCGTACCTCATTTTCACTTAGATGTTGCCCATGTTGAGCCTGTTCTGCACAAAAGGGATTTAGTCTTCCTATGCTGTCAACATAATTTTTCACGAGCCCTAAACTTAAAAGAGAACCACCTTTTATTTGTTATACACCACAGGCCAGATGCTCTCCAGGCAGGATCTGACTAATAGCCCAGCTGCGATTAGCCCTAGTGTAGGCGAGTCCCTGTGGGCATAGAGAGCCATCACAGCCAGCTCCTACACCTTCTGCCTCTCAGCTCAAGAACGAGGCATGTCAGGGCCAGGAGAGTTGGTGAAGAGGAGTGGCTGGAAAACAATGCACTCTGGCTCTCCCCAGTTGGCAGACAATCCATGGGGATCTGCTGCCAGCTGCTGCAAGACAGAGCAATCCCAAGGCTGCTCTTTGCCCATCCAATTCAAAACTGCCATCTTGGTTTTAAAACCTCTCCTAGGACTCGCTCCACCCTTTGTCTCTGACCTTCTATCCCCCTACCTGTATTTCACCCCTCTCATCCACTTTGCTGCTTCAGCCTGGGCTTCCTCTCTTTGATCCAGTTCCCTGTGATGCCCCACAAAGGGAGAGTTCCAGTAACCCTTACAGTTGGGCTGCCCCATTTACCCTCTCTCCAACTCACCAAGTCACTTTTTTTCTTCAAAACTTGCCTTACAATCTTCTTGTTTGCTTTAACCTCTGACTCTATACACACTTTTTATACACTTTTTATTCTTCCATTACTGTCACACCCTCCTGTCTCATCTCTCTGTACCTAGTTTGTGAGAATTCTTGTCTCTGTTACACTGCCTTTGGCTTGCCAATAATTTTTGACAGGTTTTTTTTTTTTACATCTCTCATCAGGACTTCAGTTTTACATTGTATGCCAAAGACAGTATTTCCTTCTGTGCAGCACCATGCACCCTAACAAGGGGAGAGGGTCAGTTCTGACCCAAAGGGACGATCACTACCTACTGAATCACGTGTGTTTTCTGTGAGCTCTCTCATCCCAGTAGTGACCAAGCGCTAGCCTGTTTTACTAGTGATATTTTATATGATTGTCTCCTAAAAACTGCATGGTTCTGAGCACTCTTTTGGTTACTAAACTCATAAGAACCAGCTGTCTATCTGACTCTTATGTTACATTCTAAGCTCTTTGGGTGGTTTACATGTGTGTGTACAGTCAGTGCCTACCTTAGCTGGGTCTAGATCCCTGATTAGGGTTTTTAGATGCTACTACTATACAAATAAATAATAATCCTCTCCATTCGGAATTTTTAAGAAGGCCAGTCCCTAACCCAGAATAAAGTCTACAAGAGTATGCAACTGTAACCTACACACCTCCTGGGTGTGGTGTTCTGTCCCATTTAGTGGCAGAGATCACTTAGAGAGCGAGAGAGAGATTAATGAGTTTGCTATGCAGCCTTAGCTAAAAGTCAGTTGGCTTTAGCTCATGCAGTAGAGGCTCATGCACTAAGCTCCAGAAGTCTCCAGTTCAATCCCATCTGCTGACGACCAAGGTCTGTTGGTGTTACACAATCACATTAATAAGAGCAGTACTGGGCCCATAATGAACACATGAAATTATTTGATCAGCACTGAAAAATACACTCAAATTGTACAATCCAGCAGTTTCAAGTAATCCACTTGTTTAAAGGGGATTAAAGATAGTAATAAAGAGCTCCACCCCAATGAGTGTATATTAACATAGCCTTATCTAACATATTCACTTAAAATTGCTGTGTATGGTACCACCACTAGGGAACGCTGTCTTCAGAGTCTCTCTGGTGCACAGCAGGTTTAAGAAGCAGATTGAAGACTGTTTCTTAGTCCTTTTAAGAGATGATTACCACCAAGTGCACATTCTCAGTGGCTCAAATCTATGCAGGACTTTGTGCTTATGAATTTGTGGCAATCACTGTATAGAACAAAATGCTAAATATTTACTGGTAAGCCAAGCCACAAGTATAAATATTTATACCAAGACACAGTAAAGAAAGTACCATAAAACTGATCCATTTTAAAGAATATATATGTTGAAATGACCATAACTGTTACAGAAGATGTGCTATTTCATGATTACGTTAGGTGCAAAGACGGCCGTATTTAGGTGTTTAATATACTGCTATCTGGCCTTTGCTGCTCCACTCATCAATCTGTCAGATGAATGGGTCCTAATTATACTTCTTGTAACATGGCAAACTACAGAGAATCACGCTCATGAGGGGAATAGATCTTGAAGATTTACTATGCTGTTGTTAATGATCCCACAGGGCTAGAAAATGGAAAAAGTATTCACAAGAGCAGAAAATGTTTATAAGGGGAATCTGTCTTCCTAATTATTCTACTGAATATATTCTATTGTACCAAGATAAGAGATGAGTAAGCAGTGGTTTATGTAAAACTATGTTCAAAACACCTTTGAGCTGGTAATTGAATACACCATGTACATATCCCTAAACAATCCAGAACCATGCTAAAATAAAATACTACTCTTTGTTTCTATAGTACAGCACTATAGAAACAATAATGTGCTGCACTTACATATAATACCAATCACTACTGCTTTATATTTAAATTGCACTGAACGTTGATGGGTAAGTATTAATACACCCTTTATTCGCATGAGTTAATGGAGCACAGAGCTGAAGTGACTTGGCCAGCGTTACACAGTGAGTTAGCATGAATGATTCAGGAATACAATCCAAGGCTCCTGATTCCTAGCCCGTGATCAAGCCACTAGTCCACAACCATGCTTAGACTGAAATCCTCAGATGGAAAGTACTACAAAAGGCATTACAAATATTGGCTCTGATTCAACAAGGTATTTGCGCATGTGCTCAGTCATACTGAAATCAATGGGACTACTCACATGCTTAATGCTAGGCATGTGCTTAAGTATATTACTGAACTGGGGCCATTAATTGGTTAATCCTCACAAAACCTACGTGAGAGGGACTTATTCCTGTTTTGTGCATTCATAAACTGAGGCACAGAGAGGATAAGTGACCTGGCCCACATCTCAATCACTTGGCCATGGTTGCTATCACTCCTATTCATTAGCCACAAGACCATCCTTCCCCTGTTCTTGTTTAATATATTGATTAGAGCTGGGTGAGTAGTGGATTTTGGTTCACTGGCAATCTAGCAAAAAATAAATAAATAATGTTTTGTGTCAAACCAAAAATTATATTTTTCAAAACTTTTGTCAAATAAAAAGTTGGAAAAAAAAATGGTTTCAGATCATACAACCCATCTGGTTGAACCTGAAATGAATCATTTTTAATTTTTTTTAATCATTTTTAATTTTAAAAAATTAAAATTAAAAAGACATTTCAAAACAAAAAGCCATTTCACATAAAAAAACATTTTGTTGCAAAAAATGTCAAAACAAAAGATTCTGATGTTTTCAGATTTTGTTGTGGTTGTGTTTTTTGTTCTGTAGACAAATAATTTGGTGAAATGTTTTGGTGTAGTCGCTGAATCTCCATTTTTCACTGAAAAGAAGTTTCAGCTGGAACATTTCACTCAGCTCTAATATTGATTGATATTCTGGACACATCGAAACTGTCTTTAGGATTACAATTTCACAGACCACAAAGTACAATAGATAGATAGCTACCCTGGTGATAGGCTGATAACAGAAAGAGAAATAGTGGAATATATGTATCACACATCAATGAAATGGAGACACCTTTGAAGTGGAATATGTTTGCTTTTTAGCAGGGCACAGCACGACTATGCAACATTGCTGTATTTAAACGAAAGTGCAGGTTGACTGTAGACAGACAGAATGTAGCCATTACCCAAATGGAACTTTAGCCAGGACATCAGGATGAATACCCCAGATCTTGGAAAAATTGCCATCAGACCTTTAACAACTACAAGGGCTTGGAACCTTGGTTTTACATTTCATTGTAAAGAGAGCACTAATAGCAGCAGAGTGCCCGCTCCAACTAAGAGTCGGGATATAGGTTCAATAAACTGTACACTCAGCAACAGTGATCTTTATTCCTGAGACTGGCAGACCTATTACTTATTCTATATACTAAGGTTATTTATTTATTTAGCACACATATGCCCATTGCAGACAAGTACAAAAGTCTCTGCCCCAAAGACCTTGCTATCTAAATACTTAACCATAATGTACACTGGGGAGTTGAATTTTTCATTGACCCGGACAAGTATCCAGCCAAATTGCTGTCTCTATAAAGCCAGATACTCAGCCAGATTCTCGGCTGATGTAAATCAAGATGGCTCCATTGGGCTTCTCCAGTTTATATCAACAGATGATCTGATGGCATAGTTCTATCTTTTCAAATAATTTAATCCATGTTTCACTTGGACTCATCATTTGATCAATATGCTGGGCTAGCCCATAAAATAGACTTCAGGATTACAAAATGTGATTTGTTGAATCTGTTTGTCAGTTTTATTTTGAATGAATACACTGCATATCTATCGATTTAATATGGTTTGCCTGCTATTCCCAGAAAGGCAAATGAATAAATAACATGTCCGATCCATACAGTGTAGGAAGAGTGTTATCACCTTCTCCAGAATCAATTCACCCGGGAGGATTTTAAAGTGTAGTATTGGTTGTTAAGTTCCTCTGAACATTTTAAATGAAATCTACAGTAAAACATCATTAATATGAAAACAAATGTAGAAACATATACTTAGATTTACCTAAGATGAATCTTTGGGGATCCATGACATCATGTTAGCTTTCACAGGTGTTTAAAGATAGAAGCATTTATCCAAAGTCAAATTCTGGTAACCTATGCTAGTGTCAATCTGAAATAACTCCATAGACTTCAGAAGAATTACTCCAAATTTACACCTCTGTAAACAAGAGTAGGCTTTGACCCCAGGCTTCACTTCTGCCTCATTGCTTTTGTACCCAGGGTAAGTGAACTTGCTAGATATAGGAGGGATTCTCTGTTAACCTGTAACTGGAATGACCGTTCTCTTCTGAGTGAAATTGTGTTAAAACTAATAGCTTGCAAGGGGCTGACTCAATGTCTATTTTAAGAACAAATAAATAGATAAATTCATGGAGGATAGGTCCATCAATGGCTATTAGCCAGGATGGGCCGGGATGGTGTCCCTAGTCTCTGTTTGCCAGAAGCAGGGAATGGGCAACAGGAGATAGATCACATGACTGTTACCTGTTTTGTTCATTCCCTCTGAAAGACCTGGCGTTGGCCACTGTCAGAAGACAAGATACTGGGCTAGATGGACTTTTGGTCTGACCCAGTATGGCTGTTTATATATTCTGATGTTCTTAGGACAGGGATGGGCTCGAGTCTGGGAACCTGGTGCTCCTAAATAGAGAGGTGTGAAAAAGTCACATTGAAAGAGAAATTGAATGGAACTGGAGAGGCAGTGTTGCCTCATGGATAAGGCACAGAAATGAGGCCTTGTCTACACAACAAGGTTGCACCAGCCTCTGGAGGAGCGGACTGACCAGTTGGTATGCCCCTCATGGCTGAGCATGGCATAGCAGAGCCTCTTTGTCTGGTACCCCCTGCTGACAGCTGCTCTGGCTCTACAATGGACTGCTTCTTTTCGTGTCTTAGCCCTCTGGCCAGGTCACTTCTAGTTCCCCCCTTCCACGGTAACAGAGTCCAAACAGCCTCATGCCAAGTCTTTGATCAGAGTCTAGACTCACCAGTCCTTCTCCCCTGGTCTCCAGGGTGTTTGCACCACCTTTCTCAGTGGGCCTGCAGGGGAATGCAGGCCCTCCCTCTCCTCTGAGTTTCAGCCCTGTGACACTGTAGTAGACAGGCAAGGTCTGTCTATTCAGATTCCTCACCCCGCTTCCTCCCTGGACTTCTTCCTACCTCAGGCCTTTCCCACATCCCCTTCTTGGGCACACGGTGTACCCATACTCTTCCCAGGCGTCACCACCTCTCCAAGTTCGCCCTTCTTTCCAGGCAGGGGCTCACCTGGCTCCTCTCTGATGTCCCCCAACAAATCCCAAATAAAAATATAAATTAAACCACTTTTGCCGTCTTACATTTCCCTTGTGCTTCATTCCTCAGTTGAATACTGCCCTGAACTTCCTACCCCGAAGGTCTGATGTGGTCCTTTCATTAAGGCTCACTGCCAGAGCTTGCAGAGGCTTCTCCAGGTCTCTCCTGGCCTCTTGCCAGAATTCTCTGCTCAGGAAAGCTTCCAAGGCCAACACTGCCCCTTCAGCCCCCTCCTCCTCCGAGCTTCCTCACTACACTAACCACAGCTCCTCCCCAACCTTCAGCTGGGCCTGGCCCACCCTTGAGGTGCAACCCACATGCCCTAATGGAGCTCTCCAGCTCCACTTATCTCTGTCAGTGACAGAGTATACATCCCACCCCACAGCCTTAACAGAAGGCATTGATTACCTGAACAGAAGGTAAATTGATTTAATTAAACCAATGTAAAGGATGTGCAGACATTTTTAAACTAGACTTATTTCAGTTAAACTTGATTAAGAATCAGTTTAAGCTAAACCAAAACAAGCTATTCTCAAACCAAAATAAAGGTGTCCGCTCGGGTTAGCCCTGGTTTACCATTTAGTTAAATTAAACCATAGATTTTATAGATTCCAAGGCCAGAAGGGACCATTGTGATCATCTAGTTTGACCTCCCGTATAAGAGATGTCACAGAACTTCCCCCAAATTATTCCATCACCAACATAGCTTCTGCACCTTGCAGAGGTGTTTTTTTTATGCCAACAAGTGAGCTCTTTCCCATCAGCATAGAGCCTCTTCACCACACACGCTCGCAGCGGCGCAGCTGTATCGATAAAACTGCACCGTTGCAGTGCCGTACGTATAAACGTGGCCTAAATCAGTTAAAACAGTGTAAAAACTGAAGACAAGCCCTAAATCTCCGTGCCTCACTTTCCCACCTGTAAAATGGGGATAATCACATTTCCCTTCTTCTCACGGGTGTTGTGAGGATAAACAGATTAAAGAATGAGAGCTTCTACCACACTACAGTGATAATAGGGCCCACATAAGTACAGTATATAGATAGAAAATTACATGAGCTCTGAAATTTATTTGCTTTTAGTTGTGCATCAGAAAAAGGGCTTATTTTGCCTGAAATTTTCCCCATTTTGTTTTTGTATGAAGATAGGCCACTTTTCCATTGAACATGAATCCATTTCTATGTGGAGACCATTCCCTACCAAACCAAACATGGCTTTGGAGCTCAGAATTCCGTGATCTGCTTTCACACATTTGCATGTTATTCATGCAGAGATAGACATTTTGTTAAGTTTCACGGGGGAAAAAAAGTTAAATTTGAGAGATGTCAAATATCCGCAAATGGCAAAAATTTGTGTGTAAAGTTTTTCCACTAGTTTCACTCTACTCTATGAGTTCTCATCTCAGTTCTCTCTGTGGCCTCAGGCAAATAATCTCTCAGCTCCTATTTCTCCATCTGTAAAGCAGAGACATTTTTTACTTTCTTTACAGGCATGCTACCAGCATTAATTAAAACCCTGAAATCTAGGAATCTATGTATTAGCCAATGTCCATAGATTGCTTTGGAGATGAAAAGTGCTTTTTATAACTAAGTATTATTATCCTGCAGGCCCTTTCCATTCAAAGCTCCTATTTCCCTCCGATGGTAGTTCCTCAGGCTAAACTATTCCAAAGCAAACTCAGAAATAAACCAGGCCCTTGGAAGCACAATTGCTATATTTTTATTGCCTTTAACTCCTGCCTGTTCTACTCATACAATTTCTTTCCCCTTTGCACTGCACCTTAATTTATGGCTGAACTTATTGAACAATCACTGATTCATGAGACGGGAATAAATCTTCCTCTGTAGCTGCTCAACTTTGCTAGTTTCGTTTACTTAATGCCTTCGCTTATTTTCAAAGATCAGCAAATATTCCAAGGAGGAATACTGGTGTCTAGTCAAGAAATACCTAGAAATGGATAGTGCTAGTGTCAACAGAGTGCTATGCTACTACCCTGGGAAAGCGTTTTGGCCAATGTAACTGTAACTGTATTGTTTTAGTAAGAAGATAAATTGCTGGCTGATGATAAAATATTATATGCGGGCTCATTTGCTTTATGTGCATTGTAAGCTGATACTCTATTAAAAAATGCAGCGTGTCTAGAATATGTGATCATGTGGGTGTTACAAAGATCTTCCGGCCACTTATTTGGGACAACTGCATCAGCAACATGGTCATCCCAGACTAATGGCAACAGAAGCATCGTAGAACCTCTCCCTGTTGCATATTTGGCTTATGCCACTGATTTTGTTTGTTTCATTAATCACCCTTTGAAGTACCAAAGGCTAACAGGTCCTGCAGCCCTTACTCACAAGAGTAGTCCTCCTCACTTACATACTTCTACTGAAGTCTGTGGGACTACTTCAGAATAAGGATTGCTGAAGGACTGCAGGATCAGACGCTTTATTATTGTGGAATGAATGTCATTGTGAACTAAAGGATTTCCAATTTAAAGTCAATATATAGTTTGAAGTTTATAACGTAGGTTTGGAAATACAGGAATGTGTGTGATGGCTTCTTGGTCACCATGTGATACAAGTGCATAGCCCAATCCTGCAGTCCTTACACACTGGATGGGTCCTTACTCACATGAGCAGTCACAATGAAACAATGGGACTCAGTGTAAGTAAGGGATTGCAGCTTCCTGTCCACAATGGAGGCAGTCAACTGCTGTTGAATATGGCCCTCACTAGTGTAGGGTTTTGGGACATTTCACTGTGTGATGCTCTTGTCTCTGTGGAGAAGGTGTTTGGCTCAAGGGAAGAATGGAAAATTCAGAGTGTTAGGATGTTGATGCAGAACAAGCACGGTACAATTATGGGAATCATCAGTTTGACAAAGCAGGGGATAATCTTCCAGGAGATCAGACTAGATCAGCCCTTCTGGCCTTAAAAATCCATTCATCTGGAGCCGACGCTACCAAAAGGAGGAAAGAGAACTGAAAGTTAAAGGGATGGACGCACAGGGAAGGTGAGCGCCACACCTCTAATCCATAAGATGGCATTCCAAAATTTTAGAGTTCGCAGGGTAGGTTGACTCATCTCTTGTGTTATCTGGTACTTCTCTGGAAATGGTCCCACCATTTCTATTTCTAGCAAATACCTTCTTTCACTGAGCCCTTCATCTACGTTTCACACAGCCCTTCATTTAATAGGAAGATTTTCCAAATGCAGCAGGCCAACATACACTGCCCACATCTCTCTCTCACAAGGACTCTTGCTTCCTCAATGTTGAATGGAAGTCATGTCCCAGAGGCCTAGGTCTCCAAAGCCATACCATGCTCTTCCTTCTACACCAGGAGGCTCCAACGGGGGGGATCACTCCAGCATCTTGAGCTTTGTTAGTCAAGGTTTAGTAAGTCAGGCCCTCAGGAGAGATTCACCTCAGTTTCAGTGCCACGGGAAATCCTGGCAGCAGGACACTGGCAGCAGAAAGTCTAGCAGAGGAGTTGGCTATGGCAGTGGGAAGAAGCCACAAGCTGTTCTCTGGCAAAGAGGTGACACAGAACAAAAAGCAGGTGGTGCTGTCTGTGAAGGATTTCTGGATGATTCAGGACATGGCCTCAGGAGCTTATATTGACCAATGGAGTTATGGCCATAAACTAAACTTGCTGTCTCCTGGCAGGGAGCCTGAGTGCAAGATAGTGGCAGTAACATGGTTACTCTTCACCCCCAGGACACTCGGGGCTCAGTTGCTGGGGTTGGGAGGGAATGTGTACTCTCCTGTGCCAACTTCAGTGAATCAGGCTCCTGATGTTTGCTGATTCACACCCTTCCTTATATTTCCTGGCAGTGAAAGAAGATGCAGACAGCTTTCTACACAAACAATCCAATTTCCCATTGTTGTAAGGCAGGTAGAGCAGGATATAATTGGCTGGGCTTAGAATCCTTTTCATTTTTGATGGAGGAGGGTGTGCCTGGTTTCTCCACTATCAACAAAGATGCAATTGTCAATCTAGTGTAGCATGTTTGTCCTGTCAGGATGTTTATGAGTGGGTCTCTAAGGGATGGAGAATATTTACGAATGTTGTCCCAACGTCGTAAGTTGTTAACTGTATTATTCACTACTGGAAATTGTTCCATCTGTTCTGAAATACCTGGTACTATTGTGCATTCTATCCTGTTCATGCAGCTGTCCCTTCCTCTTCATTAAATCTGCTACCTACCTCACATGATTTAATTTAAAAAGGGCTTATTTCACAGATTTCCTGGAAATCATAATAAAATTATGATTAAAGTGAAAACTGGGTCAAATGACAAAGGATGGATATAAACAAATAACACAAATAATTAGGGACAAAATTAGAAAGGCCAAGGCACAAAACGAGATTAAACTAGCTAGAGACTTAAATGGTAACAAGAAAATATTCTACAAATACATTAGAAACAAGAGGAAGACTAAGGACAGGTTAGGCTCATTACTCAATGAGGGGGAAAAAACAATAACAGAAAATGTGGAAATGTCAAAAGTGCTAAAAGCAGTTTTTCTTTCAGTTTTCAGCAAAATAGCTTTCTTTGACAGGGTAAGAGCCTTGTGGATAGAAGGGAAGCAATACATGTGGTATATCTTGACTTTAGTAAGGTTTTAGATACTGTCTCATATGACCCTCTCATAAACAAACCAGGGAAATACAACCTAGATGGAGCTACTATAAGGTGGGTGCATAACTGGTTGGAAGTTCCCAGAGAGTAGTCATGAGCAGTTCACAGTCATGCCGGAAGGGCATATGGGGACCCACGGGGATCAGTTCTGTGTCCAGTTCTGTTCAGTACGTTCATCAATGATTTAGATAATGGCATACAGACTACACTGATGATGTTTGTGGACAATACCAAGCTGGAAGGGGTTGCTAGTGCTTTGGAGGATAGGATGAAAATTCAAAATGATCTGGACAAACTGGAGAAATGGTCTGAAGTAAATAGGGTGAAATTCAATAAAGACAAATGCAGAGTACTCCACTTAGGAAGGAACAATCAGTTGCACACATACAAAATGGGAAATGACAGCCTAGGAAGGAGCACTGCGGAAAGGGATCTGGGGGTCATAGTGGATCACAAGCTAAATATGAGTCAACAGTGTAACACTGTTGCAAAAAAAAGAAAACATTATTCTGGGATGTTTTAGCAGGAGTGTTGTAAGCACAACACGAGAAGTAATTCTTCTGCTCTACTCCAGGAGTATTGTGTCCAGTTCTGTGTCCCACATTTCAGGAAAGATGTGAACAAACTGGAGAAAGTCCAGAGAAGAGCAAGAAAAATGATTAAAGGTCTAGAAAATATGACCTCTGAGGGAAGATTGAAAAAAAATGTGTTTGTTTAGTCTGGAAAAGAGAAGACAGAGGGGTCATGAAAACAGATTTCAAGTACATAAAAGGTTGTTACAAGGAGGAGGGAGAAAATTTGTTCTTTTTATCTCTGAGGGTAGGACAAGAAGCAATGGGCTTAAATTGCAGCAAGGAAGGTTTAGGTTGTCATTAGGAAAAACGTCCTGTCGGGGTAGTTAAGCGCTGAAATAAAGTGCCTAGGGAGACTGTGCAATTTCTGTCATTGGAGATTTTTAAGAGCAGGTTAGACAAACACTGTCAGGGATGGTCTAGATAACACTAGTCCTGCCATGAGTGCAGGGGTTTGGACTAAATGATCTCTCAAAGTCCCTTCCAGTCCTAGGATTCTGTGATTATTATCATTTGCACCAAACTTGCTCCTTTCAAAGAGCATCCCAAAGCACTTTACAAATATTCATTAATGAAACCTCAAGACCCCTGGGAGATTGGTATCAGAAAACACTTCCTTTTTGTTGGTGGCAAAACTGATGTTTGTGACACCTCAACTCTGGTCTGTTCAAAATGAGAAAAACAACTTGAGACACAGGAAATGCTTAGTCATTTCATCTTAGCCACCCCACCACAGTAAATTATCCTTCTGATGCAATTGAATACTAATCGTACGAACACCATCAGGTCTTTAAGGTCTTGCACTATTTTTTTTATCTTGTTTTGGGTCTCTATCACATGTTGTTTAGACCTCAACTGATTGAGAGGTGAGAGAACCACAGGGCAGTTCCCACCCAACATAGTCCTTGCAGTTTACAAGAATATAATAAAAACTATCTCAGTGAAAATACAGCATTTTCAGTTACTCTTCAAGCCTGCTACTCTATAAATGCCATTGGATTCAATAATTGTGTTAAAATTGGGTGGCCAAAATGTGGCTTGCAGGCAAAGGTCTTGATTCTGCTCAGTGCTGAGCAACTCCTGACTTCATTGGGAGTTAAGGGCAATCAGCACATCCAGGAGTTACTTAGCACCTTGCAGGATTGACCCCTGACTTGCAAACTGGTATCTGATGTCTCCACAGGATGCACCTCTATCTATCTAGGTTCTTATGTGGCCCTCATAACTGAAATATCACACTGATTCTGTGTTGATGATGATGGCGGCTGCAAAGTTTTGGCTCTCCTGTGCTAAGACTTTCATAGAACTCTCATACTTTGCTACTCTGGGCAAACATTTTGCTTGAATAAGTGAAGTGCACAGCTGAGGAATATTTATTTATCTACCTGAAGTACTTGCGGGGACAATGCTACCTCTCTGTCAAAACAACACCATCTTTTGAAAAGGTGTGTTAGAGTTGATTTCTCTCCTGAAATTTGGAGAATTATTTATTGAATAACTCTGGGTCACATCATTTCACATTGAAAAGGTTATCTATACAGCACCATATATTTCACCAGGAGCCACAGAAACCTTAACAGCTATTTGGGATTGGGGTGTGCACAAGGGGGGGCAAGCAGAGGCAGGCCCCCCCAATAATCGGCAAGGGCACAGAACTCCTCCTCAGCAGAGAGAGTGAGTGACTTCCTCCAGCCCTGGGGCTGTGGTGGGGGCACAGAGGATGCCCCTCCAAAAGCGGTCAAATTTAAATTCCTGTGCATGCCCCTGGTTGGGATTTTCAGAGTTTAGTAAAGGATTTAATCTCCCAACTCTTGTTAATTTCAGTGGAAGCCATGTGATTAAATCCCCTAGTCAGCTCTGAAAATTGTAACCAATTGTGAATACAGGCGAGTTGCATCATATGCGCATTTAACTTATGCGAATTCAGCTATATGCGCTTGGCAAAAAAAAAGAAAAATAAAGAAAAAAAAAGAAAAATAACAATTCCGCCCACCATTCCACTCAATGAGCATATGCCCCGGAGTGAGCATGCGATGGGAGACGTGAATCTGCTGTTCCCTCAGTCGGTCTCAGTTCCTGCATGCCTCTCGCAGCAGTGGAGTACAGGAGTCAACGGGAGAGGGCTCAGTGGTCGATTTATCGCGTCTAGACTAGACGCGTAAATTGATCCTCACTGGATCGATCGCTGCCCACCGATCTGGTGGGTAGTGCAGACATACCCATAGTGTGAGCATCTTGCCGCGCTGAGTGGATTCTAGTGCAGGGGTCGGCAACCTTTGAGAAGTGGCGTGCCAAGTCTTCATTAATTTAAGGTTTGGCATGCCAATAATACATTTTACATTTACAGGGGCCCGCAGCCGGAACCCCAGACTGGCAGCGGGCTGAGTGGCGCTGGCGGCTGGGACCGCTCAGCCTGCTGCCGGCCCTGGGTTCCGTTCATCCAGGCCAGCAGTGGGCTGAGTGGGGCCAGTGGCCGGGACCCCTGGCAGGCAGCGGGCTGAGCTGCTCAGCCCGCTGCCGATCTGGGATTCCGTCCGTCAGCTCCTATCAGCCGGGGTCCCGGCTGCTGGCCTGCTCAGCCCGCTGCTAGCCCGGGGTTCTGTTCATCCAGGCCGGCAGCAGGCTGAGTGGGGCCGGCGGCCGGGACCCCAGCAGGCAGCAGAGTACCGCCAAAAATCAGCTCGTATGCTGCCTTTGGCATGCATGCCGCAGGTTGCCGACCCCTGCTGTACAGGGTTATACAGTATACACAAAACCATGTGCAGTATACTGTACTGTACTTTATGGGCGATTTAAGGGATTTTCAAGGGTAATTTTGACTATACATGATTTTCGCCTTACGCGCTGACTTTAGAACCTAACCCCCGCGTAAGATGCGACTCGCCCCATATAGGGGATCAGATTCTGATATTAGTGAAGTCAGTGGAACTCATCTGTCATCAACAAGATCATATTGTGGCATCACTCACCATGACCTTAGATAATGAACTGATCCAAGACTACCTTTCTTAAATTCCAGACATTTATGGAAAGGCGACATTCCATTCACAATTATATAAGAAATATTCAAGAAATTCTCCTCTTATACTGGTTTTACTCCACTGGCTTCAGTTAATTTACTTCTAATTTATGATAGCTTTAGTGAGGAAAATCAAGCCCACACATTATATGCAGCTCAGCTCCATGTTTATGAGAAAAAACAGTATTAATTGAATTAAAAGAATGTTATTAAAATACCGCAAAGACTGCATTCATACCAATGTGCAGTTTAGAAGTGAATCACTCAATGGCATCAAAGCAAATGTGGCAACTACCTTTATGACCTTCTCATAAACAAACTAGGGAAATGTCACCTAGATGGAGCTACTATAAGTGGGTGGAGAAAGTCCAGAGAAGAGTAACAAAAATGACTAAAGGTCTAGAAAACATGACCTATGAGGAAAGATTGAAAAAATTGTGTTTGTGTAGTCTGGAAAAGAGAAGACTGAGAGGGGACATGATAACTGTTTACAAGTACATACAAGGTTGTTACAAGGAAGAGGGAGAAGAATTATTCTTCTTAACCTCTGAGGATAGGACAAGAAGCAATGGGCTTAAATTGCAGCAAGGGAGGTTTAGGCTGGACATTAGGAAAAACTTCCTAACTGTCAGGGTGGTTAAGCACTGGAATAAATTATCTAGGGAGGTTGTGGAATCTCCATCATTGGAGATTTTTAAGAGCAGGTTAGACAAACACCTGCCAGGGATGGCCTAGATCAGTGGTTCTCAAACTAGGGCCACCGCTTGTTCAGGGAAAGTCCCTGGTGGGCCGGACGAGTTTGTTTACCTGCTGTGTCCGCAGGTTTGGCCGATTGTGGCTCCCATTGGCCGTAGTTCGCCGCTCTAGGCCAATGGGGGCTGCAGGAAGGGCGGCCAGCACATCCCTCGGCCCACGCCGCTTCCCGCAGCTCCCATTGGCCTGGAGCAGTGAACTGTAGCCAGTGGGAGTCGCGATTGACTGATCCTGCAGATGCAGCAGGTAAACAAACCGGCTCAGCCCGCCAGGGGCTTTCCCTGAACAAGCGGTGGCCCTAGTTTGAGAACCACTGGCCTAGATAATACTCAGTCCTGCCATGAGTGCAGGGGACTGGACTAGATGACCTCTCAAGGTCCCTTCCAGTTCTATGATTCTATAAAGCAATAATATTAACTGACATTTGTAAAGCCTGTTTCATCCAGAAATGCTGTACAAATAATGGGCTCAGTTCACTCCTGCTGGGCCAGACAGCCTTGCTGCAATTTAAGCCCATTGCTTCTTGTCCTGTCCTTTGCCCCACTGCTCCAGCAGGTACAGCAACAGCCAACAGGGGTATTCACCCCCAGAGAAGGGCAGGTAGGGATGCTGCCCAAGAGATTAACTGAATCAGCAAATGCTCCAGATATGTCAGACATACTTTTTCCCAATCAGCAGCACTCATGTTTCAAGCGGGATGCAGGGAGTCTCATGGATACTTTACTTTGAGGTGGACATTCCACTACTAAAAGGCCCCATGTTTTGTGTATGGTAGAATACACAGATAGAAATGCAACAAAGAACATATTGACTCATATAGTCAATTTCCCCTCTCAATGGAAATGACCCTGCAAGATCCTGAATATTGGCTAACTGATTGGGTCAAAGGGGAAACGTTATTTTTCGCATACAGTCTTTGGGCCTGATTTTCGAAGTGCTCAGCACCCACAACACCCATTTAATTCAACTGGCCTTTTGGGAGCTCAGCACTTATGAAAATGGGCTTGGATGTTTATATGGCTAAAGAGTATAGAGAAGTATAATTAATTACAACAAATATTTTGGAAGGGATATTAAATCTAATGCTTCAGGGATTGAGGCAATCTTTATTTGTTAGAGACCACGTTGAGAGCTAATGTGGGGTGCAGATTATCCCAATAGGCCTACTGTGGGGTTCTTATACCTTCCTCGGAAGCATCTGTTGCCAGCCTCTGTCAGAGACAGGACACTAGATTAGATGGCCCCCAGGTCTGATCCAGTCGGGTGATTCTTATGTTCCTAAAATGAGGCTGCATGTGCCACATATGTAGACAAACAAATGGGGAGTATATTGTTTTCCTCGAGAGGAATTTTCAATGGAAAGAATGTCTCCTGCCTTCCTGCCAACCTTCCTTTCAGCAGGTATGCTCGGAAATACTATGACTCCCCAGATAATCAGCCATTCCAATCTGGAATTCTTTGGTACTTATAGTCTCAATTATAGATCCCAGTAGTAATCAGCGTAGAAAAGTTCTGCCCATATGCAGTGCTGAGCTTCTCCTTCTTCAATATTAGGTCACACCTAAGAGTGCTAATATTCCATAGTGAAAATAACTCTGTGGGAACAGTCTCTCTCTTCAGCCAGTGCCTGCTATTCCCATTGTATCCTGCCTCACTCAGGAGCTCTTAGGATAATCTATGGTACCTCACTCTAGCATGCTGTATCTGGGAATGCCAGATCAGCATACACCACAGGTGTCCCAGCTATATCATTTGTTCAGGATGCACCATGTGATAACCCTTCATCATAGCAACTCATTCCTATTGGTTGATAAGGAGCAGATGTGGGGTGGCCTCATTTTCCTTTCCTTGCCCCACCTATTTCTGCTGCTAGCTTCTTAAATCCCCCACCTTCTGCATCTGCCCTGAATTTTTAACTTTACTTGAATCTGTAAAATGTATGCCTTGATGCTAACCAGCAATGTATATGGACTTTGGGACAGGAGGGAGGGTGGCAGTGGGGTGCTGCAGGGATTAGTGTTAGGGGTAGTGTTATTTCATACTTTAATTAATGACCTGGAAGGAGGTGTAAAAAGGACATGAACCAAATCTGTAGATGACACTAGACTGGAAAGTATTGTGAAGACAGAGAAATTACCCAAATGGAACCAGAGGTTAGAAATATGAGTAGGAAACAGAATGAATTTCTGTCTGGAAAAGTGCAAACTAATAAATCTGGGACCAATAATCCAAAACACAGACATTTAATGGGAGAGATTTGGAAAGCAGTAATGTTTAAAAAGACCTAGGAATGGTGGTTGAGAGCAAATAGGAGATGACTATACACCATGGCATGGCTGAAGAAAACAGCAAAGACAAAAAGACAGTTTTGGTTCTATAGTGTAGGTAAAGGCATCTTGTCATGGCACAAAAAGATCTTATTTTCTGTATGGGTCTGATCCTGCAAGGTGTTCAGACCCCTCATTTCCCATTGAAGCCCTAGCTGTTGGCTGGTAAAACCACAGCTAGAATACAGCATCCAGTTTTGACACTTCAAAGTCAAGAGCAGAAATATGTTGACAAACAGGAGATAACTCAGATAAGATCAACAAAGGCGAATAAGATGAATTGAGGCTGTGATTTACACAGCAAGATTCAAAGAACATAATGGACCCAGTCTTAACCCCAATAAAAATCAATAGGAGTTTTGCCACTGATTTAATAGGGACCAAGATGAGGCTTAATAGGCTGGATTCTCATCTCATATATACCAGTGTAAATCCACTACATTGCTTAAACTGAAATCAGAATCTGGCCATATCTATCTATCTATCTAGAGAATGCACGCAAGCGAGCGAGCTTGGTCAAAAACAATGACTAGGAGGAGAAACGATAACAGTATATTTGTATTTAAAAAATGTAAATACCAAAAAGGAGAAAATTTCCCAAGGTGGTCCATGAAAACATTGCTAGGAATGTTGGGGTGAAGATAAGCAAAGGAAACCATGTGCTGAACATTAGGAAAAGTTTCCTAATGGTGATCTCTGCTGGACTGCGAATGGTCTCCCAAGAGATGATGGGAGTCCTAATGCTTTTGGTCCCAATCTGAGCCACGTGGTTAATTTCAAATAGTTGATGGAATCCCACTGAGGTCTTATATTCCTGCTGCAGCGACTAATTTTCCCTTGGAAGTCTCTCATCTACTTACTCATGTAAGACCTACCTTGCTTGGCTTGTGAGAGCTGATGAAATTGCAGCTTAGTGTGGTATGGCTGCAGAGAAAAGCATTCACCACAAAGGGAAGCATATTCTTCGTGCTGGCGTAACTGACAGTCACACGCACTAATGCTTCACATCTTGAGAGACTGCCCTGGAAATGGGATTTCAATCCTTCAAAAAGGCAACATTGTTCTTCATATCAATTTTAATATGGACATCTGTTGTGAAGTTATTTATTGTACACAGGAAGAGATGTTGGGTTCTCTGCTTTGATCTTCTCTGTTGTTTATCTGGAACATGTTAACCTCTTCAGTAAATATTGCCTTCAATTATCTTATTGTTGAGGTGCCCAGAGGCCACAAGGCATCATTGCCAATAAAATAAAACTGAATTATTATTATCCTAGAGTGGGGAAGGCGATCTCCTTAAAACACAGGAGTGAGCATCAGGACTCCTGGTTTCTAGCCTTACCTATGCCAGGGACTGCTTGTGCAACACTGGGCAGTTTATCCATCTATAAAATGGGGATAATACCAGACAGCAGAGGAATTTTATATCAGTTTACAATTTCAGAGATTGACAACGTATTAGAAGTTACGAGGTCCTACTTTATGGCCAGATTCTGTGTTCTGCTCTGGGGCCTCTTATAAAATCATAGTAATAGAAATGTGGGGCTGGAAGGGAACTTGAGAAGTCATCAAGTCCAGCCACTTGTCTAGAGCTTCTCTGACTGGTGTTTGCCCAATCTGTCCTTAATAGCCTCCAGTGATGGGGATTCCACAACCTCCCTTGGAAGGCTATCCCAGAGCTTAACTACCCTTAGAGTTAGAAAGTTTTTCCTAATATCTAACCTAAATCGCCCTTGCTGCAGATTAAGCCCATTTCTTCTTTTTCCCCCTTCCCCCCCGGAGGACAATTGCACAGTCCTCCTTTAGAACAGCCCTTAACGTATTTGAAAACAGTTATAAAGGATCCACGCTCAGTCTTCTTTCTCAAAACTAAACATGCCCACTTGTTTTAACCATTCCTCACAGGTTAAGCTTTCTAAAACTTTTATCATTTTTGTTGCTGTCCTCTGAACTCTCTCCAATTTGTCCACACCTTTCCTGATGTGTGTCGCCCAGAATTGGATGCAGTACTTCAGCTGAGATCTCACCAGTGCCAAGCAGAGAGGGACAATTACCTCTCATGTCTGACATCCAACACTCCTGTTAATACACCTGTGAGACAGTGCAGGGATCGATTAGGTGAGCCTGCACTTGGATCACTCAGACCCCAATTAGTTCCCCTGGAGAAAGCTGACTGAGCTAATTAGATAATCAGGTTGGCAGGCAGGGTGAGATAAAGAGCAAAAGAGTCCATCAGCCCAAAAGGACAAAGAGACACAGGAAGGAAGTGTAGGGGGGAGGAACAGGGCTAGCTGACCCCAGTTTCACAGGATATGTCTACACTGCAATTAAAAACCCACAGCTGGCCCATGCCAGCTGATTGGGGCTCGTGGGGCTTGGGCTAAGGAGCTGTTTAATTGCAGTGTAAATATTCGGGCTCAGGCTGGAGCCAGGTCTCTAGGACCCCACAAGGTGGGAGGGGCCCAGAGCTTGGCCTGCAGCCTGAGCCTGAATATCTACACTGGAATTAAACAGGCCCTGAGCTGCAAGCCTGAGTTGGCTGGCTTGAGCCAGCTGTGGGTTTTTAATTGTCATGTAGACATACCCACAGAGGCCTCAGGGAAGGGAGACCTCTCACATCCTGAGGGGAGGGCCGAAAGAACAGAGGATATTGTATATAGACTGTTGTACCAGGGGCTGTAGTGGTGGAGGGAACTCAAATGGCCTTGGGAATTCACACCCAGTGGAGTCTGTGCCGTTTCCATGGGGCAAGAAGACATGAGTGAAGGCGCTCCTTCTTGATAGTATGATAGCAGCCTTTTTTGCAACTGTATCACATTGTTGACTCATTCAATTTGTGATCCACTATCACCCCCAGATCCTTTTCCATAGTACTACTACCTACCTGGTTATCCCCAGTTTTGTAGCTGTAGATTTGATTTTTCCTTCTAAGTGAAGTACTCTGCACCTGTCTTTATTGAATTCAGAACAATTCTCCAATTTATCAGTCATTTTTGAATTCTAACCCTGTCCTTCAAAGAGCTTTCAAGTTTGATGTCACCTATGAACATTATAAGCATGCTCTCCACTCCATTATCCAAGTAACTTAATGAAAATATTGAGCAGTGCAGGAGGAGGACTGACCCTGCTGGACTCCATTAGATACACCCTCCTGGTCTGACCGCAAACCATTGATAATTCCTCTTTCAGTGCAGTCTTCCAATCAGTTGTACACCTGCCTTACAGTAATTTATTTAGACCATATTTACCTACTTTGCTTATGTGGGACTATGTCAAAAACTTTACTAAAATAAAGATATATCATGTATTCTTCTTCCCCACTATCTACTAAGCCAGTAACTATCAGGTAGCACAAAGGGGTCTTATTCCTTGCCTACAGGAAATATTCTCCGTGTAAGTCGGTTCCTCTGGTGGCCTAGAACTGCCAGAACAGCTCTCTGCTGCTACTCAGTCTCTCTTGTAGTCCCTTGTGTAGGGGCATACCAAGGGAGGGAGGGTCGTGGCCAGAGCACGCTGCACTCCAGCTATTTTCAGGTTCCGCAAATGCCCCCAGGAGACTGTTAGAGGTTAAAACAGTTAGGAGGCTGCTGTAATTTACACTGATGACCAACCATGCTGCAAGATGACCATAGGAAAAAAAGCACAATCCTGACTTAAAACCAACTTTGTCCTAACCTCTCTCAGTTGTTAAATAGAATACAAATGTATTCTGGCCAATAAAAATGAATAGAAAAGCCATGCTGAATAACAAATAATATTTCTATACTGTATTCCTCCATTCAAACAGTTAATTAACCAAACCCAGAGTAACTCATTTGAAGTAAGTGGGATTCCTCCAGAAGGAGATCAGAACCTGGCCCAAATATATATACCAATTACTCATTCAGCCACACCATGAAAATGCAGCTACTTCTAGGGTGGAACACTGCAGCCATCCTGTGCCAGAAACCTTATGTAAAATTCTCTCAAGGTCAGAACTTTTCATAGTATCAATTCACTAACCTACTATTAAAAAAACTCACTTAAGGTGTGCGGAGCTATAGAAGTAATAGAATGCAATTGCCTGTACAGGAAAGCCGTTGTTAGAACAGTTTCCTTCAGTACAACCTCCTTATTCCTAAATTTAACCCTTCCAGTGCCATTTGCAATTAGGGTATCATTTCTGATTGAAAAGCCCTCACTTTTCTCTACCTGAATAAGCAACGGTACTAAGCAATGGAATTTATAATATTAAACATTTATCACTTTTTATTGAACCATTTCAGTCTGCTGAAAACTGGAAAACAAGATTGGTCAGAAGCAAACAAGTTTAGTGGTGCAGTATTTTAACTCAGTAATCACCTACACTGGGTTCACTGTATGTTCTTTTAAAAAGGGGGAACAAAAAATCTGAACAAGAAAGTGAAATGCATAAGAAAAGTGAACAGGATCTCATAATATTCTGCTGGCATCGGAAGAGGGGATGAAGTGATTGGCAGGGATATGTTTATATCTGTAACATGGGAACACTAATCCCTGTTAAATCTCCTGAGAACACAGACAAGCATCACAACATCACACAAGTCAATGGTGTCAGACTGGAAATACAGTAACCAGGAAGCTGTAGCATAAGAAAATCTTGAACCATAGCCTATTAACTAATAAAATACTATTTTCAAGATTCCTTTCCCCCAGAAGTCCATTTTCACTACTGAAAAGGAATCCATCTAAAATCCTGCTCCCTGGACAGACTGAGAGCCCATTCCTTCCAACATTTATGCATATGAGTAACTTTATGCACATTCAGGTCAATCGTACATGGTGCTGAGTACCCTCTACTCCCATGAAGCTAATGGGAGGGTAATCAGCAGCTCTCATGAGTCCTTAGCACCTTGCAGGATGAAGCCCAAGAGTGGTCCTATTGAGGCTGTTCACATGCATAAAGTGAGCAAGTGTTTGCACAATCAGGGCCTAATTTTGTAACTACTGGACATAGAATCATAGAATATTAGGGCTGGAAGAGACCTCAGGAGGTCATCTAGCCCAATACCCTGCTCAAAGCAGGGCCAACACCCACTAAATCATCCCATTTGTTAAGCTGGGCCTTAAAAACCTCTAAGGATGGAGATTCCACCACCTCCCTAGGTAACCCATTCCAGTGCTTCACCACCCTCCTAGTGTTTCCTAATATCCAACCTAGACCTCCCCCACTGCAACTTGAGACCATTGCTCCTTGTTCTGTCATCTGCTACCACTGAGAACAGCCTAGCTCCATTCTCTTTGGAATCCCCCTTCAGGTAGTTGAAAGCAGCTATCAAATCCCCCCTCACTCTTCTCTTCTGCAGACTAAGTAACTCCAGTTCCCTCAGCCTCTCTTCATAAGTCATGTGCCCCAGCCCCCTAATCATTTCCGTTGCCCTCTGCTGGACTCGTTCCAATTTGTCCACATCCCTTCTGTAGTGGGGGGACCAAAACTGGACACGATACTCCAGGTGTGACCTCACCAGTGCCGAATAGAGGGGAATAATCACTTCCCTCAATCTGCTGACAATGATCCTACTAATACAGCCCAACATGCTGTTGGCCTTCTTGGCAACAAGGGCACACTGCTGACTCATATCCAGCTTCTCGTCCACTGTAATCCCCAGGTCCTTTTCTGCAGAACTACTGCTTAGCCAGTCGGTCCCCAGCCTGTAGTGGTGCATGAGATTCTTCCTTCTTAAGTGCAGGACTCTGCACTTGTCCTTGTTGAACCTCTTCAGATTTCTTCTGGCCCAATCCTCCAATTTGTCTAGGTCACTCTGGACCCTATCCCTACCCTCCAGTGTATCTACCTCTACTGCCAGCTTAGTGTCATCTGCGAATTTGCTGAGGCTGGAATTAATCACATCATCCAGATCATTAATAAAGATGTTGAACAAAACCAGCCTCAGGACCAATCCCTGGGGCACTCCACTTGATACCGGCTGCCAACTAGACATTGAGCCCGACAATCTAGCCAGCTTTATATCCACTTTATAGTCCATTCATCCAGCCTATACTACTTTAACTTGCTGGCAAGAATACTGTGGGATATTAGGAATATTTCCTAATGATTAATAATACTTTGTATTAAAGTAGCCTCTAGAGGCCCCGTTATGCTAGGCATTGTACAAACACATAATAAGAGACAGTCCCTGCCCTGAATAGCTTGCTATCTAAATAGAGAAGACAGACAAAGAGTGGGACTGGAGAGAGGCACAGAGGGAGAAGTAATTTGTCCAAAATAGTACAGAGTCAGAAACAGTACCAGGGTCGAAGTCCTAGTGCAGTACTCTATCCACTGGACCACATTCCCTCTTGACAAATCAAATCATGCCGGTCAATTAAATGTTCTGCTTTGCTTGTGTGTGCGTGGAATCACTTTGCAGTAAAAGAATGTGCAAAAGCAGATGCCGTGGCATGGACCAGGTTATTGGGACCTGTTGCTAGAACTTTACAAAAAGTATCTTTCTTGATTTTGTGTGTTCCTGCAGAGTGGTGGCTTCATGGACCTCTAGCCTAAAACCCCAAAGAACAGATGAAGTCTGGGCAGTGAAAATGGAAGCATTCCTACAAACAGCATGCCTGATGGGACTAGCTTCAGGGGTACAAACTGGACTGAGAATGTTAACTTTGTTCCCCTAGGTTCTCTGGAACAAGCATCACTCCAGACTGTAACAACTCTCACTTTCACCCACTACCGACCTGGGCTGGATTCAAACAGGAGACACTGAGGTCAAAACCTTTACCCTCTCCTTCAACCACCCAATGTCCCATAATCACAATAATAATTATAATGGATCAAATTCCGAGGTCCTTGATCAGTCCTTTCTGAGGGGAAAGTCCTACGGAAGCCAAGGAGAGTTCAGTCTGAGCAGGGATTGAGAATAAGGACTTCAAGATTTGGAGCTCCATAATAGCAATCACCACTTATGGTTAGACAAATTTTCAGAAGAGCTCACAGGGTCAGCATGCTACTGTTCAGTATCCACAACTGGGTCTATATTTTCAAAAGAGCTCAGGTCCCATTTTAAGCCCCTACACAATGGATAGATTTTTTCAGAAGTGCTCCGCACCCAGCTACTCCCATTGGGATACTTATGACCAGATTTTCAAAGGCCACAGCATCCAGTATACTCAGGTCTTTTTAATATGTGCCCGCTAATTTCGATCCCTAGATGGGTACTAAGAGTTTTTGAAAAACTGGCCCTGAGTCTGCAGGCTGCACTCTTTTGAAATTCTGGTCATAACACTTTACATTTTCACAATGTTGTACAAGCACAGACCAATCTGTCCTCTCGATAGTCCAGTAAGGAGTATGTAAATTAGCCTTATTATCAGCAGATTGCAGCTGCAGAAAGAGACACAGAAAGCTGGATTGACTTAAAACCACTTAAGTCAAGGAGCTCAGTATCTCAGGCAGTTAAATGATTTGACACATTAAATATATATAGATGCAACACAGGCTGTCCTGAAGGATAGAGCAGCCTTTTCAGTAGAACTTCTAGAGTCTCCAAGGCTCTCTCTTCCTAGTCTTTTGGTGCCTGAAACCCCCTGAATGCCTTAAATCCAATGCAAGCCCGTGAGGAATCCCAGTGGGCCAGCCTATATTCTACCTTAGTCCCACGGCCCACTGGGGATATTGGTTCGCAGCTCCTTCAAGGAGCCATGAGCACAGGCTGTACTTGGTACAGTTCACCCCCATCCATGCTGCCTGTCCCCTTTGCAGCATGAGGGAGACCCTGGCGCACATTTACCTTGAGTGCGCCAGGTTGCAGCCCCATTTCCAGCTCTTCCTTGACCTACTGATGCATTTTTGGCTGCACTTCTCCCCACACCTTCTCATATACTCACACCCTATCCGTGGTCCCACAAAGTAGCGGGACCTCCTCATCAACCTCCTCTTAGCGATGGCCAAAATGGCCATCTACAACACCAGGGAGAGGATGTTGGCTGAGGGGGTTCTCTGCAACTGTGGGGCCTATTTCCGATCCTCCCTCCATTCATGCATCCGGGCAAAGTTCCTCTAGGGGGCATCTGCTGGCTCCCTTGACACCTTCAAGGAGCAGTGGGAGCTCTCCAGGGTTCTCTGCTCAGTGTCCCATTCAGGTTCCCTTTTTTTGACCTTCACACCTGTCCTTGTTATATTTTCTGTAGTCCCCCATAATTATTTGAGTTCCTGGGCTCAGTCAATCCTCCCCATAGGCTGGGGGGAGGACACATGCCCCCCATGTGTCCTACAACACAAATCCAATGGCTGGGGCCCTGTTGAAAGTAATGGACTTACCTTAAAAAGCCTGTCTGTGGTTTGCTTCCAAGCAGGGGAAAAATTCCAGGCCAAATTCTGTGGACCTCAGTTCAACAAAACTTCCATTTAGGACAGCAGAATTTGATGCATAACCACTGTCCTGACTATCTGTAAACTGGGGAAGAATGAAGTGGATACTGCTTGCTACCGGGATTAGCATTTTCATTAAAGCTCAGTCAGACTCCATACTAGAGTCTTTGCAAGACTGGCTGGCCCAAGAAGCATCAAGATATATGTCTAGCCCAAATATGAGTCACACACAGGTCAGGTAGGTAGGAGAAACCCAGGTTTGATTGTCCACTGTCCCCAACAGGGCAGCCAAGAATAGCACCTGCACCAGTACTTGCTTCAAAGTATATACCACTGGGAAAACATGGCTATGCTTCACATAGAATTTCATTGTAGTCATTCACTGCATTGCTCATTTTAATAGGAATTAAATAATAAAAAGCATACGGTGTTGAACAAATGGAAAATAAAGCTTAATACAGCATTATTGGGCTTCATAAATTTTCAGGTTCCCTTTATTATTATTATTATTCCACTGCTAAATTCGATACAAGAACCTAGGGGAGTCACCTCATACTTCCTGCAGAGAGGACTACGTAGGGAAAGAACTTTGTAGCTTGCCATCAAAGACATGGGCAGACAGCTGGAGAACATCCACAGACTCATCTGTGTGTACTATTGTTTATTGCATGTTGCATTCCATATAAATTCCATATGGAGCCTGAATCATTGCAGAACTGCTATCTCCTCTTAAGCCAGCCATTTTATTGAGACCTTTTTTGCTTTGGTTTGTTGTTTTCCTGAAGGAGAGCTGCAGTCCATGCACACTGTTATAGGTTTAAATTTCTATGCTGTTTGTGCTTTGTGAATATCAGGGCTTTTGTTTCACTTTCGGCTTTTTTGGAGGGGGGCGGGAGATGTATATACCGAGCAAATCTAATAGCTGCAAAATGTCTCTCCAATAGAAGAACAAAGTGGATAAGCTGGAGCCTGTTGTGAATTGAACACTAGATGAAGTTAAAAAAAACTCCATGTAATAAATCAAAAAGAGCCTACAAATCAGATAGTGGTAGAGTCCCACATAAAGTAGCTAGATATCTTCAAGTTGTTCCACACCCACCCACACTTTTAAATCCACAGTTTAGTGGCCAGATCCTGCATTCCTCTAAGAATGTGTCACATGCTCAAAAATAAGAAAGGGAAAACTCCCCAGGAGTTAAGAACACTTACCAGGAGGACATGTTGCAAGGTGCAGCTAGTTACAAACTGGCCATGTTAGGGAGGCAGCTGTTGGTTTCTGCCAGATTTAAAAAGCCAGCCCCTTTTCCCCAGCTGAGAAAAATTTCCTATTATAGGGCAAATCCATAGTGTGAAGTGTCAGTAAGGTGTCTGGGGGCTGTTGCTGTATGCGATCACCACAGTATTACAATTCCTTAATGGGGCTTAACTGCCACTGAAGCTAGTAGAAGTTCTGCTTGAATAAGGCTTCTGTAAAATTTCTGCATCTGAAGTTTAGTTCCTCCAGTCTAAACTACCAGTTGTTTTACTAAAGCGAATTCTCTCTGATGTAGCTTGGAGTCTAAGCCTTTGTACTGCAGAGCTTGTGTCAACAGCAAAACTCACTCCCAGTTATGAGCCTGACCCTGCAAGCTCTTGCTCACATGAGCAGCTGTTAAAGCGAACAAACCTTGGCTGACTCTGCAAAAACTGATGATGTAACAGCTACCTTTTCCTCTTACTTAGATTTTATTTATTTATTGCTTTCACAGCTTGTCCCTGCACCTCATCCAGTTTTCTTCCTGCAGCAGGGAGCCCAGTAAGAACTCTTTGCTCACTCTGCTTTCCTAGATCAAACTTTCTCCTTTCTAAAAACCAAGTCCAGACAGTAGCCATTTAGCCTAAGAAAGGGAATAATACAGTTAGTTATAAAGACAAGAAATTAAGAAGAAAAAGTTGGAGATGGGTACAAAGGATCCCCAGATTCAAAATTTGCTGCAAACCCAGACCAGAATTCAAATTTTGCATGTGGCCTCTGCCCTTCTAGTGGGTTGAATGAAACCTATCTTCAGCTCAAGAAAGTTTGGGGTTTTTCGAATACCTGAATTTGATTATTTATTTATACTACATTACAATAGCGGTCAGAGGACTGAACTGAATGTGGAGCTTGGTTGTGGTGGGGGATGTACATATTCACCCTAAGAGGCAGTCCTTACCCAGAGAGTTTACACTTTGAATAGACAAGACAGATAAAGGATGGGGAAAAGGGAGTATATTTACCCTCAAGTTAGAGATGTGGAACTGAGGAACAAATAGACTAAGTCACTTGCCCAAGGTCACACAGGAAGTCCATGGCAGCGATGGGAATTAAACCCAAATATGCTGAGTTCCAGCCCATGCATTAAACACACGATTATCCTTCCTCTCTGGAAAATTCAGGTGACTGTCGTGCACAGCCTTCTGACAGTGAGTTCTATTAGCCTATGGACTGATCTTCTAAAGGAAGTCATGGGTATGGCATTTAAATAGAGCTGGTTGGAAAATAATGAGGGGATGGGGGGGGGAATCCATAGAAAATGTTGGTTTGAGGCCATTTTCAACTAATATTTTTGCTTGTTTGTTTTCAGGCAACACTTTTCCACAAAAAGTTTTGTTTAGTCAAAAGCCCAATTGTCCATTGACAAAAGGATTCAACAGAAAATTTTCAGTCAGGACTACTTTTAAGATGAGACAAAACTCTGGGGAAAATAGGAAGGGGGTCTTGGAAGGGTAATATACTAGCTGAATTAGTGCATAAGAAAAGGTCTTTTTCGACTCTAGATTCTCTACAAGGTGTGTATTTATATGGGCCCCATTATGTGAGTGTCTCACAATCTTTGATATACTTACCTTCACAACTCCCTGTGAGGCAGGGAAGTGCTATTGTCCCATTTTACAGATGGGGAACTGAGGCACAGAGAGACTAAGGACCAGATATTTAAGTGTTGCTGTGCTAAACGTTGCAACACCTAACTGATTTAGGAACCTAGGTCTCATTTTCAAAAGGGATTTAGGCACTTGGGAACCAAAAGCTCACTGGCAGTCAGAAAGATTTAGGCTTCTAAGTGCCCACATCACTTTTGAAAACGAGACTAAGGCATTGCAATGCTGAGCGTAGCAACACCTAAATACCTTTCAAAAACCTTGGCCTGCATCACTTATGTAGGGTCACTCAGACAGCCTGTGTGAGGACAGAGAACTGATCTCTAGTTTCTTGAGTCCCAGGCTAACACCTTTAACCACTGGTCCACCAGCCATCTGTGCTGTCATGCATCTGTGCTGATATGGGTGCAGCACCTTCCTGTACATATGTGGTTGATACAAAAGCGAAATTGTCATGGTTTTCAATATACAAAGACCATATACTTTCAGTCTAAATTACCTATATGGTAGATTAAAGGAACCACAGCAGGAAACAGGAAAAAACAAAAGGAAAAAGCGGAGGGGGGGAGGGGAGTTTTGATTCTATTGCAGCACACTGCATCATGTCTGCATCCCTAAATGGCAGCTGCTCCTGAAATTTAAGGCCGCAGAAGAGAGCAAATAAAATGATCATAATTGCATAACTTCATACACCATATACACAGAAACTAATACAAGGCTGGATTGTTGCACAGGGGACTAGTGGAGGTACAAGGGCACAAGGATACCCTCTCCCCTATTGCAACCCTGTGTAGGGGCTGGACATAATTGCAGTCTTTGAACTCCCTGAATTCAAGACCTGTGGTTGCCTTGTGTTCTGAATCCACCTGCTGAGTTAGTGCAGGCTGGGAGTGCACGCCAGATGGTTTGAAAGCATCTAGCAGGGGTCTACCTACTGATGCTCAGGCTTTGGCCTGGTTTTTGTGGGGTTTCCTCTGGACTCTCAGGAGTTTTTGTGGTGGAGGCACCAGCATTGCAAGCCCCCCAAAGGGGAAAGTGACATGGGGTGGAGAGCCCCAAACATGGACTCTTCATGATAGGTATGCCGCCGCAGCAGAAGTACAATGAACCACTCACAAGAAAGATGTACAAGATTTCCATTCTGCAAATTTATGAGGTCTGTGTAGTCAAGGAAGACTCTTGGTTGCTTATGAACCAAATCCTCATGCCAGCGTCCAGTTTGAGTAGCTGGGCTGGGCTCTGGGTAGATGCACAGATGGTGGGAAGATGGCGAGTCACCAGTAATCCCTCCCTGCATATAATTTTTTTAAGCAGGACCACCCTGAAACCAAGTTCCTCTTTAGTTTGAGGCTTATAACTCCCTGCAGTAAAGCTTGGGTATAATGAATGTAACTGAGAAGAATCATTATTTAGAAACAACAATAATCACAATTTGCAGATTGAGGGGAGGGAAAATTCCCCTCTATCATTTGTTTTACTCCGTTGGGTGCAGCTTGGTGATCTTATTCATATGTATTGTATAGATGTGCTCACATAGCTAGCTATGCCCTGGTCATATGCTATAGAAATGAGATCTTGGAAAACTTTTCAACATAGGCATATGTCTGCCTTTACCAGGAAAGTGGCAATGAAATGCTGGTTGCTCTATAATTTAAATACGCCACACACTTTAGGCACCACAAATTTACTTGTAACCATCATTAAGACCATGGAAAATCTGACGAGTGGTATTCTGTGGGGAGATAAAAATGCAATAGGGAAATTACTGAGCTCCATTTTCTTTAAGGGCCATTCATTAATTCAACTAACCTTAGATCTAATAATGCAGTATCTTGTTGAGAGATGACATAAAACAAGTTTGTTAGTTACAGAGACACGTTGATTGGCTCCATATTGGGTGTGATTAGAAGAAGACATCTAGACTCTCTTTAATCCACATTGACTTTCTAAATCAATCAAAAAACTTAATAATAAGGTTAATCTGGGTTTTACTCATTCAAGAGAGAAAGGCAGAGATGTGGATCTAATTAGAGCAATGTTGTAAAGCCAGTCTGCATTTATCTCCTTGCACATCTCCCTGGTACAGCCCTCGTTTAGAATATATAAGGCAGTCCTTTCTTGGTCTGAATGATTTAAATCGGGGTCTAAAACCATTCAAGATTTGTTTGAACAAGAAAATCCTGTTTTCTTTGGAGCATTTTGAAGTAGGCATAATTACAGAGTTGCAAATGCGATGCTCTGCTTAAGGAGCCGTCAGCATTTCCATAATAAACCTCTATTTTCAGGGGTTAACCATGTTGCCAGAAAAAGGGGAACAAAAACACCCTTATGGGCTGAAACTTGGCATTTAGATTTTTTAATCCGGGAGGGAGTTTTCCTAATGAAACTGAGCAAAATTAATTTACAAATGTACCTTTGCAAAACTGATTCCGTTACTTTTTGAACAAGAACGAAAAGATAAAGCAACAGTTAATTTTGACTGCTTCTGCCACACACTCCTCTTTAAAAGGGATCTGAATTTTATACAATGACCCCAATATACTATGCCTTAGAGGAGGCAGCATAGATTGCGTAAGTGAGGAGGAGCCAGGGTCTCCTGAGTTATGAGATTCCAGCCACTGTATGGCCTTGGGCAAACCATTTAACTCTCCTGTCCACATTTATGGTAGGGACTTAGTTTACCATTGTGTTGCAGTGTATGTGTTGTGTAACCAATGGTGAGTGTGTATTGCAGGTCCCCCTATGTGGTGATCCACAGAGGATATGAGTGTTACAACCCCAGCTAGCTCTGGAGAACCCCAGTGTGATGGTCAAGATGGCAGAGAGGTGCACCCACTCTACACTCCTGAGGTGTCCTTCCCCCCCTAAAATGGGTGTGGCTTAGCCAAGAAGGAACATGGAGTGCAAAATTGTAGTGTGCTCATTCTCAGGCGGGGGAGGGGGGGTGGTCTGGAAAAACGTTGGCATGTGGGACTAATGTAAAGAGGTCAGACTAGTTGATCACAGTGGTCCCTTCTGGTCTTAGAATCGATGAATGTAAAAGCAGACGAGTAGTGGGGCTGCTCTAAACTAATGCGCACAGCTGCTGTACAGAAAGCCCACTCAGTCACAACATCTAACAATGCCAGCCTCAGTGTCTCTCGCTCGGCCGATACCCCCACATGAGCCCTGTGTCCTTTTACGTGCTTCCTTCTCCACGCTGCCTTTTTTTGTACAAGATTTTTGGCCTGCTAAGTAGCCTGTTTGCCTTTGTGTAACATGGTGGGTCACCCTCACGGAACATGTTTGCCTGGGCACACTGAGTGAAAGCCAGCTGGCATAGGTAGGAGATGTGGGAGAGAGAGAAAAGAGTTGGCAAAGCCTCTGGGAAGAATAGCAGCTGGTATGGTGGGCCCCTCAACCTCCAGCTGGTGCTTGTGAGACGTGGGGAAGGGCCCTTTTGCAGACTATTGTGTAAACAGTGCACTGGAGCAGCCCTTGGGGGGAACTTTACAATATTTAAGCCATGACAGTGAGAGCTTATCTAAAGGGGCATTTTTCTCTACAGATGTGTTCAGGATTTGCCTTAGAAACAGCTCATGCCCATTTTCATGTGCAGCCAACAGAGATCTTTTCTCCCTTGCACTAGTCTCCAAATTCCCCAAGCTGCAGTGATAGAGGCATCAGCTCAAGGATGCTAATACCCTTGTGAACTGCTGCTGCTGCAGAGACAATGGGCTGAGCAGGGGGGAAGAGGTGTGTGGCTGCAGGGTCACACCCAAAAGAGCTCCGATTTACTGTTATACTTTGCTAGTGTAAAAAATACTGGGTGATTTGGATGGCTGGCTTACTCACTTACACCCTCATTACCCATGGAAGTGCAGCCCCAGCTTTCATTTGCACATGCAGCCCAGAATCAAGGCCTATGTTTGCTCCCCTTGTTAGGAAAATACTTTTAAAAAAGCGGTTTCCACAAATACAAGTTAAAGATAGTTATGCAGGCTGGCGTGGATGGCAGAAAACTATTAAAACTGTTTTTTTCAAAATCACTTTAACCTTTCTTTGCAAAACCCCAAAAGCTATTGTATTCCTATGTTTTAAGTCTCCTAATGGGGAGAAACTCACGTAGGTGAGGTCTGAGTCAGTTTCCTCATCTATGAAATGAGGCTGATAATATTTAATATCTAATCTAACATTCACGTTGTACAGTTTAAGAAATCCCTGCATGGTCCAATACTCCCTATCAGCCAACAGAGTTAGTTTTAGGCATAAGAACAGACTTGTCACTAGAGCTGATTGAAATTGGAATTTCTTTCCTGCAGGAAATTCTGATATTTTGATATTTGTTTTCATCCTAAATTGGGCCCCCAAGTCAAAATATCAAAACTTGACAATGAATGAAAAGTTCTAAAAAAATCTGGTTTTGAAACATTGAAATATTTCAACATTCCGGTTGATTCAACAGTTAGCTGCAGATGCATGAGCTGCCCCAGCTTGTCGGAGTTGTACTTTGGATGCATTTAGGCCCCCATTTCCCAGCAGTGGTCAAGCTTCCTGGCCCAACAACAGCTCCCACGATGCACAGCAGGTATGGGACTTCTCTGATGCATTGTGATAGCCTCGGTGGATGCAGGTTAATGTTGAACCTCACAGGAAATGAAACATTTTCAATTTGGGAAGACTCAACCTGAACTGTTTTCAGTTTGGATTGATCCAAAACTAAATGCTTTGCTTCCATTTTCCCAATGGAAAATTGAAAAGTCTCAGCAAAATGAACATTTTCCGACGGAAAGTACCAGTTTGGCAGAAGCTGCATTTTACGTCAGAGACATCTTTTGTTGGAAAGTTCCTGACCGGCTCTGGTTGCTGCCATTCCTGGTATTACGATGTGTGTCACAAAGTTGTACTGCTGCATCAAAACGTCATCGATTGCCACCCATGTGATATGATTAGGGCCCTACCAAATTCATGGTCCATTTTGGTCAATTTCACGGTCACGGGATTTAAAAAAAAACATAAATTTCACGGTTTCAGATATTGAAATCTGAAATTTGATGGTGTGGTAACGATGAAGGTCCCAACCCAAAAGCGGGCTGCGGGGGGGTCGCAAGGCTATTGTAGAGGGTTCACATTATTACCACCTCCACTTCTGCACTCTCTTCAGAGCTGGGCTCCCAGCCAGCAGCCGTGGCGCTTCCTGCAGCCGGGGGAGGTTCCCAGAGATGAGTCTGACCTGGCACTGGGAGCAACCCCTGCAGGGGAAGAGGAAGTCCCGTCCCTCCCCAGCTGGCGGGGACTAGCATCTGGAGCCCGGCACATGGTAATAGCCCCCAACCCTGCCCTCCCCTACACTACTAGATTTCACGGTCCATGACGTGTATTTTCACG
The DNA here is from genome assembly GCF_015237465.2 of Chelonia mydas. Lineage (NCBI taxonomy): Eukaryota > Metazoa > Chordata > Testudines > Cheloniidae > Chelonia > Chelonia mydas. The sequence goes on from NC_057851.1 coordinate 13,950,980, forward strand.
GCTGTGAATTTGGTTGGGCCCTTAATATGATATTTTAACTCAGTGTTACCAAGTCACCAAGCAAAAGGATGTTTTTTCTGCCAACTAGTCTAATGGGGTGTGAGCCAAGCCTTGTAAAATCAGGCGCGCCTTACGGCAGTCGGGGTGGATGTCAACTGTAATAAGCAAAACGCACAAGTGCATGACCCACCACACAGCTGGGTGGCCAATGGAAACAAAAGTCCGGCTTCTTGCTGCTGGGAAACGTGTAAAATTGACACCATTTACCAGATGTTCCAGTAGTTTTACAAGGCCGACTGTAAGTAACACTATAAATGCACAAGGTGAATGTTTTGCAATGGAAAAGGCTTTCGTGAACTCTGGAACACCTGTCCTGGATGCAGCCTTTTCCAGGGCAGCAATCTTGGATGCTTTGACCGGGGCTCTGCAGAAAGCAAAGTCAGTTCTGATTTGCCAAAGGCAATGGTATGGAGAACACAGGCTTTAATAGGTTTATAAATAAATACACCTGGTGTGGGGAAAGAGGATTTAATGTTCAAATTCTCATGGATATAATCTTGGGAAGAGCTCAAAGACTGTGAAGCTAAAGTACGGGGACTCTAAACCATCAATGACCTGATCCAAAGTCCACTGAAGTCAGTGCAGACTCCCACTGGTGTCAATGGGCTTTGGAGCAGGTCCCAAATGAATACTTCTACTGGTTGACTCATAGAGTTTATTTATATAAGAGCAGATTTCTTTTCTGTGTTAATTTCCACCCGCACTGGGGGCCTCCCTCCATCTCACCTAACTCTGACCAAAGACATTTCCAGAAAGGACCCCCGAATCTTTACTTCAAGCAGAGAGATTGCCATGATTAATCCCAAATTAAACTCTACACTTCCTCTCCCCTGGATGTACATAAACACCTTGAAAATCCTCCAGTGTCTATGTTCTGTTGCTAGCATTTCTTTGGGTACCAGCTGGCAGGAGGTGCTGATGCCGGAAGCATTGCTCTTCTACCACCGCAGCATCAGTGCTCTGCCTTTGCGCCATGTCTGAACTCCGCCAGTCTGGCGGTGACGAGAACCAAAGGTGCTGCCGGACCGGAGCCTCTCTCATGGCCGCCTGGCTGCCGCCAAGCCACCTGGCTGGCTATGAAAAAGAAGACTCTCTCTTTAATAACAGATGGTGGTAGTGAGACATGAAAATTAGGACATATTTTCATTTGATATTGGAATATGATGAGCATCAGTTATTTTGGGAAAGAGTCCAAAGAATACTTGGAGAGAGTCTAAAACTGCAGATGAATCCACAGGTTTATTTTATTGGGTGATTTCAGTTCTGCCAAATATTTGTAGTGTAAAGAAATCATAAAAATTGCTGGTGGTCCGAGCCTGGCGGGTACTTTGCACATATTTGAGACAGTTGTACGAACTGTTACAAGAATGTTTGATCTATTAGCTTAAAAACAAATTAGAGTCTTCAAGAGAAATAAATGAAGTATAGACGGTAGAAATACATTTCTCTTATCTTAGGGAGACCAGGAATTTTCACCCCAGGGTTTATTTGCATTTAATTATCGCAGTTTGGCTTTCCTCTACTGTAAGCATGGAGCTTTAGGCTGTCTCGCTCCATTCTCTGTGCTGAAATAACATTAGTACCTGTTAATGATTCTCATTGTCAGTTATGCATTCTGGCTACATGCACATTATAAGAAATATCAGTTTGTTTTAATAAATCTTCAAAAGGCAGCCTAAGCCTGTGCCTTATCTCCATTTCGCTTTGCAGGTTTCTATGGTTATGATATATGAAAACCATCACATGCTTCCTGGGATTCAGAACGGGCATCTTCGAAGCACTTGAATATTCGTACAGTAGATAAGAGACAGAAGGGTTTTGACACAACTTTCTTAATGAACCAAGAGGGCTACATAACTACATAACTCAAAAGAACATGAACAGACAGGAGGAAATTTTATATAGGTCCAGTTTATAAGAATAGATCCATAACATTCTGTTCTGAGTGTGGTCATGTACCGTGAATGTAAGAGGGTAACTTCTGTATAAAGAAAAGGAGGACTTGTGGCACCTTAGAGACTAACAAAGCTTATGCTCAAATAAATTTGTTAGTCTCTAAGGTGCCACAAGTCCTCCTTTTCTTGCTGTGAATACAGACTAACACGGCTGCTACTCTGAAACTTCTGTATAGTGACCCTGATTATCTGGTTTATTGTGAAATACATTGAAAGTCCCAGATTTTTTCACTGCACTGTAATGTACAAATTACATTTGTTTGGAAACTTTATTAAGGCAGAGTTACAATAAACCGTTAACATATAAGATCTTATATTACTTATTCAGGATTAAGTTAAATTAAAAAAAAACCTGGCTAAAGATTTTGGCTTGCTTGCTGGGGAGCCCTCCTCTTTTGAGAATGCTAAAAAGGGTGACCAAATTTCTAAGCACCTATCCTCTTTTTGGTGCTTCTCTTGTGTAAGTACTTGGCGTGAAAGTTTTTCCATTACAAGAATGCATAGACATATTTTACTATACCACAATTCCATAGGAGGAGGGGGTCACATTTTTCCAACAATATGCAATACAAAGTCTAGCTGCTAACAATAAAAAAGACATTAATTTGTCTCTCTTTAAAATGTAGATCCTTTTACATTTCTGTTTTTAAGGAACTTTTACCTCTAGGAAAATGATTTCAACACGGACCTGACCTCGTAAAGGTCTGAGTGCCCTGAACTCCCAGGGACTTCTGTAGAACAGGCACAGACCCATATAAAAGGGTTCCATTGTACTTTTAAAGGAAATTTTGTTCTAAGGAGCTGTGCAAAATTTACGTTTGTACCTTTTGCTCATGCAAAATCTCAGAATTATTTTCATTCACTGGGCCTGCACTGAAATGCTGACTCAGAAAGGAACATTTTAACCAAGCATTCTTCATGTGGTCTTCAATTAATAAACAGGAATACTCCTTTCTAAACCTGTGGGAAATGATTTTTCTGTTTGCTGTACAGTATGTAACCTAAATGAATGGGGGTATTTATATAGTGCCCTTTCATCCTGGGATATCAAAGCCCTTTGCAAACACTAATCAGTTGGGCTGATGTGCAACCACTGATCAGTGGCCACCTCTGAGGTGGCATGCGGTTGGCTGGCAGAGCGCGTGAGAGTGTCAAAATTAGATTTTTCACATGGGATGGCTATGGATGTACAGTGAGATGAGCAGAATTCATTTTACATACACACATACCCCAGCGGTGAAATGTAATTATATCACCTACTTAATCTTCTTCCATCCATGCAATGCATAGCTTAGCATGACAAGATCAAAGCATCGTCCACCGCTACATCACCAGTTTGAATCCAACCCCAGGTCAATCACAGCTGCAAGTCATTACCTTATGAAGGCTTTTGAGTGGCCTTCGGGAAGTGGGTCTGGTGATCTCGGCCCAGTTTCATGTGGACAGGTGTCTATACCACAAAACCACCATCATAATTAACACTAATGAGGTCTCAGAAGAGAGGTGAAGGACTGAATGGGCTATAGGGAGTGAAGTAGTCCTCCCATTTCTAGAACTGATCTCTCTAGGTTAGAGTTAAGGGTGGTGTGGGGCAGGTCACTCTGGAGCTGCCCATGTTTCACCTATTCAATGGAATAACAGAGGCCTTCAGTTTCCAGAGTTGTCAGTTCAGAGCCTCCTTGTATTTCCAAAGCCCCTCAGGCTATCATTTAGGTAACTCCTAGAGTGCTTCCTTCCTTTACTTATGGAGACAACTCCTTTTGACCTTATGAGGTCATTCTAGTCCTCTCCTGCTTCTGTCCATTCCCCATTAAATGGATGTCACAAATAATTTCAATGGGAAGTTTGTTTTGAGGGTATTAAGTCTGGACCCTGCACAACCCACCTTTAACTTCTCTAATATAGTGTGAAATAGAGTCTAAGGATAGTGGTAAAATTCCAAAAGCTTTCTATATAATAAGGGTGGCCATAATGTTTTGCAGTTCTAGAATATTGTCCATCCAAACATTTCAACGAGTCTTACAGACAATCAATTAAGCACCACACTCCTCAGTGAGGTACCATTGTACAGAGGGGACAACTAGGTAACAGAGAGCTTGTCCATTGAGTCCTAACTTACACAAAACTCCCAGTGAGTTCAAGAACTCATCCCTTAGGAACATGCTCAATTCCTGGCACAAATCCGTAAAACAGCTGAGACTAGAATCCAGGTTTTCTGACTACCAGCCCTATGTTTTAGTTACAAGACCCTGCAACACTTCTGAATGTTTTAGATTGTAAACTATTTGGGGCAGGGACAGTCTTTTTGTTCTGTGTTTGTACAGCACCTAACACAGGGGGGTCCTGGTCTATGATAACATAAATATAAGGTGAAAGCATATAAATAAACAAATAAAATAATAACAATAACAATAATATATTCTTCCCCTCTTCCTATTAGGCACCCTGAATGAAATAGAAACCTTGAGACTTAGGGATAGTCATCTGATGTTTATTCCTTACCTTAAACCATAATCCTTTGAACCATCTCCAGCGTAACTAATGTTTTAGTGAGAATATTTTGACTTCTAGTGAGAAATAGTGCACAGTAGTCTTTATGCTAATGTCAAAAGTCTTTATGCTAATGTCCATTTAATAAAAATACAGAGGAAGAGGGGTACAGAAAATATGATCTATACACCGAATGTTTTCCACAGCTACCCCATGCAGCATCAGTGGCCCTATAATTGTGACTCCTCTTAGGTGTTTTGTTACATAGTCAGAGAAATGCATGGCATTGGTGTTTCAGTACCTAAGCATGTCTAGCTGAAGTAAGTATGCTTATGGGAAATGGATTTTCTCACCCAGTAGAAAATAGAGCAAGTAAATTGGAGTGACTTTTCCTGAACCAGAACACCAGATCTGAATGCCCTTTATGTTGGGAAAGAGTAGAGCTGGAGTTAGATTAACTCTGCAGCTCAGGCCAAGCCCTACAACATATTTGAATCAGAGTAATCTCTGTAAAATGTACAAGAACCAGCATTTCATACTATCTGAACCATAAGAGAACTTTGAACTTCACACATGCGTCTCCACTTTTACCAAGGGTGCATATATTTCTACATTGTAAGAAAGCACTGTAAGCATTTCTCCTCAAATCAAGGAAAACACTAGATTCATTCCAAAGAAAGAAGGATTCCCAGGGGGCACACTGGTCTATCTGTCTTAGTGAAACTTTTTGCTTTAGAGCTATGGAGCCAAATTCTGTTCTCAACTGCACACATGAAGCCCTCCTAACTTTTTAACTGGATATGACCTATCACATTTGTTGAATCATTTATGGGCTTGCATGTGTATAATTGACAGCAACAGTTGGCCTAGGGTCTATGTTTCTGTCAGCAGCTCTTGGTAGTGTTCCAAGGTCTATTAACATTAATAACAAAAGAAGAACCTAGCCCTATGGCATTAAAACCCAATGTAACATTGCTTAGACACTGCTTCAGAGAATTATGGTAGGATTCTCTGGACTATAGAAAAAGGAGGGCTGCCGGAGGAGATGTGCTGTACAATGTGCAGTACAATAAAACCTTGATTCTGGTTGGGACCCCGGGACAATACTGCAACAAAAATAACAAAATATGTATACGCATGTTGAAAAAGTGCAACTTCTTAGAACATAAATCCAAGTGTGATCAAAGTAGCACGTGCACATTTCTTAAAATTTGGAAATGTAGGGTCCGATCCAACTCCCGTTGAAGTCTTTCCGCTGATTTTAAAAGGAGTTGGGTTAGGATCCAAGTCTGCTAAGAGGCTCACACAGTGGCCAGTATTTAAAGAAAGAACACATACAGTCCTCATTTCTTGTTCAGAAGAAGCTATATCAGTAAGGCTTTGTAAAACTATGTCAGTAAATTATATTGCAAAGTATTTGGACACAAGGTCAGTGCAGAGCGAGGTGGGAGGGTGGGAAGGAAAATCCAGTGCAAAATAAAAGAAGTTCTACATGCCATATTTACCCCAGAGGTACACCAGGGAAGAATTTGACCCCAGATGTCTTGGAGCAAGTGAGAAATCTGACGGAAATATCCCCCTTTTCCTCTGAACGTGTCTCTGTTCAGAAAGGAAGGAAGAGGGGTAATAAGACACTGGCTGTGGTGTCCATTTGGAACATGTTTATTTAGGCCACAGTTTCCTAGAATGGCTTCTTTCATATATTATCTCTTCAGCATGCACATAGGGGAAGACATAAAGCTGCGGATTCAGACCGAATTCAAGTCTGCCTCATCTATTCAAGATAAACTGGCCTTTAATGGAACAACTCGTTGACAAATCCTGAGTAATGGTTTCCCATTTTGCTGAGGGGATTTCAGCAGTGACTCTCCCCAGCACACTCGGTACAGTTCACCAGAATCCTAGGAATGAAAAGAAATGATTTGTAGAGAGAGTGCTGTCCCTTAACAATGTAATTGTTTGGCTCTGGATTGGTGCTTGGCACTCCACTGGGCTTTTGGTTTCCCAAGGCAGCCCTGGCTTTGCGCTAATGCTTGAAACAGTGCTTCTCATTATAGTTTCCTCTGTCAGTCAGAGGGTATCCAGTAGCCCTCTATTTCATACCCTCAGCATCTGGCATTCTAACCTGGCTTCACGCTATTGCTATCCTGTTAGACCAGGTGAAGACACTTTTTGGCTCTTCCCTGTTCCTTAAGCACCTTTCCTGCTCAGAAATGCTAAATTACAGTACATGGAACAACCAATCAACACAAGCCAGGAAATTCCAAGTTAATGTTTCTATTCCCCACTGAATTCACCCTGCTGTACATCAGTACTGCAGGGGTTTGAGAAATATGGGGACTATTCTGTATGCTGCGTGCTGGACATAAGAGGATTTGATGGAAAATTAGTATTTGCCTAATCCCCAAAAGTGCTGGGACTGTTCATCTTAGAAAAGAGATCATAGAATCATAGAATATCAGGGTTGGAAGGCACCTCAGGAGGTCATCTAGTCCAACCCCCTGCTCAAAGCAGGACCAATCCCCAACTAAATCATCCCAGCCAGAGCTTTGTCAAGCCTGACCTTAAAAACCTCAAGGGAAGGAGATTCCACCACCTCCCTAGGTAACCCATTCCAGTGCTTCACCACCCTCCTTGTGAAAAAGTTTTTCCTAATATCCCACCTAAACCTCCCGCCACTGCAACTTGAGACCATTACTCCTCATTCTGTCATCTGCTACCACTGAGAACAGTCGATATCCATCCTCTTTGGAATCCCCTTTCAGGTAGTTGAAAGCAGCTATCACATCCCCCCTCATTCTTCTCTTCTGCAGACTAAACAAGCCCAGTTCCGTCAGCCTCTCCTCATAACTCATGTGTTCCAGTCCCCTAATCATTTTTGTTGCCCTCCGCTGGATGCTTTCCAATTTTTTTCACATCCTTCTTGTAGTGTGGGGCCCAAAACTGGACACAGTACTCCAGATGAGCCTCACCAATGTCGAATAGAGGGGAATGATTACGTCCCTCGGTCTGCTGGCAATGCCCCTACTTATACATCCCAAAATGCCATTGGCCTTCTTGGCAACAAGGGCACACTCTTGACTCATATCCAGCTTCTCGTCCACTGTCACCCCTAGGTCCTTCTCTGCAGAACTGCTGCCTAGCCAGTCAGTCCCTAGTCTGTAGCGGTGCATGGGATTCTTCCGTCCTAAGTGCAGGACTCTGCACTTGTCCTTGTTGAACCTCATCAGATTTCTTTTGGCCCAGTCCTCCAATTTGTCTAGGTCCCTCTGTATCCTATCCCTACCCTTCAGCGTATCTACCTCTCCTCCCAGTTTAGTGTCATCTGCAAACTTGCTGAGGGTGCAATCCACGCCATCCTCCAGATAATTAATGAAGATATTGAACAAAACCGGCCCCAGGACCGACCCTTGGGGCACTCCACTTGATACTGGCTGCCAACTAGACATGGAGCCATTGATCACTACTCATTGAGCCCGACAATCTAGCCAGCTTTCTATCCACCTTATAGTCCATTCATCTAGCTCATACTTCTTTAACTTGCTGGCAAGAATACTGTGGGAGACAGTGTCAAAAGCTTTGCTAAGTCAAGGAACAACACGTCCACTGCTTTCCCCTCATCCACAGAGCCAGTTATCTCATCACAGAAGGCAATTAGATTAGTCAGGCATGACTTGCCCTTGGTGAATCCATGCTGACTGTTCCTGATCACTTTCCTCTCCTCTAAGTGCTTCAGAATTGATTCCTTGAGGACCTTCTCCATGATTTTTCCAGGGACTGAGGTGAGGCTGACTGGCCTGTAGTTCTCCGGATCCTCTTCCTTCCCTTTTTTAAAGAGGGGCACTACATTAGCCTTTTTCCAGTTGTCTGGGACCTCCCCCGATCGCCATGAGTTTTCAAAGATAATGGCCAATGGCTCTGCAATCACATCCACTAACTCCTTTAGCACTCTCAGATGTAGTGCATCCGGCTCCATGGACTTGTGCTCGTCCAGCTTTTCTACATAGTCTCGAACCACTTCTTTCTCCACAGAGGGCTGGTCACCTCCTCCCCATGCTGTGCTGCCCAGTGCAGTAGTCTGGGAGCTGACCTTGTTCGTGAAGACAGAGGCAAAAAAAGCATTGAGTACATTAGCTTTTTCCACATCCTCTGTCGCTAGGTTGCCTCCCTCATTCAGTAAGGGGCCCACATTTTCCTTGACTTTCTTCTTGTTGCTAACATACCTGAAGAAACCCTTCTTGTTACTCTTAACATCTCTTGCTAGCTGCAACTCCAGGTGTGATTTGGCCTTCCTGATTTCACGCCTGCATGCCTGAGCAATATTTTTATACTCCTACCTGGTCATTTGTCCAATCTTCCACTTCTTGTAAGCTTCTTTTTTGTGTTTAAGATCAGCAAGGATTTCACTGTTAAGCCAAGCTGGTCGCCTGCCATATTTACTATTCTTTCTACACATCGGGATGGTTTGTCCCTGTAACATCAAAAAGGATTCTTTAAAATACAGCCAGCTCTCCTGGACTCCTTTCCCACTCATGTTGTTCTCCCAGGGGATCCTGCCCATCAGTTCCCTGAGGGAGTCAAAGTCTGCTTTTCTGAAGTCCAGGGTCTGTATGCTCTCCTTTCTTCCTTGTGTCAGGATCCTGAACTTGACCATCTCATGGTCACTGCCTCCCAGGTTCCCATCCACTTTTGCTTCCCCTACTAATTCGTCCTGGTTTGTGAGCAGCAGGTCAAGAAGATGACTAAGGGGGGGATATGATGGAGGTCTATAAAATCATGAATGGTGTAGAGAAAGCAAATAGGGAAGTGTTATTTACTCCTTCACATAACAAAAGAACCAAAGGTCACTCAATGAAATTAATAGGCAACGGGTTTAAAACAAATACAAGGAAGTATTTCTTCACACACCACACAGTCAATCTATGGGATTCATTGCCAGGGGATGTTGTGAAGGTCAAACTATAACTGGGTTCAGTAAAGAATTAGATAAATTCATGGAGGATAGGTCTATCAATGGCTGTTAGCCAAGATGGTGAGGGATGCAACCAAATGCACTGCATGTGCCTAAACCTCTCAGTGCTAGAAGCTGGGACTGGATGACAGTGGATGGATCACTCGATAATTGCCCTGTTCTGTTCATTCCAGCTGAAGCTTCTCCTATGGGCCACTGTTGGAAGACAGCCTACTGGATAAGCTGGACCATTGGTCTGATCCAGTATGGCCATTCTTATGGATTTCCTAACTCAAGTCACAGCTGGATCTTTCGAACATTTTCTTTTGTTTTGTTCAAGGTTTTTTTTTAATTGCAACCGATTCACTTTTCCTTTCCTCATCAAAACCATCATAGCTAGAGATAGATCCAAGACATAAAGTTGAGACCTGGATTCAAACTTTCCCAACTTCAGGTCGAGGCTGTTTGGATCTGGGATTTTTGTTCAATCCCTTTTCAGCCCTGATTCTGCAGTCCATCCCTTTGCAGAAAACCACTTGAATCCACGCTTCCCTTGACTTTGCTGGGACTTAAGTCTATGTTTAAATACTCTAATGAATTGAGGGCCACAGAGAATTGGGGTCAATACCAAAGTTGGAGCTGGCTCTCAGTCTAGAGCTCAAGTGTCCCAAAGAATGTGGTGTTTCAATTTAATTACAAAATATGAGGTCTAATGACAGAGTTTCTGTCTGGATCTGAACTGAGTCAGAGGGCTCATCCACATTTGGATTTTTCATTCAGGACCATCTCTAATTATAATGTCAAAGGACTGGCCCACTGCAGTTCTTGCATTTGATGTTAAACAGTGTGTTGGACTAAGCAAACCTCTTCTGTCAGCCTGTATAGGCAATATTAGGCATAGGGAATGCTATACAGGGACTCTCTTGAGTCTTTTAGTCATTTGCTAATATGTATCTTCTTCCGCAATGCCCGTTGACAACATAAATGATAATGTTCTCTTGAAATATGTTCCATCTCTCTGTCTTGTCTCTGTCTCTGTGTCGATGTAATGTATGTATGCAATACAGATGTATAGACAGACATGTGGGGCGGGGAAGATTCTTTTTTGTCTAGGAAGACTTAATTCTCTCTCTTCTCACATTGGATCTGGACTTAGTTTGCTTGTTGACTCATTTATGGACCTCAGCAGCTGCACCTCAGTTCTTCCACACAGCCACATCGTCAGACTGTCTCTCCTCACATTCCTGGTGTTGTCCTGGCTTTTTCTGACCTTGGTGTTCTAATATTCTTGGGTTAGCACAGACTACCCAGCTGGCTGAGTTCCTGACTCCTCAGGCCTTGTTAAAGACAAAATGCCGTCTTTTTACAGTTCAGTTTCTTTCCATAAAGTTAATCATGCAGCCTTCTTTTTACAAGGGAGCTGACCCTTTGGTCTTTCTTCCTCTTGGCATGCTGAAGATTCCTCCTGCTGCCAGAATCACCCCCCCTTCTTAAGGCAGTCTAGTAAGTAAAATGAGCGACTCCCAAAGGCAAGAGAGAAGCTGCTTGGCTTGTGTAGGGATCAACCCCAATGGGATATATGCATTGTACCCTTATGCCCTCTTTTCATTAAAAGACATTATTGGACATTTGTATATATTTCTGGTATTAGAAATGGGTCCAAACCAAGACCCTGGATCGAAATACATACAAACTTTGGGACTGTTCAGAGCTCAGATTGGGATCTGGATACACCCTTTTTGGCCAGAGCTCATTGCTTATTTGCATAGTTCAACACACAAATAGCATCGCGCTCAAGTCAGAAAAGCTGCTGACATGACTGAGAATCCAAATGGTAAAGTCTTCTAATATAAATCCCACAAACCTAAAGGCAAACTGGAACCTGGACCTATGAGTAATCATGGTCTCAGCCCATGTTACACAGAGCACACTTTCTCTGTTCAATAATCATTTTATTTTATTAAAGAAAACATCAATTTCAAATGAGACTCAAAACAAACTTTTCTAAAATCCTGTTTATTTTAAAAAATATTCCCTACCTTCTGACTTCCTCTCAATGCCTCTCTCCAGTGTCTCATGCTATAGACTGTGGCCTTTTGTGTCATTAATCAACAAAAATCATCCCTTAAACATTTCCATGCCGTCATTTTCTTTTCTCAGGTTTAGTCATGGTTCTCTCAGAGGTTTAAGTTTTCCCATGCTAGTGAGATCGAGATCTTCAGGCACTCACTGAGCCTAAACCTGTCTGTCTCACCCCATGTGCTACAGCAGATTTTGATAGCTTAATTAATAAACTGCTTCATTTTGCAAGGTCTTTGCTCTCTGCAGTCTCTCTTCACTACCCTAGTTTTTGCTATTTCACCCCTTCTTTCTGAGCAAACTGTCAATTTCCCAAATATCACAGTACTTTCTGAGTTCCAACATTCCATTCGTCTCCTTTAAAGGGACCGATCCATCCTAAAGGGATTTTTTTTCCCTTAAAAATGATCTTACTGTGGTTTTATAGTCTGCTTCCCCAAATGAGTGTGGGCCACTTTCTCCTCTCCTCATACCATTATTACACTGATTGTAACGTCATTGACCTCAGTGGAGTTACTCCTGGTTTACCCCAGTGTAAGTGAGAATTTGGTCCTGTCACTGAGCCACAGGATGGAATATGTTGTATCCCTTTACAAAACCATGGCAACAATAGATTTGTACCTTCCATCTTTAATATCAAAGGATCCAAATGTGCTGTACAATCTTAAATATATATAAAACTATATACAGGATTCACTTCATCTGCCAGTGAAATGCAGCCAGCTCAGAGGTGAAATATGGCAGATTGTTAAGGCACAGCCACGCTATGCAGGTAAAGAATACAGTGTCCAATTGAAATTATTATCATTAGTAGTATTATGGCAGCGCCTAGGAACCTCATTCAAGGATCAGGACATGCCCACTGTGCTAGGCTAGTAACAAAGAGGACACTCTCTGTGCCAGAGAACTTACTGTCCAAGCGTGAGACAGGTGTCAAACAGGTGGAGAGTGAGAATTTTAGTTAGGTAGTATGAAGTGATCTGAGCTAGTATGGAGCCATGTGAGATGGGTGTTGTGTTTCACCATAAACAAAGAGGAAAAGGTGTGTTTTCAGTCTTGATGACTTTTATTTCTGATTACGAAAAACTGGTAACAAACAAAAAGAGCAACTCTCCAGCCCCCATGAGAGAGAGAACACAGTGAGTCACTCTGTAACATTCTGCAGCTCAAAATGGCTGCTGCCTCTGCTGCAGGGAAGGGGACTCCTTATATTTAAAGGTGCAGTACCCAGAAAACTGAATGCCATAATTTCAGTTGCCGTGTTATATACACCACCGTCAGGAAGAGGATTTTTTAAAAATGTCTCGCCTGAATAGCAGCGCCGGCCAGCTGCCCTCCACCACACCATGACGAGACCTTGGTTCAATATTGACACGGAGAGGAAAGTGCTGCCTGTTGAATCACCACTTCCTATAGCACCTGGAGGTTTCCCTTACCCACATGGTGACCAAGCCCATTCCATCAACTCAGAGGGGAAGTAGGGTCACAGCATGTGCTGTAGTGACAACATTACTCAGGATCGACTGGACAGGCAGCAGTACTTCTGTCATTCCTGTTTATCTAAAAAAGAAGGGTAACACTTTCCCCCACCAAGTTAGTTGGCAGAGCAGGGGTGTGTGTGTGTGTGTGGGGGGGGGGGGGATGGAGGGGGCTAGAACTAGGCAGACTACAATCCTTTCATCTCAAACATCTTGCTCCCTCAGTATGATTGGCTTTTGGCAGAACTCCCTCTCCATGCCTCCCCACTATACACACCTCAGTGCTGTGGCCAGTTGCATGTATTGCTAAGTGCCTTGTGAAAGACCTAGTTTATACCAAAGCAGATCCTTGGGTCAGTGGGCCCAAAGTACATCAACAGGACAGTGAGTTAGTGAGCACCAGGAGTCACAGCACACATGTGGTAGCTGTCAGATGTCCATCTGTTGCCAGTTTGCAACTCTGGCATGAGATCATGCACCCTGGCTAGCCCACTCAGGTCATACTGTAATGTAATCTGAGGGTGGGGAAACAGCTGGGATCCAAATGACTATGGTTGATGGCCATAACTGTGGGTGGAATGATGATTTTAAGGTTCAGGCACAAGTGTGGGTATTAGGAGACCTGGCTTCTATCTGCCTGTCTACTGAAGAATTCCTTGGGTGAATCTCTCTGCCTTTATTCTCCCAAACTGTAGCCTTGGGATGATATTGGCCTATTTCACTAGAGTGCTCTAAACCTAAATTAATGAAGGCCAGAAAATTGCTTTGAGGTCCTCAAAGGGAAAGTGCTATAAAAGAGTGAGACGGCACTTCCAGCAGCTCCCGTTGGCCTGGAGCAGTGAACCGTGGCCACTGGGAGCCGCGATCGGCCGAACCTGCGGACACGGCAGGTAAACAAACCAGCCTGGCCCGCCAGGGGCTTTCCCTGCACAAGCGGTGGAACAAGTTTGGGAACCACTGGGCTAGATGATCACTGTGGTGATCTGGCCTTGGTATCCATGAATCTTCCTTTGATGCTTTGGTATCCACACTTTGAGACATGTTACTGGACAAGGTGGACCACGGTACCATTGGTCTGCTGTAGTAGCAAAATTGTGATTTACACTCTGTATGCATTATAGATCACCTTACACTCGTTCACTTGGCAGGTTCAAACCAGTGGAAACCAGGTTCAATTCCATTTAATTCCAGCTGGGATCAGAGGACCATTGATCCCATAGCCCATTGAGAGACCATAGCCCATTGAGAGGGGTAGTATCATTTAAACCATAAACACAACTTGGATTCAAGGTGACACATCCCAGATAGCAGTTTCCTTCAATAGTCAATGCACGAGCAGACAGAAAGAACTAGGTAGGGGAAGTAAACATGCATGTTACTGAGAAATGTCCCTGTCTGGCACTTTGTAAGGAGCTGGAATCTCATTGACTCATAGGTACTGTATTTCCAGACTTGACTCACTGGTTATTAAAACCATAAGATTGCACCATGTGCCTCATGTTTTCCTGGGGGAAAACAGCATATGAATATGATTAGATTTAGTTAATCAAAATCTTAATCTTCTTTGTGTGTTGAAAGTTCCAAAGAGAACAAGTAAAGAAAGAAAACTAATCTCAAATAAATAAATAAATAAATAAATAAATAAATAATACAAGAATCCCATCTAAACATTCAGGAGATGTTGCTGGTATAATCAGCAGCTTAGACTAAGGCAGCAGACTATACCATGGATTCAGTGGCATCCGATGAAGTGAGCTGTAGCTCACGAAAGCTTACGCTCAAATAAATTTGTTAGTCTCTCAGGTGCCACAAGTACTCCTTTTCTTACAGTGAAAGAGCTGTTTTTGATATCCCCCCCCCAACAAATTCTCATAATGATCACAATATTTTGCCATGAGCCAAAGCCGAGGGGGAAAAATATCTGGTTTTGTTTCTCACCTAATGAAGTGGCTCAGTGACTCCATTTTTCTCAACTCACCTTTCTGTAGCTACAGAGGAGAATTTCTGTACGTGAAAGTTATACTCTGTGGTTGTGTTCATGTTTGTCTTGAAGCCATTTTACCCCTGCAGATTAGGACCATTTAATAGGGGCTTTACTTTGGTTGTGTGGAAACTGCTGCTACCTGGTTAATTGGGGTTAAAAGTCTGTTGTCGAAAAGGAAATACTTTTTCACACAAGGCAATGTTACTTTGAGAAAGTCATTGCCACAAGGTGTAATTGAAGCCCAAGAACTTAGAGGGATTCAAAAACAGGAGTGGACATTTATAGGCATAACGAGAACTTTAAAAGTTACTCTGAAACAAAGAAACAATAAACAAACAAATAAAATCTCCCTTACCCAAGAGTTTTTGAAGGGATATAAACTCCATACTTCAGGACCTAAACCAATCTACTGGGCTTAATACTGGAGTATTTAGATAAAATTTTACATTCTACAGGTCAGAATAGATGTTGTAATGGCCTCTTCTGCTCTTAAAATCTGTGAACCTCTAATTAATGGGGGTTAGGAAGAATTTCCCCTGGGGGCAGGTTATTCGATAACTGTCTATTGCAGGCCTTCTTGTGTCTTCCTCTGCAGCTTCTGGTACTGGTTGTCAAGCTATCTGGAGTAGCTCAAAAATGTGGGTGCCAACCTCAGGGTACAAACCCCAAATTAGTTGTGTGTCCTATAATTAGATTTCACCAACCAAGTATCCAGCGTGAACTCCTCAAGCACTATAACAGCCTTGCCATGGAGTTACAGACGGGCCTCTTAGGTACCCTGATCTATCTTGCCAACCAGACAAGTCTTCCTTTGTGGTAGATGGTTCCTTACACCAAAAATCACAACAATATTCAGGTTACTCCCAGTCCCAAAGGACCAGTCACTGACCCCAGGTCAATGGCACCTCAGATCATCTTTGTAGCCAGTCTTGTAATAAACTAACTAAAGGTTTATTAACTAGGAAAAGGCAACAAGAGAGTATTTTGAAATGTTAAAGCAGGTAAACACACACACGTAAATGAGTTACAGCCTTAGGTTCCCAAAAATAACAGAAGCTGCTGCAATGTGCAAGTTCTGTATGTCTTTTAAGAATAACCCAAGCTAAGCTGCGCGAGGATCCCTTGCTTACGCTTAGAAATGTTGTCTTCTCCAAATTCCAAGCCGCATAGTAATGACAATTTGTTCTAGACAGGGATTTTTATTCTGTTCCCCCAGAGTTCAAGCTATGATGGGATGAGTGTTTGTGCATGTCCCTTCTTCATGGGTGTGGGGAAAAAAATCAAAGAAGTATTTTGTCCACTGATGTTCCACTGTGGTTTGTCTGGCGTCTATGGGCCTTCTTTTGTTGGGCAGGAGATGACACCTCTTGTAGTAAACTAGTATTTCCCACTTGGTAATGCTTCTCTCCTGACTGGGGCGGGGGTGAGGTGTTCCAGTTTCATAGCAAACACTTTTAAAGTTACAGAGAAAACACTTAAATATTACCTTATTACATGGGATACTGATATTATAAGTGAGATTAATGCACTCAGAAACTCACAAGCATTTCATAAAGTCCAAACGCTGAACACATCTCTATAAATCTAATAGCTATTTTAACAATGCTAACACACAGGTGAGCCAGACTGGTTTCCAGCTCTGCATTGTCAGTGCTCAGCGATGCCTAGGGGCCTTGAGATGAGCTGGAACCTGGTCTGCCAGTGTCACACTGGCCATTGTCAGAAACAAGATACTGGACTAGATGGACCACTGCTTTGATCCGGTCTGACATTTCCTATATGTGTTGATTTACCCTTTATAGCAGCTGATAGCTGTCCGGAAGTAACGAGCAAACTTATTTGGATGTTAACTAGGCCAGAAGAATTTCTTCAGCCATTAACATACCTGTTATGCATCCGATGAAGTGAGCTGTAGCTCACGAAAGCTCATGCTCAAATAAACTGGTTAGTCTCTAAGGTGCCACAAGTACTCCTTTTCTTTTAACATACCTGTGTTGGCAATATATTGGGAAAAAGGGCCAGACACAGGTTGACAGCATGTGTAGGGTCTATGCTGCTTTGCGCATACAGCTAGGCCTATGGTTTCCCTGAACACAGGGCGGTGTGTGCTCTACCCTTATATTTGGACTGCCTTGAGGGGCTATGGGGAAGGTTTCACCTTCCCTCCCTCTGAGATCTGCCTGTAATAGAGGTGGGATGGTATAGAGATAGAGGGATGCCATAGGCAATTGGAAGGCTATGAAGGTAACCTCAGTGCATGCTGAAGCAGATGGAATAAGCATGGAAAGCAGTGTAACAGCACACCTAGGTTCAGCAGACCTACTGCAGCAGACCTAGGTTCTATTCCTGTCTCTGTCACGGACCTGCTCTTTGACTCTGGGCAAATCATTTAATCTCTCTTTGCTTTGATTTCCCCTTCTATGAAATGGGGCTAGTCAGACTCACCTTGCTTTGTAAAAACAACAAGGAGTCTGGTAGCACTAAAGACTAACAAATTTATTTGGGCATAAGCTTTTGAGCTGTATGGATGGGAAACTTGAGATAGCAGTTAATTTTTATTGTGTAACAGGGAGGGGAGTAGGGATTGTCTATCCAATACATCCATCTGTCTAGTACCTAGGGGACAATTCTCTTCTTAAGAATAACAGGCGCTGCTGAGGACTGAGAAAATCGAGCCATTTCTGGGAGGTGCTAAATTGGGAGCTGAAGTATTTTGGAAAATGTGCCCCAAAATGGATAAAGACTCACACATGTCAGTGAATGAATAAAAACTGATTGAAATTAAGCCAGAGACAAAGATGAAACAGTGGATTGCCCATGACAAACTGTGAGAACAAATTTGTTCACATGAAATGGGAATAAGTATTTACTCATAACTTACTATTACTCAAGAGATTTTGAAAGAGCACAATTCTGCAGGAGTCATAATGTGATTAGTCACCTAAAATACATCCCAGCTAGGCCTTGTATATGGTACCTGAAGAGAGAAAACCAGACAGTGGACCACAATTTGTAGGGGAGGAATTCAAACAGACTACTGACTCTGTCATGCAGAAAGGCACAGGCAATGGTTTGTCTTTGAAGATAGACCAGATCATTAAAAGGCTACTTGAAAAAGTGAGAGCAGAGAAAAGTGTGCCTGTCTGAGGTACCTCAGCTAATAGACTCCTAGTTTAAACAGTAGACAGATGGAGGCATGGCAAGTTTGGTGTGGGGTCTTGGACTCCAGAGCATACTTCACCATTTGGGCCACCACAGCATGGATCTGGCAACCCTCACGTAACCCTACAAAGGTCATCTATTTTCTTAGATTTTTTTCTTGTGGGTGTGATGAGAGAGTTTGAGTTCAGAAGTAGGGTGGTGGTGGGGTATAATTTTTTAACATTTTTCCATTTGGTCCGGATTTTCTAATTAATATTTTGTACATGCCCCTATTGTTTTGAATGAGTGGATTTGAAATATATCAAATTATTTTATTAAATGTCTCAGTATCTTGGAATATAGAAACATTTATTTAAAGGAAGATGGGCCCCCAGGTGAATAAATGGGGTGGGGACTGCCTTGATCAAAAACAAATGTTAATGGAAGGATACTTAATGCTAATGATATTGCTCTGTTTATACACATTTCCAGACCTCACACCCAAACATTTAAGAATATTCAGATCCCTGGTTTTGGTTTGATCCAACATAGAGGTAAGAGCAAGATATGAAGTTTGGAATTAGATCCAAGCTGTGAAATCACACACACAAGTCCATGGATAGTCACTTCTGTGTTTTGATTCAGACATATTTTAATGTACAGAATCACTTTGCACACTGCTGAGATGCAGCCGCTTCTAAGGTGAAGCACAGCAACCGGTTAACAGTGTGACAGAACACCTCTCACAACTTTCAAATGCTGTATTTCAACTGAAACTGCAAGGGGATTGGAATGGATGGGTTTAGAAAGGCAGAATGTAGATTCCTATGTTGGGGTTTGGCCATGAAAACAGAACTGGAACTCTTGTGTCACGGGATTTTCAATTACCACCGTTAGGACTTTGGTTTCACTTCTTAACAGAAAGATGAGGCTGTAGTATAGTCGGGCTTTCTTGAGGAGCAGCTGCAGGGTGAGGCGTACACACACAGTCTTAATCTAACGTTATAAACACAAGCAGAAAACACAGTATACAAGTATCCTGCAGCTTGCTATATCATTAGTGGGAGCCGTATTACTCATTCCAATACCTTGCAGAGACGCATCCAGCAGCAAAGCACCCCTTGCCACTGTAACGAGGCATTGGTTCTGTACTGACTCACTGGGGAGAACACCACCTACTGAACTTCCAGTGCCCTTCTTACAGCACTCTAGGGGGCTGATTCGCTACTCTCTGTACCTTGAGTCTGATTTTCCACTGCTTTCTGCTAATACCTATGCCAAGAGAATGAGAAAGGGGTATTAAAAGGCTACTGTCTTCTGATATGGAAGCAGTTTACCCATGATGTACATTTATACATGAATACACAGGTGCATGGCAGTGGAAAAATAAGGCTCAAGCTCTTTCCCTTAGAGGTTTCCCCTCCACCAGGTATAGCCCTATTTAGTTTGAGGGGCAAAGAGATCACAGCTTGACTCAGTCTGGCTGCAGGCTAGATAAAAGCAATGATCAAGCAAAGCAAACAAACAAATCAAAAAACCCAGATGAGTGAAGACTTCTTGAAAGGTTAAGTACAGGTGGTATTCCCTCTCCGACAACCTCCCTTAGATTAAAGACAGGTGAGTTAGTTCAGACAAAAGAACTCATCGATATTTTCACCATTCCTCACGCCCTATCTTATTAACTTTTAGTTAACAGCTGCCATCTTTTCTGCTGCACCAGGGAATCCTCTTCCTAGGCTCATACCTCCCAACAGTCCTGGGTTTCACAGGCCGGTCCTGCTGTGATCCCCAAAGTCCCCGGTCCTGTGTCAGTGAGGCCCATGTCACAGTCCTTGTTGTCCAGGATCAAACCTGAGACCTCTGGAGCTTAAGCATGAGCTGCAAGACATATATCTCTTAGCCAAGGCTCATCAAGCTCTAGCTGATCTAGCTGCCATTAGAGGGGGGAGAGTGCCACACCAAGCAGGCCTGGGTTACGCCCACAGTCGTACGCACATTACGCACCACTGGCAGAGCTAGGGAAGGCAGCAGCTTCAGCTGCTCCTGAGCAGCTCAGAGATGGGGAATGACACTGCACCTGGGTGGACTGGGCTGGGCGGCAAGAGCTGAGTGAGGCACAGACTCCGTGGGCAAGGGGTGGGGGCAGAGGCTGCAGACAGGCTGGCTCCACAAGAAATTGGCAGCGATGCTGGGGATCTGCTCAGCTCCCATGCACTGGGCTTGGACACTGCTGCGCTTGGGAACCACTCTGTTCTTGGTGGGTGACTCCCTTGCATCCCACTTTAGCCACTTGAAATGTTGGCAGGTATGCCTAAGGTATTTACATGCCCCCATCTTCCCATTGCATATGCACGTCTCACATTATTTTGTACCTTTATCCTCACACCACCCCTTATTTTATGGGTGGGGTAGTGAGACTCAGAGAAGTTAAGTGACTTGCCCAAGGTGTCCAAGGAAGCCTGTAGCAGAGCATGGAATTGAACTCAGGCTTTCTGAGTCCTGGGCTAGTTCCCTAACCACTGTACTATCCTTCCTCCAGAGATAAAACCTACAGCTGAAGAGACAATCCCTGTAGCTGGGGCTGTAACCAATTCATACCCTCTGTAGACTGGGCACAGAAGAGGACGATGCGTAACACTCGCTGAACCGTGTGTTGCTTAGTTATTGAAGTCCAGTGTACTCACTCTGAGCATCTCTTCACTGATGTCTTCCTCCTCTCTAAAAGTAAACCCCACCCAACGCCTATCCATCATAGTTCTCTCTGCTCCCTACTAAAGCGTCCCCTAGCAGCATGTCCCTATGTTATTACTATTATTTTTATCACACTAGCACCTAGAGGCTCCCATTAAGAATCAGGGACCAGCTGTGATAGATGCTGTACAAACAGGTAGAAAAAACAGTCCCCCCCACCCCCCAAAAGAAACTCACAATCTAAATTCATGACAAGATGCAACAAATGGAAAACACGGACAAAAGATCGGTGAGGGAAGGATGAGGTAACTAAAATGACTCTTCTGTGCATAAAAAACCAGATTGGTTTCAGCTTGCCACCTTCTGAGCCATGGTCAGGTAGCAGAGTTTTTCAGGCATCATGGCAGAAATAAGTTTTGAAGGAAGACACGATTGTGGCTTTCAATGGGGGAAGAGCAGTTACTTTTAAAAGGATTAATGGTGATGAGAAGCACAGTTGGTGACCAGATTTTTGTCTGTGCTACTTTTTATAAAATGTTAGCTGTTCGCTTTTAAGGATCATTTGCGAATGCTTACTTGTCATAGGTCTAAACGAGATTTCCTCAAGGTTTCTTGAATCACTGCTCCCCAGTGTATGGAAAAACATAACACTTAACATGGTTTCCTTGGCCAGTGTAGACAGGGATTAGCCAGGCTATCTATGGGCCTTCAACACTGTTCTGGTTGACACAAGCGTTGAGCCAAAATCTGCTTTTTATCCGAACTGCTACAAACTTTGGTGGTTTGGAGAGAAATGGAACCTGGATCTGAAATACCTCTCATTTTTGTTTTGATTTTGTAAAACCAAAACCCAGCTACCTCATCCCATTTCTAGTTAACATGGTTTGAACTCTAGTATAGACAAAGCCTTTTTGTAATGAAGGAAGCCAATATGCAAAGGAAGGAAAAGTTATCAAGAAAACTGGAGTAACTTTCCATGCAAATCTCAGGGACTTAAATGCATGTTGAAGCACCATATCTAGCTTCAGTCCACACGTGTCATTTCTTTAGGAAAAGGATGGCATTCTGACGTGGGATGAAGATGGACTTATGAAGAGCTGAGTACCTGGGTGCTGAGATGCCAAAGAAATGATCGTGAATGCCTTGAGCTTCATTTGACTTGCAGTGTCAAATTGCTATCTGGGATACAAAACCTGCCCATAATAAAAACAGTTTTTCAACAACATCAGATTTTTCAGATGCCAAAAATAATGAAAGAGACAAGGTAGGTGAGGCAATATCTTGTATTGGACCAGCTTTTCTGTTGGTCGAAGGTACAAATTAGTGCAGGTTCAGCTCCTCAGACCTGAGAAGAGCTCTGTGTAGCTTGAAAGCTTGTACCTTTCATCAACAAAAGTTGGCCCAATTAAATACCAACACGGCTACAACAACACTGCAAACAACTATGGAAGAAATAACAATAGTATGGTGTGAGCCTCTCATTACTTGGATTTTCCCAGAATTGTTATTAAATTGGGCCTTGGAATCCATGTCAGTGCCTTAAAATTTGCACTTAGTTGCAGCTAAAGTAGTTATAAAATCTATCTTAGGGTTTTATATATAGCTGCCCATCCCTATAGTTTCTCAGCACCATCCATGTAATGTGTTCCCAAGGCTAAAATAAAGAGCTAGATGGGACAGACTAATGTCAGTTCTCCAAATCTTTGAGGCAGCTGAAAGGGTAATGGTTTCTTTACGTTTCTTTCAGAATTTGTATTAAAAAAAAATAGGGCCATCTTACAGCGAACATCCATATTCAGTGATGGGGGCAGTAGTGGATACAGAGCCAGGAACCACAACCTGGCTCTCTAGGTTCTTGCATTTTCCCCAGAGGTTGCTGCATCGTAGTATACTGTATATGTAGGGCTTATTCCAAACAGGAGTCTTCCTAATGATTTCAGTGGGCATTGGATCAGGCCCACGGCTTGTATATTGCTTTCAGACTGGGGTAGGTGTCAAGCCAGGATGCACAGCAGCATACTTGCCTGTTCAGTCTCTTCTTTGTTGATTTTATGTCTGAAGCCACTTAACTATCTGCAGGCAGTAAACTCTTCAATCTGTCATGCCCGAAGGCAAAAAGCAAAGTCACTGAACAGCTAATTCAGGAACTGCTTTTTTGCTGCTCCTGCTGCTGACTCGTCGCCCATTGAAGCCAGAGCTCCCAAAACTGGACATTTGTTTTAAATGTAGCAGCTCCAAAAACACAGCCATCTGCCACTCGACTTTCCGTGAGTAAGAACATTATGATTTGGTTCCAAGACTGGCCAGAGACTCATGATGCATCCAGCACAGGCAATTGTGTTCGTTATTTCAAGCCACATAATATATACCTTGGTGATGTTTACCAGGAAATGTTAGAGCCAGAATGTGGGCTTCAGAAAGGCTGCTAAAGCAAGGTCAGTCTCTCTGTATTAGACGGTGTTGTAAATGCTTGAACTATATACAGCAGATGTTCAAACTGGGTAAGTGATGCATTGGCTAGTGTGTCTATATAACACTGTCTCTTAATGGCTGGCCTAAAGAGAATAACAGCCCTCCTCCTGACATTCTCGTTCAGCACAGTTGGTACAGAGCTCTGGTTCTGGAGCTAAGGATTCTGGTCCCACTGAAATCAATAGCAGGTTTGCCCCAGCAAGGGTTTGTCCATGTTGAACTCACTCTGGCAATTCATGTACACCACGTATGCAGTCACATGTTTGTAAATGTAATGTGCAGCTTCCCATGCTGGAGGATTGGTGACACATGACTTATTTCCCTTGCAGACTCAGAGCCTTGCACCCCTGACACCCCATCTGCCACTGCCTCACCATCATCCTCTGAAGAACATGGGCCTTTCACAGCTCCATCATCACCATCCTCCTCTTGTGATCCTGGAGCCTCGTCGTTTTCACCACCCTTATCTGCCCGCGTCTCAACCTTCCATCCTGAACTGCCTCCTATTCCACCAGCAGCATCTGCCTCCCCTGCCACCCTGCACCCTGGACTTCCCCCTGTCCCACCACCACCTGCTTCTAGATCATCCCTACACCCGGGAATTTACTCACCAGCAGCCATCGCACATGCCAGTGCCACCCACCTCATTGATGTGTTGCCCTACCTTGCCTCAGGAACATCTGCAGGCATCCGGGGGAGGGAGGAAGAACAGCCACACACAGGGACAGGCCCCATCGAGAATGTGAAAAGGTGTGGAAGTGTGCCTCTGCGTGCTTATGAGGAGGGAGATGACCAGGCGGGATGTATGGAGGAGCTGCCTCCTGAGGCTGTTTGCTCACCTCCGGCTGCCCACAGCAAGCCCTCCAGTTCTGAGCAGGCATCAGCGAGTGGAGGGGACATACTGTCAGAGTTGCGGACAATGAACACTCACCTTTCTATCATAGCTAGAGCCCTCAGCCAGCTAGCATCAACCTTTGCACCCCAGCAGGATTCTACAGATGCCCCAGCCCCTTAGGGTCCTCTTCACTGCACAGTTAACCCGAGCTCTTACCTGGGTTTTAGTCTAACCCTATTACCATCCACACAGAAAAACCTCTGACCTGGGTTTGGAGGTGCTTCCAGCCTGGGCTAGCTTACCTGGCTGGGGGTGGGTTTGGGTCATAGCCCAAGCTCTGCTTTAACTCAGGCTGGAACACACCTCAGCCCCACCCACGGGGGTGGGCACCAGGCTCACCAGCAGCTGTCCTTAGGTCGCGCTCTTGTATTCAAGCAGCGTGCACACCCCCAGACAGGAGATGCAGGCAGCTGCGTGGAAGGGACGGGGGTGGGGCTGAGGGTGGTACAGCCGCGCTGGAGAAGGCTGCCAGGCTGGGGGCGCTGTCTCCTGGGAGCAGTGGCCCCGCATTCTGCAATGAGGCAAAATCACTTGGATGCTGCTAGTCCTCCAGTGGTCTTCTGACAATTCCTCCCTGAAGGGCAGACAAGTTCTCCCACAACTGACACAAGTGACTGGGAAAGAATCCTACAGGAGTGGCCTTCAACCTTTCCAGACTACTGTACCCCTTTCAGGAGTCTGATGTGTCTTGCATACCCCCAAATTTCACTTCACCTAAAAATGACTTGCTTACAAAATCAGACATAAAAATACAAAAGAATCACAGCACACCGTTACTGAAAAATTGCTGACTTTCTCATTTTTACCATATAATTATAAAATAAATCAATTGGAATATAAATATTACACTTACATTTACATGTATAGTATATAGAGCAGCATAAACATGTCATTGTCTGTATGAAATGTTAGTTTGTACTGACTTTGCTACTGCTTTTTATGTAGCCTATTGCAAAACTAGGCAAATATCTAGATGGGTTGATGTACCCCCTGGAAGACCTCTGCATTCCCCCAGAGTTAGGGCCCTGTGCGAATACAAATTTATACCAATGGATGTGGATATAAATCGGTATCCGTGGAATTGCAGGGCTCTCTCGGGAACCAAAGCAGTGAATGGAGCAGAACGCGGGGCTGCTGCTCCCAGGAGACAGCATCCCCAGCCCGGCAGCTTCTCCAGCGCGTCTGTACCACCCTCAGCCCCACCCCCGTCCCTTCCACGCAGCTGCCTGCATGTCCTGTCTGGGGGTGTGCACGGGACCTAAGGACAGCTGCTGGTGAGCCTGGTGCCCACCCCAGTGGGCGGGGCTGAGGGCAGTACAGCCACGCTGGAGGAGCTGCCGGCACGGGGTGCTGGCTCCTGGGAGCAGCAGCCCCACGTTCTGCTCCTTTCGCCACTGCAGTTCCCGGGACAGACCTGCAGTTCCACAGATACCGATTTGTATCCGCGGATATCCGCATCAGCGGGAATAAATTTGTATCTGCACAGGGCTCTACCCAGGGGTACCCCTGGTTGAGGACCACTTATCTAGAGTGTCTCAGCTCAGACAGCCATGGGACAGGCACCTAGACACACACTGGTGAGGGCAGAAATACTGAGGTCACACTGTAATTTGCATATGGCTTTGCTGTGGGAATGCTTGCACTTGGGCTAGGCTAACCCAGGTGCCAACCACCTGAGTTAACTGTGCAATGAAATCATACCCTTAGTGACAAATTATAGGTCAGTTCATTGTCCTTACAATGGTTTCTCATGTATGCATTGGCTAAGGAGTGTCACTGATGTAGACGGTGAATGGTAAACAGATCTTGTACATGCCCAAGTGTTCTGTGACTGTTTGCCATGCCCCGATACCTACCATGTCTCTGTGGTTGTCGGTTGTTTCTCCTCCTTGTAAATTGCTGCATATAGAAAATTGTTTTGTATTGTTAATAAAATGGTTTATATTTGTTATTCCTGCCATGTGTCATCACTCCCCAGGCTATCACCAGAGTCCCACCACAGTGCACAGGAATTAATAATAACTAGCCCCTATACTGTGCCTTTTCATCCAAAGAGCTCCACATGCTTTACAAAGGAAGCAAGTATAATTATCCCCTTTTCACAGATGGGGAAACTGAGGCAAGGGGAGGTTAAGTGACTTGCCCAAGATCACCCAACGGGCCAGTGGCAAAGCCAGGAATAGCACCCACATTTCCTGCATCTAAGGGCAGGACCCTGTGTAATCCCAAGGGGCTTCTCTGTGTGCTAGTAACTCAGGGAGAGACGCACTGTCCTTGGAAAGCAGGAGGGCCATCGGCAGGCTCAGAGTCTGCCGGGCAATCAAGAAGGAGAGATACCATTTTGAGCAACAGCGACCCTGGTCAGCTCAGGATGCCTGGACAACCACCAGTGCCCCTGCCCAGAGGAAGAGCAATGTCTGAGAGAAAGGAGGGAGTTAGAGTCAAATGACTGACAAGTAAAAGCCTGGGAAGAAGAGCTAGCCTGACCAATAAGGGAGGTTCCCAGTGAGATGACCACACCTGGGAGCACTGTGCGTGGGAAGAAGCCATTTTGGAGGAGTCTGGAGACAGCCACTGAAAGGGAAGGGCTGGCTGTGGGATGAGCTCGTGAGTCCCCGGCCTGCATGCAGGGTTTCTGGCCTCTGGGGGTCTGGTAGCAATATCCCTCATTAATGTCCCTATTACTTATAAAAGCTGAGTGAGTAAAAGCAGGTGTATTCTCCCACTCCTGCTGCTCGAATGAGGTATGCAGGTCTATTTCTGTTCCCACCCACAAAGACCGGCTTGATTTGGGAGGAGTCAGCGTCTCTTTTCTGCCACCACTAAATCAAAATATGTGTGGACACATTGCTGATGCTTGTAGATCTCCCTAGAATTCAAAGGCACCATATCCAGTGGGTACAGGGCTCAGCCCTTGTCATGATATAATCCCAGATGTTTAGTTACCACACCTACGAGCCTATAACTGGCATCATCCTAGTTTGTGTCCATACAATAGATTACTTTAAGGTTGCAGTCATTTGCCCAAGCTGGGGTTTTATGGAAATGTGTCTGCAGTTGATGGCACCGGGTGCAAATGCTAAGTGAACTGTTTCATGAAACGTCCTCATGGATGGACTTTGATTCTGTGATTCTCTTTGAAAATAAATATTTTGACTAGTTCTCCTGAGAACAGCACAGGAAGATGATCTAGCCCTTAGCAGGTGGATTATTTCTTATCATGCCTCTTAAAGGGTCCAAAGTTTGAATATATTTCCCCCCCAAACTTGAATATTTAAAACATTAACTGGTCAGACTGTGTCATAGGCTGTGTCTCTAGAGTGCCTCCATGGGATGGGGATGTGCACTTCCTCTGTCCCCAGTGCCTTTCTCTGGCTGCCGGTGTTACTACAGAGGCGGTCCGCCATGGGAACGTGTCTCTCTGGGTATGAGTCTCAGGGGACCATTCTTCCCCTTCCCCTTCCCCTCTTGGAGTTTTTCAGCACTCCAGATGCAAAGAAACTGTAACAGTCCCATTGTCTCCCAGGCAGTCCAAGTTCAAGGCTAATGGAATCATAGGCGCTGAGGAAGGTCTGCATCTCTAACACCCTGTCAGTCTGAGGGGCTAGGCTGAGCATCCCAGGCTTGAAGAGAGCAGAGGTGGGGGAAGAGTAAAAAAGGTCTTTCTACTTAACTAGAGAAACCAGGCAGCAGAGGATCCTCTGCAGCTTTCCTAGTCACTACAGTCCCTGCTCTGTGAGTTTTAGGAGCTCTGAAGCTATTTCTACACTACAAACAAGGATGTGATTTCCCTGCTCAGGTACACATACAGTAATACCACTTAATAGCCAATCTAATAATAACAACTAACAGCTAATGGCAACATACCACCAGGAACCAATCCCATCCCATTAACATCAATGTTAATGGGATTCATATATTGGCAACAGACATGCCACTTATTAGCAACCCATTTACAGGAGAGGTCCTACCTGTAATCCATTTCCTGCCATTGAGCATGTGCAACTGAGCACTGTAATGGCTTCCAAATACACGGACTTCTCCCATGCTGCTAAAGTTTGAGTTCTGGAGGCCCTGCGTGAGCCCGGTGATAAGCAAGGGTGAGTAGTCACAAAGTTTGGTATCTCAAAGTCAGTTGTTTCGCACATTCTGAAGAACAAACCTCACATTTTACAGGAGCACAGGAGCAGCACGAACTGGGACCACAAGTATCAGCATGAGGGAAAGGAGGCAGATATTGGTGAATCCCGGTGGTGCTGGTGTCAGCATAAGCTTGGCCAAGGTTCTCGACCCTCCGGGCCAGTGCTGAAACAGAGAGCAACTCTGTGGGCAGCGGAGCAAAGGAAGGAGTTCAACCCTTCTGAAAGCTGGCTTTATGGTGGGAAATGTAGGGGTCAGGGTGTGGGCGGTCAGGCTTAATGGTTAGCATCAGGAGCCTGGAACCAAAGCCAGGGTCAGAGCTGGTGTCAGTGTCAGCTGCCAAGCAAACAGACGAAGCCAGAAACAGAGTCAGGAGCCAAGCCAGGCGTCAAAGCCAGAGTCAGTATCAGGGGTAGGAGCAGGAACCAGGAGCAAGGCACAAGGAACCAGGGACAGACGGGGAGTGGGAGGAGAAGGACAGACACCGGCAGGAAAAGAGGGCTCCAGAGTCCAGCAAGTAAGCAGGGCCGATAGTACCAGCCAGCCAAGGATTCCTCTAGTTGCTCATACAACTTCCTGTGCCTCTTTCTCATTTAAGTAGAACTTCCAACCAGCTGGGGTGGGGGGAGGGCGGACATCTCCCCCAATCAGAAGCTTTGTGGGCGGGGACCTTTGTGAGCTAGAGCTTCATTGGCTCCCTGCTCCACTAATTCAGGCCAACTGCTGGGTGATGGCTGTGGTCTGAGCATTGCCTAGGGCCCTGCAGGCCTGCCCGGCCTCCCTCCTGGAAAGCCCAGCGCAATGTTGCTCTCGGTGAGGGAACAAGACGCTGACCTTCTGGTAGCTACTCAAGGACAGGTACCCCGCCCGGCACACTAGAGGAATTCCAGCCACATGACAGCTTCAGCGCTGATGAGAATGGTGTCTTCTGCTGGCGCTTTCCTGACAGATACCGTAGCATGCTGAAAGAAGGGTTTGCAGGAGAGAGAAAAGCTACGGACCACATTGTGTTGCTGCGTTATGCAAACTGGGGTGGAGAAATAGCCTCTTATGTTGATTGGAAAGAGCAAATGCCCTCATTCTTTTCCTAAGGAAAGTTGTCCACAATCTACAGAAGCTCACCAAATGCCTGGATGACAAATTCGTTTTGTGACAAGTGGCTTAAGATCCAGAACAGTGAGCTGTGCCTACAAGACTGCCAAGTGTGCCTGTTGTTTGACAATTGCCTAGCTCATTATGCTAATGTAGTGCCTCCAAACGCAGCCTCAGCCATGCAGCTGATGGACATGGGTGTCACTAAAAATCACTGCCATGCTCATCTTAATGTGCACATCATTGCCTCTTTTGATGCTGACCCACCCCTACAACTCTGATTGATGCACTTCTTCTTGCTAACGAGTCCTGGATTGTTGTTCTCCCCATGACTAACTGCTTCAGAAAGGGAAGGTTTGCAGAAGCAAGAGAAAATGTTGGCCTGGTAGACTTTGATGTGCTAGTCAATGTTTCAGTTCCTGAAAATCTAACAGCACAGGAACTTGAGGCCATTCTTGTGTCTGCCTGTTGTTTGCACATGGAAAGTGAGCCCACGGATGCAGAACTTCTGGAGACTAGTGTCTGTAACGTGTCTACGTGCTGATGAGCCACAAGGAGCACAGGAAGATAATGCATCAGATGATAAACCCGAAGAGCCTTCAGTACAGAACAGTCACATATGGTGGACACTTTCCACAGGATATGCCATAATTGTGCCTTTGAGAAAAGTGATGAGGTTGTGTGCAAAATTGAGAAGGATTACAGGTGAAGGTAGCAAGCCACAGAAAGCAGAAAACAATGGAAAAATGTTCTTTTTAAAAGCATTTTTAAATTTTTTTTTTTTACGTTTTAAGCAAATAAAAAATGCTTTATTCTGTGTGACACATGAGGAGCGCTAACTGCCAGTACAGTACTGGTCAGCATGCCGAGACGTTATGCGGTAAGTATTTTATATGTTTTCTTTGGTGCTTTTAAAATGCTTTTTCTTCATAGAATTGTGTGCTGCTGTAGTCTTTGTGATACATAGCAAACTGAGATTTCCCAAGTTTGCTCTAAGCATCGTATCCATTTCTGTGTGTCACAATTAGTTTTCTTCTTTAGCTCATTGTATCAAACTGAAAGTTAATAAAAAAAATTCACTTTACCATGTATCATTGTTCCATGCTCAGATTTCAATGTATCCCCCTGAAAACAGTGCCTTCTGCTTATTGTGAACTTCCAGATCACAGCAGCATTTTGTTGGGAACCAAGTGGTTGCTTGTAAGTGGAATCTACTGTACTCTCACCAGCTCAGCTGAACATGAAAGTGGTCTAGAACAGCTGTGGACAGCAGCTCATCTCAGAGCTTCTGAGTCAGAAGAAACCCCAGTGTGGCTGCAGATAGTATAGTGGCCCAGCACCTGTGAAGATTATGTGTCTATAGCCCTGTATGGAATATAAACTGCTATTCCACTGGTATAAAGCATCATAATCCCTAGTTTAAAGGATTGGCAATAAAACACAGGGTCCTTCATCTCTAGGTCGCGCAGTGAAATCCAGCTCTGGTTGCTAGTGACTAAAGGTTTTTACTCTTCAATGGGTGTTCGGCACCTATGTAAAAAGAATTTATGTCTCAATCCAGTTCCTGCTAAACTACCTACAAATCCCCCATGGACTTTTCCCTATGAAGCTCCTATGCAGTCCACAGCCTAATTTCATTCCTAGTTGTCATGTTGAGAAGCACAAAATCAACACTCTGTATAGTGGTAGAGATCTCTAATGAAATTAATGAAGCTGCTTGGGACTTCAATTAAAAAAGTCAGAGGACTTCTGCGACCTTCCTGAAGATTAATAGATTCAAAGGTCAGAAAGGGCCATTGTGATAATCTAATAATCTGGTGTCCTGTATAACCCAAGCCATTGAACGTCCCCAACATAATTCCTAGAACATAGTTAGAAAACATCCAATCTGGATTTGAAATGGTCAGTGATGGGGAATCCACTGCAAACTCCAATACACTGTTCCAATGGTTAATTATACTAATGCTTAAAAACGTACACCTTGTTTCCAGTCTGAATTTGTCTAGCTTCAGCTTCCAGCCATTGGACCATGTTATACTTTTGTGGGCTAGACTGAAGAGGCCATTATCAAATATTTGTTCCAATGTAGGTACTTATAAACTTATAAACTGTGATCAAGTCACCCCCTAACCTTGTCTTTGTTAAGCTAAATAGACTCAAGGAGCTCAACCACTATAAAGAAGGTTTCCTAATCCTTTAAGCATTCCCATGACTCTTCTCTGAACCTTCTCCAGTTTACTAGCATCCTTTGCACTATGGACAAGACTGAGAGTCTCATTGTAAAATATAAACTCTAGCTCAACCAGAAATTGTGGGCTTGGTGCAGGAATTGGTGAAATTCCATGGCCTGTGTTATGCAAGAGGTCAGACCAGGTGATCATAATGGTCTTAAAATCTACAAATATACTGTGTGAACTTTTCCATTGAGAATGGCTCTGCTGATCAGATGTTCTACACATACACTGCATAGAGCTATTTGGTGTTCATGGCTGACTCTAGACCGGTGCCACATCTAAATATCAGATTCACTAGTACCCTCTTTTTATCAGTAGCTGGGATAGTGGAATTGAAAACTCATGAGAATGGAATCAATCGCAGAACCAAAACCTCATGCTAAAGCAAATATGCAGTCCCATCTCTTCTCATGGGTGAGGAGAATGATTCTGCTACTCCGGAGCTTTCCTTTCCTTTCTCTTTGTTCTGAGGTTAAGCTCCTTAGAAAGTGGAACTGGAAGCTTAGCAACTTTATGCTGTGCCTGATTCATTCACTCAGCTCCTAGTATTCCAGTGGGAGTTATTGCAAGCAGGTAGCGGGCTGTACATAGTGTATTAGACTGCAACTCGAGAAGGTGGGAGAAGTCACAGGTTGACTCAGTAGGAACTGGAGGAGGCATGTTTTTTCACTTTGTTTTAGGCAGGGTATATTGTTTTACTAATACTTGTACACACTGTCACTGTAGCTATATTCAGATCCTCCAATAAAAATAATTAAAACAAGAACCAGTGCTGGGTATGAATTCCTGTAGCATTAGCCAATCTGAAAGCTGGCAGCACACTGTGCCTGGACGTGGGTTCAGTCCTAGGGATAAGATGGTTATTCAGTGTGTTTTTGTCTGTGAAGTATAATGCAGGTACAGTCTGCAGGAGCCCTGTCTCAGCCCACAAAGTAACATGGCCTGCACGCCTTCAGCCTCCCATTAGAGCTTTTACCACAGCGTCTTTCAGATTTATTTGAGCTTCTGTTTAATTTAGTTCAGATTGTGAGCAGTTGGCCAGGCCACCCATGTCAGAATATTGGCAGCCTGCATGTCTACAGGGACAAATCCCGACTCCTGGGCAAAGCCCAAGCCAAGAGACTTTGCAAAGGACTTCTCTGCTGGCGTCTGGTGATAGAAGATCCTACCCCCACAGGCTACAGAGCACCAGTAGGGTCACTCTACTGCAGCCGCAGGCAGCCATTGTTGATCCAGTGGGTAAACCTGCCCTCAGCCTCTGCCCCAGGGAACAGAGAGTCACTATGGAGCTGCTGTGTAGCATACCAGGGTGGTGGACTTCCCCCTACTCAGCCTGCCAGTGAGTGAGTCTCCTCATTTCATGCCAGTTCTCTCTCATTATGATGTATCCACTTCACCTGATAATTAAACTCTCCTCCTCACGTGGCCAGGAAAGGCAGTATTGTACTTAAACCAATGACCTCCCCACCACCCCTTCAAGAGAAAAGGGACTAAGACAATACAATTGGTGCTTGGGCTAAGTAGAAAAAGGTGAGCAAGACATTCTGGGCCAGAGCTGGTATAAATTGGTGAGGCTCCTTTGGGTTCCTCTTTCTTTCTTTCTTTCTTGTTACCTGTAGGCCTCTATTAAAGAGCATCTGTTTAATTTAAATACCTTTTGTTGATTTATGCTGAAAATACATTCTTCATCTCAATTGAGGGGAATTCAATGGTATAAAAGTTCAGCTCAGAGGAAGATTATACGGCAACCCCTTGCTGGATTTTGTTTCAAACAGTATGTCAAAAATAGTCTGCCCAGAAATAGTAACTTTTCTCTGCAGCTTTTGTTTGAGGAAGTGCTTCACAGTTAGCTGGGATTGCTTGCTGTATTTTGTGTATCATACACTCTGATAAACAGGAAACAGGATGATCTGAGTAATTATAGGCCTGACATCGATCCTAAGCATGATGGAGTAGCTGATACAGGACTCAATTAATACAGAATTAAAGGAGGGTAATGTAGTTAATACAAATCAACATGGGTTTATAGCAGAGGTGGGCAAACTACAGCATGGGGCCCACATCCAGTCTGCGGGACTGTCCTGCCCAGCCCTTGAGCTCCCCGCCTGGGTGACTAGCCCCCGGCTCCTCCCCTGCTGTCCTCCCTCCCCTGCAGCTATGCCGCCATGCGGGCAATGCTCTGGGCAGCGGGGCTGCATGCTCCTGCAGGGCAGTGCAGCAGTGTGTCTGGGTCTGGGCGGCGCGGCTGCCAGACTTGCTGCCCTGCGTGACATGGTAAGGGGGCTGGGGCCAGGGGGTTCTGAGGGGCAGTCAGGGGACAGGGAGCAGGGGGCAGTTGGATAGGTGTGGGAGTCCCGGGGGGGCTGTCAGGGGGCGGTTGGATGGGGCAGAGGTTCGGGGGGAGCAGTCAGGGGATGGGAAACATGGGGGGCTTGGAGAGGGAGTCCCAGGAGGCCTGTCGGGGTGTGGGGATGTAGATGGGGTCGGGGCAGTCAAGAAACAGGGAGCAGGGGGGGTTGGTTAGGGGTGTGGGGTCCCAGGAGAGGGCAGTTAGGGGACAAGGAGCAGGGGGGTTGGATGGGTGGGAGGTTCTGAGGGGGGCAATCAGGGGGTGGGAATTGGGAGGGGTCAGATAGGGGGCAGGGCCAGGCTGTTTGGGGAGGCACAGCCTTCCCTACCTGGCCCTCCATACAGTTTTGCAACCCCAATGTGGCCCTCAGGCCAAAAAGGTTGCCCACCCCTGGTTTGTAGGAAATAGATCCTGTCAAACTAACTTGGTATCTTTTTTTTTGGATGAGATGACAAGTTTGGTTGACAAAGGTAATAGTGTTGAGGTAATATACTTAGACTTCTGTAAGGCATTTGACTTGGTCCCACACACCATTTTGATTAAAAAACTGACACAATATAAAATGAACATGGCACACATTAAATGATTTAAAATGACTAACTGATAGGTCTTGAAATGTAATTGTTAATGGGGAAGCATCATCATGCATGTGTGTTTCCAGTGGGGTCCCACAGGGATTGCTTCTTGGCCTCTACACTCTATAAAATTTTGATCAATTACCTGGAAGAAAATGTCAAATCATTACTGATAAAGTTTGCAGATAACATAAAAATTGAGGGAATATGAAGGGGACAGGTCACTGATTCAGGGCAATCTTGATCATTTGGGAAATTGGAGCAAGCAAATAATATGTGTTTTTATATGGTTAAATGTAAATTCATACATCTTGGGACAAAGAATGTAGGCCATACTTACATGATGGGGGACTCTATCCTGGGAAGCAGCGACTCTGGAAAAGATTTGGGGGTTGTCATGAATATCAGCTGAACTTGAGCTCCCAGTGTGATGGTGTGGCCAAAAGAGTTAATATGATCCTAGGATATATACACGGGAATCTCGAGTAGGAGTAGAGAGATTATTTTACCTCTGTATTTGGCACTGGTGCAAGCAGTGCTAGAATACCATGTCCAGTTCTGGTGCCTACAATTCAAGAAGGATGTTGATAAATTGGAGATGATTCAGAGAAAAGCCCCAAGAAGAAAACATGTCTTATAGAGATAGACTCAAAAAGGTCAATACATTTAGCTTAACGAAGAGAAGGATATGGGGTGATTTGATTTCAATTTATAAGTATCTATATGGGGCACTACTATTTAATTGGCTCTGCTCTTCAGTCTATCAGAGAAAGGTATAACACAATCCAACAGCTGGAAATGGAAGTGAGCCAAATTCAGATTGGAAATAAGGTGTAAATTTTAACAGTGAAAGTAATTGACCAGTGGAACAATTTACCAAGAATTGCGGTGGATTCTCCATCCCTGACAATTTTTAAATCAAGATGGGATGTTTTTCTTAAGGATCTGCTCTAGGAATTATTCTGGGGAAGTTCTATGGCCTGTGTTATACAGGAGATCAGACCAGCGATCATAATGGTCCCTTCTGGCCTTGGAATCTATGACTCTATGATCTATACATTCCATATACCTGCTCAGTCTATTCAGTTTCCTCAGTCTCTCACTATTCTAAAACCAATCTGTACTTGTTGCAGTTCTGAGAGATGTGTTCTTGATGTTTTTCTTGGATTTTGGTTCTTTTTTTATGATGGAACTGGGACTAGAGCTTCACATTATTCTAACATAGGTCTCATTGAAATGGCTCTGGAAAGGTCTTTATTGCAAATAACTTAAGCTAGTATCTCTTAGATTAAGTTATTGCCATCAGAGATATCACTGTGGGCTGGGTACCTCTGAACTGGGGTCCCATTCTCATAACTTCTCCCAGCTTCTGCTGGCTCAGTAAGCAAGCTTCCTGAAATTGTTGGTAAAGACAGGTCTCCTGTCCCATAGGAAATGATGTACATTATCAGCCTGCTGCAGGAGCATATCTCAAAGCAAGCTCCCTTTAATTTGTACAGCAGTCAAATTACATTTAACTTAAGATGCTCCCTGGGCTTTACATAAAGTAAAATAAAACAGTCTTTCACTGACTCTATCAAAACACTGTAGTCAGAGTTAGGCCCCTCACCAGCCTGGGCTTTTGGGCTAAGACAGAGAGAGACCCTTCCCCCGCTGTCCCAGCTTCACCCAGAAATGCCCCAGGGGAGGTGGCAGCCAACCCTTTTTATCTTGCTTGCTGAGTCCTTCTAGCCACTTGAAGGCTTGAGGATCCACTTGAGGATCAGTTCTGGCTGATCACACCAATAAGTGATCCTGAGCAGCCTTTCTGGGCAGCTTCTGGAGATCTAAACTTGCTGCTCTTTTTTATTTACCCCCAAAGGACACCTGCATTGGATGGGGTGAGCTAAGACCGTGGGGCCTCCAGCAGGGGGCACTAAATGCCTGGTACACCCTGTCACACAGCCAAATCATATATAGTCCCACTACCTCAACCTGCTGTGAATTGGAACCCATGTACCAGCCCTCAGCTGATGTAATTCAACATAACTCCATTGGCTTCAATTGACTTCAGTGCAGCTATGCTGATTTACACCAGATGAGGACCTGACCCCAAAAGTTTTACTTGTAAAATGTTGGTGGCATGGCCCGTCATAGAAACAAATAAAGTTTTTACTTTTTATAAGCTCCATATAAACTAGCAGAATTTTTATGTTTTACCATAAATTTTATACTCACTATCACTATAGAGATAGAGGAGCTTGATATTATTATTATTTACTAAGCCCAAGGGGCTTGATTCAGTGGGAATTACTGGTATCCTGTGACTGGAGAACAGGGGCTGTGGAGTGGAATAAGTTGTTTAGGGCTGTCCAGGAGGCTTTACAAAAAGTAGTGGTATGAAAATGAGCCAAGGAAACTTTTGGCTGAACATCAGAAAAATGTTCCTAACAATGAGGTCTATTAGTCTGTGGAATGGGCTCCCTAGGGAAAGCGGGGAAGCTGACTAGACAAAGCAATGAGGAACATATTGTAGGGAGCAAGCCGGCAATGGCAAGATGACCTAATGGTATTTTCCAGCTCTAGTTTCTATGATTCAACCAGTACGCGGGTGCACTGTATGACTACTGCACTCTGCCACATCAACTACTGCTTTGGGCAGAGCTCCACAAAGCCAGCAGTCAGGATGAGAAAGGCACAAATGCTTTAACATCTAGACGCCTTCAAAGGTTCTACCATGTGCGGGTTGCTTTTGGTGGGGCTATGAATATGCACCATTCTTGATTGTGCACCATATTGTTCTATAACTCTGTACGTGTCAAACGTAACCTTTTTTATTCTTGTACTATTCTTTTCTTTGTGTTTTCTTCCTGGCTTTTCTGTGCATTTGATTACAGAGTTTTCCACACTCAGAAACTATTGGTTCTGATTACAATTTTCCGTGGGGGAATTTGTTAGAGTTTGTCATGCAACAGATTAGAGACAGGCTCAAGCTGCAAGATTCAGAGCCTGATGCAGATTTTTTAACATCTCAAAGTTTGGCAGTGTTTATGTGATAGCTGCCATCTTGGCAGACGTCAAGCATCAACCAGGGCTCTCCAGAAATAAAAGCATGATCTGCTACAGCTTGAGCTAAAGAGACGAGCCATTCTGTTTCATTGCTGTAACAGACCCACATACTCCGGTGCTCAGGCACAGAAGAGGACATGTAACTCACCTCTCAGCAAGTGAAATTCATGTACGTGGTTTTAGTTCAGCCATAGTGCTAGTGGCTAACTAATCATGAGGAGATGTTATCATTCTGTTTCCTGAGTATTGCTTTTTAAAGATGAGAAGCCCATCAGCTAAAGCTGGTTGGGGATTTTTTGACAATGTTTTTTTTTGTAAAAACATTGCTGATTCATTGAAACCAAAACGTTGCCTGAGAAAAGATCAGTTCTGATTAATTTCTTCACTTGAAATTTTTTTGAAAAAAGTTGAGATGTTGTTGAAACGCCCTTTGGCCATTTTCAAAATGAAAAGTTCTGGTTTTTCTGTTCAAAATGACTTTTTGTTTCAAAATTTTAGCTAACTGGAGTTATCTTTTCTAAAAAAAAAATGGTCTAAATCAAAACAAAACATTTTGATTGACACAAACCAATTTTTTTTTTCAAATGGCCAAATCCTTAGTGGAGGACATAAATTGTTGTGGCTCCATTGAAATCAAGCTGATTTATACTAGCTCAGGATCTGGCCCTGAAAGTGCATGTTTTGGAAAACATAACAGGCCTATTATATAGGCAGGGGAACAAATTCAGAGCTGATCAATACTAAGTCGGCATAACTCCATTGAAGTTAGTGGAGATGCAATACTTTACACTGAGTCTGAATTTGGGCCACTTGTAAACTTGGGATTCATGTTCCGTTTTCAGCCAGGTTCAGCAGACTGGGAATCTGAGGGCACGACTCACACCCATCTCAGACACATACATGTATGCTCACAAAAAGCAATCAAAAGAGCGGTTTCGAGGAAGAGATAAGTAAATCTAGAGTTCACACATGATCATTTCTGTATTCAATGGAAGCTGACTGCAGAGCATAAAAGTAAATACTCATAGTGAATGGGTAAATTGCTGAAAAAAGCTTCTAGAAATAGAAGACTGTTTAGAAAGAAATTAACCAGCAGTTAGTAAGTAATGACTAATTGGAGAACACATTAGGACAAGGCAGGACTGCAAAGACTTTCTAGTGTCTATGTAGTCATCTTCTATTTAATATCCAACCTTCGTTCACAATAATCCTTTAACAATCTTTTTAAAACATTTCTAGATCTCTCTCTCATCCGCCTGCCCCATGGAAATGACAAGTTCAGGGGTAAAGCCTGAGAGATTGATGTATATTAGACATTGCACAATATAAACCCTTTTAGTGTTATAGGGACATAACAGGGGAGTACAAAATGCACAGTGAAATGCCACTTGCTGAAGTCATTAAAAGCTCTATTCATTGGCTCAAGTGGCACCTTATTGAACTGGAGCTTAACAAACCAATAAATATAACACTACTGAGAAAAAAATCATTCTAAACTCTGATTAACCTGACATCAGAGGGCTGATAAATTATCGCCCAATAAAACCCATCAAGATGTAATCTAAAATATTCCAGATCTCCATTCTCGGAAGGAAAAAAATAGCTTGTCAGTCCTTCAGTGTCATAATTCTTTTATTTTTTATTAGCACCATTTAAGTTAATGTACCTGCGCTGGTTTATACTAGATAAGGATCTGGCCCTAAGCTTATTTGCAGAGATCGTCAGATGGTGTAAATTACCATGGTTTCATTGACTGCTCTGGAGCTATGACAATTTACGCCAGCTGAGGATCCGCCCCCCGATTCTGAAGAATATGATATATTTTCTCTTATCTTTCTTAGGAGCCACAAGAAAAAATTCCCCTTCCCTTCCCCCGTGCTTTGCTTTCCCTTTTCTGTACAGTAGAACAGGGATTGGTAACCTTTGGCACACGGCCCGTAAGAGAAATCCGCTGGCGGGCCTGGATGGTTTGTTTACCTGCAGCGTCCGCAGGTTCAACCAATTGCAGCTCCCACTGGCCACGATCCGCTGTTCCAGGCCAATGGGGGCTGCGGGAGGCGGTGGCCAGCACATCCCTCGGCCTGCGCCGCTTCCTGCAGCCCCCATTGCCTGGGGACGGCAAACCGCGGCCAGTGGGAGCTGCGATCGGCTGAACCTGCGGATGCTGCAGGTAAACAAACTGTCCTGGCCCCCCAGCAGATTTCCCTAATGGGCTGCGTGCCAAAGGTTGCCAATTCCTGCAGTAGAATCTGAGCATTACAAACACCTCGGGAATGGAGGTTGTTCGTAACTCTGAAATGTTCGTAACTCTGAACAAAATGTTGTGGTTGTTCTTTCAAAAGTTTACAACTGAACATTGACTTAGTACAGCTTTGAAACTTTACTATGCAGAAGAAAAATGCTGCTTTTAACCATCTTAATTTAAATGAAACAAGCACAGAAACAGTTTCCTTATCTTGTCAAATCTTTTTTTTTAAACTTTCCCTTTATTTTTTTTTAGTCATTTTCATTTAACACAGTGCTGTACTGTATTTCCTTTATTATTTTTGTCTCTGCTGCTGCCTGATTGCATACATCTAGTTCCAGTGTGTGGTTGGCCGATCAGTTCGTAACTCTGCTGTTCTTAACTCTCAGGTTCTACTGTAGTTCCTTTCTCCACTCTCACAACCATGAATGGAGAAGCTCAATGTACAGAGAGGATAGCAGCAATTAAGAACATAAGAACAGCCATACTGGGTCAGACCTGTGGTTTATTTAGCTCTGTACCTGTCTCCAGCAGTAGCCAATACCAGAGCTTCAGGGGGAGTGTACAGAACAGGGCAATGCTGGAGAACTCCATTCCTATTTTCCCCTCCTGGCTTCTGGCAGTCAGAAGTTTAGGGTTGCCATGAGTGTGGAGTTTGTGATGATCTACTAAGGGGTATGTTTTTATTTCTCTAGTTTAAGTCATGCCCATAAGTGCCAGTGACATTAATAGGAGAAGAATATACTCCTGAATGCACACACCTAGAACAAGAAAGACTATTGTGTTCCTGCTGATACTCATAATAATTCTTACATTCGCATAGCACATTACCTCCTGAAGGGTTCCATAGCACTCTCTCCACCACCTACTTCATCCACCCCCCAAAAAAGGGAGGCAGGCTGAGGCAGTGTGATCCAAGGGACAGGGCTTTCAACTGAACTTTTAGGAGACCTGGGTTCTATTCCCAGAACTAGTACAAGTCTACTAGATGACTCTCTAGGCAAATCACTTCACTTCTCATTGTCTCACCTGTAAAATGTAGATGATGACACCGACAGCCTGGTTCCTTTGCAAAAGACTTGGAGCTCTGTGGAGGAAAATGCTATATAAGAGACAGATATTAATTATGATGATGATGGTTTAAGCACCGGACTGGGAAGCAGGAGTTCTGGGTTAATTTCATGGCCCTACCGCTGGATTCGCATGTGATCTACCATAAATCACTTAATCTCTCTATGTTTCAGTTCCCAGTCTTCAGCTTGTATGTTGTATCCCCTTTTCTTGTCTATTTAGACTGTCACCTCTTTAGGGCAGGGACTGTCTCCTACTATGTGTATGCACAGCACCTAATACAATGCGCCCTGATCTTGCTTGGGGCCTCTAGGCACTACTGTAATAAAAAATAATAAATGATAATAATGTAATGTAACCTCTAGTGTGGAAAGTGACATCTTTCTAGTGGACTCCATTAGACTCCTGTTAATCTCTGCTGGTTTCTGTCTGTAGACCAATAATCCCACAAACCAGAGCTCTTGCTTCTACCAGTGTAAATCATAAGTAACTCCTGAATGAATTCTGAAGTCAATGGTATACATTGATATAAAATGGATGAGCGATAAGAATAAGTCTGTGATAAGCAATACCACTATCTGGTGGTGAAATTGTAACCTACTATTTTAATGTTCTAAAACATAGTTGCCAAATAGATGCAGCTGAAAATATTCATCTGGTATTCCCAGTATGACGATGTAATTGCACCAGCAGCCCTGTATGAGGGGTTTGGATGCAGTTAGTGAAGAATATTATTGTGTAGGTAAGATTTAATTAACCAACTGGACTTTAACGAGGGCACCAGGCAGCACAACCCTTTCTCCTAAGAGAATTGCCAGCGATAGATGGACAGATCACAGATGGTCAGGATCTCAGCTGGGCATCCGAAAGATGGCACCAGTGACACCATCGGCATCACTGTGCCCCCTACCAGCACACTGGGGCACAGTAGTAGAATCGGTGCTAAGTCAGCCAGGGAAGAGCGCCACCTACTGATTCACTGGCGCCGCAGCTACTCCATTCCTTCCCTCTTCGCTGCTACAGAATATCACTCACTTCTGGTCACAAGTGAAAAACAGAAGTGCACCATTACGGTGCGTCTTCGCCTGAGGAAACCTGCTAGATCGCTCCCCACCGGTCTTACGACAAATGCCACCTCTTAATAACTGATGAGTGCAAGGAAGCATGACCAAGTATCAGTATTTTCTGCAAGATGGCTGGTTATTTCTTCTTCCAGGTACCGCTCTTCCATATTGTTCTAAGTGCCTTGCTAGATGTAAAAAAGAAATGACCTCCCCTTTCTTCATACTGCAAATAACTTGTTGAAATGATGATGGAAACCATGCGACGGATGCAGCCAGCGTAGTGGGGCAGGAGTCTGGCAAGGGTAGTGTGTAGCATGTGTCTCCCTCATTATTACAGGTAACTTTTAAAAATCAGGAAGATTCAGGAAGCAGACCCCTTCCACATTGACCCCTTCCACATTGCCACAGGGCATGTAGAGCAGATCTATTAAGCTGCTGTGTGCACAGAGCTCTGTGAGCTACAACTGTCTGGACTGGGATGGGGGATTGGGCCATTTGCTTCTTATAGAAAATAATAGCGTGAGAGCAGGCAAAAGAGAACTTTTCATCTTTCACATTCCTTAAGTGCAGGATGTTTTCCAAATCAGAGAGCATGTGCTAGTCCCTGCCTTCTGTTGTGTCTTATGATGTGGGTTACTACCATGAAATAACCAACTGAGAGCCAATAGTTTTAACATATCAGTACATAAACCTCCATAATATTTGCAATCACATTAAAGTCTATTGATGTCTCAAATGGCAGGAGTAGATGCATCTCTGAAAATTCCTGAGCAAAAACATTTGAATGTCAGAGAAATAACATTTATTCTGTGTGTATGGCCATGTGTGTGTCTATATATAAAGCAACTCTCAGAGGTGTGGTTATCACAAGATCATTACACCTCTATGGAATTAAAGTCAACTGACTGAATCTTGCAGCTCCATGTAAATAGTATGAAAGTATAGCTAATGTGTATCCTATTAAAATATTAGGTTACAATTTCACCACCAGATAGTAGTATTGCTTATCACAGACTTATTCTTATCGCTCACCCATTTTATATCAATGTAACTCCATTGACTTCAGAATTCATTCAGGAGTTACTTGTGATTTACACTGGTAGAAGCAAGAGCAAAATCAGGACTGTTCTTTGTTGGCCAAATTCTGAGCTCTTTATGTGGCTGTTACTCACTTCTTACTGAGAAAAAACTTTTATGTGAGTCAGTGGGACTTTTATCTGAGTAAGGAATTTATCCTGCATGTTTGCTTGCCTCTGAAAGGAGCATTTCCTTATCAAAGAGAGCAGATTCTAACTGTTCGTGCTCCCCATACCTATGTAAATATCAGTAGGATGATAGGCTCCTGCTGTTTAATAGCACAACAGCAAGGCCCTAGGGTGTCATCTTAAAATAACCACACTCCCAATTTTGTGTTTTGCTTCATTATTTTATGTTTAGATTCATAACAATATACCATTGAAAAGTGCCTATTGTCAGCCCCGGCTGCCTCTGCCAATCCTGAACATGCAATTACACTAACAGAAAAGCCAGGGCCTATTCCACCACCCACAGGCCAAAATTAACCAACCACAGTAAAAATCAAGGCCAACCACACTCCCCTCCCAAACATGGGCCCCTCCTTCCACTCTGCCAGTAAATAAATAGGCTTTATAGCACAGCCCGAAGGTCAATACATTTCGGATATTTCAGACTGAGGTTCCAAAATTGAGGCCCCTT
This sequence comes from Chelonia mydas, assembly GCF_015237465.2. NCBI lineage: Eukaryota > Metazoa > Chordata > Testudines > Cheloniidae > Chelonia > Chelonia mydas. Next base: position 13,994,711 of record NC_057851.1, read on the forward strand.
CAACCATCTCTCCCTTATACTGAGAGGGTGTTTATCTTGAGCATTTCTGTTCATTGCAGTTGGACTCAAACAGTAGATCCGGCTGTGTTGGGTAAAACCGAGGGCAGGGTGGGTTACATCAGCATGCTGAAAGCACCGTAGCCCCTATCTCCTCAGTAACCCCCTACTGGCTCCATATACAGGTGAGACAAGAAGGAACGTTTTGAACTCTGCACAGCAGCACCTTTAGAAATAAAGAACAATTGCCCAGCGCCACACTTTGGGAACACGCAGTAAGAAGGGAGTGGAACCACACGAGTTAGGTCTAGCAATATCAGCACGGGCAGCTAGTATTCACCCATCACCAGGAGAAGATCATGTACCAATATCACCAGTGCACTGTCTGCTCCACACCCAGGTCTGACAAGAGCCAGGGAGACATCAGGAATCTAGGTTCTTTGAGAACATACTCTATAACCCTGAACACAAAGGGAAGATAAGACACTGGGAAATGGTTAGCTAGATTACTGGTGTCAAGAAGCCACAGGATAGAAGCAATCTGATAAGTATTCTGATTCCATTAACCTTCAAGGGGGTACTATTCAAACACGTTGGGGCAAACTTACCCCCAACAGGGAAGGCTTGCCCCAACTTCAAAGCGCTGGAGGGAATGGCTGATCCTTGACATTGGCCTAATTTTCAGCTAACTTCCAATCCCAGCCCCACCAACAGATTGAGAATGTGACCAGCTATGTGAGTTAAGACAGGAGCTGCCTGTAATTGTCCCAGGTCATCTTGGTGGCTATCAGATCCTGAGCTGATTCTCAAGATTTGTCATGCATCACATGGCTTTCCACCTGAGTTCCTCTTCTCTGCAGAGAGCAGCTGCAACACCACTTAGCTGCTGGCAAGAAATAGTTCAAAAGCAGCCGAAGGGTACATGAGGACTCTGAGGCTGGATTGATATGGAAAGGCTATGTGAAAAAGCCTGTGTTATAGTAGGTATTTGTTTGCACACAATAATTGTCCTGTGTAAAAACCTTCCAATTCAGCATTCATTGGGCTACATTCATGCTACATTCTAGACCCTGGCAGATACCCCTAGCCATATAATATCTGCTGGAGTGGCAACGAAGTTGTAGAGGCCACAACTTTTTCTGAGTTGGGCAAATGTTTAGAAGGATAATGTAACCTGAAAAGTTGCTATGGAGAGGTTTGGCCAGGGCAACAATGTGCTGATTCAGTACAGCAGACTGTACGGTGGGACACCTGGAGGATTTGAAAGCTGCTCCCACCCAGTGAAAACAACGAGGAGTACTTGTGGCACCTTAAAGACCAACAAATTTATTTGGGCATAAACTTTTGAGGGCTAAAACCCACTTCATCAGATGCATGGAGTGGAAAATACAGTAGGAAGATATATATAACAGTAAATGAAAAGGTGGGAGTTGTCTTACCAAGCCGGGGGTCAGTTCTAACAAGACAATTCAATTAAAGTGGGCTATTATAAATTGGACAAAAAATCACTTTTGTAGTGGTAATCAGGGTGGCTCATTTCAAACAGTTGACAAGAAGGTGTGAGTAACAGTAGGGGGGTTTTAGCATGGGGAAATTAGTTTTCAGTTTTTGTAGTGACCCATCCACTCCCAGTCTTTATTCAGGCCTAATTTGATGGTGTCCAGTTTGCAAATTAATTCCAGTTCTGCAGTTTCTCATTGGAGTCTGTTTTTGAAGTTTTTTTGTTGAAGAATTGCCACTTTAAAGTCTGTTATTGAGTGTCCAGGGTGGCTTAAGTGTTGTCCGACTGGTTTTTGAATGTTATAATTCTTGATGTCTGATTTGTGTCCATTTATTCTTTTGCACAGAGACTGTCTGGTTTGGCCAATGTACATGGCAGAGGGGTATTGCTGGCACATGATGGCATATATCACATTGGTAGATGTGCAGGTGAATGAGCCCCTAATAGTGTAGCTGATGTGGTTAGGTGCTATGATGGTGTCCCTTGAATAAATATGTGGACAGAGTTGGCAACAGGGTTTGTTGCAGGATTTGTTTCCAGTGGAAACCCAAAGGAAGAGCCATGTGCACTCCCTGGGTTGAATTTCCACTGGGATGCAAGGAGTCAGGTTGGAACATGGAAGTGTAAACGGTACATCATTACGCCAAATTCAGTAAATCTGGACCAATCCCATCAGCATGAAAGGCCTTTGTCTCAGAGGGCCTGCAGCCATACCACCTTCCACTGGGATTTTCTCATATCTCACAAACTAAGGAGAAGTATAGTACTTGGATGGGAGAAACACAAGGAAAATCTGGGTTTCTGGGTGAAGCGGCATGAGTGATTCAGTGCGGTACTCTTCTCCTTGAATTAGTACTGATCCAGTGCTCCAGCACAATACAATGGGGCCCTGTGCTTCTGGCAGAGTTGTTCTTTGGATGAGATATTAAACTCATAAAACTCAGAGGAGGTCCTGAACACTTGTGGTCATTAAAGATCCCATGACTTTTTGCAATGGCTTTGGTGTCCTGGCCACATTCCAACTTGGAACACTTTGTCTAGCTAAACTCCCCACACAGTTTCTATTTATGAATGTATCCTTCACTTCTAATCCTAAAATGGTGTGTAATTTTGATGATCCTTGTTAAACTGCCATTGCATTTCATTCCAGACATGGCCAAAGTGGATAAATAATAGTTATGATAATAATTAGTGAGGAAGTGAAGCGTCTGTGTAGCTTGTATACGAGGCTCAGAAAAATGTTTTGGGTTGAAAAATGCTATATAGATGGAAGATACTATTAAATCTCTTCTTGGGTTTCTAAGAACTGTAGTTAGTGTTCTTTCCACTGAATCACACCTAAGTAATTGGTATCATGATAAGCAGCACACTTATAATGCTTAGAATTTTAAACTCAGACCATGCATTGGGTAAACTACAAATAACGATTGCTTACAGTTCTCATGAGATACATTCACACAAGAAAGTTAGCCTAGCAAACCAGGACTCAGGATTTGTATTGGGTCCCTTTTGAAAAACAGAGCTTTAAATCACATTCATCACTATATCAAGTGATGCCCAATATACTTCCCTTCACTGTCTGGATGAAAAGGTCAGATGTGTGAGAATCCAGGCCACTAAGTCTGCAATAGGCTATTAAAATACACCACATCCAGATAACATTTGCTTTAAGATTTTCATTTTCACAGCCTTACACAGTGAGAGCAGCTTAAGAAGCCTCCTGTTTAAAGCCTGATTTGTGATTTAGAGTGATTTATAACAGCACTAAAACCTCCCACAAAAGACAAATTAATACTCAGATGCTTTTTCAGCACCTCCTTTGAGAAAGAAGGTTTTGGTTCAGTGCCAAGAAGTGGGAGGCAAGTATTTCTACTGAAACTCAAATGGGTGGCAAGCTCTGTAATAACATTTTGGCATGAGATACGCTCTAAATTTTTGGAGTCTCTTCTCTTTAGAAAGCCTGAGACTTTCAATTTCTTAAATTAAATGTTCACTAATAAAATCAGTTGGTGGGGAAAAGAAAATTAATTTAAGTTATGGATAGAGGTCTCCTCCAATGCATTTTGCACATTTGAGTTTTAAGCCCCCCTGATCTGTTGCTCAGTTCCCGGTGTTTTAAAATAACAAGTACTTTTTTTTGGCTCCAGGCATCATATTATATTACCATTAAAATTCCAGCTAAATCCTTCAGGTTTGTAATTATAACTATGGAGAGACCCAAAAGTAGAAAACTAAGGGCTGCAGAGCTTCAGCAGAGGAAATTGTGGAAGAATTCAATGCCGGAAGAGCTGCGTGAAACTGAATGGAATAAAACAATGGAGCAGATGGGGGAAAGAGAACATGTCCAAAGAACAATTAATGGATGCCTGAGTGCCATGCGCACCACTTAGCAATGCATGGGCTAAGACTGGACAGGGGCTAAGGCAGAGGCAGAATGAAGTGCAAAAAATAATTGAGGATAAGAGAGAGATCCATGGATTCACACTGTAGGAGGTCAGTGAATCAAATACTCTCGCTGGAGTTAAAAAGGTCAGGTTTATTTAATGATCAGCCACATAATAAAGGATCAAGGTAATCAAATCTCATGATTCAAGCCATAAACTGATAACCAGGAAGTATTTTTTTCCTCTCAAGAATGTTGCACTAGACTATGGTTGCTTTGGGTAGCCGGACCTAGAGACAAGTCTTGGTGGGTCAAGTTGTCTGACTGAGTGCGACCGAACTGGTCTTCTTATGAAAGGTACAAAATATAAAGTAAGAGAGGAGAGGAATCTGGATAAAATTAGAGTTTAATTCTGCCTTCATTGCTCTGGCAAAACTCCCAATGACATCAGTGGGAAAGACAACAGAAGAGACTTCAGAGCATGGAAAGGACAATTAAAGCAATCAACCAGCACTGAATACAGGAGGAAAGAGGTTAAGATGAAATAGTTAGGTATCTTTTGAATACCCAAGAAACAGGGCGGGACATTGGCCATTAAAGGCAGTGATAAAGCTCCCATCAATTGCAAATGATTTTGAATCTGTCCCAGTATGAGGATTTCAGAGTTAAATTTTGCTTTTAACAAAAGGAAAGTAAATGAAAAAAAAAACCACCCTGACAAAATTCTTTCCTTTGGTATCCACAGAGGTGGGTGAAAGGCCAGACAGCCAGCAATAAAGATTCATAAGGAAGAAAGGGATTTGGAAAGAAATTAGGATTGTGTCAGAACAGGCACAGAATTAAAAACTCTTTAGCTGAAAAAGCTGCAGGGCCACACAATACCTATCCTTGACCCCAGAAAGAAATGGCTAAAGAGAAAGGAAAAACTTTTAGCTTTGACATTTAAAATCCTTAAGGAAACAGGGATGCACTGTGGGACTCAGAATAGGTAGGGCCAGTTTCTGCACTAACATACACTGCAGGTAATCACACTGAAGTTAACACAAACCATTGCAGAATTTGGCCCGTAAACTCTTCAGGGCCAAACTCATCAGTACGGCTAGGCCATTGTAAAGCCCTTGTAGGCAACAATGTCGAATGGGTGTAACTGAGAGCAGCATTTGGCTTCATATTTAAGAAGAGACCTGGCAAAGGGTAAAAAAATTGTAAGCCAGTAAACTGGACATCAGGAGTTGGTAGATAATTGCAAGATAGCCATGTATATAGCAGGGGAACAGTCGCAATGTCAACAGTGAGGAAAGAATGGGTTGTTAAGAGGAAGTTGCAGACAGTCACAGTTAACTAGAATGAGAGGGGAAACTGGTTTTGTGATTAAGGCTTTAGAGTGGGACTCAGCAGACCAAGGTGCTATTCCCGGCTATGTGAGTTTTGACAAGTCACTTAATTTCTCTGTGTTTCAGCTCCCGTCTGTACAGTGGGGGCAAGAATAATCCCCCTTGCCCACCTCTTGTCTAGTCAGATTGTAAGCACTCTCACAATTCACGTCTAGCGCGTCTGGCACAGTGGAAGCCTGATCTTGGTTGGTGCTTCTAGGTATTAAAGTTATACAATCAGGAATAATAATAATAAGTCCTGCTATTGCTAATAAAATGGTTTCCTTCATTGCCTTGAAACATTATTAAAAATATTCTATTCTCCCTAACAAAAGCCATGCACACTTGCAAGTCAAGAAGGCTTTTCCCTTCCAAAGCTGACAGTGTGGGGCATTGAAAATAGGGCTTATAAGGAGACTATGATTGCATGGGGTTGTTCATGGGAGCAGCAGCCTCCTCCTGGGCTATATATTGCAAGATCAGGGCCTTAACTATAAAAACTTTCTCTGCTGCCAAAGCCATGACATATGGAATAAACTGATAAGAGTAGAAATAAGAACGGGCATAGTAAATAGAAGCTTTTTTAAAAAAAATGACCACTAAGTAGATGTGAAAACAATATTGTAGGGATACATCTGCTAAATCAACATGAGAGAACATGGGTGTAATAGATGGATTTCCTGGAAAACTTTTGTTCCTCATATTTTCTGAAAAGTCTAAATCTAAGGTTGTTTTTGTTTTTTCCTGAGTGCTCGCACTTTTGACAATTTTCTGTCCCTCACAAATGCTTTTAGCAATGGAAGATTCATTTTTGCTGATGTAGGAAGCTAGTTTCCCCTTCCTTTAAAAACTTTCTTCCCCCCGACCTGGCCATTGGACTAGACAGAGACGTGGTTGTTTATGATCTTACCTCATAGTAGTGACTCTAAATATCTGAAGATAGTTCCTCAGCTCCAGAGCCATGTCTGTGTAATGCCTCCCTCTACTGGATTTGTGTGCACAGATAAGACAGTTAATAGAAGGCTGTGGGTCCCTGGCAGCACTGGAAATAGATGGGTTTCTATGCACATTCTAAAAAGGCTAGCAGGTTTGCATTGAGTTTACATGGATTAAAAGTCTGACATATATGTAGCTTGGATAAATAATGGCCAAAGGAGCTGTGATAGCTATCTACAGAAAGCTGTCAACATACAGGAAATGAAGTTTGCATTTAAGATGTTACACCCGTATTTAAGTGATGGGACTAGGAAGGGGTGAGTGAGCCTTGTGGAGTTTGCGGCGAGTGAAACTCTTGAACTGTTTTTTGGGGGTTTGCTAGGTTTACAGAACTGGTCTGAGTTCTTAGATTCCTTTTTGTCCTGAAAAAAGAAAAGAAGTACTTGTGGCACCTTAGATCCGATGAAGTGAGCTGTAGCTCACGAAAGCTTATGCTCAAATAAATTGGTTAGTCTCTAAGGTGCCACAAGTCCTCCTTTTCTTTTTGCGAATACAGACTAACCCGGCTGTTACTCTGAAACTTTTTGTCCTGGTAATTTAAACGTATGCCCCATTTTGAATTCAATTTTGTGAACATATGTTTCTGGCTCCTGAGAAATCTGTTTTAACACCCAGGAGAGACTATATAATTGCCATAAATAGGTGCCCTCTTGGCAATATATATGTGCATAAAATCAACCATTTTCTGCATGGAAATGAGTAAAGATCCTGTTAAAGGGAAAAACCACATGCAGCCTTAATTATGGAGATACTATTGTTCCTGCATTTACTCTAAGTGTGTAAAGTGCCTAGCATCACAAGGCCCTGATCCCTGATGGAGACCCTAGGCACTACTACAGAACTGCTGGTTTTATTTTTTAATTAGAATTTTTTTCACTTTCTCCCCTCTCCAACTTTTCTTAGACCTCATGGGATTTGAAGTCCATATCTCATTTTTCTCCAGAAACGCGCACTGACTTGCAGAATCAAGTCCTTAGAACTGGACTTTGTTTGGCTGTCAGCCACAACCTGTGCTAAACAGTTGCTGATGCACAAGAGGGAGCAGTCTCTAGCTCACTCTCTCTTAGCTGGGTCAGCTCTGCAAGGCTAGCAGGAGCGACAAACTTATTGTTGTCATCAAAGTCAGCAGCAGCAGATTTGTTGAGTAAAATGGAGCTATTTTTACATAGCTGTCTTTCAGATTAGAACTGTTCTTTACAAATATAGAGAAGTAAGTTGATTTTGTTATAACCATCAGATAGACTTGAACCAGATAAACGAATTAGTTACGAGCACAGATCACAAGGGAATGCACTTTTCCAGGGGTGGGGGTAGGGGTGGACGGAGGGCAGACTATCCAGAACAGACTTTGCAATATTAGTAAACTGCAGTGAGATCAGATTGTAGAAAAAGGGGGCAGGGCAGAGGAAGAGAATGGATGCCATTCTGTTAATTAGAATAATGGTTACATTTTGTAACTGAAAAAATATTTGATCTCATGCATTAACTGTGATTTGGCTTATGATGCTCATTAAATTTTAAAATGTCCTCCACCCAAAAGCCATTAGTCAAAATAATCTAGAAATACTTTGCAAAACTCAGATGGTTAGATTTCATCCCCCACATCCTCCTCCCAACTTCGTAAACACTATCGGTTGCTGTATTGGAATATGTAACAGGGATCATGTTTCCTGTGGACAAAATTCCTCAATATCTTGCAGCTTGAATTGTAAAGGGTTGCAGAAGCTCAGATCATTGAGAAGGATCCTGATCTTTGTGTCCCTGTCAGTTCTTATTTCTTGAAGTTGGCCTGAGTTAGAAGAACATAAGAATGACCACGCTGGGTCAGACCAAAGATCCATCTAGCCCAGTGTCATATCGTCCGACAGTGGCCAGTGTCAGGTGCTTCAGAGGGAATGAACAGAACAGGCAATCATCAAGTGATCCATCCCCTGTCATTCACTCCCAGTTTCTGGCGAACAGAGGCTAGGGACACTCAGAGCATGGGGTTGCATCCCCACCCATCCTGGCTAATAGCTATTGATGTATCTATCCTCCATGAACTTATCTAGTTCTTTTTTGAACACCCTTATAGTTTTGACTTTCACAACATCCCCGGCAAAGAGTTCCTCAGGTTGACTGTGCATTGTATGAAGAACTACTTCTTTTTGTTGTTTTAAACCTGACACCTATTAGTTTCATTGCGTGACCCCCTAGTTCTTGTGTTATGTGAAGGAATAAACAACAGTTCCTTATTCACTTTCTTCACACCAGTCATGATTCTATAGACCTCGATCATATCCCTCCTTAGTTGTCTCTTTTCCAAGCTGAAAAGTCCCAGTCTTTTAAATCTTTCCTCATACGGAAGCTGTTTCATACCCCTAATCATTTTTGTTACCCTTCTCTGTACCTTTTCCAATTCCAATATATCTGTTTTGGGTTGGGGTGACCAGATCTGAATGCAATATTCAAGATGTGGGTGTACCATAGATTTATATAGAAGCATTATGATGTCTTCTGTCTTATTATATATCCATATGTAATAGTTCCTAACATTCTGCACATTGAGAGGATGTTTTCGGAGAACTATCCACAGGGACTCCAAGATCTCTTTTTGAGTGGTAACAGCTAATTTAGACCCCATCATTTTGTATGTATAGTTGGGATTATGTTTTTCAATGTGCATTACTATGCATTTATCAACGCTGAATTTCATCTGCCATTTTGTTACCCAGTCATCCAGTTTTGAGAGATTCCTTTGTAACTCATTGAAGTCTGCTTTGGACTTAAATATCTTGTAATTTTGTATCATCTGCAAATTTTGCCACTTCACTATTTACCCCTGTTCCAGATCATTTATGAATATGCTGAACAGCACTGGTCCCAGTACAGACCTCTGGAGGATACTACTATTTACCTCTCTCTATTCTGAAAATTGACCATTTATTCTTAACCTTTGTTTCCTATCTTTTAACCAGTTACCGATCCATGAGAGGACTTTCTCTCTAATCCCATGACTGTTTACTTTGCTTAGGAGCCTTTGGTGAGTGATATTGTCAAATGCTTTCTTAAAGTCTAGGTACACTATATCCACTGGATCATCCTTGTCCGCATGATTGTTGACCCCCTCAAAGAATTCTAATAGTTGGTGAGGCATGATTTTCCTTTACAAAAGCTAGGTTGACTCTTCCCCAACAAATTGTGTTCATCTACGTGTCTGATAATTCTATTCTTAATTATAATTTAAACTAATTTGCCTAGTTAGTGCCTAGTTAGGCTTACTGGTCTGTAATTGCTGGGATTGCCTCTGGAGCCTTTTTAAAAAATTGGTGTTACATTAGGTATCCTCCAGTCATCTGGGACAGAAGCTGATTTAAATGATAGGTTACATACCACAGTTAGTAGTTCTGCAATTTCATATTTGAGTTCCTTCAGAACCTTTGGGTGAACACCAAGTCACATGTAGTCAGCACAATAACAAATAGCCTGATTTTGAGAGTTGCCTAGTTTGCACTAGTATTCTTGCAGGTCATTTAGACATGCCTCTGTAGCTGGTGTGCTGATACAGTCCGGCACTCTGATGTGTAAATGACCTGGATTGAGGGTGCAAAAATGGAAAGCCAGATTTTGTAAATGTTGCCCAAACCATTAGTGGGCATGTCCTCCTGTAGCCAGTCTATGGCTATTTTGAAGAATAATTGAGGATCCTTGGGATATCTGTTTTCTTTCCCTATGTACTGTCCTTGCTTCAGTTCCTTAGAAACATATTCACACCCTCCCTGAGCCTCTCGCTCTCTGTCTGTGTAAGCAAATATCAATAAAGTATGGATGTATTCCAAATACCTTTTTAGTCTATGAGGACATAGGAAACAAAAGAAGCCTTTAACAGAAAGAGTATTGTTTTCATGTGTTCTTTTTGCCAGCAGAAGATGCCAGTATCTGTGAGCACATGGGGTCAATACTCCAGAGAGAATCTCTTTTAAATAATTTGAATATCTCACATACTAGATCTGCAGGCAAGAGTAAAACCAGTCACTGGGGTGCTGGAGGAGAGGAAAAGGCTGGGGTGGAGTAATAAAACGCTGAATGCTATTTTTTACATTTGAGAGATGTGGCTTTGCTGGTTCAGTTCTATATAACTCTTACTTCATCTAGATTTATGGGTGTAAGGTATCCAAATAAAATCACAGCTGAAGAAATCTTCTGTGAGCTTCAAAGGGCAGTTCTGCGAATTACACTCAGAAAATATCCCCTGTTCTGCTCCTCATCTGCACAAAACAATAACAGAGGGCAGCAACTTCCAGTCCTACTTCTACACCCTTTTCCATGCTGACCCCATGTATGGAATGTTCTTCTGAAGACACTGTGCCTCATTCTGATCTTTCCTGGAGCCAGATTCTGACCCCGACAAAGGTTGCTGCCAGTCACTCCAGCCATGCAAAACAGCCTTAAATCCAGCTTGACTGGCTTCCTGGAAGTTCCCAGATGGCTCTACACCACTTTCTCACAGATCTTGGAATAGAGGGTATGTTGCGGGTATGGCCACGGAAAGGGGGACATGGTCAGGAAGCCATAATCTCCATCCATTCCTGGTTGCAAGACCTCACAGGTGGACCCAAGCTTTGCCCCTTTCAGGACTGGGGACTCAGACAGTCAACTCTTTGGAGCAGGGACTGTGTTTTTACCCATTTCCATGAAGCACCTAGCACACTTTGGGGCAATTATTATTAATCATAATAATAACAAAATTTGGGTGGGGGATTGACATTGATTGACAGATGTCCACACAGGAATACATACCCTCTGAACCTAGAGGTGTGTTGGTTACTGTATAATAAGATAATGAAACTGTAAAGTAACTTAACATGTAGCGGGTTCAGAAGTACTAAAATACAGTTCAGCTATAGTTCCATCAAGCAGAGATATGGTCCTCAGTACTATTGTTCTAATCATGTTAAAAGGGTTTCTATCAAGACTGCAGCTGGAGAGACCCAGAATAAGGTTTTTAGGTGTGGGGACAAGGCAATTATTAGCAGTGGGAGCTGCTGGACCCCTTGCTGAAGGAAGTCAGAGTGGATCCAGATCCTTTGCTTGGCTCAAAATAGAAAACACACCTTTTTGCTAAAGTCTTTCTTGATCTAATGACTCCTATAAAAAACATCCAAAGATGGGGAGGAAAATGCCTTTTTAGACTTTGTACGCTTTCTTCAGAACTGTCGTAAGGTGCCTAGATACCAAGCTGACAGATGATGTAGAAATGCCATGGAGGGATGTATGAATAGATATTGAAGACCATTCTTTCCCTCCTCCCCCTGCCATTTCCTTGGTAAGTGAAATTTGGCAAGTGGCAGGGATGATGCAGTGGATTACAATACTTCTCCCGGTGTGAGCAGCAATTATTTGACAGTGATAGCTAATGACCATCTTGTGTTTCCTCATGTGGGCAGAAACTACTATAAAATTGAAACATCATACGGGAGTGGCTAGATAGTGTAACCCTGTTAAACTCACTCATGGATCTAGCCTTATCTCCCAGTGTGTCTATATCATCAAAGGGACTGTGATATTTGCTCTGTTTCTCAGTGGTTCCATATCAGAAATGCTTAGGTTACAAACTAAGAGATGAATTTTCTAACTCTCAGGGCTGCACATTCAACATCCTACTCCCATTAAAAGCTGCAGCAAAATTCCTCATCAGGAGCAGGACTGGGTTTCAAACTATGGCCCAGACCATTTCGTATATGGGAAAATTCCATGTAGGGCACCAGCAAGTTCACAAGACTCTTCTGTGGAGTTTCCTCTGGGTTGCTTCTAGTAGGACTGTGATAGATGAAGATGGGGTTTGCCTTCTCATGGACCTAGCCAGAGCTTTGGTCCCAACCCACATAGTGGAGGGCTTGAGCTTCTGTATCATATCTAGGGCCTCTGGACTTCTCTCGGCTCCATGGCAACATGGTTACATTGAAGATATACTTCCACTGGTTCTCCTACCAGTACCTTACTCCAGAACTTCCCCCTGGTGGTAGGGATTAGTATCAACTGCCCACAGACGGGGCACAACAGATGATTCTATACTAACCCCCAGTATGCCATGGCAGTCCTATCCCTGTGAGTGCTCCTCAGTTCTCAAAGGTTTCAGAGTAGCAGCCGTGTTAGTCTGTATCCGCAAAAAGAAAAGAAGTACTTGTAGCACCTTAGAGACTAACCAATTTATTTGAGCATAAGCTTTTGTGAGCTACAGCATCACGATGCATCCGCTGAAGCTCACGAAAGCTTATGCTTAAATAAATTTGTTAGTCTCTAAGGTGCCACAAGTACTTCAGTTCTCAAAAGATCTCTGGTGTCCAAGGGAGGGGGAGAAATGATGCCACAGAGGCTCTCACAGGGATGGCAGGATGATTTTCATCCCTTCCTCCAGCAGTGGCTAAAGGGATGATTTGGGCCTCTGTACTTTCCCTTTAAAAAAAAATCAAGTGATTTTCTGCATGTAAAGCCCCACAAAAATCCCATTTAATTCACATGGCATTACAGAATATTGTCAATAAGTCAGCAGTTAGAAATTCATTCAGTGCCAGCTGATGACTGATTTGGCATCTCACATCCTGAAGGGTGCTCTTGGTGATCCTCTAATTCTTGTCCAGAGAGGTACATAGGTTAAGTCCTTTCTGTGTCTCATTTTCTGAAAGGACTGTGCTGTTAGGGCCAGATTCAAAGCCCACTACCGTCAATGGAAGACTCCCATTTATTCCAGTGCCTTTGGATCAGGCCATTTTTCAAAAGTATCATGATACCAATACCAGTGCTTAATATACTGCCAGTCACCAACAGGGCATGACTACCACATTTTTCTTGAAATCTGCCCAGATCTATGGCTACCAGGATATTGATTAAGCAAGTACAAGTTCAGGGCTTCATAAAACTGAAGAACTCCCTCCAATCCTGTATCACCTGCTAAAAATCACTCATTTCAATCCTACTGTGATTTCCATTAATTGGATCCAGTGGCTCAGGTCTGATAACATTGCTCTGAATAAAAATTTATAAACACTATGGGAGAGATTTTCAAAAATGCCTAAACGACAGAGTACAAATCCCATTAACTTTAAATGGGACTTATACTCCTAGGTCATTAAGTGCTTTTGAAAATCCCACTCCAGGTGTTTGGAGATTATTCTGCCTTGCTCATAGACAGACATCCATTCAGTCCTCTCATCTATTCTTCTGCCAAACCTCTCTCCTATTTAGCCTTCACTTCTTTTCCCAGCCCTGTATGCTTCTTCCAGTGACACAGATATTTCTTGTTGAATGAATGTGTTTGCATTTGCCCCTTCAGATGGTTGATCTCAGTGCCTAAGCTTCAGAAATGCTATACGGTCAGGAACTAGCTATCCTCTTCTATTCTCTCCTCTTTTCCTCTCCTCCCTGAATAAGTATTCTGAAATTGTTGTGAAGAACAGAAAAATGGGAGGAATAATTTTTTACCTAATTTCTTGAAATGTCTTTAAAATCCTGTCCTTGAAAATGCACCACAAAGTTTTCACAATGAGATTCTTTTACAGTCTTTTACATTTTCCTGCTGCATCATTCACAGTAATGATGACTCTGATTCAGGGACTTATCTGACAATTTCACTGATGATGGGCAAGCCAGAATGGAGTCTGGCTCACTCTCCCATAGCTATGTTGATTCTGTAATGCCTGCAGGAATAAAACTCATTTAGTCAGTAAACTAAATGGATATGATTTGCAGGGAAACAGGGCCAGGTTCTCCTCTGTTACATTAGTGCAACAGCAATGATGTAGATATGTTGTCTGTGAAAATGCCTGCTATGCACTAAAGTCAGCATCAATGCTCCCATTGCTCAGTAGTGCAAGATCAGCATCAGTAGTGCAATCACTTTTCTGATTACAAACATACTTTAGTGTGTACTTGGTCTGTGTGGTGGTGATTTGCAACATGATTATGATTCACATATATATGTGCATCATAATCACATATATATGTATATGCATCATAATCATGTTGCAAATCACCACCACAGAGAACAAGTACAGGCTAAAGTAAGTCTGTAATCGGAAAAGTGGTTACAGTGCTGATCTTGTACTGCTGAAGTCAACGAAAATGTTGATACTGACTTTAGAGCATACCAGACATCTTCACAGTCAGCATATCTACAACTTCACTGCTGCACTGATATAACAGAGGAGAACTTGACCTGTGTCCGTGCAAATCATAGTTTGCTGACTAAACAAGTTTTATTTTTATATATTTAAATGTATAAAATGTATATACATATAAAATGTGTATATATATATACACACACACACACACACGCATTCTTATAGCCTTGCACAACTAAGACGCACCTTAAAAATAGTCATATATCACTGCTGAAACTTAAAATAATAAAGGCAGAGGCCCTGACTGAAGGTTAATGCTGTACAGTGAGTTCAAGATTTTTTTTATTAAAGGAATAAAGGGAATTTTTTTCAGTGTCACTGATTTCAAAGAAGAAACACGGTATTGTTTCTATGGGGATTTATGTCACAGATTTTTTTTTTTACTTTGGTGTAAATCCCAGCTAGAAACAATACGTTTTTTGTGAAGCACTCCCTGCAGAAAATTTGAGAAATAAATCTTTCACTATCGCTGCTCAAGCTGAAGTTGAGCAGGACTTGAGTACAGAGGATTGGTGCTCAAAGGAAATAAATCATGAAAAATGAAAAGCAAGAGGGGGGAAAAGAAAAAAAATCTAATTAAATTAAGTTGCTCAGTACTGTGGCGAGTGTGGTGTGTATGCCTGGAGAAGTGTGTCTGGGGCTTAGAACCCAGCTTCCATTGCTTTGCTGTCTTGGGGCACATCTATTCTCAGAGCATTTGTAATATTATTGCTTCAAGGATGAATGACTGCCTGGCACCTCAGGAGAACCACCGGGAGGCATTGTTCCTTAGAGAGCCCCCTGAGATATGATTCTCTCCTTGCCCCACACTTCTCCCCTAGGCAAAGGGGGAAGAGTAATTTATACCAACTCAGCTATGCTGTCTTGCACAATGGGGAGGCAGAGCCAAATCGCCTCATCCAGCTACTTGATGGGATAGGAGGGAATAAACAGCCACACAGCTCTCTTACTCCTCCGTGTCCAGACTCAAGGTGTGGGTAGCTCATGCAGATGTGTAAGGAGGCATCTGTATTCCTCCTTCCTCTCTTGCACAGGGAGTATAATCTAAGTCAGCATCTTGCTCTAAAATAGACAGCAGAAGACAAAAAAACAAAACCAGGGAAGCTTTGTGCCAAAAAGAATCAACAACAAAGAACTTGGGGTCCAATTCTCCTACCCATATTACAGTCAGTAGTAGTCCCAAGGACTATTGACAGAGTAAATTACCACTCAGCATAAGCAAGATGCAGGACTGGGCCCTGAATGGCTGCCAGCCTTTATGTTTTGTACCATTGCCACATATAGAAGGCTGGCTCTTTGATTAGGATGATAGATGAGGACATAGAAGGTGTGGGTTTAAGTCCTGGCTATCCCGACCCCCACCACAAGCTCTTTTAAGGCTTAATCCTCCCAAGTGCTCAGTGCCCTCAACCTCTGTGGACATCAGTGGGATTTCAGGGCCCTGTGCACTCAGACCTTATAGGATCCAGCCAGTCAATTCAAAGCCCTTCAGAAAACAGCAGTTGTGGATTTGATACTCCCCCGTAGAATCATAGAATATCAGAGTTGGAAGGGACCTCAGGAGATCATCTAGTCCAACCCGCTGCTCAAAGCAGGACCTAATCCCCAACTAAATCTCTTCTGCCAGTGTAAATTAAGAGTAACATAGCTGCTAGTTAAATATACTAGAGTTGAACAGGCTGCCTGTCCCGTGAAGGCATTTAAGAATGCATAGTGCAACCTGCAGATCTAAACAAAGGAGCTGGCTAATTTCCTGGAGAAAGCGACAGGAAATCTTCTCCTCGGGTACAAGTTTTCTATTCAGGTGAGAAAAAGGGGAAGTTTTCAAGCAACCATATTCTTGGGTTTTTATATCCAGTGTTTTTTTCATTGGAGTGAAAAATAAAACTGTCTGAATCAGGTTAGATCATTGTTGTTATTATTGTTATTTTAGATACTTATTAATGTTATGGTTAACTTTATCCCCTCCTGTGTTATTGTTGTTATACCACATATTAATGTAGTGCTTCTGTAGCCGAGAGAAGTATGGTTGAATTACAGTAACAAGCTACAAGCAGGAGGAAAGTGCTGTGGTTTGGCTGGTCCACTATTAGATATACACCAGCACATCTGGACAGGAGATCATGTGACAAGTAGGAAAGCCAGAAACATATCCTGGATACTATAAAAAATGGGTTCTGTTAAATTAAAAAGGCTTTAAATATTGGCTCAGCTGGTTTCTGTAGAGCATTTTTTAGTAGTCTTGGAATGTGTTGCAAGATTTGTGATCACTGAGAATTTGATTAAATATTGCAAATCTATTGTGTTGTTAGTTTATTCACATAGGCTCCTCATGTCTTGCCAGTTCTCCTGTGCTCTCGTAACTCAAGACTTGACTCCTGATTCTGGATTAGAACTTTGTGTCCTCAGAACAACTTTTGTGAAGAGAACCAAAAACCAAAAACAACAACACTCCCTTTACATCACATTTTAGAGACACCCCATACTCTCACAGATTTTCAAGTGCTGTAGGACACTAGACATATCATGATTCCATGTGGTAAAGAGCTGGTCAGTAGATTCAGAGGTAGAAGTTGTAATCTCAGGCCAGACCAACTGCTAAATTTCATCCATGTCTATCCTGATTTACTACAATATATTGTTCTTGAAACAGAACATTCTGCTGTCATTGGCCATTCTAATTTCTCCCCAAGTAACCTTATTGGGCTGGATAATCAACGGTTCAGATTTTGGTCCAGGCAGATTATCTATTTCCTTTTTTACACACAAGAGCAGCAGTTCCAGTGGAACAGATGGCTCTCCTGGGAACAGTATTATAGGAAGACTATAACGAAGTGTTGCTGAAGCATCCCATAGAAAGTCATGATGATATTTAATCTCATTTGCCTACTGTTGTATTAAAGTATCAACCAAACACTGCAAAAGTATATTAAGACTGTGATGAGGTGTCCAAAACCCTGCATCAGAAGGGAAGGGGTTAAAGAGCAGACACGGGCTAATTTAGCCCCGCCCTGCTACACCTATGCTGGATGCTAGGCCTAAGATGGGCTTCAAAGGAGGGAAGCCCAGTAATTGGTGGCTGATGTGGAAGGCTGCTCCTGTGTGGGGCAAGAAGCCTGGCTGAGGGATGGATGGTGTCTGCAGCTTGCTAGAGCCCCTTTGTAGGAGAGTGGGCCTGGTCCCAGTTGTTGGTTTGACTGGAGTCCAGGGACCTGTTGTTAGGCTCTAGACCAAGCTGTTGCAGCTGAGGGCCTGCCTGCCAGGAAGGGGGCTGGAAGCCGAGCCTGGCTGGGCAGGAGATTCTTTTCTTTGGTGTCTTGGTTGGATTTGGACTCAAGGACTCCATTACTCTGGAAGGGGTTGAACTCTCTGAAATGACTTGGCCGGAGGACTAAGCCACATCTACAACGGAAGTGAGCTGAAGCCCATGTGCGGAACCGGAGGCAGAGCTGCTGCATCACCATGGCATTTGTGCTACACAGGCTTTTCATAGCAATTATTGAGTGTGTAGTTCAGGGAATTACGCTGTAAAAACGTTTCCATTTTTTGACACATACATATGGTGTTCTCCACAAGAGAGCATCTTCTGTGTTTGGAAGCGAGAATAACTCCGGCCTCCTCCTCTCTTGGAATGCATGCCATATTATTTATTGCTCACTGAGTGCCAAGTGTGGTTGGCGCTCTACAGAGCGATAGGAACAAACATGAACCCTGATCCAAGGTACTTATAATTGAAATCAGACACAGTCAAGAGAGGAAGGATGCTGCAATAGACTGGGACTTGGGAGATCTGGATTGAATTCCCAGTTCTGTTACAGACTTCCTGTGTGACCTTGGGCAAGGCACTTACTTTTGTGTGCCTCTGCTCACCATCTGTAAATTGGGAAACATAATACTTGATTCTTACTCCCTGTTTCTGTCTTATCTTTTGAGACTGTAATCTGTTCAGGGCAGGGACTGTTTCTCACTCTGTGTATGTACAGTGCCTAGCACAATGAGGCCCAGATGATGTAATGATTGATAATACACGTTATTGAAGCACGTGCCATACAAAAGACTTTAAAAAGAATTTTAAGGGCTAGAGTGAGACATTACTTCTTGTCCTGTGTTAGGGGTGGAATGCAGCTGCTTCCTCCTGGGGACAGACCTGGTAAAGTAGTGAGTCATCCCTCTCCAGCCCTGCACAACTGGTTGCAGTGGGACTAGCAGCTCCAAGGAGACTGTTTTCCTTCTATTCCCCGAGTGGTGATCTGGACAGGCCACACAAGTGAGTATAGAGATAGGATTATGCCCCTTTACCTCTCTGATAAGGGCTGGCTGGCTAAGGTAAGTGCTAATATTGATCAAATGTTGCAAAGTGAAGCACTCAAAAGTATCACAACCTTAACTCTGACCCTTTGTGTGCCTACATCGCAATACAGCCTTTAATCCTCTGAGGACATATTACATGCCTGCAGGACTCCTGCATCCATCAGGGCTCAATCCTGCCCTCACTTAAATCAATAGCAAAGTTCCCACTGACTCCAGTGATGCAGGATTAGGTCCTGAGGGAGTAGGATGGGGTGAATGAGGCAAGACTGTGTAGTGAATGAAGCTGCAGTCTGGGATATTCTTGCCTCATTCATCGATGGGGTTGGTTGTCATGCAGAGAATGGGGTAGGAACCGTACATTAAAAAATGAGCATCCATCTGAGTATGTAGAGAATCCTTTTTTTACACACACACACACACACACACAGTGCTCAATTCATTATTTTTTCACACTGCTTTGAGGAAACATCACACACACAGTGTGTACATTATGGTTCATTTTAGGGAAGCTTATGGGAATCATTGGGCTCCATGTATTAGTCACAAAGATGATTAATAAGGACTTAAAGGTTCACATGCACATACTTCCATGTTAATGAAGCCCTCATGCTGTATGCATGAAGCAGAACACAAAGCTCCGGAAATAGTTCTCTTCAATGTTCTTTCCAATGCTCCTATTTTTTAGGCTGCAACAGACACTGATTTATTTGAAATCAGCATAAAATATGTACCAGCTCAGTAAATCCCTGAGAGGTTCTCAGCCCTGGTTGAGTGTCCTCATCAGGCAATAAATCAAGGAGGCAATAAAGTATGTTAAATAGCTTAACCAATCATGATGTGGAGAGCCACCAAATGGCTCATTTAAATACTTACAGGACATTAACCAAATAATAGAGTTACCAGAGAGTCTATACATGTCTCTCTCTCTCTCTCTCTCTCTCTTGCTATAGAGTGAGAGTGTAGGGCAGTGGAAGTCTGAGGCATAAATAAATAAAAAGTAATCACACAATAAGTTATTTTTCTAATCATTTGATACAGCGAGGCAAATGAAAAAGACTACAGCTTAGGTAACTTCCTGTCTTATAAACCACCCCAGAACATCCCCAGATGTGCCGAGTTCAATCTGCTCCACCTTTGACAGAAGACCACCCCCACTAAGTCCCTTTGTTGGCCTCCTGACTAACTGCAAAACATGTTTCACTGTGTTCCAAACTGTATTTTGATGGGGCCCCAGGACATTCAAGCATGTTCTATTACTGACCCACCTCACATTCGCATGAAACCAACTTTCTTGGTTTCCTCGATTCCCTTCTTTCCAGTGGGATGCTAGGATTACTTTTTTTTAAAAGGGCTTGTTTCAGACCCCCCTCCCCTCCCAGAAGTCAATGCAAAGACTCCCACTGAGCTTTGCATCAGGCAGCCAGTGAAGGGAAAACACTACACATGATGCCAGTGGGGTCAAGAAGGACTCTTGCTGTCATGGCATATTGACGGGGAACACGAAGGGCCTGGATACTGAGCAGTTCACATTCACGTGGAACACTGGATGTTATTAATCTGTTAGGAGTAGGTGGATGTACCCCATACGAGTATCGTCCAAGGACTACAGGGTTGATCTCTGTCCTCCCCATCTTTTGGTTTTGTGTTTCTTTGCTTCTAAAAAAAATGTAAGGGAACCACCGCACAGCATCTCCGTGCCCTCCTGGCCAGCAGTTGTTGTTAGTCCACAGCAAACTGGAATCAGTTTTCATCATATCATAGAATCATAGAATATCAGGGTTGGAAGGGACCTCAGGAGGTCATCTAGTCCAACCCCCTGCTCAAAGCAGGACCAATCCCCAATTAAATCATCCCAGCCAGGGCTTTGTCAAGCCTGACCTTAAAAACTTCTAAGGAAGGAGATTCCACCACCTCCCTAGGTAATGCATTCCAGTGTTTCACCACCCTCCTAGTGAAAAAGTTTTTCCTAATATCCAACCTAAACCTCCCCCACTGCAACTTGAGACAATTACTCCTTGTTCTGTCATCTGCTACCACTGAGAACAGTCTAGAGCCATCCTCTTTGGAACCCCCTTTCAGGTAGTTGAAAGCAGCTATCAAATCCCCCCTCATTCTTCTCTTCCGTAGACTAAACATCCCCAGTTCCCTCAGCCTCTCCTCATAAGTCATGTGTTCCAGTCCCCTAATCATTTTTGTTGCCCTCTGCTGGACTCTTTCCAATTTTTCCACATCCTTCTTGTAGCGTGGGGCCCAAAACTGGACACAGTACTCCAGAGGAGGCCTCACCAGTGTCGAATAGAGGGGAATGATCTTGTCCCTCGATCTGCTGGCAATGCCCCTACGTACACATCCCAAAATGCCATTGGCCTTCTTGGCAACAAGGGCACACTCTTGACTCATATCCAGCTTCTCATCCACTGTAACCCCTAGGTTCTTTTCTGCAGAACTGCTGCCGAGCCATTCGGTCCCTAGTCTGTAGCGGTGCATGGGATTCTTCCGTCCTAAGTGCAGGACTCTACACTTGTCCTTGTTGAACCTCATCAAATTTCTTTTGGCCCAATCCTCCAATTTGTCTAGGTCCCTCTGTATCCTATCCCTACCCTCCAGGGTATCTACCTCTCCTCCTAGTTTAGTGTCATCTGCAAACTTGCTGAGGGTGCAATCCACACCATCCTCCAGATCATTTATGAAGATATTGAACAAAACGGCCCAGGACCGACCCTTGGGGCACTCCACTTGATACTGGCTGCCAACTAGACATGGAACCATTGATCACTACTTGTTGAGCCCGACAATCTAGCCAGCTTTCTATCCACCTTATAGTCCATTCATCCGGCCCATACTTCTTTAACTTGCTAGCAAGAATACTGTGGGAGACAGTGTCAAAAGCTTTGCTAAAGTCAAGGAACAACACGTCCACTGCTTTCCCTTCATCCACAGAACCAGTTATCTCGTCATAGAAGACAATTAGATTAGTCAGGCATGACTTGCCCTTGGTGAATCCATGCTGACTGTTCCTAATCACTTTCCTCTCCTCTAAGTGCTTCAGAATTGATTCCTTGAGGACCTGCTCCATGATTTTTCCAGGGACTGAGGTGAGGCTGACTGGCCTGTAGTTCCCAGGATCTTTCTTCTTCCCTTTTTTAAAGATGGGCACTACATTAGCCTTTTTCCAGTCGTCCAGGACCTCCCCCGATTGCCATGAGTTTTCAAAGATAATGGCCAATGGCTCTGCAATCACATCCGCCAACTCCTTTAGCACTCTCGGATGCAATGCATCCGGCTTGGACTTGTGCATCCATGGACTTGTGCACGTCCAGCTTTTCTAAATAGTCCCAAACCACTTCTTTCTCCACAGAGGGCTGGTCACCTCCTCCCCATGCTGTGCTGCCCAGTGCAGTAGTCTGGGAGCTGACCTTGTTCTTGAAGACAGAGGCAAAAAAAAGCATTGAGTACATTAGCTTTTTCCACATCCTCTGTCACTAGGTTGCCTCCCTCATTCAGTAAGGGGCCCACACTTTCCTTGACTTTCTTCTTGTGGGGGCAGTGGTAATGTGGACAGATGGAAGGGTTATTCAAAATGAACCAAATAGATCCTTCAGTTCACTCACCATTGTCCTTTGCAAACAAGCTGGACTCTAAATTAAGCACGCAAAGCCATGCTTGTGCATCCTCCAACAAAATGCTGGGAGTGGCCACCTCTCCGCACAGTAGAATAACCTTTTCAGATGTCTATTCTCACCTCAGTAGTTGCAGTTATGTCCAATATGCATTACAAGGAATAGCAAGCATGAAAAGGGGACGAATATTATTGTCACAGCAAAAAATCAATCGATGACATGAATGGAGGATTATTTACATTTATAGCAGGACCCCTTATCTCTTTAAACCACACACACACAAATAGGGAATTTACACATAAAAATATTTTTTGATTAGTGGTAGGAGTTGTTGGCATAGGGTCTGATACGCAACCCACTGTAGTTAATGGGTGCCGTTCCATTAGGCCCATAGACATTACAAAAATTGCTTGTTTTCTCTAGTCCTAACCCCACGGAGATGGAGTTATGCAGTCCTTCCTCCTGTCAGTGCAAGCTTTTGTTTTAGTGCTTTGTCCAGTAAAGCTTTGCATAAATCGTGCAATGGGGATTCTACCTCTTCACTTGGGAGACATTTCATAGAATCATAGAATATCAGGGTTGGAAGGGACCTCAGGAGGTCATCTAGTCCAACCCCCTGCTCAAAGCAGGACCAATCCCCAATTAAATCATCCCAGCCAGGGCTTTGTCAAGCCTGACCTTAAAAACGTCTAAGGAAGGAGATTCTACCACCTCCCTAGGTAACGCATTCCAGTATTTCACCACCCTCCTAGTGAAAAAGTTTTTCCTAATATGCAACCTAAACCTCCCCCACTGCAACTTGAGACCATTACTCCTTGTTCTGTCATCTGCTATCACTGAGAACAGTCGAGAGCCATCCTCTTTGGAACCCCCTTTCAGGTAGTTGAAAGCAGCTATCAAATCCCCCCTCATTCTTCTCTTCTGCAGACTAAACATCCCCAGTTCCCTCAGCCTCTCACATGATTTCCACACATCGTCGGATTATTTATTATTAATATAATAATAAAATAATAATAATTGTATTAATTATTATTATTAATAAAATAATAATACTTTCTAAGCATTTGTATTGTGGTAGCAGCTAAAGAACAACCATGTCAGGGTTCTATCGCATGAGCCATTGTACAAACATATAGTAAATGACATTCCCTGCCCAAAGTCTAACAGACAAGACCTAGCAGGTAGATGAGATGAACAACTGAGTTGGAGGTGGGAGGTGGAGGAGACAGGGTAATAAAAAAAAACAGAACGTGTGCAATTGTTAGCCAATCAGAAACAGCAATTACAGCCTACCAGATCTCACTGTTATGAATCTTGATCCTGGTAACCAGTAACTTTTTCTTTCATTTCACCCTCTCAGTGCTCGCTTGCTATATCATCCTAATAGCTTCAATGAACAAATAATTTTAGCAGTTCCCTTGAAACATATGTGATCATGACAGAGAACAGCTACGTGGAAAATTCCACCCTTCTTCTGGTTGATCAGTCACTTTGATGTTTTAACAGTGGGCAATCTCCATTGACAAAGTGAAAGTGAGTAGCTGATTGTCCTATTTGACAGATGAAGAAAAAGAAATTAAGTGATTTACCCAAGGACATCCAACAAGTCAGAACCAGAGCCATTAGGCAGGCTGGTGCTGATAATTTTCAGCTGACTCCTACTGGTTTCATTTGGCAACTCTCTAACTAAGCTTCACATATAGCCCCCATGACCATAACATGTGAGAGCCTCACAATGTATTTATTCTCACACCACCTCTGAAACGTAGCGAAGTGCTATGATTCCCATTTTACAGATGGGGAACTGAGGCACAGAGAGGCAAAGTGATTTGCCCAAGGTCACATAGAAAGTCTCCAGGGAAATGAACCTCAGTCTCCCTGATCCAAGGCAAATGCCCTAACTAGACACTTCTCTACAGGTCTGTACAAAGCTACTGGCTATTGAGGTGACTGCTCCTGCAGAAGAACCCAACACAGACCAGCTGGGAAAGTCTAATGGATCCTCCTGGAATTCTCACTGGATGGAGGAGCAGGAGCAGAGGGATTATGGGAGGTAGGGGACGCAGAGAGGCTGTAGGTTGGTCAGTAGGTGGCACACAATTGCGGCTGTATTCCAGCAGGGAGGAAGCAGAAAGTCAGACCTGGAAGAGGCAGGTTGGGTGGAAGGGCCGTGGGAGAGCTTTCAGCCACAGAAAGGGTTGCATCCTGTTGGCTCCACTGTTGCACTTTGATCAAAGGAGCTGTTCCCAGCACTCTGTGTTTGCAGTGAACTGGAATCAAAAGACCGGCTGGAATCTGAAAAAAAAAAATCAGCTTAGGACCAAATGTCAATGGGAAGGGGCACGGCAGGGAAGAAAGCGCATGCTCCATGGCAGTTGACAATGTCCCTGACACAAGGCCACGTGCCTACCCCGTTCAGATGAACATTCCTCACGACAATGAAGTCGGTTCTCTGTGCTTGCCTTTCCATCTCCTACCTTCTAGACCAAAGCTTCTGTGCATTAGGGTCCACAATTCAGCAGATGGGATGTGCTAAAAAATGTCAGTTCTAAGAGCCTGATCCAATGCCCATTAAAGCCAATGGAAAGACTACAGTGGATGCTAGATCTGTCCTTTGATGCTGATCTTGCTTTCTGCTGCACTGTTGGTTACTGAGTGACACACAGGAGCATGAGTCTAACAGAGCATGCCCTTGCAGTCACTCATTATAATTACCCTGATACATCTTTGTAATTCATATACATAGCAAAGATCTACCAACAATCTGAAGTAATTGTTTTATTTTCCAACCCAGGATGCTTCCCCGGGCATTTCCCTCACTTCCTCTTTGTCTGAGAGCATGCAATAGGCCATTTATAGAGATGCTGACTGTGATGGTGCTCAGGTAGTTGCAAATGTCTATTGAAGAGTGATGCTGTTGTCACTTTACTTGTTTCTCTTCCCCCAGAGAATAGGCTGTCAGTAGCAGGCCTTAGCAAATGATAAATGTGTAGTTGGACAAGCAGTTACCTGATTTCTGTGCCTACAACCCTGTCTGGGTGAATAAACAGATGCATGCACAGTTTGGTCGCATGCAGCTGAACATATAGCCTTTGCAAACTGATTGTCACTGGAGGGTGAAAAGAAAAGGAGTACTTGTGGCACCTTAGAGACTAACCAATTTATTTGAGCATAAGCTCAAATTTGAGCATCCGATGAAGTGAGCTGTAGCTCACGAAAGCTTATGCTCAAATAAATTGGTTAGTCTCTAAGGTGCCACAAGTACTCCTTTTCTTTTTGCGAATACAGACTAACACGGCTGCTACCCTGAAAACTGGAGGGTGACTTGTTCAAAGGGAAAAGAAAGCAGCGAAAGCAGAAAACATGGTCTGACACATTTTTAAACAATTTTTCAATATTATAAAATATGCCTGAGAATTCAGGGGTTCCAAACCTCAGGTAAGGAGAAGAAAGATGGGCTTGAGGTTCTGGACCGGAACTCAGGATATCTGGGTTCAATGTTCACCTCTGCTACAGATTTCCTTTGGGACGTGGGGCAGGTCACTCAATCTCTTTGAACTTCAGTTCCTCATCCATATGATTAGGCCCGGATCCTGCAAATATTTATTCACACTGGCTTCAGTGGATCTGCTCCCATACTAAAAGTTAAACACATGCATGGACTATAGGCTCTGCACAGCAGGGAGTCTCTGTGTTTTTTACAGTAGCCAGTACAATGTGGCCCTGATCTCAGTTGAGGCCTCTATGTGCTACTGTAATATGAATGATAAATGAAAGATTTGCAATACCTGGCCTTTGCTGCCTTCATTGTTGGCAAGAGAAATTGTGTTTGAAAGGCATTTTTACACACAAGTCAAACTGGGTTCCTGCTTAAATTGGAGGTAACCCATTTTAAAGAGAACTCGGGAAGGGTTAAAACCAGGAATATCCCATTTAAGAAGAAAGCCCCTCCCCCCAGGTAGGACCCTTTGCTACAGGACAGTTTCTAGTGTGGGCAATGGTGTTCTATAAATAAATAGATTATTGTAATGACATATCTTGATACATTATCTTTCACCCTTGAAGGAACCTAAGCCACTTGAGGTATACATATTACTTATGATCATAGCTTTTAGGGGCCCTAGTCATAGACCAGGATCCCATTGTCCTAGGTGTTGTATGAACACAAAACAAAAAGACAATCCCTGTTCCAAAGGGTTTATAATCTAAGTATACCACAAGAGACAGCACAGATATAGACAAATGGGGGAGCACTAGTAAACAATGAGATAATATTGGTCAGCATGATAGGCTGTGGTCCTAGCACACCAGCAGCTTAACTATTGTCAAGTCTTTTGTAGACATAAGAACATAAAACGTCCCTACTGGGTCAGACCAAAGGTCCATCTAGCCCAGTGTCCTGTCTTCCGACAGTGGCCAATGCCAGGTGTTTCAGAGGGAATGAACAGAACAGGTGATCATCCAGTGATCCAGCCTCTGTCGCCCATTCCCAGCTTCTGGCAAATAGAAGCTTGGGACACCATCCCTGCCCATCTCGGCTAAATAGCTATTGATGGACCTATCCTCCATGAACTTATCTTGTTCTTTTTTGAACCCTGTTATGATATGACTGTGTGTTGTATGAAGAAATACTTCCTTTTGTTTGTTTTAATGCTGCTGCTTTTGGTGACCTCTAGTTCTTGTGTTCTGAGAAGGAGTAAATGGCAAAGTAGAGTTTTGAGGAGAGATGAAAAAGGTGGGCAAGAAGATAGCTTTGTGGATTGTAATAGAGCCCTCAGAGGGCCAGATAGTCTAGTGGGTAGCATACCCAGAATCACTTCTCACCAGGAAGGTCTTGCAGTCCAGTTCCTCACCCAAGAAGGAATTTAGCTTCTCAGGTTGCAATGTCCTTCCCCACTTCTTTACTAAAAGAGGATTGATACTGGATTATGGTATATGCCCCTCCTAAAGCGTGGCAGTTTTTAGGGGAGCCCAGGCCCTCCCACTCCACCAGGCTCCAACCCAGGGCCCTAGGAGAGTGAACAGTGTCCAGCCCTTTGGCGAGCTCTCGTAGTTACTCTCCCTGGGTCACTTCCTACTGTCCATCTCCTCACTGGCTCCAAATCCAATAGAAGGTAACAAAAGAAAAATAAAAGACAACTAGATCTTCAGCCCCCACTAGGCTCAGCAGGCAGTTCTACTCCTCACAGAGAGGCTTCTTCGGCACCCTTGTCCAGGAGCCCTCAGGGTAGGTCTGTCTTCCTCCCCAGTCTCCCCCTTCTGAGATGGTCAAAGTCACAGGCTGGGAACAGGATCTCCGCAGTAGCATTCTGAATGGATCTGACAGGGCGAAACTGCATTTGTGAAGGCTAGGCTAGAGAGAAGGACATTGCCGTAATCAAGATGTGAGATGGGGAGAGATTGGATGAGAGTTTTAGCTAAGTGGATGGCTAGGAAGGGCCATATCTTAGAGATGTTATGCAGAAAGAATTGGCAAGGTTTATATATAGCCTGGATGTGAGGACCTAGAGAGAGCTCCAAGTTGAAGATGAAGCCAAGGTTATGGGCCTGAGGGACAGGCTGGGTAGTGGTGTCATCCACAGTGATTGAGGTAGGAGATAGCAGGGAGGGCTTGGAGCGGGAGAGAGATTGGGGCTCTATTTTCACCATGGTTAGGTTGAACTGATGGCTGGACATCCACAAGGAGATGTATCAATGTTACATTACAATGCTGGGACAGTATGATGTAGTAGGATGGTAAAGGCTATCTCAGGAGACTGTGAAGCAGGAGATTGGGAGCCCAATTCTCCCTCTGCAGAAGATGTTTCACTTCAGTGGGAGTTACCCACATCCTACAGTGAAAGAACAGGGGATATGAGTTCTACTTTTGATTCTGCCACCCAACTTGCTGTGGGACTTTGGCCAAATCCCAATGTCTCTATGCCTCAGTTTGGCTGTCTGTAACTTAGGGATAGAGAATAATATTTATGTACCCAATGAAGTGTTCTGAGAGCCTCCAACGAAAGGCACTCTGGGCTTGATCAATTAGCGTCTTTCCATTGACTCCAATGGAGTTGGAACAGGTTCTATAAAAGGGACAAGTATTGTTATTAGTAATAGTAATTCTTAGATGAGGGAAATTTTCTTGGCAACCACTGTTCTCCTGTTCTCAGGAATTTCTCTGAGGTTGGGAGAGGAACAGTTGTTTTCTAACAGGTATTCTGCCCTCTGCGTGTGTGTAAGAGCGTGAGAGAGAGTGTGAGCTAAGTCCACTTGCACAATAATTTTACAGGCTTGGAAAGGGTTATATAATTCACCAGGCAGTCCCCATCAGCAGCACTACTGGGAAGGCTGGGCCCAGTCGCCCACGCTATTACATAAATTGAACTCCATTGACTTCAATGGAGTTACACAGACATAAAATAGGTGTAAATGGAGCAAAGAATCAGACCCAGATGATACAATTACCATACAGCCAAACAATTGTCAGTTCAGCTATTAGCAAGTGGCTTGAGATGTATATTTGTTA